>NC_062981.1:8723348-11123348 GCF_023078275.1 Leguminivora glycinivorella
GAACAATACCTTTGTTTAGAAACGTTCGTTTCAAAAAATTCATACTATACCTGCATTGTCATTTCAACCCAATCAGGTCCATGAAAGAATATGGGGAAGAGTAAGGCCATGTAAATTTGTAAATGGTTTAATTAAAGGAATAGCCTGGGGACACACAAGGTAGCACCTCGGGTTCCAACCCGAGGTGCTACCTTGTGGGTCCCCATAGCTTTTTTTGATAGGTTTCTTTGATGAATGACGTATTTATTGATTTTGACAGATTGATTAATTAAGACAAGCATTCGTCCGTGATCACCGCTGTTTGCTATTTATTTATGCAATACAATTATATTGGGATTATAATTTTATCTATTGAAAATATTTCAACTTGTGCTATCTTAAAGTAGTCACACCACTATATATATAAATTAAAACCGAAATAAATTACACATATGAAAGAAAAAGTGACCAAAGCCTAGTGCCTGAGGCTGGAATTGAACCAGCGTACTCTGCATTCGCGGCAGATGCCTGTTTATCCGCTCGGCCACCCAGGTCACAGTTGCTGAGGTCGAAATTATCTCTCAAATGAGTAATCTATACAAGGCACTAGAGGCCTTGGTCACTTTTTCTTTCATATGTGTAATTTATTTCGGTTTTTGTTCACAAAAATATTTGACATAATCAATAATATTCTCTTTCACACGGTCTAAAAATTGTGCTTTTAAAGTTCGATCGACACAAGTAGTTATGTACGATTCTAGAGGTACACTTATTTTGCGTAAAGTTCGTTTGGAAGACATCGCTTTGTAGCGAAAAGATTGCCTCCATGTTCCTATGTATTTTTTTGTAAGTTATACAATATCGCATCTGTGTTGTATCCACTCTATGTTACATCCACTAATAAAATAAGTCTACACTTTTTGTGGACCGGCGAGCGCACGCGTCGCGGTTGGATTTTTTCACGTTCCACGACGATTAGAATGGTAAACTCCCATTGCGGTATGCGCCATGCGCCGCTTTTTGTTCTGTATCGACAATGAAAGCCAATTTGATTTTTGCGACGTAATTCATTTCAGAATAACGTACGAATTGCTATGGCATATTACAGTACAAATTTAAAGCTCGGTGTATTTCGTAAAATGTCCTAATTTCGCATGTAAAATAAAAACACTTTTGCTGCTCGTGGAAAGTTTGGACAGTTGATACTGGTAAATATTTTTTCACTAGCTTTTTCCCGCGGCTTCGCTCGCGTTAGAAAGAGACAAAAAGTAGCCTATGTCACTCTCCATCCCTTCAACTATCTTCACTTAAAAAATCACGTCAATTCGTCGCTCCGTTTTGCCGTGAAAGACGGACAAACAAACAGACACACACAGTTAACATTTATAATATTAGTATGGATAGTCACCCATATAACCCACGTTATGACGAAGAAGTCCATTCGCATGTTAAAAGATAAAAATAGTTGCTTACATGTGGATAATTTTCCATAATTGTAATTTTGATACTGGTAAATTTTTTTTTCAAAGTCACGATATGAAGAAGAAGTCCTCGAACGCTGTAAAGGGACATATATTAAATTCCATATTTATTATATTTAAACAGTTTTATATCTTGAATGGAAGTTGTAAGGAAGGACCTAAGTAGATGAGTTCATTATGATTGGCATCTGCATATAAAATTTGTAACAATTACTTTTCAAGCCGTCAAAGTGAGAAACCAATGTCTGACACTGTCACGTCACTACGTTCAATTTAGGAATCGTCGCTATTTTTATATCACTATTCACTAAATACGAATCAAAGTTTTTTTTCCTCAGACATATAACATCCTGTTATAAAAAAAATAGTAAAAATTTTGGATGAGATGGAATTATTGGATTCCCTGTTACTATCCCCACTGGGTACTTAAAAGATTCTTGATCAACAGCTTTACTCGAAAACCTTCAGCTTGTAAATTTATGCATCAGTCTGGCATGTCTCGCTGTCTGCCCTTGTGTAGCAAATGTGCAAAAATGTGCAAACATGTGCTCCAGCCCGCCCATCGCACACGTCACACACGTGCTTCGTGCCTGCATTATATGTGCGTTAAGGGGAAACCGGCTCGATAAAGGGTACCTCTTCATTGGTTGACGTCATTCTATCGATGAAGATCGTGTTCAGTCGAGTTAAGACGTGTTTTATATATCAGATAATCTAAATTCGTATAGGTATGTGAAATACCCTAATGTTTAGTTTATTTCTGATAGGTTTATTTTTAAAATTTTGCGACGCGGAATATCCAACCCAGATGTAGCACTGAAAAACCGGCCAAGTGCGAGTCGGGCTCGCGCACAAAGGGTTCCGTAGCAGCAAACCAAAATTACAGTTAAATCAACCTATCTCAAAAACTATAAGAGATACTTTGATCAAACCAAAAATCGTTGAAAGAGTTAATTAGCATGCATCACCTCTATTTTTTTTAGAATTTTATACCCCGTAGTTATAAAAATAGAGGGGGGGGGACATACTTTTTACGACTTTGAGAGCTGATATCTCAAAAACCGTTCACTTTAAGAAAAATGTTTTTTAGAAAACTTTATATCATTTTAAAAGACCTTTCCATTGATACCCCACACGGGTATGTACATCGAAAAAAAAATTTTCATCCCTCAGTTACATGTATGGGGGCCCCACCCCCAATTCTTTTTTTTTTTTACTATTTAGTGTCATAATTTTGTAGCGGTTCATACAACACATATTCCCATCAAATTTCATCACTGTAGTACTTATAGTTTCCGAGTAAATCGGCTGTGACAGACGGACAGACGGACAGACGGACAGACGGACAGACGGACATGACGAAACTATAAGGGTTCCGTTTTTGCCATTTTGGCTACGGAACCCTAAAAATGACTCGTTGATGTCTTTTTTCATATCATTTTCTCATGACCGCGTTGGCACATGATTCGTTAAGCCCATACGTATAGTAAAGTGTTTTGTGATGAATTCATTTCAATTACTTTGGTAGCACAGAGACCTATGTATTTAGTTTGGAATATGATGTCGGAAGTATTAATTCAATCATGTATTTTGTTCAGTACCGTTTGAATATGACCTCTCTCACGGCGACAAGTGAGCTGAAAAATCATTATAATATACCAAAGTATTTTGTAATAAAATTAATTCATTCGGTAGGACATTTTATTTATAATTTAGTAAAAAATAGATGTCTTAGTTCAAACATATTTTTTTTATGGGTAACAATTCAATATGATCAGAACTGCATAGGGTGCTCCCTCTTAAACGTGTAGCTACCCAGTGCCCTCTGCCAGGCTGATTGGAATTTATCGCCCTCCTGCCCTGTAAGTATCGCTCTTATAAGGAAACAAAGTAATCAACTGAAAGAGGGACTCGTTGATGTCTTTTTAAAAAAAATGCGACTATGATTAGATTTTCTTAGTCTAAAAATTCTAAAATTTAATAGGCTATGAATGGATGCCCCTTAACCGTATAGCGACCCACTGCCCTCCACCAACCTGATTGGAATTTATCGCCCTCCTGCCCTGTAAGTATCACAATCTTATAATGAAACAAAGTAATCTACCTACTAAAAGAGGAACTCGTTGATGTCTTTTGTTCTAACAAAAGCGCAGAGCTCATACTAAAAATTTTGCGATTATGATTACACTTTCTTGGTCTAAAAAACCTAGAATTTAATAGAATATGGAAGGATGCCCCTTAACCGTGTAGCGACCCACTGCCCTCCGCCAGCTTGATTGGAATTTATCGCCCTCCTGCCCTGTAACTTTGTGCGGCGTGCGCCCAACACTCTTTTTACCCTCTTTGGTGCGTGGAATTTTTATTGTTATTCGCGGGTTAACTAGGAAAGCAATGTGAATAGTAATAAAGGATTCTTTTTGTTAGTTACATTGTTTGAAAATATCTTGCACATTTGTATATAATTAAGAATAATTTTATTGCAGTTACTAGAACAATGTCGTATGCGAAACTAAGCTTTTATACTTAGCTAATGTCACACTAGCTAGAGCTAATTGAGGGGACTGATAGTGATCTATCAGTCCCCTCAATTTCCTTGTTCCAAATAATGCATTTGGCGTCCAAAGTTCACTTTTTTTTTCAAATATCGAAATTCGTGGAAGTTATGGAATGAGCTACCTTCTGAGGTGTTCCCCTTGCGCTATGACATGGGGTTCTTCAAGAAGCAGGTATTTAGGGTTCTTAAAGGTGACTCCCCTGATGTTGCTTATGTCCATGGGCGGCGATGACTGCTTTCCATCAGGCGGCTCGTCTGCTCGTTTGCTGCCTATATCATAAAAAAAATCAAATTTTATAATTTGAAATTGGCAAAAGGACTTTGCCCGCCTTATGGTAAGCAGTCACTGTAGCCCATGGACGAATACAAATCCAGAAGTGCTACCCGGGATGTTTTTGCAGTTCTAAAAGTGAGGGCTTAAAGTCTTTTAACTTTTTAAAAATATGTATAATTTTTGTGAATGTTTTAACTAAGTATTACGTCATGGCAATTTACTGCTACAGTAGAAGAATTCAGCACCAAAATAATGAGCGATAAGGCGTCATCCATATATTACGTCACAGTGTAAGGGGGGGGGGTCATACTAAATGTGACAATCCCAGTTAAAGGGATACAAAAAAGCGTGACATAGGAGGGGGGAGGGGTCCACTAACCTGAAATTTGGTGTGACGTAATATGTGGATGATCCCTAATTCACAAAACTTACATAAAGCTAATCGGAACGCGCTCAATTCCAAGTTTCTTTTTTTTCTGTCCCATTCACTTGCGGAGTTTCATGACATGCCTGAGGGCACGGTCCGTTTCCCACGACACTGCTTACTCGTGAAATATATCTCCACCATATCTAAAATCACAACCAAATCTACACCTGAATGGGACCCTTTAAAGTATCATTCACATCGCTAAGAAAATGGCGGTTAAGATGTTCTAGAACGCTGAGAGAGGCTTAGGTAACTCTTTGAAGAAAACAAATCGTCTTAAGAATTTTTTCAAGTTCCGAAGCAAAATAAGCTTTAGTCAGTTGGGAAAGAGGTGCTTTAGATAGACTAATGAAGAGATTAGAACAATTCGTTCGTACAATCACCATTTAAATCTGAGCGGGCAATGTGCTCACAAATATCGATACACTCTTTATCGCTTTGGTAATATCGGCGTGTACCGATATTTATGAGCAACTTGTCTGCTTGGATGTATCTGATGGCGTCTGTATATGGATCTTAAAGGTACTCTTAGCTCTTTTTGATATAGCACGCGTCAATAACAAGACGGAGTTCACAAGAGTTTTAATGCGGTAATTATATATTACCACAGCATTTTAAAAATAACTTTTAGAAATAAAGGTATATATATGGAATGATTTATTTGTAAAACTTAGTTTTGTTTTCTGGTGCCACATAAATACTTAAGATAAGGTCAGTATCAATTAGAGACAGAAGAGGTTAGTCCTTTGCCAACCAATTACATTTTTAGTCAATCTAGAGTTCTTCTAATTTCAAACCTATTCCAATGACGGTTACCGCTGTTATGCCTGTTTGGACAGATAACCTCTCTAACTCAAATTAACCTCAACACTACAGACGCACTCAAATATTCAAATTAGGCGTGATAATTCATCGCCACACGACAATATTGACAGGGTGTCAATAAATATGGCATTGTCGCCAGCGCTGAGGCATAAGTCAGGGGTCGAAGTCAAGCGTTCGACAAACTGCGCTATTGTAGCGCCATTACTGAGCAATGCGGTCGAAATGGAGAATGCCGTCGGTGAAAATTTAGTGTAAATAATACTGATGTAAGTCTACATATTCATTTTTATATGGCACATAAAATTAACATCCACGTTCATATAGTAAATTGAATTGCAATTGACAGGCAGTCGATCACATAACGCGTTCATTCAACCAAAACATAAGTCAAGTAACAAGACACAAGAGGATTGATGAATCAGGAGGTTAAGTAGATGACATAAATATCCCTTATTTAAACTAGTAATCTTTTGCAACAGTATCATCACTAGTGTCCTAATACGTCAGTAATTTTAGGACAATATTGACAGGGTGTCAATAAATTTGACATTGTCGCTAGCGCTGAGGCATAAACACTACAAGTAGGCCTAGCACAAGTAGCACATGATGGCCGCGAGAGTATGTCGCCGCGAGATAGATGACACGTCTTCTTCTAACTCTATTAATGACATAAGGACGGGTAGTCTATCTCGCGGCGACATATGTGCTAACCCTGAAGGTCGCGCTCTGATTGCTACATATATTATGACTACAGGAGCTACGCACATTTTGTGAAATGAAAGAAACACAACACTATTGTGTCGCGCTCTAATTACTATAATGCTTGGTATCAAATAGTATAATGATAATGATATTGACATAGTGAGTAATGATAGTGATATTATATGTCAGTTTGAAATCTTTATTTATGGACATATTTACATAATTTGTCAGTTTAATATGTACAATATTGACAAGGTGTCATGTAAGAAGCAGCGCCTGTATTTAACATCTTTGCAATCTTGGCGATCTACATACAACCTTTACGAATATCAAAGTATTTTATGGTAACTGTCTTAATACTTTAGATGACAAACGTCAACAAAGCAAAGAAAGACCATAGTCCTCTTACGTATACATACGAGTATACAAGCAATACCTCTGACCAACTCTATTGTTCAATTCTATGGTTTAATGTATCGCCTGTATTACGCTTACACGCTCTTAAGAAGATACGGTAGCGAAAATGCTAAAATGGAAAGGAGCCCCCCTTTCAACTTGGGAATTTTAGTATTATTAACTAGATTTATCGAAAAAAAATTGTCCATTAAGAACAACAAAAAAAAATAAAAACGGTCCGACACAGATAAAAATAATAACAATCTGTGTTGAAAAAATCATTGCTCTATCCTCAAAACCCAGGGAGGAAATAGTCGAGAGCGTTTGTATGGAGAATTGACCCCAACCATATCGTCTTAATAGCAAAATCTGTAGTTTAAAGCCAAGTAATAGTAATTTAAACGTTAAAATATCGTATTCCTTTTGGCTAGAAACCAAGACAAAAGTCTCGAAAGAGGAGTAGTTACTACTCCTCTACAAAGCGCTTGACTACTGTAGTCAAGCGCTTTTAGTAAGTGACTCAAAATAAGTATTACATTTTTCTCCAATGACAGTTTTTAGTTACAGCTTTAAGTGTCTCACATTCACTATTACATTTTGCTCTAATGACAGTTTATAGTAACAGCCTTCTTCGGCGTGCGCGCGGCTACATTCATCGGGCGCGTCGACAGCTCGTTGGTCGCGGCCGCGGGCGCGCGCACGCGCACAGAGCGCCATCTAACATTCTATATAAGTAACTATACTCCGTTTTTTAGGATTAAAAAAAATATGCGATTTTTAAGAAATCAATTTAAAAGAGAGTACATATTTGACTCTTTTTTTTTTAATCATAACAAGAACAAATTATTTCCAATTCATCTTATTTATATTTTCTAGAGATAACTAAAATACCTAATTATTTGATGTATATGACATAGGTAAAATCGATCATTATTACTCTAATCTTAAAAAACCGGCCAAGTGCGAGTCGGGCTCGCGCACAAAGGGTTCCGTAGCAGCAAATATTTAACCAAAATTACAGTTAAATCAACCTATCTCAAAAACTATAAGAGATACTTTGATCAAACCAAAAATCGTTGAAAGAGTTAATTAGCATGCATCACCTCTATTTTTTTTAGAATTTTATACCCCGTAGTTATAAAAATAGAGGGGGGGGGACATACTTTTTACGACTTTGAGAGCTGATATCTCAAAAACCGTTCACTTTAAGAAAAATGTTTTTTAGAAAACTTTATATCATTTTAAAAGACCTTTCCATTGATACCCCACACGGGTATGTACATCGAAAAAAAATTTTCATCCCTCAGTTACATGTATGGGGGGCCCCACCCCAATTCTTTTTTTTTACTATTTAGTGTCATAATTTTGTAGCGGTTCATACAACACATATTCCCATCAAATTTCATCACTGTAGTACTTATAGTTTCCGAGTAAATCGGCTGTGACAGACGGACAGACGGACAGACGGACAGACGGACAGACGGACATGACGAAACTATAAGGGTTCCGTTTTTGCCATTTTGGCTACGGAACCCTAAAAACCGGCCAAGTGCGAGTCGGGCTCGCGCACAAAGGGTTCCGTAGCAGCAAATATTTAACCAAAATTACAGTTAAATCAACCTATCTCAAAAACTATAAGAGATACTTTGATCAAACCAAAAATCGTTGAAAGAGTTAATTAGCATTGTTTAATGATGAACTAATTGAGCGGACTGTAATTTAATAAAATATCTTTAAGACGAAATTGACAAAGATAACTCGAAATTTTAGAGATTTAAACAAACACTTACTGGGGAAAAAACAGTGCATATGTCACATACCTTTTAGCATGAGGTTCCAGTGGGTTGGTTTCAGCTCGCTTACCATCAGCCTTGGTATGCAAGGCGCACGTGCGGGCCCGGCTTACCGTCTCCTCGAGCCCAGAACTGTTCTTGGAGCAGAGCTTTCTTCCTGTCCACTTTGATAATGTGACTAGCACTGAGTTTAAACTTAATTTAACGATAATTGTTGGGAAAATGTGACTTTAACTATTTAATTAGCAATAAATGGCAATTTTAATGCAGCGACGCGTTCGCAAGTTAGATCGAGAGCGAAAAGAATGTGAGGTAATGGCTACCGGAAATGATTAGTGCCGGGCTAAACACACCGGAAGCTAAAGACAAAATAGTGTTGTTTCTTTAAAAAACCGATATTCATACGAAAGTTGAACATACCGCTCACCTAAATATGCAATATTTACTCTACAAATAGTGCTAGAGTTCGACAAACTACTTAAAAACTATAATGTTAAACTAAGTGATAATACTAGAACGACGAAAGTTAATTTGAAAGTGGTAAAGGACACAGCTTCACAACTGGTCTTCTGTACTGACCAGTAGCAGTTTGAATTGTGACCACTCTACAGACACCGTCAACTCCGGGATGTAGAGCAACGATGCGCCCAAGGGGCCATTTTAAAGGGCTTGTCTGTTCGTTAATCAACAAGACCAAGGAACCCACGACAATGTTTGTATTTATTTTATTCCATTTCGTCCTCTGTTGTAGAGTATGGACGTACTCAGCGTGCCATCTACGCCAGAAGTCTTGATGCATTTTCTGTATCATTTTCCAACGATTACAGACACTTACTTTTTTATCTACAAGATTTTCCTCTGGGACAATCGACAACGGTTCCAGAGTTAAAAAATGGCCTGGAGTTAAGGCTGAGAGATCACTAGGATCCGAGCTAAGAGGTGTCAATGGACGAGAGTTGAGCATAGATTCAATCTGAGTCAGAATTGTATAAAATTCCTCGAAGGTTAACCTTTGATTACCTACAACCCGTGCGAGGTGAGTCTTAACCGAGCGTATCCCGGCTTCAGCTAATCCGTTAAAATGAGGCGTACCCGGAGGGTTAAACGAGAATTTAATTTCTTGGGCATCAGCAGCACCTTTCATGAGTGAACCAAGATAGTTACTAGCGCCCACAAAATTCCTACCCTGGTCAGAGACAATGTTACTGCATCGACCACGACGAGCGACAAACCGTTTAAGAACACAGAGGAAAGCTTCTGTCGACAACTCTGAAGCAAGCTCTATGTGAATGGCTTTGGTACTAGTACATACAAAAACACAGATGTAACCTTTGTACGTTTTCGCACCACGGCCACGACCGAAAGCGATATCAAATGGTCCTCCATAATCAATGGCGACACTCGAAAAAGGTTTAATTTGCGAGACGCGAAAGGTAGGCAAATTTCCCATAAGCGGCGGAGATGCCGCAGAGGGATTGGCACGAAAGCATTTCACGCAGCCTCCAATCACTGCCTGAATTGCTCGTTTTGGCGACAAAATCCAAAACGTTTGCGCAAGTAAATTTTGTAAAGTTTGGGCACCTGGATGTAAAAATCTTTTATGATATTCGTCAATTATTAAAAGAGTGAGTCGGTGGGAGCGAGGCAATAAAATGGGATGTTTGACAGAAAATTTAATAGGAGAATTTGCCAAGCGACCGCCCACCCTGACAATACCCTGACTGTCAATGAATAATGAAAGCTTGCGCAAACCCTTTGGCAATGCGTTCAAACGATCCTCCCTTAATTGATTGATCTCTACACTGAAAGAAGTGAGCTGCACATGTTTTACTAAAAACATGAGAGCTGCAGTGTTTTCAGCTGACTGTAGAGATCCGACAACTTTTCCATCCTTAGCTGACCGTAAAAAACGGAAACAGTAGGCTAACACACGCTTTAATGTGAAAAGCGAGGAGAACCTGCTAAGGACTTCATCAATTAAGTTAGGATCGGCCGTCACGAGTAAGCTACAAATACGTTGTTCCTCTACAATACAGTCATTGCTTGGATCGTGCAAAGGTGAGCAAGGCCAATCCTTCTCTTCCTTTACCAACCACGACGGACCCTTCCACCAAATATCACACTCTACCAAATCTTCAGGCAGTAACCCCTGGATCCTGCATCAGCAGGATTGTGGTGTGTACTGACGTGACGCCAGCGATCAGGAGCAACAAGATCCTGGATATGGCTCACACGATTTGCAACAAATGTTTTCCAGCGTGAAGGGCACGACTTGATCCAAGCTAACGTTACGGTCGAGTCTGACCATGCAAATATTTCCTGAACAACATAGAGAGGTTTTAATGCCTCTTGTGTTGACTGCATCAGGTCTGCCAACAACACGGCAGCCTGCAGTTCCAATCGAGGAATTGATAATTTACGCAGAGGCGCAACCTTACTTTTGGCACAGCAAAGCTCTACAAAAGTAGAGCCTTGTGTGTCATCGACACGACAGAAGACGACAGCAGCGTAACCACGCTCCGACGCATCACAAAATCCATGCAATTGTAATGAAACAAACGAATGGATGATGCGACGGGGAATAACGACAGATTTCAACGACGGAAGTTGATCGGTAAATTTCATCCATTCTGATGTGATTGCTTCTGGAACATCATCGTCCCATTGCACCCCAGATGACCACAAGACCTGCATTAAATATTTAGCGTGAAACGTGACAGGACATAAGAATCCTAGCGGGTCATATATGCGCGCTATATTCGATAAAATAGTACGTTTAGTACATTTCTGATCACGTGGTGTTGCAACCTCAAATTGGAACGAATCTGTTTGTGGACGCCATAACAATCCCAATATTTTAAGGGACAAATCCGAAAGTTCATCAAAATGTTTAAAATCACTCGAATACAACTCAGAAGATGGAAGGTCAACGATAAAACCTTTATGGTTGGAGGTCCATTTTCTCAAATGGAACCCACCCGACGACAAAATTTCAGATAAGTCTGATCTAATTTTTAAAGCTTGCTCAATAGAGTCAGCGCCTGTCACGACATCATCAACATAAATGTCTCTCCCAAGCACTTGTGACCCTTCAGGATAGGAGTCAGCAGTCTCCTCCGCTATCTGTGCTATTGTGCGCAAAGCTTGATACGGAGCCGATTTCACACCATAAGTTACCGTCCGCAAACGATAGTCTTTAACTGGGCCGTCAGTCGAAGGTCGCCACAATATCCGCTGATACTCAGCGTCCTCGTTTGGCACGAGGATTTGACGATACATGGCCTTTATGTCACCCGTAAAGACTATTTTATGCCATCGAAACCTAGTAAGGACATCAAAAATATTAGTTTGTAACTTAGGTCCAGCTAGTAGTGTATCATTAAGCGAAATCCCATTGCTGTCACGACAACTTGCGTCAAAAACGGCTCTCAGAGGTGTACTGACAGATTCGGGGCGCAAAATACCATGATGTGGGATGTAATTAAAATTCCCGACACTAGAGACAGGCGGCGCAACCTGCTCCATATGACCACTGACGTCATACTCTTCCATAAAGGAGGCATAAGCTTTACGAAAATCCGCATGCTTTGTAAGCTTGCGTTCCAACGAAAAAAATCTCCGCATTGCAATTTCACGAGTGTGCGAAAAGGTAGGCTTGTTCGAAGGATCGACGAAAGGTAGAGGTACCTCGAACCGGCCTTCACTCGTGCGACAATAATTTGCACGGAAGTTATCTTCACATAGTTGATCCTCTTTCGACAAGATAGGTTTACTCGGACCACAAATATTTTCTAGTTCCCAGAACCTTTTAAGAGAATCATCCAACGACAGCGACAAGTTTGATTGTGAAGCATTCGACACGAAAAAACAATCTTTCCGACAATTAGTGAAAGATTGTGTACGAGAGGCATAACAGTCACCCATCAGAACCCATCCGAAAACAGTCTCCAAAGCCTTTGACTGCCCCTTCCGGCCCTCCTTCTTACCACTTAAAATGGAAGATGCAAAGATCTCTGCATTTAAGAGTAAATCTATTGGGCCCGGCTTCGCAAAGTCAGGGTCAGCGAGAGGTAGACCTTGAATGTGATGCCATTCCGATGTATTGACTCTATAGTATGGTTGCTCCGGACAGATAACTGGAAGCACTGACGCTTGGAAGTCAAAATTAACCATTTCTGATCCAATAGGTTTAACAGAGCATGATAACATACCCTTAGGTGCAACTTCAGATAGTCCAATTCCAGTAATTGGCTCGCTAGTATCATCTACCTGTAAACCTAATCTTCGAGCACAGTCATGGGAAATAAAATTGACACCACTAGCACCGTCCAAAAGAGCACGAGCTATTTGATAATTACCTGAACTATCCCGAACAGCTACCCGAGCAGTAGCAAATAAAACTAATCCATTACTTTGGACCGACGTCAAAGTCACTTTGCTATTTAAACCGCTCACCGTTGGCTGAGGTGCTGGTTCAGCCTCTGGCGAAGCCGGTTCCTTTGTTTCAAAGTGTAATAGAGTGTTGTGGGAACAACCGCATATACTGCACCGACAATCCGATCGACATTGTTTAACTTTATGAGTTTTGGAGAAACAACAAACACACAAGCCCTTGTTTTTCACCACCTTGAACCGCTCCGAAGTGTCTAAAACTTTAAATTTTTTACAATTTTCTAAGTTATGCAGTTCAGTACAGAAAACACATATATTTTGTTGTGTGGCAACTAGTGTTACCTTGCCTTTACCTTTAATGGCACTTGTTACGGGCTTAACCTCCGTTACTTCCAGAGCGCGGACTTGTTTTTCAACAAACTCTTGTAGCAATTCAAACTTTGGAATTTCATTGGAATTGAACTCGAGGAGGAAGGCCTCCCGAGTCGCCTTGTCCAATTTTCCCCACAACAGATGAAATAACATAAAGTTTTTATCGGGTAAGTCGAATCTTTCTAACACTTGTAATGTTTCTCTAAAAACACGATGAACTTTTTCTAATTCAGTTGAAGACTTGGTCTTCACCTGTTCACAAAGTAAAATCTTTTCATAGTACCCAAAGGCAATTTGCCGTTTTCTATTGTAAAACTTGTTTAAAGCATTGTAAGCATCCATGTAACTGTTGTCCGAAATTGGGTAATTCTTAATCAAATCTAAAGCCTTACCTTGACACGATGTCATAAGATAATGCAGCTTTTCAATGTTCGAAATATTCCTTTTATGAATTAAGGAATCAAAGAGTTCCTTAAATGACAACCAATTGTGCAAGGAGCCATCAAATGGTTTCACAACAATTTTAGGTAACTTCGCTGAATTATTATCACTACTATCATGTTTGTCAACAGTTTCATGTTTGCTTGTAATGACAGGCTCAGCTTTCCTTAACCTTGTCAAGATTGACTTTACTTTTTGTTCAAAATCGACAGTAACCGAGAACTCCGTATTTACATCCTTTGTTTTCTTCATTATAGCCTTTTGGGCACGATGAAAGTCTTCAACTATTGGGTTTAAGTCGGCCGCGACATAACCCTCTAAATCTATACAATCAAAGATTAACTCTAACCGCATAACCGCGTAATTGCGTTCAACCCTATCCATGTCAACGTCTCTATTGCTCACATCAATGTCCGACATTTTTCACGTAATAATCACTGTTGATTTATCGAAAAACGAGAACGAAAATATAAATAAACAGTTTACGTTACTCAATAAAATTAACTTGAAGTTGACTTTGACAATGACAGATGAGATGACAACCGAATTGTTGCCATACACCAAAGCATAGACTAAGACCGAACGAGATGAGCGGATTGAACGAACTGTCACACTGCTACCAACCTAAATTCTACTATAAAAGTCACACTTCCGGTCAGCCATTAACCGAATCGAGAATTAAAAGTTTTACCCACCAATTTATTAGAAAAAATATTACGACACGACAAATTTGATATTTTACTAAAAATAGGTAACTTTTCAACGGATCCGGCCGAAGGAACAAATGTTTAATGATGAACTAATTGAGCGGACTGTAATTTAATAAAATATCTTTAAGACGAAATTGACAAAGATAACTCGAAATTTTAGAGATTTAAACAAACACTTACTGGGAAAAAACAGTGCATATGTCACATACCTTTTAGCATGAGGTTCCAGTGGGTTGGTTTCAGCTCGCTTACCATCAGCCTTGGTATGCAAGGCGCACGTGCGGGCCCGGCTTACCGTCTCCTCGAGCCCAGAACTGTTCTTGGAGCAGAGCTTTCTTCCTGTCCACTTTGATAATGTGACTAGCACTGAGTTTAAACTTAATTTAACGATAATTGTTGGGAAAATGTGACTTTAACTATTTAATTAGCAATAAATGGCAATTTTAATGCAGCGACGCGTTCGCAAGTTAGATCGAGAGCGAAAAGAATGTGAGGTAATGGCTACCGGAAATGATTAGTGCCGGGCTAAACACACCGGAAGCTAAAGACAAAATAGTGTTGTTTCTTTAAAAAACCGATATTCATACGAAAGTTGAACATCACCTCTATTTTTTTTAGAATTTTATACCCCGTAGTTATAAAAATAGAGGGGGGGGGACATACTTTTTACGACTTTGAGAGCTGATATCTCAAAAACCGTTCACTTTAAGAAAAATGTTTTTTAGAAAACTTTATATCATTTTAAAAGACCTTTCCATTGATACCCCACACGGGTATGTACATCGAAAAAAAAATTTTCATCCCTCAGTTACATGTATGGGGGGCCCCACCCCCAATTCTTTTTTTTACTATTTAGTGTCATAATTTTGTAGCGGTTCATACAACACATATTCCCATCAAATTTCATCACTGTAGTACTTATAGTTTCCGAGTAAATCGGCTGTGACAGACGGACAGACGGACAGACGGACAGACGGACAGACGGACATGACGAAACTATAAGGGTTCCGTTTTTGCCATTTTGGCTACGGAACCCTAAAAAACGGACTATATGGTGCTGTAATGGTGTTCCATGCTACGAAAAAAAAAATTTAACCAAACGTTGCTTTCAGAGTTAATCCTACCTTTTCAATGCACCTTATCGAGTTGATAACGTGGTCTCAATTGTTTGCCCTAAACACTAAGTCGAACCTAAAATCTTCCAAAAATACTGTCTTTTTATTTCGGAAATATACTTACTGCACATACCTAAGTATGAAGTTTTTCTCCCATTTAATCGCAAAAATACTCAGAATACATTTTTTGCACAGCCAACATTAATTGAATTACGTATCACCATAGATTAAATATAAGAAGATCATACTAACTCATACATTAAAATGCGACCGCCTAAGAACGCGCATACACTACACCACACATAGATGGCGCCACAAAAAAAATGCCTTGTTGCCATCGATTATTTGTAGATTGGCGTTAAGTGTCACTTTCGAGCTATAAATCTATTTCAAAAGTATAATCGAAAGCTACAAGACACTTTTTTTTGAGGCGCCATCTATGTGTGGTGTAGTGTATGCGCGTTCTTAAGCGGTCGCATTTTAATGTATGGGATGGTATGATCTTCTTATATTTAATCTATGGTATCGCCATAAATCTCCAGGTCATATCAACGAGCGATAAATCGCGGTCTAATAAATAAGCCGCGACAAAAACCGTCGTCATACAGACGATGTTGTTGTCGTAGATATCGTTTACACTAACGACTGGCATTCACGACCAGCCGGCATAGTCGAATGGCAAGCGTCGACGCCAGACGTCGACAGAAATGCAGTCTGGCTCTGCCGCGCCAATACGCAAGAGCGATAAATATATATAGCTACAAATCGTGAGCGTTTGTGCATTTGGCTACGTACCCAACCAGCCTAACCGAGTGACAAACGTTGACGCCAGTAGACGCCGATGGAAACGCAGTGTAGCTCTGTCACACCAATACGGAAGAGCGATGGAGATAGCTAGCTATAATAACGATATTATCGTAATCGTGCCCGTTAGGATATGGGTTAAAATTGTGGCGTAGGCGAGAGGCTGGCAACCTGTCACTGCAATGTCACAATTTTAGTTTTCTTTCAACCTCTTTTTGCCAAGAGTGGCACTGAAACTTGAGTAGTTCATGTGCTCTGCCTACCCCTTTATGGGATACAGGCGTGATTGTATGTATGTATGTATGTATCTTAAACGTTTGTGCATTTTTCTGCGTACCTAGAGCCTATTCGAACCTAAGTACCTGCACTGACTGATATCAGAATTACAACTACCTACCTGATGATGAGATAGCGAGTCTGAAGGAGGCCAGGGAGGCCTGGTGTGAATCATGTCCAAGTGCGGACATCCCGGTCGCCCGTCACAGCCAGCGGGCTTGGGACTCTCCCCTCCTAAAAGCAGCCCATGATACACTACTGGTTGAGAGTCCGGACGATTTTGAACGTGCCCGAATCCTCGCCGTCTCAGTTCCCGAGTCCGGCCACTGGCTTCGGGCACTTCCATCGCGACAGATTGGCACTGTTTTGGACCCAAGTAGCTTGAGAATAGCTATATGCTTAAGGCTTGGGTCCAAAATATGTATCCCTCACAAGTGCTCCTGCGGCAAAAATGTCGATGAGCTGGGCCGACATGGACTTTCATGCAGCAAAAGCGCTGGTCGCCTGTTTCGCCATGGCACCATTAATGATTTGGTCCGTCGCTCGCTTGCCACCGCCTCTGTGCCTGCAGTTCTCGAACCCACAGGTATGGTAAGGGACGATGGCAAGCGTCCCGACGGGGCCACTTTGGTGCCGTGGAAACTAGGCAGAGCCCTGGTATGGGACGCTACTTGCGTAGATACCTTCGCGCAGTCCCATATCCAGGCGACCCGCACTCAGGCCGGTGGTGCGGCTGACCAGGCCCAGATTCTCAAGCGCCGCAAATACTCGTCCTTGCTTAAGGACTACGAGTTTGCGGCGCTTGCTATGGAGACACTGGGTCCTTGGTCGGCCGACATGAAAGCCTTTGTGGGAGCTCTGTCGGCTCGGCTTATCGACTCTACTGGAGACCCTAGAGCTGGCGCGTATTTCTCGCAACGTATCGCACTGGCGATACAGCGAGGAAATGCCGCCAGCATAATGGGCACCATGCCGCAGGCGGATTTGTTAGATGGTTTTTTCTTTTTATAATTGGGTTCTTTTATTTTTATTATTATTTTCTAATTATTTCTTTAGTATTATTTATTATAAGCTTATTTTTAAGTAGTGATTTAGTTATAATTTAGTTTTATTTTATTTGTAAGATTTTAATTTAAGTGTTTTTATAAGTATGTTTTAATGGTTATTAATTGATTAAAACGTTTTAAGTATAATCAGATTGTTATAGTTAAATAGAACATAAATAAATGAGCATAATAAAAGTACTACCTACCGGCAATAATTAAACTTTAAGATAATGTTAAGATCTTTAGAAGTTTAGATAGGGTATGGATAGGATACATCAGTGTGAAAAGAGACGTAACGTGTGTGTGAAGTAACGTCGGGCTTGATTTTGACGTAGGTAGGTACAGTCAACCAATTGGAACCCTAGGCCACTCTAGAACCATATCAAAATGACAAGCATTAAGAGATTTCTTACAATTTGATTTATAACGTCATTATGGCTAGTCCTACAGTGGCCTAGGGTTTCAATTGGTTGACTGTACCTATATTAAAGTACCGATCAATTCCAATAAGGTCTAGTTTACCCTTCGTGTTGGAAGGTCAGATTGCAGTCGCTTTCGTAAAAACTAGTGCCTACGCCAAATCTTGTGATTAGTTGTCAAAGCGGACCCCAGGCTCCCATGACCCGTGGCAAATGCCGGGATAACGCATGGAGGATGATGATGATCAGGCTGAAATACACACCTACAATTTTATGTACATTATGTCCCCAGCTATCAGCGCATAAAAGCTCAGTGCTCCAACATTTTAGCAACTTGAATTTAGAATATGTATGGGTGATTCCATAAAATTCGGTTAAATTTGTGTTTAGGGCAATTTAATAGATTTGTAATAAATATATTAGGTATCTTATGTTATAGGGGTTGAATATAAACGCCGTTTGATTAGGTCATCCGATTTGGTGTTGATCACTGCATTATTTATTATAGAAAATAATTATCAAATGTCTTAAAAGTCAGTCCCTAGCCATGTCACATTTCCAAATTTCAGATTAAGTTTCTTCAGTATTCATGAGTTTTAATGATATCACTAGATTTTTTGTGTTTAAACCAATGTAATGTTACACAATGCAAAACCCCGTAACAGTTTTATGGAAGAAAATTACGTTTATGATAATAATTTTTATTCTATAATATTGTTATACGTAATTAGCGTCAGTACCTAGCCACTTAGAAATTTTAAAAATACGCGGCACTCGAGCAAAACCCGTTCTGTTACACTACATCATTCGAAAGTATCAACGTGAAGTTAGCCGCAAACACGACGCGTTCTGCGTCGGCCATCTTATCGCCGGTGCGATTCGCGTCCTTGGAGCGTAAACACGTGCTGTGCCAGTCGATTTTTCAGTCCCTAGGTAAGTTATTTGCTATAAAATTAATAAGTTATTTTCCCGTTACCTAATTGTATGTTATTCTGATGTGTGCATTGCTGTGAGAGTGAGCTTTAGGTTTCCGCATTTATATCTGAGAATAAGCTATGAACGATTATGTTTGCATTTGTCAGTCCCTGGACCGTCAGACCCTGGTTATGTAACTGGCTAGGGACTGACGTTATGGCTAGGGATTGACGATAGTATGATAAAGGTGGAAACAAAACGCAATTTATTTCGCATTTAGGCTAAACTATATTTCTAATAGGTAGACATAATTATGATTTGCGCAAAATTATT
Organism: Leguminivora glycinivorella; assembly: GCF_023078275.1. Classification (NCBI taxonomy): domain Eukaryota; kingdom Metazoa; phylum Arthropoda; class Insecta; order Lepidoptera; family Tortricidae; genus Leguminivora; species Leguminivora glycinivorella. The sequence goes on from NC_062981.1 coordinate 8,742,603, forward strand.
TAAAAAATCTAATTTATATAACATTAATTTTAGAACATGTCGCCAAAAAAGAAAAATTCGACATCGAAAGAAGATAAGGCTAAAATATAATTAATGTACGTTTGACTGAATTTTTACACTGAATTATTTACAGGACTGTTGTAGCTGTTAAAATGTAATAATAAAAATCATTTAAAACAGAAAATATGTGGTTTTATTTAAAAAATATATTCTCAGCCTCAGTCCCTATCCTCGGCCGTCAGTCCCTAGAAAGCTAATATCAGAAAATTGTAAATAACTCCTTAAATACTAAAAATATCGGCTGGCCCTTTTGGATGTATCGTACGTGGTGTCATACTTACCCAATGGGTGATCAACTTTTGCATTAGCATTAAAAAAACACCTCTGACAAAATCTGTCCAAAAGTTAACCGATTTTTATGGAATCACCCGTATGTCAATTTTAGATTGACCCGTTTTCGAAAATGGAGGGTAAATCCACCATTTTATATGGAATTTGACAGATGACAGCCCACTAACCCTGAGTTTAGTGGTTGGTGCAAGTGGGCCTTAGACGAGAGGAAAAGTTGAACTACCTGAAACACCATAGGTACTTACATAAAACTATGGACATAAAACTCTCATAAGTCACCCATCGCAGTTAAAGTCGCCATCGACAGGGCGCTCATCCACACACCTTGCAACCTAAATGGTCGCGCACCGTGCGGTTTCAGAGGAATTTCCTCCCACGAACGCTCCGGCTGTGGAATGAGCTCCCTGTCGAGGTATTCCCGATGAACTACAGTATGGGGTTCTTCAAAAAAGGAGTGTACAAGTTTCTAATGGGTCGGCAACGCGCACGTGACACCCCTTGAGTTGCGGGCGTCCATAGGTTACGGTGACCGCTTTCCATCAGGCGGGCCGTATACCTGTTTGCCACTGACGTGGTATAAAAAAAAATAATTATGTCGTTATATATATGTGATCGAGATTAATACATTTCTTAGACAACTTAATAATGTAATATATCTGCAAACAGTACCTTAATATCTTTCAACGTAATTAAAATTGCAAATTTGAAATAAATAATATGAAATCAGTATAGCTGTATCTTTTGCTGAGATGTGCCAATAAAGAGTATTCTATCTATCTATCTATCAGTATGTATCTGAACACTTAACTAAATACAAGACTATATTTTAAACATTATGTTAATTCGCGTTCCATCCAAGTAGTTATTTATGTACAAAACGAAGCCGCTATAACATTCGATATGTTATGTACTAATTATTCGAATAATGTATTACCAAAAAGATTATCAGCAGGAACCTTCATTGTTTTCCTGACCCGATCTTATTTACATACAGTCCATCTGCATCGAGTTACAACCCCCATCCGATACCTATAACAATCCACAGTTAAATTACAACTATTCTGTTTCATTCACACTTAAGTCATCAGACTTAAGAGAGATAAGGATGTACAACTAACAAGTGTCGATAGAATCGCGTCGTCGACGATATCGAATAGCTCCGATCGATTCTGTCGAGATTGCATCGAAACAACTCTTTTAATTTTGTTTTCTTTTCACTTGCGCATTCATTGTTGCTTCGAGCTTTTGTGTTGTGAATAAATATGCGTCATCGATGTAGGTCTGACGAATAAAAGTATCTACAGCAGTTTGAAGTACTGTTACGATTCATGCTCACATTCATTGGCATGTACAATTTACATTTAAAGTAAGACACAAACTGCGCTTTTGGAAGTTATAAGTTTTGATTTTATTTTACAGACATACAACCTGAAGGTAAGCTAGAAAGGTTTTTAACAGTTTGCAGCCTGTCCTTGCAGGAATTTATAGGCTTCATCTTCATTAAAACCATCCGAATTTGACCTGGATTTGAAACAACTAAAATTAAATTCATATATGTAACTTGTTACGACTATAAATATTAACTATGCCGCTTGAATGGATATAAACTTATATTTTTGGTAATTTAACTAACAAGCGATTCGTTTTAAATTTGTCAAAAAAATCGTAAATCCAATCAATAATCATCATTATTCAAAAAGCACTAAACATCTCCGCAATGTCGTTTTAAAGTCAGTTGTGATTAATGAAAACCCGATTGCCTCATGAAGGTGTTGAAAAACAATCCATTTGTTTGACGCAAACATGTCAGGTCCAAAAAACGTAACATAGATGAGCCGGAATGTTATGTTTATCCTCGTATGACTAGGAGAATTAAAATAACATTTTCGCCATGACGATGTAGGTAGAGCAAGGTGTGGTCCGAAGTGACGTGCGGTCACGATGCATTATCGATAATGTTAATATCGATGTCGATATTATTACTGATGGTGTACATCCAAGTATCAGTATGTTTTAAAGTTTGGCTCAATGGTAATGTCATGTATTTTGTTATTTATATTACTGACGCTTATTATTCTGAAATATTTAAAGAATCCTAAATATACCTATTATAACTACAAAGTTTACACTTTATAGTTTAGTTTCAGTTTTGTAAAGTTGTTTGGATTATCAACCTGATATACGTATAACATAAGGACATAACAAGACAAAAAGATGCGTTCGATCGCTTTAACGATATTTATTGCGTCAAATAGAGCAACACAAGTCTCACAAATATGTAATTTGTCTCCGTAAATTACAAAGTCGACGGTTAGAATAAATCTCGATAAATCGATATCAACATCGATAATCGCCACTGCCTTCACTAGGCGCACCTTAGGCCCGCGTGACCTCTGCCCTTCGCCTGCTCATCCCCCCCTCCCCCTCCCCCCTTCTCCCACATGCGATGCCTGTAGCGATCCCGCCCCACACCCTTTTATATCGAACCAAAAAATCAATACGAACGCCAAATTCATACCTGCAATTAAACAGATGGCAAAAGGTGTTCAGTACGAATGGGGATTTGATAGTATCGATACTTTGCAGTTTTATGTATTTATTTTTTGCGTTTAAAAATAGTTTTGGCATGTGTAGGTCATTAATAATTATGTACACAATACTTTTGTAAGTTTATGAATGCACTCATGTACTTACTTATGTAAGGTAAGTTTGAGAAACTGACAAAATTGGACAAGAAAGAAACATGCAATAAGTAAATGCAATGATCTTTGTTTACGAATATATAGGTTAAAAGTTATAGGTAATGTCAAATCAATATCTATTATAATAAGACGAGACGTGTCTCTGTAATACCATTATTACAGGAGACCAAGGAAATTAACAGACTTGAGATGATGTTCATTTTGAGATACCTTTATTTAGCTGGAAAGGAAATTTTACCCCATCAGATTTGTGAATTGCAATCACCTATGGTGAGCATTTTAACGTACCTAAATGTAACATTTTTTTTTTAATATAGAAGGCGAATAAACAGATGAAAAAAAATCCAAAGTTGAAGTTTTCATAAAGGTCAAACGCAGTCCTAATCGGAAATCGGAGCGAAGGCACTTTCTTCGTGAACTTGCACGACTTTACAGATAACCGGCAAAATCGGACATGCAACCAAACCTCAACAATCCGGGTCGCTCAGCCGACCGACCTCTAAAGCCCCAGTTAACCGCACGTTTCCTTAAAACCGATACCGCAAGTAAACCATGACGTTTCCGAGCTCAAAAAATAAAAGACTCCAAGCACGCGATCATCCAAAAACATGTGTTCATCATTAAGACGCCTTTAAGAATACCTCGCATTCCTTGCATTATCATCTGAGGCTTTCAACACAACAATACTCAACAAAGAGCCTCGACTCACTTAAATCTTAATTTCTACAAAGGAGTAGATTAATGAAATTAAGTCGGCATTTAGTAGAGTTAACCATCAACCCGCCACAATAGCTTTAAATAGTAACAATCAAATCAAAGGATACTCGAACACTCCCCGCAACAAAAGCCCTAACTAACCTGGCCTTACGGTGACTATTAAAATTTAATGACATGATTTATTCAGAAAAAAATACACGAGAAAAGGGTACGATGTTACGAATCATTTTTCATATAACGCAGTTGGTAGCGAATGGGCAAATAAAAAATGTTTAACAGGGCCGACACTTTATGAAAAACGCACTCCTACGGCGCGCGGCCTTTGTCATCGCAGGGAATTTATTCATGCTTACCTGTTGAGCCCCAGCCGTGATAAAATATAAAGAATATTCCATTTTTCTGGATTCATATTGCATAAGGTGCATGGCTGAACGAAAGTCTAGAACGAAATGCACATCAAAATCGGTGCTATGACAGAAAGATACATTTATTGTATATTTTAGCATTTAAAGAAAAATAATTGCACTCTGAAAGTTCTTTTTTTATTGAACAATATAATAAAACACCTATGAAATCAAAAAATGAAAATTCAAATTCGTAAATGTTTTTGAATACAACCCAATATTGTTTTAACTCTTTAAAATTCAAAAAAGTAGTGCCTACGGAGAAATCATTTTCTGTCGAATCATTAAAAGTGAAATATGTTAAAACGTAAAACAAAAACTTATATGTTCTTCCTAAAGTTAAGAATGACAAAAGTTACTATTAGTAATACATATAGGAGAAGTAAACTAAGACAGTAATATCATTTCCGTTAATTTTAAATCACTACCTCAAATGGTCATCGCCGTCAATTTCGTCGAGCCGTACCAACAGAAATATTTGGTCATTCCCTCGGTGGTAGCCATCCCATTTATAATATTTTATAGAAATCAACAAAACAGGCCCCGTAGCCGAATGGCATTTCTCCGACGCCAAACGAAAGCGATACGCCGCTGGCTCTGTCGCGCCAATATGCAAGCGCGATAGAGATAGATATCTACTAGCGCTTCGTTTCGTGAGCGTTTCGTGAGCGATTGTGCCATTCGGCTAGCCACCCAGAATTGAGAACATTAACGTTTGGACTATACAAAGCGTCGAGTTGTTCGTGCACCGATTCCGTATGGCATTTTTATTGTACGACACTTATTAGGTTGACCATGATTACAAAAAATATTTGTTTATTTACCATATCATAGAGAAGGATTATAATAAAAAGAGTTTTACATTTCTGTGACAAGTGGGAAAATTAATATGATAAGTTTTTTTAACAAAGAATATCTTTGACGTAATGTCTTAACAGTAACCTATTATTATAATATATTATTATCAAATGTCCAATTTGCACTACATTGACAATTGCCCAAATGGCAAGGAAAAAGGTATGAAGGAAGGACTTACCTAATTTTTAGGGTTCCGTAGTCAACTAGGAACCCTTATAGTTTCGCCATGTCTGTCTGTCCGTCCGTCCGTCCGTCCGTCCGTCCGCGGATAATCTCAGTAACCGTTAGCACTAGAAAACTGAAATTTGGTACCAATATGTATATCAATCACGCCAACAAAGTGCAAAAATAAAAAATGGAAAAAAATGTTTTATTAGGGTACCCCCCCTACATGTAAAGTGGGGGCTAATATTTTTTTTCATTCCAACCCCAGCATGTGATATATTGTTGGATAGGTATTTAAAAATGAATAAGGGTTTACAAAGATCGTTTTTTGATAATATTGACATTTTCGGAAATAATCGCTCCGAAAGGAAAAAAAAGTGCGTCCCCCCCCCTCTAACTTTTGAACCATATGTTTAAAAAATATGAAAAAAATCACAAAAGTAGAACTTTATAAGGACTTTCTAGGAAAATTGTTTTGAACTTGATAGGTTCAGTAGTTTTTGAGAAAAATACGGAAAACTACGGAACCCTACACTGAGCGTGGCCCGACACGCTCTTGGCCGGTTTTTATTTAATACGTTAAAGCTGAGTACGGATTTAAGTACAAACAAGAAAAGAAATAAGTATCTATTTAATAAGGGGAAGTATAATTCAGTCAGACATATATAAATTAAAATCATCCATTACTTATTACTTACCTACTAGGTTTTTTTATTAGAGCCAATACTTCTCTACCTATTATATCATTTGTATATCCTATATTGTTACACTTATTAATAAAAATACAAGCATTGTCTTCACTTTACACAATTAATGGATATCTCGATGACTCCCAATCAAATTATGACTTTTTTCTATTCACGACGACCCAGAGAGGCGTGGAAATGTCGACTCGTTTAATCTTCATGTAGTATGTGGGCAGACAATGATAGTAATAGTAAAATACTGTTATGTGATTGTTATTAAAATTCGATTAAATATAGGTGCTGTTTACATAAACTCCAATAGTGCTCAAGAATGATTAACGTTATCGTTTACTGCTGCGGCTTATATTAAATGTATCAGGACTTTTTAAAGATGTAAGTTGGAGTGTATTTTTTTATTATTTATAGCAATTATATGTATAATAGATTTTTTATTTGAATTTAAAAGAACGATAGCAGCTTTGAAGATTTGGTTCTAGTGCATTTGAGAATTATGTTTATAGGTTTATTTATGTAATTTAAATGTCTTCTGACACTCATTAACATACATCGGGGTTTTGGGAGCGGGAATGAATTTGTGTATTTATAACTCTGTTTATAGTAACTTGAATTACTGAAATATAGATTAAACTATGTTTCTGGCTCCAAATGTACCTAGAAATGTTATAGTAATGTCTGTTGTTCATCGTTTTCACTCTTTTTGGGCTAGTGTAAATCATTCCCGCTCCCAAAACCCCGATGTATGCTCATTAAGCCTTTCGCTCACAGTATGTTGAGAGTGGAATTACATCAGTCAACGAAAATATATTATGTATAGTATAGGTATGTATTGTCAATTTGTCAAAGTGACAGGCACTGTCAGCGAAAAAAGTATTTGCGACGGAATTTTAAATCATAATTTATTTGAAATATTTAACGGGTCATAAGCACCCCTAAACAGCCACTGTTGATGTCAAAGATTGGAAGATCACACAAACGAAATATTTCAAAATATTTTTTTCAGATCCTTTAATATTGAGCAAAAAAGTTACAAAAGAACAGTTTATTAAATTATGTTCACAAAAGAATGTAATCCTGTGAGCTCGCAGACTATAAGTCGCCTTCATACAAACAAAAGCGGGAAGAAAAAGTAGCAAAAACGGAATTTCGAACAGGCATCCAAAATCGCGAGGCATCCCAAAAGTCATCGTGACTCCTCGCTTTCAAGATCCACCCCCACATGTCACCATGCATTGTGTTCTATTCAAAAATAGTAGCGAATATGACATTGACAAAGGGTGTTGGGGTAAACTCAGTCGAGAACACGTTTTTTTACATACCCAAAGTGGGCAAGAGAAAAAATTAATGTAGAATTTATACGATTTATAAAAATGGGTTCACCTGTCGCTAATTGCCACCTTTTGGCGGCGATGTCTTTTGTGACGACAAAAAATAAAAATATCATTCTCGTGAAGAGGCTTGAGAATAGCTAGAATAATATGGGAATCAAAATATTAAAAAGAAAAGTGGAACCCCTGGGCTCAGGTGATTTTAGAATACATTATTGCTTACATGTATGAATAATAGCAATTAAGCCGGCTATATATCACTGTACCAGAGAACCTCCCCGCCACCCGATTGGCGTGAGTTTGGGTTCTTTGGACAAAAGGGCGCTGGTTCTGTCCGGAAATCGGCACCTTAGGAAGATTTTCACCGTTTCGGGGTGCAAAATAAAAATGAAGAGAACTTAAAGGAAATATATATATAAATAAGCCCTACACTCACCCGCGCTTCGTGTTGTAGGTCACCGCGTAATATGGTACGGCTTTTCCGCTCGCCGTTAAACACAAATTTTCTTTAATTTTATCCGCAGTCCACCACCGCCGTGGACGTCAATTTTCTTTCTTCCACTGACATTATTTTTTTCTCTTGTCATAAAATTTTCAAACTTAGTTCCAAATATAAGTAGCGTCTTTTGCGCATGCCCCATTCCCCATACGAAATAAATATATATGATAAAATGATGTGCGAGTGAGACATGACATGTAAACAATTTAAAAACGTTCCGAAACTGGTATTAAAACTAAACATTCCCCCGCCCGAGAAAGGCTAAAGCCTTTATCAACAACAAACAAATAAAACACTAAATTAAAACAATTTGGTAACGCTAACTCCGCTTAGTCGTCCAAAGGAAGCCTACAAATTTTAACAACAGGCCGCGTGAGGCTACCTGTAGAAGTTTTAAGACGTACTACCCTAACAACACCGTCTTTGCCGGGTAGCAGATCTTCTATCCTACCTAACTTCCATTTTAGAGGAGGTAAATTCTCCTCCTTTATCAGGACAAGATCACCCAGCTGAGGCGGATCAGTTGGAGATGTCCATTTTCTACGCATTTGAAGAGAATGGAGGTATTGTTCACTCCATTTTCTCCACAACCGTTGAGACATAGCTTGAACTAAATTAAACCGATTCAACCGTGAGTTGGGAATGTCTTCGAAATTTTACTCCGGAACCGAAAGCAAAGGTCTTCCAATAAGTAGATGAGCAGGCGTCAAAACCTCCAATTCATTAGGATCTTGGGTCAATGGGCATAGAGGACGACAATTAAGGACTGCCTCCACCCTGGTAAATACCGTTACCAATTCATCAAACGTCAAAACCTGTTCACCTATGACGCGCCGCAATAGTGTCTTAGCCGACTTTACGGTCGCCTCAAAAAGACCACCGAAATGTGGCGCCGCTGGCGAATTAAACCGCCACGTTATAGACTGTTTGGCCGCGCCGTCGCTAAGCCCTTGTTGTGCTTCCTCAGAAGCCAAATATTTCCGCACATCATCCAAGTATCTGTTGGCACCTGTATAATTGGTTCCGCAATCTGAACGTATCACACTCGGCATACCGCGTCGAGATGTGAACCGTGTCAAAGCCGCAAGAAACCCTTCTGTCGAAAGGTCAGTGACACACTCCAAATGAACCCCTTTGGATGCAGAGCAGATAAATACGCAAAGATACGCCTTCAGAATTTTTGCGTTCCGCAAACGAGACTGCTTAATGCTGAATGGACCAGCAAAGTCAGTTTGAACTGTGTTAAACACACCAGTTGAATTAACTCGATCCCATGGCAGCGCTGACATAATCGGCGCTGTTGGTCTGGCTTTGGTTTTAAAACATTTCATACACTTGAAAATTCGTGTACGAATCACTTGTCCCGCAGAAAGAATCCAAAATTGCCGCTGTAATACCGACATCAAAACCGTTGCCCCCGCGTGGCAATAGGTCACATGAAAATGATCCACGATCAAAACCGTTAGAGCATGTGATTTTGGTAAAATCACCGGATGCTTTCGTGGAAAAGACAAACTTGAATGCTCCAAACGACCTCCAACGCGCAATAAATCGTCATCCGCAATAAACGGCAAAAGCCGACGTAGCCGCTTGGAACATTGTTTATTCTGGTCTAAGCAGTGGATATCATCCGCAAACTCCTCCTGCTGAACCAATTTGATTAACCGCTGCAAAGCGAACCGTCGCTCTGGGACTGATAATACCCCCCTTAGTTTCTCGGACAAAGGCCTGGCATTGTTGACAAACCGGAAACAATATGCTACGACCGTCAATAGCATATTTAAACAACTAAACCGCGTAAAAATATTATCTTTGTCAACAATCCCGACCAGGGCCTGAACATTTACCTTCACTTTCCGCAATCCAGGTAATGGATCTTCCGTTTTGTCCATTATATTCCTGGGCCAGGTCTCCGCATCACCTGACAACCAAGGAGGTCCCCACCATAAAGGATGCTCCAATAGCACTGACGCGCGACAACCGCGACTCGCGACATCAGCAGGGTTCATTTCTGAAGGTAAGTGTCTCCAGGCTATGTTTAAACCGCAATTTAGAATCTGAGAAACTCGATTTCCCTCAAAAGTCTGCAACAAATGTGGCGATGTCTTCAACCACGAGAGAACGATAGTGCTGTCACACCATCCGAAGATTCCGTCTATCGTCAGGTCATCACTGATTGCAGCAACAACGTATTTCAATAGTCTGACTAGCAACGCCGCACCGCTTAATTCAAGTTTCGGAATAGTTAGTTTCGATTTAACCGGCGAGACTCGCGATTTTGCCATCATCAAACTAACCTTGACCCTTCCGTCATGTCCCACAGTCCTCAGATAAACCGCTGCACCATACCCAAGTTCTGATGCATCTGAGAAACCATGCAGAGAACACGATTTGACGTCTAATAAGACAAAGCGTTCCAACCGCAGATTTGAAATGAGAGGCATATCCTTTAAAATGCCTTGCCATTCCGCAACTACGTCATCAGGAGCGTTTGCATCCCATGACAAATTTTTCAGCCAGAGTTGTTGCATGAGGACCTTACCCTGAAAGATTACTGGGCAGATCCACCCCAAAGGATCAAATGCCCTAGCAAAAGTTGACAAGATTGACCGTTTAGTACAGCCGCTAGTGTCATCCAGCTTCGTACGATATGAGAAACAGTCACTGCTAGAATCCCATTGAACGCCTAGGATTTTATAGAAACTAGGCCCATCCGCATTGTCAAATATTTTGCGAGGTTTTTCTAAATGCTCCTCTGCTATGTCCTGTAAGACTTCCTTACTGCTTGACGTCCATTTACTAAGCTCAAAACCGCCAGAGCGTAGTAAATCCGTCAGTTCCTGCTTCAACTTGCTTGCGTCTTCTATGGAATCGGCTCCACCTAAAATGTCATCCATATACACCGAAGACCGCAGAAGTTGTGCCGCAGCAGGAAACTGCATCTCTTCGTCATCTGCCAACTGCCTTAGCGTCCGAATCGCAAGGTATGGGCTTGACTTCATTCCGTATGTTACGGTATTTAGCCGATACACACGCAAAGGTAAGTCTGGGGACTCCCGCCAGAAAATGAGCTGGAAACGCCGATCCTCCTCAGCAATCAAAATCTGTCTAAACATCATCCTGATGTCCGTTGTAAACACGTAACGATGTAGCCTAAACCTACATATAATTTCCGCGATATCCCGCTGTAGTTTTGGACCCGCATGCAAACAATCATTTAGCGCAACACCATTAGTAGATGCGCAACTAGCGTCAAAAACTACGCGAATCTTATCACAATCCTTTTTAAAAATTCCATGATGAGGTATAATGTAACTACCACTGGCGTAGTCGTTTGGTTCCCCTTCACACAGTGACATGTGTCCTGTTTCGGCGTACTCCCGCATAAACTCCGTGTATTTCTCCCTGAAGACCTCGTTGCCTTTTGCAAGGAGCCGCCTCTCCATGGCTAAAAACCGCTTCATAGCTATGGGTACAGTGTTACCGAGTTCAGGGGCGTCCGATATAAAAGGCAACCGTGCTGAGTATCTACCCTCTTCAGTCCGTGAATGGGTATCTCTAAAAATGGTCTCGCATTCAAGATCTTTAGGATTTTCCGCCTTAAACGGGATGTCTTCAACCTCCCAGAACCGTTCTAAGATCCGATCTGTGCTTGTGCTACAGAAAAAGGCCTGAGACGCACAAGGAACTCGAAGGGAAACTCCAATATTGACAGGACCTGACAAAACGTGTCCGAACACCGTTTTTGTCACCCGTGGAATGTTATCATGGATTTTGATGCGTCCGCTGAGTACAATGTCACAAAGTAAATCCTCACCTAATAAAATATCAATCTCTCGACTCACAAAGAACTGTTCATCCGCAAGATCCAGTCCCCGATAATTATCCGCCAACTGAGCCGGCAACGAATATCCAGGCAGGTTATAACTGATTTTATTTAAGACATTAGCCGTGGTCACCAGCACTGGCTGATCCGTCAGCCTAGGTGTTATGGTAAGATTAACTGCTCCCCTACAACTGGTTATAGGAGTACAGCCCAGTCCTGTGATTGGGTCATCAGGCTTAAACCGCTCTAAGCCTAACCTCTGCACACAAGCCTCCGATATGAATGTGCTCTCGCTCCCTCCGTCCAGTAAGGCCCGCGCCTCCTGGTAGCGTCCACTGCTATCCAGAACTCTTATTATTGCCGTCGCAAGTAACACCTTTGGTTTCTTTGCCTGTGATGCCATCAATCCAGAGACTCCAGGAACCGCACCTTCTGGATTGCCGCTGGTTAAGGGCGCACTGACAACAGGAACACTTGGAAAGGACGAGGCAGAATTGTGAGACTTCCCATTTGTAGCCACGTTTGACGTCAAACGTTGTTCACGATCTGAACCAGTTGCCGGAAGATCAAAGTGTAATAAATAATGGTGTTTAGCCGAATTACACTTGTAACAATTCTTGTTATAAGTGCATTTATCAATGTTGTGACCGTTCAAACACTTGAAGCACAATCTAAGTGAAACGACCTGACGCTTCCTAGCTGCAGGCTTCATCTCCAAGAATTTCTCACACTTCGCAATAAAGTGTCCGCTTTTTCCGCATAATCGACACGACGACGCCGACGCCGAACCCGCACCTTGAAATGCCGCATGAGCCTTTACCGCCTGGCTCTGCCCACCACCAATACGCCTTCCCGCCGACGTACTGGCCTGTGGTTCTGCACTGGATTCCAAAATCCGTATTTCAGTTTCCAAAAACTTAATGAGGTCCGCGAATGTGGGTAATTCTTTATCGGCGTGCTTGTCTTCAAAATGTTTCTTCAAGTTACCGTCTAACTTTTGGAAGTTGATGTAGAATAGCAAATAACACCACGAATCCACCGGAAATTCCATCTTTTCCAACGCTTTTGTGTTTCAATTAATGTGTTCAAAAACATTTTTAAACCAGTTACCCCCTTAGAGGTTACATGAGGTGCACTCAATAAGTTGTGCAACAAACGATCCGCTAACAACCTTTTGTTGTTATACCGCGCATTTAATAAATCAATCGCGACCGAAAAATTATCTCCTGTGACTGATAGATGCTGAGTCAAAGTCTTTGGTTCGCCTAAAAGCGACCCCGCTAAATAATACATCTTCTCAGTATCCGATAAGGTGGCATCATTGCCCACCAACGACTGGAATAATTCCATAAAAGGAACAAACTCTTCCACCTGTCCCGCAAAGGTAGGAAGTTTCACTTTAGGGAGAACTGCCCTATTCCGCGCGCTCTTAGGATTGTCATTATTGTTACCGCTGCTACAGCTATTATCCGCATTAGCTGAAGCGTTTAAATTAGTCAACCCTAAATGCCGTTGTTTAATAAAATAGTATTTTTTGTTATACGCGTCATACTCCTGAAGATGACTTTCCAAATCAAAGCTCTCTATATCCGCAGCAGAGAGCTGAAGTTCATAAAACATTTCCGTAAATGTCTCATAAACCTTTTCTAAGTCTTGAAACCGCACTATGAAATCACTTTCTTGTTCTGGAGACAATTCAGGATTCCGAGCCAACGCATCCAATACGTCAATACTACGACACGCTGTATGATGTTTCATTTGCAACAACTGTATCCGCCTAGCTGCCGCCATCTTTCCGTTGGTAGTATTTGAATACGTAACCCAAATCAATATAATCAATAGAATCCCAAACCCTAACACAAACCACAACATGAAAACTACACGTAACAATTACACATTATTTTTAATTAAAAGTTCCGCACTAGTAAATCACCGCAATAAATCTTGAAATTTTAAGTTAAATATAACCCGCAAGCCGCAAATAATACATTAAGATTTTACCGCTAACCTTAATATATTATAAAATGTTTATTTTTGTAAACTTTGAAGAAAATGTTTAAGACCCCTGAAATTTTAATTTTGTACCGAAATAGCATCAAATACCGATAAATAATGCTCTATACCACTTTTGTAAGAAATATAAATGTTTAGAAAAACACAAAACCACACTTGAGCTGAGGATCGAACCTCCGACCTCCAGCTTCTAAAACCACTCTTATAACCGCAGGGCTAATCAAGCACTAAGTAACCCGGACGAAATAATCCTATAGTATCCTATATGGAGTATATGGTAACCTAGCAACCAAACTGTTTTAATTTGAAATGTCAAACGATAAAATAAATTTAACAGAAATTGAATTTCTAATGAATTTATGTAATAAATTTCAATGTTGAAACATTAGTTTCCAAAAAATACCCTAGTAGGTAGCCGCAAATGTAAATCCAAAAGACGAAATTGTAAATGTGAGATATGAACGAAGATGTAATAAATAAAATCCCCAGTCAAAACATAAAATATATTAAAAAATGAGAACTCAAAAACAAATGTCCCCCCAATTGTATGAAATGAGTATTATATTTCGACCGCTCGAAATATAATTATGATGAAATGAAACGGGTGAAAATATTCCAAGGCGCCGAAAGAATCGAGCTCGAATTTCCGCAAATCCGGCTCGAAGACCAAATGTACCAGAGAACCTCCCCGCCACCCGATTGGCGTGAGTTTGGGTTCTTTGGACAAAAGGGCGCTGGTTCTGTCCGGAAATCGGCACCTTAGGAAGATTTTCACCGTTTCGGGGTGCAAACAAAAATGGGGAGAACTTAAAGGAAATATATATATAAATAAGCCCTACACTCACCCGCGCTTCGTGTTGTAGGTCACCGCGTAATATGGTACGGCTTTTCCGCTCGCCGTTAAACACAAATTTTCTTTAATTTTATCCGCAGTCCACCACCGCCGTGGACGTCAATTTTCTTTCTTCCACTGACATTATTTTTTTCTCTTGTCATAAAAATTTTAAACTTAGTTCCAAATATAAGTAGCGTCTTTTGCGCATGCCCCATTCCCCATACGAAATAAATATATATGATAAAATGATGTGCGAGTGAGACATGACATGTAAACAATTTAAAAACGTTCCGAAACTGGTATTAAAACTAAACAATCACATTGAAATATTTGATCCCATTTACACCAGTTATAGAAAAATCTTACGCTGTATAACATTGGCTATAGTTGTGTTTTTAGGGTTCCGTAGCCAAAATGGCAAAAACGGAACCCTTATAGTTTCGTCATGTCCGTCTGTCCGTCTGTCCGTCTGTCCGTCTGTCCGTCTGTCACAGCCGATTTACTCGGAAACTATAAGTACTACAGTGATGAAATTTGATGGGAATATGTGTTGTATGAACCGCTACAAAATTATGACACTAAATAGTAAAAAAAAAGAATTGGGGTGGGGCCCCCATACATGTAACTGAGGGATGAAAATTTTTTTTTTCGATGTACATACCCGTGTGGGGTATCAATGGAAAGGTCTTTTAAAATGATATAAAGTTTTCTAAAAAACATTTTTCTTAAAGTGAACGGTTTTTGAGATATCAGCTCTCAAAGTCGTAAAAAGTATGTCCCCCCCCCTCTATTTTTATAACTACGGGGTATAAAATTCTAAAAAAAATAGAGGTGATGCATGCTAATTAACTCTTTCAACGATTTTTGGTTTGATCAAAGTATCTCTTATAGTTTTTGAGATAGGTTGATTTAACTGTAATTTTGGTTTGCTGCTACGGAACCCTTTGTGCGCGAGCCCGACTCGCACTTGGCCGGTTTTTTTTTTTTAATTTCATCATTTTTTGGAATGTATTTTGGTGAATGTTCTGATTTCTTAAACATAAACGTTGAAAAAATCTACCCTCTGTAAATAGCAGATTTAGAACCACTGATAAAAATGACCTTATCTTTTTTCATTGATAAATTCATTAATCTTAGGCAAAGTTTCCTTGTTTTGTCGCAGTGTTCCCAACTTCCATGGCCACCTCTTCTCTCTCTTATCAAATCAGCTGTGTGTCCATTTCATGGTACTGACTATTTCATTGTCATCCGATTTACATATATAAATACTAGGTATGTTTGTACGACAGAATCTTACATAGTTCAATCAGAAATTGGTCAAAATTACACTGAGAGAAATTTGCATTGTGAATTTAACAAGTTCGACTTGTTGCGGTTTATCCGTTTGAATCAGCCAAACGTATGTTTAAAACAATATGTGTCAGGTTGTTTTTATAAAATCGACTTGTTGATTCAAATATATTGCCGATTCAAATGACAAGTAGCTTGTTGTTTGAACCAAAGAGCACGTAGGCGCTATATAACCAAAAAACTTGTTGAACGAACATGAAAACTGGTTGTATTTTTTCTCAGTGTAGGTTCCAAAATTTGACGTACACGTGTGTATCTTATATAACTTTTCGTTTGTAAAGGTGGACACAGACTTTCCTCTTTCTCCGCTCCCCAATCATCCCATGTAGCGCACACCTACCATCTGTCGGCACAGTTCGTGAGGTTAACATCTGCCGAACTGAACGACACTAATGTTATGTATCTCTATTCCTATCAGTGCTACGCCGTGTTTGAATCAATCATCAATTTGAATACATTCACTGATATATTTCGTGTCAATGATGTTGGAAACTTGGAATAAGTTTTGGAGGTGTGAATTTTTGTACGGATGTGATTTATATCACAGTCATAATAATGTCACAGTTTCGTTTTCTTTCAACCCCTTATTTGCCAAGAGTGGCACTGAAGCTTTAGTAGTTTCATGTGTTCTGCCTACCCCTTTATGGGATACAGGCGTGATTGTATGTATGTATGTATGTATGTATGTGATTTATATTTACTTTAGCTTCGTTTCGGTGGATCATATTATATTTTATTATTTAGTTAATTTTATTCGTACGCGTAGATATATCTAAAAAAATATGTAATTACTTAATTGATGCGGTGCGGCGGCCTGAAGTGGATCTTGTGGCTATTGACATCGGTGCCAAGGTTTGATATTCAAATGTAACCAGTATACCTACTTAGCAATATAGCTACTTATATATTTTTATAAAGCAATATCTCGCAGAAAAAGCCTACTACTCGGTCGACGAATACTTAAAGAATAAGGATTAAAATCATGCATCTCTCTATCTTTCCTTTCTACTCTGTAAATGTAATGTCTAAATTTCCTTTTATTCGTGTTAAATTTAGTAGACGTAAATTGGACAAACAAGAATTATAATATTGAAATGAAGTAATTAAGTAGTTGATACACTTATCAAACACACACACAAGTAATGAAGTAATTAAGTAGTTGATACACTTATTGCATCATGCATTTACAAATATATAATAATATGTCACTACATATTATTATATATTTGTAAATGCATGATAAATGGTATATTAGAGGTATAATTGTAAGTAAATTGCAGTGCCCTTTACAGGGTTGTGTTGAAACATTATTTAGTAATAACACCTACTGTACACACAAGCAATAAATAAATGAAATTAAATGAAATGAAATATTGTTCAATACCTAGTTTTATCCAACGAAAGCAAACCAAAAAAAATATTATAGAACAAACATAGACTGACCGAGTCCCACGGTAAGCTCAAGAAGACTTGTGTTGAATACCCATGAAAAAGACTACTGCAGATAATTTCAGCCAGAAATTAATTTGAAATTGTAAATGCCAGAGCTACTGGTCCATGAAGGAGCTTATGAAGGGAAACCTTCCACTGTTACTCAAGCGAAAACTCGTCGACATGTGTATTCTGCCTGTCCTAACCTACGGCGCCCAAACATGGTCACTCTCAGAGATTCAGAAGCCCAAACTGAAGGTTTGCCAACGCGCTATGGAGCGCAGCATTCTAGGTGTCAAAAGGACCGATCGAGTCCGAAACACCACGCTGCGCTCCAAAACTCGCATTGCTGATGTTGGCAAAAAAACCGCCAGGCTTAAATGGGACTGGGCCGGCCACGTCTATCGCATGCATCCGGATAGGTGGGCTAACATAGCCACCAAGTGGATGCCGACGAAGAAGCGTGGGCCGGGCAGGCCCCGGCAAAGATGGCGAAACGATCTTGACGCCTTTCTGAAGAACTGGCCGGAGGAAACAGAGAACAGGGAGTCATGGAGAGCCAGGGGAGAGGCCTTTGCCCAGCAGTGGGACACTCAAATAGGCTAACAAAAAAAAAAAATGCCATCTCCATCATTCCTACATCTTCTTCACCTACTAACTTAATAAAAAATATCCATGCACGCACGTGTCTGTGATTGAAAGAGCATGAGATGTGAATGAAGTGGGCACATTATTTTTAATTAGGGATGTATGGGGTTAGAGTTGATTCTGATGTTGGGTCAGGCGTCAGTCACAGGTCAGAAATGAAGTTAACGGCGTCTGCTCATGAATATGTAGTGTTAGACGTATGTGTAGTGACAGGAGAGTGTGGATGATTAAAGCGCATGGTTGAATTTTGTGTTGATTGATAAAGACAAAGATCTTTAAAGGACGTTCTGGTGTTGATCGGGCTTTGAATAGAATAGAATAAACATTTATTCGTGAACACAGACAAGACAAAATACACGTAATAACAACAAGACAGAAAGATGAAGTGGTCTCATCTCAGCGTGTTGCTGGTGACTTTCAGCGCTGATCTTCCGATTTTGTCACGAATGTGACAATCGCCTTGACGCACGATGGGCGCGCATAATACGATTCATAGGTACGACGATTGTCGCCTCATATCGTCAAAATTAGGCCAAACCGGATCAGGTTTTTTAATCTGAATCATTAAAATAGTGTTTATAATGGTATGAGACACTCAGATATGAGAATGAAAATTTACACACTATGTGAGGGAAATTGAAAATGAAAAACTAATAATGCCAAGCCATAGACAAAAATGAATTAAAGATATTACCTACTAACGCGACAACAAAATGGAACCCACAAGGGACGGCACCATTCGTAGTTTCTGTGTCGAATTACCTGGTTACTTAATCAATTATCAACTACCACATTTGAATGAACAAATCAGTCTGCGCATGCGCAACCAATTATTTCAGTGTAGAAATAACAGAAGTTACAGCTTAAATAATGCGAATTCCAATTCACACCCATGAATATTGCAATTTCTGCATGTGGCTGAGATAAAATGTTGACCAACTAATGGAGCGAGTTGTTTCCAATGTTGAAATGGTCATATTGGTAAAGGAATAATAGTCACTTACTTATGTCATTTTAAGATGGCTATGATAAGGCTGGAGGTTCACGAGAATTTAGTAAAAGCTATCGCTATATATATTTTTTCGGTTATTGTTTCACACCAAACAAAAATCCTTTATATTCACCATAACTTCATAAGTCTGCGAAGAAATAATTCTGGTATCTTCATCATCTGCAGGCAACATTGGTACTTATATGTTTTCTGAGGAATACAGTACCTACAGCCCTTGTACATAATGTTAAACTTGCGGTGACTTCGCAAGTTTAACATTATGTACAGGAATTTGGGTCGTTATAATAAAAAAAGCTTTATTCAATATTTTGCCCTATTTTAGTAAACTTATTTAAACTACAACCATGACAATATTAACTTTGTGGTATCACAATCAAAGGCAGAAATTTTAAATGCGATAAGTAAAAGGACAACCTAAACCTTACTTAAGTATTAAGTTTATTAATACCCAGTAAGCAATTCGAACCTGAACTATAAATATTAAAGACTGGTAGATGCCAATTGAGAATATTGATGACTTCAATAATGCAGTAATGGCTTGTGCATTTCATATGCAAGCATTTACACCTGTAATATTTGTTGAGATAAATACTAACTTAGGTCTCTGAAGAAAAGGTCGTCATAATTTTCTCATTAAGTAAAACATTGTTGGTAAAAAAAAATACAAATGTCAATTCTGGCCAACGTACAACTCGCCGTACGTACAACGCACAACCTATATGTAACTCGAATCCACATTTTGGACTGCCAGTGTTTATTAAAACCATATTGATAGTCGTATTTAATTGACATTTGTACAATTGGTGAAAGCCCACTACCTATTTTAGTTAGACCACTGGGATAAGATCCAACTCCCAGAAAAACTCAATTAGGGCCTTGGCCACTCGACGAAATCTTGGCTTTATTTTGACATCAAGTTAAAATTTTCTATATAGGAACATACTTTATCAACAACTCGAAACACCCGAAGCATAAACAGGGAACTTAATTAATAACATCAGGTGCACTCATAGTAATATGCCATCTGACCAATATGAAATAAGATCACACTGCCAAAGATATATGGCGTACCCAATTAAGGGTGTACTCCCCGCTGGGAAGTTCTACTGAAGGCTCAAATTCAAAACCTTTGCAAAGAAGAGAACAACAGTCTTAACCTTAATAAAGAACATAAGCCCTTTATGAATGAGGCTTTTGAAATAATAGCCACAGCACGAACAGACGCACATAGAAGGTTGTAGGTTAAGAATGAAACTATTAAAGACTTGCCCTCCGGTCATTATGCACTATTTCAAAGTTTCAGTTATCTGGAGCGCGTTGACAATGAAAAATTGCATAAATTGTGCCGTGAGAAGTCATTTGTAGCTGGTGCGGGTTGTTACGGTTCATTGAAGTTGATTTGAGCTTATGGCAACCATTTTGGGCTTCTATTGTTGATTGATTCTAAACATTATATAGAAGAAACTTCTTTCTATTACGTATTTTTATTAATATGCTAATGCCATTTTTTTCAACGTCACGTCGTACATTATAGTTTTTGTAAGTATTTATCTATTTCCTTTTCTATGTTTAAATCCAATATTTTTGGCACATTTTACTCAAATGTCAGTTATGAGTCAAATACTTTTAAGCATGTTTGTACTACTTGTACTACTTAATTAAAAATATTTATAATTAATAGACAATTTACTCTTTCCAGTGTTAATATAGAATTATTATAGAATAATCCGACATCTACAAAATCGCTTAGGTCTTAGAACCTTTTGTTATCTTAATGCCTTTTAATGCAATTTTCTCTAAATCTGTACATAGTTTTGTATGGAAACAATTAGGTATAATTCTGCCAACCTAACCTAACCAAATAAATGGCACTTTAACGATATATTGACACCTCAAATTTATCCTAAACCTCACCTATATACTAGCAATTACTCCACAATCAAAGCCCACTATGCGAAACCAATCGATACTTCAAACCCAATATATCATTCCCACGCTATCCGGTGAACAGTGCTATTCATTTGTTTATACTCTCTATGGCAACATTAAATGATGGTCTATGTCAGCTAATTAAAAGTAAACAAGTATAAATATAGGAAGGTATGGGCAATCGCAGAAGTCACGATGGAGACGAATATGGCCTCGAGCGAGCGTTGATGGATGAAATTGACTACCCTCGGGTTTGGGATAGTGTATGCGATGAAACAGAGGTACAATACAAACAGGACAGGATAAGGTCATATTATTTTAGTAAAGAAGTGTATGTCATAACTATAGTATACTAAATAGCATATGTAATAAACAAGATCAATGGTCAGTTTTTCATTGAGTCGTAATCTCAGAAATTATTATTCTCCTGATAAAAGATAAAAACCATTAAGTTACCAAAAGGGAACAACCAATTTTCGTGGACTGTTACTTTATTCGGTAAGAAGCTTATAAAATCTGTTTTTCTCATATGCCTAAAAGCTTTTAAAAGGATTGCCAGTGTCTGTATACGTTATATAACGACTCAACTCACTATATCTCACTCAGCTACATAATATTCAGCGACTCAAGTTCAAGTCTCTCTGTTTCGTACACTACTCTACACATTTCCATTCATTACTTTTCTTCAATTCTAACACCAATTAATTTCTTTGTTCCAATCCGTCAGTTGTAAATTGAGAAGCAAACACTAGTTTACAAGTTTTTTGCTCTCTCATCGACTCTGACAAACAATGCGTATGAAAAACGACCTGTCCGATATGACGCTTAATGAACGCCGAAACCGTTCTGTTATTTATGCTTAATATAGTTATTAATGACTAGACTCATAATGTTATACTAGTTAATAAAAGAAACAAAGATTTGTTTAAGTCCGCGCGTTCTTAGATAGAAGAACGCGATCCACTAAAACCTGATGAGTATAATGATGTAGTGACATTTACAAGGTCGGTTCCGGACACTAATTTATTTTAAGACGACTTCAAAACCTAACGAAAAAGTTTAATGTTCTCGAGACGAGAGATCAAATATTTTTCAATCCGAGCATCTCATTAAAACACGCATAAAGCCGCCATGGAATGACAAAGAGAATTTTAACGCGAACGCACTGACATTCCCTGATTTAAAAGGATATGCACGCGTGTCAAAGCAGTAAGTAAATCACCAGCATCTTAACGAGGAATGATGATTTATACGTAACAATTAAAAAGCGACGCTATTAAGAGTCACCCACTCGCTCAATAATATTCGCCGACGCAAAATCAATCGTAAAACTGATCCGGCACAAAGGACAGAATGGAATTAAATCGATTCGATTCACCGCATCGTTTCGGTTACCATAAATATTTTTGACAATACTTGACTCGCGCGTTAGAAATGCACTCGAAATTTTTATGTTTGAGGTTTTGCGACCTCTATAAAGGGGTTAAACTTACACACATAAAGAATTTGCGGTTTTTGCCGGGACCATGAGCTGATTTAGTGATAGAATTTGAGAAACTAATTTGGATTAAGCTGACCATAACCAGTCGGGTTTAATTAAATTGTACGTTCTGAATGTTCTAATTCACCAACTCTTGATCAATCGTAGATGCGTTCGCACACAAGCCATATGACGAAGAATATAATATAGGAAACATGTGTAGTGAAAACGATCGGGCACAAGTTTCAATGGAGTCATAAACTACACGCGAGTTGACTCGTCAGGAATTCCGTGACGATTTACGGAGCATTGTCGTGTTGGTTCCTGCATAAAACTGAGTAAACAAGTTATTTTGTATGACATTTAGGAGACAGCAATTAACAAACGATCTCGTAAGTAAGTTAGATGGCTGGATTGCTTGAGTTTCAAGGTTTTTAGAACAATTTTATGATATGTTTTACATGTTAAGTCTTTAATTATAATAAATAAAGTTTTAGACATGTTATTTGATGAGAAATAGTAAACAGCCATAAATATCACGTCGTGGTCCTTGTTAGCAGATCCCAGTTCATTTTGCCCGACTGTTTGTTTTGCAACGCATTATACGTGTAAGTAACTTAATTTTCCAGGCGTACTCGTAAATAATGCTAAAATTCAAAACTCCATTAACTTTAATTATGACAAAATATCTTACAACGGATGACGTGTCGTTAAGTGGTAATTTCTACGCTGTCATGTTCTTTCCGGCTATTTTTCAGTATTAAAATTTGTAAACAGGTACGAACTTCTTCGAATCCAGTTCAATCCACAAAAAAGATAACACAAACTCAGAAGTCAAATCTCATTTAGACAAAGCCAACTAATTGTTTACATTTCCCGTTCAGAAGCCAAAAGTCCATGTAAAAAAACCAAATCATTAACCCCAAAAAATAATTATATTTTATAACAGCTCCGCCTATTTTTGGCTACCAAAACCACTCCCGGTTCGAATTCTATTAAAACTTAATTAACTTTTCTGGGGAGTTATAAATTTTAAATAAGCTTTTGGACCGAAAAAGGACTCACAATTTGTTTTGCTACTTCTAAACGTCACTTGCTGCGGTGATAAATGTGTTCTTGGCGTAAATTGCATTCTGTTGAGACGCCGACAGAAAGGCATCGTCACGGATATTCCGGGCAATTTACTGCGTTTAGTGAGTTATGAAATTAAATTATGAGGACCGAGACGTAAGTTTTGGGAGGGACTTCACACAACCCAATAATCGATATACATTTGAATTTACTAATGATCTTTTTGATCATGAATCACATATTGCTTTTATGTTGATTGAGCAAGGTTTTGATTGACAAATTAAAATCATATCAATACCAAAAAAAACAAGCAGATAATAAATGATATGAAAGATAAACATAATCGAACCATTAATGAACTTAATGACAATAACGCAATCAACAAACAAAACAATAGTCTTTAAAACGATCCACATTTAGAATTACAAGTGGAAAGAATTCGAGCCACGCAGGACATGGCCTAAGGTGATCAGCGATCACAGGACTGCCCGATTCATATTTCACGGTCTCGGTCCGATGGTTTGGGAACACCCGCTGTGCTTCTGAATTAAGTAAAAGCCTTCCAGCTCTTGTTTTCTGATACCTCTAGTTGGATGTTAGGCTGTGGTCACGGTGAGAGCTTTCGGTTGGTCTGCTTTGCACAGATAAAATGATCGTGTACCACTATTTGTATACCTATATTATAATACAATTCTAGATATAATTGTTGTGTATAATTGTAGTTGTTAAAGCGGACCCAAGGCTCCCATGAGTGTCGGGATAACGCACGGAGGATGATTACTTTTGGAGATAATGACATCATTACGCAGACGTTACGCAGATCACAGGTGTACTAACAATTTGGCTAAGACAGTGGGGTCTGGGGTTACACAGCATTTGGCAGCTTATAAGAGTTACAAGTGGTAGTTGTAAGTACCCAGTAAGACTGCACTTTTGCAAAAAAGCATTCTAGGAATGGCGCACAAAATATACAACAAGTTACCGCCAAATATAATAGCATATAAGGACAAAAGTAATGTTTTCAAAAAAAAACTTAAATTATTCCTTATAGAGAAAGCCTATTACACTACAAGAGAATTTTTGACTGATTTGTAAATTAAAATGACTTGAGATTATTATTTTTAGAACATTACTTTAACATTATTAAATTATTATCTACATTGAATTGATTGCATGAGATAACCCTGTTTGACTGTTTTGATATATTGATATTTGACTGTGGTATTTTACTGTGATAATTAAGTGGTGTAAAATTATTAATATATTTCTATGCCAATAGGCACGACATAGTGATACTGAAAACAACTATTGAACATATTGTAACTTACCTATGTTGAACAAATAAAAACCTTTGAATCTCTTTAAAAAATCTTTGTATTAGAATCGTTTTGTATACTTAAAATCAAATTCCGCAAGCTTCCGGTTTAGGTAATGTCGGGTGTTCAATATTCATCCAAAATGTTTTTAGTAGTGATTCCTTTTTCTTCCCATAGTTTTTTAATGCTGCTTTATGATGTGATGTTGATGTTACAAAACATTGCTTTCTGATCATCAAAGTTAGATTCGACATGTCTCAAGAGCCAGTTAATACTTATTATGCATGTCAATATAAGTGTGTTTTCACATTATCCGATCTGATGTTGGATGTCAGAAGGATTTCAAAGACAAAAAATAATGATGGCGGCTAAAATGTATGGGATATCGATCCTACATCCGATATCGGATCGGATAATGTTGAAACGCACTAACTTACTCAAGATTATTAAGCATTGCTCCAAGATAGCCACACCTTTACCCCCTTAATAGATGTCTCGGTCCAATTTAACATTTGACGTATTTTTAATTTAGCGGTGCGCCCGCGGCAGTCGGCTGCACCTAAATAATGCACATATTTTACCCGAAATCATACCACGGTCGCTCATTACTGGGCTCATTTGAATATATCGTGTTTGTGTTCTTCGTATAGGACATATTTTTTGTTTTGAAGCCGATTTTGTATGGAGTAGCGCGATAATTATAGTTATGAGTGGTTAATGCAAGGGTTGGATGTATGTAATTACAGTTTTAATTTAGGTGAGGTGTTTAGTTGTTTGAACAAAATATATGATTTTTTTAAAAGAAACATTTTCTTCTACACTACATAATCCAACAATCGCAAGTATCTTTCACCAGAATCCCAAAGAATGCGTTTAAGTTTTCTGGATTTTTTTTATTGTAGGTACAATAATAATTTATGATGCAAACATATTAATTATAGTTGTAATTGTGCAAAATTTCAAGTTACAAACCACAAGTAGTTGTAAGTCCGCTATAATATACTTTAATTATAACCTCTCAATTACTATATTTCGGTTATAATCAACCCGACCGCTCTCTGAGTCATGCGCGACCGGTACGAATAGCCATTGGCCGGGTCACCGCGGGTCAAACGCTCAACTCTGACCGTCGCCGCCACCGAGTCGCTTTCAAATGCTGTTTGTGCCTTTCCAATCGTGTTATATGAATTTGCGAAGGACGAAATAAATATTCACTTTGTCCTGGTAAGGCCCTTTTTTTAGACAAGTGAAGTAAAGACCTAGAATAACAGGCATAAGAGTAAGGCTGCCAGAGCTCAATTAGGGTGCGGTGTGCTGATGACGGGAGGACTTACGGAACTAACTTGTTCCGTCTATTGTCCTTTGAGTCGTCGGCAACCCGAACCCTCCTTGGAACTTGTACGCTCCTTTTTGCTGTGTACTTAACACATCAAAAGGGAGTGTACAAGTTTCTAATGGGGTGGCAACGCGCATGTGACACTGTTTGAGTTGCAGGCGTCCATAGGTTACGGTGACCGCTTTACATCAGGCGGACCGTATACTTGTTTGCCACCGACGTAGTATAAAAAAAAATTACCATTTTCCATTTTTATAACTTACCATTTTCCAACATTATATAGTCCAGTTTCTGGAACGTATATTTGTTCGTTTAAGTATATGCTTTTGTTCTAAATATAGGAAATTAGGCATTGAGGTATATGTACTACGTACTAGAGGCGACGCTGCTAAGAGAATTTTTTACACACCCCACTGCGGTCCATGGACCGCAACGTTGTCAGTCGTCACCAGGCCCTTGCAGTGCAGTCACGTGCCGTGATGCATTTACTTTCCACGTGAATAATGCCTTCTTGTGTGCTTAAAAATTGTTCTAATCACTCGAAAAAATCAAATAAAAGTCAAGGTGTGACATTTCATCGGTAAATTAAACAAAAAACTCGTCTATAATATTTTAAGATTGAATATTCTACAAATACGCGAGCGGGAGCGGGACTGCCGCCATTTTGGTGACGCAATCAAAGACTAACCGCGCAGATGTGCCATTTACATTGTTCCTACTAATGTGTTTCACCTCTAATATATTTGCGAAATATATATATTTCTATTTGGAAAATGATTAGGTAACTAATTACTACGTCATGAATTATGTTACTATAATATAAAAAAAGTTTATTTCTTTATTGATTGTTAATATTTTTTGAGTGAAATTGTATTTTTAGCACGCTCACTTTTTGCAGTTTTCTTTGATCTGGTCATGAAAAAAGGGAACAATGGATACGCTTTGTCCAACACATATATATGTTCATTCATTGTATTTTAAAGAAGAAGATAAGTACAGCACAATTATATTAATTTGTATTGTTTAAGTTGTAAATAAATAAATCATTTTGACTAGACTAGCCGTATTTTAAAATATAAAATTTCCGTTAGGCAGAATATAATAATAATGTGTCACATCTGATGGTGGACCTACTCTATGCGTAAATTGCCGCTCCCCCCACCCCGCGCATTTGTCAGCATGTGCAGTGTTTTCGCTTGGCAACGTCGCCTCTAGTACGTAGTACATATACCTCAATGAAATTAGGGCTTACGAGGTTAAATAGAAAAACACGAATAGGTAGGTTCATGTACTTAGATTAGGTGTTAAAAGTTTCCAAAAATGTACCTACATGTGTTTTTGCGAATTGAATAGGTTACTTATTTATAAAAACCAGAAGGCTTCGTAAATGAAGCAAAAAGTTAAGATATTGCTAATCTTTTCAATACAGAAGAAAAAACCCCACTCAACAATATTAATGATGTAGTTTTTCCTCCAAAATCAATTCAATGCACGGATTACAAGGTTGCCATTAAAATATTTTTACTTTTTATCAATATGGCCGCAAACGCTGTCATAAATTATAAAACAACGACAAAACAGGTTAAAAAGGAAACGTAAAGCGCTGATGACAACTAAAGAATAGTGAATTTGCACATAAATGGTAATCATTTGCTATGAACTGTCAATGATTATAAATATAGATGTATTATATTTCTTCCTCAATCCAAATGGACACGATAACCTCAACACGGTTATCGATGAAATTTATATGGCGATAAAGTTATTTATGTTCGTTATTACCACTTAATGGAATATCATAATTTGATGAATCACGACGTTGAAAATACAAAATATATTTAAAGCTCGATGAAAAAATAAACAAGTTTTTCCGCTTAATTATTCGTTTACAGAGTACGCTAATTACGCATAAGTTAATAAAACTGAACCCGTTGATGACTGTATCTACAAACAAATTAATATTCCTCGTTCCTTGACAGACAAATAAGAAAAACGTTACGCTTTTAAAAATACCAACTTCCATTTGCAACGCCAAATCAGATTTTCATATATTTATCGCCACTTTTTTAAGTCGGGGTCGCGCCAATACATTTGGTGTCTCCGCCTAAAACAAACAATTTGTAATCCTGAATTATGTGCTGCTGAATGCATACATTTAAGAGATATGAATCTATAAGATGAGGGATGCGAAACTACTGTGCCGTTCTTGGAATTTTTGTCGACAATCGACAACAAAGTTGCTACCTATATTATACATTTTGGCGTTTTAAAGTGTTCAATAGTGCATTGGATTATTACTAAATCTCATTTTACCACTTTCTACATTGAATCATACCAACATATAAAATTTCAGAGTTGGACCATATGTTATTATCGGTGTTTATATCACAGTATCTTTACCCACCTATGCATTAATATTTATGAAATTAACTATTAATATTGGGTTAAATTGTGGCGTAGGCGAGAGGCTGACAACCTGTCACTGCAATGTCACAGTTTCGTTTTCTGTCAACCCCTTATTTGCCAAGAGTGGCACTGAAACTTGAGTAGTTTCATGTGCTCTGCCTACCCCTTCATGGGATACAGGCGTGATTGTATGTATGTATGTAATATTATCGACTACTGTACAGTAAAATCTGCTTCAAATACATCAATGAAATTAAATACAATGTATGACAGACAAACATGAAAATACAACTTTGTCAAAGTAAGCCTGAAATAATTCATGTAATAAATTTATAAAAATAATAGTTTGTATAACTGCTTGTCAATGTTTTACTCTGAAACTCATTAAGAATTTTATACACAATCTTTAGCATGAGTACTATATCGATATAAGCCACCACTAAACAATAGTAAGTCATCGACTTAAACAAATAAAAACATCGACATGACACTCGCCCCGACCTTTCCAGAACGGCGTGACTATTTGTCACCTCGCCCGACTCCCGTACAGACTCGCTGTGAACATGCTGATTCGCATTATGATCACCAACCTTTAAAACCTTAACTACCTCAAATTCACAAGCAAATTTTAAGTCAAAAACATTGACTATAAAGTCAAAATTACTATAACTTGTTTTAACATCTTCAGCTGTTTTGAGTTTCGGCAACATATTTATTCGAACACATTCTTACCCAAGGGCCTTGTTAATCTAACTGCGTTGCGATCAATTTGACGTACATTGCATGCATTCTTAAATTTTAATACAGACTGTAAAGATTCATTTGAATAAAGGTAGTACGGATTTTGACTAGTTTTGTGTTTGTGATGCAATACGTTACGATGCACTATAGCACCTAAGTATTATTGTTCGGTGATAATGGTATGGGACATGTGACGTTCAGATTACAAATGCACCCGTATTTGTTTGTAGGAAAAGTAGTATTTGTTTGAGAGAATTTGTAAGAAAAGCAATAGATGCTTAAGCATGCAGGGTGATTTCTGAAGAATTGATAAACCTGTTTAGGTATTCTAGAACAACGTTGTCAAGGAATTAACCCTAAAAAGCCAATAAAATATCAGGCATATAAAGGCGATATCGCATCTTATATCTACTATAGCTTAAGTCAATATTTCTAGGCCAGCAAAATCATTGCACAACAAAAGATTTAAAAGACATATCACACCAATACTAATCTACATTACAATCAGCTGTCGTGGTGTTCAGATGCAGTAAAACTGGCCCTAAAATGAAGACATTACATACCAATCGTGTAGTTCGATGAATAAACATTTTATTTGCTATTAAATGTTTGAATTTCTATTCCGGCTGACGATATTACGGCCTTAGTATATTGTGTATTGACAGTTAAAGTTTAAAACGATAGTAACCAGTTAGGTAAAGTATTTGAAATATTTTTGCCTCATTTGAACTTTATTGACTTGGTGTCTTGGTACAAGGTAGTAAATATGTGACGTTGCAGCCTAAAGGGGCCTTGACTGTATTCTGTTGGGCCAATTTCACCAACGAAAATAGAGGGTTAACCCGAGGTAAGTAACCCACCATTTTATATAGAATTTGACAGAATACAGCCCACTAACCCTGAGTCACGTGGTTGGTGCAAGTGGCCCTTATGTTTATTATAAACAAGTGTAACTGGTTTATTGTAACCGTTCTTCTGAATAAAATAAGTATATAAATTATAATATATGTACAACGAAATGTAACGACACATCACACAGGATAGGAAACATTACGTACTTATTCAGTAAGGACCAGTTTTGAAAACTTGTGGTACGGTTGAAGGAATATGTATGCAATAATAAAATAAAACATTGTTTGAAAGTGTTTTCCAATTTAAGTTTAGGTTAGTGTGAATGTGAGTAAATGTGTGTATTTACTTACCTACGTGTACTTATAGAATAAATGGCCTGTAAAATTATTGTTCAGATTTATTTCACATTTGATCACCCGATAAGGCCGCAGTAGCCTTAGGAATAAATAAGAAACCTTTTAAGCATCGAGTATGTCGCGAATAGACTACGATGATATATTAGAAATTTATTCAATTAACACTAAATTAATAGATACCCGCCTTCGACCATACTGCGCGTAGAACACGGATCATAAATTAGGGCCTGGCCACATGGGCGCGTTGCGGCGACGCACCGCAAAAATTCTGCGTTGCGTTGCCGCGCCGCCAGTTTCTGCGGCAGGAAATCTGCGGCGCGGCACCGCGACGCAAGAACTCGCGGTGCGTCGACGCACCGCAAAAACTCGCGGCGCGGCACCGCAACGCAGAATTTTTGCGGCGCGTCGCCGCGCCGCCAAAACTGGCGGTGCGTTATCGCTGCTCGCAATTGTGAACTTGAAAATAACTTTGTTGAATATCACTAAGATATATTTAGAGTTAAATAAAACGGGAACAAATTCACGAACGTATTTTATATATTGAAGAAAAGTCAAGAAGTGACGTGACAACACATATCAGTAATACAGAAAAATAAAACCTATCAAACGAGGTTGCGTTCTTATAGTTTATACTCTAACACTCCCTTCAGAACGCAAACCCATTTTACCAGCACAATAAACATGTTTTTCAAAAGTAGTCCCTTTTGTTAAATTATCGGCCACCATATTACAACTGTTCACAAACAAGAACTTCACTTTAGCCTTCACAACGTTTTCTCTCAGAAAGTGCAAGCGAATATCGATATGCTTAGTCTTCGGCTTGTAACAGTCTGTAGTAGCCAACTTTATTGCACTTTGGTTGTCACAATGGATAGGAAGTGCACCATCTTTAGCTTGGCCTAGTTCAGCCTGCAATTGCTGTAGCCACAGAGCTTCCTGGGTAGCTGCAGACATCGCCATGTATTCGGACTCCGCCGTTGAGAGTGCCACGGTCTGTTGCTTACACGAATTCCACGATATACAACCGTTCTGGAACAGAAATACATAGCCCGTGCACGACCTTCTATCCAGTGGGTCACTAGCCCAGTCGGCATCACAATATCCGATTATTCCCTTTGAGTCATCTTTAACATAACACAGCTTTAAGCTTTTCGTTCCTTGAAGGTATCTCATAATCCTTTTAACTCCAAGCCAGTGTTGATATCCCGGACTATTACAGTATTGACTCAACTTATTCACCGCGTGAGTAATGTCAGGTCGTGTGACATGTGCCAAGTAAAGCAGACATCCCACCGCTTCTCTGTATGGAAAGGTATCCTTACTGTTTTCAGGTATGTTTTCAAATTTAGCATTCACTTCTATCGGAGTGCGCACCGGTTTGCAATCGGACATCCCGAAACGTTCCAACATAAGCTTGATGTATTTTTCTTGGTCCAGCATGATCGCACCTGTCTCACGATTCCTGGTTATATTTATGCCAATGCATTGCCGAACTTCACCAAGGTCTTTCATACTGAGCTCCTTGTTCAATTTAGCTTTGATTTCGCCAGTAGTCTTCTTATCGTTAGTAAAGATCAAGAAATCATCTACCCACACTGCCATAAATATCATGGTTCTTCCGTTTACTAAATAATAAACGCATGGATCTATCTTCGATCTCGTCAGTCCAATTTTCAGTAAGGCATCGTTCAGTTTTAGATTCCATTGCCGGCTAGCCTGCTTGAGTCCATATATCGATTTATGTAAACGACACACTTTACCGGTATCTTTGAAGTGGTCGGGCTGTGACATATAAATCTCAGTATCGATATCACCCTGAAGAAATGCACTAATAGCATCCATTTGTGAAATTTCTAAGTCATACTTCGCAGTCAGCTAGTGCAATCAAGTAACGGACTGATGTGTACCTTACTACTGGAGCATATACTTCGTCATAGTCAGTGCCCTTTTTCTGGGCATATCCCTTGATAACCAATCTCGCTTTATATCGAGTCACCTCTCCTCTCTCATTGGTTTTTGTTTTAAATACCCACGTACAGGGCAGAACCTTTTTACCCGAAGGCAAATCCACCAGAGACCATGTTTGATTCTTAATCAGAGAATCGTATTCTTCCTGCATGGCTTTCTTCCATTGCTCTGATTGAGCAGATGAGAGAGCTTGGTCAACAGTCAGAGGGTCATTCAGATCAGGTATCGGACAAAATAAACTTGTTTCAACTTCATCCTTCTCTGCATACTGGACTGCTTTTCGCGGACGTAAGTCATAACTACGCGTTATTGTTTCAATATCTATTGGGTCCTCTGGTATGTAGGATGAGTCATCATTGTCGTTTTCACCAGAAAAATAGTCGTCACCTGAAGACGGATCCACGTTGCTTTCTGCTTCGTCTTTGCAGGGTTGTTCAGGTGGCTGTTCTACTGCCGGGCTGCTGTCGGGGGAACAAGGCATATAAATGTTGTTTTCACATTTTCTGACATTTTCTAAAAATACTACATCCCTACTTTTCGTGATCTGATTCGTTTCAGGATCGAGTATTCGATATGCCGTGCTAGACTCACAGTAGCCGACAAATATCTGTTTTCTGGACTTTGAATCCCATTTTTGGCGTTTCTCTTTAGGTATCTGTACCATAACTTCGGAGCCAAAAATCCTCAAATTTGACAGATCAGGCTTCTTTCCGGACCACATCTCCATTGGTGTTTTGCCATCAATTGCCTTTGTTGGGGACCTGTTGATGACATAGGCCGCTGTGGCCAACGCTTCACCCCAGAAGGGTTTTGGCAGATCAGCATCAAATAACATGCACTTAGCTCGTTCCACCAGAGTCCTATTCATTCGCTCGGCCAGGCCATTAGACTGAGGAGAATACGGAGTGCTAGTCTGATGTTCAATGCCATGTTTGCGCAAGAAGCCTTCAAAGTCTTTGTTGCAGTACTCTTTACCGTTGTCTGAACGAATTGCCTTTATTTTCCTCTCAAGTTCATTCTCCACTCTGCTCTTATAATCTTTGAAAACTTCAAGCACATTCAACTTGTTTTTCAAGAGATAAACATGAACTTTTCTAGTAAAGTCGTCTACAAAGGTAATAAAGTATTTCATACCTCCAAGAGATTCTTGCTCCATCGGTCCACATAAGTCAGTGTGGATAAGCTGTAGTGCGTTTGTAGCTCTCGTGCCTACATGATTGAAGGGCAGTCGGGCCTGCTTTCCCGTGAGACAGGTAGTACAGGTAACAGGACTCTTACTTTTCTCTGGAAACGGGTCTACTCCCTCGGCGCACTCCGGCAGCTTGCTAACATCTGTAAAGTTCAGATGTCCCATGCGTCTGTGCCACAGGACGACATCATTTAAGTTAGCAGAACAAGTCAGGTTGGAGACAATTTCTCGGTGTGTATTCAAAATGAACAAATTGTTTTCATGTGTTCCTGTACACAAAAGATTGTCATCGCTGTCGTAAATATAACAACCGTCATTAGTGAACTTAACGGTGCAGCCATTTTTCACCATAGCACTGACAGATAAGAGGTTTGAGCCAATTCTAGGAATATACAGAACTTTTCTTACCTGAATTTTGCCATCTTCATTACCATTCAACAATAAGTTTACCTTTCCCATACTTTCAACTGGAAGCGGTGTCTTACTGGCTTCTATTACGTTTGGTGTCGGGGGATTTGTGACGTCATACATCCAATCGAGCCTGTTGGTCATATGCATCGAGGCACCGGAATCCACATACCAAAGATCGGGGAATTTGGTCTGAGAAGATGCTGAAAATGCTGCAAAAAAACTTTTATTATCTTCCGGTTTCTCGGACTGCTTCTTTTTCGGAGCACGACAATTTTTCGCGAAATGCCCGTGCTTGTTGCAGTTGAAACATCTGGGTCCATTATTAGCCTTTGCAGGACTAGCTTGACTTCCATGAACGGCCTTACTCCTCGTGAAGAACGCTGAGCTCTCTGGGCATTGAACTTCCTGCAGGAGTTTTGACTTGATGGAATCTGCGCTGATCTTGATACCCGAACTCTCCAATCCCATAATCATAGGTTTATAAGTTTCAGGCAAACCGGCCAACATCAGCGTTCCGAGCCATTCGTCATCAATATTGAATTTAATATTCCTCAACTTATGGGCGGTTGACATTATCTTGTTTATATAGTCATCGACGTTTCTGCACGAATCCAGCGTGGTAGTAATAAGGTCTCTCAACAAGGCTACTCTTCTGTATAACCCACTGTCATCAAATGCCTTCTCTAAATTCTCCCAGGCTCCCTTACATGTAGTGGCCTGCTGCACATGCACATAGTTGATCGGGTCTAACAGCAAGATAAGCTTCGACTTAGCCTTTATCTCCTTTTTACTATCGGTATTGGTACCAGTAACACATTCCCACAATTCTTCAAGCTCGAAGTAAGCTTGTACGGCAAATTTCCAACTTGCGTAATTTTCTCTTCCGACAAGTTTGTCAATATGAATATTATTGCTAGAATTCGTCATATTTACGTGGTACCAATAATTCGATGAACATCTGACAGAACAAAATAATTCGCAGTTCAAACTCGCCCGTCGGCGTTCGAAAAAATTTAAATGTTCACTACGGCGTTTTATTCACTGACTCTCACGGAATAAATAACCACGCTCTGCTACCATGTTGAATATCACTAAGATATATTTAGAGTTAAATAAAACGGGAACAAATTCACGAACGTATTTTATATATTGAAGAAAAGTCAAGAAGTGACGTGACAACACATGTCAGTAATACAGAAAAATAAAACCTATCAAACGAGGTTGCGTTCTTATAGTTTATACTCTAACAGTTGTGTTCGAATTAAACTTCGTGTCGTTTATATTTAACCCTTCTTTACTTGGTGATGAATTTTTTTCCAAGCATCACGAAAATTGAATCAATAGTAGATTTAGTACAGTTTTTCACGATAAAATACTAAGCAATATTCGAATTTTTCAATATTCTATTAAAAATCATCTTTTTTAGTTACGTTGTTTCATATTAAAAAAATGGTGATAGATTTTTTTCATTATTTTTCCAGTGCTCAGCATATATACCACCATGGTGTCATATATCTGTAAATTGTTAAAAAAAAGTAAAATCATGCAATTAAGGGTTTATTGACAATGGAGTGCCTCTCTAATTTATATTTCCGCAATGGGTACATCGATGGGTAGATTTAAATAATAACATTTTTAACCCCCGACGCAAAAAATGAAGGGGTGTTATAAGTTTGACGTGTCTGTCTGTCTGTCTGTCTGTCTGTCTGTCTGTCTGTCTGTCTGTCTGTCTGTCTGTCTGTTTGTCTGTCTGTCTGTCTGTCTGTCTGTCTGTCTGTGTGTGTGTCTGTCTGTGGCATCGTAGCTCCCAAACGGATGAACCAATTTAGATTGATTTTTTTTGTCTGAAAGCTGAGTTAGTCGGGAGTGTTCTTAGCAATGTTTCATGAAAATCGGTCCACTATGTCGGGGTCGGGGGTTTTTTCAAAATTTAATTAAAAAATTAATTTTATGACTTTTATGTAATTTCCAAAAGATTTGACAATTTGTAAATGAAATGAAATGAAATGAAATGAAATATTTATTTATAACAATGGTTACAAGTCAGCTTAATACGTACAGGAGTTTAGTTGAACTAAACTTTTACAGTTTACATAATATACACATATCTAAATAATTAGTTTATATGTAATTGCACATCCATCAAGTACTACCCACTACATGTAAAATAATGGGCGATATTACATCACTTAGCATTATAAGGTAAGTGGCATATCAAAGAACTCTTTATATTCGTAAAACATGTTATTAAATACATAGGTAAAGAAAATATTCATTCTATCTGAATATGACGATAGGTACCTACGTTAAAAATAGAGCGCTTTCGAACTACGTCCGAACCGAATCCGATAAATTCGTGAAAATAAAATTACGCACTATTATGGACTATGGACGGAAATCTGGCAGGATTTTGGAGTAGGCCCTTGAGGCAACCTGCTAAGATGCTTCTCTTATCATAGTCAACCTCAGGTCCGCAAGCTGGCAGCTGGGGAGCGGGGCTAAATCGAAAATCTTATATATATTTAAGACGATACAGGACGGTTCAATTTCCATACCAACGCTCTCGACTATTTGCTCTCTGGTTTTTGAAGGTAGACTGATTTTTTCAACACAGATTATTCTATAAATTGAAATAGACATCATACACGAAAGAAAAAACGACAAGGCCCAAGGCAACAATTAGTGCTTGCACCTCCTATATGAATCCATTTGCAGCATTACGATATAGCGAAAGACTATTTTTAACCCCCGACGCAAAAACGAAGGGGTGTTATAAGTTTGACGTGTCTGTCTGTCTATTTGTCTGTTTGTCTGTCTGTGTGTGTGTGTGTGTGTGTGTGTCTGTGGCATCGTAGTTCCCGAACGGATGAACCGATTTAAATTTAGTTTTTTTGTCTGAAAGCCGAGTTAGTCGGGAGTGTTCTTAGCCATGTTTCATGAAAATCGGTCCACTATGTCGCGGTCGGGAGTTTTTTCAAAATTTTAATTTTATTGTTAGGTTATTAAATAACAAATCAAAAAAATATTCAATAAAATAATTTGATTTGTTCCCAGTCAGAATGTTATTAATTATTAATCTTATCTGTGTTGGAACGTTTTGATATTTTTATTTTTAAAGACGCTCGAGTCAATCAAAAATTTCCAAAAACTGCCTTTTTCATCATGGCGCAAAAAAAGTGATACTCAAGATTGGTAACAATTAGCCAAAAAACCAAAACGGTACGATATAAATTTGATGAAAAACGTGTGACCTGTGCCTTTAAAAAAGTAAAACAGAAAAACGTACGTCGTTTTCGTACGTGTTTTCACTACGATCAATATGCAGATGGATAATTTAGTAGGCAAGTTTTATTTAAATCGATTAAATCGTAAATAGTGGCTTGCAGCTAAAAATAATGTTCAACTGGAAAAACCTAGGTACGTTTTTTCGCTAGAATCTACATTTTAGTAGGAAATTTTCTTAAAAATAGATTAAAATTAAACTGGTACAGATTTTTTAATTAGCCCGTTATAGTGCCCTACTGCTGGGCAAAGGCCTCTCCCCTTGATTTCCTCAACTCCCTCTGGTGTTATTTTTTCGGCCATGCAGTCACTCATAAAGGCGTCCAAGTCGTCTCACCATGCATGCGACAGACCAGACGTGGCATGCACAAATACACTTCAGCATGGCGGTTTTCTTCCCTACTTACTTTAATATGTACAGATCATTTCTGTCGTAGATCAATTTTAGCTGTAGACCACCGTTAACGACTAATTTACGAAAAACTAAAAAATGTTTACAACATGTCGGTGTGTACCTTAAACAAACCATGAAAAAAAACCGCTTCCTAAAAATAAGCGCGTTAGAAAACACGGAGAAAAAAGAAAAAAATAATTTTACATTGCAATAATATTGATGATTAGATTTCCTACCTAAACCTTTGAAATCAGATTTCTTAAGACGATACGATACAGGTCAGTTCTCCATACAAACGCTCTCGACTATTTCCTCCTTGGTTTTTGAAGATAGAGCAATGATTTTTTCGACACAGATTATTATTATTTTTTCTGAGTCGGACCGTTTTGATATTTTTTGCTATTCTTATTTTAAAAGATGCTAGATCCAATCAAAAATTTCTAAAAACGGCATTTTTCAATATGGCTCGAAAAAGGGATACTCAAGATCGGTAACAATTGTCCAAAAAATCTAAACGGTCCGACACAGATTATTTCATTTTAAATTATTCAGATTCTCAAATTTCGTTCCGTTTAAATAAGTTTTGAAGGAGGAAAAGAGAGCGGAACCTCGATTTCAAAGATTTTTTCGCAATATCTTTTAACTGAGTTGTTCTTAATGAAATTTTTTTTTTCGATAAATCTAGTTAATAAAACTAGTATATTTAACTAAAATTCCCAAATTGAAAGGGGGACTCCTTTCCATTTTAGCATTTTCGCTCCCGTAGCGTCTTAATGTATTGCAATAATCTAAACATCCAAATTATAGACTAATCAATTATTTTTGTTAGTAATTAAATTCCGTTAGGCCGTTTTCACATTATCCGATCCGATATCGGATGTCATAAGGATTTCAATGGAAAAAATACAAGATGGCGCCTGTAATGTATGAGATATCGGTCCTACATCCGATATCGGATCGGATAATGTGAAAACGCACTTACGATTCATTAAGTTTTGAAGGAGGAAACAGTCGAGAGCGGAACCTCGATTTTAAAGAATTTTTTCGCAATATCTTTTAACTGAGTTGTTCTGAATGGACAATTTTTTTCGATAAATCTAGTTAATAACACTAGTATATTTAACTAAAATTCCCAAATTGAAAGGGCTCCCTTTCCTTTCCATTTTCGCTCCTGTAGCGTCTTAAATACCTAAAAGTACTTAAACACCTAAAAGTACTTAAATACCTAAAAGAACAACCAGCGAATCGTGTCATCAGTCATCACGCACGCACACAAGGGTAGCTTAGCTAACAACTGCGACACGGCCGGCCGCCGCGGCACGTTGCTGTATCGTGCAAATGCCACATTATATAATAATAATAATTCTTTATTTGGCAGGCAAGAAACCCAGAAATACAATAAAAATATACAATAAAGTGATAAATAATATACAAATAAAAATAAAAAGTAAAACTTACACCTAATACAATGAAATAAAACATTCACAAACTTATGCACTACAGATGGCCGTTCTCAGACCGGTGCAATTTTCGCCAATGTTTATTAAGTTCGTCACTGTAGTCTCTAGCTGCCAGCGACAGAATTTCATTGCTAGAGGCTATCAGTCTCGCCCGGAATGCAGCTGACCTGGCTCTCAGAATGGCGAAGAAGTCAGGGACTCTCGCATCAGCAAACATGCCCTTCGCACTGCAGAAACGTGGTAATTTCAGCAAAATACGAAAGGCATTGTTATATTGTACCCTTAGCGCATTGAACGAGTGCCTAGTGTACCTATTCCAAAGCTGACCCGTGTAAAAGCATTACCTATTCCAAAGCTGACCCGTGTAAAAGCATTACACATTGAGCGGTGTAGGCCGTTTTCACATTATCCGATCCGATATCGGGTGTCGGACCGACATCATACATCCGATAAACGCTTCCGATAGTGTCGGATGTCGGTCCGATAAAACGCATTGTTCCAAATCAATGAAATATGATTTTGTATCAAAAAATATTTTTAAAAAGTTTTATATTTAATAATTATAAGCACTATATTTCAAATATTTTATTGTAAAATTAAAATAACGAGCATAATAACTCAGCTTTCAGACAAAAAAAACTAAATCTAAATCGGTTCATCCGTTCGGGAGCTACGATGCCACAGACAGACACACACACAGACAGACAGACAAACAGACAGACAGACAGACAGACAGACAGACAGACAGACAGATAGACGGACAGACACGTCAAACTTATGACACCCCTTCGTTTTTGCGTCGGGGGTTAAAAATACTCAAGAGCGGCAAGTAAAATAAATACTTATAATTTTACATTTAACTATATCTACTAAAAGATGAAAAAATTAGTATCCGCAATTCGGACCGATGAATTACAATCTTTTTGTTTTCAACAGAAATTCATCATTAACAGAACAGCAGCTGTTTAATGGACGCCATTTTTGTCACGCACACTACACTACAAACGTATACCTACATTATATACGCACACACACAAATATTATCGGCCGACAGCTGGCGGGGGTCCGGCATGCCAAAAATGTCGGAAGCGTCCTGCCGATATCGGCAGTTCGGTGGTGCCTCGGACAAAAACTGTTCTAGGAGAGTGCCATCTGCATTAAATCCGCAATTTTTGCGTTTTATATCGTTTTTTAGTAATAAAATGATCTATTAAATACATAAATAAAAACCTGGAAGCGCATAAATCTTACATTTTACATCCTTCCTATATCCGATATCGGATCGGATAATGTGAAAACGGCCGTAGGGTTGCCAACCGTAGGTAGTATACACAAAGACAGGAAAAATGCTCTGAGGAAAATGATATGATATATAGTATTGTAAGTAATATATTATTTTGGTTCAGCGTACTGTAATTATTTTTAATTTCTGTACCATTTTTTTTGTAGGTACTGTACTGCACACAATTACACCGTCATATTTAAAATAGATACCTAGCTTGGATAAGTACTCGACACCGATAGCAATAAGAAGTTGCAGGGCAATGATGGTCGCATGGTAATGATAAAACATCGGGCCGTCCCTAGTCCCTATCGCACTTACAAATAGTGCGATAGGGACGGCTTTTATCATTTATCGCGCGACCATAATTGCCTGCCTGCTGTCTATAAGGCTGTCCTTTCGTCCTTTGTCCACATTAGAGATGGGCCGCATATTCGGTAAATATTCGGTATTCGGCATATTTAGTTAATCTCAGCATCTCCAGAGGTCCGACAGGTTTTCTAAATATATATTGTTTTTTTATTCGAGGTGAGATTTTAAAGACCAGTTCTTCGAAACTTGCTATTGTCATTCTGAAATATTCTTTGAACTTCACTTCACTTGTCTTTAATGCCGCATATTTCCTTTCAAAATGAGTTCCGTCATTATTCATTTTATATATATATGGGTTGACCCAGCATCTTCTTTTCGTCTCCATCTCATCTTTTTTTTAAGCGCCTCCGTATTAACGAGCAAGAGCAGAATGCGCGTAATGGGATCCATGTCTGGATAAAGACTGATCGTGAAGTTCTGCACTGTGTATAGTTATCGAGGCGCGGCGACGCACCGCCAGTTTTGGCGGCGCGGCGACGCGCCGCAAAAATTCTGCGTTGCGGTGCCGCGCCGCGAGTTTTTGCGGTGCGTCGACGCACCGCGAGTTCTTGCGTCGCGGTGCCGCGCCGCAGATTTCCTGCCGCAAAAACTGGCGGCGCGGCAACGCAACGCAGAATTTTTGCGGTGCGTCGCCGCAACGCGCCCATGTGGCCAGGCCCTTACAGACATTCAAATTCGAATTAAGTTGAGTACCACAAGCCGTGCCTTAATCATTCTTCATAAGACACTGCACTCGTCTAATGATTCCCAAAACTCCGACTACCGAACTAATAAACATCAATCAAGCGCCCAGGAACTATTAAAGTTACAACGAATCAATCACGGCATTGTCTATAACGAATCTGGATTTATGCAAACAAGAGCAAAAAGAAAAATTAAAGGGAATAAAATTTGACGTGTACCTACTGTGCAATATAAGAGAGAATCGATTAGTCATTATTTGATTTAGTTCGGCGGGCCGAGCGGCACCCGGCGAGAGGCGGCGGGGGGTTACCACGAGCGCGGTTGCTCTTAACTCTTGCGGTCGTCATCAGCTGGACCTTCGACACTTTATATATGGCAGCGGGGGAAATGGATGGCTTTGAAGTCCTGTGTTTTACCGATGGTAACTATCAGAGGCAAGCATTTAACACGACCCTTAACCTAGAACATCAAACATATTGAAAAAAACACAGCTAAGAACACTATTTGAAGTACTTAAAAAGGCATTTACTACAAATATTGATAGTGACATACATAAAGTCCATTAATTACTATAAGCTGTCGTTTCAACAAAAGCTTGATAGACAGTCAACAATTCTAACTAACACATAAAGTATATACATACCAATGGACATTCAAGCAGAACAGAACTGTGTACATTCATTTACTCATACTGCTCATACAGAAGTAATAAAGCTCAAGGGGGGTTAATTATGAATAATCATTTAATAAGTAAAAAACACCACCCATATGAACTGAATGCAACATAATTTACCGACTTTACATGCTCATTTGTGATTAGTCGGCGCGAAAGGGCAAATCCTGTATTAAGATAGGTAATGAGGTTAATACAAAATATCAATTCTGAAACGAACTATCTCATCGCAATGAACAAGGTAATCTTAATCCTCGATATAAGTTATATGGTTCTGATTCATGACAGTGCACTTGAAGATGCTGACGAAAATGCGGTAGAAGATGAAGTACAAAAAGGTACAATACTAATGATTGAATAAAGAACTATGGACTTTGCAATAGGAGTACATAAAGTTGATATCGTAAGCGATGGTGTTAATGAAAGAAAGAAGTTAACGATGGATTGTGTGGTAAGTCGGCACCCTGCTGCCGCGGCCCCCGACCGCGCCTATCACGGACAAGACATCGATTAGTGATCGACTGAATTCAATTGCTTGGCGAGACAAGAGCTCGATACCGTCGACGAATCAAGACGGACCGATCGAGATTTGTATTGTTCGGTTTTTCAAAAATTTGCATTTTGTAAACGTCACGTCAA
Organism: Leguminivora glycinivorella; assembly: GCF_023078275.1. Lineage (NCBI taxonomy): Eukaryota > Metazoa > Arthropoda > Insecta > Lepidoptera > Tortricidae > Leguminivora > Leguminivora glycinivorella. Next base: position 8,785,287 of record NC_062981.1, read on the forward strand.
CGACAATGCTGAGTCACTTGACAAATGAAACGAATTGATCGTGTCTCTGATATCGAAATGCGTTGAACGTAAGCTCCATTTTATATTATTGTTGGACCATGATTACTGTCAACTGTAGTATGCGTATTTTTCGATTTAAATCACTGCATCGTCATTGTAGCCTATCAGATCTATCACAAGTCACAATGCTACAACATATCAGTGGCGGTCATCAGATTTTCAACTATTTAAGTTACCTATAAAATATTTGCTTCATAAATATTATTAAGTGTTTATGATTTACGTTCGTTATGACTTAATTTTTATTTTGTCTTATATTATCTATGATATGTTTTCTTTGTAATATTGGTTGCGTGATATTTTTCTGTATCACGAATGTCGACACGCAGGCTTCTTAAGCTCACGTGATATTTCACGTTTATTGGTTTAAGTCATGACATCACCGTATGTGGTGGAAGCATTGACGGTTACATTAAGGAGCATATTTTGATCGTGCTCAGGCATATATCAAGCCTGGCCAGTACAAGTGGCAGTAGCTATATGCATTACTGTTATTATAAAAATAAAGAAAATATTATGTATATTATGTTTGTGTTTAAAATATTTAATATCTGCGAATGTTTATGGTTGGTGTAAAGGAAAAGAGAAGGTCCGAAGTTATTTAAATTACGGTGAAGGAAGGCCAAGGTTTCCTGAATCCTGATACAACAAAATAACTGGATAAAAATAGAGTACTCATTGATAGGTAACGCACTGTTAAATTCTTTTTGCATATGAATTTAGTACCCATTTCTACAAATACCTAGGTAGTTAGATTTTTGTTATTAAATTTTATGCGACGACATTTGCTGGCCTTATCCTTTATTTTTGGAGACAGAAAATCAAATTTTAACTCCTTCTGTTCTGCCACTTCTACCTTCTATATCTACATTGCTTTTAATATTTTTACATGCACTTGCATATTTTTTTGAGCGATATTTGTGTGTTTCAAATATTTTGTTCCCCACATTTCCTTTCCACTACTACAACTTTACCTAAATCCCTTCTAATAGATGCATATTATATGACTGTATTTCCTCAAATAGATCTATTTACTTCTGATAAACAAATGTAGCCTTAAAATAAATACTCATCAACCCGTTTTTATGCGACTGCGGTAACATCAATATATTACATAAAATAAAACAGCACAGTACGCTAACATGAACATCGTTGAAGTAAACGTCTTGTCTGCATCATTATTAAAACTTATGATTCCACAATACATTTGCATTCTCCGACCTGCCGGCCTAACCAAAGTGACAATCGTTGATGCTACGAGGCGATCGAAACGCAGTCTGGCTCTGTCGCACCACTATAGAAGAGCGATAGGGAGAGCTAGCTAAAAAACGCTTACGAAGCGTAACCGATTGCGACGTTGGCTAGGTACCCAGTAGGGCTCCCACTGTTAATCTAATAATGGAATGTGAATAATGCCATTAATAACTTTGAGGTTTTGTTCTTATTGTACCACGGACCTTTAAATAAGAGTTACTTATCTTACTATTAAAGCTCTATAATTTTGAAACGGTTGTACGATTTATTATTTGGATGGGCTCACGATTGTGTTCTTTTTTAATTTGCAAATAATTATTATAACCATGAAGTATACTTACAAGACTACTAGTTTGATTAACTTTTATACCGAGTGTGAGAGTGCTCTTGTTTGTCAATGATACCTTTGCCTAAAAAATTTGCTGATCTATTGTTAAATTAATTTTTGAATTAGAGATAGACTGAGTTGCGGAATATATTAGTGTTTATTGTGACGGATCACTAATAAGAAGACAAAATTACAACCGTTATCTCTGTAATTCTTATTTGTGACATTATCTGGGTAAAGGGACCGTATTGTCGATGGCGCTTAAGGCGTTATGAGCGATGTTCGTGTACAAATACGACGCTGCGGGACGTAAGCGCCACCGACAATAATAAGGTCCCTTTACCCAGATAACATCACATTTATACGCCATCAGTGCCCGTAGGTAGTCCTCCTAGTAGGTAACGCTCCTTGACAAACTATAAGTACTCGAAACGTTCTGTTATTGTTTTCTGTGGTACAGTCAGTGTCTTTACGTTTTCATGATCCTATGATGTAACTATTATAAGAAATACCCATGCGCTGGTTCAGAACTACAAAAAAGGTCATACGCGTGGAGCTCCAGAGATCTCTTAGAAAAGGCAGAAGATCGGCCTGAGTGGAGGGCACTGCAACGTACAGCGATGGTGGTCCACAGTCATGAGGTTTCGACGAAGAAGAAGAAGAAGAGAAGATTATAGCAATGTCAATAGTACCAACACGTAAATGGGGCAACTGACTGTACACATAATAAGTAAGTAAGTGATATAATCTTGTGATTTCATTACAGTCGTCAAAAGCGAAAGCATACTGTCGACGGCCACATTCAAAAACTAAATAACCACGGACATCTTTCCAAACAAGTTTACTGGAAAACAAGCTAGTAAATTAATGAGTGGAATATCGATTTTTGGTCATTATCTCGTCATGTTTTGACCGCTGAAGCGTAGTAATCGTATTAATTGGTGACGTCGCCGGCGTTGCCAGAGGTCTATGAAATTTGTATAGAACAGGGAACTTGCCTGGTTGCATGTTTTAAGGACATGTATTGATTCACAAATATTTCATACTTTATACCAATTTAATATTTTAATCCAATTTATATTTTATAAGCCGCCTAGAAATATATAAAGTACCTAAATGAGTTAGTTGACCGTGATGTCTCTCGAGTCGATTTGATATTAATTCTATATTAGCAAATTCATAGCGACGCAGGACAAGTATTTATGAACTCAATGAGCTACAAAAATGGAAATGATGACATGAAAAATAAACAAACTTTCGAGAAAAGGCAAACATAAAAATAAATGAAGCCTTGAATATAACTGACCAATGAATATAAAATACTTATACCAACTTATACCATAGACTTATACCAAATTATACACAGAATGTCTAGATTTTTCAAAATGTTAACATGGCAACTCAGGTCTCTATGCCTGAATGCTCGCACGCTTTGCTGGAATTGTTCCTTTTTATTTGCAAAGTGTCCGCTTATATTAGATAAGTGAATGGATACCAGACTTGGATTAGTATAAGTAAAGTCTAGATAAGCTGGAGCTAGATGATGGATTTATCTTTTCTTGTGTAGTTAATAATCGAATAACCTACATCTAGAATAATTCTGCAGTTCTACAATAAAATTGCTATAAAATATTTTGTTATGTGTGAATATTTTGACTGAAGAGCTGGCGACTTCCTCGCACAACGTATCAGCAATGCGATACAGCGAGGAAATTTCGCCAGTATCCTTGGTACAATGCCTCAAGGGCCTATTTTAGACATTAGCTATAGGTTTTAAGTTTAGTCTTAATTTCTTATATAATTATGTAAATATGTTCATGTAAATAAAAACATTTTAACTTTTGTTATGTCAGTAGAAATAACTGTTTTATTAAATGAAATTTAGGATTATACTAATTCTCAAGAATGATAATGTGCTTAAAATATTATTTTATCAAAACGCAAAAGTAAGACTGAGAGTCTTTAGTACACTTCCATAATATTAATTGAGCAATCATTTTAGTTGAAAGCAGTATACAATTACAATTTACAGTAGGTTGTTATTTCTATCATCCGAACACAAAATAACATAATAATAAATAACATAGACATCGCAAACAAACGATAATACCTAGCACGAAGAACCCGTAGAGTACAACAAATTGAACTAGGCGCATCGTCCGCTTGATTCTTCTAGAATTCGCGCTTGAGCGAATGAAAGCCTTGAATAAAACCAGTGTATATTGACCTTGAGTCTTGGTACATCCTATGTTTATCATGCTTATCAGGGTACTTATCCAGCGTCACAACCGCTCCGTATAGCCACACCTCGGACACTAGCGATCAAATATATGTATGAAAGGGGTGCGTTCCTAGCCCACAGACAAAGCTCGTGCAGGTGAACGCGTACTATGCTTGTATGAGTGAGATATGACAGGTCGACTGTTCGCGTTTTTGACAGGCGGTAACTGTGAGGAACCGAGAAGGGGTGGGCGGCACTTTCAGCGGGGAGCGGGAGTGGCCATACTGTACGATATTATTCTTTGTTATACTGTGCTATAGCTCTTCTATAGTTGCGCGACAGAGCCTGACTGCGTTTTAATCACCGCGTATTGTCAACGATTGTCACTTTTTTTATTACCACGTCGGTGGCAAATAGGCATACGGTCCGCCTGGTGGAAAGCGGTCACCGTAATATGGACGCCTGCAACTCAAGGGGTGACACATGCGCGTTGCCGATCTATTAGAAACTTTTTGTGTCCTTTTTTGAAGAACATAGGCTGCGCGCGCTTGAGGTCATTCTCATACTCGTCTGCTTGAGCTGTAAGTTCGTCATTCAATTGGAACGAGGTCCTGTTTACACGGCGAGCGAGTTTAATTGCACGACCAAACTTACAAATAAGACTTTGCGCTAAGTAATTAGATTAGCCCAGCACGTTATTTATCCGATGCCGCTCCGATGTACGTCGAGTTGGCAATACCACAATTTTTAAAGACGCTCTTCGGCGCTGGCGTCAGGCGCATGAGTTTTTCAGATGTTGCAAGAGCTCTATTTTAATTATAGCTCAATGAAGACCTTGTCACAAAGACTTGCACACATGACTCAATTGCTATAATAACAGACAGTCAAGACTGTTTGTTTAATGATTAATCAAACCGTGACCAGTTTTTTTTTAACAATCAGTTCAAATATTAGATATCGCATGCAATATTGATTAGTTTAAATATGTCATAGCAACATTATTTTATTTAATACTTAATGTTAAGATCACGACAAAAAACTTGAAACTTGACAATTGAAACAACAAAATATGAACCCAGATATCGAAATGGAGAAAACGGACAGGGAGAGCCGACCCCATGGGAACTGGCGCAGGCAGATGATCATGTTCTATCACGACAATGGTTTAAAAAACAATGAAAACCCGGTACGCGTGCGCTTACGCATCCAACACCTAACTCCACACTTTTAACCCACACATAGTACTTTAAAAGGTAAGGCAGAATAAACGAAAGTTGTATTCAAACACTTCTCGGGGCACTTCTGGATGAGATTAGCCCAGGACCTGGATAAGTGGCGTACACGAAGGGAGGCTTATGCTCAACAGTGGGCGATTAATGGCTGAAATGATGATGATGATGTTTTCAAACACGACTCCTGTGCTTCATAAAATACAGATAAGACGGCATGTAGAATATAATATTTTGATATGTAATTGCAAAGGTCAAATTCATAACTCATCTAATTTGATATATGACTCTTGTAATGATACTAGTCAAAATTAATTGGATAATATTTCAATCAAGATGTTTGTATTCTATAGGTAATATGAGTAGGCTAGATATTGCAGACTACATATACAGAAACGAATTTAATTAGTATCTAGTGAATGGTTTAGAACTAGAACCATGCTAACATAGTTCTTTACTAAGCTATTTAAATAATGAGCTCTGTATATTTACCTACTTAGGTACTTAATTTTGCAACAACAGGAAGGTAGGTAAATATACGTGTCCTTTAACTGAAAATCTCTTTTATTATTTAACTACTATTACCTATTAAAGCACAACCTTGAAAATTATTTATAAAAAAGTAACTCATTTAACAAATAGGTTTTTTTTTATGATAAAGGCACTTCTTACCCATTTTCTAATGGCAAACTCCAAAATACCTAACAATGACTATAATTTCGTGTTAACATAAATACGTAATAATAATGCAAATAGTGATGGGCATAAATCTAGAACGGATATCGATTAGGCCATTACCGGTCGTCATCGATATATCAACGTTGGTCAAGTCAACGCACGTGCCGACAAGCACGGAGCATACGTCGCGGACATTTAAGAAGAATTATTGTCATACTGTGTCATTATTTGACTGTTGTAGGTGTAGGTAACAAGAGTAATGTCAAAGTAACTCATGTGTTTGTTTGAAACAGTCTAGGTATAAGTAATAAAAATGTTTCATTTAAATGTATATCAGATTATTTTCCTGTATTTAGGGTACGGTCTGTCTATTTCTGTTTTCAGAAGCGCTTTTTTTCTCTATGCAAAGCATACAAAAATAGGTTTTTTTTTAATAAACTTTACATTTAACCTTCTGTCTGTCATACTATTTAAAAAAAAAACACCTTATTCCTTGGGAAAAATGAAATGAAATTTTGGATGAAAAATTGGAAAACAGATAAACTATAGAGGCAGAGACTTTATACTAGGAAGAATCAAAGTAATCACATGCCAGTAAAATAATACAGAAGTCGATGTTAGACATGCATGGTGAAGCAATATCGATACAGCAATAATCATGACAACAATACACCAAGATCGTGTGTGGCAAAAACAAAAAGGCTGATTAAACATTTTATTCACTCAAATGCGGCAGTAAAATATAAAAAATCGCTTTCCACATAACATTAATTGCGGCCAATGAAGTAATTAAATGTGACAATCGTAAACATTGCGGGCCTATAAAACATTATAGCCGTGTCGTCTCCGATCAGTCGAAGGGTTTAAATCTCTGTAACTAGAGACTGCAGGGATCCGTGGAGAAACATTGAAATATGATATACTTACACCAATATACTGTATGGATGTCAAAGGCGTTCTCGAATGATCCTGTGACCTTTTACTGACAAAATGCTTGTTCTGTCAGTAACATTGTAATATCAACATAAAGAGTCAGTAAATTTTTACTCATTTCCGTACTTATCTGTAAAATTGTTCTTAAATGATATTAATACAAATATTAAAATTTCTATGTATTTTAAAAAAATTGGTAAGTCAATTTCTCCATGCCCCTAAATGAATGTCCTTGAAGTGTGACATAACAAACAATAATCTTAATGAAATATTAAGTAGTCTAATTTTTAATTTCCCGCATATTGCACATGAACCAAATTACTAAATCATATAGCACCCAATGAAGCTGACCGTTCAATAAAAATTCCCTTATTATTATTTTAGATGCCCGAAGAGCAACAAAAATTTTATAATCGTTACTCAACTTTCAATTCGATATCTAACATCTCTCACTGACCGAGTAAGTGTGAGGAAGATGACGCTTAAGATATCGACAGAGTTTCGACCCATAAATCGGGAATCGAAGGGGCTGAGATACTGAAACCTGTTTGGGCTATAAATTACGTCTAAAACAGGTCGGAGGTCAAGATTTGCCAAACCTGCCGCGGGTGAAGTGAGAGTTTGGATCATCATATTATTTGTAATACGAAATTGAACATCTTATACTGCCTATGGAAGCAATGAATATACTGATTACAGATTTGTGTTAAAGGTGTTTGACGCAAGTATATGTAATTGCAGAATTGCGGTACTGCAGACTTCATTGTTGCAAGAAATATTAACTAACCAGTTATTGATATTGATTTTGATTTATAGTTGCTAGCAATGCTGAAATGCAAATCAGATAACAAATTATCCAAAATCGTAAACGTTGACACAACTGGATTTAGAGATTGCTACGGGAGATCATATCATATTATCTATGGTGACTCTGAGTTGGTTAGAATGCTCCGTCTTGTAGTGAATATGGTGGTGGTGGTGAGAATTTGAGATTAGGTACTCAATGTGGCATGCGATTTAATCAAAAGTTCAAAACTCATAAAAGTACTATAAATAAACTATTAAAATAATATGGCTGATGAAGTCATTGAAGACATTATGATTGTTGTAGGAACGACAGACAGACAATACAATAATAGTATTACAGACATTCTAAGCCAGACGATCACTCACGTTTATCGACCTCTAAATCCACGACAACATTCAAAGAGATAACTCTTCGGCGGCTACAAATAACTTGATTACTAAGTTTAGCACTTACGGTATCGGAGTTTAAGGCGTCATATCGTGGACGTTGATGCAAATTGTCTATCAAGTGCACGTGCGAGTCGGTCATGCACGCTTGACTTGTTGCATAACATGTGAACGAAGCATAAGATGAAGCGGATGTTGCAACAGAAAATTAGTCAAACCTGAATGTTGAATCGATACGAAAGACTTCACTGGCAAATTGCCGAGAAACACTGAATCAGGAAATTTTAAAGCCGACGACGCCACAGCCGAAGGCGACTTTGATATAGTAGTATAGAACACAGTCACCGGTAACAGAATACCTTTTTACGAGTTTTGGCTGAACTATTAATAAATAAAATATTTATTAAATATCATGCAATACAGCAGGGGAAACCATTGTATCCTTTCCTTCTGGTTTACCTTTTCCTTTACGAAACAGTGACACAAATTGTTCGCAATGATAATAAAAAGTAAACATAATATGCCTTCCAATTTATAATTTTGATGGAAGGCTTGAGTTCCTTGGTACTAGTATCCCAACTAGCAAAATAGTCTTGGATTGCTCACTTTATAAGAGTGGTGGGCTTATAACACTCTAATATTTGTTTTATAAAATGTTATGCTCTTATATTAGCCTTAGACAAGCTAGTACGCACTCTAGAACTCTCTGTCTCATTACTTAGTCTCATATGTGTATATAAGCGCATTTTATAATACTATTATAAGCCTATTACTCCTACAATAACATTTACGTAGATTAATTGTTCTTGAGAGTAAATGTTCTTATAGTCCCCTTCTCTAAGTTTATTTGATTTTATAATGGTCCTAATAAATGCTCTTGTAAGAATGTCAGGCTAATATCTGCATAACATAAAAACACTATAAGTACATGCTTTTTTCATCTTATTCAAAACTATTATAAGATCAATAGCAGTAGTTTAGTAAGATATTAGAGCGATATTGGATCATTTGATGTTATAATAGCCTTAATAAATGTTTTTGTAAGAACTTCAGACTAATATCAGCATAACATAAAAATACAATAGTGCATCTTTTTGTGACCTTATTTAAAGCTATTATGAGATCAATGGCAGTAATTTAGTTCGATATTAGCGTGATATAGAATAAACATACTTAAATAAACAATAGATGAGATCAATATAAAGTGATTAAACCTTAAATCGATTTTGGGAACACAATTGTAAGTATACAACCATTTCACATCACCAACATTGCCATTTGAATAAAAAGTAAAAACAATAAGTATATTTGTTTTTATAGGGTCAAGTGATATAAAATCAGGTCAAGATTAAGAAAATAAGGTTTTATATAGGTAAAGCAAGGAACCCTAAATTAATTAAACATGGCCGTATCATTGGTATACAAGAATGCTAATATTAAGTAAATGATCTTATAATAGCGCACTAAGAAAATGCAACTATAACAATGGCGTCTTTTTACTGCAAATATAGAAATAAAATAATTAACGAGGATACAAAATACTATTATTAGAGTGGGCGCATGAAATTTGAAGTGTAAATAAGGGTCCATTTTACTGTAAATAATATTTCCCAAGTACTTACTGCGCAATATGAAGAAGCACCAAGGATAAGAAACACGCTATTATAAGTTTATATAAGTATTACTAAATAGTAATTTGTACCTTCAGTGTTTGTTTTGTCACAACATTTTTTTTTATATTATCACGCTACAGACCAAGCAGATAGCCTTAGAATGTTTCAAATACCGTATTGTACAAAAATCAAAATAAGCTTGTTTAGGCTCATAAGAGTCTAACGTTGGACCAAAATAAGCCTATGCAGGCTTATAAAATACTTACCTGAAAGCGATATTAGCCTAAGGAAGCTTAAATTAGTTTTGGCATGATTACTGTAAAAGCAAACAGTATGCAATAAAAGTGATATTAGAACGATATTAAAATAAATACGCTTATAATTGTGCCCAAATCCAGGTTTATACGATGATATAGAATCAATATAAAACCAAAAAAATTTAGTCTTGAGATCGTTGTAAGCGCGACTTTTGCTAGTTGGGATATTATCATTTTATAATAAAATAATAATAGTTCTTGCATTTTAGTTCATTTATAGCTTATTACATTTTGGAAACACCTGTTAAAATCGAAACAGCTATATAAATTTCATGTAAGTACTTAAATTTAATATTAGTCCGCTACTCAGCTGTAACTTAGACCGGCATCTAACTCATCTCTATCGTGCATTATAGGTTACGTACAGTTTTATGCGGAGGAAGATCGGCGCGTGGGCAGTAATGTTCTACCTCGTTATGATTAAGCGGATAATTTCGGTTGCTATCTGTGAAGTATGACACCGATTAGAGGTGAAGGGCCTCTCTCAACTTGTAGACAATGCGCATGTGTCTTGCAACAGTATTGGACTAGATGCATGTTTTTGGTATACATGAGATGTTGAAAAAGGCCTAGGGACTTTTTTCCAGTAGTGGAACACATTTTTGTTTTCATGGAAACAATACCTATTCCGTTCTACAGATACTTCTTTGTACCAAAGAAGTTTAAGTATACGTCAAAGATGCCCGGAAATATTTACTCATAAATCTGTCCTAAATTATGGTTGTTTTTGAAACTTCGCCCGTAGTTGTATTCTAATACTGATATTTACACTGCGAATAATAATGTTTTATTTCTTTTAGTGCAGTATTAAATCCAACTTCAAAATGAATTTTTGCTATGATTCCCGAATAACTTTCATTTCACAACAACCCTAGTTCTTTTTTTTTTCAATTTGGTCAACATAAGAATTTTACATTAACAGCTTTTATCTCAAATATTTAGAAGACTATATATATTTAATAGTCATTATTTCAAGGTAGGTACTCTGTTGTGATAGGTGGACAAACGGGTATCACGATAATATCATTAGCTTTAATTTCCAATTCTGCAAAGACATTTAAAAATAAATATCCAATACCCGCTGTGTAATTATAGAGCCATAATCGTTTACCGTCATCTAATAGGTCGTAAAGCCTATGTTTTCTAACATATGACAGCATCAGCCGGCGTAGTCGAATGGCAATCGTTGACGCCTGACGCCAATCTAATCGCAGTCTGGCTCTGTCGCGCCAATACGGAAGAGCGATAGGGATAGATAGCTACGAAAACGATATTATCGTGAGCGTTTGCGCATTTGGCTACGTACCCAGTTAACTGTACTGAACTCTATCCGAAAACACGAGCGAGTTTGGCGAGTTCGTAAATCACGCGATAGCGTGGAGAAAGCTAAAACGGTCAGAACTGTTCAATTAGGTTGACCAGCTGTTGTGTTTTTCTGGAGACTAGTTTTCTTGAATTTTGGTGTCAAAAAGTGCGACATGCATTAACTTGGTATTCGGCGGAGGTTGTTGGTTTGCTCACGTTAATTAATTATGTATAGCTTATTTCGGAATATCAGGTTCTGAGATTCCGAAATAATGTGATACATCAGCTGATTCAACTCAAAGATTTTCTTATTGTTCCAAAAAAGTTTTCCCAGAAAACAATTGAAAGATTTTTGACTACTGTGCCTGTAATATCCTTGTAACAATTTCAATGAAAAAAAAAGACAAAAACAATGTTTCGTATTTTTAATTGCCTTTCTTTATCGTCATCCTTGTTGCAAAGCTTTCTTTTAGTTCTAATGACAAATAAAGAAGTTGTGCCGACAGAGCGCTTCTTTTACATCCACTAGTTTTTCCTGAATCCTGTCCCCACCCCCTTTAAAACATAGTAACACCACGGTATAGATAAATTAATTTTATATCTGTTGAGAGTCGTGCGCGCACAGTGCCTCCGGGCAGTGCCGGCGTGAGAACCGCTCGTGCCTCTAATGCAGCCCGCATATTGCTTGTCAACGGGTGTCAGCTTTGAGGGTCCATCGTGTGTTGTAACTTTGGAGACAGGCTTGGAGCTTAAAAGTCTTATCAAGCAATTATGACAGTGAAAATCTTCTCAATTTGTAGGTAATGTACACTCTAAAAAATGAAGACCAACTAAGAGCAGTTTTCTCTTAGTTGACGTTAAGTTAATCACTACAATTACGATCTTATATAATTCAAATAAAGCTGATTACTAAAAACAACAAGGGAATGTATGATTGAACTAATTACTTAGGTGTTTTGTTATTCCTAACCATTGTACACCTTGAATCAATTATTAACTTGTTAGGCATAACTATGTAACATAGGTTGATTCAATCCTTAGTTGAACTTACTAAGGTAATTTAGTTAGCATAATTATTTTTCATGGAATTATTGAACAAGATCTTAATCGATTCAGTTACGTTGCAAAAGTAAGAGCAATCAAAATTACCTTATTTAATTTATCTAAGATCTTATCAGGCTCGTATGGAATCAAGATGCTTGACTACGACTATCAAAATATTGATAGGAACAACCAAATTTTTTTAGAGTGTAGGTATGCAATTCGAAACATTGTTATAACCTTCTAAATTGATGCATGGAAAACTCTAAATAGATTTTCATGCAGCCCGCATCTTGCTTGTCCACTTATGTCAGCTTTGAGGATCCATCGTTTGTTGTATATTTGGAGACAGGCTTAGGTAGAGGTTAAAAGTCTTATCAAGCAATGATGATAGTGAAAATCTTCTCAATGGGTAGGTAATGTAGGTATGCAATTCGAAACATTGCTATAACCTTGTAAATGGATGCATGGAAAACCCTTAAATAGCTTTTCATGCAGCCCGCATCTTGCTTGTCAACGTAGGTCAGCTTTGAGGATTCATCGTAACTTTGGAGACAGACTTAGATATAAAAAGTCCTATCAAGCAATTATGGCAGTGAAAATATTCTTAATACCTGTATGCAATTTGAAACATTTTTATAACCTTGTAAATAGATGCATATAGAAAACTTGCCAGCTTGACAGCTTGCTTGTCAACGGGTGAGATTTTCGAGGGTCCATCGAGTGTTGTAACGTAGCAATTTGAAGAACTCATTCCCATAAGGATATAATATAACTTCCAGCAGTTCCAGCCAGCCTTGAAGTAGCACAGAGAATACCCTCTTACACCAGTCGGACCGTGTCTGCCATAAAGGCAGCTATGATTCCAGGATATACATTAAAGACTATGAGTGCTAAGTGTGCCTACAGAAGGATGTCAAAATTTACCGTGTTGAAGGTACTACTGAAAACAAAAAGAACAAGAACAACCAGGTAAGTAGTATGGTGCCAAATAGTTAGTATAGTTACCATTTTTGGGCATTTGGATAAAGTTGGAAAACAAAAGAGACACATGAGAGAATTAGACGTGTGCATTGCAACAATATCCTCAATAAGTGTTGTGTTATCCAAGGAATAGTTGCACGAAATAAACGTTTTCCCGTTTCCCATGCCAATTGTTACAACTGTCACGCTCTATTGGAGCATGGGTCCTTTTGTTTCTGTTTACGACCCGTGACATCATTGGCACATCTCCAGTGATTCGATTGCAAAATGCTTTAGAAACTGTTTAGTAAATTGTACCAACTTGTAGATGTAGAACACTACTAGACTTGCTAAAATTAGTTTCAGTTGTTGTGTGTTTCGTCTATTTCCTAATAATACTCGTATTCCTGATTAAGTACTCCAACTAATTCATCATAAATACCATGAATAGTAAGAAGTAAGAAGTATCTTAACTAGGTACTTTACTAATTCAGCAGTCATGTGCTCCACCTAAAACGTTGGGGAATATAGACGTTAGTATATCTGCCATACAATCATAATGCCCTATTTCATCAGGTTAGTATTTTCATTGCTCAGATCAAATGCATTGTCTAGTAAAAAGATTATTATGTAAATAGTACCAAGTTATGGTGGGCAATTAGGCATTGAACATAAAGTAAAATATTTGAGACCCGTCTTGTGCAATTCATCCTCATTGCTTTACAAACTGCAAATTTCACGGATACTATCAAATTAGCTGCGTCAAAGGACACAAAGCACACTTGTCTTGCTAATTGGTCAAACATAATAAACATGCTTCGTATAATGTTGTTTGTTTTGGACAGCATCATTGGGTTTTATCTTGCTGTTTTGTACGGTGTTTTCAATGTATGAGAAAAAGATAATTTACCTACTTATTTACATAATATACCTACTACATCATCTTATCATTTTTTTTCTGGAGTAATTTTAACTTTTGCATGTTTAGTTTTTCATTTAATCTTATTTTGTCATTTTCACATATTTGCCATGTATGTAGGATGTAGATCCTACTATCGATAGCGTTTGTATTTAAATAATAATCATTTTTCAAAACAATGTCATATGAGATCCGAACCATCCCTTAAAACTGTAAGCAAACATAAAACTGACCGGTATTTATTTGGTTAGAGTCCACTTTTGTGTCAGAGTATTTTCGAGTCTTTATGGCACTATTAATTTTAATGCCTACATCCATCGCTCAAGCATTAAACTTCATCTTAAATGAGTGACTTAAATTATACCAACCTTATGAAATTTATGTACTTATGTACCTACATATAACTAATTATAAGAATAGCTTTTATATAACTGTCAGTGGTCCTTGTTTCCAAATGGTTAGGTATGGAGATTAATTCATACACCTAATTAAACATATCTTATTAATTTTGACACATGCATCTTATTGAACGCTTTTTGTTATCTCAATGATCATTGTAACATAAAACGGGGCTGACCGACACGATGGCCTACGATCATTGTTTTCCCATACGCAGGTACGGGACGATTCCATTTGGAATCTCATTACACTTGAAAGGGTTACAACAAATCTGGCGCAACGCGCTCTCATGGACGTGTCTGTCGTTAGGGCAGCGTGAGGTGACCATTACTGCGTACAAAGAGTTACCTAAAATAGAGAGCTTTTGTGAGGCGGGAGGAGGCGAGGGGAGGGGGCGGGGCGGTCGCCGGCTGCCCGCCGGCTCAGTCGCGCCGCGTCATACGACCGCCTCGCACGCTCGCGCGCTCCGGAACGACGCACGCGCACGAGACGCCCTCCGCGCCCCTCCCGCGAACACGTGCTTTCACAACCCACCGATGATTTTTGACTAACAACCATGCAAGAGCAAAGTTCGTCGCGCTCAAGCAAATCCACCTTGAACTCACTAGAAAGCGCAATCCTCAAGCTCAAGAATAATCTTCAAATACAAGACACCAAGAGCTCCTCAGACATGAACAGCGTTATAACCGTCGACCCGCCGTCACCCCGGCCGGATACGAAAAGCAACACAAGTAAGAGTCCTAGCACAACTACGAATCTGAACTTATCGATTGCATCAGCGGCATTGTTACAAGAAAACATGCTACAAAGATCTCTGCAAGGTGTTGTTCTATCCTTACAAAACGCTATGATGAGTTCTTTACAACAAGCCGCTTTGCTGCCTTCCAATTCTGCAGCTGCCGCTGCTCTGAATTTACAAGCATTGGAATCTTATTTGACTTTACAACGTTTAACATCAGTCTCAACTGTAAGTAGTACAATTCAGCCTAATACTTCTGAAAGCAATTCGACATCCAAGCAAGATATACTGAGGATAGCGACGGCAAGCGCTAAGATAAGTGAAATTGACGCTACTGAAAATACATCTCGGGATTTTTCTCCTAAAACACCTGAAGACTATCAACTATCTGATGCAATTGCTGCTGAAGATGTAGACTTATCAGAAGAAGTCGAAGAAGACTTGGCTTTATTAGATAACGAAGATGACTTCACGTTAGAACAACATTTGGAATCGACCTCAAAAGGCTACGGCTATGGATCGTCGAGCTTAGACAATGGGTATCCAAGCCTTTTAATGAATTCCATGTATCAACAACAAATGAATGGAAGCCCGTCTCAAGCACCTTTGTCACCGCAAGCATCAAACACATCTAGTTCCAAATCAACGAATAGCTCAACGTCTTCCACGGGTAGCAATATATCAACCAAACAAAAGACAACTGGAAGCGGACCTAGGACAAAAAAGCAATTTATTTGCAAATTTTGTAATCGACAATTTACGAAATCATACAATTTGTTGATACATGAAAGGACTCATACAGATGAGCGGCCATACTCCTGTGATATATGCGGCAAAGCTTTCCGTCGGCAAGATCACCTTAGAGATCACAGGTAAAACTACATTTCTACCTATTATTAAGAAAGCAAAGTTCATCACAAAATAATTGAATAACTACTTAAGTAATGAACATTATTATTTTATTTAACATTAAAACTCTTGTAATAAAATGTAAAAGTTATAACTAGATTGCATGTTCAGAACGCACGAAAAAATAATCGTTACATCAATAATGGAAGAAAACTATTTCAAACATCCATTTAACCTGTCTTCTTATTTGGTGAGGTCACGCATAACTCTTTCTCATACCGATAACATATTTTAAAAGATTCACGATTCTCCGTTTTAGATATCGGTAAAACATTATGGTCGTCGATTTCCAACGCGAAATCTTATTAGGAACTTTTGAATAATGGCGTTGAAGAAACACATATAAAACAAAAAGGGTTAAGTATGGCTTGGGCAGATGGTATCGACAAGTCGTCCGTCACGCTCGTAAATTATTTCACAAAACCGCCGCTAATCTCTGACGATCCAATGTTTTAATTTTGCCTCCTTATTTTGTTTTTCTTCTCCTACGCATTCCTTCCAAATCTTTGAGCATAATCTTCCCAACCCAACGTATTTGGTAAGAATGTAATAACATACATTTTTGTCAACCCGATAGCACCCGGCACTTAAGCAATTCCAACTTTAAACATCCCATAGCCTCCTAAGGCCCAAGGCGAAATTCGGCCCCTAGTCATTGCGAACCACGGTACTACCAGTAGTACTATTGTTTTATACTCGTTCAGGCCCAAACATTAGGAACACATTTTTTAAATGTTATTGTACTTGTATGCCACCAACAGCTTTGGGGCATATTTATTATCAGTGTATGATGCCTTTTCGGATAATTTGATTTTAATTAAAAAAGTCCTACAGGAAGGACCATGGGCTTATAAAAAACGTAATTTATATTAAGAAAATAAAAAAAATCACTTAAAGATTTGTTTCTTTTTTAGTTTTATTGAATGAATACAATAAAATAATAGTCTTATTTAAATAATATAATGCACTAATCACTTTTAATCAGTCTTGGACGAACGTTACTCCACTGCGAGCCTGAGATCGTCCTCTTGTAGGCGCTCCTCGACGACGTCCAGAAGCTGCACGGCAAAATATCGGGTTCTGCCGTGGTTAGGCTTTGAAATTAGTTCTGACAGAGAAATATCGACATAGGAACTAGAGGAATCATACCGGGATCTTGTTTGTACAAAATTTGTTTCTATGAGTTTTATGTCGCAAAAGTCTGTTTCTTCATCTTCAGTTTCTATTTCTGATTCCCTAAGAGCGAATTATGTTTCTCTGTCATTTAATCCTACAACAATAAAAGCAATATGTGTCAGTTTTTGCAACCATCACAAAAATTATTATTAATTTATGTATTTGTATAAACCCGAGGTACTACTCATAGGACTTAATATTTTTACATCCCGTATTTCGTAAAATATAAGCAAAATCAAAGAAATTATTACTTAACTCCGTAAAATAACTAATAAAAAAGAAGATAATTTAAAAATTAGTAAAAAATTACTCAAGATTACATGAATAAAATTGGATTTACTAACCTCTTCTTCACGGAATAACCATGTCGCCGTCTGTAACTTGTCAGTTTGACACTTTGTTTGTATTTTTCAAGCTTATGAGTGTGTTCACATTCAAACTCAAATACCCCTCTAGAAAATCGTATACGTCAGTTTAGATTGGCACGAAATTTTAAATCAAAATTATGGCTTATAAAATAAGTCCTACTGGTAGGACCGTGGTACGCTATGACTATACAGTCGTTGAAGAAGCTGGGTCTGAATGACCAACTTAATTATTACTATAGGAAGGACCTTGGGCCTTAGGAGGATAGAGATCTTAAATGCTATAAAACATGAGATAATCCAAACAACAACTCGTAATCTCAGTTAATCTATTTCTTTACTTATCTGGTCAATCCACACCCAAAAAGAGCTAAAGGTGTGGAAGTTTTAACACCTGTCTCGGCGATTTCCTCCCAAATCACCGTATCTCTGTAGCAATAAAATAAATTTCGTGTAGACGCCGGAGGGTTAACCCGGGCCCGGCCGCCTGTCGATGTTCAATCGGTGTCTCTTGACACGATACATTATAATGGACCGGAGCGGGCCTTCGACGGGACCGAACAAAGCACGTGGCGATCTTGACGTGAGGATTAATATGGGCGACAAAAAATAAAAACCGTAGTAAATATATGTTGCACACAGTCGAGTTTTTGTGTCGGGTCGTTGGTATTTTTTGTGTCGATTGAAAATTTAAATAACCTCAAATTAATTTTTATCTCGTTTGATAATTTGGGAATCATTTTTCATGCTGCCAATTTTGGCATTCAATGATGTGCGTTATTATTTCTCGACGTGAAGAGATCGGGGCAAGTACATTATGGATGTTGAAAGCGGTTTAGGTGCTCACAAGCCATCAATACGCATTGCGAGCTTAGTTAATCAGAGTTGTCGTGTTGAATCGAGCTAGGCCTAACGCGATGCGCCGGCGCGCTGTCGCTCCACGCTCCACTGCGCGAACGCCGCTCGCTCTAATCACCGTCATCATCTCGTGTTTTAATATTGAAATTATTCTTTCATTCACCGTCTCGAAGCGTCTCTTTATCGTCGCCGATCTAACTAATCCCAACGATTATTACACGTATTACGTTACTTTGAACACGTCGTAATTTACTCGCTTCGAGTCTGTTTGTTTATTCGATACGGAGATGATTTCTCGAATCGGAGAGCCGATTGCTGGTTTTATCGCTTTATGTTATTATTGATTACACGTTGTTCCGCGTGTTAATTATATCTTGTATGTTTAAATTTAATTTAAAATCGTAGGTACGAGCGCGTTGGATGGATTTAATTAATGCCTTCTGATGTGCAATTTTGTAAATCAAATTATTAATGAGAATTTATAGACTGGTGTTTTGATTCATGGCCATATAAAGCCTATCTTTCGGATAGTCTTATACAGACAAGTATTAAAATAGCATGTGTAGGCTGACATAAATGAACATCAGGAATAAAAATGAGAGGGTTTGCCAATTTATTACCAATATCCCGAGGGCAGTTGTAGGCTTCCCGCCTCTCCCACGAGGTGTCCGGAACACGCAAGCCGGCGTTTCGGCGCCCCCAGACATGATATATTTATTGTCCCTTTCTCATAACCTTCTGACTAAATAGGTACTTATCCTTGTAGCTTGTAAATTAGGCTTTAATTTTTTTTCAATGTGCTTTAATTTATTGTTTCTTTCTTACAGGTACATACATTCGAAGGAGAAGCCGTTTAAGTGCCTGGAATGCGGAAAAGGATTCTGCCAGTCGCGAACACTAGCCGTCCATAAAATTTTACATATGGAGGAATCGCCTCATAAGTGTCCAGTGTGCAGCAGAAGTTTTAATCAACGATCTAATTTGAAGACACACCTTTTAACCCACACAGACATAAAGCCTTACAACTGCTCTTCATGTGGGAAGGTGTTCAGGAGGAACTGCGACCTGAGACGCCACAGCTTGACGCACAACCTCGTCGGGATCTCTTCCGTAGCCACTTCACCTAATGGCAGCAATGGCAAGAGTCCTATTTTAAACCCAAACTTCCCAATTGATGCCCTTGACACTGAAGACGAAAACTAAACAGCTCTTAGTGATAAAATAAAAGAGAGTCTTTATTGATGTTGTTTAGTAAAAGAAAAAGACTGAATAAGTGCATCGTAATTTAGTGCCTTATGTTTATATGTTTTTTTTACCCAATCTATGTGACTAAGGTTTCCAGCATTTAGATTTCCAGTAATATTGTTATTTTATGTTTGGGACATCGCGCTAGTGCTTGAAAAATTGTTTTGATCTTTTAGTATTATTTCGACTGTAACATTTTGTAAATTATCTGATCTCATTTGTGTTTGTAAATATTATTAAGATTGACTTATTGAAATTTAAAACTTTCGCCGTCCTTTAGCATATAAGAAATAGTAGTGAATTTTATGTAGTTATCAAAATAAGTTATTGATCTTAATGCAACAAAAAGTATCGTTGTCATTTTTATATTATCATGAGATAATGGTAATAAGGTTTGTTTTTGTTTTCATACAATTCTACGGTACTATCAATAAACTACATTCCTACTATAAGTATTGAAATAAATTAAGTCTTCCGCCATTAGCTTCATTGAGAATGTTTTCGAATCTTATGGATAAAATTATGTATGAACATATTGATAAGGGAGATTATTATAAATGTAAATAAAAATGAGAATTATAATTGTGTGCATTGTTTATTTTGGATGATGAGATTTTTTTTTTTTTTTTATACTACGTCGGTGGCAAACAAGTATACGGCCCGCCTGATGTAAAGCGGTCACCGTAACCTATGGACGCCTGCAACTCAAACACTGTCACATGCGCGTTGCCACCCCATTAGAAACTTGTACATTCCCTTTTGCTGTGTTAAGTACACAGCAAAAAGGAGTGTACAAGTTCCAAGGAGGGTTCGGGTTGCCGACGACTCAAAGGACAATAAACGGAACAAGTTAGTTCCGTAAGTCCTCCCGTCATCAGCACACCGCACCCTCGATTTACCCACAAATGTAAGCTATAATAAATAAACTATTAATGCTGGGATGCGATACTATTTTCGCTCTCTAGAAGTCTAGACGTGACCATTACCGTACTAACATAGGACGCGGAAAGATGGGAATGATGAATGACCTAATAAAAATGAACTAGACTACGGTCAAAGTGGTACTGATAGACAATACTGGGTTATAACCAGACATCTGCCTAATAAAGTGGTATACTTAATTACAATGTTATTTCCGGCAAAGGCAGCTCGCTCTCACAAGAAGCGACATCTAGGATGACTTAAGGGCAATAGGTATGAGGGCACAAAAAAAAGTGTGTTACTGTACTTTAAACAGAGGTCTATTCAACACTGAATTTAAATCTATTGACACATTTAGATAGCAGTAGGTATAATTTTAAGAATGCAGCTCTCGTGAACACTGGACTATACCAGCCAGGCAAGAGAGTATTTCAAGTCAAGTTACTGGAGAACAAGTGCAGTTGGCGATTGGTTGGTCACATCCCTACACCTTTTTTATTATATATAAAAGGATTCGGAGCAATAAATATTAATTTTAAGCAAAACCTATGACGAAAAAGAAGAGGCTAAGACAACGCTCACGAGCTTTTAGAAAATATTTATCAAATTTCAACAAGTGCCTGTAAATAGTGATTTTATTCCACCTATTTATTTTTAACTTGGCCGCTATTTTTTACATGAAGGTCGATTAAATTACCTAAATAGCCTATTAGAATTACGTAAATATTTCTCTATTTAAAGGCCGGCCGGTACTCAGCAGATTTGAAATCCAAAAGATAATAGGTATATTGTCATACTGTGTGACTTTCCATATCCTCATCGGAAAAAAGGAATAATTTCTGATGGAGTCTCAGTTCATTATAGCACTTAAAATTTACATATTCTCTATTCAACTCGTATGAAAAAGACAATCAGATGACGACTGAACAATTTTACCTCTTGACCCTTGAACGGATAAAGTTGAAACTAAGTACGGGTGTCGTAATTTGAAACCGAAACAAAAATCTTCATTTTTATTTTGATCCTGACCACAAAAAAAATTTGACTGATTTTTTTGGGTGCGTATCGATCGATATAACTTTTTTTGATATATTTTTAGTCGTTATAACGATCATTTGATATAATTATTGAATCATATAACAACAAATAATGTACTAACAAATTGTATAATTCTTATTTAATATAATGATCATTTTTAGGGTTCCGTAGTCAACTAGGAACCCTTATAGTTTCGCCATGTCTGTCTGTCCGTCCGTCCGTCCGTCCGTCCGTCCGTCCGTCCGTCCGTCCGCGGATAATCTCAGTAACCGTAAGCACTAGAAAGCTGAAATTTGGTACCAATATGTATATCAATCACGTCAACAAAGTGCAAAAATAAAAAATGGAAAAAAATGTTTTATTAGGGTACCCCCCCTACATGTAAAGTGGGGGCTGATATTTTTTTTATTCTAACCCCAACGTGTGATATATTGTTGGATAGGTATTTAAAAATGAATAAGGGTTTACTAAGATCGTTTTTTGATAATATTAATATTTTCGGAAATAATCGCTCCTAAAGAAAAAAAAGTGCGTCCCCCCCCTCTAACTTTTGAACCATATGTTTAAAAAATAAAAAAAAAATCACAAAAGTAGAACTTTATAAAGACTTTCTAGGAAAATTATTTTGAACTTTACAGGTTCAGTAGTTTTTGAGAAAAATACGAAAAACTACGGAACCCTACACTGAGCGTGGCCCGACACGCTCTTGACCGGTTTTTTCGAATAAAATTTATTATAACATACTTTGAGTATAATGATTATTTCTGATAATAATTAAATTGTATAACACAAATTCTTTCTAAAACACAGTTAGAATAAAAAACAATTGTACAGTAAATTAGATCCATCATTTACCAAAAAAGTAGATTAGGTTAGAATGTGTCCCCTACACACAACGCGCTGCTACCAGAAAAATAGGTTAGGTTAGGTTAGAACTGTGACCCTTAAACATATGTACTGCTATCAGAAAAAGTAGGTTAGGTTAGAACTGTGACCCTTAAACATATGTACTGCTATCAGAAAAAGTAGGTTAGGTTAGATTAGAACTGTGATCCCTTCAAAAAAGAATAAACTTAATTCATGAAATGTTTTATACTGTTTGCTAGTTATATTATACTAATCGTATATCAATTGATAGCTATACCATATAACGGTTATTATAAATAAGTATTATACGAAATAATGATTATACAAAATAAAAGTAGATATTTTGTGGTTATACCAAATGTTAATTATGTCAAATGAGTAATTATATCCTTTAAATATATACGAAATGTTGTTATATCAAATGTTATTATACGAAAAAAAGTTATACCGATCATTACACACCCGATTTTTTTTATACTACGTCGGTGGCAAACAAGCATACGGTCCGCCTGATGGAAAGCAGTCACCGTAATCTATGGACGCCAGCAACTCGAAGAGTGTCACATGCGCGTTGCCACCCCATTAGAAACTTGTATACTCCCTTTTGCTGTGTTAAGTATAAGTAAACAGCAAAAAGGAGTGTACAAGTTCCAAGGAGGGTTCAGGTTGCCGATGACTCAAAGGACGATAGACGGAACAAATTAGTTTCGTAAGTCCTCCCGTCGTCAGCACACCGCACCCTCGTTGAGCTGGCTTCGCCTCTGGCTTCGTCTTACTCACCGGCAGGAACACAACACTATGAGTAGGGTGTAGTGCTATTTGGCTGCGGTCTTCTGTACTAAGGCGGAGGAATTTCCCCTGTTGGGATCTGCTCTAGAGTCGAGCGAGACGATATCCGCTGTGCTGTGCCCTACTACACAAAGACAGCGTAGTTACTCATGCTGCATTTTTCGTTCCTATAAATTGCTTAAGTATTAAGATTAAGACATTCGATTTTATTCAGACCATCGATCACAACATCTGAACAATGCATCGCATTAACAGACCTTATAAGTGGTAATTACAAAGGTCAAACCCAAATCACACAATACAGCCATGAAAAGTTATGGCAACAGCATAAGGCCCTCTTTGCCCCGACGTCTCTGTCGTCTCTTGCACGTCTATTAACAACAAAGAACGACTACTGAGCTTGAAAAATCGATTCAATACATCCAAATCTATGGTGAACCGTCGCCGATTCACACGAAGAAAAGGACCCATTGTCGTTCCACACAAAAGGTCTTGAGTGTATCAAAATGACATAAAGAACCTTAAACCATATAAAATAACCTTGTAATGGCCCACATGTCTTCGATTTTTTACATTTCTGGAAATGGATGATGTGTTAAAAAGGCGGATAACAGATTGTGGATTGGAACAGACTTATTTGCTGAAAAGCATGAAATTGGGAATCTCGGTTTTTCAAATGATGCAACAGATGTAAACAATGCCAATTCTTAATCTTAATGTATTTGATGATAGGAAAAAGATGTATTTAAAATCTTGCAGCAAGATATCGCATGTAAAACAGTCGTTATTTAAATTATAAAAAGTTTAGGCGCAGAAAATGAAAAGGATACTTTCAACATTTTAGCTTGCTTGAGAGAAGACCGTTTAGAATATCATCAGAACAACATACAATAATAGTGGACTTAGTCGTTTTCAGGATTCCGTACCAAAAAGGTACAAAAGGAACCCTTATGGTGCCGCTCTGTCCGTCTGCCTGTCTGTTTCTCTGGTGTATGGTACTTATTTATTTCAGTTTTGAAATTGTATGAGTTGGAAGTCAGCAATTTCCACGAAAAATTTGTTGCTATGGTTAAGCATTCCGCTAAAAATGAGACAGATGTCGCAATGTAATTAAGTTAGTAGGTCAACTTTATTTATTTTACCTAGCGGTTCAGTACTTTTACCATTTAAAATGTACCTTTTTTTATACAACCACTATTGGATAATACCTTGACCACATGACGGATGATTCGTTACGGCTAAGCCAGCGTTGTGGTTATTTGATTACAAGCTTTTTTCCGATACTTGCTTTTACACTGTGGTTTTTAATGATACCGTGCACTTCAATCGATTTGAAGCGTTGGCGAAGACACGAGGTTTTTTAATAACTGTAACTTGTGAGTCATAAATTGGAAAGAAAGGATAAAAGATAATTGCCGATATTCAATTGAAAAAACAACAATTATATATTTATTTAACGCCATATAAAAGTACATATGTTCATACAAAAGAAGACACGTACCTATACATCAAAATAACATTAGACACTAGAATAAGAATCAGAACAAAATGCCGCGGCTATATATACTATAGCTGACGATGATAGCTGATAGACATGATGAATGATTTTTACTGAATTTACGTTGATAATGTGTCGATGACAAACTGCCATTGACTTAATAGCAAAACGGAAAGGGCTAAAGACACATCATAAAACATTACATTACAAAGGTGTACAAAAACTGCACAACAACAAAGATCAAGACATTACATTACAAATACAAAAGCATTCAAAAGCGCATCACTTCACATTAAGCACCGCGGAGACATAATAATGGGACACCGTATCTTAGACCTTTCAAGCCGGGAATTATTCACAAATTACATAGCAATCACCCCAATCGGAAATCCCGCTGGGTTAAACATAGTACACTTTTAAAAGACAAACATAAATTTGCACCCGGCGAAGGTTAACAAAGACCCACATAGCCCGTGAAGCTACAGATATAAAAACGAATTTCAAGACCATTTTAAGTCTCTAGGGTTGAGTAACAGCAAAGTCAACTTGGTGTCACTGTACTTATTTTTTTTTTCGTTTTTCGCAAACATCACATTGTCATCGACACCGAAATTACCGACGATTGTCACAAAGGATTATGTTTGCCCTCGAAGGTGTTTGAAAAATATTTGCTTTGCCGTTTCGAGTGCGTTTTATTAGGAGCGTTTTTATTCGCGACCACACACGGTACTGCTTTTTTTTCTCGTGGAATTGTATGAGGTGTTTTGACAATGCGCCAGAACGTGCGTCGGAGCGGTTTCGAATGTTAAGCACGGTTTCGCTTGACTTGTTTGTCTTTGAGTTGCGTTCTCTTGTTCGGGGCTTTGCACACATTAAAGTTGGTATTGGTAGACATATATTCATGTTATCAAGACATGTTCAGAATAGAAGTACTTGTAAAACTATTTGATAACAAAATATAACATTGACGACTTATTGATTTGAGAAGTCATACTTATTAGTCACCGATCAGATGACAGTAAATAAACCTGTTTAGTTCTAAATATAGAAATAGCGATCACTATGTATAGGTAATAAAGAAATCACGACACAAACATTTTCGGACTGGTTTTTCTACAAGACAAGAATATTATGTCGATCATTTGATATCTTAATATACATACTATGTACATACATCTATTTGACAAAAAATATATGAAGAAGATAGGTATCTTATACATAACTTTTCTTTGCCAGCAAAATTACGCATACCTCGACTACATGTGGTCAGAAAATTTAATTTGTATTTAGTGTAATTAGTTTATACTAATTATATTAAAAACAGATATACAAGCTATGCAATACATCATGTTTTTATAGACCCAGAGCCCAGGCCCGCCAGACCTTCCTCAAATTCTCAAGGATGAAATTTTGGGACAATGTAGAGTTCATATCGGCGGTTAATGTGTGCATATTTTCTAGTTCGGCCCATCGGCCAATTTTTTGCTATCAAGTGATGAAGATGAAAAAAAAAGTGCTTACTTTCCTTAAATTCTCAAGGCTGATTTTTATATATGTGTTAGAGCACGTTGTTAGAAATTGGTTATCATCAATGCCAGACCGTTTTCCGCCGGCCATAACTTTTACCAGACGCGACAAAGTTGGCAAAAAACGACTCTAACTTACCTCATTTTCTCAAGCCTGATTTTGATATATGATACGCAGGGACCTGTAACTAGACCATTTGTAAGCAGCCAGACCAATCGGATGGACCCAACCATCCGCCAGACCGACTTAAAGTTTCGATATGAGCATTAGTAGAATTGAAATATTCTGGGTCTATAAAAGCTAAAAACTTGAATTTTCTACATTAAGCTACGTGTATATTGTATATTGTATACTTGACGTAATAAGCGACTTTCAAAAATTTTACTTCTAAGGAAATAAAAAAATGAAAGTTTATATGTGGTGCAAGATTAATTTTAAGCTATGAATTTTATTTACACTGCGTAAGTACATGTGTATTTTATTATAAATATAACTTTTACCAGACGCGACAAAGTTGGCAAAAAACGACTCTAACTTACCTCATTTTTCCAGCCTGATTTTGATATATGATACGCAGGGACCTGTAACTAGACCATTTGTAAGCAGCCAGACCAATCGGATGGACCCAACCATCCGCTAGACCGACTTAAAGTTTCGATATGAGCATTAGTAGAATTGAAATATTCTGGGTCTATAAAAGCTAAAAACTTGAATTTTCTACATTAAGCTACGTGTATATTGTATACTTGACGTAATAAGCGACTTTCAAAAATTTTACTTCTAAGGAAATAAAAAAATGAAAGTTTATATGTGGTGCAAGATTAATTTTAAGCTATGAATTTTATTTACACTGCGTTTACGTTATTTATAATATAAAATTCAATTCGTTATTCAAGTTTTTAGCTTTTATAGACCCGGAATATTTCAATTCTACTAATGCTCATATCGAAACTTTAAGTCGGTCTGGCGGATGGTTGGGTCCATCCGATTAGTCTGGCTGCTTACAAATGGTCTAGTTACAGGTCCCTGCGTATCATATATCAAAATCAGGCTTGAGAAAATGAGTTAAGTTAGAGTCGTTTTTTGCCAACTTTGTCGCGTCTGGTAAAAGTTATATTTATAATAAAATACACATGTACTTACGCAGTGTAAATAAAATTCATAGCTTAAAATTAATCTTGCACCACATATAAACTTTCATTTTTTTATTTCCTTAGAAGTAAAATTTTTGAAGTCGCTTATTACGTCAAGTATACAATATACACGTAGCTTAATGTAGAAAATTCAAGTTTTTAGCTTTTATATACCCAGAATATTTCAATTCTACTAATGCTCATATCGAAACTTTAAGTCGGTCTGGCGGATGGTTGGGTCCATCCGATTGGTCTGGCTGCTTACAAACGGTCTGGTTACAGGTCCCTGCGTATCATATACCAAAATCAGGCTTGAGAAAATGAGGTAAGTTAGAGTCGTTTTTTGCCAACTTTGTCGCGTCTGGTAAAAGTTATATTTATAATAAAATACACATGTACTTACGCAGTGTAAATAAAATTCTTAGCTTAAAATTAATCTTGCACCACATATAAACTTTAATTTTTTTATTTCCTTAGAAGTAAAAATTTTTGAAAGTCGCTTATTACGTCAAGTATACAATATACACGTAGCTTAATGTAGAAAATTCAAGTTTTTAGCTTTTATAGACCCGGAATATTTCAATTCTACTAATGCTCATATCGAAACTTTAAGTCGGTCTGGCGGATGGTTGGGTCCATCCGATTGGTCTGGCTGCTTACAAACGGTCTAGTTACAGGTCCCTGCGTATCACATATCAAAATCAGGCTTGAGAAAATGAGGTAAGTTAGAGTCGTTTATTGCCAACTTTGTCGCGTCTGGTAAAAGTTATATTTATAATAAAATACACATGTACTTACGCAGTGTAAATAAAATTCATAGCTTAAAATTAATCTTGCACCACATATAAACTTTCATTTTTTTATTTCCTTAGAAGTAAAATTTTTGAAAGTCGCTTATTACGTCAAGTATACAATATACACGTAGCTTAATGTAGAAAATTCAAGTTTTTATCTTTTATAGACCCGGAATATTTCAATTCTACTAATGCTCATATCGAAACTTTAAGTCGGTCTGGCGGATGGTTGGGTCCATCCGATTGGTCTGGCTGCTAACAAACGGTCTAGTTATAGGTCCCTGCGTATCATATATCAAAATCAGGCTTGAGAAAATGAGGTAAGTTAGAGTCGTTTTTTGCCAACTTTGTCGCGTCTGGTAAAAGTTATGGCCGGCGGAAACGGTCTGGCATTGATGATAACCAATTTCTAACAACGTGCTCTAACACATATATAAAAATCAGCCTTGAGAATTTAAGGAAAGTAAGCACTTTTTTTTTTCAACTTCATCACTTGATAGCAAAAAATTGGCCGATGGGCCGAACTAGAAAATATGCACACATTAAACGCCGATGTGAACTCTACATTGTCCCAGAGTTTCATCCTTGAGAATTTGAGGAAGGTCTGGCGGGCCTGGGCTCTTGATCTATTATAGGATTTGCTATTTTATTACTTTATTTCGAGCAGTGACCCAGTGGACATAGCTGTCCCTAACTTTTGTTTAAAAAAAGTGTCTCTTCCACTCACATATAGATTTAATTGTAAATGATTTTTTTTTAATTATTCCCTTAATGTAAAATAAAAATAAGGATCTTTATTCACGATGGCCAGGTTAAAACTCTCAAAAGTAGAGCTAATAATAAGTATGGGCAATTCTTGCAAAAAGCAAGAAAAAGTTGATTCACCCATATATATATTATGTAGATACCTATGTATAAACTTGATTGTATAAAATACAAATATGACACAGGATAACCAGTACACAGGGCAGAAGAAATTTATTTCAGCTAACATAGGCGTTTATGATAAAGCTATTAAAGGAAAGTGTGTCATTGTACCAAGATTAAGTCATTGTACAAATCTATTGGATACTCTTCATATTATCGATTAGTCGTAATTTTCCCCAAAATTGATTCAAATTGCTGGTCTCGTCACGATCCGTCATCCCGACAAGTCAAATAGAACCGTTGCAGGGCGTCGTTGATCGTGCGTCGCGTCGTGTGCGGGCACTATCCAGCGAACTATCGCGACGGACAGTAACGGCGTCGTCGCGATACCGGCGCGTGGGCAGAGGGCAAAGAGTGCGAGAACAGAAGCGACAAAATATACCTATCTATGAAATAAAACTATGGAAACGGATTAATCGGGGATGTATTTTAAATTCATTATACGCGATTTAATCCGTTTCCATAGTTTTATTTCATGAGTAACTATCGCGGTAACCGAAGACAATATTATATACCTATCTACCTAAACCTACCAAAAATGACATATGACACAGTCACCATCCTCCTAGCGTAATCCCGGCACTTTCCACGGCTCATGGGAGCCTGGGGTCCGCTTTGACAACTAATCCCAAGATTTGGCGTTGGCACTTGTTTTTACGAAAGCGACTGCCATCTGACCTTCCAACCCGAAGGGTAACGAGGCCTTATTTGGATTAGCACGGTTTCCTCACGATGTTTTCCTTCACCGAAAAGCGACTGGTAAATATCAAATGACATTTCGCACAAGCCGGGGTTCTAACCTCCGGATTAGAAGTCGCACGCTCTTGCCGCTAGGCTACCAGCGCTTTTGACATACGACACAGTACGATACCTAAAATGACATCAAAATATTAACTGCATTTATTAGATACGACCAAAATAATATAATTTAACAAACTACTTAGGTCAAAACTAATTTAAACTATGACATTTTTTTGCACTGAATCGTGGTCGTCACTTCGTATGCGGGCACTATCTAGCGGACTATCGCTCCCTACGGACAGTAACAGCGTCGTCGTCGCGATACCGGCGCGTGGGCAGCGGGCAAAGAGTGCACGCACAGAAACGACACACTTTACTTTAACGTGTAGCCAACGCGCCAATCGCTTACGCTCCATGGCGAACGAAACTCAACTGACACTGCTGCGCTGATACAGAAGAGTTATAGAGAGACGAATACGGTGCGCTAGGGAGTGTGAAATAGTTATTTGTTATACAACTTTGCCCAAGTTGTATTTTAACGCCGAGTGTGGAATTGAAAAACGAGCAAGTGAAAGGATTCTATAGTTGAACCACGAGCGAAGCGAGTGGTTCGAGAATAGAATCCTGAACATGCGAGTTTTTTAACACACGAGAAGTAAAATACATTTGCACCCGAGTGTAACACAAAACTTTTCCCCTCACTATAGCGAGGAAACTACAACGCAAAAAGTGCGTTTATCACTGCTTCCAGTCGTTCCACATGTGGTAAATCATCTTAATTACTAGATTCACCTACTTTTATCAATTTTAAAGCAGTTAATTTGACTTTATTCAAGGTCAAATAACTTTACCCACTAGTGGATAAAATGCGTTTTTACCCGCTGGTATTAAATGACAAAACACGTGTTTCCGAGCTAGTGAGGGGAAAAAATATTTAACATGTTGACTAGGCCGACTTAACTGACATGTTATGATAGATATATTATTTTTTTCCCAGCCTTTTCGCGAGAAAGGCTTTTCCTCCGGACAGTTGTTCGGGAAGTTATCCAGATCATCCCGCCATTTACGACTTCCTGTGCCTCGTACGCATCCTAAGTTAATACCGATATATTATTGGTGGATTATATGGTATGTTTTTAAGAAACAATTAAATTATCAGAGAATAACTTCAAATATTGATACTTAATAAACATAACCTGCCGCATTACAAATACAAATAATTTATTAAAAAAAACATACCTAATTGTATTACAGTGAGTGCTTTTTGATTGTTTATTTTTTTATTTTATTAAAATTGCATTATTTACTTTTATTTTTATACACTGCTCACAGGAAAATTGTAAATATGTAATGTAAATCGAAGACGCATCAACACACTATTATTAGTAAGTGCGTATTGCCGTATAATATACGCACTTGCGGCAGATTTGCTATACTTTTAATAAACAAACAGCGCTATGATTTTTCAAAAATTCTGCAGGCTGAAGGCTTGTAAGAAGCCTCTTAGAACCCTCTGGTGATATTGATTCTTTCCTGCCTTACGTATCTCAAGCTCGCTTCGCACTTAAGCTTTTGATGTTCATATTAAAGGAATGGCATTCGCAATGCACTGATACCGTTACTTGCATGGTCGCATGTGTAATGCACATGCATATTGAGTTTGTGTGCATGTATATGAAGGCACGTGTAAAGGAAAAGATTGGCGCTTTTAATATTTGGAACGTGAAAGATCAATTTAATTTTGAACAAACTAAATAACTTCTAACACAGTAGGTAGATAAGATGAAGACACCGTGTACCTAAAGAAGGTTCTATGCTGCTGTCAGTTAGTACCTATATGTACATCTGACTGCGCTTAATAACCTATTCGGGTTATAAGTAGGTACCTACTTACTCTTAGTTTAAAGCATGATTTACCTACTTAGTACTTTTATAAATAATTAATGGTATAATAGGACCATAAGAAATAATTAACTCTACTTATTAAACTCATGCAACCATCAGAGTTATAACATTTTTTTAGATTTAGATTTAGATTTCTTTATTTCATGATAAAAATTACACTATAAATTTGTTACATGCCAAAGTTATGTTTATCTTCTCATCATGATCGTCGAAAATTACATTATAAATTGAAAATAATAAAATGAATTTATTTCACCTTTTTAAATTTATGATTTGCATTTAACATATTTATATTATTTTTATAAGTTATAATTTGCAAGAATAGTGAAGTGTGGGGAACAGTGGATCTGCTGCAATCACTGTCAATATTTAATAGGTATCCTACTTCACCTACTTGTAAAAGAAGTAAGCAACTCATACTGCGTTTCGAATAATTGAGGTTTCTGTTATCTAAATTCTACAAAGTAGGTAATATTAGTTCATCCCTAAATAGGAAGTACCTACCTACTAAGTCAAGTCAGTAAGACTAGGATTGTAAATAGAAAAAAAACCAAATGTTTTTTTTCAGAATTGTGAAAAAAAACATGAAAAAAAACCGAGCACCATGGTTTTTTTTCTAAATATGGTTTTTTTTTCAGATGAACAAATAATACGACAATAACGGTTTTTCGTGACTTGTAACGTGTTTCAATAACAATAACGTACATTTTAATTCAATTAACATTCAGTATACAAAAGTTTATTGGGGAATCCCCGATGCTGCGTGTAGCGGTGGTGTTGCCAACAGTAAATAGTGATAACTACCAACTACAGATTTCGTAAATGTTACTTTTATAAGACCAGAAATTAAAGTTATTTGATTAAATTCGTTTAATAGTTAACATTAAGTCTAAAAACCCGTATAGAAGTATTAACTACTTTGCAAATTTTGAGATTTCGTACTTTAGAAAAAAAACATACTCCAGAAAAAAAACTGTTTTTTTTCACGGTTGTTTTTCATGTTTTTTTTCAAGTCAGAAAAAAAAACCGTTTTTTTGCAACCCTAAGTAAGACACTGTTTAACTTTGACTCTGGTCTCGAAAGGGAAAAGCCTTAAATCAAACGCCCATTTTATAATAAACCAAAAGTACGTTTAATCGGCTGAACTGAATACCACGAAAGTCGTCTTGTTCGGTACAAAAATAACTCAAATCTGTTATACAAATTACGATAGACAACCGTTACCTGGTTCTAAATTGCAAAAGTGACATCTCTCGTGAAATTTAGTAAACACAAGCGTTTTATACAGACACTCAGTCACTCGTCACCTTTCAAAGAAACCACAACAACCCAAAACAATTGCAACCTAACACCAACAAATTTTTACAAGCAAATAGAAAACAAACTGGATTAAAAATACCCAAAGTTCGTAATCCGATCACTAAAAATCGACAAACGGGGCGGTGGGCGGGGTCATCGATAGCCCCGCCCACCGGCGCACGAGCGCGCCACGATTGCTCGATCGCCGCTCGCGCAGCCGCGCATCATTCCATCTATAAGCAAAGAATGCAATTGAATTGAACGCGCAGTCTTGAAACTCTTGAACGCTCTTTTACGTGGTACAGGGCCTAATAGTTCAATTAAATGGCTTTGTGGATCGGGACGGACTGTATAAATGGCCATTGTAATTTACGGTAAAGGCACCTATAAAATTGACTGGGTTGGTCGTAGAATTGATAAAGCCCTGTGTGAAATAGTAGGTGCTTTTACTTAGAAATTATAGAGAAATCTCATGTTTTAATAATTTATTTTATCTCTGGTGTCTTTGACTCGCTATACCACTATTGAATTGACAAGAACCTACATTGTAGTGATGGGTAGGACATCAATTTCAAATGAGTTTGTATGAGTACCTCATTTCCAAAAATGAGGTGTTACAATGTCTTACTTCAAATGAGGTGAGGTACTGATCTGTATATATATATAATTTCTAGCATCGGCTGTTTGACAAAATCCATCGGCAACAAAAACTAGTATGTGTAGTTGTGTACTAGGTAAATATCCTTTATACATACTAAATTTCATTAGTCATAATGAGTACTTGAACATTTAACAAGAGAAAATAGATAAAATTAAAAAATATTTCAAGGACTGTCACTGTCATAGAGGCCTGCATAGGCTGCATAACAACTTAATTTGATGTTTTTATGGAACTGGGTCTAATTTTGCCATTGAATAATATTATTTACAGTTTGTTCCATTTAAATTACTGCTACAAATTACAGTGGTTTCATATTATTAACAGCTTAATAATAACATACTTTGATTAGCATAGTTACCATAAAACTGCATGTTTTAAAACAAACTAAAGTTCGTATTGTTTTATAATTAGTACCACTTTTACATAAAAATAACAAACTTACCACTCCATGTGTTTTAAAAGCAATATGATAGTAATTAAAAACACCATCAACATTCGCGACGCCGGTAAGTCTTTTCAGTTCAGTTTCACTATTTTTTTGCACACAAATGACACTAAGGCAGAATCACAGGTATATTTGATTGTGTAAAAGTTGTCACCATTATTACATTTTGGCTCATTTATTAGTATTATCACTGTAGGACAAAACTAAACTTTATGCAAATGCAAATACACACAAACTAACTTTTCTTCTGTAAACTGTCATTACTGTCAACGTCAACCGCCTGTGAATTACTTTTCGTGTCGGATTTATTTATCATTCTATTGAATTAAGAAATGAATTATTCTTTCTATTACTGATTAAATACTTAATTAAACTACCATGCTTCACATAATTTATATTATATTTCGGTCAGTAATCTTGTAATTGTTTTTAAGCAAGCTTCGTAAACGCATCTTCTCAGTGGTTGGCCTGGCCCTCTGTGTTGGTATGCTTGGTATTCCGAATATTCAAAACACTTGAGTTACCATTTCAACGTCCAGTCTAAGAGAGCTCCCTGATTTCACATAACAATAGCCATACAAACTCTATTGCTGCGGTAGATCACGTTATACTGGTCAATGTGTTAGCACAATAATAGCTATCAAAAAATTCAAAAATGAAGACCTGCCGCGAAAAACAACATTTTGCATCTCAGCTGCATTTATTCATGACTTCACAAATGCGACAGAGACAAAAGATGTGGTTCACGCGAAATCGTCTGATTTTTCGCGCGATTTTTGCGAGCAAGTTAACTATCCTGGGATCAAAAAGGCGTAAAATGTATGAAAACTTGCGGCGCATAAGATTGTTTTCTTTCGAGTCATGTGTAATGTATTTTTGGTGAGGCATATTTGAAGCCCGCGTGTGTCTGTCTCACTCCCTCTTATGGTAAACGTAACTATCTGTTTCACTTTGAAAGGATTTTTGAAGTGTTGTTGTCACAGTGCCTCTTCTGTCTTTCCGGTACAAAGCGATTTCCGGTACAAACGAGTCAAACGATACATTTTATTTTATCGGTGGACCTTTTGTCCCGGCCATAAGGTCTGTAGTTCGGTAACTGAACGTGTGGTTGATCACTTCATTTGAGGTGTCGACTCTCGCGACGGAGTTTGAGGGCCGCGTCTGCCGCGAGGCGCGCGAGTGGATGATGAGTTTTTGACGTTTTGTGACATTTGAAGTATGTGCATGATCTGTGAGGAATGAGGTGTTTGTGTTGCTACTGTTGCGAGCCAGTATTTGAGGGCCGCGAGGCGCGCGTGTGGATGATGAGTTTTGACGTTTTTGTGACATTTGAAGTACGTGAATGCTTTGTGAGGCGTGAGGTGTTTGTGTTGCGACTGTCA
Organism: Leguminivora glycinivorella; assembly: GCF_023078275.1. Lineage (NCBI taxonomy): Eukaryota > Metazoa > Arthropoda > Insecta > Lepidoptera > Tortricidae > Leguminivora > Leguminivora glycinivorella. The sequence goes on from NC_062981.1 coordinate 8,820,960, forward strand.
CAAGCGAGTAAAATGAGGTGCGGTGAGTTGAAGTGTGATGCAATACATTTTTGCCGTGTGAAGTACTGCGACAAATTAACAATATGAGTGGTACAAATGAGGTGCCTCACGAGTGAGGAACTCAACACTACTACATTGACCAACGTTTTAAAGGGGTGTTCTAAAAACATCCGTGTATTAGCGACCACAACTGAAACAATTTCAAGTATCATTCTATTGGGAATAGGTACTTAATTCAGAAATTAAATATAATTGCTTGAATCATTTGCTGAAGGAAATCATCCACTTTATCCTACTTTGTGTACCTACTAGTAAAACTTAATCTCTTAAACTGAAATTGATAATGGTCGCTAGCGGCTATAAAATGGTCACGGTTTCTGATTCTGATTTGTAGTCAGAATATTTTGTACTCATGGGTTGTTCATTCATATACATATGTGACAGCTTTTCTTTCGCACACTTCAGCTGTCTGTGAAATGATAGGTATCTACTATCTACATACCTTTTTCTGTTTCTATAAAAATAACAAAATCGCCGCTTTTGACACTCACATCTGATCCGACATTATTTTTGGAATTAGGCCGAATAATCTCCGATTTCACTCTCTCGACTAACTTAACGCCTAGTGACAAATTTCCGACAGGTCAGTCAGTTGCGGCACTTGCAGCTCTAATGTTGGCTACCAACAACAATTTGCTACAGTTACACCGTACTAAATCTCTCAAAATACAGACATGCCGACACTATTGCCACAGTTGCAATACTGTTAACTGTTACCAGTATTTTGACATTTCGGTATGTCTAATGGTACTCCCGGCTGTTATAAATGTTATATAACATGGTGTGACAGGGATAGCGCGCCATCGCACTGTCCCTGTCTTACCATATTATATAACATTTATAACAGCTAGTGTGGGAGCACCATAAAGTTTTTTTCATACTCTAGTAGGGGTAGATCCACACAGAGCTAGTCTAATCTGCTCTATAGTTAAAAATAAAAGATGTAAGTAAGTTTATCACTGTGTTTGTAATTTCTGTGCATTCTGATTATTCCTAAAAGGATATTCCTTTTAAATTTGTTTGTCAACAAGTAAAGTCATCATTGCACACAAAAACCTTGTGCAGCTCTCAACGGTCCAGGGTTGACAAAGACTACCTACACAGTTAGGAAGAAGTGAGAGAGTTTTAGTGCAGGTTTGCTATAGCTCAACTACGTAACTTATAATTTATTTTTATTTATTCGTATGGCATGCACTGAGTCGCTTATGATAGGTACTATTATTGATTTCAATACTATATCTAAGTTTTTCACCCATTGGGCAGCGTTAGCATCAGGTGAGTGAAGATCTAGGGCCTCCCCAACAAATTTTCTTGTTGCCCCCAACAAACTTATAATTAAAAAGAATTGATATGGTCAATTGTCGATTAACCATAAAATGTAAACATATAAATATGATTTGGTAGATAGTGCTGGCTGGTAGTGGTAGTACTTTTCGAGTTAAAATACTGCATATTCTTACTATACAGGTTTTACCTATTATGGTCAGTAACAACTCCTAATCGACTCCAAACTGATCTTAAGCTTGTCGATCTGGATATTATATCGAGTCTAAATAAGCTATTTCATGTTAACAGGGTTTAAATGGGTTAATATTTTACTAAACTAAGAAACCCAAGGGGAACTTAAAGGCGAACTTTAGTTTGTTTTATTGTGGAATGAACTGTTGCCTTGGGCATGGTCAAACCAAAATGAGAAACAAGCTTAGCTCCCACCTTAAATTCATGCAATTCACTTACAACCTCTATGGTGTTGTGGGGGTCTCTGACTATCTCTCAAACTGATTTTACAAAAAAGAAAAGCCACCTAGGTACGTAGGTAACCAAAATACTTAGGTACTTACTTGGCTGACGCGATAACCCAAAATGGCTTGGCCTCCAACACAAGAGCACGCCACTTTACTCGGTTTTGAGCGGTATCGCGCCAGCTTTTGACGACGCCAAGCTCACGGAGGTCTACCTTGACTCTACGGCTCGGCCACGACATTGGTCTAAGCGCGACAGCGGTGAGCGGCAGCCATACGTGCGAATGAAAAGTCCCATCGCTGTGTCTCGCTCCAATGTATGGCCGCCGCTCATCGCTGTCGCGCTTAGACCAATGTCGTGGCTGGGCCGTAAATTATAGGTGAAGAACGGGCAGTCAAAAGGGCCTACTTGGGAAGACCGAATGGACGCCGTAGACACAGTATAATAAAGAGTACTATCGTACAGTATGGCCACTCCCGCTCCCCGCTGAAAGCGCCGCACCCCCTCTCGGTTGCCTTACAGTTACCGCCTGTCAGAAACACGAACAGTCAACCCGTCATATCTCACTCATACAAGCATATCTCACTCAAACGAGCTTAGAATGTGTGCTAGGATCGCGCCTCTTTCATATATAAATTTTTTCACCAGTGTCCGAGATGTGCCGTGGTGTAGTAAGAAAGAACCACATCTGCCAATGAACAACATTACGTTTTAACAATCCCTTTTCTGTTAAGCCAATAAAAAAAAACCTGAAAATACTCCAATCCCGCATCAGTTTTCAGAAACGCCTCAGTATTTATAAATAGCACTCGCTAATCTACCTGGAAACCCTATACAAATAATAGGCAGTTTTCACGCCAAAACAACCAAACGCACTTAGCCAACGAGCGATACAGGCGGCGTTATCTCTACAGAATAACAATGGCTTTAGTGTTTCAAATCCGCCATTTTGTAATTCAATTACATACCTAAATAGTAAGACTAAGATTGGTAGGAATTAAGTGCCATGTCATGTGGTAGGGGGAGTGGAAGAATTAAGAACAAGGGACCGAAAGGTTAGGGATAGGGACACATACAGAGAATAGAAGAGAGAAGAAATAGATTAAGCCTAGAGAGAATTAGATTAAGCTAACTCTCTAACATGGAATATGATGTTTTTTTTTTATTTAAATCAATTCATTAATACAATTTATAATACTAACTCATTCTAAATATACAAAATTACACAATAATACAAAATACAATTAACAATAATTAATACTTAAAAGCTAAGAAACACAATATCCAAAAACTAAACCATATACATCTCCCTATTATTCAGTCGTCGAACAGCCCCCCACGAGTCATTCCCGGCGCAAAAGTACCCAGCACACTCGCAGCGTTCCCCCGTTGAACTACGATAGATAATCTTTGCACCAGAAATGACCCGGAGCGTGGATCAAGTCCCTTTGCACGCAACCGACTACCGAGCTCCCTTAGGAAGGACCGTGCCTCTGAGCACCAACACCCAGTGGTCTCCACCGCGAGAGGCACAAACAAATACCCGCTCAAGCACGCATACTTCTCTCGCTTTTTAAGGGCGGCTGATTCAGCTGCTGACCCCGCTAACCCCGCTGTGCGACCTAAGTGGGAAGCAGCAAAAGTGCTGACGCATGTAGCATCCCACAGCAAGCACTTCCCTTTCTCCCAGGGCACCAGGGTCATACCATCCGGCCTCTTGCCATCAGACCGGCTAAGACCCGGAGGCTCAAGCAAACATGGCACGTTAGCTGAAATCAACGCCCTGCGTATGATGTCATTCAGAGCGTGATGGCGTGGAAACCTCCCCGCACATCGACAACAACTCAAAGCGTGATGACCATTGCTCTCCACCATGGTGCCGCAAATGCATAAATGAGGTACACACACATCGCAGCCCAAACGGAGAGCAACCGCCACCCGCAATGAATCGTTGTCGAGGAGGGTCCCTATATGAGGGGAGGGAAGCGCCTGCAACCATGCTCCCGACTAACTAATTTGATAGACGATGGCAATATGGCATGTGTTATTATTATCAAACACATATGTAACTCCGTATAGACAGATAAAGTCTAAGAAAAAAACGTACCTCAAAACCATACAGAAAAAGGTACGGTGACCTAGATGGCGATAAACCTTCGGGGGACTCTCGGCTAGATGGCGCTAATATTAATATTTGACATTTTAACACATATCAAGCTAAGAATATGGGCCAAATTGTCAAAACTGAGGTTCAAAAGTTTTAAGCCTGTGTCGAGAGATGGCAGTCTATGCACTGTGATTACACATTTTACTTTGACAGTAACTCTCTATAATACTCGATCCTCTTTGTTATTATAAACGTCAAATGTCTTAGGAATTATTACTATAATAACTTTAATAATGCTGCCGTGTTAGCTTGGGCAGACTCTTATTAGTGCAATAGCACGCAAAACGATAGTTATCAATCATCGTATCAAAACCATAAGAAATTATTTGACTAGAATTCGTCTCCAGAGCCAGTGTGCCAGAACCATGAGTGTTTGACGTTTTATAATAGGTACGTTACTCGATAGCTTAAACAATGTATGGAGAAAGTGACCAGTGCCCTTAAACGGTTGCTAGAACCACATTTTACATAAGCTTTTGCCAACGGCTTCGCTAGCGTTAGAAAGAGACAAAAAGAGGCATATGCCACTCTCCATCCCTTCAACTATTTTCACTTAAGACGATACAGGAGGGGTCAATTCTCCATACAAACACTTTCGACTATTTCCTCCCTTGTTTTTGAAGATAGAGCAATGATTTTTTCTACACAGATTATTATTATTTTTATCTGCGTCTGACCGTTTTGATTTTTTTGATATTTTTATTTTTAAAGACGCTAGAGCTAATCAAAAATTTCCAAAAACGACCTTTTTCATTATGGCGCAAAAAAAGGTGTGATACTCAAGATAGGAAACAATTAGCCAAAAAAACTAAACGGTCCGACAGAGATTATTTCATGGTTATTCATATTCTCTAATTTCATTGCGGTTGATTATGTTTTGAAGGAGGAAACAGTCGAGAGCAGAACCTCGATTTTAAATATTGTTTCGCAATATCTTTTAACCGAGTTGTTCTGAATGGACAACTTTTTTTCGATAAATCTAGTTAATAATATTTAACTATAAAATTCACAAATTGAAAGGGGGGCTCCTTTCCATTTTAGCATTTTCGTTCCTGTAGACTCTTAAAAAATCACGACAAGTCGTCGTTCCGTTTTGCCGTGAAGGACGAACAAACAGACACACACACTTTTCCATTTATAATATTTAAGTACGGATATTCAATGACCTTCATGTATTCCATGGTGTAAAATGTAGAGCTTTAGTATAAAAGAAAACACCTATTATCATGGATATCGTCACTACTTTTAAAAAACATCGTATCTCACGCTGCTCCTCAAAGTTAAAATGCAGTAAGTCTATATGCATTCCATACATACTTACTACAATTTTCTTTTCATTGACAGACGAAGATACAAGTTTTTTTAAAAGTAGTGACGATATAACTATCTCAAGTGTGAAATCTTGTATGAGTATTAGAGTGGCACTACGTTACACCGTTACATGATGAATGATTAATCATTTATGATCCAAGGAACATCGTGACAAACTTGAATTGTAAAATTCAAAATCACTCTAACAATGTGATTGGGATGCGGGTTCTAATTAGGTATTGAATTGATGTCGATGGTATATAAGTAACTAGCTTTTGTCCGCGGCTTCGCTCGCGTTAGACGGAGACAAAAAGTAGCCTATGTTACTCTCCATCCCTTCAACTATCTCCAACTAAAAAATTACGTCAATTCGTCGCTCCGTTTTGCCGTGAAAGACGGTCAAACAAACAGACACACATTTATAACACACATTCCCATTTATAATATTAGTATAGTATGATAAAGCAGAGCACAGAGGCAGTAATAAATATATTCGGTGAAGATAACCACCGTGAGGAAATCCGCATATAAGTATCAGTGAAAAAAAAAGTGTATTTGAAGTCCCGAACTCTCATTGGGATGGAAGCTAGCCCTCTCTAGGTTTTGCCTGTTCCGATATTTATTTTATGACACATTGATGACATTGAAAACTCACATTTTTAGTTGTTGTTAAACTCTGTATCAGATCTGCCCAGGCCCCGTAGCCGAATGGCATTTCTCCGACGCCAAACGAAAGCGATACGCCGCTGGCTCTGTCGCGCCAATACGCAAGCGCGATAGAGATAGATATCTACTAGCGCTTCGTTTCGTGAGCGATTGTGCCATTCGGCTAGCCACCCAGGGGACTGTAAAAATGACACCTGTTCCACCTGACATATCAAAACTGCATTTGTACCAAATGGAAAATTTGGTGGTCCCATATATATTATCCCCCTTATTCGTAAATACCTGTATCTACTTATATCTTCGCCACCAGTTTTTGTAACTCCTTAGTTTTAGAGTGTATGTATATATTATATTATTTAACTATATATGTATTTATTAGTAATAATATATATAAATATGTATATATATCAGTTTTCATACAACTATCAGCTGTTCATTATAGGTACTGTTTCTGTTTTGCTCTGCTTTTTACGTTTTGTGTTGTTTCGTGTTTGTTCTGTGTCAATGGGTACACTGAAAATCAGCGTCGTAACACTATCAATGTGCCGCGACAAATTCTGAGTGTTATCCTTTTCCGAAACCACCCTCAGCACTGTAACTTCATTCATTTTACTAGATTTTAAGCCTACTTTGATGTTGTTATAAATGTATTTTGGTAAAGTCTCATTCATTCATAAACGTACACTAAAGTTATCAAGCCGATATAGTTCGTTTGTCCCTTTCTATCACACCAATACGTCGGAAAGGGACAAACGAACTTTATCAGCTTGATAACTTTAGAGTACGTTTATGAATGGGGAGTATGGGGTATATATTTATAGGATAATAAATTTTGTCCACTTACAAATAAACAAGATTTCCTTAGCTGCTTAGCTACAGTCGACTGATATACGTAAAATTAAATAGGTAATTATTTCCAAAATTCATTTTAAAAATTTAATATGACGAAGCGTTCTTAGTAAATAGTCCTTAGTATGCCATCTTCATCTTCAGGTTCTTTTCAAACTACTAAAAGTTAGCAGTCAGCTTTGACCACTTTGTTTGTCGTAACGTAATATTTAACCACGTATTCCTTTAACGGTTATCTTTTCCTCGAGCGAGCACCGGGCCTTACGATACGGTGTAACACACGCCCGCAGCCCAGCACGCGCTCGCAACGTTGAAAGGCATTCATATGACAAATATTGACACCGCACCGTCTATTGTGTCGGCCTCACCTAAAGCTATCTTATCACATATTTGTGCTCCAAACACCGCTGTTTGTTGACAGGCGCTCGTGTGTCTGTCGGTTTGTCTCGAGGATGTTAAATAACTCTTATCTGCGTCGGTAATTGACGTATTGGTACGGATTAGGGTTTCCAAGAAAGTGGGCGTTTTGGGGAGATGTGGGCTTGATTTTCATGTAGTAATTATGATAAAAGTAGGCAAACAGGATCCTTTATAATGCATGTAACCATTACATAGAAAAAAACCGGCCAACAGCGTGTCGGGCCACGCTCAGTGTAGGGTTCCGTAGTTTTTCGTATTTTTCTCAAAAACTGCTGAACCTATCAAGTTCAAAACAATTTTCCTAGAAAGTCTTTACAAAGTTCTACTTTGGTGATTTTTTTCATATTTTTTAAACATATGGTTCAAAAGTTAGAGGGGGGGGGACGCACTTTTTTTCCTTTAGGAGCGATTATTTCCGAAAATATTAATATTATCAAAAAACGATCTTAGTAAACCCTTATTCATTTTTAAATACCTATCCAACAATATATCACACGTTGGGGTTGGAATGAAAAAAAATATCAGCCCCACTTTACATGTAGGGGGTCCTAATAAAACATTTTTTTCCATTTTTTATTTTTGCACTTTGTCGGCGTGATTGATATACATATTGGTACCAAATTTCAGCTTTCTAGTGCTTACGGTTACTGAGATTATCCGCGGACGGACGGACGGACGGACGGACGGACGGACGGACGGACAGACAGACATGGCGAAACTATAAGGGTTCCTAGTTGACTACGGAACCCTAAAAAGACACAAAAATCTCCTTATGACTCTTTATGAAAAAAAGTAAATAAATAGGGATATATTTTTATTGTTTTCCATTTCCAATTCCATAATATGTATAACACTCAAAATTAATATCTTTTATTTTTGTCCTACCTTCCGTGATGAAATGAATAAACCAATTTTGTCTTATATTAAATAGCTGTATCATCATATTTAGGTATAAAGTTTAATCCGTACTTCAATAATATTATAAATGGGAAAGTGTGTGTGTCTGTTCTGTTTGTTCGTCTTTCACGGCAAAACGGAGCGACGGATTGACGTGATCTTTTAAGTGGAGATAGTTGAAGAGATGGTGAGTGACATAGGCTACTTTTTGTCACTTTGTAGCCCCCACTTCCATAAAATAGGGGTGTAAGTTTGTATGGAGCATTCCGCAATTTTCGAATTTAACGCGATCGAAGCTGCGGGCAAAAGATAGTTTAATATATTGCTGAACTTTTGTTCCTAGAAATAATTTATGTACGCAGATCTATTTAAGCTTCATAATAGCTTCAGCAATCACATTTTATTAAACCCCAGTATGCACTAAGGCCAAATAGGAGCAAAGACATAAAACTTTATACTGAAAGGTTCCTAAAAGTTAATTAATCAGTTTTTACGACCCACACCTGTGTCCTTTTATACTTAAGGATCAAGTAGTTTATTACGTTATGAGGCCAATATTACCCGAAGTACCTTTTTAATTAACAGCTTTATTTATAGAGAATTAGACCACCGTCCATTGGCGGCCATTACCGATATAAACCTACAAAATAGGGGCACAAAATTAAAATGTCTTAATTTTATTGGACTCCCTACGCTTGGGGTTTTATAATAGTGCTTTAAAGGTATAAAGAAGTTACTGGAAGGATGCTTTTTGCTTTTCTGGTTTACGGCCCGCTCTTAAAGTACAAGAGCTGCGAAATGTATCCGAGCAACGACAAATCAGGCCAAAGAGGAAGATATGCTCGTAACTACATAGTATAAAGCATAGTCGCTTACCGCTGTCTGTCTGTCTGTCCCTATGTATGCTTGGATCTTTCAAACCACGCAACGAATTTTGATGCAGTTTTAATGGATAGGGTGATTCAAGAGGAAAGTCTATTTGTGGGGCGGGAGAGATTTATGCAAAACGATTAACTGTCCACAGTACGTAGAGAGATTTGCTAATTAGTTAACGATACATACAATCCCATCAGGATAGTGAAATAATTTAATACCAATATGTATATGTAAATAAAAAAAACGTCTCGGTTACATCGCAAAAAACATACCAAAAGCTCTTACGGCATTTGGACAAAAAGTTAAAACATACTCTTTAAAGGTTTTTATCAAATATACGGCTCTCCGCGAATAAACTTGCATTTACTTCAAAAGTCACATCAAAATCAGCCCTTAAAGAATCCTCCGATAGCATGACACTGAAAGACAGAGAGACAGCACCCCTCTTTTTGCGTCAAGTGTTGGTAACTTCCATAACTTTACTCATGACAATATCCTTACTACACACTTACATTATTAAACACTTATTTTGTTTGTAAACTTGTTATCAAAATAACTTTATACCATTAACAACATTGTTTCCATTCAAAACATCACATTCCGATACGCTATTGACCTTCAACTGGACAGAAATATACAACACTCATTAAGCGAAAAAAAAACTACACTTAATTCTGTATTCTCACTACAGGGTGCAAATAAATGCTCAATTCGGCAGTTTTAAATGAACCAGGAACCGAATCTTATTTTGAATAAATATAATAACCGTCGTAAAGATGGCAATAAGGTCCAGCGCCCATCATATTGTGTTTATGAAACGGTGCTCACAAAAAATAATATCTAATTTGGATAGGGTCATTCGAAACTGAACCAAGACTGTTTATTAATTTTAATGAAAATTATTTAGATACGTACCATACGGTTACCACCATATCAAAAAGGTTATCGGAGAGAGAGAGAACTATTAAGTATTTTCATAGGTTGTCTCACAGAACTTAATTTAGATAGAAGAAACAAATTCATATATTTGTATAGGGGCCGAGCGTGTCAAATTTTGTACTGAAGTTGATTTTTGCCTGTAATTTTAAATATGTCTCAGGCTCTTGATTGTTCATAATTTTTGTGTTGTTGCAATTGAATATCACGTAACGAGGCATTTTTTATGTTTTGGTTGACTTCAACTTACAAAAATTGACGCCCGAAAGCTGCAAGCTGCGAGTAAAGACGGACAACTCAGTGGATTTCACTGAGTTCATTTGACACGCTAAGTAGATACGTTTGCTTGATCTATGGTATATATGACATCTGTGGGTTGTCTATTGTTTGCCCGACAGTCATTTAACATAATATTCATTTGCCCGAATCTAACTTGCCTCAATTTCATTTGCCCGAATGATTTGTTTACCATAAAAATCATATGACATACTCGTTGTTTATCCGAATATTACCTTCCATAATCATACAATGCCATACTATTTGTTAGCCATATTATTAAGTGCAATAATATGGTTTCATAGAATATTCAAACGCCATAAGCAATTATTGCCATATTAATTGTTGCCCATATTATTACCTAACCTAACCTACTTTCTGATAGCAGTTTCATTTTCCAGGGGTCACAGTTCTAACCTAACCTAACCTACTTTTCCAGCAGTTTCATTCTCCAGGGGGTCACAGTTCTAACCTAACCTAACCTACTTTCTGATAGCAGTTTCATTTTCCAGGGGGTCGCAGTTCTAACCTAACCTAACCTACTGTCTGATAGTATTTTCATTTTCCGGGGGGTCACCGTTCTAACCTAACCTAACCTACTTTTCAAGCAGTTTCCTTTTCCAGAGGTTCACAGTTCTAACCTTTTTTTTTTGTTTAGGGGGGGAAAATGCGTTCCGCATACCACTAGGGTGCGAGGGGGGACCCTAGTGGTTATGTGGGACTCCGGTATTGGCTAATGAGGCCACGGTATACCCACTAAAAACCCCCCCACATGCCACCTCGCCGCCTTGTTGGCGGGGTTACCGGAACACTTACGCTCACAACGGCGACCCCGCCGGCGGCAGCCGCCCACTTGCAGCTCCTCCGTGGATGCCCAACGGCCCTCCACAATGAGTGCGCCAGATGACAGGGCGCACCCTCCTCCTCGGCCACTTATGGGTACAGTGACGGACCCCCTCGAGTCCGCCACAAAGAGGCCATGGGCGCCAGAAGAGTTCCGGCGCCCGGCGGTGGGAATGGTCTCTGGTTCCACCGCTAACCAAGTCGGCCGCAAGGGATAGGGAGAACGGCGCACCGTAATACCGGCACTCCTCTTCCCTTGCGGCCCCACCAATGCCGCTACAGCGGAGCGGCCCCGCCAAGGTCGCAGGGGGTAGGGAGAGTGGCGCACCGTTATACCATCACGCCTCTCCCCTGCGATCCCACCTCGGCTACCGTGGGAGGGCACAGAGCGGCATCCCATACTGCCGGATCTTCCCTCCCACGGCAGTCCACCTAGAAGCATCTCAAGTGGGCTTTACAAGCCCACTTGGAGCGTCCTCCTCGGGCCAGCTCGCCCATCAACAAGCCGGCCCTGGTTGCTTCTTCGCTTCACCGTGGGTGACCAAGCCACGGTTACTAAGCCCCTCCACCACGACAAGGTGAGCAACCTGCGGGGGGTCACAGTTCTAACCTAACCTAACCTACTTTCTGATAGCAGTTTCATTTTCCAGGGGCTCGCAGTTCTAACCTAACCTAACCTACTTTCTGATAGCAGTTTCATTTTCCAGTGGGTCACAGTTCTAACCTAACCTACTTTCTGATAGCAGTTTCATTCTCTAGTCCTTCTAGTACCTATTATAGTAGTTTTCGATTCTGCCAAAGCACATTATGGAAATTGACTTTTCTGGACGCTAATTTGTATGACAAATGATGGTATGGAATGTGGTAATTACGGATTTCGATGATTCTGACAAATGACATTATGGAAACTGACTTTATGGGAAACAAAGTTTCTGGCACTAGATTAATATAGTAAACAATGATTATGGCATAAGATATTATGAGAAACAATATTATGATTGTTGAATAGGATGGCAAATAAAATTATGGCAAATGAAATTCTGGCAAATGGGGGTATCCCATTTTCATAGGTATACATACTAAAGTAAATTTAGAGTAAGAGTAATAAAGACTGTCACGACTCTAGTTTGATTACTTTGAGTACAGTCTTGGACATACAGGCTTAAGTAACTTTTTATTTTGTATATGATATTGATATCAGAACAAGTATTATTGAGGAATTTGATATTTTTAATATTGTAGCTACATTAGGTACAAATGTTACACCAGCTCAATAAGACGCTCAGGGTTATAAATAGCACAAAAATAATAGCGAAACTGGTTACTTTATGTATTATGGCTGCTTTCAAAAAAAACGTCAAAATAATGTAAAATTGATAGTTTTAGTCGGTGAAATACTACACTTTCCGTTATCCAATGGATTTATTTACTTCAAGTTTCAGTTAGAGCGTCTTATTATCTTGATTTTTGTAAGACTGGATTTTTGAAAACTAACTCACTGAATTAATTATGAATTTTTCTCTAATGCACGTTTAGAAAAACTCACATATAGAGCGGAATTAGTCGATCTTATTTGTAAAATTTGGACAATTTTGAATACTAAAACAGGTAAATTTATAATTAGTATATCCTGTACTGCAATCTTCTCAGACTACATTTTTATTATAAGGTTTTGAAAAAGAGTAAACGAGGCTAAGACGAATTCAATTTTTTTCAGAAATCACCCAAAATTAAGTGTCAATTTCTTTGAAAATCTACATCACATCGAAGTAATTTTTGTACTTAATTAATCTGCAACGTTTACTTAAATTGCTTTTATGCCTTAATAATTATAAATTGCTATTATTAATTTTTGGCAATTTTTTGAAAACGAGCCTTCACCGGTACAATTGTTACCACTTTTGGACATTTTCTCATATTTTGTTAGACCAAGTAGAAAAAGTCCTATAATGTGATATATATTTGTAAACCACTCGCAAAGCCGCTTGATACCACACACGGTATGATCGAGCGCTCGGTTGCGATTTCACTGTTTTTCACACGAAAGCCCTCTTATGCATACCATATTGTTGTTATTGCTACGCCAGTCACGTTAACTGTATTACAATTTGCTAAGTAAAGAACCCATATTTAAAAAAATATGTTTATGAAACAGATTCAATGCCATTTATGACTACAAGCGTTTCGCATAACACCATCCACTAATTTGAGGCTACCTCAACAGCAAAGTAATAAAATAACAAATTTGTTGACGTTACACATTTTTATATCTACACAAATATGAACCCAGCTCCCTGCTTTATATTTTATATTATAATAATGACAGCGGTATTCATATAGAGTGCACTAATTAAAAATTCTATCGTTAAAAACGTAATTATATTTATTTATGGTGGTTCAAGCATTTTATTAGATTCAAATCAAGGTATTAGACATATGGTAACGGTTTTCATTATGAACCATTTGAAGAAATTTATAGATTTGGGGGAAATGAGGTAATCAAAAATGCGTGTTGTTTGCTTAGTAACTTAAGTATTATAGAAAACAATAATAATGAGATCTAGAGACCGTAGTATGACATAATATATATTTCGGTCAAAATGTCTTACCAACCTGATATCCCTATGAGGTCAATGTAATTATTAAAATTTTACCTAAATAGGCATGTTGAACATAAACGAAAACCTAAGTATTTGTTATTTATATGCATGCAGTTTTTTAAGTACGGTCAACCAGGGTGGTTTTAAAATACAGGGGCGACTTTGAAAATTTAGAAAGTCATACTGTAAGTAAATTCGCGATTATCTATGGTAGGTAGGTTTACAAGAATATTTATTGATCTAACTAAGTTACATGAACAGTTTTACTAAAAATGAATAATGCTAATTTTAAAGCCGTTCAAATACCATCAAAGTAACCCCAAAATTTCCTAACGTCACCCCGGTTGACGGTAAAAAAATCTGATTTGATTTTATATCAGACATTATTTAGGAAGATCAAGGATGTAATAAAAATCACCATAATACGACGCAATTTCAATGCAAAATTAGTCCACTTGTTTCCAAAATCTTCCACTAAAACCGATACCTAACGGCCATCGCGCTTTAAAACCATAATGAAATAATCCGATTCAGTTTATTACACGTGCCTACAGCCTGCCAAGAAAAAGTAGAAACTAAAAAGTGGCAACATCGTAGTGCCGTCCCGTTGTACACGTACTGATTTGAAAGGGAGGACACTACGGTGTTGCCACTTTTTAATTTCTAGTATTTTTTTCCAGACTGTACACGGTTATCAACTTAGCGGGTGGTAATCGAATAATGAATATGATCCTGCAAGATCATGTTGTAATTTCAACACAACACTTTCAACCTTAACATTATCAAATAAGGAGCAAACATTTTAATGAAGTCTAAGAAATTAAGACATACGTATGTTTTAATGGTGTTAACGAAACCGCATGTTTATATGTTAACTAATTTGCAAGTATGTTTTAATTGATTGCATTGGGTGTAATGTTGCATCGATGTGCAGTTATTTAATGGTACATTATAGCACGGGGGATTAATATTATGTGCCTGTAATTTGTAATGAAACAGTTGGTGGATTTTAAGTGCATTTACTCGATTAGTTGAAGTTTAATAAACATGCTGTGTGGAAATAAACTTCTGTGGAATTTTTGTATAAGTATTACCTTTAATTTAAATAAAGTTTTGACCATTAATGCCATTATGTACTTTATTATTTTAGGAACAGCTGCAGATAAACTTACAATGAGAGAATGCATTTTGAGTTACTTATTTAAATCAACTTTAATTTTCAGGCAAAAATACCGATAGAGGATTTTATCCATAAAACTTTGTTTAAACATGGTATAAGAACATACTTATTTTGTTTTGAGAAGCCTAAATATTAGCCTACTATTAGGAGTAAGTCCTACAACTTTTGATTTTAAATCCAACGCTTATACTTACAGATCATGTTATAATCTATTTAGAAGTTCCTAATCGGCATGTGTTCACAATTGAAAACATATCTCATTTAGATAAAATTAAATGTGTCTCAACTTGAAGGGCATTTCTTAATTTTTCCACACCATTACAAAAGACCCAACATGTGACATTGTTCTCCGCCGAACGAATAAAAAAATGTCGTAACCACACCTCATCACACGATTAAATTCCGAGACAGAAAGGGTATCGATGCCGGCCATTATGGCCCTATTGTTGCCGATCGCGCACAATGCTTTACTTATGGCCCGTTTAGGACACGAAAAAGAAATGACGACGCACACACGGCTGACAAGATTGGAAGATATTTAAAAAAATGTTTTGTTTATATTATATTGTGTTATAAAATGATATTGTGTCTCACAATCTCTCTCCGCCTCCTTATCTCCCATCATCTTCCACTCTTCGATTTTGAGCAACAACTGGTCAGTCTCTCATAAAGGAATTCCTGACATTCCTGTTATCTTGCCATTGCAGAAGATCTTCTGTTTGACTCGTGGGGGATCCACAGCCTGCTGTTTACTTTGATAATAACTTTTAAAAAGTACTCCATTTGCACTAAGTAAATTAAACCGCGGGTTATACTAAATTTAATTTAATTTTCATCATCATCCTCCTTGCGATATCCCGACATTTGCCACGGCTCATGGGAGCCTGGGGTCCGCTTTGACATTTTATTGTCATTAATTTTAATTTGATTCATTTATTATGTATTGTTTAGTTTATCTATGGAATTTATTACTTCCGGAATAAACTGATTTCATTCATTTCATTCATATACAACACCGCCCCAGACAGAAAGGGTATCAATGGCCTCTATTACGGGCATATTGTTTCCGATCACGCACCATGATTTACTTATGGACCGCTAAAAAATAGGTCGAGGCAAATATGGCTCGACGGTTAGACAATTAAAAAAAAAACGAACGGATAGAATGTTACCATGAGTTCCAAATTACTCTGACGCAAAATTGTATTCTGATTTCAATAACTGTTACTCTACTGCAAAACTCTATTTGGACGAATAGAAAGAAGAAAACGGACATAATTCCATTTGTTTACTCTTATCATTTATTTATTCGCCATGTCTATTCTTTGATGTTTAGATACTGCGAAGGTCTGATTGATGCCAGTATTGCAAATAAATGACTGTTGAAAGAATAGACATGGTGAATACCAAAAAGTTATGAGGTTGCTTATTTTAAATTTAGGGTACGTAGCCGAATGGCACAAACGCTCACAAACGAAACGCTCGTAAATATCTATCTCTATCTTGCGTATTGGCGCGACGACCCAGACTACCTTTCGCGGCGTTTAGTTTTCGTTTCGCGTGGCAGAAATGCCATTCGTGCCGTTTCGTGAGCGTTTTGTGAGCGTCTGTGCATTTGGCTTCGCACGCTGTTCGTCGACCATCGTGGTCGTGTGTCACGCGTTATTTCTGACCATAACAAATTCGTCAGATCAGCGGCTCGCTTGACTCGCCGTGAATGTTATGATGGTAACTTATTGTTAATGCGGCGAAGACAGGGTAGTTTGCCTTTTGTGGTAATAATTATTATCATTGATACTATTGATAGCGTTCAATAGAGTCATTAGCGCAACTTGTAATATGAATCCGATTTTGATTGAGAAGTTATGTCGCATTGCGAACATAGTTTTGCTTTTAGTAAATCATGTCGACAAGATATCATATTACCTCTTATGACTGCATATAAATGCTTTGATCACATTATCTGTGACAATATTTATAATTTATAAGTAGCTCCATTATTTCTCTCACCATTCAAACATGCTCTAGATCTAATACAGCGCAATCAAATAAAGAAAGATGGCGCTCAGTCTTTACCATAATCCACATACAAACATACTATTACACCTCATCCAATCAAAAACTGACTTTATACTTAAATTTAAAAGGGTTACAATGATTGCATTGTGTTTTATAGCAGGGTAATGGTATCGTACGGGCAGCATGACAGTTGATTAAAGGGGGCCGAAAGCGGGCCGAGGTTGGGGGCCCGCGACAGCGCTCCAGGAGCGACCCGGCGGGAGGCCCCCCTGATGATTGTATTTAAAATAAATAAGTACCTCAATGAACGATTGTCCGCGCATTCCGAGTGCTTTATGAGGCGGTGTGCTATGAGCTAATGTTGATATGGTGATGTTGATACGAGTTATGATATTGCTAACTGTTGTGCATTATGGGAGATCTGAGATAGGATAGGATCATAAGTATAATAGCCGTATGACCTTAGAAGGGACATGAAGAAATTATGATTCTACTGTTGAAGTTTATTGTGTTGATTTTCTCACTTATTTTTCATTATTTACCAACTATAATAAATAACACCTACTAGAAAGATGGATTTGTTAGACCTGTACCCCAAAAGCATAAAATTGTTGTAGTAATTCACCGAATCGCATTTCACCTTGAATGAAAAAGACATCACTAGATTTTTTTACTTGACGCACTTTTTCGTGTAGCTTTTGACATTAGTAGAATTAAATTGTAGTATTACATTTTTTGTATAGTATGTTACCGTAGACGCATTTCGCCGCGATCGATGTTTGTTTGGGACTCTAATTAAATTGATACGTTAATTTACGTTTAATACGTTTTCTGTTGTGTTTTAGTTTAAGTAGTAACAAAGCAGATTTGTATTAGTTTAGGAAGATAATTAGGTTTCTTTTAAGGAGTAATAAAGCAGCTTTGTGTCTTAGATCATTTGTTTTGCTTTCTTTAACGCCAAGTATCCGAAATTAAGAATTACACCCAAGTCTACAGAATCATCAATCTACTCAATCTTCATACTGTTGCGTTAAATCACGTCGCCAATACAATACAATATCGAGGTGAAATGCGACTAAAGTAATTAACGATTGAGTCATAACGCGAAAGTTAAATGCACGGTCGAGGTGAAATGCGACTAAAACTAATAACGACTAAAATAATAAACGATTGAGTCACAACGCGATATTTAAATGCACGATCGAGGTGAAATGCGACTAAAACTTACAGCCACTTGAAAAAAAACTATTAAGACACAATGCGAAAATTAAATATGAGATCGAGGTGAAATGCGATTCGGTGAATTACTACAACAATTTTATGCTTTTGGGGTACAGGTCTAACAAATCGAAAGATGAAATAGCGGATGGACTGGGGCTTAATGCTTAGTGAGAATTTAGACAGAGTATCTACATAAATATGTAGTGAAACAAATGTTATGGTTTTTATTCATATAAATTCAATTCAGAAACAAAATGTGTAAATATGCATACGTATTTTACCTGAAAGAAAATTACCGATACCAAATTAATAAAATTATATTAATGAAAACCTAAACATCGTAGGCCACGTCTTTGCCTTTGGCTAGTCTGTGGTCAAGAGTATAAGAGGTTTATCATGGCGTAACAAAAATGGTTACCTAATTAATATTATAAACGCCCAAAAAACCAAAATGGTCCAAAATCACACTAAATGGTCCCTTCCTAAATCGAAATGCACTTAAATCTCAAAATGATAATTTTACACAATCTGTGATTAATAGAACAGTAACAAAAAGCTAAAAACCAGATACCAATATTAAAAGACTATCAGTAAGTAACCCCTGCGTAGGGCCCTTTAAAACCACAAGTCCAATATGTAACAATTTGGTTATAAATCTTTAGAAGATAAGACCAATTGCTTCTGAATCGAAGCATGTAACATCCCTACTTAGTATATTAAAGGGTAGAATGTATTTATAATGGTTTTATAATGTTTCTAACTCACTCTATAATCATGAGATTATGAGCTATCCTTTTTTCAGTGCGTTTTTCATTAGCGTTGTAAAAAAGTAGTTAACGTGTAATCAGGGTAAATGCGCCAGTGTCTGGGTAAACACGTAATTGTAGGGTAGGGTTGACTATGACCTTTTTGCAATTTAAAGGTAACAGATGCCAGTTTGACAAAAGATTGTGTTTTGTTTCTAAAGGGGGGACTTTAAACAGCAGTGATATTAATACTTACTGTATGTGACTTAGATTTACTACGAAAAAAAAACAGACTATCAGTAGTAAGTAGGTAGGTATCGTGCTAGTTAAATATTAATGATATATTGGCTTTAATTTTGGGGTGGGTGATAAGCTAGCAACACCACTTCGATATCACAATTTTAGTTTTCTCTCAACCCCTTCTGCTAAGAGCGGCTGTTGCCGACTCGCGTACGCATACGTATGTTTTATACATACATTAAATCACATTCTTACGAAATAAACCACATTTCATATATTTGTCATGTTTATTTTATTGATTTTTCTCAAGACTTCAAATAGGTCATAAAAAACCGGCCAAGAGCGTGTCGCGCTCAGTGTAGGGTTCCGTAGTTATCCGTATTTTTATCAAAAACTACTGAACCTATCAAGTTCAAAACAATTTTCTTAGAAAGTCTTTATAAAGTTCTACTTTTGTGATTTTTTTCATATTTTTTAAACATATGGTTCAAAAGTTAGAGGGGGGGGGGACGCACTTTTTTTCCTTTAGGAGCGATTATTTCGAAAATATTAATATTATCAAAAAACGATCTTAGTAAACCCTTATTAATTTTTAAATACCTATCCAACAATATATCACATGTTGGGGTTGGAATGAAAAAAAATATCAGCTCCCACTTTACCCTAATAAAAAAAAAATCCACTTTTTATTTTTGCATATTGTTGGCGTGATTGATATACATATTGGTACCAAATTTCAGCTTTCTAGTGCTAACGGTTACTGAGATTATCCGCGGACGGACGGACGGACGGATGGACGGACGGACGGACGGACGGACGGACGGACGGACGGACGGACGGACGGACGGACGGACGGACGGACGGACGGACGGACGGACGGACGGACGGACGGACGGACGGACAGACAGACATGGCGAAACTATAAGGGTTCCTAGTTGACTACGGAACCCTAATAAAAAGGTAATCGTAGCGATGCAGGTTTTAATCTAGGAAGGAGGCTGCAACAGCGGCACTGATTCTTGAAAGAGCAGTTCCATGTGATCTGCCTACCACATTTATGAACACAGGCGTGAGTACTGTTTTGTGTAAATAAATGAATTGTACCTAAATAATTTTGAATGAATGACAAGTCAGTGTCAATAATTGAATGAATATTTCTGTATCAAAATGCACACAAAAGTATCCAAATATCAGTTTACTCCAAAAATATTTATACCTACCTCAGCGTAAGGTAGGTATGAATGAAAATAAGGTTTGTCGTTTATTTCAAGTGCAGACCTTAAAATGTGCATAACAGTAAATTGGAATGATCGTCAGCGTCAGTCTCCGTTACCTTACTGCGCAAACGATGTATACTTTAACCCTTTATTTATACACCGTGTAACGTGAAGAAATCGAGATTTTATCAGTATATTCCAGGTGACGTAGCCGAATGGCATTTCTGCGACGCGAAACGAAAACGAAACTCCGCGAAAGTGGCGGTAGTCTGGCTCAGTCGCGCCAATACGCACGAGCGATAGAGATATATGTCTACGAGCGTTTCGTTTCGTGAGCGTTTCGTAAGCGTTTGTGCCTAACTACGTACCCTAGGCCCGTAAACAATTTGCCAATCGCAAACGCTACGTGGCATTATCATTCGCTATCTCCCTCTATCGCGCTTAAGTAATTACCTATAAATGTGACACAAACTCTTGCGTACACTCTAAAAAATGAAGACCAACTAAGAGCAGTTTTCTCTTAGTTGACGTTAAGTTAATCACTACAATTACGATCTTATATAATTCAAATAAAGCTGATTACTAAAAACAACAAGGGAATGTATGATTGAACTAATTACTTAGGTGTTTTGTTATTCCTAACCATTGTACACCTTGAATAAATTATTAACTTGTTAGGCATAACTATGTAACATAGGTTGATTCAATCCTTAGTTGAACTTACTAAGGTAATTTAGTTAGCATAATTATTTTTCATGGAATTATTGAACAAGATCTTAATCGATTCAGTTACGTTGCAAAAGTAAGAGCAATCAAAATTACCTTATTAGATGTGTCTAAGATCTTATCAGGCTCGTATGGAATCAAGATGCTTGACTACGACTATCAAAATATTGATAGGAACAACCAAATTTTTTTTAGAGTGTATATTTCGCCATTGATGGGTTGTCAAAGATTGACCAAATTTTCTAACGCCTCAATTAAATTTTAACAACTTAAATTACTTATAAGCTTTTCTGAATTTCAGAGTTAATAGTAGGTATTAAACTTTTAATCAATTTAAAAAATCTGATTATTATTCAGTAAAAAAAATGCTTTCTTGATGGCGATGATGCCACTAGGACGTAGTCTCCATTATTCCATCATCCATATTAAAAGATGTCAAAAAAAAGACTAAGTAACTCAATGCAAAAAATTATACCGGATTTTCGAATAACGTTTACTTCATTATAGGAAAAAAAAACACAATGTATTTGGGGGAACATTTCTTTAAACCTATATAATATTCTTCATTTTATTTGGCCTCAGAAATGAGTGGCTGAAATCTTTACACCGTGTATGTTACTTTATTTAAACTTATTTATCCAATGTCGATAAACAACAGCGGATTACGTTGTATCGTACTAAGGACAATATTTCAAAGAATCATAAATTTTAGGACCCCATTCCACAGAACTCAGAACAACGCCTAAGTAAAAAGTTATTTATTTTCTGATAGGACTGTGTAACCGCGCGCTCTTTTATTTTCCCTTGTATTTTCGTATCCAATAAAAGGTGGCCTTTTTATTATTTCACGGAAATTGAGACTTGAACTCTAAACTACGGAATTCGAAGGTTACGCGTTTTTTGTTCAGTTTAACAGTTGCATTATTTTAGGCACTTTATACCTACTTAGCTGTAAGCTCATGCTCATATTGACGACAGGTCAGGCTCAGTTGGTAGTGACCCTGCCTGCTGAGCCACGGTTCTGGGTTCGAATCCCGGTAAGGGCATTTATTTGTGTGATGAACACAGATATTTCCTGAGTCATGGATGTTTTCTATGTATATAAGTATATATTTATCTATTTAAGTATGTATATCGTCGCTTAGCACCCATAGCTTTGCTTAGTTTGGGTCTAAGTTGATATGTATAAGGTGTCCCCAATATTGATTTATTTATTTATATTGCCCATTGAGAATTCGCAGTGGGCTTTTACATGAGATGAAGTTTAGTAGATGTAAATATAAAACTGGGCATATAAAGATCACGTAAATGGGCCTAGTTATTATATTGCAAATTTGAGGTTAGGTTACGTTAGTGGTACAGTTAGGTAACTATTAGTGGAATATGATATGTACATAAGAAACCCTTTAGTACAACTTGCCTTGTCACGCGCGACGCGAGTTCACACATCAAGCGCGACTTCAAGACTCACTTAATGGTCTCACGGGAAGATCAGTGCTGGAAGTCGCCAGCAATATGCTGAGGTGAGGCCATTTCGTGGCTCTTCATTTGTATCTATATGTCTCGAAAATTGTTTATTGTCTGTGTGCCTACGAATAAACCATTATTCTATTCTATTCTAAGTATTGAGTAGAGGGGCAGGTAAGTTAAGGTAATAAGTTTAGACTTTCAGTTTACTAAAAATGTAGATGTAGATATCTGTGCAAATAACACTTCTGCTAAACCTGTAAAAATACCCCGGCGGTTTCTTATGGAAACCAAAGAAAAATAATATACATATACCCAGTGTCAAACTTCGATTCACTGACACTCTGAATATACTAGTATTTAGTCACCACAAAAGTAATAAATATCCAACAATCATAACATTACATAACATAACATTAAGCGCACGAATGTTCGCGCTCGCCGGGCGGCGCATCGCGACAGTCGAACTAATGTCAAGGCGAACGCAATCAGCGCGCGTGGGCGACGCTGGCTAGTGTGGACATGCCTTTATTTATTTATTTACTAACCAACAACATGCATGCAACTGCGTCGAAATATCGGCAGCTCGACAAAAATCAAAAAGGTAATCACGGTCTATATCCCGGTCAATATAAGTCTAATGAAAATAACCGTGAATCATTCAAAACTCTCATCTTTGCATACTTTTGTATTTTCAATACTTATTGTATTATGTAACCTTAGCCTTACCTTAGCATAGCTTTGCAAGTGTTATGTATTTTTACTATTCTAAATTTTATGAACCTCCAGGTCTTTTTTAAAGTAAGTTTGCATGCGTAGGTATATTTATTTCATATGTATAAATGACTGTATGTGTTCTAAATAAATAAAATAATAATAAAAATGTACAAATGCCGGACTTAATGCCTAATGGCATTCTCTACCAGTCAACCATCGCATATTTATTTGTTGACTACTAAATTTATTTCGTAGGTAAGTCAGATTTAAAGGTAGTTCACTAAAAGACCATGCCCGATAAGCTAAGTGAATCTGCCCCCAATTGACAACGTCGCACTACCCAAAATATAAATATCTTGGCTCAACGCTTACGACAGACGTCCTAATAGACGAAGACGTAACCAACCGAGTAAACGCAGCCTGGTTGAAGTGGCGATCCCTCTCTGGCGTACTCTGCGATAGCAAAATGCCCATAAAGACCAAAGGGAAGATTTATAAAACTGCGGTCAGACCTGCATTGACATACGCGTCGGAGTGCTGGACCACCCTTAAAAAGCATGAACATAAACTCCATATAAACGAAATGAAAATGCTGCGCTGGGCTGGTGGAGTAACGAGGTTAGACAAAGTGCGCAACGAGTTCGTCAGGGGATCCTTTAAAGTAGCTCCGGTGGCAGATAAGCTCAAAGAAAACCGACTCCGCTGGTTCGGTCATATAAACAGAAGAGGCGATGACTACTCCGTGAAGACAGCCTTAAATATCCCAACAAAACCCCGTGGCAGAGGTAGTTCACTTTCTACCTGGTGGACTAGAATCGAGAAGGATCTAAAAGCCCTGAACATCTTTTTTTCTCATGGTGTTTTTCTGATGCCAATCGATTCCATTCCTATTCAGTATCGAAAGTTTCTTTGAGCTCAACTTGCGGTAATGTACTAAAGAGCCACAAATTGTAAAAAACTTTTCCACATTTTCCCCATAGTATAATCTCTCTAGATATAATCTACATATCTACAAAAATAAAACTATTTTTTCCAAACAGTTTTTTTGATGCCAATCCATACTGGATACTTGCATTGCACTAAGAACCCACAAATCAATGGATACATTTTCCATACATTTTGTTATGGGGAAAATGTAGAAAAAGTTTTCTGCAATTTGTGGCTCTGCAAGTTGTGGCCCAAAGCAACTTTCGATACTGAATAGGAATGGAATCGATTGGCATCAGAAAAACACCATGTGAAAAAAAATTTTTTTTTTCATACAAATTGTATAAGAAAAGTATTTCGCAATTTGTGATTTTTTTTTTTAATCATATTCATATTTTTTATTCAATTTCGTATGATTTTCGTTTTTACAGTATTTGATCAATTGACTGAATTCATTAGTAGGTAAGGTACAGCGGGGCAAATCTCGACTGGGGGACTGATCCATTTTTTCCATTATTACACTATGATGTTGAATTCTGTTCTACATGTATCCACTGAACACGCTTACCATATTATAGCCGGTGGATACTCTATTTAATAATGCGAACATTGTTAAACATGGAAAAAATGTACCAGTTACATTTGTCCCCCAGTCGGGATTTGCCCCGCTGTACCTTAGAACTATTTTTTGTCACGCGACCTTTTTTGAAAAGCCTCAAGTTTTGCCATTTTTAAGTACTGATAGTTCTGAGTAGAGGTCACTTTCTGGACTGCAACCCAAATGAATTGGTTTCAAAACTGTGCAGTCAGCTTGCCTACATTAAAACACATACTTAAGAACATAATAATGAACTCACGTCTGTATTCCCAAAAGGGCACGCAAAGCACTTGAAACTGCTCAAGTTTCAATGCTAGTTTTAGCAATTAAGGAGTTGAACCATAAACGCAAGCATATGTCAGCATGCAGTTCCCATATGAATTGCAGTTTTCCAGTCTATCAGTTACCAGTTTGAGAGTTCAAACCGTTGAATAAGTTACACTCTAAAGCTAGTGTGACTCACGACAATTTTCAAACTAATGTCACATCCACACAATCCTCACGTCGACGCACTCGCAGTAATTGAACGGCGTTGTAAAAGGTATCTACGGCGCAAATAAAAAAACACCAATAATCGCGGGTCGCGCCCCGCGCTCTACGGTTATTATGTGACGAAATAAAAATGCACCATTCAAACCACGAGGCGTACGGGCGGGGCTCGATTCACCGAGCTTTTTGAAAATAAATAAAGGCACGACTGTAACACAGGCACTATTGAAAGGGTTAAGGGCACAAGGAATGCTCATTGCTCCGTATACTTAGTTAGAAAAACTCATTGAAGTGCTCATTGCTGGGTGTAGTTAGAAAAAGACTTTATTTGCAATGCTGCCACCACGGATGCTGCCTTCTACTCATAACTTGTTTTATAAAAGTGCGAATTTGAGTTGAAAAGCCTTGGCAGCAACAAATGCCCAGTTGGTGTTTGGCCATCATGAGTCTTTTGCCTGGCGTTTGCCTGCAACAGGCAGATTCTGAAGAAACTGTATTCATAACTGAGGAGTCTTGAATGGGCTTGTTTTTTTTTCTATGGAAACCATATACATTGGCCGTTTTGAAAAGACACTCATCACTGCTGATCCGGCAGAAATAACCACCTAATCTAAAAAAACATATCGCGTGCCATGTAATTTTTCATTGAACAAGTACCTATTTGCAATCAATCATCATCAAATTTATCATCACATCATCGCTTCCGATTAAAGATAACTCTCATTAAGCCCAACTAATGAAGATTAACAAATCCCTTATAGAAGAAAATCCACTTATAAAAGCAAAAAGCATGAAAACGCATTGCGTGCCCACGAGGCGAGGACGCATAAAAATCGTCCTGACAAGCTACAAGTGGCACCCTTGCGACCGCTTTATGCGATTCGATTTGTCAAATGGTACTTTCCTTGTTTTGTCACGCGTCGACGAGTTAGTGCTCTGGACGAGTGGACAAAGGGTGAGAGATACTTGAAAACTTGGAATGTACCTATGAAAATATTTCCATTATATTTTGAAAGTTTTTTGATTTCAAAATTTTCACGGAGATGTAGATTTTTACTGAAATAACTACATAAGGAATGCTGTTTAATTTCATAATTTTGTACAAAACAAATCTAAAGTACGAGTACATTAAAGTATCACACATTTTATCCCTGAAAATCTAACTTTTTTTATGCGATATGAGGCAAATTGGATAATAGACTTATTTGTTTATGACCGTTACTAATATAATTATTCTGCAAATGTAAAATTAAGTCCTTATTAGTTTTTATCAAGATTTTCCCAGACACTATATTATGGCGTAATTTACATGAAATAAACGTAATAATGACCGAAAACATCATTGTCATTGGCCACATAAGGAGCTGCTCGCATTTTTAGGTTACCTACTGTAACCGCCATTGAGTGAGATGTACAATTTTATTTGTACACTATTTCCCGCGGCTTCGGCCGCGTACTAAAAAATAATCTTGTTTTCCCATTAGTTTTTAGTACGCGGCCGAAGCTTCCCGTACAAACCCATTCCCATACAAACTTTGGACCTCCATTTCACCCCCTAAGGAGGTGAATTTTGAAAAATGCTTTCTTAATGCTCCTCTACACCTTCTAAGGAACCTACGTGCCAAATTTGGAATCTCTAGGACCAGCAATTTCGGCTGTGCGTTGATATGTCAATCAGTCAGTCAGTTTCTTCTTTTATAGAGGTATAGTTAAGATAAGGCCTAGTTATAGTCCACTATCATAATTATGTTTATATTAGAAATATGATTACAGGTCTGTATGTCTCCCTTTTTCTCCAACGTGAAGAAATGCATGTTGCCTATGATCATATTTCTATGATAAACATACGATAGTGGACTATCGGCCTAAGTATGATTCATAATGACATGCAAATATCATTTTTATAATCATGTTTCACTTCGAGTAACATTACCTACTAATGAACATAGAACAAAATAAGATAAAAACCACTATCTTTGTACCGCTTTTGCTAAGCCGCCATCTTCATGGTTTCTGACAAGATTATCAAACATTCTTCCTCATTTTATCTCAAATCTAATGATCCTATAAGCTTTAGTCATTCCTGGCCTTACGGCGTTTTTGTTATGGTATCACTATTGTCTTCATTTTATCGTGGATTCGCTAAGCTTTTTTATAAAATCTTATAACGATCTATTGTATGGGTTGCGTTAGAACGCCTGTCAGCGCATTTTGGACGTTCATTATGATTAAAGCTGTTTATTGGAAACATTTAGCTCTGAACAAGTCTTTTGTGAAATGAAAATGATAACCTTAAGTGCTGGGCTGGTATTTTATTCTATTGTAAAAAAACTTCAATGATGTCTCTGACGAGACGCAAACTGGATAATCTAGTTGATTATAGAGATTATAACACAATTATATAACAAAAACAAACTTTTTTACGACGACAAGCCACTGACCATCTATGAGAACACTTTACTCCGCAAGTTATTTACCTACTATTTTATCTACGGCATAAGTTTTATCATAAAAATATTTCCGAAACACAATTTCCGTCAAACTTTTTTATAACTTACTCAAAAGAGTTACGATAACAGAACATACAACTCGAAACCGCACACCGAGATTTTCGAATCTCAAAATCATTGCTAGGCGATAAGATAAGGAGACATCGGTCGATGTCGATTGACCAGAAATCCTTGAGCTTTCGATTTGAGGTTGGGTGATTGGCTTCGCTTTGGGTTGCAATGTGCGAAGGGCCTGGTTATACTGGTGGTTAGTTCCACATATCCATGCGTTAATTAGGCCCTGTTGTGTCCGTCACCGCGTATTAAGACTTCGTTACATCAGGGCAGTCTTCTTCTGCTTGAGAAGGCCGGCGGCGCCTGCTCCGTACCTGTATCTGGCCTTTTAAGGTGCAGCATTAACGGATGCGATCATGTTACGAAATATTGGATCGGTTTTAACATGTCTATAATTACGGATGGTGAAAAAATGTTTTGAGTGTTTTAGGAGCTGACGGAATGCTCATTGTTTACAAATAAGGTGTTTATTGTGTGTAAAATTGTACAAACTATTTACTTTACCTTCTGAAAATGTAATGGATATTTCTGGCCAGCGAGTTTTCTGCGCAAAATTGTTTGTCAAACTTGTAGACTCTGTTCGTAAAGCGAAGAGTCTCGAAATGTATGGTGTACATTCCACGGCTCTTCACTTTCCGAACAGGCTACTTGTGCTTATAAATTCAAACATAAATTATTAAATAAATAGGTTTGTGACTTACCATCAGGGCAGTCTTCTTCTGAATTCATGGATGTTTTGTATCTGGCCTTTTAAGGTGCAGCATTAACGGATGCGATCATGTTACGAAATATTGGATCGGTTTTAACATGTCTATAATTACGGATGGTGAAAAAATGTTTTGAGTGTTTTAGGAGCTGACGGAATGCTCATTGTTTACAAATAAGGTGTTTATTGTGTGTAAAATTGTACAAACTATTTACTTTACCTTCTGAAAATGTAATGGATATTTCTGGCCAGCGAGTTTTCTGCGCAAAATTGTTTGTCAAACTTGTAGACTCTGTTCGTAAAGCGAAGAGTCTCGAAATGTATGGTGTACATTCCACGGCTCTTCACTTTCCGAACAGGCTACTTGTGCTTATAAATTCAAACATAAATTATTAAATAAATAGGTTTGTGACTTACCACAGGTGATGTGTCTTCTGGGTTCTGGGCCTTAGAGGAACAAGGAGCGTTACATTTTACATTTTACACTTGAACTGAACTGAAGTGAAAACAACAATGTACTGAAATGTTTTTTTCAGTACGTAAGTATATTTCAAATTAATAATTCTATTTACACCAATCACAACACAGCTAGTACCTAATGTTTTTCGGTATTAAGTCCGCCTTTTGTACGATACGTTTTTCTTGTGTGCTAAATATATTAAATAAATTAATGATTTGTTGGTTAGTCGTTTTTGATATTTCAAGTACATGACAAAATCAAATGACGTGACACGTCAAAGTGCAAGCAAATAGGTACGATTCTAGAGATTGTACCTGTACATAGAGTTATTTAACCTTTAAGAAAATCTTCCAGTAGATACAATAAGTAGGTACCTACTTATAATGAGTAAGTGCCTACCTAATTACCTATATGCGTCTAGTTCAATGATTACTTTTAATTTACGGCTTACCGCAAAACTTGTTACCAACCAGGCTGTTAATCATTAAAAAGTATTTTAATAAGAATCTAATATCCATATTAGTATACTATAATGGACAGGTAGTCATTGCGCGTAAGGCAATCATGCAGGTTAATGCATACTCGTTGTGCAAGTAACCAGCCTCATGCAGTGACGACTTATCGCGTCGTCACTTCTCAATGTCACTTAAAATGAAAATGGAAGTACCGTGCGAAGTCTCCTTTTATACTTTTCTCTCTGGATATTAATACTATTCGAAATATTTGGATGCAGTTCTTTGCAGATATGCCTCATATTTTTATTCTCCTTATACTGATCAACATTTGTTCGGCAACTTTTAAAAATAACTTGTATTTTGATTTTTATCACCCTTGAAAGTTTTTTCTAAGAGGTAATGTATTGCGAATTCTGTTAAGTCTAAAGTGTGACAGATAACGTCAATGACAACAATAATGGCGTACATTGAAGCTAATATTTATTTTGTATGAAAAATTAAAAATTTAAAGACTTCATAATTTTTAAAAGTCACTGAACAAATGTTGATCAGTATAAGGAGAATAGCCTACAGTTCAATTCTTCGCCTTTGTTACAGGCCCCACTCTGTATGTTTATGTCGACTGGTCTGGCTCGGTCGGTAGTGACCCTGCCTGCTAAGCCGCGGTCCTGGGTTCGAATCCCGGTAAGGGCATTTTTTTATTTGTCTAATGAGCACAGATATTTGTTCCAGAGTTTGATGTTTTTTATTTATATGCGGAGGCCAGAACGCTTGAGGGAGAGGGGTCTATCCTTTGGGACCTTCCTGATGCCAGTTATCCATCGCGGTTCAAGTTTAATGCGGCAAGCGTTATGGGTACCTTTGCATCAGGAGGCTCACGGGGGGCTTGGTAGGTTAGGTTTAATTGTGTATCTGTGTATGTTTTTGTGTGTGTGTAATTAGGTTAGATCTATGTATTTATCTATTTAAGTATGTATATCGTCGCTAAGTTGATCTGTGTAAGGTGTCCCCAATATTTATTTATTATTTATTTATTTATGTATATATATGTAAAGGTATATTTTAAAGTGTAAAGGCACCAGGCAGCAGGCCTCTAACCCCCGCCCATCCGGGGAGCATACACCTGCCGTGTGTGCGAACGAGGGATCCTCTCTGGAATTGATGGGCTATACAGCCACGAACGTAAGTGTCGCAAGGATGCTGCTTGAATCATCTGTTATAGATGCAAAGGCCTGTTATTAGAGTAAGAAGCATTTCAAAGTATGAAAACTGTTTTCCACTCCTAATTTCTACAGTTTAAAAAAAATCAAAACTGTTTAAAAAATATTTTCCGTAATTTCAGTCCCGAGAGGGAAATGGAGTGTAAGTCTGTATGAAAACACGGCGGTCCCTTTTCTCTTAAAGGAACCTGTCCTGTTATGTTTTCCTGATTCTAATCTTATTATCATTAAAGAAAGTTACATCTGCGTGAACGTCAATCCTCTGTTTGCCATACTAGCCGCAAACTGCGTATTATCCGTTTGTTAAAATAAAATGGTACAAAATCTTCAAACACCCAAACGCTTTGTCTCTCAATCGTCGAAGATTATGTCCTGTCAACCGAGTCAATCCGATTTGGTGTTAGTAAAAGTTATTATTTAAAAATAATCCCACCCAGACTGGTGGAATATTAAAATAAAACTTTAACAATAAGCCAATGTTTTCCGTTGATGGATTTACGACGCTTAGGGACAAAAATTGGACAGTGACATCTACTTATTCTCCTTTATTTTGATCTTTGAGTCTTTAGTAATAGACTATAGAATTCAAAGGATACTGTAATCGTGTGACAATAGTTGTAGTCATGATTTACGACTTTAGAATTGAAAGAAAATAAAGGTAGCTACTGTCTTTAATACTGTTTTTTGTTTATCAGTTTTGGGATAATCGCTTGGGTAAGACCCCTTCGGACGCTGCGATTATCTATAATCTTGTCTAGCTTAGCTAAAATATCTTAAACATCCGTCTTAGGTAAGTTTTCTGAATCAGATTTTTAATTAAATTTACGGGAAACCATTTAATCTGGTAACGGCATTTTACCGTTGTCGGATAGATTGAATATTTCATTGTTTATATTGAACTAGCTTTTACCCGCGGCTTCGCCCGCGTAATAAAAGTATTCATTAAGATTTTCATTTGGATCCTTAGGTTTCTCTGGTATATTTATCTGCGATTATTTCGATTGCACATAATACTTTTGCTTGCAATGATTGTAGAAATATTACACATCGACCACAGCGTAGGTAATTCTATATACGCTGGGGAAACCTTTATAAACATCCCACATAGCCCGTATTTCGACACTATATGATCGGTGGGTAAAAAGTACTTTTTTCTATTATCCCAAATTTTTTACATTTTGCTTATACTTATCGCAAACGTAATCTTCAAGCAAGCAAACAACGATCGTCTTAGAGCACTTTGATTGTAAGAGACCGCCGACCGATTATCCGTATCCCTCTAACGATACCCATATTATCCGTATCCGTATCCGTTTCCGTATCCGTATCCGTATCCCTATCCGTATCCCTATCTCTATCCCTATCGCTATCGCTATCGCTATCGCTAACGCTATGGCTATCGCTATCCCTATCGCTATCCCTATCGCTATCCCTATCCCTTATCAAGATAACACTAAGTTCTCGCGCTTTGTACACATATTTAAAGTCACATACAGGTCGAAAGCGATTAATTAACATTATTTTTACCTTTTTCCCAACGTTTCGGCCAGGTTGCACTGGCCGTGGTCGCGGAAGACTGACGTCCCAGCAAAATGTCACCGGAGATGTAAACAACACAAAACTACCCGATATTAATTTATATAAATGTTCGGGGTAGACAAATAAATATAATTTACCCGCATGTAATTATTTACGACATCACATTAGAAACCTCAAAAATAACAGTACTTCTCCACTATTTAATGGATGTTATTATACATATTAACCTTCCTCTTGAATCACTCTATCTATTAAAAAAAACCGCATCAAAATCCGTTGCGTAGTTTCAAAGATTTAAGCATACAAAGGGACATAGGGACAGAGAAAGCGACTTTGTTTTATACTATGTAGTGACATCGCTATCCCTATCGCTATCCCTATCATTCATTCATTCATTCATTCATTTATTCCTTTATCAAACATAGTTTTACATGTCAACAAAATTACATATAAATACATTCTTCTTTGTTATTTTTTGTTATTAAGTGTCTACAGTCGGCACTTATAACTTACATAGTTAATGCAAACATGCTGTCGAAGATACATTTCAATTTTATAATTCAAAATGGTTGGTATAGTGAACGTCGTTGAAAAATTCGTCAACAGTGTAATACGCTTCAAGCATAAGTTTATTTTTAAGTTTATTTACGAATTTACGATTATCGCTATCCCTATCGCTATCCCTATCCCTTATCAAGATAACACTAAGTTCTCGCGCTTTGTACACATATTTAAAGTCACATACAGACAGGTCGAATGCGATTAATTAACATTATTTTTACCTTTTTTCCCAACGTTTCGGCCAGGTTGCACTGGCCGTGGTCGCGGAAGACTGACGTCCCAGCAAAATGTCACCCCATGTAAACAACACAAAACTACCCGATATTAATTTATATAAATGTTCGGGGTAGACAAATAAATATAATCTACCCGCATGTAATTATTTACGACATCACATTAGAAACCTCAAAAATAACAGTACTTCTCCACTATTTAATGGATGTTATTATACAGTATAAACCTTCCTCTTGAATCACTCTATCTATTAAAAAAAACCGCATCAAAATCCGTTGCGTAGTTTCAAAGATTTAAGCATACAAAGGGACATAGGGACATAGGGACATAGGGACAGAAAAAGTGACTTTGTTTTATACTATGTAGTGATACCGTTTTAGCGGACAAATCAAAAAGCAGGCGATGAATTTTGAGAAGATGAGATACCTTCCAAGGACCGCATTGGATGAGCATGAAAATAGCGTTTTTTTTTTAAATATTCACATATTTATTTAACGAAATAATACCAATGCCTTACGTACCAATAACAACATTTTTGTACAATTCATTTTGTTGGTGGAAACTTCCCTGAAATTCATTCTAGATACTTAAATATTTTGCCCTTGCAAGATTCATTTACAACAGTCAACAAATTATGGATAGTATTTATTTGAAATTATCAATTTCGTTTTCAATGTGAAGGCCACCTGTACAGTCTTGTCTAAATAACTTTGCAAATATTTTACCAAAGTTTTGTTCCACGCAGTAGGAGCAAGCTTATCCCCAAACTTTCATTTATTCCTGTTTGTAGGCATATTTCCCGTGGGACCAAGAGAAAGTTTTGTTTATAATGTTCTTTCAAATCCTTTGCATGTTGTGAAAGTGTTGCTTTTTGTCTTTTTCAAAGCGATGCGAATAGCAATTTAGCGTAGAGGTGGACGAGGCGTTTTTCTTTGTTGATTTAAAACTTGTCGTAATATTATGTCGCATTCTGGTCATTATGATCATAACATTCTACGTTACTTGGCAACTCTACCTACGTGTAGCTACTATTTACCCACGAAAGCATAAAACTACGAATTCAGAATAACTATTGACATTGATTATGTCCATACTGTGTAAATAGCCAAATTAACATGTCTAAAACAACTTAATTACACCAAACTAATTTTATCCACAGCCAAATGCGTTGATTTCATCCACGTCATTACCATAGCAACGAACAGTCGTATAAGAGTAGATTATAGCACATTTATAACACCTCTCAGACGTTACTTAAAACTAAAATTCACCATTCATATTTACGTTCATCATGTCCTCACCAAGTTACCATGTAAATAGCCAAATTAACATGTCTTTTAAAACAACTTAATTACCACCAAACTAATTTCCTCGCACAACCAGCTGCGTTGATTCCATGATCGGGTCATTATCATAGCAACCAACAATCGTATAAGAGTATATTATAGCACATTTATCCACCTCTCAGTAACGGGTCAGTATCTCGCTGTAATCGTATATGTTTTTGGATACGTCATTACCGTAACACCTCACGCGGCGGGTCCCGTCGACAAACAAACTTATGGCTCAATTTTGAGTTCTTGCTCATAAACATCCTAAGCGTCTTAATCTAAGGAAGGTGCTTAAGCTCTTTTTAATAGAATTTGGTGTTGAGATAAATTTGAAATGTAAACGGTAATGCTATGGTAACGCGATATGGCGGTTTGAAATTAGATTTATATTGAAATTGTGAATGAAGTGTTCGTGCTTGATGACAAGTTGTTCAAGTGTGGGATATAGCGTGGGTAAATGATTCTTATGAATATAATATTTATGGAAGGAAGAGTGAAAGTAAAAAGTAATGAAACGATAATGTCTGTGTCTGTGCATCGTTGTTAAATACAATATGTAATTATAAATCATTGTAAGGTCACAAGCACTTTCAACAATACAAATTATAATGTAGGTCCATATATGGGTACTTACTCGTACTTATTTTTCTTGACTTTCTTCTAAACTTGCTATACTTTCCTTTAGGTATATTTAATTATCTGCAAGATAGAAGTACCTAATATAATGTTTGTATACTTTTTAACGTTTCTTTATATTGATTTAAACTAACACGAGATCCTGGTTACATAATAAAATGAAATATAAAATATTGACAACTACAAAAACAAGCACTTAGTCCGGAACGTTAAATTAAAAACAGTGGCAATAGTCGATTGATTGTTAAAAAATTAAATGAAAATCACTTATTCTCAAAAAGGCCGTTTCTCGGAATCCTTCTTATGTTTGTATACTTATTTATATTTACTTATGTACTTACGCATGAATTTAAATTACAAAAATAATACGCAAATCAGATGCAAACATGCTACGTGAAAGGGACAAGTTGGCCTACTGAGGTACAATATTTGCAATAAAACTCACATGCATTTACAATAATGTACCGAACTGTGTTCATTTTATAGGTGAGGTGTTGCATTACTTGCATTAATATGCTAAAACCGGAAAACGGCTCTAAAAGTGGGCTCGGGCCTCGATGGTGGTCCCCTTATCGGTAATATAGCCCCGGTGTTCACAGGTCAGTCCTAAATCTAACTATACACCGTGTTTTTTTTGTTTTTTAACCCCCTACGTAAAAACGACGGGGTGTTATAAGTTTGACGTGTCTGTCTGTCTGTCCGTCTGTCTGTCTGTCTGTCTGTTTGTCTGTCTGTGTGTGTGTCTGTCTGTGGCATCGTAGCTCCCGAACGGATGAACCGATTTCGATTTAGTTTTTTTTATTTGAAAGCTGTGTTAGTCGGGAGTGTTCTTAGACATGTTTCATGAAAATCGGTTCACTAGGTCGCGGTCGGGGGTTTTTTCAAAATTTTAATTTTGCGGTTAGGTTATCGTTAAATTCGACACGTAGCTAGGTTCATTATCAGGAACCACCCTGTATATCACTTTTAGTTAAATTAACAAAACAAATTTTTTTCATCATTTTCATACATAATAAATGAATTTATTAGTGTGACATGACCCTTAAGAATAACATTCAAGTTAGTGTCAAGTGATTGACGGCACATGTCAAAACAAATAACATTAGGTAAAGGCACATGTCCAGTAATTATCTTTATTTTTTTAATAACTCTATAACCGTAGGAGTTAAGATGCTTATTTCTTAGAGAAATTAATTTTATTTGATCTAAAGAATCTTCCCTTAAAGTTAACGAAATTCAATAAAAACAGGTTGTAGTAACTATTTACAGTAAACGGTCATAAAGAATGCACATCGGTCTTTGAAAAGAGACAATTAAGGTCACATAAGCAAGAAAGAGACAACGCTCTACGAAGACAAAAAACCGATGTAAATTGTTTATGACCCAGTAAACGGCGTACTGCGATTAAGTCAAAAATTCGTCAACACACGATTTTTTTTATTTCGTTAAATATTATAAGGGTTCTTAGTTTCAATTACTTTTCACATTGAAAGTTATTTCAAATAAAATTTTAAAAATACCTACCGGACAAAAAAAGAGTAGAAATTAATAAGAAGTAGGTAAGTTAAGTATATAAGATCAAAATCAATATAAGTAATACGTATATTAGGAAACGGGACGAATATAGAAACTACCATGACACTTTTTCATTTTTTTTAACAGGCTGTACATAGGTAGACCTAAGTATTGAAATGTATAATTTTAATATTTTATTGCTGAGACTACATAATATATATATATATATATATATATATATATATATATATTATGTAGTCTATATATATATATATATATATACGACTGCAATCTGGGTTTTATATGTATATATATATATTATGTAGTCTCAGCAATATATATATAGTACAGTCGAGTTGGGACTGACCCGGCGCCTGCACTGACACATTTCAGCTTTTTTATTGCCACGCTCTTTGCGACTTTACAACACCACGATATCTCTTCCATTTCCCAAATACGGACACACTCTTATTACAAAGTTATAGGTGTCAATTTACTTGAAATCTTGTGAATAATTGGTAAAGATACTTTTGTGTCTTTTGTGGTTTTATCCGTCTACTTTCTCACCTTTTTACGACATTACGTGTGAGTCCGAGCTCCGTAGATACAATTATCGATTAGGTAATGTTATCAGCGCCATCTATTGTCTTCCGGTTGACATTTGTTGATTTAGGGCTGACCAGTTGTTTAGTGGCGCTCGGGTGGCTGTTTCCTGATATATTTCACGACTGCAATCTGGGTTTTTATGGATGTGACGAATACAGACGTTGTTGTTTTTGGACTATTTTATTTTATTGAAGTTTAGGGTTAGATTAGATAAATGAATTTTCTTAATCAATCAATCAATTAATTTATTGAATTGATTGATTGATAAAAAGATTATAGTAAGTCAAAATGAGACTAACTTTAAAATCTCGAAGGAACTGTCGCCATCTTGGAAAATTTAAATATCACGTTTTACTCTGAATCTGCATTATTTATGTGGATATAGAGAAATTATAATTATAAGATCTGTGAGATTAACTATAAGACAGTATTAATTAATGCTTCACAAATTCTTTACAATAATTATTTATAAGAAACTGAATGGAAATTGATTTATCCAATTTTATAATTTTTGAGTATATCATTATTTTTCAGAAACTTATTCTTCCATACATTTTATTTCTACTAACTTAACTCTGCGATTTGAAAAACCTGTTAATTTTCTCAGTCGAGCGTTCCATTTTTACTTTTTTCAAGCCACGCATATAAGTTTTATTTATTTAAAACTGACAGCACAAACGCACTAATGGCGAACTCGATGCCTGGACGTATCTTCGAGCGAGTAATAAAGAAAGCACGAAAATTACCCAAGTAATATCTTGTTTACTATTTACTTAGTTGCAAAACGTTAACGAACATAGACCCATAAACACACTGGCTTCTTACAGATAAAAAAGAAACTTAGAGTAAACAATTTACTCAGCCAAATGAGCCGTTCACATAAAATAAGTGAGTAAAGGGCAATATTTTCAGTGAAATATGGTTCTTTACATCCACTAAAATATGAATAATTTGCCTCAGTATTAGTTTCCTCGCTACTTCAGTAAGAAAATAGAAGGGGGCCTTAAATCAGGATCAAATTGCTCGAGGGCTTAAGTAATGTGCATATTATTGCATTCATGCATTCGTATAAAGACGTCAAAACGATACGGCGCGCAGGAAAATATGAATAGACGAATTAAACTTAATTGTTTGATGCTTATCGCTCTTAATTTAATTTAAAATATTTTAATATTTACGATTTCTACGAACGCAAGATGTTAATTAATGTATTAATAACTGCTAGGTTTTTCTTAGAATATATTTCTTCCCTACTTATTAAAAAAGGGTTACTTGTACAGACCGCTTATACTAGGCTTTATGTACTTACATAAGTATTTAATTACCAGTTACCATCATGAACAATTACCAAGAAAACCCAAAATTGCAAACATCATGCTAGATGGCGCTTTACCTGGGCTATTGCTCCGCGGAACGCATTTCAGCGCTTCTATGTGTGCGTGCTTGCGGGGGCTGAGGAAATTGACAAGCGTAGCGGAGCCTTATGAATGAGCTGTCAGTCGCTCCTTTAGTAGCCCCTTAAATATCTAGGTAGTTTTGTTCATTACTTACGATATCGTCGTTTTACTTCGTGTAAGCATTTGAATGTAAAACACTTTTAGACGAAGGTCGTTATAATAAAAAATTGAAAATAATATCTTGTTCATTGTAGTACTTATGGTTGTCTGGAAGAGATCGCTCTTAAGCGATAAGACCGCCTGTTGTTACCTCTGTTTAATTTGTTTTGTTTCTTGTGTATTACTTGTAAACTATGTGAGGTGTGCAATAAAGAGTATTGTATTGTACTTACCTACCTTAGCCTGTAATTTAAAAAAATATTTATTTAAAAATTCAATATTTTTTATTTAAAATATTTCGTGAAAGTTGCTTATTTTGCAGGCAGTACTTGTTAATCGTTCACGCTTGCGCACGACGATATAACTTCGCCAGCGATTAGCGATCCTATTTCACGGGAATCTATGGCTACAGTAGGAAAAACGACAAAAGGCAGTACTTATTGCAAAATAATTTATATGTTGACATAAGCATAGTTTTGAGTATCCTAGTATGTAAATAAAAATGTATGTACAAAATTCGGAATATTTTAACAGAAAATTCAGTCTAGATTTTACTAAGCTAAATTGACAAAATCTCAACGCTTAAAAATTTTGTTAACTTTAGCTTTGTTTAACTATAAGCAAAAATAGAATTTTCACCACACCAACTGATAATGGCTGGCTTACTTTGCTATTCGAAAACAGATAGCAAAATTGCATTTTATTCACAAGAGTGCAAAGTAATTTCATAGAAATTTTAACTTGATATCTTGAGCTGACTGGTAGAAATCACCTATAAATGATGATTTTTAATTATAAATATTGAACAAATTGATAGATTTGATTTAGTTTGATGTTTTATAGTCAGTATTTTGTTCGTGTTGGTGTGGTGAAAAATTTTGTGTTTCACTCGGCGGCAAAGTTTGTTTAACCTTCGTGCCTTGAAACCCTCGCAACGCTCAAGATTCCACTTTTTGAACCACTCGCTACACTCGCGGTTCAATATTGGAATCTTTCGCTTGCTCGGGCTTCAATATTGGCACGTGCGGTTAAACAACAACTTTGCCCCCTTGTAAAACAAATAACTATTATTAGGTACCCTACATACAGGCATAGCACGGTAATCTTTTTTTTTTATCTCTTCCCTTCAGTGATTGTTGCAAACCAACGCGTAGACTGTAGTCTTCAAGTAAATGGACGTGAATGGAGTTGAGACACCAACTTTCTTACAATAGTATAAGTGATGACGTCACCAAAAAAACTATTCTCTAAACTCCTGGAACTATTCCTATCGCGAGTTTGAACAACGTTTTAACACATTCCACAAATATTAACACGAATAATAATGAAATAGTTGACGTATCAACATGTTTATCTTAATACCTAAAATGTTTCGACAAATCTCTAATAAGTATAATAAACAAAATATTCACCCGGTTAAGAAGCCTGCTTGACTTATTAATTTGTAACTGCTGACTAGAATCTCAAGGCCTTTCTAACTTATATCAATATTATAAATATAGGTGTCAAGTTCTGCTGGATTTTTGTAACCAATTCACATATC
This sequence comes from Leguminivora glycinivorella, assembly GCF_023078275.1. Classification (NCBI taxonomy): domain Eukaryota; kingdom Metazoa; phylum Arthropoda; class Insecta; order Lepidoptera; family Tortricidae; genus Leguminivora; species Leguminivora glycinivorella. The sequence continues at coordinate 8,861,077 of NC_062981.1, forward strand.
CTTGGCCTATCTATGAGAAGATCTTTTGGGTCGGCAGGTAGAGTGTTAAAAAAGTTAAGTAATAATCCGACCACAAGGCTATGATAATCTGATGGTAACGCCATTTTGTCCTGTGTGGTTTTGGGTAAAAAACCCGTGACATGATTATCGGTAACCCTGTGGACAAAAAGTTTAAAGGTTGACTCACATGGGGATGTGTATTTGTCACCGAATGTGTGAACTGTGGATAATTCAACTACCTAGTTGACTTTTATTATAGTCTCAATATTATTTAATTGTCCAACTGGCCTTAGGTCTATAGTCTACACTATCTAGGCACAACAACCATAAAATAGGTAGGTAAGTATATCCAAAGAAAGTCAATAATTTGCTATTTTTTCTAACTGACATTTCCATATACAAAAACTATAAAGTACCTACATTTTAATTTCTTGACATTCCTAAATTATTGCAATTGCTAGATTCTTGAAAAAATTAGGTACCGACAGATAGGTATTGTTATGTATTTATATTAAGTACTATACCTTTTACCCGCGGCTTCACTCGCGTTAATTTCTAAAATAGTGGAATGCTCCATACAAACTTTTACCCCCTATTTTTGGGAAGTGGGAGGATTATAGAGACAAAAAAACTCCACCCCTAAAAGATCAAATCAATTAGTCGCTCCGTTTTGCTGTGAAAGACAGACAAACAAACAGACACACACACTTTCCCATTTATAATATTAGTATGGAAGTATGGATATATTGTGTAGTGTCACCCGTAATTTAAACCTAATTAATGTGTATTGACACTTATGCCTTTTTTTAACTTTTTCTTTTACATTTCCATGTGTGCCATCCCTAACCAAATTATAAGGGCGCGGTCAACAGGCCAGATAAGGGATGAAAGTAATAGGCACACTTGATAACATCAGGGCTGCCTCGTTAGGCGTAATAAAATAGTTTTTTGTGTAAATTGGAGCGAATTTTTTGCGGCTTCCGTCTCGCCTGGCGGCAATTTGTCGTGAGACTCGGATTGTTTTGACGTTATATTTAAGTGTGAAGGGTTTGCATTTTTATCTTTTATGTCATAAAGTTTTATGTTCGTTTTTTTTTTTAGTTGTCAATGATGGCATGTCTCACAACAGTTTTTATTCAGTGATTGTGTATTTAAAGTTGTAGTTATTAACATGATAATGAATAAGATATCACATTTTTAATTTTAGGTAGTATGCATATGAAAATACCAATAAGAATTATTCACAGACCGACTGTACAGCGAAAGGTTGGCCGCTGTTACACATTCATAAAGTCCTACCCTACTATTCCTATTTTGAGGCCAACTAATATAGTATTAATTAAGTTGGTAGGAAAGTCGATTTTGATAAAAAGAAAAACGCAAACAACACTCGGTTGTTTTGAAAAAATAAACTTTATTTCTATTGAATATAATATTTTATTGTCTAAAAGACATTTTTTGTACATACTTTAATTATCATAGTAGGTGTTAAAGTGACCACCGTTACAATATTCCTTCTTCATCTACAACAGTGTACAAAAATAGCTATAACACCGTTGAAGACCTAAAAGTAGCCATAGAGTCAACTTTAACGCAGATTCACCACATGAAGATACAAAATGCAATAGTAAGATCGTTACTAGACGTGTTGAATATTGTATTGAAAAAGACGGTGGTCACATGAACACCTACTAAATTCATTTTAGACATTATGTTTCTTAGAGATATTTTGCTTAAGAACAAACGATATCTGAATAGAAATAGTGTAAGTGGTTCGATTCCCCAGCTACTTTTTTTAATTGTATGAATGCAGTTTTTCTTTTTATCAAAATCGGTGACATGGTTCCTAAGAACAAATCTTCGTATGTCTTACAGTTTCAGACTTTCCCATACTGACCGATTTGAATGGGCCACCCTGTATATGTGGTATCTTAAGTATTTGTGTGATGAACGATCCGATTAATAGAGAAACAGATAAAGTCTGAACCGATTAAACTGTTTGAATTGCATATAATTTTTAAGATTTGGTTTAAAAACACTGAAGTAAAGAAGATAAGTAAAAATATCAGTGATGAGCCAATGACATCAGCAGTCGGGCGCTGCCCCGCCCTATCTGCATTTAATTATACGTTGTGACTTATATTTATTTATTTCCGACTCATAAAATCTCTTTGTAAGCTAAATAATATTATAGTATCGACTCGAACTTATAGATACCTATGTCAAACACCCGATAAAGTTCGTTAGTCCTTTTCCGACGTATTGGTGTGATAGAAAGGGACAAACGAACTTTATCGGCTTGATAACTTTAGTGAACGATTATGAATAAGGGGTTTAGGATATAACAAACGACATGAGCAGTTGTAAACGCTCTACCTGCCACCCTTGCGTGATTTTATGTATACCTATGTTTGTGTATGTAATATAGAAACTATATGAATACTAAAGGTGTTTGAGCTTTAAGAAAATGATATCCGATCTATATAAAATATTGAAATTCTTATGGTATAAAAAATCCATTCATACACATCAAGAAGTTTTTATGCTCATTAAAAGTGCTTAATCTCTGGATCCAAAGAGTTAAATCTGTTTTTTATATTCACCAAACATCAGTCGCTTTTACATTTCCTACGCGATTAAGTCCCGTTTTAATTTAATAATACGCGATTAAGTCCCGTTTTAATTTAATTTAATAATATGAGTGAAGATCGTGTTAGTTTAAATCAATATATTTCCTATGCGATAAAAAATAAGGCAAAACCACGATACAAAAAATAAATTTTGGAAATGTCCCCGTGTATCGGACACACACAGACAGACGGACACGTCTAACTTATAACCCCCCGTCGTTTTTGCGTCAGGGGTTAAAAATGAAAATCATTGACTTGTACATGTACAGAATATATAATTTAAAATGTAAGTAGGTACAAATAAATAAATAGTAAAAGATTTTTTGTTATTTATTTATCATTATAGCGTAATTAACTATAACCGTGAGATCTAAGAAGATAAAATCTTAATTAATATACTCAAGGAACCCTAAAATATGCACAAACATAACCTATAACTGCGTAATTAATTCATACTCAGTGTTCGTATAAAACCCAATGCATGAGCAAATTATGCAAATGAATTAATTCTTCGGCAATGACATTGATTAAGTTTATTATAAGATTACAGGTCTTTAGGTGTCTCTTCATTATAATCATTAAGTATAAAGTCATGTTTAATTTAACATTTTTAAAGGGTTTGATGATAGGTTTTGTGTAGTTTTTACTCAGGTTTAAATACATGTAACCAACGCATTTTGAAGAAGATTGTCATTCCAATATTCGGAATTCAAGTCAGCTCTGCACTCCGGACACAAAAAGGGCGGCGATATTTAAGCCAATTCACACACTTTACATTTTTTTATTTACAGTTAATCCGTAGGTCAAGTTCATTTCCAAAACAGAGACACAGAAGTCCCTTGGTAGTTTCTATAAAGAAGTCTTGACATTTTACCACATGAAAAAACTCTTATGATACCTACCTACACATACACATATGATTTTATGATGGAAAATATGATTTTATACCGACCTGAATTCAGGGTAGAAGCTACGTATTTACTGTGTTAATAAACATGCATCGTCATCAACATCATCATCATCCAATGTCCATTAAGTTCTATGACAACCGATTTATCCTGAACGCACGGCACGGATAGGCAAAGAAAGAAGATAGGAAAATAAAAGCTAGGTGTATATATTTTTTACCGTTTATTGTCCCTCCTTAGAAAATGATATCACCAGATCAGTCTCATTATGACACAAGTACAATGCAGATCTCATCCAGTTCGAAGATACCAATTATTTCTAAGGAAGTAAAGTGTCACAGTAAAATTATGTGCAGTAGGGGTAGTTAGGGCACGAAGCAGGGTCGACGTCAGCGGGGTACTCGGGAGTCCTGCGAAACAAAAATTATATTTAGATTCAAAGTTGAAAATGTATGACATTGGAGCTCAAAGCAGGAGCTCGAAAAATCAAAAAGGTAATGACGGTCTATATCCCGGTCAATATAAGTCTAATGAAAATAACCGTGAATCATTCAAAACTCTTAATGTATGACATTATCTTTTAAATGATGCTAGTAGGAAGATGCGGTTAAAGAATAAAATTGAACGACAGGACAATATGCCTAGACAAAAAAAATATTGGTCATAAAATTTTGTTAAGTAGGTACTTGTTTTGACTGAGTATTAGATTTACAATAATATACAATAAGTTTAGAAATATATATACTAATCCCGTTTTAGAGTACCTCCTTCCATAATAATTATAAAGATACATAAAAAAATATGTGTTTGTGTATCAGCTGAAGTGATAAATTCAGCTTTGTACTCATTTCATTTGATCTGTTTTTTATTTCCACTGTCTTGTTTGTTTTTTTTTTTTTTGAATGATACGAGTAAGTGTTTTATACTCCTATAGTATCTACAAGGCTGTGAATCATAAAATATAATCGCAAGAAATTATTTCTGACTTACTTGGCAGGCAGAGGGACAAGAGCAGGAGCTACCTGGGCAATAGGGATAGACACAGCATAGTACGGCAAGCGTGCGTACGCGAACGGCAACTCCCACTCAAAGATGGGCATGCCGTCCGGTGTGTGGCGGGCTAAGGCTTCCAGGTTGCAGTGTGGGTAATTGAGGTATACGGCAAGGTGATTTAGGGTACTCTATGGCCGTAGCTATGGCGTCTAATAAAATTTCTGACTTACTTGGCTGGCAGAGGGGCAAGAGCAGGAGCTACCCGGGCAATAGGGATAGGTACAGCATAGTACGGCAAGCGTGCGTACGCGAACGGCAACTCCCACTCAGGGATGGGCATGCCGTCAGCGGTGTGGCGGGCCAGGACTTCCAGGTCACAGTATGGGTAGTTGGGGCATAGAGCCGGGTGCAGGCCCTTGGGGTACTCGATGGCCGAGGCTACGGCGGCGATGGCGCAGACGAGCAACTGAGAAAGAGAGTTAGTTAGATCAGTATTAAAATATGTCTCTAGTTTTATAAATTTTGACTAGATAATTCTATGAATATTTATGGATGTTGTTACTATTTAAGTGTTTAATCAATAAATAAATAATTTGGACTAGGGTTGGATTCTAACATTATCTGAAAACTAGTTAAAATTGTTATTGCAAAAACTAATAATGTTAATACTGTAAAAAGCTTCTGATCATGCAAATTGATCATCAAATAGGTAAAAAAAACCTAGCAAATATCACGACATAATTGAACTTATCACATAAAACTTAATTCAAACATTCGAATATTCTAATATTCTGTTTGTTGCAATCATTACATTGTATAGTTTTTTTTTGTTATTCAGGTAAATATCGTACTTATAATATTTTAAAATAAAGCTTACCACTTTAGTGAACATGGTGATTGCTATCTCAACGATTTGTATGAGACTGATGCTCAACAATTGTCTCCGGTGTAATTTATATGATGCAAAACGGCTATCGACCGGGTCTAAATAGAAAATCAATCAAAGTATAATAATTAAACAATTAAACACATTAACCATACCGTTACCTATTAGCTACCACCACACTTAATTAATATAGTTTATAACTTTTTAAATTAATGGCATTGGTATTCGAGTGATTGAAATGTTAATTGTTAGAGGCATTTCGTAAAGTAGTTTATACAAGTACATATTTATTTTCTGAAAAATCAGCTAACCATGTTTGGCCTAAGCACATAATGAGCTTCCTACTTTACTAAGGTATTTGTGCCTTTTGTTCGAAGTTTATAAACGCCATACAAAGGGAATTCCTACATATTAACTTGTTAGTGAAATTTATTGCGGCAATAAAAGGATTTATTTATACATTATAAAAGGTAACTACTACACAATGTAGAGTTTTCTGAACTATAAAATCTGTATGTGTCGATAATCTTTAATAAGAATTAATAAAAACAAATATTTTACCTTAATATATTTTTTATTAATACCAAGATTAATATTAATATCTCGTTCAGTGTTCAACTGTCTTTATTTTCACTATTAATATTTTTGACACCTTAATCGACAATAACAGCATATTTAAGAGCCGTATAATTAAGAGTAATTGTAAACACAAGTTAATTAATTGCAAATATCATAAAACTTGGATTGTGAAGAGTGGCATTTGACAATAAATAACTGTGAAAAATTGGATGCAGCATCAGTCTCAAGCCGTTGAGAAGACAAACAGCACCATGTTCATCAAAGCGGTTAGTTATTAACAATATTAACATTTAACAATACTTTTATTCCAAATGATACGTAAAATACAATACAAATAATAATGAGGGAAATATATAATAAGTTCTTAATGAAACGAAGGAATCAAAGAAAAAAGAGGAAAATTATACAGTCTTTTAGCAAAATTCTATATCTATAGCTTAGCTTTTATGATGCCATTTGCAAATTTGTAAACTTTAAAATGTAAACTAAGTGCATAGGTACTTAGGTTTGTTTTCTAACTTAATATACGAGTATGTACATTTTTATTAATTTTGCCGACAGTTCCTCATCTGCGCCGTTGCCGCTGTGGCCATGGGCATCGAATACCCAGCCGGAATCGACCCCCTGCTCTGTCCAGACTACCCTTACTGCAACATGGAACTGATGGCCCGCTACAAGACTCTGCCCTACCCCTACTACCCTGGGTACCAGATCCCGTATGCCCGGATGGCGTACCCTGGCCCGTATCCTGCCCCGTACCCCATTGTTGCCCCTGTTCCTATTCCTGTTGCTGAACCTGTTCCTGTCCCTGAACCAGTTGCTGAACCAGTTCCTGAGCCTGTACCTGAACCTGAACCAGTTGCTGCTCCTATCACTGAGGATTAAGTAAATGTACAAATCGTTAATGAGAAGATTTCTGGTCTGTTTAATCTGTGGCCAAGAGCAACCTTTTTTTTATACTACGTCGATGGCAAACAAGCATACGGCCCGCCTGATGTAAAGCGGTCACCGTAACCTATGGACGCCTGCAACTCAAACAGTGGCACATGCGCGTTGCCACCCCATTAGAAACTTGTACATTCCCTTTTGCTGTGTTAAGTACACAGCAAAAAGGAGTGTACAAGATCCAAGGAGGGCTCATTTATAATAAAAAAAAAGATATTAGTCAGTACATTTAATGGGTACCTGTGGCTAATTATTTTATACCAATCTCATAATTTGCATCTTGCATTTCATGCATACTGTTGATATAAATTAATGTCTCAAATTATTGGCATTTATGTAATTCTTTGAATATAACAGCAATTAAGCTCCGTTAAAACTATAAGTGAAAAATATTAGTTTCAATCAATAGATTTTCCGATTATCACAGTAATTTTTTTTTCAGAATCGCAGCTCTGCCCTCCGCTCCTCTGTACCCCGCTGACGTCGACCCCGCTTCGTGCCCCAACTATCCGTACTGCGTGTAATTCTACTGTGACCTTACTACATAGTGGCACCAGAAGTTTTAGTATGTTGTAACCGACAACAATACCTCCTTACGGATTGCCGTGTCAGTATTTGGAAAATGAAAATAAATAATAAGTAAATAAACAAAATAATAACTTTATTTAGATCTTCCTATCCTAACCCATAATATAAATCAGTCTTTTGTTTTCTCCCTTGAACATTAATTGTGAAAAGAGTTGACTCTTCTGAGAGACATTTTAAATTTTCACAATTATCAGGCCTAAGAGCACAATAATCTCCTTGAACGGTTATTGCAATTCTGAGTTCGGTCGATCAAAATCCAACAAATACTTAATCTACGAAATAATAAAGGATTAAGGTAGTTCATTTGATTGAGATTTGCGAGTGTGGGATAAAAACACCGTAATTATTTATGTATATACTGAAAATAACAATTTTCGCATTGCTGCTGAGGATTCCAAATTAAAACATGCCATTATATTTTCACTTCGAAAGCTCTTGGGGTAGTTATTTTGCCACCATAAACATTTTTAACGGCAAAAATCAGAAAACCATTTTAAGTGTACCAGCTAAATTATTATTACGAGTAAATGAATACAATTCGGTCTTGGTAGGCCAAATTGTGACTATAATATACTATAACATAATATCAACAAGTAATACACACGGCACCAGGTCGGTAACTGCAGGCAAATACAAAGTGCCAAGAGTAACTAACTACTATGGAGATAGGTGTTTGACGAAACGTCTACCCTACATATTAAACTGTTTGCCTGCAGATATCAGGACGGAAGCCAATAGAGCTAAATTCAAAAGAAGTCTGTTTAAGTTTTTAATTAATACTATCTAATTAAATGTTATTTCACTTTTCTTAGCGAAGAGACTCTGATCCCACAGTCAAACTGTGAAAACCGTTTTGTGGGACATATGTTTTTGTTATAAATGTACCTCTTGTGTTAATAAAGAAAATAATAAAAAAACAAGAAGCAAAAGGAATTGGGGCTATTGGGAGGTGATATTTCTGTGTGCAAGTGTAAGCCCATATTTTATATAAAAAAAACCCTATGACCAGTCTTTTGTTACGCATTTTTTTTTTTTATTATTTATATGAGCCTAGAGTGTCCCACTGCTGGGCAAAGGCCTCCCTCTTCCCTTTCCATGTATCCCGGTCTGTCCTGACCCGTCTCGTCATATATGGCGATATGGCCATGGCTGGCTCAGTGATAATTTATGGTATATTTCTAGCTATGCAAAACTTCGTTTACAACAAGCATATAAAACTTACCTTTAACGAATATACTTTATACAGTTAAGAATGTTAAAAACCCTTGTACCTCTTAAAACTAAGTATAATAAGTAAATATACTCGTAACTTTGAGAAATTATTTCAGCAGTGTAAAGTTATAAATGTATTTGATGAAACCAAATTGGCAGTGATATTTGAATATAGTCATAGCAGATATACATAGACTAAACAGATATATAATACTAGACCTACTTACCTCAAGGCACTTATGAACATAAAAAAAACTTCACCCCCTCAAGCAGTACTAACGTATATGGAAAAACTTACGTCATAAATCTATAAAATACTAAAAGTAGATATAGAGTAACTAAAAATACGTTTAAGATTTTTGTAAAGAGAACCTACTCGTCTTGGCTAACAATCTAGATTAAATATAGATTAGGCTAAGATCCAAACATGTACTTACTGATAAATTTTTTTAAAGAAATAAACAGTTTAAATCTTAAAGAAAATTTTACGGAGTAAGTACACCAGAATTTATTTAATTTCTCAAGCGATGTTGAAACTACTTCTTCAAATATGCATACCTACTAACATTTTCGTAACAAAGTAGTACATAATTGTAACGAAGCTTGTACCAGCAATAATGGTTGTAGGAATATCTCATAGGTAAGCGTGCTCCACCGTAGACCGCATCATCACTTACCATCAGGTGTGATCGTGGTCAAACGTCTACCTATTCATACTAAAAAAAAAAAGTAGCACTCAACTACTCAGCTGTTTACAATTATATACTGCTATGGACAGTCAGAGTAGTGGTTGAAACAACGCACCAAAAGTAGGTAAAGTTTGATGTAGTGATAATAATTATTTATGTGGTTAAGCCAAACGTAACGTGCCTTGTGATGTGTAATATAATAAGTTATTTAAGTTTTGTCCCGAAGTTTTTGGCACTAAAGTTACCTTCAGTTGAAAAAATAGGTTATGCTCAGAGATGTTAACTATTTGAAATAAAAGCATTTCAAATAGAAATACGAAATACAAAATACCTACCAAGGACTCGGAGTGGATTTAGTGAGTAGTTTATTTCTAATTTTATTTGTAATTATTAATTTATTTAGTTATTTGTATATATAGTATAAGTCTTAATTCCATATTAGAAGGTAGGTTACAAGTTGACATTGTACTTAGATTTTACTGTACATTATTATGTTGTAAATTACTGTGATTTTTTTAAAGTAGTATTTATGTAACGTTGAAATTACTTTTAGTACCTCTAATTTTTTTTGTATTTGGTATTTTAAATACTTTCATCGAAAACTATTTTGTATTTTGTTTGAAATACTTTTTAGTACAAGTATTTTGCATTTTCTACCACTTCAAAATACAAAATGCTTTTTGTCACTTTTTGACGTAAGGATGGTACCGAGAGCGTGTTCTATTTTTTCTTTGTCTGTCTAAGTTGTAATTGTAATGTACTGACCGGGACAACACGTTCGGAAGCGCTTAATTTAATGTTATACTAAAACACACTTATTTTCCTATAATAAATAAGGTTCGATAAATAGTAAGCGATTTGTTGCAAGATCCCAAAGCACCCTGACCGTGAACAACGAAAAATCGGGGTAAATCCATATCGATTCATATACCCAATGACTGTAGGCATTTCTATTTACTACAGCTGCAATGTATGCTTAATTAATATTACTATTATTTTAGGGTTTTTTTTTTCATATTTCATACATATTGCAATATAACTCTTTTATTCGATTTTTATAATATTAAAGTAAAAGACATGGAGATAGTCAATTTTTGGCTTCACTTTTTAACGTGTTAATTTTATAGAGCCAGGTTTCTGGGCTCTCTGGTGATTCTGTGTTTTAAACACATCTTTAAAATAAAAGTTTTACCTTATGTCAAAAAAGTATTTTGAAAATGAAAATGAAAAATATTTTATTTCCTTGAAAAAGGTTTACAAAATTGCCATCAGGGGCCTATTGCATAACAATTTACAACTTGTATTACAAGTGGTAGTCTCTTTCTTATAAAAGGAATAGGATAGGGACTACCGCTTGTAATATGAGTTGTAAATTGTTATGCAATGGGCCCTAGTGGTTGGGACTTCCCTTTAGGTAAGGGATGCCCCGCTCCTCCATAACTAACAGTCTTAATAATCTATTTTTCAAAGAAATTATAAATATTTTATTTGAATAAAGGTATTTTGAAAATACCTATTTTGCATTTTGTATTTCAAATACCTTTTTGTAAAACTATTTTGTATTTTTATTTGAAATAGGTAAAAAACCAAAGTATTTGCATTTTGTATGATTTTTATTTGGCAAAGCATGATTGTATATCGTTCAGTATGGACCTTGTTCACTAATAATACCTATTTGGCGACATCTTAATCGTCATTAACAGCATATTTAAGAGCAGCGTAATTAAGAGTGATTATAAACATAAGCCAATTAATTACAAATATCATTAAACTCATATTATCAGGAGTGGCATTTGACAATAAATATCTGTGCAAATTTGGCAGCAGCATCAGTTTCGGGCAACCGTCAAGAAGACAGCTAGCACCATGTTCATCAAAGCGGTCAGTTCTTATTATTTTAAATATTTTTATAATAATAATATACGTACACCCATATTAAGGACCAAAAAATTATACAGTCCTTTAGATATTATTTTTATCTCGGCTTATAATGCAATATGAAAATTTGTCCATACCGCTGGTGATGGTTTTGTATTTTCTTTATAATATAAACTGTTTTGACTTCATACATCTCAGTACATTGTTATAACGAAAATAGGTCATTATTGTACGAAATACAAAATAAAGATACGCATATACTCGTAAAGCTGGCTTTGTAGTTCATGTTACACCAAAATCAAACTTACGTTTTATTGAAGTGAAGTATATACTCCCAATTCCAGCATCAGTTCAGTATTTTTTTATTTTATTGTGAATGAGTTGTAATTTTACTTGACATAAAATCAACTGAGATATTTTTTACCAAACAGTTCCTCGTCTGCTCCCTTGTCGCCGTAGCCATGGGCATCGAATACCCGGCCGGAATCGACCCCCTGCTCTGCCCAGACTACCCCTACTGCAACATGGAATTGATGGCCCGCTACAAGACTCTGCCCTACCCCTACTACCCTGGGTACCAGATCCCGTATGCCCGGATGGCGTACCCTGGCCCGTACCCCATTGTTGCCCCTATTCCTGTTGCTGCCCCTGTTCCTGTCCCGGAGCCCGTTCCTGAGCCTGTGCCTGAACCCGCCCCTGTTGCTACCTGAAGAGTAAGTAAATATGGTTTTACATAAGCAATCTCATATTTCGCATCATGCATATTGTAACAGATGCAGATTTTTAGAAACATTTTACGTGTTGTGGGCGTTTATTATCATTTTTACGTAATATTATATAAAGCTAAATAAACCTACCTAATTTGGGGGAGTAACAGCAATACAAAACGTTATTAACAAATAACAAAGTCCCCTAAAGGCGCCGGCATACTATTTAAACGCGAATCAAATTGTAGTACGTATTTTCTATGACAAGAATCACATATAAAAATCTGACGCGACGCTATGCTCTATACAAACTGCAACGTGTTAACACGTGACATCGCGTCGCGTTTTAATTGTGTGCCGGCGCTTTAACTGTTTGAGCTGTTCACGAAAATTTTTCAAACAATATTTAAAACGAAGTTTCATAAAGTATGTATTTAATCATATTTAAATGCTACCTACGTATACATATATATTCATCATAGCATATTTTTGCAGACCCGCAACCCTGCCCTCCGCTCCGCTGTACCCCGCTGACGTTGACCCCGCGTCGTGCCCCAACTATCCGTACTGCGTGTAAATTTACTGTGACATTTTACTAGGTCGCGGTACTAGAACAATTTTAATTTTCAAGAGCCATCGTTTTCACATGTTGTAACTTTTAACCAACTTCAATATCAACGTGTGGATTGCCGTGCTTGTATTTGAAAATTAAAAATAAACAATAAATGAATATAAATTACAATTTTGCCTAGATCAACCTAGAGATACTAGTTACTAAGTACACGTCCCACAATATCAATCAGTATTTGGTTTTTTACTTTGAACGTGAATTGCAAAATTCTGGAAAACTTTTTCTAGCTTTGACAATACACAAATTTGCTTCAACGTTTATTGCAATTCTACATTGAGTTTGATCGATCAAAAGCCTCACCATCTAAAAGGAATGAATAAAGGACTATAATTGAGTAATAAAAAGTACTATTCAATAAATCCTACCATCATTCCCTTCCCTAGAAAACCTATGTAAAAGATACTACCATCGCAAGCACAGTCATATCGTATTACGCATCACAAATATAGGCCTCATATCGCCGATAAAGAACAAAAGCGCCTACCGTACCGACAAAGTAGCTATACCACGAACCACGTTTAACATCTTGCTTCTCTGTCGCACTTATAAATATACTTGTAAGTGTGACAGAGAGGGGACTAGTCGAATGTGGTTCGCGGTGGTTCTCAGCAACCGTGCTGTTCAACTTCTAAAATATATCCGAGATAAATATTTTACGACATTCTCACTTTCAAATGTATCGTCAACGGGGTTTATTCGTAATATATTGTGGTTTTGGACCACCTACTACTTTTTCCAGTATTTTTAAAGTTTAGTTGAAAGGTTTTAATGTTTAATTTATGTTTTTTTTTTTTGATGAACGACCTTAGATGCTTTTCCCTACAACTTTAGGGATGACGACTACATAAAAAAATGGCATTCTGTTCTGTTTAGTCCGTCAGTTAGATCCAAAAATACTGAACACGTATTTTTCGCTTTTTCTAATTAATGAAAAAATACAAAGATCTAGAGCACCAAAGTTCCGGAGTGGGGGCTTGTTACTTTTAAGTAAAAATTGTACCTAGCGTGACGTCACGCGGAACTTCAACGCACTGTACCTTGGTCATTTTTCGTTTACGAGAAAAAAGAAAAAATACGTGTCTAAAATTCATTGATAATCTAACTGACAGACTAAGTAATTAGTTTTTAGTCATCTCGCCTATTATATTGACAGTTTAGATCCAAACGTGTTGTCTATCACATATTGTTAAAAGACATCGCAATATTCTTGTCTTCGTAATTTGAAGGTACCTTACCTACGCTTTGAAAACATCGGCAGGAACAAAGAAGTCCTGAAAACTACGAAAGTACTCATAAACAGTGCCGCGTGCCTTTAAAATGTATTAAACCTGGCTCGTCAAACTCGTGGCGTATCCTAAAGATTTCAGAGTGAAGGATATGGCAATTCATATTATTTCAACCGAACATTCTCGTTTAATGCTCTCAGTGGAACGTTACAATGCGATTGGTAAAATCGCCGTCAATAGATATTGTGCACAATGTAAACAAATTGAATGGTTATTTAATGAAATATCTATGTTCTAGTAGTTTTCTATGGTTTAATGGTTTATGATCATAATTTGATATTAATTATTGTTTCATAACACATCCTTTAGCCAGATTTGATGAGTTAGAATACTTAGAATGGAAATTAAAGTCATTTTGAATTAGTACAGGGTTCGTTTAGTTGTTTACATTGTTCGCAAATTTTATGAATGAATGAATGAATTTATTTGTCAATAGTGGGTTTACAAAAATGGTCTTAAAACTATTTACAATATGTAACTTCTACAGATCTCCACATTGTGTTGTGCCTACAGACTGGCGTACAAATATCTTTTGCTAACCTAAGTAATCACATGCATACATTAAATATACCTACGTTACAATAATGATCTGTTAAGAAACTCGCCAACACTATAGAAACATTTCTCACACAACCAAGCTTTCATCATTTTCTTAAATGCTGTAGTTCTTTGTTCTTTTATGTCATGCGGTAATTTATTATAAATTGTAATACACATTATGTAGGAATTTTTAGCCGACAATTCTAGCTTTGTAGCTGGTCTATACAATTTATGTTTGTATTGCTGTCTAACATTTCATTTGATTTTCATTTCATTTTATTGATGGCGACTTTAAACCAGTACACATCGTGCTCGCGATTGGTCGCATAAACTGCACGCTTCGCTCGCTTCCGTGCGCACAAAGGTGTCAATAATTCCCTTATACTGACACCATTTTAAGTCCCCGTATGGCACGTCCTTACAAAGTAATATATATGTGAATGACGTAGCCTCGATTTCGCCGATTTGCTCGTAAACCCGCAAGGCGTGTAGAGGGCCTATAAAATTCAATTGTCACCCGTGAAACGGGCTAATGTAACGTACTTCTCTTCTTTTAACATAAATTGTGACGATAGCCGGCAGAGGTGTAACTAAATACGGACAGTTCACTGTAAAGGATGACACATATATGCTAGAACGGTGGGTCCGACACGTCGTTTTCAGTTTTCTAAGGTAATCGCCACTTGATTATCGATGACTTATCATGGAATATTAAGTACGGATATTAAAAATTAATAGTAGTTATGTATTAGGTACAAATTAACTTCACTCAAAAGCCGATTGAGTATTTAAACCTTACAACCGTAAGCTAAGCGTACTTTAAAATTGCTTTCTGATCAGTGATCTCCAAATAGTTCTTAGGCTAAATTATCAGCATACATTTTTACCTACTTACATATCTATTATAGGTAAGGAGGCAAGAGAGAAAGATAAAGACGGCAATCGCTAACAGGCGATTCGTCTGCTCGGTTGCCGTTTTTTCGCAAAAAAATGTTCATATCAGATACACATGCAAATTGCTAGTGAGAAACGGAGCGTAGCGTCCTAGATGTCACAAGAATCAACCATATCTGGAACACGTATCGTTGAAGTAGCTCGTAATGTAGCGACTGCCAGCCAGAAGTGGGACAGCCCAGTAGGACAGTAGCGGTCTAAAAAAAAAATTTCATAATTGAAAGCCATGGACCTTCTGGTAACTCTAAATAATCTGTGAAAGCTTCTAACTACACCGCGATGTCCGCGCAATTTATTGCGTTATACGAACGCTCATAAGTAATTCGTTGTTAAGATAAGTTGCCGTTCAAAACTGACACTTTATTCTGAGTGTTGCGTATATGCCCTAGAACTTACAATTAGTAAAAAATATATAGGTAACTTAAGAAGTAAATAGCCTTACCTATTTTTTACAAGCTTTTTATTTCAACTTGCCTTGTTAATAATGTTACTGTGCGTCAAAATCCCATTTGACCCACTTCCCGATTTCCGATTGAACTAAAATTTTGCACATACATATATGTAAATCACGTGACAATGCAATATTATGGTATCATGGAGCTGATCTGATGATGAAGCAGAAAGGTGGTCATAGGAACTCAGTCATGATATACGTCGTATCCCATCGAGTAAGAGGTTTTTAGAAACGTCTCGGAAAGCAGTAGATGACTGTTGAAAGAAAGGTACAGTCGGCGATAAAAGCTTGTGCCAAAAATGACATTTTTGCAAAAAAACATATTTGAGTCTAAACTTCCTTGTCTGACGTTGCATATTAGAATTTTAAGGTGAATTATGAGTACCTACTGTTTTCTCCTTCAAAACTCAATCGTAACGAAATTTGAGAATCTGAATGGCAATGAAATAATCTGTGTCAGACCGTTTAATTTTTTTTGCCTAATTGTTACCAATTTTGAATTCCACACCTTTTTGCACCATAATCAATAACGCTGTTTTTGGAAATTTTTGATGGGCTCTAACGTCTTTAAAAATAAGAATATCAAAAAAATCAAAACGGTCCGACACGGATAAAAATAATAATAACCTGTGTTGAAAAAATCATGGCTCTATCTTAAAAAACCAGGGAGGAAATAGTCGAGAGCGTTTGTATGGAGAACTGACCCCTCCTGTATCGTCTTAAGCAGGCATGTTTCAAGTTGAAGAAAACGCTTCGCGTATTTACCTACGTATTTTCCATAGATCAAGCAAACGTATCTACTTAGCGTGTCAAATGAACTCAGTGAAATCCACTGAGTTGTCCGTCTTTACTCGCAGCTTGCAGCTTTCGGGCGTCAATTTTTGTAAGTTGAAGTCAACCAAAACATAAAAAATGCCTCGTTACGTGATATTCAATTGCAACAACACAAAAATTATGAACAATCAAGAGCCTGAGACATATTTAAAATTACAGGCAAGAATCAACTTCAGTACAAAATTTGACACGCTCGGCCCCTATACAAATATATGAATTTGTTTCTTCTATCTAAATTAAGTTCTGTGGTATTTTCTGAATGCAGTCAAGTAGTAGAATGTAAATATTTATTACGAAGAGACAAGCCCAATCTAATGGTAAATAAGTGACTCTAAAGCACAACAGTATCTAGTAAATTAACTTACTAAATAACGGGGTATTTAAAAACGGCGCAAGTGACAAGATTTGAGCGTTTGGGTTTATCATCCATTATTCATTTTGTTATTCATACAAGGGTGATTAAACAAAAAAAAACTTTTTATGGAATATGCATATCTATTTAAATGTGTACTGCCGTGCCCCCAGATTAGTTTTTAAAAAATACCCAAATGTTTTCCATTGAGTTGTCGAAAGTCGAAGCAAAGCGTCGTGTTTCTCGCCATATTCTGAAGCAACATCATTTATAGCTTAGCCCAATTGTGGCATGTTGGCGGCAATGTGAGCTCTCTCAAAAATCTAATAGTGTTGGATTTACTCCACTTCCTATTGTGACATAAGGTTACCGATACCTACATTCGCAACATAATGGATTCGCATTCGCATTAATTCGCATTAATAGGTACCTACCTACCTACCTGTAGTATCTGCAAAACATGGCTATTTTTGCGTGCATCTACTGAGAGTACGGTTTTTTGTGCGGCGCCTAGTCGCGTGTGTGACAGGCCCCGCTATCTCTTGTGAGTTATACGCACCGACGCTATCCTTCCTAAGTTCCTAAACGCCAATCGTCAAATGTTTGGCGCTTGTATGATTTCTCGCGAAAAAGGAACAACGTTGGACGAATCCCGCTACATCTTATGACTTACGTGTATCGATACTTAGTTTAGCAACCGAATGGCTTCCGCAATCGCTATCGTCACACGCCACGTCGCATGTTTTGCGACGCTATAGAAAACAATAAAATTAGTAGGGTACCTAAGTCTGCAATAGATATGGTCATCTTTGGATGCATCTACTGACAGTACAGTTTTTGTGCGAAGGCGCCAGATCGTGTGTGTGACGGGCCTCGCTACCCCTTGTGAGTTATACACACCGACGCTATTCCGCTTCCTCTTGTGACTTACGCTTCTCGATATCGCCTGGTCGCGTGTGTGACTGACCCCGCTTCCTCTTGTGAGTTACACGCACCGACGCTATCCTTCCTAATCGCTATGGTCAAGCCAATCGTCAAATGTTTGGCGCTTGTATTATCTCTCGCGGAAATGGTAATGTCGTTGGACGCATTCCGCTTCCTCTTGTGACTTAAGCTTATCGATACCTACTTTAGCAACCGAATGGCTTCCGCAATCGCTATCGTCACACGTCGCGTCGCATGTTTTACGACGCGATAGAAAATTAAAATTAGATAGAACTAAATCTGCATAGATATTATGGTCATCTTTATAGTTATCTATTGACAGTATGGATTCTTGTGCGAAGGCGCCTGGTCGCGTGTGTACCTGCCCCGCTTCCTCTTGTGAGTTACACGCACCGACGCTATCCTTCCTAATCGCTATGGTCAAGCCAATCGTCAAACGTTTGGCGCTTGTATGATCTCTCGCGGAAATGGTAATGTGGTTGGACGCATTCCGCTTCCTCTTGTGACTTAAGCTTATCGGTACCTACTTTAGCAACCGAATGGCTTCCGCAATCGCTATCGTCACACGTCGCGTCGCATGTTTTACGACGCGATAGAAAGCATAATAAAAGTAGTAGAGTGTGGGTGTCCCGACATCGTCTTTGTTTTATGTTAATATCTTTTTTATTAAGGCCCCCGCTATTCTGTGGACATCTTTTAGTTTTGTTTATCTGTAGTAGTAGTGCTTTCTTATCGAGTATATTGAGTGTTAGGTCATCTTTTGTTTTTATAATTAGAATTCATTATTACTGTCCTCCTACTTTAAGAAAATCAGGCTTCACGACGAAATTGTACCTCTACATAATATACTTAAGTAGATAATTTTAGTTTTTGTTAACTATTAGTTAAGAATAGATACATAATATTTACCTCAAGATCTTTTTTCGAAATTTGTCGGAAATTTCCCCTTCGTTCGTATTTTCGTGGGTGACTCGCTGATTTATAAAAAAAGTTAATATGTATTAATTTAGGCTTCGAAATACTTCTACTTCTTCAGTCGTACTTTCAATGTTGACATAATCACCGATTTAGATTTTCATTCTTTTTACAAATACTAATTAATCCTCTCATAATTTTAAGTAGATGTCTCAACATAATGGTATTTAGTTAAAACATGAAGAAGAAATATCGAGTGAGACCTATCGGTATGTTTTGAATGTAAGTAATCTTGGTTATTATTTCTTGCAACCAGTGGCAGCGACTGGCGGAAGACCGACCCACGTGGCGTCGTGTTGTCCATGACGGTCAATCCAAGCACAACAATGCCTGGTTCTCCGCTTTGAATGATAAACGCATGAGGCGTCACGAGCAGGCCTCTAACCCTTGCGCATTTGGGGAGCATACACCTGCGTATGTGTGACCGAGGGATCCTCTCTCGAATTAGACTATACAGCCACGAACGCAAGTGTCGTAAAGATGCTTAAACCAACCAACAGATGCAAAGGCCTATTATTATTAATAGGTAGTGTATTTTTCCTAAGCTATAGTAAATACACACAAAGTACGTAACAAGAGAAGTTGCTGAATTCCAAGTTCGAATTCGAACACGAATTCACCGACATTTCAAATTTTCGCAAAACTGGCAAAAGATCCTTTTCGAGTTTCGATCCACAACATCGACTGTAGGTATTTTAATCGTAATCGATAATCCAGGCGCCTCCTTCGTTCAATAAACACGAATCCAAAATAAAAACCTAACAAAAGGCCCTGAATATCTCAAAGAAGGCAGCTCAATCGTTATACGGAGTGTGTTATTTATTAGTTTAGATTATCGCAACAAATCACGCGCGTCCCGGATTCATTTTGTGTAACCCGAGAACACCCCTTATATTTGATGAGTGAACAAATAAATATATTTACAGTATCCTGTTTATCAGGCGGGGTGTTAATAAAAATGTAGGGGAGGGTGGGGTGAAATGGTCTTGAGAAAGTATTTATAATAATTTTGTAAAGATATTGTCGAAATTGTTAAGCTTCTTAAACAACTGTTAGGTATATTTAATATTGTTATAACTAATATTTCGCGTAAACAAACCTCCGACATTTCAAGGACGGCGTTTCCCCGTGCAGTCTTCTCCGAGACCACGGGAACAACACCGTCCTTGAAAAGTCGGTGAAAATCGTGTAACTCATAAAAAGTTTAAATCAGTGTCACTCATCGATATTTCTCTATAATTTTACATAGTCAGCCTCGGTACATTTATGTCAGTAAGTGTGATCAACAGTCAGTAAAATAAATCAAAAGTCAATTGCTTGCAGCGATTACAGACGACAGGCAAACAAAAGATTAAAGACAGTTCTGCGCCTTAATCATCACAAAATTGCACTACATACCTTATTGATATATATTATTTTATCTCACATTAAACTGGCTAAAAATCCCCAAAACTTAGTACTGCTAAGGATTTGACGACTATTTTGACCATTGATTTGCGATAGAAAACAGTTCTGTCATGCGTCGACCCTCCGCCAAAACATAGGCAGAATCAAAGTGTTCATTTTAAACTACATACACGAGTAAATTAAATTTATCTGACCATGATGTTAATTTTCCGTTGCTAAAATAATAAAAATCAACATCTTATTCCTCACACCACTTTTCCCGCATCTCCCCAACCGGTGTGAATGGGCCCGTGGCCAGGGTGGCCGGTGTCCGTCGCCCTATCGTTCCCAATAAATTAGGAGCCACTAATACAACCCATGCCCTTACAGAAGACTGGTCGTGTCAACTCGCCACTAATGTACAGCTTTGATAACACATTCAAAACCACTCATGTGCTAAGGACCAGTATAAAAAGACCTAAAAGACTTTGCAGAGTCCTAAAGGTTAACCAAGCTTGAGGGGTCAAAAGATTCTGGGCAGTTGTGAGGAACGTAAGTGATATTGAATCGCAAGGAAATGTTACCTCTTTTATATCATTAGTTTAGTATACCCTGTCGCTTGGCTCGTTTGTGTAATGTAAATTCCTGCGTGCTTTATTGTTGACGATGACTCGGTATTTAATTGATTTAGTATACAGATTTATGGTCATTATAAATGTAATTCTGTATATGGTATGGGTGCGTATTCGCATGGATTTTTGCGAGGTGAGTGTTAAGTTTTGGTTTTCAATGCTCGCAAAAGTAAGGAATATGTTGTACGAAAAGATTTGCCTTCGTATTGTTACGGAAACGTACGAAGGAAACCCTTTTCGCACTACATCTGTACTTTGATGCTATATCTCCTAACTTTCAGCTTCAGAAGAGCGATTCATTTGGTTCATACGAGTAAAAACAATGCTAAATTGTACCTAATTTGTAGGTATTTCTTCAAAGATAAGGTATAAAGGATGTAAAGATAAATGATTTTTTTGATAGGTGATTTATGATCACATGATGCTTTCTGTAGAAAATGAAGCCGGAAACTCCGGCCCGGTCAAATGTGAGCCACGCTTCACTACTTTGATATAATTTTAGACACATTATTTTAGTACATTAATTAATGATTGGTAATGTACTGTACTAAAATATCTGAGTGGTCCTACAAATATGTTCAAATACCGGATGGTAAGTACTAATTGTGCTAGGTACTATATCACACTTCTTAGTTCTTTAATTTAATATGTAAGTAATTTCTTCATGGAATACGGCAGGCGGGCAGCGGAGCGTGCGCATCTCGCGATTTGTCGCGATCGCATGGTGCGCGGGAGTGGATCGGCTTAAACGATATGGAACCATCATAAAAGGTAATTTAAAAAAAACATACAGACGAATTGAAAACTCCCTTCCTCGAGATTTGGACGGCGGTTAAAAAACCTAATAACATGAATTGGAGTGACGTGAGTAAAGGTTGATTAACAAAATCCTTATAAATAATTATGTACACGTATTTATATTTTTAGAATTTTTACACTAACTTCAGTTAATAAAGTCTAAAATAAAGCTCAATAGAAACCATTTATTTTATCAAACCAATAAAAGTAACAAAACAAAACACAAGTTTCCTTGCAGTTTACTTTTAGATCAAAATATTCAAATACAGATACATATTATGTATGGTTTACATATCTAACTGGCGCACACAGAAGTTACTTTGATTAGATCTTATTAGCCCGAATATGTAATTATAAATCTGCCTCAAAAATAGTTTAATCTTCATTTAAAATGAGTTATTATTACATACATACATACAATCACGCCTGTATCCCATAAAGGGGTAGGCAGAACACATGAAACTACTAAAGCTTCAGTGCCAATGAAACTGTGACATTGCAGTGACAGGTTGCCAGCCTCTCGCCTACGCCACAATTTAACCCATATCCCATAGTCGCCTTCTACGACACCCACGGGAAGAAAGGGGGTGGTGAAATTCTTAACCCGTCACCACACAGGATAGTTATTATTGACTTTGAATTTACTGGTAAGAAAGAAAGATAATTTATAAAACAAAATAAGCTAACGATACTTGGTAAATGATTGCATCAACCCTTATTCAAACAAAAAGTGATGTCGTATAATCTCTTTGCCGCGGACAAGCGACGAGGGCTTAAACTTATGAACAACTCGACTATAATCGACTCGACGTATCGATGTTCGCTCAATAATCGAAACATGCACATCACTAGGCAATGTATCGGAATAAAATACGTGGGACTGATGCTTTCGTCATTTTTTAGCGTTCCGTAGTCAACTAGGAACCCTTATAGTTTCGCCATGTCTGTCTGTCCGTCCGTCCGTCCGTCCGTCCGCGGATAATCTCAGTGACCGTTAGCACTAGAAAGCTGAAATTTGGTACCAATATGTATATCAATCACGCCGACAAAGTGCAAAAATGAAAAGTGGAAAAAAATGTTTTATTAGGGTACCCCCCGACACGTAAAGTGGGGAGTGATTTTTTTTTTTTCATTTAAATCCTAACGTGTGATATATTGTTGGATAGGTATTTAAAAATGAATACGGGTTTACTAAAATAGTTTTTTGATAATATTCATATTTACGGAAATAATCGCTCCTAAAGGAAAAAAAAGTGTGTCCCCCCCCTCTAACTTTTGAACCATAAGTTTAAAAAATATGAAAAAAATCACAAAAGTAGAACTTTATAAACACTTTCTAGGAAAATTGTTTTGAACTTGATAGGTTCAGTAGTTTTTGAGAAAAAAACGGAAAACTACGGAACCCTACACTGAGCGTGGCCCGACACGCTCTTGACCGGTTTTTTAATAAAATGTAAGCGACGTTACATTTTGGACACGGAAACGGAAACTATACTAGGGTGTGTAGGGTGGCTTCTCTCTATCGCAATAGGATGGCAGGAGATATTTAATGAGGAAATTATCTCCGACTGTCATCTTAGCAAGCTTTCTTGCAGAGATTATTTCTTACAGTTTAATAATATTACTCATTTCTGCACAGGTATCAAACGGATTCCCAAAACTGTATGGTAGGTAATTTGTAACATTATACATCCACTTATTAAACACAAACTCATTTTTTGCGACCAATAATTAACATGAACCCAATCAGTTAAACATTGTATTTCGCAGTTTCATACTGCACCCTATGATTATTGCTCCTAACTACCAGTCGGCAAATCATTTAATTTTGAAAACTCATAAAAGATTTAGTTTGCTGTTAGCAATTAGGTTGTGAGATTAGTGTGTAACCAATCATTAGTTGTCAGTGTACAATATTGTTTTAATTTTTTTTTTTTTATACCACGTCGGTGGCAAACAGGTATACGGCCCGCCTGATGGAAAGCGGTCACCGTAACCTATGGACGCCCGCAACTCAAGGGGTGTCACGTGCGCGTTGCCGACCCATTAGAAACTTGTACACTCCTTTTTTGAAGAACCCCATACTGTAGTTCATCGGGAATACCTCGACAGGGAGCTCATTCCACAGCCGGAGCGTTCGTGGGAGGAAATTCCTCTGAAACCGCACGGTGCGCGACCATTTAGGTTGCAAGGTGTGTGGATGAGCGCCCTGTCGATGGCGAGCGGTGCGATGATGAAAAGTGGCCGTTGGCATCATGTCAAACAGTTCTTCAGAACACAACCCATTGTACAGGCGATAGAACACACATAAGGAGGCGAAGTCACTCCTTAGACTTAAGGGTTCAATACCGCCTGTTAGTTTGGGATCGTCGACAATTCGTACAGCGCGTCTCTGGATCGAGTCAAAGGGTCCAAGCTGGTATTCAGGTGCTCCTGCCCAAAGGTGACAGCAGTACTCCATGTGGGGTCTAACTTGCGACTTGTACAAGAGCAGTCTTTGCCCCGGAGTAAATAAGTAAGTAGTTATTAATTGAAAAATATATGTATGTAGCAAAAATCTACTTTGTTGTTTTATTATTCCTACTGTTATCGGTTAATTTTCGTACGGTTGTCTCATTCGTCACCTAACTGTGGATTGCAATAATGTCTAATTTCGACAGGTCATTGTTTGTAAACGTATCCGAATCAAACGTCAGTTTTGGCAAGTCGAATAAAGCAACCGGTTTCTTGATGTACCTAATTTTAATGTAATAACAGTAGACCTTAATATCATACCTAAATCATGAAACTAAATGAAATGCAGAAAATATGATTCTGTGCCATCTGCGTCACTTTCAATCTTATATGTCATCTATACTAATATTATAAATGGGAAAGTGTATGTGTCTGTTTGTTTGTCTGTCTTTCACGGCAAAACGGAGCGACGGATTGACGTGATTTTTTAGGTGGAGATAGTTGAAGGGATGGAGAGTGACATAGGCTACTTTTTGTCTCTTTCTAACGCGAGCGAAGCTGCGGGCAAAAGCTAGTTGTCAATAAATGTGACAGAAGGCTACATATATAAGGCATTAGCGTACTGAGCTGTCAAAATTAAAAGGATATGATCAAGGAAAATCATATTCAATGCCCAATAAGCCCAGCATCTTAAAACTAGCGAGTTATTACAGGTAAGTATCTAACTTTATGAGAGTGTGAACTTGTGCAAATTGTGTTCCATGCCCTTATTATATTAGAAATGTTTCTTTGTAATTGAAACTTTGTACTGAACATGTAGTACTTTACATGTAACGTATATAAGTGTGCAAGCGAATTTAGTGTATACTGTATAAATTATGTGTAAGTATAAATTGTGTGTATAAATTATGAGAGGTGATCGATGGGCAGAAAATATAATATTATGAGTCATAATGCACTCTACCAAGTCATACAGGCAACGTGATAATCAATTGGAACCCTGGTAATTTTATATTTTTCAAGTAATAATAAAATATGTGTAGGGATTAAAAAGTTCATGGTAATCAAACCAGGGAGAAATAAACCTTTTATAAAAATGCAATTGACAAAATTATCTTCCCCTACTTCGTTCCCTCCATACCTATTGAAGCTATTTTGACGAAGATGCAAAAATACTTTCTCCATCGGCCTCTACTTTGTGAAAAGCTATGCTGACCTATCCAGGCTTGCTACCACATAACTCTTCTTGATTACCTAAGTACTCTTCTTGATTATCATCATCTTTTAGATCATGAGTTGTCATAATGCAACATATTTTCAACTTTCTCCAAGGCCGTCTACTTATCACTTCGATTACAGATCTATCAACCATCTAAAAGCTACGCATTTATGAAACGCTTTACCTCCGCACTACGCAAAATAGCGTCCATTGTGTAACTGTCAAAACGTTATGGCTTCTCGGGCCGGCCTGTAATTATAACTACTTAGCAGCGATGGCCCATCAATCAGGAACAATTGTATTGATTTATAGGCGATCCGGTTATCTGGGCCGTGGGAAATTGGGTGCAGCGAGTACTTTTGTTTTCTCCTCACTAGCTCGGAAACACGTGTTTTGTCCTTAAATACCAGCGGGTAAAAACGCATTTTATCCACTAGTGGGTAAAGTAATTTGACCTTGAATAAAGTCAAATTAACTGCTTTAAAATTGATAAAAGTAGGTGAAAGCAGTGATAAACGCATTTTTTGCGTCGTAGTTTCCTCGCTATAGTGAGGGGAAAAGTTTTGTGTTACACTCGGGTGCAAATGTATTTTACTTCTCGTGTGTTAAAAAACTCGCATGTTCAAGATTCTATTCTCGAACCACTCGCTTCGCTCGTGGTTCAACTATAGAATCCTTTCACTTGCTCGTTTTTCAATTCCACACTCGGCGTTAAAATACAACTTTGCCCCCTTGTATAACAAATAACTATGTATTACCAAGTAGTGTATGTTTAAAAGCTTTAGTCTTTTCTTCAGTTTTATATAGCTCAAGTTTACCAGCAGAAGCAGCTTAGCAGTAAGTACCAGTCTCGACACGCTAATGCGCAATATGTAAAAATATAATACTCTTTTGTCACATTTCTTAACACTAGTAGGTACTTTTACAGCTGCTGATTTTGAAACAGATTCGGCAAATATCAGCTGTTATCATTAAATGATATGAACAATCACCAGGCAATTTATTGGAGATATGCAGAGAATATATAGAATGCCTTTAAAATTTAGAAAGCCGCTTGTGTACGTTTTCAGGACACCTTTAATTCGAGGATTCTGCTATTTACAAATTATTACTATTTATTATTACGTATTACATGAAATATTCTATATATATATATATATATATATATATTTATTTAAATATAAGGTATATATGTATATTTATGTATTTGTATATATTGGTATAATAGGCTGCATGTTCTAATTATTACTGGGGTAATAATTGAATTGAACTATTTTTTCTTTCTGTACAGTGTTCGTTTGTCTATCATGTTTTTATTACTTTTTTCCTCTCAATTCGCTCAAAGGTTGACTGGAAGAGATCCCTTATAGGGATAAGTTCGCCTTTGTACACCATAACTATACTGTATTTCTATGTCCTAACTTGTCTTATGTACAATAAAGTGTTTACATACATACATACATGAAATATTCTTCCCCTTCTTACCTATGTCCGTTCTGCCACTGTGCACTATCAGACAAAGTATACCTACCCAAAAATCCTATGGATGTTTAAAACTTATTTTAAGATCATGATACCAAATTTTTGCCTACTCACATAACATCCAAATCAAAATTGTATAACAAAACATGCATAATAAGCACAATAATGTTTGCATTTGAGCATCAAATTAAATATCAGGGGTCAAAGAACAATGGCCGACAATCTCCGGGACCTTTGTTAATGCACTGTCTACGCATTGATAGCCCAAACTAATAATTAACTGCGATTTAACGCCGATACAGATTTTAGACTGAGAGCCGACTAGACGTAGGTATGGGAAGTTGGTTAGATATAAAAAAAGTCAAAATTAATGGTAAGATTTTTTATTGTTTAGGTACAGCTCGAGATGTTCTAGTCGAAAATTAGTTATTTGTTTTACAAGAGGGCAAAGTTGTTGTTTAACCGCACGTGCCAATATTGAAACCCGAGCCAGCGAAAGATTCCAATATTGAACCGCGAGCGAAGCGAGTGGTTCAAAAAGTGGAATCTTGAGCGTTGCGGGGGTTTCAAGGCACGAAGGTTAAACAAACTTTGCCGCCGAGTGAAACACAAAATTTTTCACCACACCAACACGAACAAAATACTGACTATAAAACATGTTCAAAATCAAATCTATCAATTTATTCTATATTAGTGATTTAAAATCATCATTTATACGCAATTTCTACTAGCCAGCTCAAGATATCAAGTTAAAATTTGTATGAAATTACTTTGCGACCTTGAGGATAAAATGCAATTTTGCTGTTTTCGAATAGCAAAGTAAGCCTTTAACAGTTGGTGTGGTGAAAAATAAATTACCAAATGAAGATATACTACATAGTAGTAGGTAGTAGTAATCACTTTATTGTGTGCAACAGTTTATATGAAATTTGTAAGAATAGAGATACAAAGGCGAGCTTATCTCTCTATAAGGGATTTCTTCCACTACTACTTATTATATTTGCTAATATCGTTGTCACAAAGAATCATATATATTATTGAGATTTAAATGAACCCTCATAAAAAATAATTTTTCATGTAGGTATGAATAATCTAATTTTAAACGATACATTTTTATTGTATAATTTACAACACTGAAACTTACACTTTTAGTAGGTTATGTTGGTGTTTCATAATTCGATTTATCCGATTTATTCAAAAATGAAGCCATTAAAGTGCAAGTGTAAAATTCTAAACAGTTTTTTTGTATCATAATGACGTAAAGATTCCTACCGGCACCCGCACTACTATCAGGGTCCCACGATCAGCGATACGCTTCTAAGAAGTAGGTAACTCCTCGGTTTACGGCTAAAAGGTTTTAGATTAGATAATTATATGTAATGCGATGAACGATATCTTTACCTTTCAATAAAACCTTACAAGTGAGAAGTATGTTGAAGATTATGATTGCGCTGTGTTAGGAATGCATAGAAATGAAGGGTTCTGCAGTCCGGCAGACTGAATTGTAGAAGTGTAGAATTTTAATATACGGTATTGTTTTTAAAACTCAATGACTAGATTGTAAAAAGTACTTTTTCTCAAACATGCAATGAAATATTGTCTTTACGTTCCTTAAAATGGGCTGGGAAGTATCGCTTTTTGGGCGCAACAACTCGAGAGGACTGTAAAGGGATTTCATATTATTTTTTAGGCAAGGCAATATTTTTTGTAACTTTTTTTATAAAATATTGTCCTTTAGAGCATTTTTTTTTTTATTTCATTGTATGTTTGAGAAAAACACTATTGGGACCGTGCACGACGACAACGCCACGTGACAGGTGACCATTATGGACAATATTGTCGCCGCGGTCAAGCGAGAAATAAGTAAACATTGTGAAAAAATTAATGAAATTTTGTGTTATTTTACTATATTAGACAATTTTGGACGATGGTGGTTATAACATTATCGCCAATAATATTAAAATTGTTGTTTCCAGTGAGAAATTAACAAACTGGTGACTAAAACGGGGTTTCGTACCATCACTCACGAAATCATTTTCCAACCAGAGACGATAATAAATGCAAGAAATTGGTGCTAGCTGGGCATTTTCTAGAGATTGAAGACATTATTCCACCATTTGTACTTATGGTCAATAAAGTATAAATAAATCATTGGCTTTTGAAATTGTTGATCAGTTCACTGCTATGCTATGTCAATTTCATAGGCTTACTGTAAGTATATATCATTTACAGGGTACAGGGTTTATTGTCAAATAAAAACAAACTCTATAATAACTTTTAATTATAATATACATTACAAAAACTTCTTTCATTTACTTGAAAATATTGGAGGTTTACCAGATAACACATCAAATATGTAATCATCAATGCGATGAAATCCCTAAGTTCTCAGGAATTGTATTTAAAATGTGATAAGCCTGCAGTGGATTGCTACTTCTATTGTTCTCTTGCTCCTTCGTCCCATTGAAACCTCGATATTTACGCATTTTCGTCAATCCGTTTCGATTTGTACACAGGAGCACACATGAGAAAACAACTCAAATTATTTTGGAACATAACTGGGATTGGCTTCCACATCGGCTTTTCTACCTCCAATAAAGTTTGTACTACAAATTCACCGTAAATTCAATTCAATACTTGTATAAAATGATCACGCACTTTAAGTAAAACTTCAGAGGTGAGATGACACTTTTCTTCTTACGGCAATTATCCACTTAAACGGTGGTTTCGTTTCCACCACGGTCTTGGAAATTGCTAGAATTTAGTCGCTATTTTTCTTGGAGTTATTACAATTCACCATAACAAATTTTACTAGGTCCACATTAAAATTTATTTCAAAAACGATATGAAAATGTTACTCCAATATGAATTTGACATCGTAAGTCAGCGACCAAGATGTCAATTTTGGCCATAGTGAGCGCTGTGATCGTTTTAGCTACCCCCTCCACCCGCTTTGCACCCTGCCAATACATGCCTCGGCGTGAAAACGGATTCCCGGCCTCGTATCCCTATCCGTATATACTCACTTGGCCGGAAATCCTCATTTTCCCGGCCTCTGATGTAATATACTATTATCTACAAACACGGAGAAAAAAGTCTCGTCCATGATACCTAAATAGTGTAATCTGAACGAGAAAATCTAGTAAATTCTGGGACAATTGTTCACATAGTATAAATAACTAAACTAGTCTGTTTAAATGCGTTGAGCTTAGTGAACTAGTTATCTTGTAATTGCTACACATTAAAATAGCGTGTATTACTAGAATATTTAGTAATCATAACACGTGGACCGTAATATAAATAATATTTTCTTGCAGAGCTTAATAAATGAAATGTGAACTTGACAATATATTCTTGTTAAGGTAATATATACATTACGTATCATAAAATAATAATATTGTAATGGTCACACAGTCAAATTGTGTGTATTACTTGATTATTCTGTATTTATAACAAATGGAGTGTCTAAATAAACAAAATAATGTAAACTCCACAAGAAATTCTTGTAAAGGTTATAAAACTTTAGTTAGGCCAATAATAGGTATCGTTAAGAATACAAGTCATCTGATATATATTACATTCTCTTCATTTATGTACACTTCATTAAATGGTTGATAGAACAAGAAAGTTAGTTACAGCAACTGCATTTATGGTACTCTCTAATAAATATACAATTGCCTTAACGTGTTATATTTTTATCGGTACCTATGAATTTGTCTGTGTACTGTATAGACAACTAACATTTCTTGTAAATGTAAAAAAAGGTTTGTTGTCTATACAAGGTGGTTCAGTAGGATTAAAGGCTGAGCCACGCCAGATACGTGTACGTAGACGTATGCGTGGCGTGCGCGCTGTAAAGTACGAATCTTCAAAAGAGATGATACACCGCTAGACACACACGGGTAACACGTCACACAAGCGGTGTAATCTCTAATGAGGATTCGTCATTTACACCGCGTACGCTACGCGCACGTCTACGTACACGTATCTGGCGTGGCTCAGCCTTTAATCCTACTGTACCACCTTGTATAGACGACAAATCTTTTCTTACATTTACAAGAAATGTTAGTTGTCTATACAGTGCACAGACAAATTCATAGGTACCTACCGATAAAAATGCAGGTTGCTAGGACCAGTTCCAAGAGACAGAAGCCTAGAGTTGAAACTGGGATCCGGAAACCTGGGTCACCCAGCATATGGAATGGATGCTATGAGCGGTGAAAATTGGTGAATCTGAAAGTAAATAAAATAATTATATAATTTGTTATAAAAAATATATTTCAACGATCCTTAGTGCAAGACTTTGTTCATATATTCGTCAGTGTTAATAGAACCGTCCTTTATTTCGTCCAAAATTTATATTTTGCAGAATTTTTCCACTTTTGTTCCACAGTATGGCATGGGTCACAGGAAACTTGCAACCATTGTAAATCATCTGAAAAAGACATTAAAATTTCTATGAATAAATTTTACAATAAGTAATATTCTACGTCCACTTCAGATATATATAAAGACTGTCCACGATAAAAAGTGGTCATATATAACATGGTAAATCTTTTGATACAATGAGAATTTATAAGCAGCATGTTTGTCAAATAATTTGTAGATATCAAACTACATTATAAAAATACAAACAAATTATAAACTTTAGGTGGCCTATGAATTTTAGCAGTATGTATCTCATGATAACAATATTTTTTTGTACAGTGTCTTCTTGCAGTCTTTAAGTACAACAGTCTTAATGACAAAAATATTTTTTTAATGTTTAATTATAATAGCCAAAATATACTCTATTACATACTGATTTTACGATAGTAATCATTTTTCTGATTGTAATCAGATTGAGAAAGTACTGAGATTTTCTAACTTTGCTGAATTCGACTTTTTGACACTCTTTGGCTCTCCATACAAAAACAAATGTCAGTGCTTGGAGTAGAAAGTCTTCCTGACTCCCAAAAGTCGAAATGAGTTTCAAAAAGTATTTTTTTGTTTGCTAAGATGTCATTCTCATGTGTGTAAAACAGCTTATAAAAATATAATTATTTATAAAATTGTGCCAGGAAGCGTGTGAAGTTTGTTAAAAAACGCTGTACAAGAAATGAAATGCTTGATGGTATACATTCGACGAAACCTCAGACACACTAAAGCATTATAAGGAATAGCTTTAATTGTTATATAGTTTTGTGTATATAGATTTATCAAAATATAATATTGCTTCAAAATGTGCATTCAGGAAGAAAGATTTATCATGTTATGTATGACCACTTTTTATCGTGGTCAGTTCTTATTAGTTCAGTATTTAGATTTTGCCCACGTAATGTCGTATGAATTTGTATGCAATGTAAAATGAATACAACATTAAATGCCTTTTTACTCACCATTCTAATTATCTACTAAGTTCTACATGTACGGTACATGACTCACCGGCTTTTGCCAACTCTGCTATCTTCCATCCTTGCAAGAGTTTTTGCACCTCTTCATCCATTTCCTAAAATGGAAACTACCAAACGAATGGATAATACGTAGTGAGTACGTTTAACGATAAAATAATATAACCTATTGCGATCCGCGTCCACGCGTGATCTCTCATGACACGTAAATGGCCGCCGACCACGCCGCGAGCGCTTTGACATTGCGTTTCGTTACACAAGCAAAACATTTATTTATGCGAACAATATTTTTGTTATAACAATAATTTTTCGGTGTATATTACGAGAATATCATTGTTATTTTTTACAAGAGGCGCAAAGTAAAATCAACTATACTGCTATAGCATTCACTAAGATATACAATGGTACTTAAACATGGCGTTTCGTTACAAAAACGAAACACATATTTATACTAACTAAATACTTTTTGAACAGAACTATTTGTTCACCAGTATACATTACGAGAATATTATTGTCATTATTTACAAGAGCTGCAAAGTAATACCAACTTATAAAACAGTCATATCAACTATACTGCGATGGCATTCGCTACGATACAAATAATAGAGTTGACAGCGATGCGCACATATTTATACAAACTTAATATTTTTAAATATAACTCTTCGTTGAGTTTACATTACAAGAATATTCTTTTTATTTCTTTACGAGAACTACAAAGTAATGGCAACGTATAAAAAAGTTATAGGAAGTATACTGTGATAGTAACCGCTAAGATTAAGATTGTAAAGATAATTTTTATTTTTTTGGCATTACAAGAAGCTTCTTGTTAATAGAATTATCGTAACCTTTATTCTATTAGTTGTAAATAAAACTAGAGTTCTCGTATATGTAATTCAAACAGAACTGTTAAGTGCATATTAATGTTTGCTTAGTTCTATTGAATTCAAGATATAGTAAACGTAACAATACAGTTGTTTTAATTACGAGATTGTAGTACCAGTTACGATAAATCTATTTTACTAAACGTTCTGGTAGTATTGTTAAAATATTTTTTTTCCGTGAACCTTTGCAGTGGGCATATCTCTAAATGCTTACCATGACAATCATTTTATACTAATTACTTATATTAATTATGCATATTAGCAGCCGTTTGCAAGATTCAGCAGATAGTAAAATAAAATCCTACTGTAACGTTGTGATGGTAATCACAATAAAACTGGGTAATAGCCAGAATAAGTTGGTTAGGTTGCGTCAGGTGCCAGAAGAGCAAACTACACATAAATAGGAGGATTCGCGGGGCTTCGTGGACCCAGGACATGGCTTGAACACATCCCAGTCTGCTGAATGTTATGATCGACTAAGATGTAATATTAAATTAGAAGGAACCCTAAACTACCCTTATTTTTTATTCACCGAACAGATTGTTTGGAAGATGTGGAGTTGTAGACGATGATCATGCAGTAGCCCTTTTCAATCGCAAGCAATTTTGCTGTCTCTCCCAAATTGCCAGTGTTACGTTGTTTGACACTTCATTTTAACGTTCCAAAATTAAATTGAACTCCTCATTTTGGTCATAACTACTACTTATAAAAAAGGAACGGTTTTATAAGGTGTCTTATTGTTTTACAAATAAGACGGTAAGGTAAAAATACCAATGCTTGATATGCTAAAGCCCAGTAGATAGACACCCTTCTGTAACATTTATTGACAATGACTTAAGATTGAGAGCGAAATCTAATGGGTCACTGTCAAGCACTGGTAGTTTTACTTACATTAAATATAATTTGTGATGTGATAAATTCTGGAACATTTTTACAAGTTCGATTTTAATGACATTGCAACAAAATTGCAATATTGCACCATAAACATTCACCAAAACATTTTTAATTAAATTTTAACAGCTTTATTCCTTTAAGTGCAATTAAACTCATTATGGTAAGGTCGATCGGTTCGGATTAAGTTAAGCGGAGTCATTAGGCGCCGCCATTTGTGCTCCTGTCTGTACGTAATGCGAGATGCAACGATAATGTAGAGTTGTAGACGGACCTGCATCTACAGCATGTTCTGTATAATTATAAAAAAAAAATATTAAGCCCCTCCGCGTGGAAGAAGTGAAACTTCGTAACGTAAAAAAAAAAAAAAATTGAACTGTTTATTTCTTTCAAATACATTAATCAGTACATGCTTAGATCTTAGCCTAATCTATATTTATTCTAGATTGTTAGCCAAGACGAGTAGGTTATCTTTACATTTATAATTAAATACATGCAAAAATCTTAAATGTATTTTTAATTATTCTATATCTACTTTTATGAAAATAGGAAGGGGTATTTCAAAATCCGAGTTGGCAACACTGAGCGTTAAACGTTTAACGCTGTCTGTGAGAGTTAAACATTTAACGCTGTCAGTAGAAAGTCGCATTAGAAGTTTCACTTCAAAATATAGGCAATGACAACAAGTGTGACAGTGCCATAAAGAAAAAACACAGTGTATTGGAGGTCAAAATATTTCAATTTAACAAGAGCTTTCTTATTATTATTATTACAAGTTGCCAGCCGAGCTTCATTAAAGTGGAAAGCAGTACATGAAAGTTTTTGATTAAAGAGTTTTCTTGTCAATTCTAATGACAAAGCTGTGTCGAAACCAACCTGAGTTTGGTTTACACGGGGGGCAAGAACCATACCGTTCTGCCCTAGGGATGGACAGAGGGCGCTACGAGTCCTTGTATAGATTACTCATATGAGAGAAAATTTCGACCTCGACAGCTGTGACCTGGGTGGCCAAGCGGATTAAGAGGCATTTCCCGCTATTGGAAAGTACGCTGGTTCGTTTCCAGCCTCAGGCACCAGAGGACTTGGTCACTTTTTCTTTCATATGTGTAATTTATTTCGGTTTTAGTTTTCTTGTCCTACACATTTCACTCGCTACCGACTAAGCTCTATGGCCTTCACATTGTGCATTGTGACTATCAATGAGTGGTGAAAATATCGTTGTGGAAAACCTTCATCTAAAACAGCGGACATTAGTAATTTGAAATCTAACCAAAATTGATAAAACACAACAAAAAAAATCATATTAGAGATTTATTGACCTTAAGTGCGTTTTCACGTTATCCGATCCAATACCTGATCTTGGACCGATATCCCATACAATACAGGCGCCATCTTGGATTTTTTTTTACATTGAAATCCTTCCGACATGAAAACGGACTAAGACAATAGCATTATTTAAAGTATTTAGGTACCTACTCATTCAAATATTACAGTTTGCAGAATTATTTATTTATCCAGTAAAAATGAAACAACCTCTATACTCTATAGCCAATACAGGCGCCTCAAATGAAAAACGTCAGCCTCGTCAAAGTGACGAACCTACTTAGTGGGCGCATAACTCGCACAAGTCAGCTAGCCGAACAAAAAAACGGGCAATTATTGCGAGCCCTTAATGGGTTTTACATGTAGCTATCAATCACAAAAGGTTTGCTTCTGTGGCTATTTTGAAGCAAATTACTTGCGGTATTTTACAAATTATTTATCTACTTTGTTAAGATACGGGGGACAACTTTACTTTAAAATATTATGATACCTTAAGACACTGCCCTTACACCATTTTAGGGAGTAGGTAGGTTCAATCTGAAGAACTAGGTGTACTAGGTATTCAACTATGAAATTTGGACTACGGAATTATGAAATTTCCTTCTTCTGAAATTTATTTGCGTACCTACCTTTAACGCAAACGGTGAACGTGTTTTTTTAAATATGAATATCTAAGTACCTACTCGGTACTTACCATAGTCGCAAGAAAAAATAACGCCTCCTGTATGTATGATGCCCCTAAAAGTTAATTTAGCGAAGAATATTGCTTACTGTACATAAAAGTTTTTTTTAAAGCTCTGAAGCTAACTGAAAGCAACATAAACATTATTTTTGTTTATTCATATTAACTAAATAACCAGATAAATATTTTTCTTAGCTAAATCATCACGGCATCCGGTTCATTACAGGAAATCACGATCGAGCACCCACAAACGGACAATCGGAACCAGTTCATTACGACAATGTACACTCGATAGCAAAAGTGAGTCGATTTTAGACTTACCACAAGGGTGCAAAGTGCTGTGAAACGTTTTATTTATGTACCTTGGTATGACTCATTTTATATATAAGAAGTTAACAAATATCAGGTGCATTGAATCATCTCTATAAGGGTCCCCCCACATCTAGCGTCTCGCGAGCGTCGGGTCGGGCCAACTGTATGGAAAAAGACGTCGCGTCGACGCGACGTCGACGCGGCGTCAGGCTTTGCTCATACAGTTGGCCCGACGCGACGCTCGCGAGACGCTAGATGTGGGGGGACCCTTACCTAACGACAAAATTAAAATTTTGAAAAACCCCCTATTGCCACATAGTGGACCAATTTTTATAAAATATGGCTAAGAACACTCCCGACTAACTCAGCTTTCAAACAAAAACAAACTAAATGTAAATCGGTTCATCCATTCCGGAGCTACCATGCCACAGACAGACACACACAGATAGGAAAGAAACAATACTTGATTAACTTTTTTGATATTAAAATTATCCACATCTAATTGCCCAAAACCGTGCGGTGAATTTCTTTATAGTCCAACCGTCGTAATAGTAGGTTGCTAGAGGGGTTGTCAGTCTATGCCACTGAAGGACGTTTTGACAGACGGACAAAATTATAATTACATATTAATGGCTAGCTAAGTTCTTACGTAATAGGACTGTGTCAAACGTGAGCTGCAACCAGTGCAATTATCTGCCCTCTGTGGTCAAAAAGGTGTAACCAACAGGAGTTTTGTTTTTTGTTTTGTAAATAAATAGTGGGTAAATTGCAGGGGCGGTAGTAGTAGAATGATATGGAAAGTTGTCTTAAGCCACCTGCTTTATGCTGGGTCCACCTTACCCGACTTTTTACGATACAAGGTTCGAGCTATAAGGCGAGCGATAAGCGGATACCACCATCATAACTATCAGGTGTTATCACAGGGTTATCGTTGCCAGCAGAATATGCTCTTTTTATTGAAGGTTTCAAGGTCATATCTGTACAGAAATTTTTAGGACACAGTTTATTTCACAGTTTAAGTGTGCTTAAAAGTAAGCAGGAGAGCTTTTTAGCACTCGTGTGAATGGTTGGAAGCTTTAGCACGTTCATTAAATTGTCTATAAGAAATCCGTACGCTATTGAAAAACCTCATGGTTGTTGTCGTTGTCGAAATAAGAAAATTCATCCAAGGATATATTCAAAATTTGAACTGATACCCCTGGCTCGTTTACAACCTATTTATGGCGCCCCTAACTGCCTCCGTAACAAATCAATAGGAACCAATCCTTCCAATATCCGACTCGGCTTCTTCATAAACTATTTGATTAATAAAACGCGTGAAGGGTGCCGTCAATAAAATTTGTTTTTTAATTATACTTTATTAGAGTAAATTGGCTTTGTTCAAATCCCTTTCCTGACGGGACCCTTTGTCTACGTTCGGTTCTATTGATGATTTTACAAGGTCAGTAATCATTATTGACTGTTACATAATTAACTGGTTTTACGGTTGGTATCGGTAGGTATCTAAATTAAAGATTCTTTCAAATGGGGTTGGTTTTTTGTACTACTGACTTTGGAGTTTTGGAAGTGATAAAAGAAATTACTCTTAAATAGAATTTCGGACTTGCCGCATTAAACAGATTTAATTTTTTTATTGAACGTGCTTAATTTTATTAATGAAGCTGTTTTTTACTCAAAACTACTGCTATAAAGCTGAAATTGAACCTGACGCAAATCCTTAAAAAACCTTTTGATGAAACCTAATTTTTTTAGCCTTTCAGGTGGGTCATTCACGCATAAATTAATCAATATCCCGGTCTGTATCCCGGTCAATATAAGTCTAAATCAATATCAATGAATAGACCTGCTTTTAGTTTAATTATAATGTCCGTAGCGTAAATCCGGCCCAACTTAACGCCAAATAATTTAAAAATCGTAAATAACAAGAATAACGAACAAAAAGTTCAGTATCAGTGCCATTAATACTGACACCTAGGTGGTCACCTGGTCACCACAGATAAGGTAGACCCGTATTCACTCCGTGTTGAGACACGCTTTTATCTAAATGACCAACATTATTGGAAGCCGGAGATTAGATTCCAGTTTTTTGAATAAAATAATTAAATAATTAGTGAACACTTTTATTGCTGATCTTTAATCTTTGTAACATAGTGTTTTTTACAGATTTGGTAAAAATAGAATCACGACAAATTCATTGTGCCTTGAAAGTATTATTTTTTTGTTTTTTTTTCTGGCTGAATATTTAATATGTGGATACTATAGCTAATAGAGGATTTACTGGTTAAACCCGATAAGTTGAGAAAACTGGTTTTTGAAATTCGAACTATATGCAATTTCCACAATGTTGTTATTTCAAGGACAAATATTTAATTATCTCGATTTTATCGGGTTTCACCAGTAAACCCTTTATATATTCCGTACCAGTCACCTGGCGTTTATAAGATTGATTGCAGTTGTGGTAGTTCCTACATTGGTAAGACGAAACGTACCATAGCGGAAAGGGTCAAGGAACATATCGCAGCTGTCAAAAATCGCCAGGTCAACAAGTCTGACGTTGCTGAGCACTTGCTACAGTCAGGGCCTAACCATTGGATTGAGCTTCACAACAATCACAACACTAAAATTCTCTCTACAGATCGTGGGTATTATAGTAGAAAAATACGTGAAGCCATTGAAATTAAGAAGTATAAAAATTTCAATCGAGACGAAGGTTTTAATATCTCATCCACATGGAACCCGGTCATTAGTAAATGCAAGAAGAAACAAATATCGCAGGTTGAAAAACCGAATATCGTGAGTGTTGTGTGTCGACAAGGTGACATCCCTAGTGCACAAACTGTTCAAGTGGGTAGTCAGGACCAAGTGCGGGTAGTTCGAAAAACTCGTACAGCTAGAAGATGTTGATGTCAACTTCAGCCAGTCTGCTCCGAGACCACGGGGACAATGCCGTCCTTGAAACGTCGGAGGTTAGTGTTTAAAACATAGTAAATACGCGATTAAGTCCCGTTTGCAATTTTAAATATGTGTAAAAATCGTGAAAGTTTGAATCAGTATATCATATGTGCCATTGCCATAGAAAATGAAATTAGTATAGTTACGCCTTTTGCCTTTAAGTAACACTAGTGAACTGTCTTAGTAACGATACTTAATACATATATTTTGAACTCCTCAAATGATTCGTATAGCAAACTGTTAAACTTCCTAAACCAAAACTACTACTTCTTTCTAGTACTATTGATTTTGATCACGTATGATAATAATTGCATAAAGTACGGAAATTACAACCGAATTAGGTATAGTTTATTCTGCATCATCAACCCAAACCTGTTCCACAAACCGCCAAACTATTTCCAACACCTTTTTGGAATACCACACCCATTATTCGTCCCGACATCCCAAAAATTTGTCAACGTACACAGCACGCCCCCTGATTTAAGACCTTATATCAATATGATACGGTGTAAGAAAGTTCAGTCAAATGCCTCAATGGTACCAAATATGCGAACGTGTTACCCGTTTTAACACCTCCGATGGTCAGTCGTATAAGTCGTATATCACCCGGTATCTTCCGACCGCTGTCGCGGTGATGCATGGCGGCTGTGTCGCTGTTGATTAACAAAATTAATTTGTCACTGGAGGGTTGAATTAATTTTAATGTTTTAATCGAATGGGTGGCATAGTTTTTTAGGGAGTTTAGATGTGTCTCTTTTTCTTGGAACGGAAAGTTGAGATATAAACCTACCTATATATGACGCTGATAGGTTATCTATGTCGGAAATCGTAGAAATATTCTACCAAACCACCATAGATGACGCTGCTGTCTAAAATAACATAATCGAATACCAGCCAGGTTGTATGTACGAAGTCCTAAAACCCTTGTTTGCTTTGTTTATCAAATATTAACGTGATTACACATGTCTTTAATCACATTTTGCTCGTTCTCCAAATTGTATTAAAATAAGTTTATTTTTAGGGTATTCGAATTCGAAATCGACTTCACAATTCACTGCTAACACTAACAGATCAGTATAGTATAACATCGGAAACAGACCTAATAACTAAAATTTCGAAACGAGTAATAAAGTTTGCTGAAATAACTTTTTTTAAGTTGATTAACACTTTCGCTACCAAGAACCCGAC
Source organism: Leguminivora glycinivorella (assembly GCF_023078275.1). Lineage (NCBI taxonomy): Eukaryota > Metazoa > Arthropoda > Insecta > Lepidoptera > Tortricidae > Leguminivora > Leguminivora glycinivorella. Next base: position 8,901,653 of record NC_062981.1, read on the forward strand.
TGTCGGGCACACCGCTCGTAGAAGCGTAGCCGATTACATGGGTTTCCCCGTATGTAGCGAAAATGTCGTAGCGCCGCGTAGAGCCCGGTTTCGAAAGTGTTAAGAAAAATAATAACACAAATATAGACAAAGAACCGTACTTACACCAAAGTTACGAAAAGACCTGCTTACCAAAAAGCTAAACAAAGTTTTTATCTTAAACCAGCCAAGGGACATTTTTCATATAAAATTATGTCGTTACCTCCAAAGTCTTAATCCAGTGAATCAAACTTTCTATGTGTGGGTGTGATGTATTGAAACCGAATAGTAACGATAAGTCTATTAAACTTGATTAATTTTATACATTGACTCGACATGCGATAAAACTGTCTGATTGTACTGAGATAAACTAAGAGCTGGGTTTTTTTCTTAATATTTCATCGTGTATGACTCTGGTTTCACTAAATACCTACATATTTATGCATAGCTATATAAATATTACTTAATTAGAGGTTTTTTTCAGGAATTCATATGGCAGAAATAATTGTCAGAGCCAGAGACCAGAGACGTATTGACTAATTTCTAAGAAATAAAAGGGATCTACGTATGGAAAGAAAGATGCTCCATTCGATTAAGATTTTCATTTACAACTTATAGGTACAGTCACCGGTAATAACATCGTAGAAAAAAAGGGTGCATAAATATCTGACAGGCTCTTATGTCTCTAAAAATAAGATTGTAAGTAGAAAACGTTTAAGAGGTACCTAAGATATGTAATACAAACACATACAAAAACTGGAAATACATTATAAACCAACGTTATTCTTATGACGAATAATAATGTTACAGGCAGGTATTTTATAGCATAAAAGAATACCTCCTATGAATGTGCCTATCCATGTTCGTGACTTTCAATTAATTAATGTTTATTAGTAAATTATAATTCTAAGTAAATGTCAACCTAACTAAGAAAAAAAAATCAGAAAATGTTTATATACCTACTTGTAAGATTGTTAGCTTTTAATGCGTACCTAGTGTACTTACCTACCTTGACGATCTTTTTATGTGTGCATGTTTTTGTTAGTTTTTAATTTAAAATATGTATGGATATTGAGAAATAAATAAATTTAAATCTGGTAGGCCTATAAACTTGCTATGTTCGAAAATATAATAAATACTTTGTGGCTAATAATTGACTAGCTCTTAAACTATATCACACAAGAACAAACAGGTATCGTGCGTCATTTCAAACTTTTGGGCTAAAATGTTCATTATTCTTTTTTTTAGTGAATCAACAAAAAACGGTACGTGGCGTTTACATATTGATGACAAGCGTTTGCAATTTGGCCTTGTGGTAAAATAACTTCGACCTCTTGTACGCTTTTGATGAATTTAGTTTAATTTATTTTTTATTGAGGTAATTAAGATGAATACATGTTTCGCGAACAATGATTTTAGTCGTTTTGTTATGAAACTATGTAGAATTTAGGTACATATTAATATTACAATATATATTTTGTGACCAACAGGAGTTTTGTTTTCTATAAAATATTGGTTATTTTATTAGAGAATAAGTAGTATAATCAATTAATCATACTACACTACAGTTGCTGGCGAGCTATTAAGGAACAAATCCTGAATAACCATAACCGCATTGCGTGCCCTATTAAGAAGCAAAGATTTCTGTCAACGCTAGGAACTCGGCGCTATGTAGGAAGTAAACAGCTACTTATAAAAGACATACATATAATAAACCGAAGATATATGGCGAGTAGGCCTTTTAAATCTTACTAATGTTTCAAAAGTGCCTTTAAAACTTAGTTTCGTCACCTCACATACCTCCCAAAAGTCCGGAACACGTTTCCATTATTGGAAAAAACATACAAAAATCTCAGTCTAAAGTATTTTATAGTCCTAAAAGGAGGAATATTACAAATCGTTCCCTTAGATGACACAAATTGCTCAAAAAAAAAGAAAAACTTATAAAATCCACTCCACACAATACGTTATTCCGATTTATCCTAAGGCGCAAAGTGAACGTGTAATCATCCCGCCTGCTATCTAACCAGATGAGCGATCGCTTATTGTCCGCCGGCTACCGGTCTTACCTGCTCATACTCAACCTCAAACAGCCTTAAAAACCATCGAAAAACAACCAGATATACACTCTAGACCGTAAAACTTAAAGTATATTTAGCAATGCTGCATAATGGTCACTTATAGTCAAATGGGCGTTCGGAGAAATCTCAAGACACGCTACCGGAGTTACGCATTCCAAAACGTGACAACGCAATCCATACTTAATCTCAAAGTTGTTATGGAAGCTTTTTGATTGGATTTAGATTCTATTGTGTTGAAATGATGTGATTGTGGCGATTTAAAATGACAAAGAAAGCTTTTAAGAGATGAATTCATGGTTGTATTCGTAGAACCTTTTTGCGGGTGACAGCGATATGGATTATTAAAGGAATAAAGGACTCGCCGCCTAAAAAAACTGCTGGTGGCCTAGAAAAAGAGCTGCAAACTTAGTGGTAAGAGCGTGCGACTTTCAATCTCGAGGTCGCTGGTACAAGTACAAATCCCGGAACTTACCAATGAGTTTTTCGGAAGTTTTTGGTACCAATATGTGCAAAATGTCATTTAATATTTTCTAATCGATTTTCGCTGTAGGGAAAATCATGAGAAAACCATACTAATCCTAATAAGGCACAGTTACCCATTAGGTTAGAAGGTCAGGCCCCGTAGCCGAATGGCATTTCTCCGACGCCAAACGAAAACGAAACGTAGTCCGGCTCTATCGCTCTTGCGTATTGGCGCGACAGAGCCGGACTACGTTTCGTTTTCGTTTGGCGTCGGAGAAATGCCATTCGGCTACGGGGCCTGGTCAGATCGCAATCGTTTTCATAAAACGATTGCGATCAACGTGCCTACGTCAAATCTTCTGCATATTTTACTTATGTCTCTGTTTGACCCAATGGTTGACTGGTAGAGAATAACTTTTGGCGTTAAGTCTGCCATTTGTAGGTACATGTTTTTTAGTTAGGTATGCAATAAAGTTTAAATAAATAAATAGGTAAATAAAGCCTGCGGTATTTCCGGACCGATACGACCTTCAAACCTTCAATAAAAGAGCGCATACCTATCTTAAAGGCATCAGGCAACGCGCCTCCAACAACACCTCTAGTGTTTCAGGTGTCCATGGGCAGCAGTGATCGCTCACCATCAGGCGACCTGTCTGCTCGTTTGCCTCCTATTTCATAGAAAAAAATTGGGATTAATTGTCAAAGCAGACTTCAAGCCGTGGCCAAATTCCGGAATAACGCAAGGAAGAGGACGATGAAAGGCGTCGCCGAAGCTATACTTTATCCCGTGATGGTTTTATATCTTTATCATTGTTCTTGAAATATGCACGTAGCGAGCAATGCATCAGATACTTACTCGAATCTACATAGTACGTGCGTTATATCACTTTCTTGTATAGACAAATATTTTGATACTTGATATTTAAACTTTCAAAGTAAAGGAATTACTACGGTATTCATCTGTCTCTACATAAGAAAACTACATGTCTTTACATAATTTTCCTGCCAGACAAGTATGGTCGAAAACATCTGGCCGTCGCTATCGCACTTACAAATAGTGCGATAGGGACGGCCTGCTGTTTTATCATTTATCGCGTGACCATGCTTGCCTGCTGTCTATATATAAATTATAAATACAAGAACATATTAGAGGACTTAAACCCAATTTCTAAATGTTTAATTAACAAATCATTTTAAAATATTTAAGTCTTAAACTTATTAAAATATCAGTGTGACAATTTTGCTGATTTGACGTGCAATAAACGGGTTCGAAGCCAACTTGCGGTTTGTAATTCGATTTTATTTTTATGTATACACATACAGTATATCAAAAAAAGTTATTCCAAAGGATTATTATGACAGAAGTACAAATACAAAATGACATACAGTTTAACTGCACGCAACGGCATATCGTACACAGCTGGCATTCAAAACCAAAATGCATTTTTTGTAATCAAATTTAAAAGTTATAACATTTTAGATGTTAGTTAATTTGCAATGTTATGCCTCCATTTTTTCGTTGTCTATTGTGTTGACTTTTTGCAGCATCAAATCGTTTCATCAAAACTATTTGCATAAGCATTTAATTAACCGACTTCAAAAAAGGAGGAGGTTCTCAATTCGACTGAATGTTTTTTTTTTTATTTTTTTTTTGTATGTATGTTACTCGATATCTCCGAGAATCGTGGACCGATTTTCAAAATTTTTTTTTTGATCGAACCGGTATAACCCCGAAATGGTCCCATTGGCACCAAGTCAGGGTCTGATGATGGGATCCTGGAGAAATCGAGGGAACTCTTCAAATGTTATAGGCACATGTAATGTTTTTAGTCTATTTTTCAAAGGTACACCAGTATTTACGTCTGATGGTAATAATTTTATGTGGCTGAGCTGATGATGGAAGGTCAACTCCTCAATGGTTAGGAGTTAAAGGATAATTCTTTCACTACTGTACATGTATTCGGACTGATACATATAATATCACTAGGAACCACTAAAAATCAACAAATAAATAAACTTTTTAACAAAAAAAATAAAACCGCCTTCAAAAATAAGCGCGTTACAAAACACGGAGAAACTAAAAAGCCAAAAATAATAAACCTTTCAATTCAGATTTCTTATCGTATTGCAATAAGCTAAACATCCAAATTATAAACAAATCAATTATTTTTGGAGTCGGTACCAGCCTGTGTATGGTTGGGTGGGGCAAACAGGCAATAGCAAGGCGACGAACAGGTCTGGTACCGACTACAAAAATAATTGATTTGTTTATAATTTGGATGTTTAGCTTATTGCAATACGATAAGAAATCTGAATTGAAAGGTTTATTATTTTTGGCTTTTTAGTTTCTCCGTGTTTTGTAACGCGCTTATTTTTGAAGGCGGTTTTATTTTTTTTGTTAAAAAGTTTTTTTAATAGTCAAATTAAACGCAAAAAACTAAACAATCAACTACCAAAACATGTCAAGCAAGCTACACGAATTGATTTAATAACCTGAGCGAAGCCGACCGTTCGATCCCCAAATGCTTGATTTGCGGCGAAATTATTATAATCTGTCGCCGAAAACAATGGGGGGCGGCGCGCCGTGCGCAAGCGCCGAAGGGTACGTCCATTCATTACGAGTGCGGTGCTCTATGCAGACTGCCATACGAATTTACATATGAGCATCAAATAGTGCAATGGTGCTGATATGCTGTTGTCAAAGGGATACTTTATACTTGCTCGTAAGTTCCTACCGCAAATATTATTCTTTGGCTATCCAGGAGAAAGGGACAGTAGATTCTATTCAGTGTATCTATACATACTATTTAGAGTAGGTACATAATGTAAGTGTATCTGTACCTACGAAAAACGGATAGGTACATCAGATCTATTCTCGGCATAGAAATATATGTAAATAATCAAATACTCGTCCTTGCATAAGGACTACGAGTTTGCGGCGCTCGCGATGGAGACGCTGGGCCCTTGGTCAGCCAACATGAAGGCCTTTGTGAGGGCTCTGTCGACTCGGGACACCACAAGGGACCCGAGGGCTGGCGCGTATTTCTCGCAACGCATTGCCCTAGCAACACAGCGAGGAAACGCTGCCAGCGTAATTGGCACCATACCGGAGGCGGAACAGCTGGATGGGGTGTTTTTTTGTGATTGAGTTGCTGTAGTTTTTTTTTAGTGTGTAAGTACTTTTGAAATATTTATAATTTAAGTTAGTTTTAGTTTATTATTTATTATGATTTAAGTACTTAAAGTTATTAGGGTTCCGTAGTCAACTAGGAACCCTTATAGTTTCGCCATGTCTGTCTGTCCGTCCGTCCGTCCGCGGATAATCTCAGTAACCGTTAGCACTAGAAAGCTGAAATTTGGTACCAATATGTATTAGGGATGTTACGGAGCTTCGGCTTCGGTTCCGATATACCGAAACTTTCGGTTGATTTCACACCTTCGGCTTCGGCTTCGGTTCCGATTGATTTCAAGCGAAAGTCATACCGAAACCGAAACTTAATGACCGCAGTACGCGGCGCGTGCCTGGCTATGAAAACAGGTTTGGACTTGTATGTATGTATTACATACCTGTGCTATAACATTTTCAATCGTACAATAAGGTGTTCATTTTTATTTCCCATGCCTGTTTGATAATGTCGAGACTATACCTACACACCTAGGTAGGTACTGATTTGTATGAAGGTACTTTTTAGGGTTCCGTAGTCAACTAGGAACCCTTATAGTTTCGCCATGTCTGTCTGTCCGTCCGTCCGTCCGTCCGCGGATAATCTCAGTAACCGTTAGCACTAGAAAGCTGAAATTTGGTACCAATATGTATATCAATCACGCCAACAAAGTGCAAAAATAAAAAATGGAAAAAAATGTTTTATTAGGGTACCCCCCCTACATGTAAAGTGGAGGCTGATATTTTTTTTCATTCCAACCCCAACGTGTGATATATTGTTGGATAGGTATTAAAAAATGAATAAGGGTTTGCTAAGATTGTTTTTTGATAATATTAATATTTTCGGAAATATTCGCTCCTAAAGCAAAAAAAGTGCGTCCCCCCCCCTCTAACTTTTGAACCATGTGTTAAAAAAATATGAAAAAAATCACAAAAGTAGAACTTTATAAAGACTTTCTAGGAAAATTGTTTTGAACTTGATAGGTTCAGTAGTTTTTGAGAAAAATACAGAAAACTACGGAACCCTACACTGAGCGTGGCCCGACACGCTCTTGGCCGGTTTTTTAATTAACAATAAAAAATACGAAATAATAATACCACTGTTTTATTTTATTACTTGACGCAGGCGAAGGGAGAAAAATTAGGTACTAATTTCTCTCCCTCCGCGGCTTAAACATACATCTCCGGTTCCGGTTTCGGCTTCGGTTTCGGTTTCGGTTCCGATTTCGGTTCCGTTAATGCAAATTTAAAATCTCCGGTTCCGGCTTCGGCTCCGATAAAACCACCTCCGTAACATCCCTAATATGTATATCAATCACGCCAACAAATTGCGAAAACAAAAAGTGGAAAAAAATGTTTTATTAGGGTACCCCCCCTACATGTAAAGTGGGGGCTGATATTTTTTTTCATTCCAACCCCAACGTGTGATATATTGTTGGATAGGTATTTAAAAATGAATAAGGGTTTGATAAGATCGTTTTTTGATAATATTAATATTTTCGGAAATAATCGCCCCTAAAGGAAAAAAAAGTGCGTCCCCCTCTCTAACTTTTGAACCATATGTTTAAAAAATATGAAAAAAATCACAAAAGTAGAACTTTATAAGGACTTCCTAGGAAAATTGTTTTGAACTTGATAGGTTCAGTAGTTTTTGAGAAAAATACGGAAAACTACGGAACCCTACACTGAGCGTGGCCCGACACGCTTTTGGCCGGTTTCATTATCAATATTCAAATCCTTTGTATAAATAATATTTTTTAATAAAATAAATGTATTCTTTGTAAATAATCTAGGTACACATTCTTCTCAAGTTCCGCAGATATGAGTATGATAGAATTTATGATGTAGATTGATTTGTGCCTGAACACAACTCTCATGGTGTCGACGACTGGGGCAGAGAAGTTCTAAAATGTCAATCACCTGCAGTTGTAGTTGTACCGATAATTGAAGTTAAAATTATTTTTAAATATGCACAGACACAAATAGGTCTTTGAAGATATGTTAGTTACCAAAATAGAGTTAGATTTTTGAAAAATACCTAATAAAAATAAATCATGCGTTTCATATCAATAAAAATATAGACTTGTATGGAGCAGCGGATATCTCAAACACGCCGGCTGTCTTTGCGAGCATGCTGTATATGCATTACACAACGACAACTATCGTACAGAATAATGATGAGTCTCATGTAATGTTTTCCGTGAATCAATCAAACAAAACTTAATGGGCGGTCATTAATTTTAGTAAAATGACTTTTGTCTCAGGACTACACAGTTTCGTATTAGTATTAAGTACATTACGTACCTAACGCATACTCTCTTCATTGAAGTATTTTAATAACCCATATAACCATAATCGGTCGCCGTTCCTACGCAAATCCTCCTATTTTGTGTACACACAGGTCTTCGGGTCTCAATGCTTAGTCGCAGTACGGTCGACGTTTAGTCGCGGCGACCCAAATGGGGACGATTGGTAACAGGCACAAATGGTCACAGAAGACGTGATATCATAAAATAAGTCTAAATTTATCAACGCGCCATCAATTTACCTCAGTTTAACCAGTAATATTATTGACTACTCGGTGTTTGCGTGTTATGTATATTGATTGGTGAAGTTTTAGTGCTCCGGTGCATATACTATACTGAAATAATAAAAATAATGCCTAGAAAACCAATAAAGTTGTTAAAATATGGATTAAGACGGTAATATTCCATGTAAAAAACAGTCGCCAAACGGTCACCAAACGGTCGACAAACGGTCGCAAAATGGTCGCAGCGTACACGCGTGACCGAAAGCAGTGAATATTTATTATATTTTCAAAATGGCTTCTTGTATTAATTTTTTCCAGGTATCCTCAAACTTTATAAACAATTAAATATGCCGTCGTACTCAGTTGCCCTCACTAAAGAAGATTTAAAAAAAAATGTAACGTGCGTACCGAGCTGCTGGGTTGTAAAGGATCGGGGATCATATTATTATGGTCTTCTATAGAGCAACTAGTATTTTGCGGCATTTCACAATTAACACTTGTTGAAGTAGTCGTCATTAATATTACTATCAACATTAATTTCAGCGATCTGTACTTCTTTTGTCAAGATTTTTGTATAGATAAGTGTCTACAAATTTATAATGTTAAAGAGACATATAAATAAAACGTAGTAGAGTAAATAATGTGTTTTTCCCCTCACTAGCTCGGAAACACGTGTTTTGTCCTTTAATACCAGCGGGTAAAAACGCATTTTATCCACTAGTGGGTAAAGTAATTTGACCTTGAATAAAGTCAAATTGACTGCTTTAAAATTGATAAAAGTAGGTGAATCTAGTAATAAAGATGATTTACCACCTGTGGAACTACTGGAAGCAGTGATAAACGCATTTTTTGCGTTGTAGTTTCCTCGCTGTAGTGAGGGGAAAAGTTTTGTGTTACACTCGGGTGCAAATGTATTTTACTTCTCGTGTGTTAAAAACTCGCAAGTTCAGGATTCTATTCTCGAACCACTCGCTTCGCTCGTGGTTCAACTATAGAATCCTTTCCCTTGCTCGTTTTTCAATTCCACACTCGGCGTTAAAATACAACTTTGCCCCCTTGTATAACAAATAACTATTTTTGTAACCCAAACAAAATATTTGTAGATACAAGTGCGGAAAAGAGGAAAATCGATACGAGTAGCGATAAATTAATACACGAACGAAGGGAGTGTTTTAAATGTCCTTTTCGCACGTGTATCGTACGACGATTTTCAGTACCTAAATCTAAGCTAAGAGTTTCGACCAGACAAGAAATGAATCATTGCTTGATTTGCTCGCACTACTGCGTTAAAAAAAGCAGCATCTGTACTGAAAAAAAAAACTATCATTGCGCAACAGAAATTCTATTAATATCACAGTAAATACTCTATTTCATTTGATTCCTACTTTTATTGTGTAAAGCAACACTACACTTCATTTTTATCAATAAGAATTAAAAATTATATATTTAATACATTAAGTAACTATAAAGTGCTTATCTATTTGTATTATCATTCTGCACTTTTCTTAACTTTCCCACATTTCTATAAAATGTCGAAGAGTGCTTAAATGGTCGTCGTCGTTTATTATTATTTAATTCGCTCATATTTAAATGATTCAAAGCAACCAGTCCACAACTTCACAAGACAGTTTGAGAAACCTTCGTATTTCAGATTGTCATTTGCGGATACAGTGGTTTAGGAGCAGTTCGGTAATCAGACCTACACATGTGTGTACAAATTCTGTCAATGTCACTGTCAGAAACCGTTCTGACAGTGACAATGACAGCCACAAATTCATCCACATGTTGTTACCGTTATGTGTGCAAACGTCGACTAATAAAGTGTCGTTAAAAGTCATTCTGACAGTGACATTGACAGCCACAAATTCGTACACATTTTGTTACCGTAACGAGTGCACCCGACGACTACATTTTGTTATTGTATCAATACGGTCGCATTGTTTGCACGACGTTACCACGCGTTATGTCACATTTGACAGTTAGTTACTGATTTGAAGATTTTGCGACTGAAATGGTTGTATGGGAAGTATTTTGCTTATAACTAAAAGTGTGCAGTCTAATCCGCAATCCGCAAATCTATCTCAGCAAGTTTAGAAATATCCACACATCTGGTACTTATCAATTACAGAGTCGCAATTGTCCCGCTGCACCTTAGGCATGTTATAGTATTCCTCTTCACTGTTACTTAATTGAACTTTGATTACAGGCGTATTCTAATTTTTATTTCAGGCATTGATTGTGGAATGAAATGTTATGAATTGGTTATGGATATGATAACACATCATTGCCTACTGTACTTACCTATATCAGACAGGTAGGTAAGCATGGTCGCGCGATAAATGATAAAACATCAGACCGATAGCGACGACGATGTTTTAGCATTTATCGCGCGACCATACGCCTGGCAGAATATGCCTGTTAGTCGCAAAATATGAAATTCTTTGCGATTTTCACCTACATAACTAGGTATAGGTACTAAAATAAATAAACTTACCTATATACTTATAACTTTATTTCATTGTTCAGTTTTTGCCCTGCCGTCTAAAACAGCAAAGGAACAAACATGGCATCATCTTCCTGTGCGGCGCCTCAAAGAGGCTCTATTTACCACTAATATTATTTAGGCTGGCGCCGGAACAAACACTTGTAAAATGGCGGCTGGCCGGCGCTTCCAAATAATGTCATAATTACCTACAAATAAGTGGGACACCTCGTTTTGGTCAAAACCCACCAAACGGATTTTAGGCAAACACTTTTTTTAGGTATTAAATTTCTTACGAACCTGTCTATTACTTAAATAAATTAAAATGACCTAAATAATGACATGAAGAGTAAGAAAGCAGTATATTTGTGTATGAGGAATGCCTACAAGCTTTAACTTAGTTTATCTTACTTTACTTATCAAAAATATAAATAAATAGCAGAAGCAAAATATAATAAATGTATTTCTGATCAAATGTTTTTAACCAGTACAATAGGGATGACGACTACATAAAAAATGGCATTCTGTTTAGTCCGTCAGTTAGATCGTCCAAAAATACTGAACACATATTTTTCGCTTTTTCTAATTAATGAAAAAATACAAAGATATAGAGCATCAAAGTTCCGGAGTGGGAGCTTGTGACGTCACGTCTAAGTAAAAATAGTACCTAGGCGTGACGTCACGCGAAACTTTAACGCACTGTACCGTCGTCATTTATCGTTTAAGAGAAAAAAGAAAAAATACGTGTTTACAATTTTTTTTAAATCTAACTGACGGACTAATTAGTTTTTTTTAGTCGTCTCGCCTATTGGCGATAAATATTACATAATTAACTATGTTTGTTACATAACAAACAGAAACAATTACCTACTTTTAATGCGGATAGTGTAGCTCACCTCATCAACCACTTCAGCCAGGAAACTTGTACATTACAAACTTCAAAATAATATTATACTGTACCCAATAGAACCTATTGAATTTACTTTATATATTTATTAGTGTAATATTATTATTTTTTGCCAGAAATTACTTCTGGTCACACAGATTTGTTCGAATTTTCGCATATGACCTTATGTAGAAAGAACCATAGAAAGTCGATATTAAAAGATAATGGGCAAAACCTGACGAATGCCAATAGGTGTCCACATAAAAGCTGCGACGCATCTTTAATGGCGCGCTGTAAATGAAATAGCATTAGACATTTAACGTACAAGGCTATATATTTAAAGGCTCGGGCTCACGGGCCCGATTGTGACCTTATGTTGTCTGTCGCCACAGCCGCTACGGGTTAGCGAGATTGCGCCTGCGAAGAGTCATCTTTGTGGGGACACGGTCGATAGAATTATCGATGAATTGCTCACTTGCTAATAATACATATATCTGAAACTGAAATAGTTGTTGCTGGTAAGAAAAATGGTTCATTCTAAAGAACAAACTCCTTACTAAAAGAAATCAAAAATTGAAGTGGACACGATTTACAAAAAAATAACAAAATAAAATTATGATAACCCATAAAGTGGAGTGTATTAATCATATGACGAGTATATATTATGTATTATTATTTGTTAATGCACAGGCAGCTACCTACCTGGCTTACAGTTTTCAATGTTTCTCCAACCTGCAAATATAATAACAGTCATTTTGGGATCATTTATTTAGAGTCATATTTCAATTTATTGTGGTAGACTCAGAAAGAGTCACAATGTCAATAATTAAAATTTAGGAAAAATCTTGTGTTGTATTCGAACCTAGGATCGCGGCTTAAATAGCAGGCAGGATCACTACCCGCTAGGCCAAATCGGTCGTCAAACTAAAACTAATCAAACCAGACCTAACTTTAAAGTCTTGATTATCCAATATTCCGATGACTTAAAATATTTCTGTATTCTAAGTGCCGGTATTTGCACTTTTTTTGTAAATAAGCAAATAACAATAAGATGCGACAACAGATCTACGTACCTACATTAGGTACTAGTACTATCAAAGATTAACCTCATGAAGGAATGAATTGTTAAACTAAGTGTCAAATACAACTAGGGAACAAATCAAATAATTTTTATTGAATATTTTTTTTTATTTGTTCTTTTTCAAGTAGTCACACTAGTATATATAAATTATAAATTTAAATAAATATCATACACGAAAGAAAAACCGACAAGGCCCCACTGGATTTCCCGGCTCGGCCATCAGTGGACCTTGTCGTTTTTTCTTTCGTGTATGATATCTATTTACATTTATAAGTGTCATATGTAAAAAATTGTTTACCTATGAATTAACATGCGCATATTATTTTTTATTTTATTTATTTATTTAGGTAATTACAAACATAAATCTCTAATTAATTTACATAGTATCGTTAAACCAATAAGGTTTGTCTCGATACCTATAATTTTTATTTAATATGGCATAAGATAAATTGAGGTTACAGATGGCTAAATTCAAGAGTTATCGATAATTTCCAACATTTCCCATCCCTGGCGGCCGCCGCCCACGCAGGTCGGTCGGCGCTCGCGCCGCCCCGCGCTCGTGACATAACATCACGGGATCGTTCAATATCTTTCGCAAGCCCCCATCCTCAACCTTCGGCAAACCGATTTAAAAACAAAAACGTCAAAAAACCACCCGTCATAAAAATCAACACTTCCACAAGAAATCCACCCACGGATATTTCCAGTTTATTTCATTCAAGCCAATTAAGAGGAAAGGAGACCATCGGTTCTCCATAAAAAAACTATTGCACATTTCCTCTCTGAGTATTGATTTTATGTAAATTATACTCACACATAATTTCATGTATTTAAGTCCCAGCTATTCTTCTATTTTTCTTTTTTGGGCGAGCTCCTGATATTGCGACGCAGTTAATGCATGTAACTGAAAATACAAATACACAATACTTAATTATCGTATGATGCTTTGGACAGATTTCATACAAATTAGCAAAGACTAGCTTAGGGGGCAATGTTACGATCGAATGTCAAAATATTTTCCTTAGGGCCACTTGCCCCAACGAAAATGCAGGGTTAACCCGAGGGTTAACGAGGGTTGGTGCAAGTGGGCCTTAGTGTCGATGACTTGGAAAAAAAATGGTGACTATTTTGTATGGAGAATCGGTCGTCTCCTATCCTCTTAAACTCTATGAATTGACAACGGGACTAGTCACAATATTGTAACATAATATCGGATCATTAAGGCAACGCGGAAATGTGTGGGTGCAAAACCACCGTAGCTAAACTATAATTTGAGATTTGTCCGATCCGTTAGCCTCTATAATAGCCGTGACCACGTACACTATAATTGTTGAGCCCGGTGATTAGTAAAAGAGTATTAAATAGTTTTAATTGTTAACACGTGCGTCTAATTTTGTAGATGTATCATTAATAATGGCCAGTATTGATTTGGGTGCATTTGACTTTCTATTTGTCTAAATACGTAAGATTTGTTTGGGCCTAAACAAATACGCCTGATTTACATTTGGACTTGAATGGTGTTAATCCGCTTAGTGAACGGATATTTAAATTGTTTTGTATTTTCCGTAGGCACTAGTCTTGTGTTTGCAAAAGATGATTAAATACAGGAAATGGAAAATAAACAAATATTTAGAACTATTGATCTGCGCAGTAGTTTCGCAGGTAGACTCGCAGGCGACTGAAGGATTATATATAACTAGCTTTTGCCTGCGGCTTCGCTCACGTTAGAAAGAGACAGAAAGTAGCCTATGGCACTTTCCATCTCTTCAACTATCTTCACCTAAAAAATCACGTCAATTCGTCGCTCCGTTTTGCCGTGAAAGACGGACACACACAATTTCCCATTTATAGAGGTAATATTAGTGTTTGATAGTCGCCTAACTATAGTTTTAAGTATACTTAAAACTATATTTGCTAGGCAGCCTTGCATGTCTTCAACCAGTCACTCTATTTTTAATGATATTAAGAGGAACTCGAGCAGGCAAATCCTAAGTATGTAGTAAGATATTTTGGCTTTGGTTTTAGTCATTGCATAATATCGAAATCGTATCACAAAATTTGTACCATTTGGCGTTGATACGCCATGACCTTTCTCCCAAGCAGTCCCAACACACAAAAGCTTTAAGCAGAAATCGTGAAGCGCCTGGTTGATGTTACTGGGTGCGTAGCCGAATGGCACAAACGCTCACGAAACGAAGCGCTAGTAAATAACTAAATATATCTATCTCTATCGCCCTTGCGTATTGGCGCGACAGGGCCAGACTACCTTTGGCGGCGTTTCGTTTTCGTTTCACGTCGGAGAAATGCCATTCGGCTACGAGTGCAGGTGACCGAAAAGCTGACGTCGTCCTTGCACAAGGTAAGTATCATCAGCATGTAGTAGATACATAGGATAAAATAATACAGCGAGGAAATGTCGCAAATAATATCCTATTAAGTTTTATAGATAGCTATTAAACTAGCTAGCTATTAAGTTCTATATTTACTTAGTCTTAGTTTCTGTATGTAATTCATGTAAATAAATGATTTTTTCATCACAAAGGTTTCAGTTGAGGACGCCTGGCCATGATGGCACGCGCCCGCTCCCCGCCCTGCTCGCGTGAAACCGCCATTTATTCAATGGAAATAACCTCTCCGGTTACACCAGCAACCCTGCCCATTTCCACAGGGTTGGTTGGCCCTTGTATTATCTTTGAGTTTCAAAAAAATTAAACATTGCCATCGCATTGACGATTTGCCAAACTTAAATGGAATTAGGTAGGACTATATTGTCAGGCAGAAGTTTTGGCAGGTGGACCAGAATGTTGACAGATTGGCAGCCCGTTTCAATCAATTAGGCGCCCGTTGGCTATTTGGATTGATGGCCTCTCAAACAAGATAAGACTTACCCAAGACCGGGATAAGTGGCCTCAATGACCTCAACGTTCAATTGTTTTTCGCTCATCCACAAACGACCTTTTTTAAGAATTCACGTCAGAGTTCAAACCACTAGGTCATACTTAGCGACATTCTTTTTCTTTGTAGCTAATTTCCTATATGCTTAAAAAACTCAAAAAGAACGCACAGTTAATTTTCCTCCGTTTGATGATGCGTACCTAATTTTTCATACAAAGTGAATCATGAAATACCGTTGCCTAACATAACTACCTCCTATTTTTCCTCTCTAAACACAGCCCTGACTAGATTTCTTCTGAATGAGCTGAACGCTCTGCCATGTCGAACACGATGTAGGCTAACGCTCGTATCAAACATGCAGACGCACCGGCGATATTTATGGCACCGCCGCATTTATTGATGGTTCAGAGTGAATTGGTGAGCTTTTTCTGTTCTCAATCTAGTCCAAATCTAAGTAAGCATTTGAAATCAAGCTGACTGTAGAAATGTTAAAAAATTACATGAAACCTTTGAGATTTGGTAATGAATTCCAAATTCAGTTTAACCAGACTTTCACGTTCGGCGTTTCTAGTTGCCATTGCCACTGTCAAGTTTTGCGACATTTATGTTTACCTGATATAGGTACCTACGTACATTCAACCAATCGGAACCCTAGGCTACTCTACAACCATGTCAAAATGAAAAAGAGTAAGAGATTTCTTACAATCTGATTTATAACGTCACTATGACATAGTTCTACAGTGGCCTAGATTCCAATTGGTTGACTGCACCTACGTACATGTGCAGTTAACATCTAAAGTAGCCTAAATCCTACATCTAAAGTCAAACTACGTCTTAAAAACGACGAAACCGTTCCCTAATAATATCTACATACAAAAGAATAAGATAGTGACATACATATATCCTTGAACGCGAGCTGTAGAAATATAATAGGTACAAAACCCTTTACAATAAACTGCAGGATTAATTAACCCGGCCTGCTAGGAAATTCTTTCGTAAAGTGGGTCACTTAACTTTGCAACTCTGTATCTATTTGGAAAATTAATCGAGGGTAGGAGATAGGTACCTTCAGCGCGTTACATACGGTATTAATTCTGAACGTGACGAGTAAAATAATTTTCACAATTAGGTGCTTACAAAATATGGCCATAGTATCTTTTACTCCCTGTAGGAAGGCAACTTATGTTTTTATGAGTATTATATATACTCACTAATAATTTTGTGTCTGTCATTTTCATTCACACATTTGCGACCAACCAAAAGCAATAGTCGAGTTGCCGCGACCGCAATTGCGTCGCTCTGTCACGGAGTTTGACCGCATCACTCATTCCTTCCGCGAACGTATGAAGTGTATGGGAGCACTGTGAACTATGACTGGCATGAAGTTGATACTCGCTTCATAATTATGGATAATAAATAAAAGTCGCTACTGAAATGGAGAAATAATAAAAACTTTTTGCAATTTTTTACTTAACTCCAAAGTTTACACCCAAAATGACGAAATAGACACGTGCGAAGTAGTGCCACTGTTTATTTTTGGACCTGTCATGGAGTATAACTGTAACAACATTACTCATTTCTTCCTTGAAGCGACTAGTTAAGTAGTAACTACTTAGGTAAAGAAGAATACCGAATCACGATCGGGATGAAGTTAGTAAATACTAGTTTGTTTCTTTCCTCTTTCAGCTGCTACTGCTTGCAGCAAACGTCAAAAACCTGCAGGGTACAGACACTTACATTGAAACTGGTCTATACAGGTTTAGTAACTTCATGTGACTAGAAATGTACGTCCTACTTTGAATTACACAATGCTGATTTACTATCCATTCAATTTCTCCACATATCAAACGGTATGTCATTGTGCATACGAATATCAAGAATAATTTTATTTATTTTAACCTAATTTTATTTAAACCTACTACAGAATTTATAACGAATTAAGTACATATCTATTCTCACTTAAAAAAATAATTTATATGAACTTTTTTTAATACGAACAAGGGAAAGTTATGTTAACCCTACCTATATACCTAAATAAAGTAGCAGAAAATATTATATCGTGCCACTCAAGATTTCGCATAGATTTGTGAAATATAACCTTAAATAGTATGACATTTGGACCAGAGCACACGTCATCACAAATGCAAAGATCTATAAGGTGCCACAAATTACATACCTACATAATGTCTGTTATAGTAACATAATTTATCTAAGTCCCATTTATATATCATGTCACCAAAACCGTAACCAAAGTTAGAGCGTATTCAATTACCTACAATCACATAAAGATTCGGTTACAACCGATCACGTATTTCCCGAAATCCGATTTTCATTCATAACAGCGCCATTGATAAAGAAACCACAAGCAGTGAATGAAAGATTCTTAGTTAATTATCAAATTAGATTGAATGAGTTTTGTGTATCATATTGGCTTATGAATGGACCAGACCATTTCCTGAATGGCGGCGGGCTGTCCAAACGGCCCCATCACACGCAAAAATTGTCCGTACTAAATCGTACCATTAATTTTGACCATTGACTTCAAAGTAAAAACAATCGGTGTCTAGGCTATTAATATAATTAGTTGAATCGAGAACCAATAGAGGAAATTGCTGGAACGATCGTTTTTGGAGGTTTTTTGTTAATTAATTCTATTGTTTTCATTCGTTTCTGATTGGTGCGTCAAAGACGAGTATTCTGGTACCTACCTATAATAAAATCAACAGTTTAGTTAGGTACTTATTTGATTAGTTACTTTTATATGTTTTTTAGTACCTACCTTATGTATGTCTGTGTGCTTTAATAGAAATGATTTTTGGTTCACTTTTATTCGTTGATGACCATTTGATGACGATACCTATATGGGTTGATGAATATAGTTATTTGAGTCTAAAGCTAGGTTTTTTCCTAACTAACTTAAGTACATGTAGAATAATTATCATCATCATCATCATCTGAGGCATTACAGCCGCTGGTGGGCCTTAGCCTGGTCAAGCAGGTTTCTCCGCAGTCCGAGTGTGGTCTTCCTTCTCCAACTTTTCACCCTAGGGTCCTGATGTCCTGGTATACGCCGTCTAACCATAATTATAGGTACCTACAAATACTGCTCGTCATGAGTGTTTTGATACCTTTTCCTTTTAAAAATAATAGTCTAACCCACAAAACGAGCAAATACGGATCACAACGTAACATTTGCCTACTTAAGACACTACACACGTCATTTCAGTCTGGGCAAAAGGTTTCCTTCAAATGACTAATACCCGATCTCCAAAACTAATTAGCTTTGCCCATTAATAAAGCGCGATTACTCTCAGTCGTACAATTACAAACAGTGAGAGAGACATTTACACATTTCCTATACAAAAGGCAGTAAGCACTCTTTATGATTACATGGGAAATAGGACCTTGATTTTAAGTTGTACTAAGTTTATTTTTGCGGGTTATGGCAAATGGTGGTTAGGCTTGTTTGAACAGGGCATAGGACATTTGTTTTAGAAGACAATGTGTGTGAACTGCACTCATTAGCGATAGAACACCTACGCTTACTATTGAGCTTCCTCGTAAGGCTGTTGGTATGATTTATTTATCTTTGAATTCGTGGTCATACGTAAGAATATATAGTAAGTACCTACATTACGATACAAGAGCGAAAAAAAGGAAGTTCGAAACGAGTGGCGATAAACTTTTTTTTTTATGAGATAAGAGGCAGACGAGCAGACAGGTCGCCTGATGGTAAGCGATCACTGCCGCCCATGGACACCAGAAACACCAGAGGTGTTGGAGGTGCGTTGCCGGCCTTTAAGATGGTTCTTTAGGATTGTTTTAAATCGGCACGAATTACGAATTAATTATTAATTTCCTTTTCGCGCGTGTATCGTACGACGTTTTTCAGTACAGATGGCCAAGTTTCAACCTGACATATAATGAACCACTTCCGCCACTAGTGCGTAAAAAAACACCATCTGTACTGGAAATTTCTTTTACTGGCTGAAACTTTGCATATTTTAGTGTCATAATTTTAGCTATGAACGTTTAGTTTTTTGGCAAAAAAGGCTTTTCAAGTGTCCGTCTTACAGGTATTGTTTCCCTGCGGCAATTTTACGTAACTGTAAGAGGTCTCTAAACGCCCTACCTCCCTAACTGCAGTGAACGTGTTAATTTGAAATATATTTGTTATAACTACATATTTCGTATTTACCTAAAAATGTTAACTCCCATCGGTCTCCCTAGAAATAAATGGTATTACATAATATAGAATGTATGCGTAATTTTGCAATAGCATAGTCCTGGGTTAAGTGCATTAATTTATCTTTCGATTAAATTAATGCAGAAGTCATAACTAGTGACCTTACGGCATTCATGTGACCTGCCTAGCGTGGGTGAAGTACAGCAAACTGCAAAATTGCATAGATGCGTTATCGAATGGGATTCATAAAGTGGTCGTGAATTTTTACAGCTGGGTGTAAGTACCAATCTAATTTCAAAAACAAGACAGTTTCATAGGTTTTCATTTAGGCCTCTGTCAAGCGGGTTTTATTTAAGTTCAAAATGTACACTTTACAAAACTTTCTGGTGGGTATTTTTATAAGTACCTTGGCCTGCAAATTCTCGGAGAACCTATCACTGAAATAAACTAGTAAGTACAAAAGTACCCAAGCTTAACTTAACATTATAACAACGAACGCTACACAAAATGAAGCTTGGTTCCTTCTAGACATGGACAGTGAACATTATTATCTACCTATTTCTGTAAAAATAATATTGGTAGCTGGATTTACACGTCTACAAAACATTCTTCCTATAATTTCCCCGCCGAATCCCAGTCACAATGCTGCAATAACGCTCACGTTCTGTGCCTTCCGCGTTTTGTCTGTTGCTGCCGCGAGGTATTAGTTCAGGTGCGACCTGGGTAGTCTAGGCACGAATTGGGCACTATTCAATTATAAAGCCAGCAGCGACAGCTGATTTTATGAGTTTGAGGAGGGACCGCGAAGGGCGCGAAGACAATTCGATGACCTAGCTTATAACTCTTATAAGGTCACGCTACACGTTTTGTTTTTAGTCGGAGTACTTTATTATTGTTTGACCCATTTTAAATCTAAAAGTACAGACTATTTACCTTCCGCGAAGTGTCAGGTAGGTGCAATCTGGATAGTCTAGGCACAAATAGGGCAACATTCAATTACTAAGTCAGCAGCGACAGCAGAGGATTTTATGACTTTTATTGGCCAACGTTGTACATTTTGTACTAGTCAAATCATTGTGAATGTTTGACTATGACAAGTTTTATTTTAAAAATGTTGTATCAACGGTACGCTTCGCTGTGAAACTGCCGGTACACGTACACTCGTATACGTTAACATACATTTTTGGGGGCAGAAATAACGCGTAAAAGAATCCGCCTATCTTTTCCAAATATATTACATTTATTAATCTCCACGTACGTTACCTACGATGCTGACTATACTGTGTCCTACTCTGAACACCAATAAAAAGTTTGAATCACACAGGCGTGGCAAAGTCCGACTGGCGCAACATCCGTGTCAAACCACCAGACTAGACTTGCAAAACCCTTTAGTCACCGTGACAACTAGGTCGTGGGAACCCAACGCTGATGTGAGTTGGTAAAAATTGCTTTCTCGCCGTACAGGCTTCCGTTGGGACGACACATCGGAAATATTCGAGATAACATGCTCAAATAAACCAACGTAAGAACATTTAATACGTTGATTTAAGATTATCTATAACTTTGAGGGGTATAACCACCAGACTAGATTTGCAAAACCCTTGCACTGCGACAACTGGAACTGGGGCGTGGGAACAAGGCTGATGTGAGTTGGTAAAAATTGCTTTCTCGCCGTGCAAGCTTCCGTTGGGAGTCTGGGACATCGGAAACATTCGCTTACCGAGATAGCAGGCTCACATAAACCAGCGTAAGAACAATTAATACTTGATTATATGATTACCTATAATACTCTGGGGTATACCTAACTACCAGACTAGGTTTGCAAAACCCTTGCACTACGACAATTGCGTCGCGTCGTGGGAATCTGAGACTGATGTGAGTTGGTAAAAATTGCTTTCTCGCCTTACAGGCTTCAAGGTTGGGAGTCTGGTACGTTTAGGTATAATAAAATTAAAAATAAGCCCATTTATAATAAATAAAAACATCAGAATCATTGGCTTACCGAAATTATTGGAGAGAAATTATTGGTGATTCCCTTTATATTCTGCAAGGTAAGTTAGGTAATCAATGTTATGTTATTTATGCTACCAGCTACACATATTTCGTTATTTGATGGTTGTTGCCTATTGAGAATTTGTCCGTATCCGCTACGTAATTATTTAATTGAATATTTTACATAAGTTAAAAATGCTATTGATTTTTTTTAAGTTTCTGAGATATTTCTTTCCATGGGTGTTGCACTTACCTATATCACCCGCGTCTGTTAAAATTCCAAAACTTTATGTTAAAGTGTAAAAATACTTACTTAAGTAATTCTTTGTATAGCTATGGAAATACTACTCACAATCAATGGAAATAGTCACAGAGAGAGAGAGGTCTTCGCTACAGATCTCGAGGGCTTGTTACTTTGGTTTCACCTCGTCCACTACTCTCCAGCGCTCGCTATCATACGCGGCCTGACCGTAGATAGGATCTAAGATGACTGATAGGTCGCGAAACGACTCAGTGAATCACGGCTCTTGCCGAGTGCTGAGGTCCTGGTACTTTCCAGCTCGGACGTACACACGGATGTAAAACCCTGGTAGCTACGTGCAAACGGAGGTCGTGTCTTCAAAATCCGGCTGGTATGGAGTTTTTTCTTTAGTAAATACCTACTTAGTTAAACATGTAAAACCATTCGACTGTGTAGCAGTAACTTTTAAGTGCTGAGTGAAGATATATATATCTTTTCATTTTGAAAAATCATTGAAAGTTGACAAAATCATGTGTAGGTACACCTATTGGTAAATTTGATAAAACTGCATGCGCTCTTTATTTAATCGTATGGCGCATTTACATAAACATTTCAAACAATATAAAGCTAGACAAATTATAAATCCACACTCTGGGTCCCAAGCCACGAGATTGCGTCAGGTGTTAGTACAGGTCCGCTCTATACCGGGGTTACTCACACTTTTTTCAAAAGAAATAGCGTCTTGTTCACCTACTGCAGACCCCCTAATAAATATTCTAGGGACCCCTAAGGTCTTGGTAAAGACAGCAGAACCTTTTTAAGAAACCCTGATTTTCTTTTAGAGTTGCTCATACGGTACTACTGGCACTGACTGTACTGTACCTAGTCGGACACTATCCCGATCGGTCGTTTCCAGCTCACATTGCTACGTAGCCATTGTGAGGGTTGATACAGTTTGACATCCCCTTGAGTGCGCTACCGCACATAAAATAATTACCTACTTGATTTTTGTCAATTGAGAACCTCCTCCTTTTTTGAAGTCGGTTAAACAGTCGAAAGGGATAGTGCCAAGCATTTAAGTTCGGTTTTGTAGGCAGTGTCCTTTCTGCACGTTAGGACTATTTAAGCATGACTCACACTAGAACGGGGCGGACCGTCGACGGAACGGCGCGGGACGACGCCGTACGGCAGCTCGACGGTGCGCCATCGCCTCCTGCCCGGCACCGGGCCATACGATTCGAGTACACGCAACCGTTGAGTCTACGTTCACGACGCGGAACGGGGCGGTCCGGTAGCGGGCTGTCAGACCTAACTGAGTCGCCCGAGCAACGGACTGTTGGTTTATGTCAAATGTCAGTCAAATTGAAAATGTAATTTTAAGGAGAAAAATGGACCAAAGTACGAGACCAAAATTTTGGCTCTTGCGGAAATAATAGCTAACGAGGAATCTGCAGCTTTAACAACACAATTGGGCGTTCATTCACTTTTACGCACTCGTTCGGAATACGGGGTAAGTACTAATTATATGCAACATTAGTTAAAAATAAAAGTCATTAAGACGTACGACGACAAATTTAGTGATTATTTTTACATGACTCAAGATTATCTCGAAATTAATAGTAAAATAAAGAACACCATTTCAGAAACCCATTTCCAGCAAACGCCATCAGGCTCTTTGCTTTAAGGTAATTGCTCAAGGTTTTAACGCATTCACTGCCACCAACGCATATACGCGTTTTCGTTACTTTCACCAATTTGTGACTTTGCCTTTAGTGCCTTCGACGCACAATATGTGAGTCCTGACTTTGTATGTCATGTAAACATTAAATTAGTATCGACTCACATGTGCGTCGGAGCCACTAGTTTATACGAAAGCGACTGCCATCTGACCTTCCAACCCGAAGGGTAACTAAGGCCGTACTGGGATTAGTCCGGTTTTCTCACGATGTTCTCCTTCACCGAAGAGCGACTGGCAAATATCAAATGGCATTTCGCAAATAAATTTCAAAAAAAACATTGTTATGAGCCGGGGTTCGACCCCGCGACATCCGAGTTGAAAGAAGCACGCTCTAACGCCTCTAACCACTAGACTACCAGTGCTTATACTTACGAGAATATATGGTACATGTAGTAAACCTAATTTTATGTAATTTGTTTTTTTTTGTCTAGAAGGGAAAATGGGAAACTAAGATACACAAAGAGTATCTGTTGTTTTTCCTATTTCTGTTGATAAGATGTCATTCTTTACTATTATTCACACGAGTAAAAACGCATTTACTTATTGTAGCGGCGTTTAATTGGTGAGGCTACTTACATTTGTCCAGAGGCGCTTGTGGGGCCACATGGAAACACTTTGGGAAAATCCTCACACTAAAACGATTGTCACATATAAACGGAAGCTTAGGTCACTGGTCGGAATATCACTTAAAATGTCAATTTTCACGTTTGTGTCGCGCCGGTGCACCGATAACTATTTTTTAATTCGTAATAACGGGAGCGCAGATCATGGCGCTCGCACGGTCGAAGAGAGAGTTTTTTCTATATATCCACCAGGTGGCGTGGCAGGCGCCCCGGAAAGTCGCTTTGGGACTTCTGTAATTGCCAGCTCCAAAAAACTGTGCTACATATACATGGAAAAAAGTATTCTTTCAAAATTGTGTTGCCTTGTATGTATGAAAATGAAATAACTATTTAACTATATCAAGAAAAGAAATTAAAACTAAAAATCTCTGTTCCTCGACGGAACATGCCGCTCACCTTAAAAGACACGGAGTGACTTTTAAAAGAAATAAAAAAAAGAAACTATACGAAAGTATACCAAAATATTTTATGAAACTTATATTTAACTTAACATTAAGAGTCGTAACGATTGTATAAGTTTATTCTAAAGGTAAGGGACAGACCTTCACAACAGGTCGTTTGAACAACGTGTTCCCGCTTTTCAATGTTACGACGCGAATAACTTGATCGCTGCCCGGATGGACAGCATGAACGCGCGCGAGTTTCCACTGCAGCGGCGGCAGGTGGTCGTCGCATACCACAACAACAGTACCTTCACGAACGGCGGGACCGCGGTCTTGAAGCCACTTTGTACTTTGTTGCAGTTGATGGAGATATTCACGACTCCATCGACGCCAGAAATGCTGGACAGCTTGCTGTATCCAGCGCCAACGTGTAAGACGATTAGGGTTCTCGTCTATAAGAGAAACGTCCGGTAGGGCCGTTAAGGGCTCACCGATTAAGAAATGGGCCGGCGTAAGAGGTAAAGGATCCGCGGAGTCCGAACTTAGAACGCAGAGCGGACGACTGTTTAATACAGCTTCGATTTGACACGTCAAAGTGTGCATACAATCATATGTTTGCGTTTGTGTACCTATTACGCGATGTAAATGAGTTTTGAAACTCTTAACAGCCGCTTCAAATAATCCACCGAAATGACTAGCATAAGGTGGTTGAAAATGCCAAGTTAATCCTTGTTTTAAAGTTTGTTGATTAAGGGCACTCATGACCGAATCATTACGTAAAAAAATATATAACTCTTGAAGGTAATTATTACAACCAACAAAGTTACGTCCGCAATCGGTATATATATCCGTACAATATCCTCGACGGGACGTGAAACGTCGCAACGCAGCTAAAAAACCTTCCGTGGAAAGTTCGGAAACTAACTCAAGATGTACAGCTTTAACGCTCATACATACGAAAACTGCAACGTAACATTTTATTATTTTTGCATTACGAACCTTATTAGCGCGTACGTAGAATGGCCCACAAAAGTCACAAGACGTTTTACTAAACACACGTGCGGGGCGTAGCCGAACCGAGGGTAACATTCCTATGCGCGGCTGGCAGCGAGTCGGTCGAGCGCGGAAGCATTTGATACAACGATGTACGCGGAGGCGAACAATATCACGACCAGAGATAATCCAGTATCGCTGTAAGAGCGAGTTTTGCACGCACTGCGAACCGGCATGTAGTTCCTTTATATGCGCATCGTCAATGATAAGATTTGTAAGAGGATGTCTTTTAGGTAAAATCAATTGATGTTTTGATTCAAAAGGTAAAAGTGATTTGTGAATACGTCCGCCGACGCGTAACAAACCATCCCTATCTATAATGGGCGTGAGACGCCGCAAACGAATTGACGGAAGTTTATTTGACGAAATCCTCTTAATGTCGCCTTCGAACACTTTTTGTTGTGTAATCAATATTAGTCGATTTAATGCAAAATTGTACTCTGGTACGGTGACGTACTTTGGGAATGTTTGTTTATGTTTCCTGCATTTATTGTAGAAACGAAATATGACTGCCGTGACGCGAACTAATTTACCTAGCGACGAAAATCGCGTTATAAGAGTGTCGTCGTCCGGGGAAGGAGGCAATGTGGACACACATGCATAACTAAGACTTGCCGAGTCATGTGTATTGCGTTTTTCCTCGTTCGTGTTTACCACCGGTTTTGGTATAGGCCAGGAGTCGCGACTTTGTTGGAGCCATGTAGGACCATGGAACCACAAGTCATTTTGTACGAGCGCGGCGGGGAGCAGACCGCGAGACGCCGGGTCAGCGCTGTTATCAGCTGACGGGACGTGACGCCAACAGCGCGCCGGGACACGGGACAAAATCTCACTAGTGCGGTTCGAGACAAACGTTTTCCATTCGTGCGGGGGTGACTGAAGCCACGCGAGCACGACGGAACTGTCAGACCATGCGTACACTTGATCGGGGTGAATGTGACCACCGTAAAGATGCATAACTCTTTCAATTAATTTTGATAGGATTACACAACCCATCAATTCCATTCTAGGTATAGTAAGGCATACCCGAAGAGGTGCAACGCGACTTTTAGCCATGACTAAATAGGTTTGAACTCGCCCGGTGTTGTCCGTCAGACGTATATAAACACATGCTGCGTATGCAATTTTGCTTGCGTCGGCAAATCCGTGAATTTCGATTGAATCGAAGTCGTCAGTATTGAAAATATGACGAGGAAAAGAAATTTGCGATAGGAGCGGTAGCTCGTTAATAAAACTCGTCCATGAGTTAATAATATCGATAGGGGGTTCTGAGTCCCAGGAAATTTTGGCTAACCATAGCAATTGAATTAAATGTTTGGCAAACAATGTCACCGGAGATAATAACCCGAGGGGGCCGTAAATTTTTGCAATTTCGGAAAGAATCGCCCGCTTTGTACAGGCCTGCGAAGAACTTTGAACTTTGAAACTAAATGCGTCAGATCTTGGATTCCATTGAAGTCCAAGGACCTTGACCCCTTTGTCATTTTCCATTTCGGCAAAATGAACATTTTCGCGCCGCTCACCATGAAACTCTGTCGGTCGCGTGGCAGCGAGAATGGCTGGCGAGTTACTTTGCCACTTTCGCAATTCGAACCCGGCCGTGGCACAAATACCTATCAGCTCCTGCTGCAGATTGAGGGCTTCGGCTAAGGTATCTGCGCCGGTCACCACATCGTCGACGAACATGTCATTTAGGAGGACTGGCGAGGCGAGCGGGAAACGCTCGGCTTCGTCATGCGCGAGCTGTTTAATTGTGCGCAAGGCGAGATAAGGGGAACTACTGATACCGAAAGTAACGGTACGCAGCCTATAATCGCGCAGAGGTTCCTCTGGCGACTTGCGCCACAGGATGCGCTGAAAGTCCCTATCACTCTCACGTACAAGAATATTCCGATACATTTGTTTAATATCAGAACAAAATGCAACTTTATGTACTCGAAATTTTAGAAGTACATCTACTATGTCTAAGTGTAACTTAGGCCCTTTTAGCAACGCATCATTGAGCGCGCAGCCACTCGTTGTGCGACAACCAGCATCATAGACAACACGAGTTCGGGTAGTGTCGGAAATCTTCGACACCGAGTGGTGCGGGATGTAATAACTCGCGCCAGCGGGGGGGCCATCGTCCGCGAGCTCCATGTGGTTAAGATCCACATACTCCTGGAGGCACGCGTGACACTCCGCCTTCAGCTGGGGGTTTCGTTCTAGACGGTATTCCAGTTTGTGGAAACGTGCTAGAGCAATTTGCCGAGACTCGCCGAGGGGCGGTGCATCGGGCTTGAATGGCAGAGCAACCATGTATCGCCCTGTCTCATCGCGCGTATGCGTCCTTTGGAAAAAGGATTCGCATAGCTTTTCTTCGGGAGTGTAACTCCGCATCTCTGGAACTGACTCCAGCTCCCAAAACTTCTCGAGATTGTCGTTGTCGAACGACGTAAAACAAGTATGGCGTGGAGTCGAAATATTAGAAGTAAAGTTGACTTTACCCCCTAGTAAATAACCAAATACACTATTGATTGCGGTGGGTGTGCCAGGTTTACCCCTGACTATACCCTCGCGAATGACATCCATGAAAATGTCTTCGCCAAGTATCATGTCAACCGGCTGAGGTTTATGAAATTCAGGGTCGGCTAGAGCGAGCCCTTGCAAATGAGGCCATTCCCCGTACGGTGCTAGTGGTACACTAGGCATTTGACGGGTTAATTTTGACAAAATAGTAGCCTCCAAAGGAATACTTGGACTTTGTTTGCCCTTGGGCGAAATTGAGCACACGAAGGTACCCCTGGGGTTGAGCAGTAAATCACCGACACCTACCAACGGCTCGCTGACATTTCGTCGCGGTAAATTTAATCGTTGCATACACGATTCAGTAATAAGAGCTGCTTGTGAGCCCCCGTCTAACATACAACGAATTGGAGCAATTTTATTACCTTCGTAATAAAGGTCAACCAACGCAGTTGACAGTAACACCGTATGAGGCTCAATACCTAAACCTAGATTATTTTGATTCACGCCGTGAACAGCTGATGGGCTCGGGACAGCGCCCGCGCCGGGCTGCGACTGCTCCGTTAGAGCGAGCGAGACGGCAGCTAGTTCCGCGGCTTCATTGTTCGCCGGGAAGGGTCGCGTACGCGTAAGGTCCGAATCTAAATGGATTAAGGTGTGGTGCTTCTTATTGCACTTACGACACTTAAAACTTGATTTACAATTACGTAAGTCATGTCCGGAACATAAACAATTATAACAAATGTTATTTGTTTGAACAAATGCAAATCTATCTTTTGTAGACAAATTTAAAAACTCCAAACATTTGTGAAGGGCATGGAAGCCTTTGCACTTCACGCAAGATCGAACCTTATTCGTATCGACATACGGTCGAGTTTGGTCTGGCGAAGTATTCGTGATAAAAACCCTTTTAGGTGTCATTTGATTTGAAATTAAATTATTTTTATTTGTTGTACTTAAGGAATTATTTTTTGCGGACTGTATATGGGAAACTGTAATCATCTGTTCCGCCGTAAGTTCGCGCTCTAAGAATGTTATTAAGGTTTGGACTTTAGGTATTTCACTTGGGTTGGTTAAAGAACGTTCATATTCTTTTCGCGTATTAACGGGAATTTTACGTAATAATAAATTTAACAGAACGAAGTCCCATTCTTTAACCGGAAACTCCAAAACTTCAAGTGCTTTAATATTTTCGTGGTAAACATTAAGCAAATTTCGCATAGCAACAGCTGATGAGCGCGCGGAACAAGAATCGATATCGAATAATTTATCTAGATGTTGTGACGCAATAATGCGTTTGTTGTCATAACGGGATTTTAGAACATCGATCGCAATTGAATAATTACTTTCCGTTATGGGAATTGATTTAATTAAATTAAATGGTTCGTTTTTAACCGAAAGTAGTAAATACCTAAACTTTTCCGCGTCAGTGTAGGCATTGTTGTTGTGGACCAACGATTGAAATAAGTCGAAAAAGGCGGGCCAGCCAGTAGGTTCACCGTGAAATTCAGGAAGCGACAATTTAGGCAAGTTTCGACGGTCGTTCATAAACGTGTCGTGTTGGCTAGGCACAGGAATGCGGCTCGCTCGCCGCTTTTCTACATCTACCTCCTTTAGGTTATTTAAATGCGTAACTATCGCGTAATATAAATCGTTGAAATCATTTCGAATCTTAATGTTGGCTTCTTTGTTGAAGCTATTAGACTTAATTAATGCCTTTTCGATCTTAGTTTGAATTTTGGTAAACTTTCGCTGGTGCGCTGTTAAATCGGAAGTTCTTGAACGAAATTGTTCTATATTCGTTGCTGCGAACTGTAATGTTCGTTTTAATTCGTCGAGAATTAGATCTCGCTCGAATAAATCTTGTGTCATACACGATGTGTCGGTTTCGACACCGTCTGTAGGATTCGGTACCATTTTGCCGTGAGCAAAGATGGCGGAAATTACAATGAAAAATTGAACTACAAACGTATGTAATTGGAATGATGGGTACGTAATACCGCAAAATACACGGGCAACACAACGTGAGAAAGAAAAATCCGGATCGAACGGATCAAAAAACTATATGTAGCGGCGTTTAATTGGTGAGGCTACTTACATTTGTCCAGAGGCGCTTGTGGGGCCACATGGAAACACTTTGGGAAAATCCTCACACTAAAACGATTGTCACATATAAACGGAAGCTTAGGTCACTGGTCGGAATATCACTTAAAATGTCAATTTTCACGTTTGTGTCGCGCCGGTGCACCGATAACTATTTTTTAATTCGTAATAACGGGAGCGCAGATCATGGCGCTCGCACGGTCGAAGAGAGAGTTTTTTCTATATATCCACCAGGTGGCGTGGCAGGCGCCCCGGAAAGTCGCTTTGGGACTTCTGTAATTGCCAGCTCCAAAAAACTGTGCTACATATACATGGAAAAAAGTATTCTTTCAAAATTGTGTTGCCTTGTATGTATGAAAATGAAATAACTATTTAACTATATCAAGAAAAGAAATTAAAACTAAAAATCTCTGTTCCTCGACGGAACACTTATGCTATACAGACAGTTTCTGTGTAAAGCACCAAAATGTATGTAACTAATATAGTTAACAGCATCATAGGGATCTTCCGTATAAATACGAGGAAATATAGTAAGTAGGTAGTATTAACTTATTATTGCAGCTTTTTGAACGTGGAGATTCCTTCGAAACCCTGTCCCTCAATTTTAAGATGGGGCTTTCGACTGTTTACGTTTTAGTGAAATACGAACTGATGAATTTGAGGCTGTGGCATTTAACTCAAATACATATCTACATTGTAGCACCTGCTGATAGTGGTTCAGTCTATTTTAATAACAAAAAATATTTTTAATAGCCAAGAGTTTGCTTTGGTTGGCTCACTTCGCTTGTTCACTCCGCGCCATAATGTTTAGATCCCCCCACCATATGTATTACATAGTGGCTAGTGATCCAGTCGTCGTCGGTTCATACATATCATATCCAATCACCAAATATAATGTTTTTTTTCTATAATTGTGATTTACGATTAATGTTGCTGCTATACCAACTTTAAAAAACATTGATACTTACTTATCTTCTTACTGGCCACATCAATCTGTCAAAATTTTATGTCAAATTTATCGCTTATTCATCAATGTAGTCTAATGCGTATAAAATATAAATATTGATGTAAAATTAATATAGGCAGTAAAGTTGTTAAAAAGGGATACATTTATTACTCAAATAAGTTAGACAGCATGACAGTAAAACCAAACCATAACAGTGAAACAGAAGGTACCTATTTTGTACCAGTTAATCTTCGGGCTAGATCTCGCTCGTGCGAGGAGGCCCTAAAAGACTTGTGAACCCCTTGTGAACGCCCTCGGTGATCCTTAACTGGCGTGAACTGGCGCAGGATAGGGCAGAGTGGCGATCTCTTGTGTCGGATCTCGTGTGATCCTCTTTGGGTCGCTGAGCCAGTGAAGTAAGTAAGCAAGTAATCTCCTGGACACAAAGAGATGAAATACTACTGGGTTCCTTATAAGTGTCATTGAAAACTACGATACCCACAGATTTTATCTGTGAAAATACCAGCATTCTTGCTAAAACGTGTGTTTAGTTTTTCCTACCCTGTACATACCTTGCTGCGCTTTAAAAATTGCGTGAAGCGTGACATGGTTGCCTTTGATATCCCATGGTACCAGTGGCAGCAACTGGCCGAAAACCGGCCCATGTGGCGTCGTGCTGTCCACGACGGTCAATCCAAGCACGACAATGCCGTGTTCTTCTCTTTGAATGATAAACGCATGAGGTGCCACGAGCAGGTCTCCAACCCCCTCCCACCTGGGAGGGCATACACTTGCCGCGTTTGTGGACGAGGGATTCTCTCTCGAATTGGGCTACACAGCCACGAAGTGTCGTTCGAAATAATTCGGATGCTGCTTAAATCATCTGTCATCCTATTATTATACATAGGTCCCATAATAAAAACCCTATAATCAAAGACCCATGCTTATTGTTTGTAAACCTGCTTTCAGATTATGAGTATTAGCCACGATATAACTCATGAAGGAGGGAGAACCTAGAGAACAAACCTATGGAACGAGAGACGAAGTTGGTCATAAATAGAACAGGAGCGATGAGATATTGGGTACGTGCAAAAATTTATTTATTTTACTTTGAACATGTAGTTAACCCTTAAACATCTGTTTCATAGACTGTCTTTGTACCCTTCTCCCCTGCTTTAATACCATGTTATACTCGTAGCTCAACTTGACTGTGATAATGACTTTAAGATGAAGTATTTTTCACTTTTCCGTTCGTCCGACATATCGTGAAAGTTTACAGCTCCGAGAGCCACTAGCTTTAAAACTAAATATTGCTTTATTATTGTATTCAGTGATATTCCGTCGTAGTTTGCTATGGAACCCTACAGAAATGAGTATTACATGTAATTACCTGGTAACGATACGAAACTTGACTCAAAGATCCAAATTGTTAGATTACAGGAGGAAAGAAAAAGTTAAAGACAAATTATTTTTGCCACCACGTAACAATGAATAAGTTATGTAAGGGCTTGAATTATCAAATTCTGTTTTTGTAATGCATACAACATCTGTGACCTAGAAAAATGGCTATAGTGTTTAGTATAGTATACAATATATATTATTATAAATAAGTTGCCACGCCTTAATAGTGTACTTTTTTAAGTCCATTGTAACCATGTATATAAGACCATGGATGCAATAAATATGTAGTCAATATGAAAACTTGATGGTATGTCTATTTTATATTTGTGTTTTTTAGATTTATGTCACACATTTTTTGAGGTAATTGCTTTTGTGTGTAAACTTGGATTTTTGGTAGGAATATTTACAATTAAGGTTGAACATCTTTGGTTTTGTCTGGTATTTGTCAGAATTCATTCCATAGTTCAACTATGAGAGGCTGGAAGTTGCTTATTATTTTGTAGTTATGGCTAGAGAACTGGGATTTCTTAGGAATTTTCCAGCCCTTGTTCATTAGGTACGTCTTCGCACTAATTATGCACCAGCGATATTTCCATAAATCAATTCTAAATTCAACATTATACATAAAATAATACCTACGTAAAAGACGTCGAACAAGGTAATGTCATTAAATATAACAGTATGTCGAAAGAAACAGTAATGTAGTATACTATATGCAGACCTTAATTTTTAGGGTTCCGTAGCCAAAATGGCAAAAACGGAACCCTTATAGTTTCGTCATGTCCGTCTGTCCGTCTGTCCGTCTGTCCGTCTGTCCGTCTGTCACAGCCGATTTACTCGGAAACTATAAGTACTACAGTGATGAAATTTGATGGGAATATGTGTTGTATGAACCGCTACAAAATTATGACACTAAATAGTAAAAAAAAGAATTGGGGGTGGGGCCCCCCATACATGTAACTGAGGGATGAAAATTTTTTTTTCGATGTACATACCCGTGTGGGGTATCAATGGAAAGGTCTTTTAAAATGATATAAAGTTTTCTAAAAAACATTTTTCTTAAAGTGAACGGTTTTTGAGATATCAGCTCTCAAAGTCGTAAAAAGTATGTCCCCCCCCTCTATTTTTATAACTACGGGGTATAAAATTCTAAAAAAAATAGAGGTGATGCATGCTAATTAACTCTTTCAACGATTTTTGGTTTGATCAAAGTATCTCTTATAGTTTTTGAGATAGGTTGATTTAACTGTAATTTTGGCAGGTGTATAAATTGACATAATAAGTTTATTATATTTGCTGCTACGGAACCCTTTGTGCGCGAGCCCGACTCGCACTTGGCCGGTTTATCATATAAGAGGCAAGCGATCAGAAACCATGGACGTCCTCAACACCATATGTTTGTGTTGTACCTACAGTTTGGAATGTGTAAAACAAAGTAGGTACGTAGTTTGAACGTATAGTAAGTAGGTATAGGTATACACTCGTATATACGACCCTTGATATATGACTAAAATATTTCTTTGTTTATCTAGGTAGATGTCATTCCCGTCGTACTCGGTCGTACGTTCTATTACGTGAATTACGTCGTAGTAAAATGTATTCAGTTTGTTGTTAGGTTGTAAAGTTAGATATCTGGGGCAGGGATACGCAAGAAGTCTAGGCTATGACGTTTCATCATCCTCCTTGCGTTATCCCGGCATTTGCCACGGCTCATGCCTAGGGTCCGCTTTGATAACTAATCCCAAGATTTGGCGTAGGCACTAGTTTTTACGAAAGCGACTGCCATCTGACCTTCCAACCCGAAGGGTAACTAGGCCTTATTGGAATTAGTCCGGTTTCCTCACGATGTTTTCCTTCACCGAAAAGCGATTGGCAAATATCAAATGACATTTCGCACATGAGTTCAGAAAAACTCATTGGTACGAGCCGGGTTCGAACCCGCGACCTCCGGATCGAAAGTCGCACGCTCTTACCGCTAGGCCACCAGCGCTCTAGGCTATGAAGTTTATAGGTATTTATTAAGCCGTGGCATAAGTAAGTGGTGGCGGTAAATGGATCGTGATGTAGCTATAGAGTCGTCTTTTTTTTAAATACCACGTCGGTGGCATACGATCCACATGATGGAAGTCACAATCGCGTTCTTTCAATGCCTTGATTGATTGCCGGGAGTGGACTTAGGCAGTTTCATGTGCTCTACCTGCCCCTTATGAGAATACAGGATTGCATACCTATTTATATGTATGTATGTATATAGCTGAGCGTTACTGTTCTAGCCTCCTGTTTCTCTCTGCTCTCCTTTCGCTCTTCTGTAGGGGCGCGACAGAGCCAGACTGCGTTTTGTTTGCCATGTAGCGTTAACAATTTGTCACTTCTGCTAGGCTGGCAGGTGAAAATAATAATTGCAGTAATAAATATTAAACATTTGTAGTTAAAGGTTGGCGCTTCCTATTAACTATAATATAATGTACCTGTATCAGGAAGACCCGCTTTGTAGATTTGTTATTTGCAGAGTAACAATCAAAAGAAAAAGCTTTTATGCTAGTGCATTTTTTTCTATATGCATTGTGTTCTCGTGTGTGTATTATAGTGAGGTTTAGAAAGATTTGATCGACCACTGTAGCGATACGATCACTGTGTAGATGTGGCTCAGGGTTCAGCTCGTAGCCCGAGGAACAGGATCAGCAGCAATAACGTAGACCACGCCTTTAGATTTGTATAGTTTTAATGAAGAATAAAGTATGTTCTGTACAAAAATAAGTAAGTGCGTAGGTAGGTATATAAAATGGGTACGTATGCGTGCATCTAGTAGTGACATCAATAGTAAATTAAATACCTTGAGTGGGGTTCGATCTCTTTGTAGCAACAGCTTGGACAATCATAGGCCGCTTAATATCGACGCTGGCTCGCTCCCGATAATGTACGGTCGGAAAAAGGCGGTAGGACCATGTGGCCAGAGGGATGAGGATGACACAATTACACACACTAATAGTCGAGTCTGTACGAAAGTACGGTTCCTAAGATACAATTTGCAGTCCATCTGCATCAGCCGGCAGCCCCTAGGATTCACGATTTCATTTCCTTTCCACCCCTTAACTACTAAGTGTGGCTATGGAACTTGAGCAGGTCGATGTGCTCTTTCTATCCATTTTGGGAATACGGGCGTGAGTTGTGTGTGTAATGAGTGAGTTGCGTGAGTAAGGGGTCTAAAAATTGTGATGAGTCATCATGGTTTACAGCACTAGTCAATAAGAGAAAAGCGACACCAAGGTTTTTTATAGGGCTGATTAATACAGTTACTTTTTCAGGTCACTTAATTAGGCCTGATATATTTTGACATGTTTCATATCGTAGGAAAATAGCTCAAAAGCAAAAAAGAAGTTTAACGTTGCACGCGATAGACAGATAAGACCAATGATAATTTGGGTTCGAATCCCGGTACGGGCATTTGTTTGTGTGATGAGCACAGATATTTGTTCCTGAGTCATGGATGTTTTCTATGTAAGTATGTAAGTATTTAAATAATTTATAAAAGAAGATCTATAATGGCTATAAGGCCAGGCCGGGCAATAGTAACTGCAGGGAAGTAATAACTAATCAGAATATCTTCCATATTTTACATTATTCACTGTATTTCTATATATGTCCAGATAGTGTGTAAGCTGTTTGATAAGTTAACCGTGGCGTGGATGGCCTTGATATACCAAATGATCTTTGATCTACACGCTCGTGTAGTTTTCGACGAAATAGGTTGTATGCGCGTGAAAGACGGCCTCTCAAACGGTTGTCTATTGTTTGCCCGACAGTCATTTAACATAATATTCATTTGCCCGAATCTAACTTGCCTGAATTTCATTTGCCCGAATGATTTGTTTACCATAAAAATCATATGACATACTCGTTGTTTATCCGAATATTACCTTCCATAATCATACAATGCCATACTATTTGTTAGCCATATTATTAAATGCAATAATATGGTTTCATAGAATATTCAAACGCCATAAGCAATTATTGCCATATTAATTGTTGCCCATATTATTACCTAACCTAACCTACTTTCTGATAGCAGTTTCATTTTCCAGGGGTCACAGTTCTAACCTAACCTAACCTAGCAATTTCATTCTCCAGGGGGTCACAGTTCTAACCTAACCTAACCTACTTTCTGATGGCAGTTTCATTTTCCAGGGGGTCGCAGTTCTAACCTAACCTAACCTACTGTCTGATAGTAATTTTCATTTTCCGGGGGGTCACAGTTCTAACCTAACCTAACCTACTTTTCAAGCAGTTTCCTTTTCCAGAGGTTCACAGTTCTAACCTAACCTAACCTACTTTCTGATAGCAGTTTCATTTTCCAGGGGGTCACAGTTTTAACCTAACCTAACCTACTTTCTGATAGCAGTTTCATTCTCTAGTCCTTCTAGTACCTATTATAGTAGTTTTCGATTCTGCCAAAGCACATTATGGAAATTGACTTTTCTGGACGCTAATTTGTATGACAAATGATGGTATGGAATGTGGTAATTACGGATTTCGATGATTCTGACAAATGACATTATGGAAACTGACTTTATGGGAAACAAAGTTTCTGGCACTAGATTAATATAGTAAACAATGATTATGGCATAAGATGTTATGAGAAACAATATTATGATTGTTGAATAGGATGGCAAATAAAATTATGGCAAATGAAATTCTGGCAAATGGGGGTATCCCCTCTCAAACATTCTATAAAATAGGTGGATTTAGTGTGATTTACATTTTTTTCTATAGTTAATTGCATAATTATACATATACACCATTCTATGTTTATTTGTAACTCAATCTTGAGATTTTTATGTTTTGATAGTATTTTAGCGATAGTTTACGAGTAAATTGCTCCGCTCAAATTGCGATGGCAGCGAATGTCGACTATTTGGTAGTATTAATTGCCCCGCCATATTTTATATGAAAATCAACAAAAGTAGTGATGTACTCGGTTCAAGATTTTGCATCGATATTTATACGTGATTTATTTATTTCATTATTTTAGGTTATGGAGATCCAACAGCTAGTATTACAATATAACACACAGCGGTTCTGGCTCTGGAAAGGGATATATTTATATTTTATGGAACGTCATAGTGTATAATCGATTATTTTAAGCATTTAGGCCCCTATTGTACAAATTATGAACAGAAAATAAGCCAGGGGTGCGTGGGTCCGCGGTATATCATCTATGGACACAGTACCGACATATTTCTAATAGGTACAATTCCTATCACTGTTTAGTATCGAGACCAGTTTTAATTACCCCGCTAACATCTTGTAAGTGTTTTTAGGGTTCCGTACCTCAAAGAGGAAAAACGGAACCCTTATAGGATCACTCGCGTGTCTGTCCCTCTGTCACAGCCGATTTCTCCGAAACTACTAGACCGATTTACTTGAAATTTGGCACACGTATGTAAACAAGTGGCCCAAAGACGGACATGTAATATAATTAAATGAAATTAAACGAAATTTAATCATAGGGGCCACTTTTGGGGGGTAAAATTGAAAATTAAAAATCAAAGTTATTAGAACTATATTGTGCTACATATCAAATGAAAGAGCATTTTATAAGCATCTCAAATATATTTTTTTTATAGTTTTTATTTTGGTTATTTAGAAGTAATTTAAGAAAATAAGCAAAAATGACCATTCCCCCCCCCCCTTATCTCCGAAACTACTTAGCGTAAAATTTTCAAAAAATACACGAGATAGCCCTATACCTGTAGATTACAGGAAAACCTATTAGAAATCTACAGTCAAGCGTAAGTCGGAGTTAAGAGAAAAAACTCAAATTGAGATTTTTCACTCACTGCCGCTGCAAGTACTTACTAAATGTTTTGAAATTTTGTGAGCGCCATGGACAGGTAGAAAGAAATTCATTTCTGTTTAGAAATTGTTAAAAATTTTAAGCATTTGCCAAAATGACTTAAGTTCCTACTAAAAAAGAGGCGCTTACGACTGTTTAGAACTGCACTGACCATAATATTGCCCTAATAGGTCCAAAAAATGGTGTATATATACGAAAACAAAAAAATTGTGCCACCGACAACCAAAATCTGAAGTCTATTTGCTCTATCTCTTATAGTTTCCAAAATATACGCAAAATCTTTAAAGTACAAATCTAGTGTACACGTTGCCATCACATGTCGTCAGGCGCTCATGACCTTTTTGTATGGAAATGTCGAAATCCGACTCGCACTTTACCGATTTTCATAGAAAGTTGTGTTTTATTATAGTTTTGAAGGAGGTTTCTTGTTTTTAACCACCAACGCAAAAATATTATAATAATAATAGGTTTGACGCTTGACATGTCTGTCTGGCATCATAGCTCCCGAACGAATCAATCGATTTTGATTTAGTTTTTAATGTTTAAGGTGAATTCGTCGAGAGTTTTTTTTTGTACCACGTAGGTGGCAAACATGCATACGGTCCGCCTGATGGAAAGCGGTGACTGTTACATATGGACGCCTGCCACTCAAGGAGTGGCACATGTGCGTTGCCGACTCGACTCATTTGAAACTTGTACAAACCTGTACTTAGAAGGGGCCTGGGTGCCGACGACTCAAAGGACCGAAGGAAGGAGGGGGAAGGAAGGAAGGAAGGAGTACCGCACCCTCGTTGAGCTCTGGCTGCCTTACTCACCGGCAGGAACACAACAATGAGTAAAGTCTAGTGCTACTTGATTGCGGTCTTTTGTAAAGCGGAGGTATTAGACTCTGCTCTACCTTAGAGTATAAATTCAATTTAGTATTTTTATCAGTCAAGAAATTTAAATGCAGCGCCATCTATTATTAGTTTCGACAACTTTTCATGTGACTTTCCATGCCTAAAGG
This sequence comes from Leguminivora glycinivorella, assembly GCF_023078275.1. NCBI lineage: Eukaryota > Metazoa > Arthropoda > Insecta > Lepidoptera > Tortricidae > Leguminivora > Leguminivora glycinivorella. The sequence goes on from NC_062981.1 coordinate 8,941,282, forward strand.
TTCGCACGTCTCAAGTCGCGTAAATTACTTAGTAAATTTTGCCGAGAGACGGCGCTAAATACAATAATACTCATTAGAGTACCTATACTTCTAGTCAAAGACATATATAACTCCATATAGACAGATAAAGTCTAAGAATAAAACGTACTTACCTCAGTACCACACAGAAGAAGGGCTCAGCTAGATGGTGCTAATATTAATATTAACACGCTTTTATTAGGTCGTCGTGTATGTAACTATGTAATGGAATCTACGGAGGCTAATTTAACCATCTTCCAAGGATCGTAGCGTAATGATAATTGGCAGCTGTATGTAGTTCTGATGACAGTACAATAATATGGTACTGTTGAACTGATCTGATGATGGAGCCGGAAGATATGAACTGGAACTACATGATGGAACATCGTATCATAGCTGTGTTTGGGTTTCTTAGAAAAGTCTTGTAATGAACTTTGACTACGATTAGGTTTCAAGGTCTGATGATGGAGCCGGAAGATATGAACTGGAACTACATGATGGAACATCGTATCATAGCTGTTTTTGGGTTTCTTAGAAAAGTCTTGTAATGAACTTTGACTACGATTAGGTTTCAAGGTCTGATGATGGAGCCGGAAGATATGAACTGGAACTACATGATGGAACATCGTATCATAGCAGTTTTTGGGTTTCTTAGAAAAGTCTTGAAATGAACTTTGTCTACGATAAGGTTTCAAGGTCTGATGATGAAGCCGGAAGATATGAACTGGAACTACATGATGTAACATCGTATCATAGCTGTTTTTGCGTTTCTTAGAAAAGTCTTGTAATGAACTTTGACTACGATTAGGTTTCAAGGTCTGATGATGGAGCCGGAAGATATGAACTAGAACTACATGATAGAACATCGTATCATAGTAGTTTTTGGGTTTCTTAGAAAAGTCTTGTAATGAACTTTGACTACGATTAGGTTTCAAGGTCTGATGATGGAGCCGGAAGATATGAACTGGAACTACTAAAAAGATCAACGTAGTATTTAAAATAAGTTGGGATAGGGTTTTCTTGAGACCCTTAAGAGCAAGTAAAGGGGGGCTCAGGGGCGATCGAAGCCCCCCACAAAAAAGACTGATCAACGTAGTATTTAAAATAAGTTGGGTTAAGGTTTTCTTGTGACCCTCCAGAGGAAATAAAGGGGGGGCTCGGGGGCGAAGCCCCCCGCAAAAAAGAAAGATCAACGTGGTATTTAAAATAAGTTGGGTTAGGGTTTTCTTGTGACTGTTCAGAGTAAATAAAGGGGGGGGCTCGGGGGCGAAGCCCCCGCAAAAAAGAAAGATCAACGTAGTATTTAAAATAAGTTGGGATAGGGTTTTCTTGTGACCCTTAAGAGCAAGTAAAGAGGGGCTCGGGGGCGAAGCTCCCCACAAAAAAAAGATCAACAAAGTATTTAAAATAAGTTGGGATAGGGTTTTCTTGAGACCCTTAAGAGGAAATAAAGGGGGCTCAGGGGCGAAGCCCTCCGCATAAAATAAACATCAACGTAGTATTTAAAGTAAGTTGGGATAGGGTTTTCTTGTGACCCTGAAGAGCATGAATAAGGGGGCTCGAGGGCGAAGCCCCCGCATAAAAGAAAGATCAACATAGTATTTAAAATAAGTTGGGATAGGGTTTTCTTGAGACCCTTAAGAGCATATAAAGGAGGGCTCGGGGGGCGAAGCCCCCCGCATAAAAGAAAGATCAACATAGTAGAGAATGCCTTAAAGCATGAGTCCGCCTTTTGTACTGCAAGATTTTCTTTTATCACTGCTTCCAGTAGTTCCAGAGGTGGTAAATGATCTTTATTACTAGATTCACCTACTTTTATCAATTTTAAAGCACTAGTGGATAAAATGCGTTTTTACCCGCTGGTATTAAAGGACAAAACACGTGTTTCCGAGCTAGTGAGGGGAAAAATTTAATGTTGGCTGCTCGCGTGCGGTCCGTTTGTTAATGTAGGTAAGAATTTAGAATAGCGTCATTTTGTGAACATCAAAGGAGTGAGCCTTCTGTACTTGTACTATTAAACATATATTCTGTGACAAAACTAAGAACATGTGTTCCAAGTACAACATTCGAAATGCCGGAAAGTTAGTAGGTATCGACCGTAAATTGGCGAAATCCAATTTACGGTCAAATTAACACATGTGATGGACTGCCGTCTATAATAAATTGCCGCAATATGTGGTTGAAGCGCCTAGTGTGTCGAACTTTAAGTACCTATCGCTTAAAAAATTGGCTGGTCGAGCACCCGTTCTACACTTATGACAATTTTTTTATTACCTAATTAGAAAAATATTTTTGTGCATTTTTTATGTGAATATTGCCTAACTTTTTGTAATTTCAATCTTCTGTCTATTTATTCTCTAAGTATTATTGTTGTATGAATATTATTTTTTTAAATCAAATCTTGACGTGTAAAATGGCGTTGAATGAATAAATGAATATGAGTATGAGTAGTATGGTTATTTTAATCATTGAAAGTTTGTACGGAACCCTCGGTGGGCGAGTCCGACTCGCACTTGGCCGGTTTTTTTAAACAAACGGAGAGACCTACATACAAAATGGGTGGTTTATTTAGTTTCCTTATGCTTTGACAAACTACATGATAACCGGATTACCAATGTAGGTTCACCGTAACGAAACTTATTACTAATTATCAATAACTATTTCTGCCATCTCATAGAAAAATCGCATTGTAAAGTATACGTAATTTTCATTTTTAGATGAGAGCCAGAAAATAATAAAACATAGATAACTAATCTACAGTGTCAACCAATTGTTAGTAATATTACCGTAGATAGTAAGTAGGTTTAGGCAGTCAAAGTTGTACTTTATATTTTTACCTTAATATTTATTTATAATACTTTCAAAGCCTACTAAGTAATTTCAATCTCACAGGCAGATTCTCCGGTCGCTGCTTGCTCCTCATACCCACCCAGAAACTCTGCCGTGTGTCTGCTGATATAAATGCTCTGCACTACAATGTTAGTAACCTTTGCCTATTATTTTTGTATATCGCAAGGAATCGAGAATTTTTATATATGCAATATGCATACAGATTGGTCCCATTTTCCTCAGAACCCAGTTCTGATGATGGGATCCTGGAGAAATCGAGGGAACTCCTCAAATCTGAAAGGCACATATATGGTGATTTTTGTGTTTTTTAAGGAACAGCATGCATTTACGTCCAGAACAGTGACATTTAGTGCAGCGGAACTGCTGCTGATGGTCAGAACCGAACTCCTCAAATCTGAACGGCACACTTTTAGTGACTTTGGTATTTTTATAAGAACAGCATGCACTTACGTCCAGAACAGTGACATTTGGTGCAGTGGAACTGCTGATGAAGGTCAGAACGGAACTCCTTAAATCTAAACGGCACACTTATTACTTTGGTATTTTTGTAAGAATAGCAACAGTGACATTTATTTAGTTATGTTTGTTAAGAATATTGAAAATTTTGTCAAGCTTCGATTTATTATAATCGGATTCAAGAGGAATTGAGGAAACTCCTCAAACCTTAACGGTATACGTATAATATTCATTTGTGTTGCCATCAAATAATGCAAGTATTAAAAGCCGTTTTTTACAAATACCTACATATTTCTACATAATCCAACATTCGCAAGTATCTTTCACCAGAACCCCAAAGGCGGCGGTTTTTTTTTTATTATATTAACCGACTTCTTTACCGAAAAAGTAGGAGGTTGTAGGTATATAACATATTTGGGGCTCACATTTGTCCATGTTTCATAGTATGTTCACCGATTACGTCGAGACCCGTGGTCAGATTACAATAATTCTGTTTTTGTTTGAAATGAGCTACCTCCAAAGTAGTCCCATATTAATCTGGAGCTGTTCTGATGATGGGACCTATGAAGAGTTGAGGGAACTGAAATTTTAAAGGCACATGTATGGTGATTCGGTGTTTTCTTAAGCAACTCGAGCAGTTTCTCTCAAAAACGAGTACTGCCATAAAGTGGACCTGATGCACCCCCCCCCCCCCCCTCCAGCTCCCCACTCACTACTAACTACTAATAGACTTATTTACTACTACTACTATCTTTCTCGATGTTCATTCGTTATAATTTGTTTCAGAGAAACTGTTAGAAGGAGATCGTCCAATGACGGCGTTCTTGTGCTATCAAATAGGTACCTAATGTGAAGATAATACCTAGATTTCTACTCGTCTAATACCTCGCCTACCTCGAAAAATTCAATAAATCAATCAATCAAAATATTTATCGTTGGCCATGAGTTACAGAGATGTTATTATAATGTATGTACAAATAGTCTGCATGTCCTGCCTCATCAGAGAGGCGTACAATATAGTTTATATTCTGGCTTAGTAGTAATTAAAGGTACAGGCGTACAATATAGTTTATATTCTGGCTTAGTAGTAATATAGAACGAGTTTAAATACTTAGGTAAAGCCTGACAAGATTTTATTTGACCCTGAAAGAGTGTCGCTACAAACCGCTTTCATATGGCAATAATGTGCGGACGTCATATATAATGGGGACAGCGTGTACTGGTTTCGCTTTAATATTTGTAGAAAATGAAAACAGGGTTTTAGAGAATCAAAGTTTAATAAGCAAGGTTTAAATACTCGCTACTTGTTTCCGCACAGCCTAAAATCCATGAATCTTGTGCCTTTATCGAAGTCGTCGATGTTTATTTTCTTTTTGCGTGGGACCTTGTTTTTATACTGGTGTCAATGATGTAACGGCCTTCTTATTTCTATAAATATTTTTCACGGCAGAGCTACAGACACCTTAAATAAGAACAATAAATAAATTAAGCTAAATCGAAACCAAATAATCAGTACAGGACAACCGCACTATAAATTGTCAGTACTGGACATGTCAACAAACGATTTCGGAACATTGTTATCGAAATACTGTGAAATCCTTCATCCTTTTTCGTTGTTAGTAAATTATCACCTTAAGTATAATTATTTTCACTATTTTAAATATTATTTTGGGCAAATTTGCGATGAAACCGTTAGAAAATTGAAAATATTTACTTCTCGTTTACATCACTGACATTCAATGACTTTTGACGACGGGTGTCAAATATTAATCCTTGCCAGTAAAATAAATTAGTTCAGCTGAAAATCCGCAACGTGGCGAGGGTCAAATAAAAACTTGTCAGGCTTTAGCATAATCATCAGCCACTCCAGATGTATAAAACATACCACTGCACGAACAGCGATGGCAAAGGGGTTTAATTAAAAAAAAAACCTTTATAGCAACCCTAACTTCGGAAGGCCCAGACTTACTCTTGAACTAAAAAGGTACACATTATTTAGAGTGATACAAATTCAGTATAAATTGTGTATTGTGTGTAATTGTGTATTGTACTAAATCCTCATTTAATGTAAAATGCCAACAAAAGGGGAAGTTGCAGGATAGCATAATTAGTCACGATTTAAATATTTCTAATAATAATGTGATCCAGTAGGTACCCAATACCCATAGACCCATAGTGTCCATCAGGATGGCGTGATAGATGACTGAATAGTCAAAACATTTGCACCAAATAACTGTACCTAAACTGTACCTATAGCGTAGAAAACTGTACCTCAATCAATGAAACATTAAATAGATAGTTACATAGATACGCCGTTCTGATGTCAGCTTGGCGCGCATAGCCGTGTATCGCCCCAACGTGTGGAAACCAAATTTCTGGAACATAATATATATCAATAAACTGTACCTCACTAAACTGCCAATTATAACATTTAAATCACACGTGATATCGGTTAAATCAACAAAAAAAATTTAATCAACAACAACATACAATCACGCCTGTGTCCCATAAAGGGGTAGGCAGAGCACATGAAACCACTAAAGCTTCAGGGCCACTCCTGGCAAACAAGGGGTTAAAAGAAAAACGAATTTTATTGCTCTGGTTTATTTAATCCTTGAATGACATGTATCTATGTTTGCCATCAATTTGCAACAGGCGCTTGTTTTCTCGTAACACAATATATAATTACTAGCTTTTGCAAGCGTCTTCGCACGCGCTGAAAAATACTGTTATGTTTATTTAATTATGCATCCTTTTGTAGGGTGAAGTGGTCGACAGTGGAACACCTCGGACACTGGCGATCAAATATATGAATGAGGCGCATTCCTAGGTTTGCTCTCTAAGTCTAAGCTCGTGTAGGTGAACGCGTAATACTATGCTTGTGTGAGTGCAATATGACAGGTAAACTGTTCGCGTTTTTGACAGGCGGTAACTGTGAGGTAACCGAGAGGGGGTGGAAGACACTTTCAGCGGTGAGCGGGAGCGGCCATACTGTACGATAGTACTCTTTATTATACTGTGACAGTGGTTCGCTTTCTTTCCGTAGGCTATATCTCCGGAATTATTACTAATAGGGAGTGACTATTAAGAACAATTGTTAATTAAAAATAAGTCATATCTTTCTTTCCTGTTTATATGTGCATTTATTATATTGTTGAGTATACTCCGAAGACAGCGCATGTGGCAGGCAAGGGAAAGGTTGCTCGACACGGTCGACCCTAAGCACAGAATATATAATAGTACAAGTACCCTAAGTAGCAAAACTTATCGACTACATCAAAGGGTACGCCTTCCAGCGAGATGGACGGCTGGAAAGTGTAAACCTGCGCTTGCGGTGGCTGGGCCATGTGCAGCGTATGGAATGTGCTCGTTTGCCCAGATGGACCATGCTGAGTCAAATCGCATTAGGCAAGCGTAATGTAGGACGGCCACTACTCCGCTTTAAGGACTGCGTAAAGCGCGAAATGGTAGCGTTTAACATTGACTACACCTCATGCACATCTCGGACACTGGCGATCAAATATATTGAAGGAGGCGCATTCCTAGCACACAGTCTTAGCTCGTGTAGGTGAACGCGTACTATGCTTGTATGAGTGAAATATGACAGGTCGACTGTTCGTGTTTTTGACAGGCGGTAACTGTGAGGTAACCGAGAGGGGGTGGGTGGCACTTTCAGGGGGGAGCGGGAGTGGCCATACTGTACGATAGTACTCTTTATTATACTATGCCTCATGGGAAGACCTAGCAGCAAACTGCGACGAGCGGAGGTACAGCCTTTTCAGAGGCCGTGAAACCCATGATAGGTTCTGGTTTCAAAACTTAGCCCGAAAACGGGCAGTAAGGCACAATGAGAATCGCTTTCGTGCGAACTCTCATTTTAGTTTTAATATTGACTGATGTGGTAAATTACGCTGATCACGAATTGGATTATTTATAGCCACAAGCGGCGCTGTCGCTTGATCAGAGATGCTGCTTAAATCATCTATAAAGATGCACAAGGCCTAATGATGATGTATATTGTAATAATTTTATATGTATAACGAGAAAATAAGCGCCTGTTGCAAATTTATCGCAAACATACATGTCATTAAATAAATGAGAGCAGTAAAAAAAATTGTTGTTGATTTGACCGATATCTCGTGTGATTATAATGTTATTATTGGTAGTTTAGTGAGTACAGTTTAGGTACAGTTTATTGATATATGTTTCAGAACATAGTTCCCACACATTGGGGCGATACACGGCTATGCGCGCCAAGCTGACGTCAGAACGGCGGCGGCGTGTCTATGTAATTATCTATTTAATGCTTAATTTCTTGAGGTACAGCTTTCTTCGCTATAGGTACAGTTTAGTACAGTTTAAATACAGTTATTTGGTGCAAAATTTTGTGAATATTCAGACGTCTCTAACGCCATCCTGACGGACACCCTGCGTGCTGGAGCCACCTCGACAGCCGCTCTGACGGCAAGAGGGCAGATGGTTTAACTCTGGTGCCATTGGATCGAGCGGGGTAAGTGCCTTTTGTACCACCCGATGCCACCTGTGTTAGCATGTTTGTCGCCTCACAATACATCTTGATCGTACCGTATGGGCGGCAGCATAAGCTGCTGAGCAGGCGGCAGTCCTACCGTGGAGACATCTGAGTGCTGGTATGCGAAGTCCGTTCTTCGCGCAGAGGTTATCCATCGTGAGAACGCGGCAAGTGTGATAGGTAACTTTTGCGTCGGGAACGATGCGGGGTGGGTTGTTTGACCAATTTAAGTTCTTATTAGTTACGTGAGTTTGTTTAGCTGTGTGTGTGTTATTTTATATAATTATGATCAAACGAGCTTCGAAAGCGAAGTTCTATCGATATTATATGACTCGCTTCATTGGAAGATATAATTATTATGTTTACATTTCATTTTTTCGTGCAAATCGTGCCAGTAGATTAAATAAACTATAATAATGTAAACTTAATAGTTATATCGAACAATGAAGCGACGAAATATAATTAAATATTGTATTTTATAAATTAGGAGAGTTTATGGAATATTGTCTACTAAATGAGTGTAATTGTGGGTACTAAGCGGTTTCCAAATTGTATTTGCCTTGTAAAGGGCTATAAGTAGTTTTATTCATATAGATTATTAAAAATAGAAAATTGCTTTTAAATGTGCACTCAAGAAAAAATGTACCATATAAATTATAATGCATGCACGGCATGCACACTTTAGTTTAAGGTACAGCGTGCAGCGGGGCAAATCTCGACTGTGAGGTGAGGCAAATGTAACTGGTCCATTCTTTTCATGTTTTACAATGTTTGCATTATTAAATAGTGTCCACCGGTTATATATGGTAGGCGTTTTCAGTGGAAACCTGTAGTCGCGTTAGAAAGAGACCAAAAGTAGCATATGTCACTCTCTATCTCTTCAACTATCTCCACTTGAAAAATCAGGTCAATTCGTCGCTCCGTTTTGCCGTGAAAGACGGACAAACAAACAGACACACACAACTTCCCATTTATAATATTGGTATGGATTAGTATGGATAGACCCATCCAGGTTAGTAAATGTGACCGATGGTTTACCGACTAAAACCCCTCGACTGCCATCTCAGGGCTAGAAGACGAGGTCACATAAGCACGTTTCGGCACTCCTTTGCAACCTCGCCAACCACAAACACATCTTTGGAGGATTACATGCCCTCTGTATTACTACATAGCGGGATACAGATGCAGCGTGCTGGCCGCCCCAGGGACCTTTATGTAGACGGCAGACGTCCCCGAGTGAAACCTTTAAGGGTGTTCATATGCCAGTCGCCGCCGCCCCACTCTGAGAATGCTCTCCTGTGGCAAGCATATTACAATACGAGGGAAACCAGGGAAAGAGATTAATTCAATAAAATATATAAAGAGATACTGTTGTATTATTTCAGTGGGCAAAGTTGTATTTTAACGCTGTGTGTGGAATTGAAAAACGAGCAAGTGAAAGGATTCTATAGTTGAACCACGAGCGAAGCAAGTGGTTCGAGAATAGAATCCTGAACTTGCGAGTATTTTAACACACGAGAAGTAAAATACATTTGCACCCGTGTATAAAACACAAAACTTTTCCCCTCACTATAGCAAGGAAACTACAACGCAAAAAATGCGTTTATCACTGCTTCCAGTAGTTCCACAAAAGGAAAATCATCTTTATTACTAGATTCACTTACTTTTATAAATTTTAAAGCAGTTGATTTGACTTTATTTTAAGGTCAAATTACTTTACCCACTAGTTGATAAAATGCTTTTTTACCCGCTCGTATAAAAGGACAAAACACGTGATTCCGAGCTAGTGAGGGGAAAAAGTAATTATATGTAGTATTAGGTATATTATGTAGGTACTTAACCCTTCGTCTGTGTTTGATAAGGATCCTAACATAAGGCGTTGGACTTTAAAATAATATATCAAAGTTAATTGTTTTCTTATGACAATTTTTTGACAGACACAGCTGAAGGGTTAAGTTCACAAGGCCTAATTCAGAATATTGACAATAAGATGCAACGGAGGTTATCTTTATCAGTCATACAGTAATCTAATATTTTCATCACAGTTGCTCGGTAAGTGTGTCATTGTTCCCAAGGGTAGCGGGAGTAGCAGAAAAGTAATTTTCCCAAGGGAGTTATGAAATTTCGAATGCCACTAGTTTGTTCTTTAGTTTTTACTGCACAAGTGTGATGAAAAACAATGTAACTCGAAGCGTAATAATATCGCAAATTAGTGTTTGAATCGCTCCAGTAGGCTGTTGTAATTTCATCATACTGTCGTTTGCAATATTTAGATTACGCCCCGAGTTTCACAATCTACTACTGAAGGCTGAGAAGGCAAATTTACAGGATATGAGTTAGAATTTATAGGTTTACCGAAATGAGGTTTTTTATAAAACGTCATTTGAAATTCGTACGAATTGTAAAAAAAAATAGTTACTCAATATTCATTATAATATAATTAACCTGTATGGTCTTTCATGGAATGTTTTTACAAGCAGTAACACCGATAGGTTTTTTATTTATTATAATCCGACTAAATTATATTTTAGCAACGTCACCATATTTAACAAAATAAATCAAGACATTTCTCAACCTTTATAATTTTGACGTATAAATCCGGGTCGCCTGTACTGCAATGAAGCATTCATGTGGTAACACCTAACATGGAGCAGTAAATAATAAAGACTGATATATAGGTAGATGATACTGACGGATAGCAGTGTTGTTTGTAGAATCTTTATTAATTATATTAATACTAGCTGTTGCCCGCGTTAGAAAAAGACAAAAAGTAGCCTATGTCACTCTCCATCCCTTCAACTATCTCCACCTAAAACATCACGTCAATTCGTCGCTCCGTTTTGCCGTGAAAGACGGACAAACACACTTTCCCATAATTATATAATTTTAGTATGGATTAGAGTTTAAGAATTACTCGGTACTGTCAATAAATTGAATACCATTAACCCTTTAAAAATGTTTAAAACGTTATAGTTAATTAATAAACTGTATATACACACACACACACATATCGATAGATTATTACATCTATTTAAACTGTGTGAGCTTTGTTTGATGTTGTCTAAAAATGTATAAAGAGTTACAGTCTTTATTGATAATTTCTCTTTGCACCAACTAATATAAACCGATCAATTAACGAATCAGCTATACCACCATATTTTGCAAACTAATTTATGACGTTTTGTAACCTTTATAATTTGGCAAATACATTCCGGTATGCATATTGCGAAGAGAAGAACGGAGTGACCGGGGTGATCGTAGGCGCCGTCCGTTCACTCACCCGCCCGAGTCCGGGCTAACCGTGGCCGTCTAGCAAGAAAAGCGGGCTAAATCGAAGCGCCCGTGATGACGTAGTCTTTCCATACAAAAAGGACACCGTTCCGGTCCGTCCCGTTCCAGTGTGAATCATTCTTTATTCTGTGACTGTACCTAAGTTGGTGACTAAGTGGAGCCCCGCTGTCTGAGTCTGCCGCCGCGTTACGCGATAACCAGTTTTCTTACAAATTACCCCGTTTCGTGCCATTAATATGTATGCAGTTTTCGCTTTATTACAGTGGAATAAGGTAGAATAGTGTGGAGATAACTTTACTCGTTAATACAGGTGCTCGATTGGTGTCAGTGAAGGCAAAATAAACTTTGAGATTTTTTTTTATTATTTATACTCATCGAAAGGTTGCGGCTTGCGATGTTTTAATTAAAATAAAGAATTCTTGTCGTACTACATTAAAGTAGCTAAACATTAGAGTAAACGTGTTAGTGTTTGACTGTGTAATTGAAAGGCCGTTTATCATATCTATAATAGATCAATAATTGTTTTTAAGCAAAAGGTGCTTTAAACTTGGTGTGTTGATTGTCCAACACTGGATCATTTAAGAAAGCAATTTTTTTTAAATTGCAGCAAGTTTTCGTTTGTGCTTTTTATCATAATTTGCATTGTAAGATTGTAAACTTGCCATATGATAAATAAATCATACCGATTTAGACAAATGTATCTATCAATTCGTCATTAATCGAATCAAGAAATATGTATTAGGAATCTCAAAAATCTAGCAGTTAATTTGAATTCTATAGTTTTTTTTATATATTTAAGTGGCATTCTTTCCGCTTCTTTTGAATTCTGCCGGTTTGGCCAAGGTAACGATTGTTTGTGCTATGATAACGAAAAGCTATGTTTCTCTATCGATCTTCCATATTACTGCAAGAGGGTCTTTCTTTAGCCAAGAGTACAATCGTTGACGCTCCGTGGCGAACGATTCGCGGCTGGCTTTGTCGCACCAAAACGAAAAAGCGATAATCTCTATATATACGATAACTACGATACCATCGAGCGAAGTTGACGGAGCAGCAACTATCGTATTCTTGAGTGACCCTATAATAGTTACCTACGTTTCATTCGCTCCAGAAGGTAGACTATTGGTACAGTACAGTGTCTACGGGGCCTGTTTTTTATTTGACATTGCGTCTTATAGGTAGACGTTTTAAGTGTGGATTCAAAAGCTTTGCTACAACATCATATTTGCAGAAAAAAATATACCTAAGGCATTAAAAATTGTTGTAAGAGTATGCTTACCGCGAGGGATAATGAAAACGACAATTTTATTATTGAATGTTTATTATCATTGATTTACAATGAAATGGAATACATAATAACATATTCGAAAAATATTATTTATACAACTACACTATAAAAAAATATGGCTACGAGACAGACAACCTGTCCATTATTGGCACATGGATTATTTTCTTTATTAACCATCCCTACTATTATTTCAATAATTAATACATTTGTTAATTTCCAATGCTTTAATATAACAGTGTCAGACAGTGTCTCATATGACACTTCATATATAAAAAATATTTATATACTGTGCGTAAAGACAATAAATGATAATATTTAGAAAACCTTACCGAGTCTATTTCGCAAAAGCATCGAAATAAAGGTAAAGTTACAAAAGCCAATTAAAAAAATAACTTGGCTACCATAAACGTTCAACATCACGAGAAAATTTTGAATTTTCAAATAATATATTACGTTTAAGTAGAATATTTGAAAATATTACAATTAAAACTTTTCATTGTCGAGGGTGACCATGAGTTTAGCGAAGCTGGGAAACAAAATTATTATCTAGCATTTCAATTACTATTTTAAAAATAAGGATTGCAATATACTTTATATTAGGATTTACTTTTCATCTTGTTTCGAGATGCGTCAAAATTCCAAAATCATAATTGTAGATCTTTCTTATAAGCTACATCTAGATCAAACAATTCTAAAAGTAGTCTTTACTAACATTCTAAGTATTAGGAACAACCCTCAAAATATACATCAAGCAGTATATGGAACGCTATTTACTAAAATACTAATAAATAAGAAACCATGGAAATACTTTCGTATTGTAAAATAAATCTGTTCTGATATGAAATACATAATCATTTGAATTTATTTATGTACGTTCCACGTATTAGTAGCTTAAAACCATAACAATATTTTAAATATCATATAAATATTTTTTTACATTAAAATATAAGCTAAGCAATTAAGCTGTTTAAATGCTACCATCACTTACTCTAATAAATACTATTTACAGATCACCAGAATGTTCTTAATTTAGTTTTTTTGCTGCGAAAACTTATTGTTTTCTTGTTTATATTTTTTTGATAAATTCGAACAATAACAAGAACCCTTATCAACAGTCTGATATAGTCAAGTCTCCAGCGATTAAGTAAACTAACTCACAATACGTCTCTCTCTTACCTATTGACATTGGTGCAAGAGAAAACGGTGCGAATTGAGTTGACGTAATCGTTAGAGTTTAAGCTAGGTTTAGACAAAGCCCGTGCTGGACGCCAGTCTCTGGCTTCATCAGACCATCGCTCTTTTTCTGCCAGTACTGGCAGTAAGCTACTTATTTATAAGAGGCCAGTATCAAGCCAGTTTTTTTAGCAGCCAGCACTAGCTTCGTGTAACCTAGCTTCAATCCATATAAAACTCATAGTAAGGGTAAAGATTGCATCCTGGCAAAGTTAATGGTGAAGCACGAATACTGTTACGTAGAGAATAATCTCTACGTAACAGTATTCGTTATCCCGATTATTACTTAATGCGGATACACAGGAGTCTTGAATCACCATCTTAGACATGCGGCCTCCTTGTTTGGATTGTAATGGATTTCTCTGTAACAAATAAGTCAATACAAAATGAATAATGATCTAAACTGTAAGAGAAAGTGTAAAATACATAAATTACTCTCAATAGATACATATGTGTTTTATGGAAAATATTAAATAAACTTTGTTAGTTAAAATGTTTATTGTATTAGATCTTTTCTTTACCTAAACATAATCCAAGAAATAGAAAAAATGTAATTTAAAAGTGCGTAAGTAGAAGATTCCAAATAAAAATTAAACAGACCAATGTTAATTACCTATGTAGGTATTTTTTAAATATTATTAATATATCACCAAGTTAGTTATGTGAAGTAAAATATAAGTTATGTAAAAATCGATTTCATGGAAACGTGTAAACTTATTACATTAGATAAGTCGCAAGTTCATATGAAAAGGACAGTTCACAAATATTGTTAATAAATTATTATTTAATACAATTCAAATGCTGTGGCATTTGTGTAGCACGATCATTTATTTATAGCAACATTTTATATGTGCGGTCCTCTTCACAGATTTTTTTTTAATGGATATGAATGGCCCTTATGCCATACTCTCTTGTCGAGTATTATGATAACTTTTATTATATGTTATCAAAGTAGGAATAAAAATATCCTTACTCTATCGTGTAAGAGAGACCGCTGAGTTGGATCGTGCTTTCTCCTTCCTTCACCGCCACAAGCATTGACTACATCTACAACAATTGAGAAAAACATGTTAAATCAATTACAAAATTACATTTTCATGTTATGATTGTAATTACACCGAAGAAAAGATGTTAGACCGGTGCGTAGAAGAATTATGTGCGAATTGTGCAACCAAGATCAGAATATCTATAGTTGTATTCTTAACTGACCAGTCTCAATGTTAGCTTTGAAAAATTTGCCCATTATATACATGTCCCAATATATTCTAACGCGTGGTCACCCTGGCTCTGGTCGGTTGAAAATACACCTATAAGAATGAGATTTAGAAAAAAAATACGGTAAATTCACTGAAATCACTAAAGAGAACCGTTTACTTATTCGTCATCATCTAAAACGGCACACTAAAGACATAATTGTTATCTTAAACCACAGTAAATCTCAAAAACAAAAACACTAAAAAACATCCTTGCGGTACTCGGTTAATCTGCAGATTTTCCAAGTATTAAAAAACAAGAATATGTCTTTAAACAAGATTATGTCTTTACGTCTTAAAAAGTAAGACCCTAAAACGCATTTTCGTTCTGTTTCCGCCCGCAACAATGAACAGTTTCGACATTAAAAAAAGGATTTTAACGTTTTAAAAAGGATTAATGTCGGACGTGCCAAAGTTATTCATATTAAACCCTTAAACCGTGGCTAAAGACTCAATTCCAAGCCGTGAAAATTGTCCGCTAAAGTAAGTCGTAAAATATTTGGCAACAAACTTTGCACGTTACGGTCCTTTTGCGTCGTGAAATTAAGAATTTCAAAAGTGCATACATAACCTACTTAATATACCAATTTGTTTATAAAGGGGAGGGGTATTGCGTGAAGGAGTGGCGCTGATTGTGTGCGTCAAACATTATTCCTAGCGGCAGCCGTTGAACCTATGTAATTTTCTTCCATAAGATTTAATAAATGGCGACAAAATGAGAGCAGCACCAGTCATGCTTATAGAGAACATGTATGCATTGCAGTGATCACACACGGGAATTACCGAAACTACTGTAACACATTATGAGGACTGATTTACAACGATTTATATAGACACAATGTGACATTGCAATTTTTTTTAAATGTCATTCAACTGCAGATCACTTCAAACGGAAAGGTCTCAAAAAGAAACACGCACTTTTTAAATTTTATATTTAATTTGACTACAATTTTAGTTGAATTTAAAACACATTTGCTAATAAACTTAATACGTTTCAATTTTAAATCAGAAACATGTCGCCAGTAATTATATATGGTCGTGATTATGTTATTATGTCCTCACTTCTGTCGGTTGCTCGACACCTTAATCTGAGACATGATCGATTTTTTGTTGGTTTTGAATACTTTTAATCCATATTAACTGAGTCGTGTTCAGACAATAGAATGATTAAAATTAGTGTTTATGCGATTATTTTTAGACCGTTACGTTTTCAATTTGTGAATACAATGTTATTTTTAAAATGTACCGGTAGATTTTCGCACATTACCGAAACCGAATGATCCGAATTTTATTTAGCGGTCTATTTTTAGGGTTTTGATGGTAACATTCACGTAACATTGTTTCCAAAATATGTAGATGTAGATTCTTATTATTTTTGCAATTGGCTTATTTTGTGTTAATAAAGTACCTAACACAAAATAATCCATTAGGTAAAGTTTAGCCCGAATTAAAATCGTCACGTTTTTGTACGAATTTATTTTTATTTCACTTTATATTTATTTTGTATAGTTACCTAACCTTTGTTTCCAAAACGTACCGCGTAAAAAATGAGACTTGACTATAAGTACGTTAGGGTCCATTTACACGGTTTAAAAACCCGCATGCGAGTTTCAATACATTGCGCTATTTGGAGATCAATTGTATGTAAGTAACTTCAAAAGTTCGCTATACTAAAATCACGGTCTTTACGAAACGTTATGGAACCTCCCGAGTTTCAATAACATTCATTTTATTTTTGAATTACTCAATAAAAATTCAAATTTGGAATTTGTACAAACAATTGTGCTCGGGGACTTGGGCTAGAGGTTCAGCATGAATGGATGTTCATTCCTTGATCTAATTCTCAACAGTTCTCAACACGATTCCCGCGAAGTGTTGAGATCGCCGATACGGCCACAATGGTGTAAAGGGCGCCGGTGACAGCGTCGCCACTTCCGCGCCGGGTTACTTCGTGCGCACCCTGTATGTGGCTGTGGGAACTGAGCGAGTTATACAGGCTGCTCCGAAATGGATTATTAGTAATTTAATTCAGATTTTGTAATTATACGCTATACAGCGTGGAAATGCTGCCAGCCTTCTGGGTACCTTGCCCATTGACAACGATTTAGGCCAAATTTTATATTTATAAGTAGGTCAGGTATTTAGTTTTAAATAGTTTTATCATGTTTTTATTTGTTTGATGTATTTGAAAACCAATAAAATATCATTACTTTGAGTAATATCTTTAAAAATATTCATAAATAATTCAATATATATTTTGGTCCGTAATTCAATGTATCCTAAAGCTAAATAATTACCCTATTATGACATGTTTTAAATTTATATTATATGTTTTTAACTAAAATTTCGTATCTAATTAATACGTACATATATCTAACGGTTCAAGGTATGTATATGCTCTGTAGCAAACTAAATTCAACCATCACAATGACACTAATAAGGAAGAGAGACATGCGTTTCGCTATGGATCAAGCCATCGTCACCTTGCCTAGGCCGGCCGTATAGACAACTGTAAAGCTATTTGTAAATTTAAATTCGTTCGAACCATCCTGTGATACTTTCGAATACTAATTAGCCCCTATTGCCACCTTTTCTGCGGCGTGAACAATCGCACGAGATCGCTTTAGATTTATATGGGAGTACTGCATTAATCTAGCTCCATTCGAACCCATTTGTTCTATAATTAAACTTAATGTGGAATAAGGAGAGATGTACAATTATACATGTACAACTTTAGCCCAAGCAAAAAGGAATATCAACGTAGATATGTACTATAACTTTGTAGCTACGTTTCAGGAGCTCAACTACCCGATTCAAACACTGTCTATAAGATCGTGATTTGTCCATGCCGAAATTACGTTCTTGCTTGAAGAAATGACAGTTTTGATGCTGACATATCAGTATCGTATCGGTGTGTCATCTTATAAGCATTGTTCGAATTGCGCTGTATAGCGGTTGTAGACAGAAGAACTTATGTTCCGACATGCGAGTGCCAAAAAAAAAGTTATTGTTGTTGATATTGCAATATCATAACTAATAGACCTAATAATTGGTGTATTTTAACGTTATGTTAAATCGAATCTCGAATATTAAGTATTTGTTATATTTGTCAAATATTAAAATATATTTCACAAATACAGAGCCCTGTACTTTAATTTAGCCAATTAAATGAACCTATCGTGGATTGCGGCGGATCTAAGATGGGCGATAAGAGTGCCGATGGCTCACTGCGCTAACTTACTGGGGCATCGCGCGCAATTAAATCGTTTTGAAATATCGTGCGCAGTGAACTAACCTACTATAGGACTTTAAGTTCGTCTGGCAAGTACATACGCGATTCTTCATAATGTTAAGATACGCCAAATATTACGTCTAGATACGTTGGTTTGGATATGTCAGTGTCAAAGACAAAAATGACGTTTCCTTGACACAATTAACCAACATGTAAAGTAATATTTGAAGCCATAACTGACAAGAAACTGCAGGATCGAGAAAATTATTTTAATCGTTTCGGAGATTAATATCATATTTGACAGGTAGTTTTAAGTGAATAAAGTAGGTACAATTTATGCTATATAACAAAACCTAACCACAAAATTGAAATTTTGAAAAAACCCCCGACCGCGATCTAGTGGACCGATTTTCATGAAACATGGCTAAGAACACTCCCGACTAACACAGCTTTCAAATAAAAAAAACTAAATTGAAATCGGTACATCCGTTCGGGAGCTACGATGCCACAGACAGACACACACACACAGACAGACAGACAAACAGACAGACAGACAGACAGACAGACATACACGTCAAACTTATAACATCCCGTCGTTTTTGCGTCGGGGGTTAAAAATTGACTTTCAAATCACTGATCTGTGTTTGTCTTTAGAAATGCTTGATATCAAACACAAATGACGTCGATGCAATATTGTACGATATTAAAAATGTACGTATCTGTCAACGCGGGTTCATTAAACTCGTCAAGGCGTAAAGCCGCGTTCACACCGGCGCTCTGTGTCACTCAGATTGCGAACCGGCGGTTGTCACCCGCAATTAACATACAATGTGTTGGTAGCGACGAGTTATAGTGACGGGGTCGCGACCCTCACCTATGCAAATATCATCTTAGAGACAATGTGACGTTACGAAACTTTCTCCGCTAAATACCATCCATATAAGCCAGCGGCAGCAGACGAGTCGTGAATATAAAGTACTTTGCGTGCCATTTCAGATGCTCTGACCATTTCTGGTTTAGATAATGGTAAATGTCAGCGTTACACATTTGCGGTAGGCTTGTAGTTGCGCAAGTTGAGCTTGCAATATAAACGTTTACATTCCTAGCGAGTTTAGACAGAATAGGAAAAAAGACTTAATGGCTGGCGCTGTTCTTCGCGCGTCCTTTAGCGTAGCGTACTTAGAAAGTACCGTCGACAGAGAAAACAAAACGTTCCGTGCGACCCATCGCACTGTATCGCATCCGCTACCGAGATCGTCGATAGATCGCTCACGCTCGAGTCGTGAGTCGTGACGTGCTCGTGTGTTAACGGTTCTTAATGGGCACTAATGCTTCCGAAACTGTGCGAACGCGGACGGTAGCCCGCAAGACTCGGCACACGTGACTGCCTCGGTATAATTTGCAGCTTATGCGCCGACCGTACAAGGAACAATGTGTACCGCGCCTAACAGTTCTGCAATTTGCTGCAATTTCGCAGGGCTACGTATTTTATAGTCGGAGTTTTATCGACATTCAGTGACGGAAGATAATCTTGTCAATCTTTACAGCTTGCAATTGGCTGTTGCAGGACTTTATGAAACTTATCTCTGATGTTGGAGATACTGGCAGCCATTTTGAGGTAGATAATGTTATCTTTTGTGTTGTTATTGTATTTGCACTGACGATTCAAATTTATGACACTTGATCCATGAGATGCAATAAACTTCAGTTGAGTTTATCTTAGTATGATAGGTTATATTTTACCACCAGAAAATAAACAATCCACTGTTTAAGCCTATTAAAGATTCCACATTGTAGACATTGAAATTGTAAGTATGTTTGGGTTCAAATTATTAAATGGTCATAGCCTTTTGCATCAACATGTGACCTATGAACATGGCATCTCGAATAATAAAAAAAAAGAGCTAAAATTTTAAAATTTATCACGAATGTTTTCTAGATTTCAAATTCTGCCTGATTCCACAGAGAAATAAACCCTCAAAAATTCTACCCTCCCCTTGTCAGTCGGTTAAAGTCCATTGACGTTCGAGTAACCCTAAAAGTACGTAATGATGTACATCATACGTACATGTACGTACGGCGTGTGAACGTGGCGCCGTGAGTGCCGTAGGCTCGGTACCGCTACCGACTGTCGATTGTTTGCTGAAATAATTACATATCGCACACTTCCTGCTATGGGATAGGTTTTTACCCCCGACGCAAAAACGACGGGGTGTTATAATGTTTGACGTTTCTGTCTGTCTGTTTTATTTATTTTATTTTTTACTATAAAACTAGGACGATACTTGAACACATTATCATTCATTTTAAACTGCTTCTTCGCGTATTATTGAGTGAAATAAATGCTCATGTTTCGATACGTTTCTTAGATCTTCGTCTGGAGTACCGAATGCATCATCCATCGTCCCTACTGATCGAGCGCGCAACACTTATGGCACAGAATATATAATAGTACAAGTACAGAAGGCTCACTCCTTTGATGTTCACAAAATGCCGCCATTCTAAATTCTTACCTTCATTAACAAACGGACCGCACGCGAGCAGCCAACATTGAATTTTATTGCGCCGCGCGAAGGTCGTCGCCAATGAATGGGCCGCGAACTCGCGGCCGCTGACATGTACTTGTAGCGCGGCGATAGAATCGCGGAGTGAGCCACCCCTGCTTATGGGTACGTATTACTTATAAATATCGTTGTTATAGTACTCGTAGAAGAATGCAGTTGCCGAATCTAACTTTATTAAATTCAGTCATTCAATAATGTACAGATTGGACAGACAAACACTTCTGAGAGCGTTGATGTACAGAGCTATCCTACCAAAATATTTTTGTCAATAATAAGTAATTTTGTGAACTCTATGAGTAGTTCACAAAAAAAAGAGTTATAAATTGATACTTTTAGGGGTTTAATAGGTACTAATTGCTGTTTATTTTCTAAGTCAGCTGTACTAAGAACCTTTAAAAATGAAACACTTCAATTCCCTTATGTGAAACTAGGCAAGGTTTATCATAAATCCCAAATTGAGTCCACGACCGTTTCGTATCTCGTGTTAGCATATATGTTAGTACCTACATACATATTTTAGTTATCTCGCTTGATAAATTTTACCGTTTCGGAGGTTGACGTTCTTTATGTCTGTTTTATACTTTAATGCATTTTCGGTGCCTTGTTTTAGGCCCTGCATGATGACATGATGTATAGGATATTTGTGCCAAGTTATTTAGATCAGAACAACGAAAAGCAACTTTGGTTTCAGTATATCACTAAAAAGTTGATATTTTTGTCTCAGTCTATCTGAAAGATTTATCTGAAATGCAATATTTATAATTATAGACTACAGTGGTAAGTACTCCTGAAAAGAAACATATGGAACAATTCCTTTAACAATGACCTTTCTCTTGAGTGTATTACATTACATTCATTATTATGGCAACGTCCTGTCCTGTATTTCGGATCTCAGAATAAATAAAATAAAATAATAAATAAATAAATATTGGGGGACACCTTACACAGATCAACCTAGCCCCAAATTAAGCAAAGCTTGTACTATGGGTGCTAGGCGACGATATACATACTTATATAAATAGAAAACATCCATGACTCAGGAACAAATATCTGTGTTCATCACACAATTAAATGCCCTTACCGGGATTCGAACCCTCCCCCGCGGCTTAGCAGGCAGGGTCACTACTAACTACGCCAGACCGGTCGCCCTTTATCAACAGTAATACAAATCAAAATATTTAGTAAACTAATTTGATTTGTTCAAAAGTTGAGTAACCACTTCAGGACAGTAGTAAAATTCCCTATTTTCAATTGTTTTATCATCCTCAACTTTTCTCCTGACGCTACAAACTGTTAAAAATGTAAAGATCATCATCATTCTCTTGCCCTTTTCCCATTATTTGGTCGGCGCAGTAGATCTTGTTCCATTCCTCTCTATCAGCCCTCATTTCCATACTTATTGCTTTTCACTCTCATAATAATTATATTCTTCACACAGTCCAAAGCATCTCTTTTAGACCCTTGTATCCATCCACCTTTATATTTAGGTACCACTCGTTTTGTAACATTGCTTCCATCTCCAATAATGTAAAGATTATGTTCACTTGTTGCGATAAGCTGTTCAATATCTACGTTCAATACCGAAACCGGAGCCAGCGTAGCTCCTAAGGACCACGGAGGCCAGGTTGTGAAACCATGTAACAGTAGGCTTGATGGCTAGACCCTAATGCAAGCCGACGGCCAACCGCGACCTTGCGGCACCTGACTTAACCGCGAAATAGTGTACCTTATGGTTGTGCTTTGTTTCAAAATATTCATCTATTCTTGGCCATATTGTATCTGACCTAGCCAAGACAACTGTAAATGATGAGTGAGCTAGGACGGTTATGGACGTTATGGTTTATGTTGGTTGTGCTTTGTTCGAAAATATTTTTTGGTTGACAATATTGTGTCTAGCCCAGCCAAGAAATTGTACAAACGATGAGCACGCTAAGAAAATTTCTAAAATTACATTATAAGTTTTGATTTTTATTGACAGTTGTTGTTTTGTGTAAACACTTAAACAGTATATTTTCATTTAAATTAAAAAAGTTGACCGCAGTTTAGTGTTTACACGCACGTGTTGGCACGCTGAAATCTATCTAATTTCGCCGATGGATTCTATTGTTGTGATTTTATGTTTCATGTTGTAAGTTAATGTCTTTTGCGAGTTGTTTTAGAATATAATATTAATAGGTACGTAATTTCAATTATTAAATCAGTCGTTCCTGGTCCAAAAGCTGTCCATAGTAATACAAAGTCATGGGCACTTTTGCATCAGGAACGACAGGGGTTTATTTGGATAATTTTATGTTTTCATTATTATTAGTTATTGTTTTAGGTTCATATAAAATTTGTTAGGTTATTTAGTTTCAGTTTAATTATTATGATTTGTCTTTGTTTATTGTTTGTGTGATTTAAATAATCGTTCCGGAATAATAAAATAACAGGAATGTTGAAGTCTAATTCAATGTTGCGGACGAAAATACTAATGCTTTCAGATTTTCTACTACAAATTCGCTTCCCCAACTTCATTAACCCTCCACCAACTAAATCATTAACACCACCGTCACTTACCTATGCTGGCGTAGATTATCCTGTCGCTTGAACGATTTCCCGCACACCTCACAGCTGAACGTGAGCTCCGGGCTCTTGTGGGTGCGTTCGTGTATCATCAGGTTGTACGACTTCGTGAACCTGCGCTGGCAGTACTTGCACACGAACTCGCACTTCGGCCGCAGTTTGCGCCTGAAGTCCCGTGTGTGGTCCTCGTCGATTTGCATCACTGCGAACATTTTGTCGGAATCTTGCGACGGGCGGGGCTAGGCCTACGACAATGATAGGTTATCAACACACGTACAAAGATTACACCAATACATACATAGTAAAACAAAGTCGCTTTTCTCTGTCTGTTCCTATGACCTTAAAACTACTACGTAACGGATTTTGAAACTTTTTTTTGGTGAAAAAACGAACCCTTATGGTGCGACTCTGTCCGTCTGTCTGGCTTTCTGTATGTCTGTCACATTACTATAGGTACTAGATATTTTTTTAATAAATGGATTGATTCCAGTGCGTGGAATAATTCCCGTGCGAAGCTGGGTGGTACGCTAGTAAGATTATAATAGCGTAAATTCAAGTGTGTGTGTGTGTTGCAATCGTGTTTGTTTACATGTATAGGTATGTGGGTAGGATTTGCTTTTGTTGTTATTTAACGCATTTGCATATATAAATATGGAACAGATACACGTGCCTATAAAATATAAACATATGTTATACAACGCTTCTCTCACTCAATAAAACTTAATTACAGTAGATTATTTTAACAAATTATTTCATCTTTAATTAACCTAAGTATACGCACCTTGAAGTTAATCGTTTTACAAGCAAACTAACACTTTCACTGATTTACAACCACATTCACCTTTAAAAGCTTTCGTCTATTAAACTAATTGGTACAAAAACCACAGTTATAGTTATAAAAACAACTGTCAAGAGACGTTGAAATCAAGACGTGCGTCCAGGAGCAAGGGCGATTAGCAACTGAGCACGAGAGGGTGCAGAAACTACTGATAACGTTACACGGAAGGCAATCCCCCTCCACGTGCGCACGAGTGAATGAAGTAGCCACGGTAGGCTCCTCCTGTTTCACGGAAAAATGACACAAGTATCCTTGAGCTCTGTATTCTCTTAAGCCCAGTTTGGCTTAAAGCCCGACGGGGAAATACGGGCTAGCTAAATTGGTTGCAGGTGGATTTTTATGGCATTTGTGAACAGGTCTTTTTTGCGATTGCGATGCAGTTTTGTTCTGTTGATGTCGCTTAATTGATTCAAGAGTGAGTCATAACTGTGTTTATTTACTATGCTTCTTTCTTCAAGTGGGTAATTACTTTTCTTATAGGAGGTTAGAGCTAGGACGAATAATATACTCGTAAGATAATTTCTACATAAGTAGGTACCTACATATTTATTTAGTGAATTGATATTCACCTTTTTATAAAGATTTCTATTTTGGTGTTTTGCATTATTTACACGATTTTAACATGCTGTTATTTACTCGTACGAGATTTCATCAAATATAATTTAAGGTTTAGAATTCGGTAAGTAATTCTGAAGTGTCGAACGAGGACGGCCTGCAAATGTCATAGCGGTCTCAGAAATTTGCACCTATGTATTTTAACACAGAATATATAATAGTACAAGTACAGAAGGCTCACTCCTTTGAAGTTCACAAAACGCCGCCATTCTAAATTATTACCTACATTAACAAACGGACCGCACGCGTGCAGACGACATTGAATTCTATTGCGCCGCGCGAAGGTCGTCGCCACTGAATGGGCCGCGAACTCGCGGCCACCGGCATGTACTTGTAGCGCGGTGAAAGGATCGCGGAGTGAGCCGCCCCTGATTTTAATTAGGGTTTTGAATAAATCTTATTTGCGTGTGTTAAAAACGACTAAATACTATCATAGCAAATTCCTATTTTTAACCACCAAGGTACTGTTTGTTCCATGGTCTATGACCCGACAACGATATTCTACACTTCCTTACTTTCGCAATTTACCTAAATATTCTCCATTACATTACTTACCACTCTTACCTGTTTTACCACGTGGGAACGGCCGGCTCGCGGCTACCGTGCGATCCACTCACGCGCATGTACTCCTAACAAAATATCTTATCTCCGTTTACCCACCCTTTCAAATATCAACCTTAGTCCTCACGCTTTAAAATTGAGTTTTAAAATACGTGATGAAGGAGATGGGGCGTTTTGAAAAGTAGAATTGGTGATGATTTTTGACTTCTGTCATTACCGCACCCTCAGGGAAGCGCTTTCTAGAACATTTAGTTCGGGGCTTGGAAAGCGACGTTGACACGAGATTTTACGTATGTCGGTGCCTGTACTGGCCCCGTAGCCGAATGGCATTTCTCCGACGCCAAACGAAAGCGATACGCCGCTGGCTCTGTCGCGCCAATATGCAAGCGCGATAGAGATAGATATCTACTAGCGCTTCGTTTCGTGAGCGTTTCGTGAGCGATTGTGCCATTCGGCTAGCCAAGTAGCCACCCTGTACTCGAGACGCACGAAGAGATACCTATGATGAATTGCTTCAGTAAATAGACTGGTGTCTACCAAATTGAACTACAATTTTTCTATATTTGACATTAAAAAAATACTTTACTACATGCTGAGGGTCTCAGTATACTTACGTAAGAAATACGAATTGAAATTACTTAATATACTGTAAATATGATCAAACTAAACTTTCATTAATTGTGACAATACGCTCTTTTTCAACTACTTTTTGAAATTGACATTGATTTACGTTTCCGTCGCATATATAAAATTATGCTGAGCCGAGATATCAGGAAAACTAAATTTGTTTCATTTTCTTGCGACCCTACTAAAACAAAAAACAATCATGGTACGTGGTACCTATGGCTTAAAATAAAAGACAGGTTTGAGACTCGTAAGGCTTTTTGCGTCAAACACGTGCATCGTGTCTTACGTCATTTCATCATTAAAATAAACAGTAAAGCAAGTCAAAACGCACCAGCAATGAACGCATTCATACGTAGATTTCATTGTATGCCCGATCATAAGTATCTGCTAATAATCTGAGATCTGTTTATTTCGGTGTAGTAACTAGATTTTTATTGACTGGCAGAGCTTTCGCCGGCTTAATAGTTATGTTACGAGGCCTAATGAGTGACCTGACCTGTCATGAACCTTGGAGAACACATAATTGCTTTAAAGACGCATCTACGTGAAGCCTATGAACTGTAGTGTGAGTGCAACACCTCACTCACACTGCTTCACCTTACCCTATATATAAGAAGCTACTGTGTAACATAAGGCAGAATAAACCTATATCGATACCTTTGGGTTCAATTGGCGTAAAGGACAAAATGCAGGTTTTCAGGAGAAGCAAAAAACAACTTTTTTTTTAGAAAAATGTTTATATCTTTTTGGTTTTTTGACCTATATTTGTGACGTATATAGAAAAATATGTAGATTTTTAGTATCCTTCACCTAGTGTAGCAACCGTAGTGATAAACTAAACGGTTTAGAAGTTAGATGGTTGTAAAGGACACGTCAAAATGCTATGGACGTCCTTTACAACCACGATTTTTTTGAACAATTAGAGTTGATAGGGTCGTAAATGACGGTCTTAGATGATTTTTATACAAATTCGGGGCGTAAATGTAACCGGAATGGTACAAATGGCAACTGTTTTTAGCTTAGTTTACAATTGAGAAACTTGAAAAATGTATCAAAACGTAGTTAATATGGCATAGAATAGCCACATTAGTGTTACAGTGTATATTTATCTAAACATTTAGCAGAGACAAAGAACAAGACTATTTTATATCCAGTTTTGCAATAAAGAAACAACATTTGCTTAAAAACTATCTAGTATTTTGGAAAGTTGTTATTTTAGTACTCGCCGCTGTCTCAACTCTCAATAAGTTACGCATTCAGTATTTAATTCTAGCAGGGAAACGCTTTCGTAGTTTAAGTAAATATAAAAACACTAATGGTAATCACGTAAACTTTAATCAGCAACTGTGAACAGTAGACTATATTAATACGACAGTAATTTTAAGTATAAAGTAGAAAGAAGTTCTAAGAATAACTAAGAGTTAAGTACCAATTTATAAACGCAAGTTAAGACGCGTATACAAACTGTGACCAACTAATAAATAATAGTAACTGTACTCAAGACTACCTACTATGTTGATGCATATTTTTGATAATTTTAAAACAGAAGATTGTTATTTAGTCTTTAACCTGTTAAGTAAGAATAATCTTAATTATGAGTTCAATCCTAGAAATATTATAGTCAACGCTTTAAGTACCTGTGGGTACATAGCCAAGTCACCAAACGCTAACGCTCATTCGCTAGCGAAACGCACCTGTTATTGTCGCACTAAATGTTAGTATAGTCTACTGTTAAAGTTTACTGGCGGCGTAGCTGAATGGCAATCGTCGACGCCAGACGCCGACAAAAATGCAGTCTGGTGCAATACGCAAGAGCGATAAAGCTATAGCTATAGCTACGAAAAAAATATATAGCTACGAAATAGATATTATCGTGAGCGTTTGTGCATACGTTGTGGGTACGTACCCTGATTACCATAGTGTTTTTTTTAAATTACCTACATCTCGTCGCAGTATAATAATACTACGAAAGCGTTTCCCCGCTAGAATTAAAGGCTGAATGCGTAACCTACTGACTATTCAACAGCGGCGAATACTAAAAAAATAACTTTGAGCTTGTTGCCAAAGTATTAGTAGATCGTTTTTAAGCAAATTTTGTTTCTTTATTACAAAACTGGATATAAAATAGTCTTGTTCTTTTTTGTTTCTAAGATAGCTTAGATAAATAATACACTGCATTAAACTAATGTCTATTCTATGCCATATTAAGTACGTTTTGACACATTTTTCCAGTTTTTAATTGTAAACTTAGCACAACATTTGTACCATTTCGGTTACAATTACGCCCCGGTTTTGTATAAAAATCATCTAAGACCGTCATTTACGACCCTATCAAATCATGGGTGTAAAGGACGTTAATAGCTTTTGACGTGTCCTTTACAACCATCTATCTTCTAAATCGTTTAGTTTATCACTACGGTTGTTACACTAGGTTAAAGATACTCGTAATCTGCATATTTTTCTTATACACGTCACAAATATAGGCCAAAAAAACAAAAAAGTGGGTTTATCTTTCTCTTGGAAACCTGCATTATATGTCCTTTACGACAATTGAACCCAATGATATCGATTACAGTTGCGGATAAAATATTTTTAGTGCTGGTCGTAAAGGACGAAGAACAAAAAAACTTGTCCTTTACGCCCAACTTTACCACACTACTATAGAAAGTGATCCTTAAAAAGTAAGGGCTTAAAGGGCAATAATATATATCAAGGTGACTTACGACTATATTTTTATTTGTAGATTTCCTTTACGACACAAATAATAATTTATAATTAATGACTTGATATTTACGCCCCTTCAGAAAAGCTATTTTTGCAAGTCCATAGTAGAAAATCTTGGTCGTAAAGGCAACTTTTTAAGAGATATCGAAATTTTAACTACACAGATCGATAGCGCTTGAAATTCTGAACAAAACTGTATATATAACTCATTTTCGCCAAAATGTCCTTTACGCCAATTGAACCCAGAGGTATCGATATTCCATACAATCGACTTGTCTTTTAGTCCCCACATCACATGGCGATCCTGCCAGGATTACAGGGTGCGGCCTCTCATATAGTATGGGTAGGAGTTGTAGTGTGAGTGTGGCCTGTGAACGCTCGTAGAAAAGTAATTTTATCTGTCAAACTTTGCTTATGTCGTGACAGTTGTCAGTTTACTAAGTTTACTGGATTAGTAAAATTTATAAACTAATAAGTTATAAACCATGTAAATTAAACAGTTATAAACCATGTAAATTAACCTAAAAATAATTATATCGTCATCCCTAGGAATGTGATAATATTCAATTCACATTGTTTTGATTGGTGACAGACTTGGCATCTCAGTATCTCCATCACCTGGGGAAAACGATTCTGAAACCTCTCATTGGAGAGTACTTCAATTTAAAACTGTGTAGAAGTCGCATAAACTTCTGGTAGCAAGAATCCACATCATCAAATACAGTGGTCGGTCGACGTCTTACATAAAAGTGAAAAATTCGGCAATCTCTCATCTGGAGCTCGGAATATGCCTTTTATGGCAGTCGGGATTTTAAAAAGCTCTTAATGTCGATAAACATCTGATTCGCTCACGAATTACTCTTTATGAAGTACTTCTCAAGATTTGTGTATACCTATATGAAGCATCTCCGGGTACTTTATTCAACGTTGAAATAATATGGATAGGTATTTAAGTTTGAGAAAGTTAATAGAAAAAGACGCTAAATAAACCCGAAGCGCGAATAGGACTTTTCTCTAAAGCTTCTGCCTCAAAATTTACCGACCACCCCTAGTAAGACCTAGGTTTTACCAAATCCATGTCGGTAAAAGCCCGAAGTAGGTACCTAAACCAAAAATATTTCTCACTTCGGGCTTTTAACAATCGGCATCGTTAAAACCTAGCATTACAGTTTACAGTGATATTTACTTATATAGGTAGGTACTCCTAGGTTTTCCACGGCATGAGTCTGGCATGTCTAATGTAGGTAACCTTTATCGATTAAAAATGATTAACATTACCTAGTCCCACACGATTCATATTACCTATTGCGTAACAATTCGTTTCCCTACAAGTAAATTAATGAAATCAATATCTTCACGGATGTGGGGATGAGTCATCGTCATCGCGGCTTTGACCGGCCTCATCTTAATATTCCGTGATGATTCAACGCAGAAGACAATGTCTGAACTATTGACATTTCACAGAAAATTGCTCATTAGCTTCCTTAAATTCCATTTGTAGTGAGAAAATTACATAGAATTAACAACAGTTTAAGTATTTCACAATAAGAAAAATCTAACTCCATTGTCTCAATCCCCGTGAGTTTTTTTGGCTAGTTTAGTAGGTAGATGCAAACTGAAAAAAGCTCGTAAATATATATTTATTGTTAGTTAATTATTGTCGTTTGATTGAGTTGCGTTCTCACGGACTCTTATTTAGCACGAATTTAGAGTATCAATTCGAGTCAAATTATCCAGTCTGAAGCCAAAATTCGTCTACTGTCGAACAGGCATCCTTCACGTTACACCATAAAATGTAATTATTACCATTTTGCATATAGCCACTAACATCTATTCTCCTTAAGGTCACAGGTTACATATGTTTTAACATACTTATCATATTTACTCATAAGCGTAAAAAAATACTGTTGACAAAATACCGTAACTGTTCCTTGCATAAAGTCGTAAAAGTAACTCGTCAAACGAAACTTGCGGTTGTTTTCGAAAGCTCTGACTCATATTAATGATGATTAATAAAACCTCTATTAATATTATCTTGATTTAGAAGAATGTCGGCGTTAATCATCTCTTAAAAGATCCGCTACCGCCTTTGAAATGCCTTTAAAAGTGAAAACGCTTTATTTATGTGTCTATACATATTTTATTAAACCTTTACTAAATTTATGATTAATGTATCATAAAACCTGCTAGTAATAATCAGATAATTCATTTCACACTAGCCTACAGGTATGATAACAGCGTGTGTTTATTATTTTGCATAGACATTGTACTACGCTTCACAATAAACTTAATTGTCCGAGAACTTATTAATAACATTGTATCGAATATCACACATCCGTTTACTCAACTCATAATTACGCACAAAAACTGCCACTTCAAAGTTAATAATGCAAAATTCCACATCATGCACAATGAACTGGCTAGTACTACAAAAACGTTCGTTTGTTGCAACTTAGTCAGAGACCCGATAAAGGTAATAAACTCAGCATCTATTGCTTCTTCAGCAATCAACATTGTCTGCAGCAGAGTAATTAACAACGCAATGGTTCGCGGACAAAAGATTTCACTCATACGTAAAAATCCCTATTAAAAGTCTGTGCTTGATGGCCGAGAACTGTTGAACTATTGAACTAGAGATCAAAATTAAATGGACGAGCTATAAACGTTACTAGTTGTTCTTCGGTTCGCAATTAAAATTTATCACAAGGAATAAAAAGCAGAAACGATCGTTATTTCAATGGTAATTCTCCTCTATTCAGAACGTATGAATAACTAAAGTATCTTCGTCATATTTTAGCAAAGGCTTTGGAATCATAAATATTGTAATGCGTAAAGTCTGCTGACCAATGCTAGCGCGTGTTGCAGCAACTGAAGTACATATTTAAAATAAGCTATTAAGCACAGGATATGAAACTATTGAAATACATATATATGTTGCTAGCTGTAAAAACCTACTTCATTTTATTCCCTTATAATATACAATTTATACTATTGATATTTATTTTGTCCCTGATGAGCAAGTAAGTTGAAACTATGCAAGTGTTCTGACAACCATTCACTTGACATCAATTGAATCTGCAGATTAAGATTTATAGTCAAAGAGGTCTTTCAGCTAAGTCGCATTTCAGCAATGAAAATGAACTAATGAACTATCACGACAGCATCAAGATTGGTAACATGTTTTGTCACAGCAATACCTAAATATTAAACCTTGCCATGATTGACATGAATCCATATCCATACTAATATTATAAATGGGAAAGTGTGCGTGTCTGTTTGTTTGTCCGTCTTTCACAGCAAAACGGAGCGACGAATTGACCTGATTTTTTTTGTGGAGATAGTTGAAGGGATGAAGAGTGACCTAGGCTACTTTTTGTCTCTTTCTAATGCGAGCGAAGCCGTAGGCAAAAGCTAGTAAAGTTATAAATAAATGTATAGTTAGTAAACACCAGTGTAGCTTTCAATCCGCTTTTCCTGGATAAAGTTCCTTAATTTTATTTACCAATCGTAACTTTTGATTTACAACCTCGATGTGCAATGATGGTTCAGATTCTTTGTTTGACAAGGTAATTAAATTAGTGTGGCTGTGGACCACCTGGAACCTTGTTGCCCTAAATCGACTGTTAAGTGCTTGGAGGTTTACAACTGTTGCACATAATTTGGAATAATTTATAGCTGTTGAGCTGTTTGCTCCTTCAGTAAGATAATGAATATAATTATGGCTCTAAATGAAAATTGCTTAAGATTCGTCCAAATGCAAAACAACACTGAGAGAAAATACAACCAGTTTTCATGTTCGTTCAACAAGTTTTTTGGTTAAAATAGCGCCTACGTGCTCTTTGGTTCAAACAACAAGCTACTTGTCATTTGAATCGGCAATATATTTGAATCAACAAGTCGATTTTATAAAAACAACCTGACACATATTGTTTTAAACATACGTTTGGCTGATTCAAACGGATAAACCGCAACAAGTCGAACTTGTTAAATTCACAATGCAAATTTCTCTCAGTGAAGTACTACTAAATAAGGAATGACAAAATGGAAAATTAACGAATATTAGAAGCTACAATATCAAAATTACTTATAAACTGCACCCAATCAGTACCTACACCTATTAAATATTAAAGAATGCCGCGAATGATCAAAGGTATGAAAACGTTCAGAATCTATAATAATTAGTAGGTAAACAAAGATAATATTTGTTTTAATTTTTTTTATGTGTTATAAGTTACCTATACGTAGATTAAGGAAATGAAACAACTTTGCAAGCACAGTTTTGCTCAATAACCGAAGTAAAAAATAGCGAAAAGTGAACAACAATTCAAGAAAAACCCTGTCAAAACCTTCTGCTAAACGGAGCCTAAAATATTATTCATATCCATTTCAAACTAGGTACTACACTACGTAAGAATAGAAAAAGGCAACCCTTTGAGAGTGTTCGTGTACGTAATACGCGCGGTGTTTAAAGTATGTATTTATCAACTTATTGTACTTCCTTTATATTGCATCAAACACGATCTATGAATGCACATTGAGCTGAAATTTTAATGTGAACAGAAAAACGCAATCCTTTCGAAGCGTTCTTGTATCACTTTTTAATTAAAGACACACGTAAAACTGATACACCGGTCAAATCTTACATGAAAATCGGCTAAAAAAACAAAGTGTGATGTAAAGCTGGATTTTTGGTATGTTATTTGGAGTCCTTGGGGGAATGTAAGACTATGTTTTGCAAGCAAAAAAAAAGTGTGCTAACTTCGTAATTTAAAAAAAAAAGTAAAAAAATCGGACTTTTTTTGGTTTTTATTTTTTTATTAAAAAACTATGCGTTTTTGGTCAAAAGTTGCTTTATAATGTTGAAAGCGCATTAAATTTCAAACAGTTTGACATCTTTTTTATCAATGTCCGTCAAATAGTTTTCGAGATATGAAGCGTCAAAAAAGGTTAATTTTTGACGCATTTATAAAATGTAGCGTTTTGCCAATATTTTTGGACAAATATCTGCAAAATACTTCATGATATGATATATATTGCAATACAACATTGTATAAATTTATTTTGCTTTAGTTTTAGTGCAAGTAAAAGTCAGTAAGAAGAATAGTTACTTTGGTAAACAAAAAAATCTATAAATAGAGAAGCCAAGAGTCTGGTAGATTGGTTAAGGTATTAGTTTACGCTAAAAGTTTTAGGTTGAAAGTGTTATCTATTCGATCTTACTTTCTTTGATATCCGTTTATCTGATAAAATTGTCTAAGCTAACTTTGCATCGATTTGACTATTACCAATGAAGAAATAAAATACAGTAAAATTTTGAAGTTTAGTAAATTAATTTAATTTAATTTAATTTATTTATTATATCAGACAACAAAGGGCCCATAATGGTTAGTACTTATACATTATTGGATATTTTAAAAACTACCTGTTAGTATAACATAAACAAAAAGTCGACACAATAATACAACAATAAAACACTCACCTAGTGGCCTAAATTAGAAAAATAAAACAGAATTAGTTACATTTTACTTTTTCCTTTTTGAGGGTCCTGGTTCTACATCTTGATGGCACAACTCCTGTAGTGATAGAAAGTCCACTTGAGTTGTATTTGACCACCGATTGCTGTGGAATAAACTACGGGAACGGAAAGCGCCCACGCCAATTATTAAGATACTGGAGAAGTGGTATTCCCAGCAGAAGAACGTAGTAAGATGGAAGTCAACTCTGTCCACAGCCAGCGGGCTAAACTGTGGCGTGAGACAAGGAGGCAGTATGTCTCCGGCTCTCTTCAGCGTGTACATGGATGGGCTGTCGCAGGCTTTGACCAGTACCGAGGTTGGCTGCTCCATCAATTGGCAAATGATAAATCACATCGCATATGCAGACGATAATATATGGTCCTACTAGCACCATCTGTGGGAGCTATGCGTAAGATACTTGCAGAATGCGAGAGATACGCCAGCCAGCATAACATGAGATACAATCCGGACAAGTCTGAATTTATGCTCATGGAGGCAGCACATATGCCCACACATGTACCACCTCTTTTGCTTGATGGAGTTCAATTGCGGAGAGTACACGAAGTCAGATATCTTGGTCACATCTTGTCCAGTTTAAAAGACCAGGAGGACATAGAAAGGCAGAGGCGAGCCACCGCAGTAAGGGCAAACCTGTTGGCTAGAAGATTCGCCAAATGTAGTGACAACGCAAAACTAGTGACAGCGCAAAAAGACAGCTGTTCCTCAGTGTATACTGTCGAGTTATGGTTCGACTACACCTGCGCGGCGGTGAGAGACCTGCGCGTGCAATACAACACATACTATGTAGTCTATGTACTGATATTTCGTTAAACGGAGAATACTATGATTCGGGCACGTCCACGACAAACGACAACGCTCGTGAGATTGCATCGATGTTATTGACCCTCAGTGATATGCTTTAAAAACCAGTCCGTACAAGAACAATTTCGGAACAATCTGATTCAATTAATGAGGGTTTTCTACTCGTAAATATTTTTTTCCGCCAAGCGTCGATCCTGAGGTCTTTTTGACCGTAAACTTAACTAACTAAATAAATGTTGATTTGATATACGCAAATATGTGACTGAGTAATACTTGAACAGCCCCCAAATAATCATAATTCATTCTCCGCTACACCCTCCTGTAAATATATGTAAACTATCCCATTTGGCCATTACCATCCACCGATTATTTCTGATCCAGTTATACTAGACTTACGATATAATCCTATTTTTTTAAATAACTGGCACACTTTTGGTCTTAAATGAAAGCTAGTGAAATTTTCTACATTTTTATTTTACAATTTATGTAATAGCCTGAGTTGTTTTGCTGATATCTGTCTCAAAATATTAGCAAAATGAATATTTTCATAGAAAGGGGAAAAATGTTCTTTTTTTGACGCTTCATATCTCAAAAAATATTTGACGGACATTGATACAAAAGATGTCAAACTGTTTGGAATCTAATGCGCTTTCAACATTACAAAGCAACTTTTGACCAAAAATGTATAGTTTTTTAATAAAACGGCAAATACCAAAAAAAGTCTGATTTTTTTACTTTTTTTTTTAAATTACGAAGTTAGCACACCATTTTTTTGCTTGCAAAATATAGTCCTACATTCCCCCAAGGACCCCAAATAACATACCAAAAATGCAGCTTTACATCACACTTTGTTTTTTTATTTCTCTTTTTGACCAGTGTATGATGAAACCTCAAAGGTCCTCTCAATAGCATTTGACGTGAATACACGCGGTATTTAAAGTATTTATCAACTTATTGTACGTCCTTTATATTGCATCTAACACGGTCTATTAATGCGTATTGAGCCTTTTCAGCTTTTGTAGAGAAACAGCCTAGTCAGCGTGTGTCCATTCGGCTTTCTAGGAATGTCGGCGTTGGTATCCTTTGTTAATATTAGCTGTAACGGTTTAATTGTGTTTGTGTTTATAAATGGTTAATTAATCATGTTAATTTATTGTGTAAAACTTTCGATTATTAATAGGTTATTGAATAATTTTATTAAAATTATAAATATTCATTGTATTAGTAAATTCAATCCTAATTCCAGATAGGAAAGTGCCTAAGAGTGGCATTAAACTTAAGTAGTATTTTTTTATAAGAAACAGCTAAATCATTTGACCACAAAGTTTGATAAAGTTTGTTGTTGTTAATTATTTCATGTTCTTCCTACCTTTTGGGAATACAGACGAGCAAGAAGTTATTAATAAAGTTAGATATTACTGTTTGTAAAGCATGAAATTTCATAAGAATGTTAATACGTCGGTCTTTAAATTATGAACACAGTTTTTAGATAACGTTTTAGTCAAAAACTATTAAGTGAAATTATTAATTTTCTCTACCATTCCGGGTTGACACCTTTCGACACAATACAAAGGTTAGGTATGTTTTCAATATTATGTGTGTCATTCTATGGAACAATGGAGCGTCTGTCTTTATCATCCAATCGTTAAATCGTACAGGAATGAAAGAGACACAAGATCGACATCTCACAAATATGAGGTCGGAATGTGTTGATAGAATGTGGAACATGAGCTGAATCATGGTTCTTCAAATTTATTAAATAAAATTGTAGAAATCAAGGTTTTTTATATAAGTATTGTAGGTACAGCTATAAAATACTTAACCATTACCAAATACGTTTGGTGTTAATAAGTCTGTAATAAATATTGGATAAATTCGCACAAGCAGGCCTCAGTACCGTGGCGCAGTTGGAAGCGCGATGGCCCCGGCAAGGCCTAAGGTCGCAGGTTCGAGTCCTGCCGGAGGTGTGAATTTTTCCAGTTTTCCTTTAATTTAAAAATATTTAATATCGCTCGCAGACGTTTCTGCATGATAAAAAACAAATATTGGAACCTTCAAAAATACATATGCGACGATTAATTTCACCTATCACATAGTACGAATACCTACGAATAGAGTAATAGAGAAATAATTTTATTAGAAGGAGTAAAAATTCGGGTTTTACCTACTAATGACTACTAATACCTACATAAGAATGGCCAAAATTTACCATTAGCTGTATCCACCATGAAAGCACATTGAAAATCAACCCATATGAAATAACAAGAGGCATTAAGTACAAAAGACACATCAACAAAATTATCGGTAATCTAAAAAAGTTCAACAACGCCTAAAGAATAATTTACTACACTTCAAGGAGAATGAGACATAGAGATATGTTCATAGACAATAATATTTTGACTGTAGTATCGCTGTATCTTTACCGTAATATGTTTGTATATCCATCGTAATAAAGCATCTTATTCTACGATTGGGGATAGTCAAAATTATAACCTAAGGAACAATGACAAACTAGCTTTATCTGTATCTAGTTATGCACACTTTAACAAAAGTCTAGGTAATAATGCTATCAAGGTATACAATAAGCTAACCAAAGATTTGAGAGACTGTGATGACATTAAATTATTTGACAGAAAAGTGAAAGAATATTTTATAAATAGACCATATTACTCAAATGACGAATATTTTGCTAATTTATTCAATTAATTTGACATTTTTTTTTTCATCTCAATCTTTTAAATTGTATCTGTGACGTATTTTGAAATCTGTTTAATGTTAATCTGGTTTTTATCTTAAGAATGTTGTTATATTAGTATAAGGATTTTTAAACTGTATTTGCATGCATGTACCTATGCTTTAATTTTAGCAAATAAATCAAATCAATGGTCACCCGTATTCCTAGCGAGGGCCATTCATCTTTAAAACAACATTTATTAAAAAAAAAAACCTACTAAATTATTAGGCTCAGAATAGGTACTAAAAAGTAAAAATAAAATCTGAATGAAGCGAAAGTTTTAATCTATATTCTATCAGGCAGAAACATTTGTGAACGATACTACAAAATTGTATCTGCCGTGACGCAAACACTTATCATTCAATTAATTATTATTAGGTGCCTATTTGTGCTAGCTTCTGTAGGCAAATTATAATTAAATGTAAATGATGAATTGATGATGCCATGTGTACACCTACGCAACTAATAAGAGTAACTTGTGTATTTTAATTAACTATATAACTAATGAGGTACATATTATATAATTTAAGATATTTAATTACAATTATTATTCTACAACTGATTTAATATCAATTTACTTTTAATGCACAACGTACTGAAACTCGAAACCCAAAACTGTTCGTGAGTTTTTCAGCTGTTGTTTTCATTTAAATTCACATTTTTTTTTTATGAAATACGATACGACGTAAATTAGCGATTTTAAAGCTTAACTTCTTTAATCTATACTACTTAGTTTGGTTTCTGAGCCTCTACCATTTAGGTAAGTATTTAACGGCTGATAATACATTTGATTACCCGATGGTGTAAAACGGTTACTTAACAAAAATAACGTTTATGCTGTCGAATAACATGTTCTAAAACGTCATAAACTCACGGTAGACCCTCTGGCAACATTGATAGGCGACTTCAACTTTATCTCTTTCCGCTCCGCCATCGAAGGGTCACCAACTTGAAAATTGCCTGAGCCCAGACGGCTATAAAGGCGATTTTACGTCATCTATAACTTAGTGGCTACGTGATTTAATCGAAATCGCTTTCAAGAATTACATAGGCGCAGTACATAATGACGGTAATAATAACAATTTAAATTCAAGTTCGCTCGCTAAACCGCGGCCAAATTATAATATACAAATGAGTGAGCAGAAATAACGAAACAGTTTATGTCTCGTGCGTTCCCACAGGAACGGTATGCGATGCGCTGGCACAGGAGTGGGAGTGGAGATGCCGTTTTAAATATTTTAGAAAAATATGAAATCTAAAGTATCTGTAATATCTGTATGTTTGTTATATGAGTATGTAGGCATCTGTTATTTAAATATTTTGTAAATTTACAATCATACTCAGTAATTTATATTCATCACAATAAGCGAACAGTACTTAACCATATAAAACAGACTTTAAAAAAGGGTCAAGTAGCCTATTAAGGAAGTGTAATTGCCGTTTCTTCGGAATCTTTGTTTAGTACTTTAAATACTTTATAAATAAAATATATTTTAATAACTAAATAAAACGTTTAAACTCTAATACTCACTGAATTGTCTCTATAGCATTTTTTCACATTTATAAATGAAAATGCAGCGAAATTAATAGCTGTGCTAACATACTAGGATTTAAAAAAAAGTAAATATGTAGTAGGTAATTTCTTCACACGAGAACTTTAAGAAATTATTTGTATTACGACAGGTATTTATTAGGTCATTGATGAAATATGTGTCTTCCATTTTTTTTATTACACGCAATTATTAACTGCCTATAATAAGGTGTGTTTCAAATTACAGGTATAAGTCTATTATTTTTATTAGCGTTGCTTCTCTAAGTACCTACTCATTTCAACCTGTGTTTGTGCGCTCTATAGGTAAAATGTTTACCTAGTAATAAGACGAAAAAAATAAGAATATGCATATTATTATTTATAATGTTCACTTTAACGTGTAATGATGATATGAATATGTATGACAGGTTATGAATGATATTTTTACTTTTAGTATCGATAATTATAATCACAAACCGTCTCCACGCCGCTCCTAAGCTTCCCAGCCTGATATATTAGGCCCTCGCTCGAATCGCCCCCGGCGCTCGCGTCGATCTCGGCCCGAAGGGCTTGATAAAGTTCCGGATTTACTCCAGGTGAGAATTATATCGTTATTTTCGCGTTGTGGGTAAATAAAAGTACCTACAGCTTTAGTTAATCGGTGTGAACTATTATAGATAAAGTTTTATGTTATTGCTAATATTTTTAACCTTTTACAGGGCAACAGTCTTAAAAAAGACCGGCCTGTATCATCATAATGTTTTTATAATAAAATAATATACATAATTGTGACTCCTTTAAATCCATAGAATGAAAAAGAAAAAAGAATTAGTACTTACAATAATGAAAAGGAAAACAGCTTATTTAGGACATGTATATAGACATGACAAATACAAAATTGTTAAAGGCATAATAGAAGGAAAAATCGAAGGCACAAGGGGCAGAGGAAAATGAAAAACTGCAAATAGAGAGGAGTTCCGGACTGTGGTAGCCGACATCCGAAGAGGATATGGCACCTGAAGAAGAAGAAATCCATAGAATGACAAGGAAATGAGACTTGAATAGGACTTTTGCAGTCTTGCCTGTTAAAATACTTCTCATCATGATACAAAATTTAAAAACGCGAAATTTTTGTCAGGTTAGTCGTAAAACAAATCAACTTACACTTTTACATTAATCTATAACCCGTTCCAAATACCTATATCTCAATTTTCTCATTTTCAGTATGTTTTCTTGGCTATCTGTTCTAGTCATCTATATTATTAATATTATAAACGGGAAAGTGTGTGTTTCTGTTTGTTTGTCCGTCTTTCACGGCAAAACGGAGCGACGAATTGACGTGATTTTTTAAGTGGAGATAGTTGAAGGGATGGAGAGTGACATAGGCTACTTTTTGTCTCTTTCTAACGCGAGCGAAGCCGCGGGCAAAAGCTAGTTACCACATAAATAGAACGTGCATCCACGTTAACTTTAGCTCACATGTCTACCCATGTTTAAGTAGTTAAAAACTGTAGGTACACAACATGCCCCTTTCTCTGAACCTCCTCAGAGGGCGGACCTCCGTTATATACCGCTACCCGACGCCGCCTACGCTATGTAAGCGAGGGAGCCGCTACTGGTTTACGCGGCGGCCAATCAAAGGGGGCCACATATGTGCTCCGGGCGAAACGGGAGCTCTGCGTATTGTTTTTATGTAAAGTTTGTTCTGCTGTTCAAAAATGTTTTCTGTACTTTTTTTATTTAGCTTCGGCATTCGATTATATACTACAGTAACAAGCTCACAGAGCAAGTTCTTTAATGACTAGGTACTATTAAGCCTAACAGGCAGAAATACCTAGTGATAGTCTAGTGTATTAAACAGTTATGTAGTTCATAATCACGTAAAACGTCGAAACGGGAGCTGATTGTATTGTAGGTAGTTTGTAAAAGTGGGAAAAACGGTATTTTTAAGAATATGCTGATCTAATGGTACGCAGCTAACTGTTTGCATTTAGCTTCGGCCTTTTAAGTACTTATTAGATACCAATTGAGCATACAGACCTCTCAGAATTACCTACTGAAGCATTTTCAATAGTTTTGAGCTTGAAAATATTGAGCAATAAATATTTTGATAGGTCTACTCCTCAATCCTCTCCTTAATCTAAATTCCTATTTCATGAAACTTGGGTAACACATCGCGAACGTGTTTACTACAACACTGGCGCTAGTGGCGACCAACTACCTATGTTTTATAGACTTTATAGTCTCACACGGTCATTTTTGTGGGCAGCGTGGGCGACTTTCTACCTCCTGGAGCGTCGTAGGTCGCGATCGGCCCACGACTTTGGCCGTTAGAGGCGAATATTGCGTAACGCGGAAGAAAACAGGGCCGTTAAAATTGTTAATGACAGTGTTGGATTTGGGCAGCGTGTAATTTAAATCGGATGTCTGATTTGATAAAAAAAAGAATTGCTCTATACTTATTATAGTGCCTACAAAGCTTATAGATAAGTTCAGTCAGCCTCAAATGTAAGGATAAAAGGTAAACACCGAAATAATCTGATCTTGGAGTAGTTAAATTTCAAATAGAGGATACCTACTCGTATTTATGGTTATAATTATAACTTTCCCGTTCTGATGCAAAAGTAACACTTCTAAATACATAGGGAGTATAGAGTCCTATCTCATTTAACTCATTTTATTAAGTTCTTAGGTAGTTATTAAATAATTGTAAATACATTTGAAGCATACATACGTGTGCATAAAATCACAATGATAATAAAAAACGCAAAAGTCAGGTAAGGAACAGCGGGGCAAATCTCGACTGGGGGCGAATATAACTGGTCCATTTTTTCCATCTTTTACAATGTTTGCATTATTAAATAGAGTGTCCACCGGTTATATATGGTAGGCGGGTTCAATGGATACTTGTAGAACTCAACATCATAGTGTAATAATGGAAAAAATTGATTAGTTACAATTGCCCTCAGTCGAGACAAGATTTGTCCCGCTGTACCTTATTTAAATTTTGCACGTTGGCGGCTAACTCAAATAATCAATCATTCATCTAGCGTAGAATGAACTCAGTCAATTATCAAAAAGCAATTTAGTGAAATTCTTTCACAAACCGGTTCATTAAACACCCTCGCTCCTCCGAGTTACGCGCCCCGCCCCTTCCCTGATTGGTGCACGGTAGCTTGATCAAGCGCTCACGCATGTCAAATAAAGCATCATAGTATCATCAATAATAATTTAAACCGCCGGCTTACGCAATGCCAAGAGCTCTCATTGCATTATGGAATGGTGCGTTAATCATTTTGATTGTATCAAAGTAGATAAAGTAAATCACAGGTAGCTAATTGACAAACAAGAATCTGCTACCAAAAATGTCACTCCTATGTTATTTAAAAGTAGATGATGAAAAAGATAATGATATTTAAATACATGATTATAATTTTATTATGTATGGTACTTAGCATAATTTTTATTAAAAGTTACATTTAATTATTATACGTAGGTACTCATGTGTAGGCAATATTCTGTCGTCGTCGCGAATTTTTTTGCTAAAATTGCCAAGAAAATAGAGCCAGTAAGTTTTCTTCTTGGGATTTCTACTCGCTGTAATGTGTTTAAAGAATTTCATATAGCGGTGCCTAGGCTCTTGTGACTCTCAGCTTAAACAGGACGAATAATAACAAGTCTTTCTACATATTTCCTTAAGAAAGGAAATGAGTTTCGTCCAAGTCGTCAAAAAACGCCAGGTACTTCACCTGTGGCG
The DNA here is from genome assembly GCF_023078275.1 of Leguminivora glycinivorella. Lineage (NCBI taxonomy): Eukaryota > Metazoa > Arthropoda > Insecta > Lepidoptera > Tortricidae > Leguminivora > Leguminivora glycinivorella. The sequence goes on from NC_062981.1 coordinate 8,984,285, forward strand.
CTCCGCTTTCAAAGTGTTGGTTCAACGCCTTGGACAAACAGCGCCGGCGCGAACTGACCTCTACAAACAGATCAATGAGTGAATTGTGAATGAATGCTAACCACTTTGGTAAAAAAGTGTTTACACGTTTTAGGATTATGATTATGACAACAAAGTGGAACAAAGAATAGTTCCGTGAGTGAAGTTGGTGACCGGAATATATTGAACACAGAAGTGAATGCTTACCTACTAAGATGATCAAATGAGGAACTACATAATATTTTCTGCAATATAAATGTGGTTTTGGAAATCATACTGTAGATTGCCTTACCCGTATTTTTTCCTATATTCAAATAAACTATAGTAGAGGCAAATACGATTGACTAACAGGGGTAAGCCAAGCCAGTGAAACTCAGTATTTAACTGTAAAGCATTTTGTTCTTTCCACTAATTTTGTTTTACAGGGATTTGTCTTTCAGCGGTTACGTTTTTCTTTTAAATATTATTTGTTATACATATCTACATTTAACATGGTATTTTACCCTTAATGCTAAAAAAATCTCCATTTCTGAAAAAAATAAAGAGCACGTAGCTACCTGAATAAATTCCTAAAATTCCCTTGACTGTCTTAAGTTCTCATAAATGTAACCGAGTTAGAAGAAAATGGACATGTGTAAAGGTTACCTACCTGTTCCCTATTACATAATTTCAAAACAAGGTTATCCTTAAACCGTGAGCTGACTGGTAAAACTATTGTGTCTACAAGGCATATGCATAATGTTATCAGTTATCGGCTCCTCTGTCGGTCCGTCTGTCACAAAGGAGCATGACCTGCGCAAATATGATAAGATATCGATAAACATCTGACGGTTGCGTTATTTGGCTCAACTACTTGGAAGGTTTGCCTTTGTGTAGATAAGATTAAAAAAGTAAGGAGCTGAATGGTTTTTGTTTTAACTAGAAAACTGGCATTTTTATAATTTATAGGTACTATTAGAGAAAGAAATAGGAATCTGTATATGATTCTACTTAATAATCGTAACAAAAAATACTAATGATAAGTAGGTAGGTACAGTCAGCCAAGAAAGTGGTTTACCACTATTCGACTCTATTTCAAACACGAAAAGTGGTAAACCACTTTTATGGCCGACTGTACTAGGTACTTATACTAAAGATAGGTCCTAAAATGGACCATTATTTGAAACTGATTTTTTTTTCGAACCACATAACTAGATTAGATATTAATGTAGTAATTGGATTTCCATTCCTTATTAATCATGTCCTTACTGTATTAGCCGTAACTTAAAAAAATAAATACATAAATATTACCACATACATACATACAATCATGCCTGTATCCCTTGAAGGGGTAGGCAGAGCACATGGAACCACTCAAGTTTCAGTGCCACTTTTGGCAAATAAGGGGTTGAAAGAAAACGAAACCGTGACATAATAATACCATCCACTCGTTATTACAAATAACTAGGTACTTACTAACTTACTTGATTTAAGAAACATTTAAATAATACGTTAAAAAGCATGAAGTAAGTAGGTTCAGTAGGTACCTACGTAACTAAGAACTAAATGCTCCAAACTATGCCCACTGTTTGTCAACCCTAAAAGGCAATGGCGCTCAAACTATAGCGCTCCATTTGTTGATATTTAACACATCCCAGAAAGGAATTCGTTTATCTATCACGTCAAACCAAGAGATAAGCTCAGTCGAAACTCGACCAAGCTTTGTTTTTTATCTAGGACAAACAAATGTTTCCTGTGGCGTTCTTGCACTCTCTTATGACAAATTAGTCGCGTTTAAAACGGCGTTTGTTATGTACAAATAAGGTATCGCTTATTGACTTTTGAAGTTTGAATGGCTACATTGGTTACCTGTCCAGTGTCCGGTCGGTAAATATATAAGGAACTTAAGAGTGTGTTTTCTGTTAGAAGAGAAGAAATGGATGATTTTGCTTTGCTAAAATTCTCTTTCGTGCACAATTTTTTTATACAGAACTTTTCATTTACCTTGAAGGAATGGCAGGTTAGTATGTACCTGATTCTAATGCATAAGTAACTACTTTCGTAAGACAAACTATTCCACTTGTCAGGCGTATCATTTGATTAAGTCAGGTGAACACTGAACAGCACAAGTACATCAATACTTTCCCTTCAACATATTCAACTTGAAACAAAGACAGTTTGATTTGCATCCCATTTGCATTCCAATTATTTGATATCAAACCTAGTTTGCATCTAAGGTCAAGCATCAAAATGCTAATTCAACTTTCGCGGCATAACAAAAGCAGTAATAAATAATCATTGCCGGGACATTATTCCTCCCCTGATCATAAACATGGGATGTGTTAATACGTGTTCTGGTCTGTTCTTCTCAAGACTCGCGAACATTGGCTTCAGGAACGACCAATATGTTTGATCCCCTATCATATATAGCTGTTATGAGCATCGGGTCAAATTAATCTACTGGTTTTGCTGAGGCAATAGCTGCATAAGCAATGGATCTGCATCTTTTTGTCGCTGCGACGGCGATGTCAAAAGAGAGCTCGGGCGCCCCGCCGCGACGTTTGGAACGCGATTCGAATTTTGAATTTCGAACGCTATTTTTAAAGTGAGAAAGGAATTGGGTCCTTCAAGAAATCGTTGACACTAACGGAAGGCTGGGCTGCGATACAAGCTGATATTGGGAACAATTTTTAAAATGTCTATTGCATTGCAAACGAGAATTTGTAAAATTTTCTTTCCCGAGAGAAGACCCTGCTTCTTCCTACGCAATTGGCCTCAATGTGTTTCTCGCTGCCTCAGAAAACATTATGATGCGTATGATATGAGTGTAGATAAATTTAATACTTTCTAAAGCTACTTTTAATCCCTATACGCATCGCGCAGTTACACGCCTTTTTTTTTTACCTACATATTTCAAATGGAAAGATTGACACCTACACTAAAATTTTGAAGAGGCATCATTATCTGATATGTATAAAAAAATCTTATATATTCTGCATAACCATATAAAGCTCATGTATTGGTCGACTACGTAACGTCTCGAATTATAAAAGGTATTATACGTAATTAGCTGAATGGCAATCAAACGGCGATCGCGCGGGCGGTGCCACTGCGTTACGCGATGTAGTCTAAGAGACCGTACGAATAAAAATTATTTACTGCGATTCGTAATAAAAATCTACCTTAGAAGTACCTACATATTCTTAATGACTATAGTTTTTTGGGCGATATGGGCTACTGCGTTACGTGATGTAGTCTCAGAGACTGCTCACCCAAAAAATGTTTGGTTTATTTACTGCGATAATAAAAAACTCTTATATCTTAAAAGTATTATTAAGGTAGTTATCTAACATGGATTGATAATGACTTACAGGCCATATTTTGAATGATGTCATTACATTGCCGCCTCGCCTGCCTCAATAGTGCTAAAACATGTTCAGACATGTAGATTTGGGTGAATTGCACAACATTTCAATCTGATAATCAAAATAACTAATAAAACTACTATGTATTTTCAAAATAATTTTAAATATTTCTTTCATTTCTTTTCCAACTAATACTAAATTACGTATATCTACATAATTAACATGATCTCAGTTTTTACTAGACACCAGTTTTTAAAGAGCGACGGCTCTCGGCCTACGAAGCCCACTTTGTTGGTAATTAGGGATGTAAATTCGGTCAAGCCTGGGGCTTTACGATGTTTGTGCAAGAGCGAATTAGCCCGTCGCTCGACAGCTAAATGGAATCTTTTTGTATTTTGTATAACCCTATTTTTGTTGCGTGAGATGAATTGAGATTAGATTTAAAGTGATTGATAAATTACTATATTGCCTATGTGTTTATACATTTTTAGGAAAGTAACTATGCACACTCATGCATAGTGTCAAATAATTTTGAATTCATGGAAAGAAATGATTGGATTTAATTTAGTTTCTTGAAAATATTATGAGATATAAAAATCAGTTTACAAATTAATATAAACACAGTAACTTGACTGAGTAACTCATACATACTCGTATTCAATAAATATATATGTATGTACTTAGTCTTAAATTAGATTGTTTATCGAGATATGGATCAAAAGTGTTTTAGGTATAGTAATTAAATACTAATTAAATGGTGGCAAACTAAAAATCTACAAAAACAATGCAGTGTGAACAACGAAAACAAGGAAACGAGCTGATTTTGCACTTGTCAATATTATTTAATAACTATAAGAATATAAATAGAGCGTGCGTTAAATCTTGTTAATATTTTTTCTTTACATGCCACTGTAATGAGTATGAGTATGAAAATAATCATATTTTACGTCGGCTCAAAAGAATAGCAACTAAAGTGCGCGTACAATGCGCTTGCACTGACAGTTAAAGGTTACATTTAAACATCGGTTTTATTCCATCCTGTTATTTATGAACTTTAATTAAACCCAAGCGAATAAAGAGTTAATTTATTTTTGTTCTTTACCATTTTCCGCGTTGTTTTTTTTAGAATCGTGATTTAAAACTGGTAATTATGCAAATAGGTGCAATGATTGTTATTAATATTGTAAAAAGAGGAATCATGATGTAATTATGTCGGTTCGTGTTGTTAGATGTAGTTACTTATATTATTATTGCATAATTTAATACATTGTAACTCTTTGATATGATATATTTAATTTGTAGGTAGCTAAGTCTGGGGTAGTTGGTCAGAGTCATAGTCTATTAAAACACGATTAATACTTTTAATTAGGTATATGATCAAGGATATAGTCATCTATACCTAAATTTTCAATACTGACTCAAAAAAAAAGGGATAAATAAATGTATGCAGATTTGAAAACGCCTGTGTCAGAAGAAACGAGAAAGGAATAAGGTGATCCCAAAAGATTAACATTTTTACTTTCTGAGTTTATATGGGACACTATTAGTTAGACAAAAAAATCTAATCATAATAATTCACAATAATATTCGAAATTTATTTCAATGACGCATGATTTTTTTTCGAGTCTCGATCGAAAGTGTCAAAAGCTGCATCTAATGATGCGTCCACCCCCATTCAGCACAACAAAGAGCACCAAAAACGTTCCCAAACTCACAAAACGCCACTTTTCCAACAAACCGTTCCTCTTTTATTGTTAAATAAACCATAAATCGTGATAAAATGGTCATTTTGGCCGTGAATGGAGAGAAAAAAGTATCAAGGACATTTTTTCATTTTTGTCGAGCTAGCGCCGCTTGGCGCTAAGGACCAAGAAGGTTTATAATGCGCCGGTTGTTCAAATAGTGGACATCAAAGGAGCTCATCTGTTATTTATGTTTTATAATCCAATGCATAAATATTGTTGATTAAAGTTTAGAGGCGACGTGAATGATCGTAAATTCGGTTTGATTGAGTAAAAATGTGATAGAAATAAGATTTTGGATTTTAATAAGAATTGGGCATGGAATAAATTCACAGAAAAGGTTGCCGTATAAGCAACTTCTTAAAGAAAGTAAACATTATATCTAAAGTTTGACTTGACTCTACAATTTCAACTCATATGTCATGTATAAAAGACACTAGTTTTAATTTAATTTAAATTAATGTTTTGTATATTGATCAGAATAGTAAAAAAGTTTAAGTTGTGTATTGAAATAAGACATTTGAGTAGATATTAAAATTAAAAACGAAAGAATATGATGAAATAAACGTCAGATATGTCCATATACTAAACACAACACACTTGAATCATGTCATAATCTAAATTTAAAACACAAATCTAAAATTAAAACCCAATCGCACCTCTTATTCTTATATTGGTGGCTTATAAGATTATTTCACTCTCCGTATAAAGTATTGCTTAAACGATTAAGAAATGCGATTAGGCGATAAAATGAAAATATAAGTACTCACTGGTTGCAGACGCTGACAACTGCTGTTATTGTTGATTAATGTTTATTTTACGTATAAATAACTCGAGTTCGCGGCGCAGACTGATAGAGGGCAGTAAAAAACTGTAATTTATTAGTGGCGACTTCTCGTGTTGGCTCGATCTTAACGAGTGCGAGAAAAAACTGAGTTGGTACGTAGCTCGAGCAGCAGTGGCCTGAGGAAGAATAACCCAGGAGTCATTGGGAGCTGCCACCGCTTCCGAAAGACCCCGCTCCCCTCCTCCCGATACAGATCACGCATTCTACGAATACCTTCAACGGCGGAGGCGACGGCCGCTAACCATCCCTTTCGCTCCAAGGCTTTTTAGCGCGCCGCAGAGGGGCGAGGGGGGTTGCGTTTCGATGCTTCCTAAGTTCACCAAGTAAAGGTCACACGGGCTAAGCGTAGCCTGCGCCAGCGCGTTCTGCCGGCAGCGCGCAACACCGGCAGCGCCCACATCACCGACCGTTTAGTTCGCGACGCACACACTTCTTCAGTCTATCCCATTCTAACACGCGCGCGCGCACATAAGAGCTCTTCCCACACGGCGACGTGGAAAAATGTATCTAGTTTTGTGCCGATGCGGAGTGCAGTAGCCGCTTTTTTTTTTCAATAAATTTGTGGTTGTTCGTCTCGCTTAGTCGCCCGCCCGGGACGGGGGCGAGCGGGACGGGAGATGGCTACCGAGTTACGCCTTCGCACTCGTTGTTATATAGGTTGGCGTGTTAGCGCATTGCATGTATAAATAATAATGTCGTAAATGGTGTTCGTGCGGTTATATGCGGCTACCGGGCTACGCACCGCCTTCTCTTTTTATTAACGCACTATACCGTATAAGTACTTAAGTATACGTATATTAAACACGGCTCTATACTGTTTTTCTAAACTGAATTGAGGTTTTTCTTAATAAAAAATGTGTGCGATCCGAATAGAAAGTTCTAATTGGTTTATTGATGCGAAAGCATTTTCCAATTAAAAAATAATTGATTCATTGCTAAACTGTTGTAAACTTTAAATAGTTTATGTATAATTAATCAAATTTACCCTACTTTCTTACACAAGAATTACAGTCTCCGAATTTGACAATAAATAAGTAGGTAATTATTTACTTACCTGCACATGACTTTGTTTTTAATTTTGGGTAGGTATATTATTTGAATATTCGTCGTTTAATTTCATGATTTTTGATTTTTATTAATTTAAAGGAATTCACCTTATGAATCTGAATTATCTTCATTACATGCTAACTTTTTTTTTGTACTGACAAGTTCCAAAATGAAAGACATACTTACGGAGTTCTAAGAAAAGACGTCAACGCGTGCGCAGTAGGGATGCTACAATCTAATTAGATTTTGGCTTGCATAATATCTTCCATGTATGAAACATATTGATAACACAATAACTATAATAAGGAATTCAATGAGAGCCCAATCACATCACAGTTTTTTAGATATACTTAGGTACTAATTATTATAAATGAATATTGAAAGATACTTATAATTTTACTTTCCAACTGCTACGTAGGTACCTACCAAAATTTTGAGAGATAGGATACCTATATATTTAAAATTTAAAGCTAAAGAAATTAATGACTAATTAAAACACTTTTATGTTAAAGGAAAAACACGGATTGCAAAAAATGATGCGTGTTCAAGTCCCGCCGGAAGCGTAAATTTTTCCAATTTTTCCTTTAATATAAAAATGTTTAGAATCGTTAGCAGACGTTTCTGCTTGTTAAAAATTAAATTTAATTAAAACACCTTTTTTAAGTACACTTACTCACTCGTGGGTTACCTACTTACCTCTTCGTAGGTAGGTACTTTTCACAGTCGCGCCAAAAAAAATCATTATACAAAATAAACATTTGTGGGTATACTCTGTCAAACAAGTCTGTCAGTAAATAAGAACAAAGAAAACTATATGCATCCTTTTCTTTAGGGTGCTAGAGAAAAGGATACCTATAGTTTTCTTCGTTCTTATTTAGTGACAGACTTGTTTGACAGAGTATAGTATACTTACTTATTCTTCACTAATTATTAATAGGTAGGTACTTTATTACAGACGTGCTATAAAGACTAGCCTCTGTTCAGAAGTAAGTAAAATAGGGTCATAAAATCTAAAAACATCATAGATCTTTCAAACTAGGCTCAAACTAACGGACTGACACGCGACCGTTAAACACGTATACAAAACTACAAAACAAAATGTCACAAAGCCTACAAAGCTCCTCCGTCACGGCCATACAACCAATCAGCCACAGACAATGCAAACAAATGCGACAATACCCAAAAACATCAAAACATATTAACGCCCAATTGTTTTCAAAATTGGAATGCATTATTCCAAACTACGGGAAGCTAAACTTTAAAAAAAACAACGACGCACCACCGCTTCGAAATTTGAAATCTTACGACATTATTCTACTAATAGACTGCGAAATAATAGACAAATGAAAACCGAATGTTTGCTCACAATGCAGAAACAAGAGGGGTAGAAAAAAGTGAGTATAGTCTATGGTGATTCTCCTTTGTTGCTGGTATGAATGGAGACCACACTGGCCAGTGACATGCGTCGCTAATTTTCCAATTTTAAATCCTGTCGAACGAAATGGAATACCGTGATGTATTTTAATAAAAGTCGTATCTTAATTTGCGATAAAAAATTAAAACGATCTTACTGTCAACGATATTAGAGCGATATTTCTGGGGAATCCAAGGAAAGATTAGATAGGAATACGATTAGACACGGTTTGTTATTGTAATATCATTTTTGGCACTTCATATCTTAGAATGGTAGGAATATAATTATTTGTAATGCAAATCATTCTAATACTAATTAGTTATATTTAGTCCTCTAAATTGTTTGTCTATCACATACGTAAGTATAAGTAGGTCTAGGTATGTACATAGTTTATTATTAGGTAAGTATTCTAAGACGCTTGCACTTAGTACCAAATAAGTAAATACCAAAATATTTCTTAGTTTTCTACATTTTGACGTCTCTGTTATATTGCCTGATAGAGAACGCTAGGCAATGAGGCAATGAGACTTGTCCATAATTCGTATTTTGTACAAGATCTGTCAATGGTTAAGTTTTAATATTATTCGAATATACCTAATGTTTATTAGTATTGACTGTTGTATTCTTACATATTTCTACGTATTTTTCATGTAGGTAACTATCTATGACATATCCCTTTAAATTTATGTACATAACTCTACCTATCGCTGACATTTTACGGTACAGTATTTATAATTTGAAATCTGCTTCCTCACTTAAACACAATCACAATCTTTTGTTTAATGCTCGGGAAAAGAGCGGATTCTTATATTTTTACTACACTTAAAGGTAGGGTAAAAGTAAGTTTCAATCAGAGAGTTTTCCGCTCGTCAATTTGTAAAGTAGACCAGTGACGACTATAATGACCGATCATTTGACTTGACAGTCACAAAAGGATAACATACCACTTCTGTCGCTCACTGTTCAAAGCTCAACTAAGCGCATTAGGTACTAACACTCGTGTGTACGACTGTATTTAGTAGAATCCATCGCTGACGACGGATAATAGGATAAAGAATTTAAGCCGCGACTGTACTGTATGAAAGTTCTCACAACATCATGAGAATGCTCTTTACAATCGATATTCAAAAAGAACAGCATCGATGTCTCTGTTGTCAACGGACAATTCTTTCTGAGATCAACTGAGCCGACCCCATTCAACTCGCAACGTTAGTTCATTCGTTCACGGTTGAATTTGGTATGTGCGTGCGAACTATTTTATTGTTCCATTTTGGTATGAATTGCGTCACCGTCCAAAAAGATTGAAAGACAAAGCACGAAGCGATCGTCGCATTACTCGTTTACTTTCTCAATCTCATATATCACTGCCATTCATTTAAAAGATGAACTTTATTTCCTTTCAATATGGTTGGTTTCAAAAGATATTTTTATCGAGATAAGATTTCGATAAATTTAGCTCAAACAGTGGGTCTAATGATGAACCAAAACATTTTAGAAGGCGTTCGACTAGTCTGAGTCACTTTATAAGGTACAGATGGGATGCGAGATACGATACGCTTTTATGGGGCCGGTAGCGTTAACAACGAGATGTTGCGATTGTCGCACGGCAATCGGCAGTTTAAAATCGCTCGAATCGAATGCGATTTTCAATGGAATGTGGGAAGAACTGCATTTGTTTTGATTATTCGCTGCGGGTGTTATCGATATGATACCTAACGTCATTGATGTAGCTTCATTATTGGTGGGTAGGGTAATTTAATACCTACTTGCAATTCGTGTTTTCATATCGTGAGACCATTGTATCTTTATCCGTTCTGGTGGTAATTGCAGGATTGAAGAAACCCGGGTGAAATCATGTATAGTGATGGCCGTAACTGTGGTGTGAGGCCGTGACTATAAATAAAAATAAATAAATAAATATTGGGGGACACCTTACACAGATCAACCTAGCCCCAAATTAAGCCAAGCTTGTACTATGGGTGCTAGGCGACGATATACTTACTTATATAGATAAATACAAAAATCAAAATAATTTATTCAGCAAATAGGCCACAGGGGCACTTTTATACGTCACATGTACATATTTAGAAAATATTTAAAATTGAATTGAAATTACAATTGATACTATTATATAGGTACTAATTCTAAGTTCTAACTAAAGTTAACTCTATACAATTAATTAGAGATGTAGAAGATCTCTAAATGTCGAATTACAGACCGGTCTTCACAGACGACACCCGTTCACGACTTTCACGAGTATGACGCGTATCTCAGCCATCGCCTCCCTCAACCTTTATTCGGGAAGGTGGCGACCCGATCAACGACGCCACCCGCAGCAAAGACTTTTAAGTGTGCATGACATGTTCAAGCTGCCAGGCTAAATTAAATATTCAAATAATAAACACAGCTGTAAGACACCATATTCTGTGCTCGTATGTTACAAAGGAAGGAAATATAGATTTATACAATAAAATTAAAGTAAGACAAACATTAAACACATAATCTTGGAGATGTATAAGGTCTCCAAGTGTCCACAACTAAACTTAAATAAAAACAGTATAATCAGACGAGAATATGTTCTCATACGTCAATTGAACACTAGTATGCTTAATTACACAGTGCAGAGAAAATGAAAATATATATACGACTTCATTCATCTATTGACAAGCTTCCACCTTAAAGGCATCCCTATCATCTATAAAATCCTTTACAGTGTAGTACGCCGTACGCCTTACATAACAACAAACGCTTGATGCGTGCCTTAAATTTGTCAAATGGCAAATCCACAATATCGGTTGGTACTTTGTTATAAAAACGTGTACAGTTCCCGACGAAAGACGTACCAACCTTACGGAGACGTACATACTTACACCTTACAGTATTTACTTAATGTATGTGGAAAATAAATCTTTACAACAGTCTATTGTCTATGATGGAGACGCTGCTTGGGAGGGCTAGATTCTACTGACAATTACACATACCTACACATCAACAATATTCGTACATATATCTACTAATTCAGATTTCAATGCCAACGCAGTATGACAGCACCGAATCGTGACCTGGCTAAGGCTCCAGACATCATAATTGTTACGAAGTCATGGAAGATTAGATTCGCAACAAAATGCACGATGGATGGTTAGCATGTCGGTTTCTAGACTGTCTTTTGGACTTTGAAAGGAGGAAGTTATGTAAGTTTCAAATATGTACTTAAATTAGCTAGGTAGGACATGTATTCCTCTTTTTCGATAAATGTTTTTTTTTTTCGAAAATAAGATAGGGATAGGTAATTTAATATTTTGGATAGGTAATTTAATAGAGTGTTGTACTTGGAACACATGTTGTTAGTGTTGTCACAGAATATATAATAGTACAAGTACAGAAGGCTCACTCCTTTGATGTTCACAAAATACCGCCATTCTAAATTATTACCTTCATTAACAAACGGACCGTACGCGAGCAGCCAACATTGAATTTTATTTCGCCGCGCGAAGGTCGTCGCTAATGAATAGGCCGCGAACTCGCGGCCGCTGACATGTACTTGTAGCGCGGCGATAGAATCGCGGAGTCAGCCACCCCTGGTTTTGTATGCTTCCAAGTTCTCTCTTACACTCAGGATTCTTATTTTTTAAAGAGTTCTTTGGCCGGGGTGTCTACAGGTACCTGAGTAACGATCCTGATAGCTCGTTTCTTAAAGCGAAAGACCCTCTTCCATTCAGCACAACGTCCCCAGAGCTCCACACCGTACTGTATTAATGAATGGACAGTGGCGAAATAGGATGTCCAGGCTACTTCTGGAGCCACAGACTTTGCAACTCGACCTAAGGCAAAGCACGCACTGCCTAGACTATCACACAGTTTATCTACTTGCTGGTCCCATTTTAAGCCGTGATCTGTAGTCGTGTCAAGTATTTTCCCATTAATATGAACTATCAACGGCGTGGTCATGCGGCCCGAAAGATTAAAATGCACAAAGCGAGTCTTTTTGAGATTTAAAGCTAAGCCATTCCATGCGAACCATTGACGCCGTGGCTTGCGTGGGTGACGGTTGCACGATGGTCGCGCGACGGTGATGCGACGCATACGAAATCAAACCTTATCGATATGGAAGTAGACGACGGCGAGTTATATAATGTCTTTGGCTAGAAGTATAGGTACTCTAATGAGCATTATTGTATTTAGCGCCACCTCTCGGCAAAATTTACTAAGTAATTTACGCGACTTGAGACTTGTGTGAACCTTTAGGCATGGAAAGTCACATGAAAAGTTGTCGAAACTAATAATAGATGACGCTGCATTTGAATATCTTGACTGATAACTCTAATACTAAATTGAATATAATCTAAGGTAGAGCAGAGTCTAACTGGGGAAGTACCTCCGCTTTACAAAAGACTGCGGTCAAATAGGACTAGACCTTACTCATTGTTGTGTTCCTGCCGGTGAGTAAGGCAGCCAGAGCTCAACGAGGGTGCGGTATGCTGACGACGGGAGGACCTACGGAACTAATTAGGACAATAGTTTGTCCTTTGAGTCGTCGGCACCCAGGCCCCTTCTAAGTACAGGTTTGTACAAGTTTCTAATGAGTCGGCAACGCACATGTGCCACTCCTTGAGTGGCAGGCGTCCATAGGTTACAGTGACCGCTTTCCATCAGGCAGACCGTATGCCTGTTTCCCACCTACGTGGTACAAAAAAAACTGTCGACGAATTCACCTTAAACATTAAAAACTAAGTCAAAATCGATTGATTCGTTCGGGAGCTATGATGCCACAGACAGACATGTCAAGCGTCAAACCTTAAATTATTATAAAACACTCCGTCGTTTTTGCGTTGGTGGTTAAAAACAAGAAACTTCCTTCAAAACTATAATAAAACACAACTTTCTATGAAAATTGGTCAAGTGCGAGTCGGATTTCGACATTTCCATACAAACAGGTCATGAGCGCCTGACGAAATGTGATGGCAACGTACACTAAATTTCGTACTTATTATTATTGTTAGTTATAGTGGGCCTTTGTGTGTCACGTCGACCAAGAGAGATCTATTGTGACGGCCCTTTGTGGTTAGATAACCTTACTTATGCCCGTTGAATCCAGGAAATTCCAGATTCTTTGGGCTGTAAGGTCTTGTACCTCATAGGGTTGCAGTACCTGCCGCCCTAGGTAGATACTTCTCTTTGACATAAGTGGACCGCAGGAACAAAGGATGTGCATTGCAGTCTCCTCCGTTTCCTGGCAGAACCTGCATGTCGCCTCTTGTTTCAACCCCAATTGAAACATGTGTTTGTTCAGCTTGCAGTGTCCAGTCAATATTCTGGATACCGCGCAGATTTTGTGTCTTTTGAGCCCTATGAGCTCTTTAGCATATCTGCTGTTGAACGGTTTTATTAGGGCTTTCGAGTGTTCTTGTCCTCTCACGAACTTCCACCCATCGATTGCCCTTCTTTTTTCCAGGTTATTTAGCAGAGAATATGCTTCTCGTTTTGTGAATCCACAAAACGGTTCGGGGCCGATCAGGGGTGTGTCTGCGCCCTTTCTAGCGAGTTCGTCTGCTTCGTCGTTTCCGGTAATGTCGGAGTGCCCTGGTACCCATCTAAGTGTGACTTTGTTGGAGTTGGCCAGTGCGTTTAGGTTTGTTTTACAGTTCTGGACTAGCTTTGAGTTGGACTCTAGAGAATCTAGTGCCAGCAGAGCAGCTTGGCTGTCTGAGTTGATGTAGATATGTTGGTGTCTTAGGTTTCTATCCAGGTTAATCTCCACACATTTGTTAATGGCGAAGACTTCTGCCTGGAAGATTGAGGCCTGTCTGCCCATGCTGACGCTGGCCCTGAGCTTGGGTCTCTCACCATAGATCCCACATCCTACATCATTTCCTTTTTTGGAACCATCCGTGTACCATATGTGGCTTCCCTCTTCGACGTACATTTGGTCGTTAGTCCATTTGTCTCGAGGAGGTATTTCCACCGTGTACAGTTTGGTAAAGTTGCACTCTGTGTATGTGTCATCGGTGGGCATGCTAAGTGTTTTATTTGCAAATACCCAGGCCTTGAGTTTGGCTAGTGCTTGGGAGCGCCATTTTGGCCTATTTAGAGTGCATATCCTGTAGACACACTGCTTGGACTCCTTTTGCACTTGCAGGGGGAGTGGTAAAATGTCAAGCAGTGCATCGAGGGCCGCCCCCGGTGTCGAGGAGAAGGCGCCTGTTGCTGTAATGCAAGCAGTGCGTTGCAGGCTGTTTAAAGCTTGTATTGCTGTCGTTTGGTTGGTTTTGTCCCACCATACTGCGGAGGCGTAGGTGATTATGGGCCTCACTACCGCTGTATATAACCACATAGCAATGTTGGGTCTTAAGCCCCATCTTGCTCCTGCCATTCGACAGCATGACCACAGGGCCATCTTTGCTTTATGAGTGATGTTTCTCAGGTGAGGGTTCCAAGTTAGCTTTTGGTCGAAAGTGACCCCTAGATACTTGACCTCGACCGAGAATGGTATTATTTGTCCATTCAGTTTTGGTTCTTTTAGTTTTCCGAGGTCCCGTTTCCTTGTAAATGGAACGATTACTGTCTTGCTCGGATTAATGGACAAATCATTTTCTTTACACCATTTGATTATTGTGTTAAGAGCTCCTTGCATTAGATTTGATATTGTAGATAGACATGGGCCTTTTATAATTATCACAAGGTCGTCGGCGTATCCTTGTGTGTCATAATGTTGGCCTGACAGTATTGCAAGAAGTTGGTCCACTGCTAGGGTCCATAGTAACGGAGACAAGACGCCTCCTTGCGGGCACCCTTTAGTGGTATGAAACTCATGCTCTACCGGGTTTAACGTCAGAGTTGCTACCCTGTTTGAGAGCATGCTGTGAACCCATCTGGTGGTGGTTTCGTCTACACCCTTTGATTTCATACCATTAAGTATGGTTTCTGTGGGCGTGTTGTCGAAAGCACCTTCTACATCAAGGAACGCACATAGAGCGGTTTGCTTGTCCTCTAGGGTTGACTGCACCTTGTCTACCAGGTCGAGTAGGGCAGTCTCCGTGGATTTTCCCTTTTGGTAAGCATGTTGGTTAACACTCAGCGGTCTATCCGCCAGGTATGCCGTCCTAATGTGCTGATCAATGATTCTTTCCATCGTTTTAAGTAGGAACGATGTTAGACTGATCGGTCTGAAGGATTTAGGCTGTGAGTAGTCCTTTTTCCCTGCTTTTGGTATAAAAAGTACCTTGACCTTAGTCCATTGATCTGGTATTATTCCCATTGCAAAACTTGCTCTGAATATTCTGGCCAGATGCGGGAGGAGGAGTTCTTGTCCTTGCTGCAGTAGCGCTGGGAACACTCCATCCATTCCTGCTGACTTAAATGGCTGGAACTTTCTAAGTGCCCATTTAATTTTGTTTGGTCTAAAAATATTAGTTGCCAAATTCCAGTCTATATTTCGTGCCCTGTGTATTTGAGTATTCCTTTGGGCGCATAATAGCTTGTTACTGGTTGTATACGAACCGGGGAAGTGTGTGGTTCTTAGTACTTCTAAGGTTTCCTCCTTTGTGTTCGTAAATGTGCCATCTGGTTTCCTAAGAAGACCGAGATAGTTTGTTGGTGCCTTGGAGAGTATCTTGTGGATTCTCGCTCCTTTGTGAGTTTGGGCGATCTCCTCACAGAACTTCCTCCAGGACTTCCTTTTTGCTTTCCTGATTTGTTTGTTATATTCAGTCAGAGCTTTACCATACCTTTTCCATTCCTCTGGCGTGGTAGAGTGATTGAATATGCGACGTGTAGATCTACGGAGGTTTTCTAGTTTTTTGTTCCACCACGTCGTTTTCCTGTTGCAGGTTGACTCCTTCACCGGGCAGTTTAGTTCGTAGGCCCTAATCATGCCTTTGGAGATTTGGTTGACCGCCATGTTGAGAGAGTCTGGTGTTTTGACATATTTTGGGACATCCTTTAGACTTGTTTCAAGGTCTGCCTTGTAGGCTTCCCATGAAGTGTCTTTTGGATTTCTTCGCATAAGTGGTACCGTGTCTATTGATCCTTTAACGCTGAACAAAATATGTCTGTGATCCGACATTGAGTTTTCGCTGCTGACGCGCCAATTGGCTAGGCAGTTTGCTGCCTTTTCAGTAGCGAAAGTAATATCTAATACTTCTTGTCTGGCCCTAGTTACAAAGGTTGGCGTGTTGCCATTATTTAACAAGTGCAGACAATTAGTAAAAATAAATTGGGATAGTAACTCACCTCTTTTGTTGATTCCTGTGCTCCCCAGATGGTGTGGTGGGCGTTGGCATCACATCCCACAATGAGTTCCGCCTTTTGTGCCTGAGCGTACTCGAGCACTTTAGTCAGTTCTTCTGTGGGATCTTGCTTCTCTCCGGGAAGGTAGGCGGAGCAGACTATTACCTTGAGTGCTCCTCTCCCTTTGAGATCGACATACGCGACTGCTATGTCTTCATTGCATAGTTCTGTAACAGGCAAGAAGTTAATGTTTTTGTTAAATACGATGCAGGCTCTTGGTCGAACACCTTTTTCGTAGATTAGTACCTTTCCTGCTCTGTTGAGACCTGATGCCATGTGTTTGGTGTTGATCCATGGTTCTTGTATGAGGGCGATGTCCAGGCCATTTTCGCCAAATACTTTTTCGACGACCGCTGTGGCCGCTACGGCGTGGTGGAGGTTGGCCTGGAGGAATTTCACCCCCTACCCCTGCTGGCGTCGTCTTTCCTACTTTCCACGGCGGTGGGCACCGCTGTGCCCCTGGTGACCGCCTCTGCTCCCCCTACCCCTTGGGCGGTTGTTGCCCCTGTTGCCTCCCCTGGTGGTGAGAAACCGCTGTAGCCCCGAAGGTCCCGGTGTTGGGTTGGCGGTGGTGGAGGTGGACGGAGCCGACCGTTTTGGGCCCGGAGGCACCTTTCGGGCGGGTGTTTGGGTTTGTGGGATGGGTGTTGCAGGGATTTCAGGCTGCGGTGGTGGGGTTTGGGTGTTTTGAGTTTCGGGCTGTTGGGCCTGGGAGTGGCCCTTTAGCCGAAACTGGACCTCGCGGAAACCTAGGTTAGCCTTTAGGTCCTTTTTTGGAGGTTCTCCACAGATTCGTCGTCTAGAGAGAGTGTGACCATGACACCACTCTTGTCGACCTTGGTGTGGAGAATCTTCCACAACTCCGTGTGCAGACCCTGGTTCTGCGCATAGAGTAGCGAAAGGGACTGCTTGACATCTTGCGTCCCAGGAATGAACACCATCCCAATTTTTGGCTTGGGAAGCTCATTTTCGGGGATGACCCTGAGGTTGGCTTCCGGCCAAGGTTTTAGGGAGGGTGTTACTTCCTCAAGCCAGGTTTTGGATCTTTGATCGCTGCAAGTGATGAGCAACCAGCCTGGCTTGTAAGCGTATCCCTTAAACTTCGGTCCTGCGTCCATTTCCAAAGTCGCAATCTTTTGCAAGATGGTATTGCATAGGGACTCCTGTTGCGCGATACTCATCGGCTTGGAGTCCTTGATTCCGACTCGGACTTGGCTCAGGACCTCGTTGTAGGGTTGTGAAGGTTGGGGTTGGGTTGGGGGGGTCTCACTCACCCTTGGGTTCTTGTTGGAGTTACCCTGCGGTGAGGTCTCCTCCGAGCGTGGCCGTTTGGCCGATTTTGGCTCAGGTTTGGATTGTGAGGTCCCGAACTTATACCCCATCCTTTTAAGTTCCGCGAAGCTCTTCGTGGATAGTCGTAACGCTTCATCATGCGGTACGCCTAATCCTTTAAGAGCTTTGAAGCGGCCCTTCGCAGATCCCCCAGTTGTTTGACGGATCTGGGTACATCAGGGTTGGAGGTCTCCGTTTGGTTGTTTGGGCAATGAGAATCGCTCCTTTCAACCGTTTCGGTACTCTCCACTCCCTCCATGGCATGCTCTGATGTTTGGGCAGAGTTATCCGCACCTTCCATCAGGGGCAAAAGTTCCTGGCATAGGTCTTCCAGGGTACCTTCATTATTTTTATTTATGTTTTTGTCAACTTCCATATGAATCCCACGAGAAGCTAGGGAAAATACGTCCATTCCGACAGAGCCCCGCTTGCCAGAATAAGGCAATTACACCCTCGAGGTTGCCCGGTATCGAGGGGCACCGTTCGCGACTGAGCTCCCCCTCAGCCACGCATCTATCGGCACGGTGTGGACCATATATTAGATTGGGGTTTTTAAAGAGGTTGACTCCTCTTGGAATGGAAGAGGGAGAAGGGGAAGATGAGACAGGAGAAAGAGACAGGAGGTGAGTTGAAGGATCAAGGGAGTTTGTTTGAAGGAATTTAAAGGGTAAGGGAAAGGAACACCTGGTGGGTGGGGATGCCACGCTGTTAAGCGTGGCCCACACCAGGCGAGGCCCTCATACTTGGCTACTAGTGGTCCGGGGTATGTTGGTAAATATAGCGACGCCCGTACCGACCACTAGCATTGCCCAGGGGAGACGACCCACCCACCAATGGAACCCTGGGTGGGCTCGAACCCGGTCCGCGGCGGCAGACCTAGGAACGACGGGGACGTGTATGATGGACTTGAGGTGCAGGCCAATAGCTTAACGTCGCATACCTAAGCGTACCTACTCCCTCCTCCCCCGTTTAAATTTCGTACTTACATTTCGCGTATATTTCGGAAACGATAAGAGATAGAGCAAAATGGACTTCTGATTTTGGTTGTCGATGGCACAATTTTTTTGTTTTCGTATATATATACACCTTTTTTTGGACCTATGTGGGCAATATTATGGTCACTGAAGTTCTAAACGGTCTTAAGCGCCTCCTTTTTAGTAGGAACTTAAGTCATTTTGGAAAATGATTTTTTTTTTAACAATTTCTGTAACAAATGAAACAGAAATTAATTTCTTTATACCTGTCCAACGCGATTACAACATTTTAAGACGTTTAGTAACTACTTGCAGCGGCAGTGAGTGAAATTCGTAATCTGAGTTTTTTTCTCTTAAGTCCGACTTACGCTTGACTGTAGATTTCTAATAGGTTTTCCTGTAATCTACAGGTAGAGGGCTATCTCGTGTATTTTTTTGAAAATTTTACGCTAAGTAATTTCGGAGATAAGGGGGGGGGGGATGGTCATTTTTTGCGTATTTTCTTAAATTACTTCTAAATTACCAAAATAAGAAAAATAAAAAAATTATACTTCAAATGCTTATAAAATGCTCTTTCATTTGATATGTAACACAATATAGTTTTAATAACTTTGATTTTTAATTTTCAATGTTACCCCCCAAAAGTGGCCCCTGTGATTAAATTTCATTTATTTAAATTACATGTCCGTCTTTGGGCCACAGGTTTACATATGTGTGCCAAATTTTAAGTAAATCAGTCCAGTACTTTCGGAGAAATCGGCTGTGACAGAGGGACAGACAGACACGCGAGTGATCCTATAAGGGTTCCGTTTTTCCTCTTTGAGGTACGGAACCCTAAAAAGCAATGAAGTGGTTAAAGGAATTATTGGATTTCAATGAAACCATTTTTTCAGACTTTTTTATGCCAAATGTGTTATTACATATAATAAAAAATAATATTAAAAATTCCTTGTACAAAATAACTTCAAAAGACAAAGCTCAAAATTCTAATCAATTTCGATACTAATAATTTATTAGTATTATCACATTTTAATATCTATTTTATTAAAAGATTTGGCAAAGGTCATAAAAAGACAAGTTATGATTAAATGGCGACACGGGACTACCTGAGCGGCGGGGAATGCAGGAATCCGGTGGCAGATTGCTGATTAACAGTGCCTATTAATTATAAATGGATTTATAACCTCCTTTTAAAGCATAAAAATTAAATATGCACAGAAAGAAATACAAAATACTTAACATTCTTTGTTTTAAAAATGCCAGCAGTACCTAAGGTCCAAGCTGCCGGGGGTCATCAGGGCCGCAGAGAGAACCAAACGCCCCATGTCGAAGACTGCTGACTTCTGCACCAGATCCTTGACTCAACCAGCTTTATTTATACAGCCAGATAAAATTTTGGTAGGCCCGAGTTGCAACCAAAACCCCGATCTTGATTATTCTTGATCATAATTTAGAAAATGAAAATCGTGATTTAAGGAAACAATATGTGTCGAATTTCCTATTCGGGGATTGAAGATATGTTCCGCGATATTTGTATTTCAAATATGCGTATGAGGTGAATATAAATGTAATTAAAAAAAATATTCAAATATTCAAAAATATTCGGGTAGGCTCAATTAAATAAGCACTTTTGACATGTCATACAAAATGTCAACAATTACAGCTTAAGAATTACAGATATTACAATTATATTACAGTTATACGAACAAATACATACGAAAACAAATTGATTGATTGATTAATTTATTTATTTATTGTTAAAATATTTTACAAGTCAATCTTATAAACAAAATGATTTTAATCACAAAAAAGTCGATTTGCTAAAACCAACTACTATATAGTATGAAATAAAAAAAAGTTAAGGTATTTTTAATTAATAGGCCTGCCTAAACAAACTATAAGACAATTGAGTTTTTATAATAATTGTCCTAAAAATAATAATTCAATTTAGCGGTCCAGCAATAAAATTACTACCTTTGTCCGATCCTTATGCAGGGGACAATAAAAATGTAAATGGCGGACGGTGATGTTTAATTTACGACGTTGAGACGTTTAAGAGACCTAACACACTACACGATCACTGAAGTACTAAGTCAAGTATTAATTAGGTGCAAAACCTATGAAATTTGATCAACGAAGAATATCAACCAAAAAAAGGTACTATCACCTTCGGTTTTCTTACATTAATCTAAAGTAATAAAAGCAAAATATGTAGACGTAATAGGCAAACATATTCATGGTATGATTTATAAAGAAGAAAAAACACGTTAATAACATCTATTGCAAGTCCGTTTTGATAAGATACCAGCGCCAACTCGACGAACAAAACTAATTGGTTCAATCAACATACAAATTATATATGTAGTTCTACATTCGCTAGTCGATCTAATATAATAAAATTAACTACATACATCATTTCGATATAACAAATTTCCTAAAAATATTTTAAACATTTTAATATATGTATAAGGTGCATTAAGGTAAGGGTATTCGGTCCCGGGTTCAAATCCCGGTAAGGGCATTTATTTGTGTGATGAGCACAGATATTTGTTCCTGAGTCATGGATGTTTTCTACGTATATAAGTATTTATATATTATATATATCGTTGTCTGAGTACCCACAACACAAGCCTTCTTGAGCTTACCGTGGGCCTCAGTCAATCTGTGTAAGAATGTCCTATAATATTTATTTATTTATTTAATTTCGAAAGTCGTATAAAAACCACCATTATTTCCAACATATCAAGATTTCTCTTTCGAAATTACCCGTGCATTTCTGTGATTCGAAATTACCCTAATGCACCTTACATAATTAGATTATACTTAGACACATATTTCGCCAACTCATAAATAATAAATCCATATAAATTATTCACACAGAATTTATAGACTATCAAACTACAGTCTAGGACTGTCTTGTGTCGGCAAACGTAAACGGTCCCTTAGTAATTGGGTGACCGTCGATTGTTAGCTGATGACCGTTTTATAGCCACTGCTCATTCCGCTACCTACTTAGCGAGGCTATCAGCAGCGGCTGATCCATGCAAGCCGATTCCCACAGGCTTGCCTAAAATTGATTACCTACTAGTAAAATACTAATGTAAAGGTAGGTTTCTTTTGCTCAGTGTTGCCTAGCAGAAATTTTCATCAGCCGCCACTGGAGGCTATATATTATCTAGCTCAATATTCTATGAGGAAAATATACGACTTCTGATTTCAAATTAATATATTTTTCGGGGAGGGAAGCGCGCTGGTAGCCTAGCGGTAAATACGTGCGACTTTCGTTCCGGAGGTCACGGGTTCGAACCCGGCTCGCACCAATGAGTTTTTCGGAGTTTATGTGCGAAATGTCATTTGATATTTGCCTGTCGCTTTTCGGTGAAGGAAAACATCGTGAGGAAACCGGACTAATTCCAATAAGGTCTAGTTTACCCTTCGGGTTGGAAGGTCAGATGGCAGTCGCTTTCGTAAAAAACTAGTGCCTACGCCAAATCTTGGGATTAGTTGTCAAAGCGGACCCCAGGCTCCCATGAGCCGTGGCAAATGCCGGGATAACGCAAGGAGGATGATGATGATATTTTTCGGCGAGTCAGTAAATTATGCGGAAATGTAGATTTCCCTATTTTTAACCGACTTTGTGTCTTAGGACAATTCGGCAAGTTTAGTGTAAACGGTCCCTCCATAATTGGGTGACCGTCGATTGCTAGCTGATGACCGTTTTATAGCCACTGCTCATTCCGCTACTCAGCGAGGCTATATATTATCTAACTAATATTCTGTGAAGAAGATATACGAGTTCCGATTATCATATTAATATTTTTTTCGGCGAGAGTCAGTAAATTTTGCGGAAATATACATAGATTTCCCTATTTTTAACCGACTTCTAAATCTTAAAAGGAGGATTTTTGCTAGGACAATTCGGCAAGTGTAAACGGTCCCTCCATAATTAGGTGACCGTCGATTGTTAGCTGATGACCGTTTTATAGCCACTGCTCATTCCGCTACTTAGCGAGACTATATATTATCTAGCTCAATATTCTATGAGGAAGATATACGAGTTCCGATTTTCATATCAATATTTTTGTCTATCTGTTAATTTGGCTATGGAGTAACAGTTCTGTACAATATAAGAGTATCTTACTGTATGTCTTACAAAATCATTGTCTTTGTTACAAAAGGCATTGTATAGGTACTTAGATATTAGGTTTAAAAATCCTCGAATACGTTTATGAAATTATCAAATTGTGCAATATAGATAGATAGATAGTCTTTACATTACATTATTTTTATTAGTTACAACGAAACAACACATCTACAGTCAGACCGTCATAGTTACATAAATGACCAAAAATTTTTTAGACGACATTTATTTTTAAATAGCCGACGTCAACACTAGACGCAAAATTTACAACTTATTTCAAGCTCGACCAGGTGTCTGTCTGCAAAAAAATCAATTTATATTATTCTAAAAAGCTATAAGCACTTATACTTTTTAAAGGTGCTTAAGCTATTTTGGATTTCGGTAGGATATTCTATACTGAATGTATTATGCAGATCGAATCGTTATTATTCTTTAATCGATAAATCTGCACAGGCGAGACAAATAAGTCATAACATTGGAAACCGTGGAAGGACGGCGGTTTTTGCAGGTTTTGGTGTTTTATTCGCGATTTATAAAGGTGTATTTATTATAAATCAGAGACCCAGACACACGTGGGTGATGTATCAGCGTGTAAATTAGGAGCAATTGAGTGTGGATACTTTTTTGAATAGATAATTTTTGATTCGAATTCGTGGACTTGAGAACTAATTCTAGAGTCTGTTTAGCCTCAAATACTTAAGGTAGATTATTCTACACATGATTTACGGTATTACTTATGAGAAAAGTAATACCGTAATACATAGGTACTGCATTGAGAAATTGTACAAGCGTTGTTTACCTATCAAAATTAGGTCACAGTGGGTAAAAATCTCAAAATTGTTTTACAATATTATGACGTACGTTACATATGAACGTAAAAAATATATACCTATTTAATTTTTTTCCCCCTCACTAGCTCGGAAACACGTGTTTTGTCCTTTAATACCAGCGGGTAAAAACGCATTTTATCCACTAGTGGGTAAAGTAATTTGACCTTGAATAAAGTCAAATTAACTGCTTTAAAATTGATAAAAGTAATGATTTACCACCTGTGGAACTACTGGAAGCAGTGATAAACGCATTTTTTGCGTTGTAGTTTCCTCGATATAGTGAGGGGAAAAGTTTTGTGTTACACTCGGGTGCAAATGTATTCTCGTGTGTTAAAAAACTCGCAAGTTCAGGATTCTATTCTCGAACCACTCGCTTCGCTCGTGGTTCAACTATAGAATCCTTTCACTTGCGCGTTTTTCAATTCCACACTCGGCGTTAAAATACAACTTTGCCCCCTTGTATAACAAATAACTATTATTACCCAGGTACAATTATTGTTTCGTCATTCGCTATTTCGCCACCATTACAGCATACAGCATAGTCCTTATCCATCCTGTTGAAGCCGAATTTATATGTAAAAAGAATTTTACAGTCTAAAGTAAGATACCTAAATATATGTTATTTCAAGGATTTTATTGTTTTATAAAATCTACACATGTATACCTGTGTTTTAACTTCAACCAAAGGTTAACTCGCACTTAATGCGCACGAGTTGAAATGTGTACTCTGTTTGCAAAGCAAACAAATGTAAATAACTTTCCAAATGATTTAATTTGCTTACTCTTCTTTTTTTTTTTTTTTTTTTTTTTTTATATTATAGGACATTGTTACACAGATTGACTGAGGCCCACGGTAAGCTCAAGAAGGCTTGTGTTGTGGGTACTCAGACAACGATATATTTAATATATAAATACTTATATACATAGAAAACATCCATGACTCAGGAACAAATATCTGTGCTCAACACACAAATAAATGCCCTTACCGGGATTCGAACCCGGGACCGCGGCGTAGCAGGCAGGGCCACTACTGACTGCGCCAGACCGGTCGTCAAAACCGGTCGTCTTCGCACATGCTAATACGCAATGACTCAGCCACCATTAAGACGTAAAGCGATACTTTAGAGGCCACTTAAATAACACATATTAACTCAGATGTAATCTGAGAAGTGAGACGAAACGACTGAAGTATATACCATATTGGAAAAAGTACGATTGATATTAAAATGCACACAAAACCTGTGTCTTATCTCTTTGTGTTAAGAGCAATTTCGTAAAGATGTTTTGGACGTTGTCATAATTGGCAGTATGGAATTTTTGAAATTACTCGGTGATGAAGACGGTTGGAACTGCGTCATTTTAATCTTGCTTAAGTGGAAATGTGAAATTGAATGCACGTACCCTTTATTTAATTCAATATTGTAATGTGAATTTTATTGGATAAGGTATTAATTAAGAAAACCGTGTATTGATTTCAATCAGGTTACCTAACCGTTAAAACTATGCAAAAGATGAATTTATTGGGTGAATGTCGCCATTTACAATTCTGTAATTTTAATACGTTGTTAAGCTTGAACCTCCTGCTAAGGGAATGATAAATCCAGGTTTCTAATTCGTTTTCAAAAATCAAGCTCATATCTAAGTTACAAGCTCAGCGACGCAATGGAGCTTTTAAGTTCCAATTTTATAAAATAAAATTTAACATTTCGAAACGCGCATTCAACCAGCCTCAAATGAAAAACCCGCGTCACTAAAACTCCCATACAAGATTTTCCATAACCAATGGATGCAAGATAAGACCAGCCATACCTCACAGGAAGTCCCTATTTGACAACATTGTTTGGAACGCACACGGTCAAACAAGACGTTTCAAAAACGCTCAAATCGATCCATGTTCTCGGAACAGTGCGGAAAACCGATAGCAGTGCCTTTATTGCCTTAAGTAAAGGAAACTACCACTTACAGAAACAGTCTTAAAATCAACTCTTTATTAAACTTCGGCTTTATATCTTGAGAATTAAAGTGCTGGGTTGTTTTCGTGGGTAAAAATGCGGTTTTTCAAAGGTTATTGTGTCTCTTCGTTGGTGGTGACACTTCGCAAATAATGTTGCGGGCAGACCACCGTCAGTTGGCGGAGACTTTGACGCCGGCGGGCGGTCAGGGCCTCAGAGTGGCCAAGTTTGACAATCAATGTATGCTTTTGTGTAAATAACGAATAAACGGTGTTTGCTTACATAATTGCCAATTGTCGGTGCTTTTGACTTAGATTCTGCCTCGACGGAAAAGTTTACTTACATTATGTGCATTGTTATTTTCTTTACAAGCTGTCAAGTCTCCGCCCTCACACGATTGTAATCAATGCCGCCTATATTGTGGTAGTATATATACCTATATCAGCAGCGGCTGATCCATACAAGCCGATTCCCACCGGCTTGCCTAAAATTGATTACTAGTAAAGTACCTAATGTTGAGGTAGGTTTCTTTTTGCTCAGGGTTGTCTAACAGAAATTTTCACCTGCAGCCACTGATATATATATATAGGTTTATATATACTAGCTTTAGCCCGCGGCTTCGCTCGCGTGAGAAAGAGACAAAAAGTAGCCTATGTCACTCTCCATCCCTTCAACTATCTCCACATAAAATATCACGTCAATTCATCGCTCCGTTTTGCCGTGAAAGACGGACAAACAAACAGACACACACACTTTCCCATTTATAATATTAGTATGGATAATAAACCAAAAACGAGCATTATATTTAGGAACTGTCTTACATAATGATACTTATGAAATATGTTTTTTTTTTTCAAATCAAATCAAATCAAATATATTTATTTCGTCATCACAGGTAACAATTAGGTGACAATAGGTTATATTATTTATATCAGCCATGATGAGCCGTGTAGGCGTACGAAATATAATTTGGCAATATATTTACAAAGCAGATCGTAAAATAATTACCTTAATACTAAATACATTTACATAATATTTACACTAAATAATTTATATTCAAAGTACACATGCAATGTCAGGGAAAAATCAGAAAAAAAAATAAATATGGTATTTATGTCAAAGTTATACATTCATCATCTAAAAATTCATTAACGTTATAGTAGCATTTATTACAAAGAAACATGTACAGCACACCCTTGAACCTACTTGCAGGTAAGCTTTGCCATGCTTCAGGAAGTTTATTAAACAATTTCGGTCCCATGACTAGAATATTCTTTTGCATTAGGGCAGTGTTGCTTCTACTTATGTCTATTTCAGGTTTTCTCGGGCGGAAATTTAACCTTAACGGTGCCCTTCTAAATTTAAACAAATTAGGATTATTTTTGACAAATAAACAACATTCAAATATGTACAAACAGGGAAAAGTGAGCAATTTCAGTGATATGAAGTGTGGTTGACAGCTTTGTGGGGGATATATTCCTACAATGGCCCTGATACATCTCTTTTGAGCTAAAAACACTAATTCTCTGAACGAGGAGTTTCCCCAAAACACAATACCATATCTAAGTGTTGAGGACACAAAACCGTGATATGCTGTCAAAACTGTAGCTCGGTCACAAATCTTTGAAAGCTTATAGAGGGCAAAAGAAAACTGATATATTTTTTTGCACACTTCTTTATTATGTGACTCCCAGGACATGTCACTGTCCATATGTATGCCCAAAAATTTTGTTGTATGTGCCTTGGCTATGTTTTTACCGGCATAGTTAATATTTAATGTTGGGACTGATTTTCGTTGACTAAATTGCATTAGGCAAGTCTTGTCTATATTAACCTTTAAGTTATTAGTTTCTAACCATTTAATAATTTGTTTTAGGGTATCATTGACCTCACGTTCATAGTCACTATTTGTATCTAATTCTATAAATATGGTGCTATCATCAGCGAACAGTATCATGGGATAATGTATTGACTTAGTAATGTCGTTAATATAGAGAATAAATAACAGTGGACCCAGCACACTACCTTGCGGTACGCCATACCTGATTCTTCGGCGTTCCGACGCATATGTTATCTCCTCTCCAGTTTTCACACATATCTGGTCAATAACAGTGTACTGTTCCCTGTTTTCTAGATACGATTTTAGGAGATCTAAGGCGTTTCCTCGAATTCCGTACTTATTCAGTTTATTCAGAAGGATGTCGTGGTCTACATAGTCGAATGCCTTGGACATATCCATGTATATGGCACAAGATGCTTTTCTATTATCAAGACACCTAAGAGCTTTGTTTATTAAATCATATATAGCTACGTTAATACAGGTGTTTTTTCGGAAACCTTTCTGTTCATCAATCAGCAATCTGTATTTATCTAAGAATTTGTAAATGAGGTCATATATCGTTTTTTCAAAAACTTTGGAGAATGTCGGCAAAATGGCAATTGGACGGTAATTACTCGCGTTTTCCTTGTCACCCTTCTTATGCAGTGGTTTTATTGTAGCAGTTTTTAAACTATTAGGGTAAACGCCTTTAGAGAAGCATAGGTTGATTATGTATGACAGTGGAACTGAAATTGAGTCACGTACGTATTTTACTACTTTAGTGTTTATGTCATCAAAACCTACACTGTTTGTGTTTTTTAATGATAATATAGTCTTGCGCACATCGTATGGAGAGGTAGGAGTTAGAAATAAAGAGTTAGGACTCGTTTTTATTTTAGAAGTACAGTATGTTTGGTGATGTTTATTACTGTTTGCTTCTATTTCGTCAGCGAAGAAATTATTTAGAGCACTTGCAATATCTAATGGTTTTGTATAGCATTTTTCGTGAACATTTAGTTTAGTAAGTGGTTCTTTCGGTAGACTATGCTTCGCTTGGTTTATTACCTGCCATGTTGCTTTTGACTTATTTGCTGAATTTACTATAAAATGTTTATTTTGCGCAATCTTTGTCATTTTGATAATTTTTTTCAGCCTTTTGGCATACAAAAGGTATGCATTTTTGGTTTCCTCGTTTTTATTTCGCCGATAATACCATAACGATTCTCTCTTCTTTTTGCAACATGCCTTAATTCCTTTCGTAATCCATTTAGGTTTATTTTTTAACGTCTTTTTTATGATTTTATAAGGAAAACAAAGGTCGTACAGACATTTAAAAATGTGTAGAAAGTTATTGTATGCTTCATCTACATCATTTGATGTTAAAACATCACTAAAATTTAAGAAATAAATCTCACACATGCCTATATTAATACCATTAACTTCATATAATTCAACTTTTATGTCATTTCGTTACTAACATAATCTGTGTGACCGTTTATTAGGGTTCCGTACCAAAAAGGTACAACAGGAACCCTTATGGTGCGACTCTGTCCGTCTGTCACATTGTTAAATATCTCGAGAATTACTTATGCTATATATGAAATTTGGAATAGTTATAAAAATTGTGAACCTCTATAAGTTGAAAGATTTTTTTTATTTAATTAATTAATATAAATGATAGAAAATGGCCAAAATGAAAGGGGGGCAAACTGAAAATTTCTAGTAACTAGGTCAAGTGGGGTATCGTTAGAAAGAGCTCAAACTGTACATATCAAAACTATTTTTTATAATTTTTTGGTTTTGGAAAAAAAATGTTTTTTGAAGGAAAATGTAAAAAAAAATACCGTTCCCCCCCCTTATCTCCGAAGTTTACCAACATAAATTTATTAAATTTTCACCAAACATGGCTATTATAATGAACATTACAGGAAAAATAAAATCGTACACGTATCTTGAAAACTTTTTTTTTAATTTATAAAAACCTTTCAGATTTACATTTTCAATTTCAACACCCTTGCGGGTGTTTATTGTACCTGTATTTTTTAACAAAATAACAATGAAATTACCTGCTTTCAAATAGAGGAAAAATGGTTAAAATCGGTTCACGCAATAAACAATTATTCCATAAAAATCATCCTCCATACTAGCTCGCGCGCATTAGTTTACTCAATTTGCCGATAGATGTCGCTGTACGTTGAACGCTCATTTCCTACATCGCGTTTTTCCTGATATAATGAGGTCGGTTCAGGAGCGTCCTTGCGACATGTCGTAAGTCGTAAACTATTGAAGTCGAATAGTCTTGATTTTATTTGGACGTTGTCTAACAATAAAATTGTATATTAAAATATTACTTGTTATGTGGGAAATTGAGTCTTGAGGGATTTAGTCAAATCTGTAGAGTTCTATGAATAACATTTTGATGATTCAACTATTGAAAGTTTGTACGGAACCCTCGGTGAGCGAGTCCGACTCGCACTTGACCGGTTTTTTTATAGTATGGTCTGCCTCATTGTTCATATCATGGGATCGTGTTTAAAGGTGAAGAAAAAGGATGGGGGAAAAATACGAGTATTAAGTAGATGGACAATATAGATGAACAATATTATTTTTATTGAACTACAGAAAGGCTGATTTTAATAAATTATGTGTGTATAAATCGCTTTACTATAAAATACTGAAAAACTAGTCGAATAACGTCATATTATAAAGTTACGAACTTAATACCAAAACAAGCCGTTTAGTCAGTTCCTGTCGTAATAGACTATATTTAGACAGTTTTACGGTACGTGAGTTGCAGGCGTCCATAGGTTGCGGTGACCGCTTTTCATCAGGCTGACGTGGTATAAAAAAAATTAAAAAGGCGTAATTTTTTCCATATCATTATACACCTAATACATACATACCTATTTACGTACGTAACTCTTCTGGAATTCCATTGCAACCGCCCAAACTACCCATTTCGAATCTCCCATCAATGTGACTCAAGCCTATCGTGACGTACGCATAAAAGGTCCGCCTGTAATAATAAGAGGACAAGCAAACCATTGTACCAACATCCACACGTCACTGATCAATCATAGCCTTTAAACTATTTCAAATATGGTCTATGAATGTTCAATGTGCGTAGCCGAATACAAACGCTCATAAAACGCTCACGATAATATGTCTTTCGTAGCTATCCATCTCTATCGCTCTTGCGTATTGGCGCGACAGAGCCAGACTACATTTCTGCGGCGTTTCGGTGGCGTTTCGCGTCGCAGAAATGGCATTCGGCTACGGGGCCAGATACCTATGTCGCCAATGGTACATGTTAAGGCCCGACCATTCATCTCGACGGATGACTTACGAACGGACAGAGTAATGCCCTCGCTCGTAACTTTGCCGTACTCGCTTATTAGAATATACCGACGGCGATCGGTGAAGTCGGCTCGTGTGAGTGATTCTTTATATTTGTGTAATTGCGCCGTTATGTGGAACGACTCTTTCAGTTGGCTTTTTGTTTAGGGCTCGTTTTTCAGTAGGGCGCATGCATGGAAGACCGAGGTACCTACTAACAGATACATTGTTTAGTAAAGTGGGATTTTCGCCCTGTTAAAGGTAAAATCAGTTTTAAGAAAGGTCGTATACTTATAGTTATCTATTTTGTTCATAACCATTCTTTTAGCTACTACCTACATATTTGCGTCAATTGCTCCGAGTGCAAGACTAGCGTAAGGATGTGCTGAAAATGACATTTTTGGCAACCAAAAATTGACGATAAATGGTTGTCGCATTTATGAATTTTCAGAATAATCAAGAATCTAAAATCAAGTACCTACACTAAATGTAGCTAAATAAATATCCTTGTAATGTACTTAGTACATTGTAATGGTAAACGAGCCTTTAGTGTAGTCGGTCAAAGGGTGCCGCCTAGCACCTATTTACGTACTTAACAATACGGAGTAAAGACGTGCACTTCGAAAACACAGCACCAAAAGAATACAGTATGGTGGTATGCCATATTTTACATTTTTACAGCAAAAGAAGCCAAATAAGTCTACTAAAAGCAGATAGGTAAGTATTTAGTTGGTGTTTTTAAGCGTCGGCGTTGAAACAAAGGGTTTGAAATGTTTAAAAATTACATAACGGCTGTTTTTATTAACCCCCGACGCAAAAACGACGGGGTGTTATAAGTTTGACGTGTCTGTCTGTCTGTCTGTCTTTGTGTGTGTCTGTCTGTGGCATCGTAGCTCCTGAACGGAAGAACCGATTTAGTTTTTTTTGTTTGAAAGCTGCGTTAGTCGGGAGTGTTCTTAGCTATGTTTCATGAAAATCGGTTCAATATGTCGCGGTCGGGGTTTTTGTCAAAATTTTAATTTTATGTTAAGGTTTCTTACAAAAATCACTTACTCGTAGGTACACAATTCTTTCATTATAATTTTTTGAATACTAGTATTGTTTTAATGAGACATATTTAGACATATAGACATAACACGACGAATGATATCCATGATTGCGTTGAGATGTTAAACATGTCTACATATAAGTGACGACGATCTTCAGGTGACATTTCCATCTCATCAGCACGTTCTCAGGCATAAAAAACAAAAGTTAAGCCCGAGCGGGATTTGTAGAACGGACTTAAGCCGAGTTTCAGCCGCCGCAGGCGCTTCGCCGTGGGAACCGCCCGTGTACTCTCATCCCAATAGTTACTCAAACCACTGTATCTCCGGTGTAGCCTGATCTTAAGATCTGAGGGCCTACCACAAATCACGTTCGACGTTTTGCCTCCCTGTCTCACCTACATTCAAATTTACAAGCATGACAGAGAAGGGATATCTCAAACGTGGTTCGCGGTAGGCTCTGTTAGCAATCTTGTGATCGAAAAGCGTACTTATTATACTGGTCTACGCTGTTGACTTCCCAACTAGCAAAATAGTCTTGGATTGCGCACTTCATAAGAGTAGTGGGCTTATAGCACTCTAATATTTGTTTTAGAAAATGTTATGCTCTTATATTAGCCTTAGACAAGTTAGTACGCACTCTAGAACTCTCTGTCTCATTACTTAGTCTCATATGTGTATATAAGCGCATTTTATAATACTATTATAAGCTTCTTACTCCTACAATAACATTTACGTAGATTCATTGTTCTTGAGAGTAAATGTTCTTATAGTCCCCTTCTCTAAGTTTATTTGATTTTATAATGGTCCTAATAAATGCTCTTGTAAGAATGTCAGGCTAATATCTGCATAACATAAAAACACTATAAGTACATGCCTATTTCATCTTATTCAAAACTATTATAAGATCAATAGCAGTAGTTTAGTAAGATATTAGAGTGATATTGGATCATTTGATGTTATAATAGCCTTAAGAAATGCTTTTGTAAGAACTTCAGACTAATATCAGCATAACATAAAAATACAATAGTGCATCTTTTTGTGACCTTATTTAAAGCTATTATGAGATCAATAGCAGTAATTTAGTTCGATATTAGCGTGATATAGAATAAACATACTTAAATAAACAATAGATGAGATCAATATAAAGGGATTAGACCTTAAATCGATTTTGGGAACACAATTGTAAGTATACAACCATTTCACATCACCAACATTGCCATTTGAATAAAAAGTAAAAACAATAAGTATATTTGTTTTTATAGGGTCAAGTGATATAAAATCAGGTCAAGATAAAGAAAATGAGGTTTTATATAGGTATAGCAAGGAACCCTAAATTAATTAAACATGGCCGTATCATTGGTATTCAAGAATGCTAATATTAAGTAAATGATCTTATAATAGTCTTCTAGCGCACTGAGAAAATGCAACTATATAACAATGGCGTCTTTTTACTGCAAATATAGAAATAAAATAATTAACGAGGATACAAAATACTATTATTTGAGTGGGCGCATGAAATTTGAAGTGTAAATAAGGGTCCATTTTACAGTAAATAATATTTTCCAAATACTTACTGCGCAATATGAAGAAGCACCAAGGATAATAAACACGCTATTATAAGTTTATAAATATTACTAAATGGTAATTCGTACCTTCAGTGTTTATTTTGTCACAACATTTTTTTTATATTATCACGCTACAGACCAAGCGTACCGTGTTGTCGTACAAAAATCAAAATAAGCTTGTTTAGGCTCATAAGAGTCTAACGTTGGACCAAAATAAGCCTATGCAGGCTTATAAAATACTTACCTGAAAGCGATATTAGCCTAAGGAGGCTTAAATTAGTTTTGGCATGATTACTGTAAAAGCAAACAGTATGCAATAAAAGTGATATTAGAACGATATTAAAATAAATACGCTTATAATTGTGCCCAAATCCAGGATTATACGATGATATAGAATCAATATAAAACCAAAAAAATGTAGTCTTGAGATCGTTGTAAGCGCGACTTTTGCTAGTTGGGTTATCTGTGTAGCGTTTGGAATGACACAAAAGCGCGCGTCACTCTGGCGTTGATTTACCCTGTATAATCTACTAAAATATTTTATACCCAACTGCGAACTTTTCTAGTATATCCAAGTCTCTATATTCATAATATTTGTATGTTCTCTAAGGTCAGATTTAGACTGGACAGTAAGGGTTTGTGAATAGGGGTGTAATGTGTAGTTTCACTGCCCTACGTTTTGCTTGAAATTGATTCCGTTTATTGGTGGGCTGAGGTGATTTATTGTTTTGTTTTAGGCGTTGGTCGGTCTCATGGATGATGCGAACTCTGATACATTATGAAAGAGGAAGTGTTTGATTTAAGTCTCTGAATATTAGTGAAGACTCGTGAATTTGAGTTACTTTAGTTACTTTTGTTAAAGTAGGGGCAATGTGGTGAAGACCGTCTACAAGCTTTTTCGTCGCTTTTAACTCTAGACATGTACATTTTGTACGTATATGTTTCATTTAAGTACCTACAGGCAGAGCAGAAGGAAAATAGTTGAAAAACACACGAGAAGTAAAATACATTTGCACCCGAGTGTAACACAAAACTTTTCCCCTCACTATAGCGAGGAAACTACAACGCAAAAAATGCGTTTATCACTGCTTCCAGTTGTTCCGCAGGTGGTAAATCATCTTTATTACTAGATTCACCGACTTTTATCAATTTTAAAGCAGTTAATTTGACTTTATTCAAGGTCAAATTACTTTACCCACTAGTGGATAAAATGTGTTTTTACCCGCTGGTATTAAAGGACAAAACACGTGTTTCCGAGCTACTGAGGGGAAAAAGCTCTTCCTTCCTGCGTTTGAGGATCATACAAATATACAAGGTGATACTTTTTGCGTTTTTTTTTTCTATATCATTATGCTGATATTTTCCTAGTTAACCTAAGCGTTTTATTTATATTCATATACTACTCTCTCTAGGTAAATCATGTTTATGTTTATAGTTATACCAATGAGTTTAAAGAATCTGAAACACAACGTATCCTTGAAAAGACAATACAGGTAAGGGACACATTAATGTCCAAGTCACAGCTTGTATTCGATTCCGATAGCGTATAATTCCCATAACACACTCATGTTTACAAACAAAACACTACCGAACACGACACGGGTTTCTCCGAAGCACGCGAGACATTTGGCAAGCGCCAGACATCCCAACTATTGCAATAAGTGAAAAACTAACGCCGGGTGCATTTAGCTGCCAGTCTAGCCAATTGACACTCGTTGGTACTACCTGGCTATCGAAACGCAGTCTGGCTCTGTCACGCCACTACAGAAGAGCGATAGGGAGAGCTAGCTACGAAGCGTAACCAATTGTGACTTTGGCTAAATACCCTGATGTGAACTCTGCAGGGTATCTCACGCTTCGCTTATTTACAACCACCATGCCATAGCTGCAACTAAATCATTAAACAAACCAGATACGAAAATATACACTCTAATAGGATGGTATAAAGGTGGCTGTGAGATGGTAAGGAGGCATTTATAGGGCAATATGACTTTCGTGGTTGGTGCAGAATTAATATAAGTTGAGCTACTGGTAGATTTATAGCAAGTTAATAAGATCAGAATGTTCTTGGATAAGTAACGATTGTTGAGGGCAAATTGATGGTTTTCAATATCCTTAGCTAATCTCAAGTAGCTAACTTCTGATGATATTTCGATATTCGCACTTAAAAAATATTGAAAATGGCTTTCCTAAGTCCGAGCCCCAATCGACATGAACGAAGCAATTGGAAACAGAAAAACAAGCATTCCTATACCTACCCTCTGCATTAAACACTTATAAGTAACCTGAAAATGTTGATAAAACAAATGAAAAATAATATCTTAATGTTTATTCATATATTTCTATCTTGCTGTCATTATTTTACTTTCAGCCTGAATTGAGTACGTAATCAATAGACCTACCTAAGTAAAATTATGTGTGTTAATTTAAGATGATGTATTATAGAATTATATATTGAAGTCTGTGTTAGTATTTAAGTTAGATAAATAATATTGAACAAATGTATCTTGATGGATTTAAAATATCAGATTATGTTAAATAAATTAAGACCTAAGTAAATATAAAATACCTACCTACTACTAGGTAAGTAATATGTTTTGTAACAACATAAAGGATTACGTTTTTCGTAACAAGGTACATATTTATTTGCCCGAATCCATTATTAAATGTCAAATCAAATAACTTTAGGCAACACAAATTATCTAAATAGCAAAGTAATTAATCCTTCCATGTCAACCGAAAAGATGTTAACTATTCCTATCTCAGTTTCCATTGGAGGTCAGCACATAAAAGGCTTTTAAAACGTCATGTCACCTAACGAGTTCATTCATAGTCTTTCATTACAACAGCCAATAGCAACCAATTCATTAAACACTCGCCGTGAAAAAAACAAACGAGCTTGTCAATGGATCTTCTAAATTATAGTCGAAACTTTTTCTTGGCGGCCAGCTATCTTTTCCTTTTCTCAATATTTGTAGTTACATCTTTATTCGTGCGGTGATAAAGACGCTTTTGAAAAGGGTTTTTTAAAATCCTATATACGTACATAGGTATTCGTCACGGTCGCCCAAGATGGACGGTTAAAAAAAGAAACCGATCGTCGCCTTGTGAGGCCTAATTAAGATATGTATCCGATGTGACCAGCCCTCCGTTGTTTCAAGCCATTGTCCGTGTATGTGTGAGGTTGAATGGGACTGAAATCATTGTCTGCATGTATCGTTTTCGTAGATCGATTTACGTTAAAACTGTATTATTATACTTCTCAATGAAGACCCTCCCAATTTATGTGATACCTACAAATGTACCTGAGGTTAACAGTCAACCTTATATTCATAGTATTTTTTAATTAAGTAGGAACAGGAATTCCCGGTTCCTATCTACTAAACTTGTTTGGAGCCTGCTGTACCTTTTGGGGATGGGTTGGGGGGAAAGTTCCTGAAATTGCACAGAATCAAAAACTGTGTAAAGAAAGAAGTTAAAGAGAGTTAAAATGATTTATTAGGTACGTATACCAACATATAAGTCAATATACTGAATTCATATCTGTATATTATCTCATATGCATAAATTCAGGTCAATATTGAGGATATTATTTAGGTATTTAATTAAAGACCAGCCGAAAAGTCGGCGTGGGTTGTGATACAAGTTATTGGCCATTGTTATTGAAATGCAGTCTTTTAAAGCAATGAAACGATGAAAATTGAATCCATAATTTAATGGATATCGAAAATTAAGTAATTTTAATTGTTTATTTTGCTACCAAAGTCATAAAAACCAAGGAAATTGTCTGTTTTCAGTTCCGGATCGTTTCAGAGTTATACAATCTTCCTGTTTTGAACAATTTTATTACAGAAATTGACTTTTAAGCCTAACACAAAGTCAATAAAGTCATTCGTTATAACATAACACGATTTATCATACGGATTCATATTCATACCAATTGAATCAAATATATCATTAAATCTATCATTAGTGCATAGTGCATACAATGAAAAAGTGCGATAGTGCATAACCATGTAACTCCTATGAGAATATGAGGTATAGAAGCATCGATTATGTAAAATGTAGTTGATACAGATCTGACAGAGTTAGCTTTACACCATGCTTACACAAACTCAAATCTAACAACGGATCACAAACACCGAGATCGTGTCCAGATATGAAAACTAAAGAAATATAGAGCAAGTCACTAAATCTAAGATTGGGGTAGGTTAGTTGGCGAAGCGTCTATATCTGTTTTAACTAAATATTGATGAGCCCGAAAAAGATTCAATCGTCTTTCAGGAAAAAATGAAAAATCAATACAATATCGTATACTTTGGTATATCGTATCCGAAGGGATATGGCAAGCTCTAAGAATAGAAAAGAACAGAATATTTTTTATTTAACATCAGTTTGGACAAATATAACAGAGATAAATACAACACATACTTACAAGAGCATGATATACCTATATAGTATCGTATAACATACTATATCGTATCCGAAGGGATATGACAAGCTCTACATATCTTCAGGCCCCATAGCCGAATAGCATTTCTGCGACGCAAAACGAAAACGAAACGCCGCGAAAGGTAGTCTGGCTCGTCGCGCCAATATGCAAGAGCGATAGAGATATATCTACGAGCGTTTCGTTTCGTGAGCGTTGGTGCCATTCGGCTACGTACGTACCCAGTTCTCACACGAACACTGCCCCGAAAGAAGGTAACCAAATTAAGTACCTAATCGCTGTACTCGCCAACACCTTCCGCTTGGTTTTCAACCCAATACATATACGTAACATATTTAAGCATCTTCAGTTTAAAGTTAGGCTTAATTATTTTTAAATCGGGACTTAATCGCGTATGACTACATATTAAACTGACCTCCAACGTTTCAGGGACGGCGTTGTCTCTGAGAAGTCTTCTCCGAGACCACGGGGACAACGCCGTCCCTGAAACGTTGGAGGTCAGTTTAATATGTAGTCATACGCGGTTAGGTCCCGATTTTAAAAATAATTATGTGTACTAATCGTGAAAGTTTAAATCAGTGTAAGGTTAGGCTGTCGCCAATTAATGCCATACAACGTCACAACTGATAATTTATGAAAAGAGCCCCTTTTTTATCACGTCAAGCAGAGTGTGAGAAGACGAAGGCGTCTTAGCCCCTTTTGTGCCACGTCAAAGACCAAGGCACCTTAGCCCCTCTCCCGAAAAGTTTTCAGCATCGGTCTATCTTATGTGGTTCATTTTCTTTTCCTTTCTAACTTGCTGGGTATATTCTAGAGCTACTAGAGAAGAACGATCCTCATACTCAGATACTACTTTATCAGCACAACTTAATTCGTAAACAAAACGACATGTGAAATTCTGCCATAATGAGTTTATTAAAACATAAACCATAACGACGCCGACTAGGCGTGTGCCGGCAAACTTCGTAAACGCATTTGCATCCCGACTCGCCGCAAACCTCAATCGATCGCTAAAAAAATCACCGCATTATACTCGACGCGTAACTACCTACATAACTTTTAAGCCGATATTAGCATACAAAACAGTTCAAAACTATAAATCAAAATTAAGTTGTGTGACGTAGATTTTAAAGCCTGAAACCCGCTGTAGTTTCAAAGGAGTTGCGGCGTTTGGGAATGTAAAGGCTTGAATACAATAATACGTGCATTGGGCCGGCGCGCGCGCTGGTTGATCTGACCACTACTGTGCATTTCCCACGGGCAACGTATTCGTGCGCACCGCTCACTCCGTATGCGTGCGTCTCCCTCTCTCCTGATGGACTGCCGCTTCGTTCGAAACGTAGCGCACCCACACACGTCGGTATTTCAGATTGTTCGGAGCCACGGGCCGGCATAGATTATGTCGACCCACGATGCTAGGAGTTTGTTATCGATGTAGCACAAGCGCAGAGCTTGTTACTTACTGTAAGCATGCTTTTGAGCATAACAAGCCGTAAGTTAATGTAGCCCGATAGGTATTTCGATTCGTTACGGTTAATGCCGCTATTATCGCGGATTTGAATACTTGTTTGTTTCGTACTTAGTCACGCGTAAACAAGGTAATGGGCAGCTAGATCTATTTGCAAATCGTAGCGCAAATTGCCTTGCACTTAAGTAGGTACTAGGTCTTTACCTATTTTGCTTTTGTATACATCACAGACAACTAAAATATGTAGGTACATAGTATGTGCTATAATGTAGATCTAAAAGAAAATAAATTGAAGAAACGCTGCCCCCTCTTTCCTTTATTTCCTTGAATTGGTAGGCATTCTGAAAACTCTGAAAAAAATTATCGCTTTACGTAATATCGCGATTTCAGCTACATAATCACCTGCACCCCACCTATTCATGTAGGTAAAATGGACATCATTTTAGAAGTCTACATACCCGGTAACCTAAAAAACGACACCCATAACGATCTTGACGAAAACTGGTTACCTATATGCATATACTTGCATAGAGTCCATAGAGAAATAAAAACTTCAGAGTAAATTTTTGAGACACTATGTGCAGTATGTGGTTCTATAACCTCGCTAATACTGCAAAACGCCATGTGCTAAGCTAAAC
This sequence comes from Leguminivora glycinivorella, assembly GCF_023078275.1. Taxonomy (NCBI): domain Eukaryota; kingdom Metazoa; phylum Arthropoda; class Insecta; order Lepidoptera; family Tortricidae; genus Leguminivora; species Leguminivora glycinivorella. The sequence goes on from NC_062981.1 coordinate 9,024,537, forward strand.
GCTTACCTTCAGGCCAACAAAAACAAGAAATAAAATAAGTTTTGAGTTACAATACGCATTTTTCAATGTTAATAGGTAGGTAAGTGAGTGAAGTAGGTACTTAAGTGTTGAAACCATCTTTTTGGTAGGCCGTAGTTGTACCTATATCTACCTACCTACCTATACCTACGAACTCTAAGGCATTTCACGTGCCTGTAAAGCTGTGAAAATATTGTGGAACCAACCTTTATTTTTTAAAAGGAGAAAAGCATACGCATACCATTCAGGCGCGGGGACGGGTCTGGGATGATTAGGTATATGGGGCAGGATTCCAGATGAGACCCGTGGTTTATGTAGTGACCACGTATATAGTGCATATATTTTTATTTATGATGCAAATTGAAGTCTTAATTTATCTCTAGATAAGCCTACTTTTAATCCTTAGATATATTGATATTTAAATTAGCACCATGAATAAAAAAACATGCAAATAATTGGTCACTTACATTACTCTGTTACATGGAATTACCCTATATGGGAGGATGATGAGATGAGACCCGTGGTTTACATATAACCACCCCTCAATCGCCGTCTTCTTTAAGGCGAGGTCCTAGGAACTTCGAACCGAGCATCTGAATGGTGCATTTTCTTATGTAATGAGCAGTAAAGTACCTACCGACCTACTTATTATAGTTATTATCTGCAGTATAAAACATAGCAAAATAGGCAACATCAACACCAATAAAATGTTCGTTTGTAATATTTATTTTTAAGGTTCTGTACCAAAAAGGTACAGAAGAAACCATTATGATTGTTATGGTGCTAAACTCTGTCAAACAAGTCAGTCAGTAAATAAGAACAAAAAAAACTATATGCATCCTTTTCTTTAGGGTGCTAGAGAAAAGGATACCTATAGTTTTCTTTGTTCTTATTTACTGACAGACTTGTTTGACAGAGTATATATATACTCTACTCTGTCACAAATTCAATTACCTATTTTTCTAAAGAAATGTGTCCATAGAAAAATAAAAAATTTAAGGTTTCTATTCTAATGTTTCTAAAAACATTTTTATAGGTATACATAAGAAGATATAATAATTATTGTGATTATGATTCACAGGTGTCATTTACATAATTCACGATCCAGACGGCGTGCATCCTTTAATCATTTCGTCAAACTCGCGATACAAACGCTATTTAAATAGGCAATTTTATTTTTAAATTAACAAAATGCATTCCCACCGTAGTCAAATTACGACACTTTGATCAACTATGGTCCACTTTGCGAATCCAATCTCGCACCAAAGAATACAACGACGCAACTTTTCCCTATCTAACCATTGCTGCGTGAAAACTGTTAACAGTCGCACAGTATCTTAAGACTCAGCAATGTATGAACGCTTTGTTGATATTTTCGGTATGAAAGATAGTCGATCGGTGGTTTTAGTAGGTGGTTGTCTAATTCCCATGTTGGTTGCGCGTGCTCAACGCGTCTGCTGTCAAGTTGAGCCTCGAGCGTAAACGCGATTGCTTATAATTAGGGCGAATATTCGACGATTAGACAAATTCGATCGGCTTTCAGAGAAGTTCCAATTTGATGAAGTAGAATTTGAATTGTGAAAACAACCTTGAAGTTAATCTGCATTATTTTTATGCATATGGGTTTTTTCCTACGGTTGGAAATAAAGAAATATGCTTACGTTTGTGAGCGGAGTACCTACCTAGTCCCTACGACGAAATTAGCCCCATAGACTTGACCTGTCAAGTTCCTGAACTTCGATGAATCCGATTATGGCAGGTGCGAATGAAAAGTCACGTAGTGATTACCATTTATATTTGTTTTGTAGGTTAGGATAGGATATTTAGGTGAACCTACTTACATTCCAAACAAAACTTATTTGTTATATAACATTTATTTAAAGAATTTCGTCTTCTATAAAGATATTCTTTGACAAAACAATCAAGACTAAAAAATACTAGAACAATGAAAACTTAATGTTGAAGTACCATTTACGAAGTGGACTAGTTTACATTGTTCAAGACTAAGTAGGTATGTGAACAGACATCTATCATGTAATTTATCATTTTTGGACACTGTTCAACTAACTACAATCAACATATCATAATACTCTAATATAATATCTCTTACACTTCTTGCATATTCTTGCGAAATGAAAATACCTACTGCAAAAATCTTCTCTAGTGAATAAGTACCTATGTATTTTGTTGTGACCCATATTAGTGAGAATTTTTAAAAACACAATCGAAACTAACTAAACTTCAATGAACCGTAAATAATGATCATAGGATGAACACGCATAGCACCTTGATTTGTACTTAAAATACTGTCCTTACAGTAACTTGTACGATCGTTTACATTTTTTGTTGTAAAGCCTGGGGGCCGATTTTTGAGTCTCACGCGTTCGAATTCAGAAAATTGTCACTGAAAATAATAAGCAAGTCACCGTTTTCAACCGGTATTTTAGTGACAAAATCCCGTATGTGAGATTCAAAAATCGCCCCCCTGACCAGAAATATATGACTATTCTCAGGAAGGCGCTGTTATTCTGATGTATGCGGTGACAGTTCAGTATAGTATGAAGAAAATAGTTCTAATAAAATTCCGCAACATGGCGCTTAGTCATATATTTCTAATCAGGCTTTAACAAAAATACTTCAATCAATCAATCAGCATTTCGTAAAGAAATTACACATTAATGAATGAAATTCTCATCATTCGTAAACCACCCCTCCATCGCCATTATTTCTGTCATAAAGAACACAACAAAAATCAGGGACCTTTTCAATAACTAGCGAATGCAGATTATTATACATAATATTGCAGAAATTAAGCACTTTTAACACATAGCGCTAAACAAAGTAGGTTCACACCTGATATAGAAATTAAGAAAGCCATAGGTCACATGTACAGTCACCGGCATAAATAAGGGATGCTTTCTGTACCTTGCCGCTTTTAATCGTTTGACAATTTAGTATGACATTTCAAATAAGACGTTAATGTGACAAGGTATAGAAATATGATTATTTTCCATAGTGGATGCGTTTGTCTCAGTGACCCAAAGTCCTGCGCCACTTCACGCCAGTTCGGTATTTCGGGTATTTCTGAGGGCCAACAGGTCTTACGGCGCAGCCACGACATTAGTCGTCATGGCTAAGCCGTTAGGGCTTCCTCGCACCAGCGGTATTTGGGACGCCCACGCGGATTTATCCACCCGATATTAAGTATCGTATGTATTTTACAAAGGAACACAAGAGACACAGTTACACAGACAACAAAACAATACAAAGGTGAACTTATCCCTGAACAGGATCTCTTCCAGTTAACCTTCGAGCTGTGAACGCGCCGGTTATACAAGTTATATGTATACCGTTGCTTATGTGCCTCTTGCTTCTTAATGGATGCTAACTTGTATTACAAACATCATTAGCAAGATGAGAACAATCTGAAATGATATGCCTTTTCCGGGGCGGTCATCTGTTACTTTGAGGTCTTCTAGGATCAATTTAATATGGGTTACAAGGTTAATATTACAAATACCTTATAGACTAACATACTAAATTATGATAGCCAGTTTTACGGCCCTGCCTTGTTCAGTATCAGTATATCGATCCCTTGTTCAGGAAGGCAAGGCAGGGCTAGGACAGTTTTTAGCGTACGATTTCTTCTCGTGTCGATGATTTCAGACTGCAGACAGATATTTCTCGCCCTGACTGTCGCATCACGGCGATCCTGCTGAGTGCAGGCATGCAGGCAAGACATGATATCATAAGCTCCATCGTCCTACAGTATTAGGTGTCACCAGATGTCTGTTCTGCCCTGTTATCGCTTTTTTCATGATGGTCGTTACTAGGCCTGACAAGATGGCAGCCTGGGGCTAGTTCATAAAATAGGTATTTGGTACTTTTACCGCCTGGGAGATTTTTTGAATTAATACGAATCAAATTGTTTTTGCATGAAAATATTTTTTATTTGTATTATGCTTAATAGAAAATCCTGTTCCTCCATCTACCCTTTTTGACATTAATTTCCGTTTTATATAAACTCTATGAGACATTAATGATCAATAACATTGTTTTTAGAGATAACTTGGTTTTATAATTATTATATTTATTGTGTCCTAGGTAATATTAAGACCGCCCCGTACTCTGCTATTGCTCACAGAAACAAGCAAGATATAGGAAACATGAATTTGTTAATTGCGCTTATAAAAATAATAACAGTCTCATTTATTTTTATTCTACATTATTTATAGCGCGTCACGAGAAAATAAGGGATTACCGAACGAGTTACAACGGCATCGGCAGTGCGACAGAGGTCGTATAGTGTGTATTTTTGATATTACCGCGCATATTTAAAACCCTATGGAACATATTTCCAAATGATTTAATTAAAAACCGGCCAAGTGCGAGTTGTACTCGCGTTGCAAGGGTTCCGTACACCACAAGAAGGGCTTAAGCGCCTCATTTTTAAAAGGCTCTTAACCCGTAAATGCATCATGCATTTTTGACTCTATTGACAGAACGTAAACATTCAAATTTGAATAATCTTTGGCAAGGTCATGCGTTTAAGGGTTAAGTAATATTTGCGAATAATCGATTTTTGAACAATTCCTAAAACAACGAAACAGAAATGAATTTAAATGTAATATTCAAAAGCGGTCACACAATTTCAAGAGATTTTTGGTAACTCCTTGCAGCGGCAGTGAGTGAAATTCTTAATTTGAGTTTTTTTAAGTCCGACTTACGCTTGACTGTAGATTTCTAATAGGTTTCCTGTAATCTATCGATTGAAGGCTGTCTCGTGTATTTTTGTGAAAATTTTACGCTTAGTAGAAGGCGGTAAGGCGGTATGGTAATTTTTTGCCTATTTTCTGAACTTACTTGACTAAAAATTATTTAAAAAAATACGTTTTTCCTTTTTGAGGTACGGAACCCTAAAAATACTGTTTTTTACATACAAATATAATTCAGCACGCAATGTATTGCTACGTACTTTAGTTCTGTTTCAATACATCGTACTCCTTGGAGTAAGAACTGTCCATTAGTTCCGCGTCTTCCAGATATGAAACAGGTGCACGCAATACATTGCTGCTCAATATTTTTTAAATAAAATTACTTGTTGCATGGGTTCTTTGCACTAAAACCTTCTGGTTAAAGCTTGTGGTAATATCAAAAATACACACTGTACACGACGCCGGCAATCCCTTCTTCGGCTTTTTAAACTAATGTTTTACTACACATGTGACTACAAGGTATTCTCACATATTTGAGAAGTAATTAAAACTTAACATTTAATTGATCAACATATATCGTTAAAACTATCAGTTAATTACTAACAAAAATAACCTTTCTGGTTTTTTAATCAAAAAAAAAATAAAAATATCTGCTGATAAAATGATCGTCGTAATCAATGTCTTATTCTAAGTTATAATCAACAAATCTTAGTCATTAATTCACTCAGTTGTGGTGGGAAATTCTTATTCTTAAGTCGTACAAAAATATTGAAATATAGATTCATACCTAATTCTGAATAAAATACAAATATCAATAGCAAAGAAATGATGAAATTACATTTCTTAATTGAAAACTAACTTAAAATCACACATTCATCTTAAAGTAGATAGTCTATCTCGCGGTAGAACTAGAGATACTAGGCCCCTATCATGTACTTGCCTTGCTGGTTATAAGCTGTCTAATATGATTTTCAGGTTAATTGACCTTAATTTACACGGATATCAGTCTTAGGTCATCGCCAATACACCATACGTACTGTCGCGGCCACATTTCTCATTTACATCCTCTAACAATTTGGTTTGGTTTGGCTACGATTTCTTGCTATTGATATTTCTATTACAAAATTAACAACTATGCTAATTTGCGGTTGCAACCATCGTGGATCGGGCCGAAACTTTAAATACCATAGTATGGACCCTATTGCACTAGCGATTTGTGAGCTAGTTGAAAGTGAGGCGAGTGCGCATTGAGCTCGCCGTGAGCGATTTCAATGTAAAGATGATATGTGTTCGCAAATATTTTTTATGCAATCCAGTTTACGCCGCGTATTCGATACGAACGAGTGCAAATTTCGCAACGATATGTAAGTGCGCAATTCAACATCTTTGCTCGGTAGCGGCCAGAACCTCTATAAAGCTCGCGGCGAACTCGTTGCGTGCTCTCGCTTCACGCTTCAACTCACCAGCAAATAGCTACCTTGGTTGCAATCGCAAGTGTATACGAGCTAAGGCCTCTAAGCACTTACAGGAAGAACAGCCTATCCGAGAGCGCCTCAGACGGCTGTTCATGTATATTCTGCCCGACAAGGTACGCCAGTTTGTGTGCGTACTGGCACGGCGCCGGTACACGGACGGTGCCGGGCCAGTTGTAGTACAGATGGCACATCTTGTAGGTGATCTTCTGGCACTGGTCGGGCGACAGGCCGCTGTCGTCGTGCACGACCACGTAGTGTGTGGGGGTCACCGTGCCTTGGTTCACCTTTTGGGAGACGATCAGGAAGTCGTACCTGGAATGAGTGGAATTAGTAGATATGAACGATCGAGCCTTGGTAATAGGCCGTTTTTACATTATCGTTTTTACATAAAAAAATTACCGAAAATGAAAAATTTAGGTGACTGAACTACATGAAATCTTGCTGGTATTGAAGGACAAAACAGTGTTTCCGATGGAAAAATGTGTACCGATTTCAAAGGCAAAAATACAGAAAATATTAGGTGAACTACATGAAATACACCGCACTATATATATATTATTATAAGTATATATTTGTATATTACATCCCATGGTATTATTTACCTTTGAATCCATTATTTTATTCCAACCGCTCCATTTAATTTAGCTAACACCATATATTCAACAGTATGGTGTGTATTCAATAACATAGGTATCTTGATTGTTTTCATTCAAGGGGCTTCTCATCCAATAACGTATTTATTCTGCTATCAGCTATCCATAATTACTACCTGATCAACCATAAATAACGGCCAGGCCTTAACAATAATTCGCGATATTTTAATGTGATCCAGCTTCAAACTAAAAATAAATGTGCGGAACTCAAGTTGAACCAAGTGAAGACGCGACCGAATTAAGAAAGTTTTCTTACATGACAATTTGTTGTAATTTAGACTACTGGGTTTGTTATTAAAAGACCACCCTTGTTATACTCTGGTAGAATAGAAGGTTACACTCACCAGTCCCTCCTGGTGACAGTGTGGTCCAGCACAGTTCCCGGGCGAGGGTTGGAGAGCCCGTCGCGTCCGCGCGCGAAGATGCGCGTGTTTATCCGCTTCTGGACGACTATGTACGTCAGCGTCGGCTTGTACGTTTCGCCCACGACGTTGAAGCAGATCTTCATCTGGGGGATCTCGTAGTCTTGGACCACCTTCAGTTGGCCGTCGCCAACGCCGTCTCTGCATGATTAAAGAAATATGTTATTAATGTTTTAATTAAGTGACACCAAGAAAAAACTCAAATATTGTCAAGATGGAATGATCCAGCCACTGATAGCAATCGATGGATTAAAAGCTCGGCCACACATGCGCGTTTTGAGAGCGTAGGCGGAGTGTTAGTGGAGCGTCAGCGGAGCGCAATGGTAGCGGTGCGCCAGACGAACGCTGGCGTTGCGCCCAGCGGACGCCGGCGAGAACTAAAGAGCGCGGATTGCGAGCGTTCGTCCGGCGTACCGATATCATTGCGCTTCGCTAACGCTACGCTATCGAAACGCTTTATGTGTGGCGGAGGCTTTAACGTGTGACGGCATGGATCGTTAGCATCTAAAGTTCAAACTGCTGATCTAAATGGACAGACATCGTAAAAGCAACTGCTGTATTTCAAGTTCATCAAAAGAACTGAAACACCGACCAGTGTCTGTAATGCGTATTCATCGGGCTGTAAGCCCGTCTTTTAGAAGTGCTGCAGTCACACGTTGAGCTGTCATGATCACCCTGTGGGCACACCTCGGACACTGGCGATGAAAAATATGAAAGAGGCGCGTTCCTAGCACACATTCTAAGCTCGTGTAGGTGAACGCGTACCATGCTTGTATGAATGATATGACAGGTCGACTGTTATTTATTTATTTAAACTTTATTGCACTAATTTACAAAAAAAAAAAAAAGAGTACAAATGGCGGACTTAACGCCTTGAGGCATTCTCTACCAGTCAACCATTGGGCGTCAACCATTGGGTTGGAACTGTTCGCGTTTTTGACAGGCGATAACTGTGAGGTAACCGAGAGGGGGTGGGTGGCACTTTCAACGGGGAGCGGGAGTGGCCATACTGTACGATAGTACTGTGCTGTGGGGCAGGCAACGCTGCTGCAGAGATAAGAGTTTGAGCGCGCCGATGAGACACGACTTGAATCTATCCACGACTTCCTGCCCTTGATATTGGAACACCACCCTAAAACAATCTGTCCTGTAATGGACGCTGCAGCCGCTTACCTGTACATGATGATCCTGTCGGGCAGGCGGCCGTTGACTCGCAGGTAGTGCTTCAACGCGTCTATGAGACACGACTTCAGGCCGTCCACAATTTCTTGCCCGCGCTCTTGGAACACCGCCTTGGAGTACCAGTGGGTCATTGACTGGTTATATGACGCCACGAAAGCTGTAACGACAAAGTTTATAGTCAGAGCCTCATAACATAGTGAAGAGTCATCAATAGCACCAGAAAGAAATTTGGTATTACCTACATGGCACATTGCACCTAAAACCTGTTTTTATTGCGCTTTTTCCACACGGCGTCATGAGAACAAATGTAGACTGGAATGGTATCGCGATGATCAAGTTTATCTTCACTTTTGGATCATGGCTGCCATACAATGAGGTTTATTTATTTAATCGTATGGCTATAAACTGGTCGCTTACTAACAAAATATTATCAACTTAAGGACTACAATTTATCTAGCTTCTTCACCCAACAGGCTGCGTTCACATCAGGGATGAGGAAGTCCAGGGAGTGGCCAGTGTATTTCCTCTTTGGGCAGTCATGAATTAAGTGTCGTATTGTCTGGACAGAGGCTCCGCAGTCACATGTCGGAAAGTTTCTCCAGCCACACTTAAACATGTAGTCTCCGCAATGTCCATGTTCCGTGTCAATGAGATGTCTTTGTCTTACAATACCATAGTATGGACTAATATAACACTCACCACACACGCTACGCTTCTTCCGCCCAGCGTCATGGTAACTGTCGATGCCGACCACCATAGCAGTCTTGAACGGTATGGAGATGCTCCACAGAGTGCCTCCAAGTTTGCAGTTGATCTGCAGCAGGATTTTCTGCGTGATGGCCCGGACTTTCTTCTCGTTCATGACTGTGCGGGCGTTTATAACCTGAAATGACGGAGAAGTATTATTCATATTTCAATGATTATTTTAATTGCAAACAGGATGTAGGGGAAATTCGGCTTGCGTAATAGCAATCTTCAGGAAACGTCGGTCACATGCACACCACGATCTAGACATGGTTTAGATAGTGGTCTTGTAGTTGACTAAGATGACATCATTGGGAATTTCGAACTGTGTTATGGTTGTTACCTGCAAAGGTACAGCGTTCTCTGCACGTTTTCCTAGTTTTAGCAAGTTCTGCTTTTTTTTTCGCTGCGAGGTCATTAAGGGACGTGGGTTATATGTAGCCCACAAGCTGTATAGAAGAGTGGATGGTCTTTTACTACGTAAGTCCTCACCTGTGACGGCACAGGGTTCTCCGCGCAGCAGATCCTCTTGATAGCTGCATAGCGGTCGTCACGGGACGTGGGGCACATGCAGACCACAAGCTGTATGGATGAGTTGATGGTCTTCTTGAGCGCCTGCACGTAGGTCTCGGTGCGGTCGGTGGGCAGCATCACCATCTCCGGCTGCTGCACCATCACGCCCATGGGGCCGCAGCAGCGGCGGAGGGTGCCCAGGAAGTTCTGGGAAATTATTGTTATAAATTTTAACTAACAACAAACGATAATCACGAATAAAATTGAAACATCAAAGCATACACAAAAAATAAATGACAGTCTGCGCCGAAAGAGAATAGCCGTCAAATATGTGGGACCCAGATCATAAACTTGCTCATCTCTCTTGGTATAAATGATCGCTCATCTTAATATGTCCGACCACCTGCATCACGGTATTCCTTGTAGCATCATTGTTCTAATCAGAGTCAGGCTTGCCTTCAACTGAGTTCAAACTATAGTCTCCAGGACAATAATAAGAAAAGTTAGCATTTTTACATGTCTCTGTTTGGCCCGATGGTGGACTGGTAGAGAATGCCATTAGGCATTAGGCTATTTGTAGATTTTTGATTTTTTGTGCAATAAAGTTTAAATAAATAAGTTATAATAGCAATTGTAACATACCTGCGTGACTTGCTCATCCCTCTTCGTGTAAATGATGGACCATCTTTTAATATCCACCGCCTGCATCACGGTATTTCTCGTGGCATCGTTGTTCCAATCCGCGTCAGGCTTGCCTTCAACCGACCGGTTGTTTCCAAAGTACAGTCTCCGGGCCAGAGTATAAGCAACTATAAGAGTAAATAGTAATTGTAACATACCTGCGTGACTTGCTCATCCCTCTTCGTGTAAATGATCTTCTTAGTCGTATATTCTTGTCAGAGTAGTCGTGGTCATTGGGGTCGTTGTAGGGTTGCCAACTTTTTTTTAGGGAAATATAGTATTTTAGAAAATTCCATCTAAAAAATATAGTACACCGAAATAAAATATAGTACGGTACACATAATCGATAGCCAAGTCGTAGAGATCGTTTTTTCTGTCCACTCTAATAGCTCCATTCGGGTTTCATCGATTTTTGACAAATTTTGTGTTGCATTGGTTCTCTTATTTAAGTATCGTTGATAGTTGTATGGCCGAATATCACTTCCCAACTCCACTTTCGCGCAATTTTATTCCGCCGAATGTTCATTTCCCAACTTATTATTTATTTGCCAAGCTCACATTTACCAACTTAACATTTGACCTTTTTTAAAAAAGCAAACTTAATGTTGTCGAATGTTTCACTTAGCGTAATATATAACTAACATTTGGTACATTACATACAATAAATGAACTTATTTATTGTATGTAATGTACCAAATGTTTTATTGAACACCAACAATATATATGGCGTATTTCGAAAAATATGCAATATTGAGTCTTCTATCACTTTCTAAATATATTGACAGGTGTGCAATTTTTACTTACGTACCTATTAATATTCTTTTAATTTCAATAGTTACCTACTTACTTTTTTTACAAGACCCATATTTAAAAAAAATACCCATATTATAAGTACTTATATTTTTTATGAAATTTGACATTGTTTTAAAAACATTTTTACTTCAATGAAATCTAGACTTTTATAAAAATGCAAAAGCGATTTTAATTTTAAACTAATTAAAGCAAAAATGTTGACCAAAGAACCAGTTTCGGTCCTAAAATAGTTCAACTTTGATGGTAAATATCACAGAATCAATGAGCTGTGAAGTAGGTACCTAATTATGGGATGCTAGTTTGTTTAAAGACGATTCTGTTAATATGAAATGCTTTAGAAACTACCATAATATTCATAATACCAATGGATTCAAATCGAAGCTCATCGGAGTAGAGAATCCCCTTAAGAAATGTCGTTATTTAATATATCTTGGAAAAAATACAAATGTTTGCAAACAACGGTGGCTTTATACGTAACTGCAATATTTGCAGGACAGAACGAAGTAACGAAATGTACAGTGAAGGTTAGATATGAATAATAGCGCGAGCGGAGCGAGCGCGAAATTTTTTTCATTATCAAAACGCCGCTCCTGGCGGTTTGACCCTAGTGTAAATTCGCCACTGGCATGGACCCCAAAAATATAGTACTTTTGCGTACTATATATGCTTCATATAGAATATAGTACGCTTGGCCAAAATATAGTACAGTACTATATTATATAGTACGGTTGGCAACCCTAGGTCGTTGTGCTGCCTTTTTAATGGTTTCCCGCCATATTGCTCTATTTGCAGCGTTCCGCGCGCAGAGATTTAAGGGTGACCCGGTGAGAGCCCTCACTTGGTCTGTCCATCGCATTGAGGGGCGCAGTCTGGGTCTTGTACCGCCCACTCTTCCCTGAACAACAAGTCTCTCTATGGCGGAGTCTTCTCTACGTGTAACGTGACCGAAATAGCTAAGGGTGCGAGAGTGAACGACATCTGACAGTCTTTGTTTGACTTTGAGCTCCTGAAGAATAGACACATTAGTGCGCCGCTGGGTCCACGATATCCGGAGCATTCTTCTCCAGCACCACATTTCCAAAGCGTCAATGCGTTTTCGTTCACTCTCTCTTACTGTCCATGTTTCAGCCCCGTAGAGAAACACTGGGAAAACGAGAGATCTTACGAGACGAGTTTTCGTTGCCCTTGTGATGTCACGGTCTCTCCAGATCTTGGAGAGTTTCTCCATTGCGGACCGAGTGATGGCCATGCGTCGCTTGATTTCGTCTTCGGAGCCTCCGCCATCTGAGACCAGTGACCTAGGTATATGTATGAAGATACAACTTCACAGTTCCCAATCGCTTTTGTCTTATTTTCACTATTGCGGCTCACGACCATCATTTTAGTTTTCAGTCGGTTGATCTTTAGACCGAATTCGAGACTGACTGTTTCAACGCGACGCAGTAGTGCTTCTATGCTGTGTTCACTGGTCGCAATGAGCGTGGTGTCGTCAGCGTATCGCAGATTAGATATATTTTTCCCACCTATTGGTACACCATCCGTCCATTCTTCAAGGGCTATCCTCATGATATGCTCAGTATAAATGTTGAAAAGCAAGGGCGATAGTATGCACCCTTGACGCACTCCTGCCGAGGGATAAAGTGGCTTCGACATAGCATTGTCTACTTTTACTGTAAATGATGTACTGTACGTGTAAATGATGGCCCATCTTATAATATCCACCGCCTGCATCACGGTATTTCTCGTGGCATCGTTGTTCCGATCCGCGTCAGGCTTGCCTTTGACCGACCGGTTGTTTCCAAAGTACAGTCTCCGGGCCAGAGTATAAGCAACTATAAGAGTAAATAGTAATTGTGACATACCTGAGTGACTTGCTCATCCCTCTTCGTGTAAATGATGGCCCATCTTATAATATCCACCGCCTGCATCACGGTATTTCTCGTGGCATTGTTGTTCCGATCCGCGTCAGGCTTGCCTTTGACCGACCGGTTGTTTCCAAAGTACAGTCTCCGGGCCAGAGTATAAGCAACTATAAGAGTAAATAGTAATTGTGACATACCTGCGTGACTTGCTCATCCCTCTTCGTGTAAATGATGGCCCATCTTATAATATCCACCGCCTGCATCACGGTATTTCTCGTGGCATTGTTGGTCCAATCCGCGTCAGGCTTGCCTTCGACCGACCGGTTGTTTCCCAAGTTCAGTCTCCGGGGCCAGAGTATAAGCAACTATAAGAGTAAATAGTAGCTGTGACATACCTGCGTGACTTGCTCATCCCTCTTCGTATAAATGATGGCCCATCTTATGATATCCACCGCCTGCATCACGGTATTTCTCGTGGCATCGTTGTTCCAATCCGCGTCAGGCTTGCCTTCGACCGACCGGTTGTTTCCGAAGTACAAAGTCTCCGGTGCCAACGTACGGGCTGCCAGTTTGACGGTGTCCGGGTGTATGCTGAGACCCCAGCCTTTAAGGCGGTTTCGAGCGCTTTCGTTGTCCAGCACGTTTTGTATGTACTGAAATGAATGTTTCAGTAAGGATACCATTCAATGTCAAGATTGGCAAGACAAATTATTGGACAGCAGAAGCAAAACATGGGCATTTTTCTTATGACATAGAAAGAAATGAGTAGGCGAATTGCCTAATGGTAAGCTAATATCATCATCGTGCATAGCACAGTATAAACCAGTAATAACTCTTCTAACAAACGTACGCCGCGCGGGGTGCACACAAGCGCGTCGTGTACATACGCAACACATGCAAGCAGATTTGGATAAACGTGGATAAGAATAATATGCATAATGATAGTTTTGTGTTTTCTGACTGATATAATGTGGTATTATTATACTAATACTTATAGTTGATAGTATTAAATAACAACATCTTACTTTGGACGACGTCCAGTAACATAAAATTTATAGTAATTTTGTTCAACCACGTGCTTTCGAACGCAATAGGTACCTTTCGCGTCGCGGTTGCCAGAGAGAAACTACTGAGTCGTCCGTATACTGTGCCCATAGACACCAACCCGAGATCGGTACTATCGGTAGTGCGTTGCCCTGGCCTTCTAAAGCCTGCTTTAGGCTGAAACTAGTCTTTTCTTCGAGGTTTCTGAATGTTCCAACCATCTCGCGATGGCATTTTTAACAGCTACACTATAATAAGGGAGTTTAAAAAGCCTACTCCGGAACCCAGTCACATTGACTAATATCGGCCAGGATTATCATCATAGTGGTTGACAAGAATTTTTACAATTTTAGGGCTAAAAGGGACTTATCGCCTAAACGCTCATCTCCATTTATATTTGGCCCGAGGTTTCATGATGTGAAGAAACGTTGGGCCAAATATAAAAGAAAGTGTTTAGGCGACTAACTCCCGTTTAGTTCTAAAATTATGAGTTCAAATCGTGTTAGTTTACTTTAAATCACATATAAGAATGCTTACCTTTTTGAAAGCAGCATGTCGCTGGTTAGGGTCTATCCTGGTGTATGTGGCCACGTCCTTCATGAGCCTGAAGTTTGACCGCTGGTCATCTGACAGCCCTGTCAGCTGACAGAGCTCCGGCACAAGGCAGATTAGGAAGTCCGTGGGCACTTCAGAGCCGGGCATGCGTTTTGTTTCTCTGAAGACACATTTGAGATATTAAAAATTTTCAAAAAACATTTAGTTTAACTGTGTAGTAAGAAGTTTTATTCTGGTTTTCCATCAGAAAAAGGTTATTTAGGAACATGAAGCTGGTAAGCTACATTTTATGAAATGAAATATTAATTTCACCCATATATGCCCATAGGGTAGTTTTCGACCCACTGCTGAGAACACGCTGCTACTCATTAAAATAAATAAAAAAAATAAAAATAAATATTATAGGACATTAGGCACAGATTGGCTGAGGCAACCGGTAAGCTCAAGAAGGCTTGTGATGTGGGTACTCAGACAACGTATATATAATATACAAATACTTATATACATAGAAAACATCCATGACTCAGGAACAAATATCTGTGCTTCACACCCCATCATAGGATTACAGAGCGTAAGGTTGTCACCTCAAAAAATAGGGGAAAAATATAAGTATTGGGCACATATGGGTTAAATATCGTAAACTCACCTAGATATCAGCATGGGCTGATCCAGATCCATGATTTCGATTCCATAGTTCTTTTTATAGTAATCGATGTAGCTAATTTGCACCATTTCACCGCCTTCTTTCTTCTCAAAAGTTGATCTGGGCGTCATTGTATCGTCAATGCTGTCGACCCTAAAAAAGCATATAAGGTTAAAAATCTATGGCATTATACAGACGTAAGACTTATTACTACATAAGATACTATAGTATGTACCTCATTTTGTATATTTTCACCAGTACAACCCTTCGAACGAACCGCCTCTATAGCGGTGGCGGGCATTAAATTTCCGCCACTTTTAACAAATATTCTTCGTGCAATTTATGACACACATGATTAACAGTTAGGTATATGTCTGTGGGGGTAATTAACTCCAGGTTAAGATTTACTGTTATGAACTGCTGCCATGATATTATGACTTTAATAATTAAGCTAATCATGGCAGCAGTTCATAACAGTAAATCTAACCCGGAGGTAATTACCCCCACAGAAATATACCTAACTGTTAATTTACGGTAATGATAAGCTAATCAAAGATTACTAATGCTTACAGAGAGGGGTAAGTTCAATAGTTCAGTTAGTCAAAGGGCTAACAGTACTCAAAAGATTAGAAACCTCTAGTATATAATATAACATATCCAACATACCTGAACAGCTTTTTGTTATAAGTCGTCATAACAGAGCAGCCAATAAGCATCTCAGTCATGGCCTGCTTCCAGCTGGAGCCCTTTGCCTGGACCGTCTCTTTGATGAAGCTCAGCACCGATTGTGTGCGGAGAACTCGGCTGGTGGAGTCCAGAGACAACATGAGCCCGCCTTCAAACTCGTTCACTGTTGTTACGTAGCTGAACAAAAAGATTGGAGTCTTTATTTGAGGATTAAGTTGTTTTGTTCTAACGTTCTTGCGACGAGAACAGTGTGTGAAATGCTTTTAGATTTTCTACTGTTTCTTCATTACCCAGGCAAAAACATCACATACAGGAAAAGTAATAGGCTATTAGACTCATCGAATTTGTCACAATAAATGATTGTCTTATGTAGTATTTTACATTAAAAACCGGCCAAGAGCGTATCGGGCCACGCTCAGTGTAGGGTTCCGTAGTTTTTCATATTTTTCTCAAAAACTACTGGCACTTATCAAGTTCAAAACAATTTTCCTAGAAAGTCTTTATAAAGTTCTACTTTTGTGATTTTTAGGGTTCCGTAGCCAAAATGGCAAAAACGGAACCCTTATAGTTTCGTCATGTCCGTCTGTCCGTCTGTCCGTCTGTCCGTCTGTCACAGCCGATTTACTCGGAAACTATAAGTACTACAGTGATGAAATTTGATGGGAATATGTGTTGTATGAACCGCTACAAAATTATGACACTAAATAGTAAAAAAAAGAATTGGGGGTGGGGCCCCCCATACATGTAACTGAGGGATGAAAATTTTTTTTTTCGATGTACATACCCGTGTGGGGTATCAATGGAAAGGTCTTTTAAAATGATATAAAGTTTTCTAAAAAACATTTTTCTTAAAGTGAACGGTTTTTGAGATATCAGCTCTCAAAGTCGTAAAAAGTATGTCCCCCCCCCTCTATTTTTATAACTACGGGGTATAAAATTCTAAAAAAAATAGAGGTGATGCATGCTAATTAACTCTTTCAACGATTTTTGGTTTGATCAAAGTATCTCTTATAGTTTTTGAGATAGGTTGATTTAACTGTAATTTTGGTTAAGTTATTGGTTTATTATATTTGCTGCTACGGAACCCTTTGTGCGCGAGCCCGACTCGCACTTGGCCGGTTTTTTTCATATTTTTTAAACATATGGTTCAAAAGTTAGAGGGGGGGGGACGCACTTTTTTTTCCTTTAGGAGTGATTATTTCCGAAAATATTAGTATTATCAAAAAACGATCTTAGTAAACCCTTATTCATTTTTAAATACCTATCGAACAATATATCACACGTTGGGGTTGGAATAAAAAATAATATCAGCCCCCACTCTTTATGTAGGGGGGTACCCTAATAAAACATTTTTTTCCACTTTTATTTTTGCACTTTGTTGGCGTGATTGATATACATATTGGTACCAAATTTCAGCTTTCTAGTGCTTACGGTTACTGAGATTATCCGCGGACGGACGGACAGACACACATGGCGAAACTATAAGGGTTCCTAGTTGACTACGGAACCCTAAAAAAAAACAATATTTATAGATTTTAGGTATTAAGGAAGTGATATAAACACTGTACAAACAAGTGTGTTTTACACAGTGATAATATCACTTTCTTGATAGTAGACCTTCCGTTTCACTTCCTTCACGATTTATTTATTTGCTAGAGCAGCACATTGCACTTAGGTACATCAATATTCGAAAGACATCACACCTTTAAAACAGCTTACCCGGGCCAAACTTCCAGCTTATGCTGCGGTATCTGCACCGCCAGATGTTCGTTGAAATGCTGGCGGCCGAATCGCACCATGTTCAGATCTTTCATGATTTGCTTGAATAGCACGTTGTATAAGTGCACCATTTCGCTGAGGCGGCGAGTCCTTCGAAAGATGATCTGTGGGTACATTGCATGTGATTATTTTATTATAGTGCAGAATGTTATGGCAGACGGTTTACAAGCTATTTCGTGACTTCTAACTTTGTAGGTTGCTCTACCTACAAAGTTAGAAGTTCTTTCAGCCACTCACATATCGTAGCTAGGATATTCGTATGGCTTTAAGTATAAAACTTGATATTACCAATTAGAGACATTAAAATTTCATTAATTTATTAAAATTTGCGGAACCTACACCAAAAAACTAGAGGGCAATTTCAACTTATATTCGCCAGTCTTTTAAGCAAAGAGATGCAGATGGGGTTTTATGGTATACGAGAGATCTTACCCTACATTATGGTATTTTCTCAACAGCACAAAAATTCTGGTTTTCTCTTTTGGCTGGTATAATTATTAAAGTCAAAACTTTACACACAAGTAATTGAACTGAAAACAGAAGCCTAATTTGAATCTAAAATATTTAATAAGCTTAACACACAAATTTGGGACTTACCTTGATGTTAACTTTCGAGTTTGCCTCGTCATAAGGGTTCGTCGACACGAGATTCAGGGCCTCCTCAGGTAGCATATGTGGCACATACAGTGTGGTGCCGTCGAAGGTCTTAGTCTTGAAATATTGGCTGTGTTCTGCAATTAAATAATTAAAGTTGGTTTTAAGTTTAACAAACTGTCAATCTGGAAAACCTTTTAGATTGAGACCCTGCGAGGTTGTGCAAGTCTTACAAGTATATTAAACGTGCATTTGGTGGGCTATCAAAACAAGTCATAATTTTAAGATGCCTCGCTGTTTGGAGTTTGGGCTACCTACGAGACAGGCTGAGCCTAGTGTAGGAACCAGAGAAAGCCAAATTGTAATTTTCTTACCCATGGTACCTACATTTATTATTGTTAAAAAATGTATGTTATGTACTAGGATAAGCGCGAAACCCTTGTAAATGACTTTTTGTACCTACCTAATAAATAAATTGAGATAAGAAGTTACACTGTAAGGTTGTTTGTTTGCTTCCTCATTGACATATTATGAGGCAAAGGGAATCAGCTCTGCCAAAGCTGTGTAGACAATTTTATTATAAAATTACCTCACAGCCTTGATGTTATCGATTCATTGGACAATATATCATACCATTGAGTAGCTTAAACCGTAGAGCCCGGTAGTCCTGATCAGGCTGGTAAGTCACTTCATATTCAAAGACACTGTTCTCCTCAAAGTTGAGACGGATGTAGTTGGCAGTGACTTCACAGGGGTCACCGGATTGACCCATCTTTACCACTGGAGGTGTGTCTTTGACTTCACTCTGAAATATTGATAAAATTAATTATGGTTTATTAATCGGCAAACACATTTATTATTTATTTATTTTAGGTAATTATAAACATAAATCTCTAATTAATTTACATAGTATCGTTAAACCAATAAGGTTTATCTCGATACCTATTCCATTCCGCGGTAGATGTTATACAATACAACAATCAATGCATGTGCAGACCAAGGATCAAACTTTTAAAAAGGAGACAATAATCTACAGCCGTATCCACTATAATTATTTCCAGTAATGTCTACTACTTTAGATGTTTCGAATAATCGAAACCGGAAATTCAAAAAGCCGCATATAGGTCAACCTACTTACGAAAGGTTTTGCTTCTAGCCACGGATCTCGTCCCTCCGGGCTGAATGGAGGTGCCTAATATAATGGCATGAATAATGCTTGATTGGCTACTCACAAATAGCTCCTAGCGGGGCTCCTAGGGCGCCGCGGTGCAGGTGGTGCATGATACCTAGCTAGCAGTCATCTTGTGCGTCAAACTGACTACGTCATTACAGGCAGGTCAAGCTACTTACGAAAGGGTTTTTTTTCTAGCCACGGAAGATACCTGTGCGTAGGCGCCTGATAATGGCATTAATGGTGAGTCCGTTCTGATTGGTTACTTCAAAGAGGATAGAGTATTATAGAGAGTTACTGTCAAAGTAAAATGTGTAATCACAGTGCATAGACATGCCAACTGCACTCGACACAGGCTTAAAACTTTTGAACCTCAGTTTAGCGCTATCTAGCCGAGCGTCCCCCAAAGGTGTATCGCCATCTAGGTCACCGTACCTTTTTCTGTACGGTTTTGAGGTACGTTTGTTTCTTAGACTTTATCTGTCTATACGGAGTTACATAATATGTCTTTGGTTACTTACAAATGGTTTGTTCCTAGCCACGGATGACGGCGCGGCGGTGGTGCCTGATACCGTGCTCGCGGCCATCTTCTGCGTCAAACTGCCGATGTCGTGGCCAGTCTGGCTGTGGCCGTTCTGGTCGGCTGCTTTTGGCGCCGTTGCTGCCATACGGGCTTGTCTAGAAGTAAATTAAGTGATTTTTATATGGTGCTTATGAACCGTAAATGGACAAAGCAGCGGGTTGAACCTAGGGTATACAGTATAAACTCAAGTAAGTGCTGCAAATATAAAGTGCGAAAGATTGCTAAAGCCTCGCTAAAACAACCCTTATAGACCTTCTAGTCAGTAAAAAATTGCAAGAGAGGGAGATTATATTCTAACCAACATCACTACACCTCGCCCCGTCAGTCCGTCTGTTTGTATGTACCGAATGGAATTTCATGCGGTTTTTTATGCATAGAATAGCGATTTTGACGATGGATTAGGTACCAAACTTGTAAAGATTTTGTGTGAAGTGGATGAAAAATTACGATATTGATAATCAAGGCAAAAAAATCACGCGGACAGAGAGGTTTAATCGAAATTGATCCACAAACCATTAGAGATACAACAATAACAATGTATCTATTTATCTCTTATATGCAGTGGCGGCTGGTAGGTCATCGAACTGGTGGTGCACTTTACTTGCTCATTAGGTATTAATATGAGAAAACGGAAATAAAAACAGTTACTAAAAACAAACACAGGAAACAGATATACAGTACTGATAACGGGTGAAAGGTTATCCATCACAGCCGCCGTTTCCGGTCGGCTGTGCCCGGCGCCCGGCCGGCGTAATTCGTCAAACATCGAGTGTTATCGGTAATTTTCGGTTGGCGCGTGCGGCGCACGAGAACAGACTCATTGCTCGGTACATTTCTATGAATTATCTTGTGTCTCACGCTTCTGGCATGTTAGTTGTTTCCTTATCTACATAAATATTAAATCTTAAAATAGCTACTCGAATAAGTCACGCATGTATTCCCTAAAAATGAGTAGGTAGTAGAAACCGATTGTTATCAACTTAGGTATCACATACCGATTGTACTCAATGAAGCGCACGAGTTTTTTTTTTTCTTTATAGGGAAAATAATAAAATAAGTCTTAATAAAATTATTACAAAGCACTTAAATTGTTTCGTCATAAATAGAAATATTGATATGGTATTTTAATTAATATCTCGTAATTTCTCAATATTTTAAATTTGGTAGTTCAGCGCACGAGCGCACTTAAACCGCCACTGCTTTTATGGGTAACGTGCTATTCTTTGGAGATAAAAGCCATCGAGCCATAACACTTTTCGTTACATCTGGTTTTAGGTCCGGCCACTATATACTTACGTGTTTTTAAAGACGTTCACCTAACGTTTCACGTCAAAACATTTCAACTATACCCATTTTTATGCTTTACTCCTCTAGTTAGTTACCTAATAAAGAGTTAAGCTAGGGCGTCTGTACTTACAACTGCTGAAACATCTTCCCTCTGCCAGTGCCAGACGCTTTAGGTGTAACCCCGGCGTGGCTGCGGGCGGCGCTACATCCGAGGCCGGGCTGAATGTCGGCGCTGCAATCATACACAATATTTTTTTTTTATTGTAGACTGATCAGCGAATTGACCTAATAGAAAGTGAAGCTGAAGACAGAGTCTAAGATGGAGCTCGCCGATTCAGTAATTGCCTAATGTGTTCATATATTGTATGTGTATACAAGTTTTTAGTTTAGCATAACTATTTAAGCCATTTAAGGCATTGGAGATAAACTCTTTTTACTTTGAAAGAAAAGAAAAGAGCCTCGCCATTGCTACTATGTCTACAACTAGATGGGTTAATTACATCCATACTAATATTATGAATGGGAAAGAGTGTGTGACTGTTTGTTTGTCCGTCTTTCACGGCCAAACTACTACTACTACTTTTTGTCTCATTCTAAAGCCTCACTTCCCTAAAATGGGGGGTGGAAGTGTGTATGGAGCATTCCGAAATTTTCTATCTTAACGCGAGCGAAGACGCAGGCAAAAGCTAGTTGATGATAAATGCGTGATGATTCCACAAGACACGTAAGTTACCAAAGATAGTATTTTATTTGTACAATTTTAAGGTTGTTTTTAAAGTAGTCACAGTTTAGAAGTCCCTAAGGTGTGTCTCCGTTTAGAAAACGATATGTACTAGTGTTGGTAGATATTTTTTGGTTGCTAGTCGCATCAGTTGACATCTTTGGTGGTCAAAAGTTAATAAAGAGTGCTTCAAAAGAAAAGGACAATACTCACGTCCAGGTTGCTGCTGTCTCTTGGCAAGCATGGCCAGAAGATGCCCACGGCCGCCCCCGCCGACCGAGGATGGTGCAATGGTTGTGGCGCTTACCTAAGAAAAATATTCCACTTATCAAGGACTAGTGCAACTTAAGACTTATTTTGACCGGGATATAGACCGTGATTACCTTTTAACCAACCAACTTTAAACTTTTTTTAAATAACCGTGAATCATTCAAAACTCTTAGTGCAACTTAATTAGAAACATTATTTATAATAAAGTCATTTCTGACATGGAATAAACTAGAAAACAATGAGGTTGTTGGCTATTGTTCAGGTTGTATTATATGTTCTATGTGCTTTGGCTTTATTTTAATGCCAAGAACAATCCGTTTAGTTTATGCTTATGAAAAAGAAGTGCAAAGGGTTTAATGGCTCAAATAATCAAGAGACAAACATTACTCATGTGATTGACAAGCAAAACATATGTAACCTTAGTATGATTCTTCAATCATATGTTTTTGTAATCATTTATGCTCTAGTTTGCAGCTCAAAATGCCAGACAGATATATTTTTTTAAATAGCCATGTCCACACAAGAGTGAGGCATGTCTCATATGTAGATGTGCCTTGGCCAAGGCAATTGTGCGCTTTACTGGGCTCTGTATGTACCTGGAGGCCATTGCCAACTTACAACACTTGCTCCAGGTGTGGCATCCGGAGAGCCATCTGATCCAGAGTCCATGGTCTGCGCCTTTTTAAGTGCCATCATAACGGCAAGGCCACGGCCTCTGCCTTTACTGGGATCCATTTCTTCAGTTTACTGTGAAAAGAGATAAGATTGTTGATAACCAAAACTCTCTTTT
This sequence comes from Leguminivora glycinivorella, assembly GCF_023078275.1. Taxonomy (NCBI): domain Eukaryota; kingdom Metazoa; phylum Arthropoda; class Insecta; order Lepidoptera; family Tortricidae; genus Leguminivora; species Leguminivora glycinivorella. The sequence continues at coordinate 9,047,739 of NC_062981.1, forward strand.
TTAACACATTCACTGTCAGCAAACCACCTGGTGGGTGCTCATGAACTTTGCTCAGATGCTGGACAACCTGCTAGGCGGGTGGTCACTATACAAGATAATGATTATAGATAACAATTGGTTTCTGGAGTAGTGCACCATTTATTGTCTCACGGTGAATGTGTTAAATCATGATGAATGTACTGAACTCAAGGCCAATAAAGATGAGACTGCAACCCAACTGTAATATATAAATGTAAAAAGAGCAGTCTGAAAGTAGTTTCCAAAACTGATACAGGTTGTCAGTACATCAATTATGGCTGGTTTGTCAAATCATCTTCATTAAACAACTTTTTTTATTTTAGAACATCCAAAAAATGACTTACAATAAAAGTACATAACTCCTATTTACAAAAATAACACAATTATATTCATTTTGATGGTCAAAAATCGTAGGTACTGTAAAGAACATAGTTTGGTCTGTAAAGAGTATAAAAGAAAATAATTCTCCAAAAACATGCTAAAAGATTCTTAGGCTTAGGATTCTTATCAAGTGATACGTACACATGCAAGAGATCCTTACTTAACGAGTGTCCGAAATAAAGATTGCGAATGTCTAAAGAAAAGTAATAACTACCTACCTTCTTAGGCCATGCATTACATTGCAAACTTCGTATTGTAAGTTAGAAATGAAATACGTAATATTTCAAGGCAAGATCTGATCTACTAATTACAAAACATTATTTAGTTTTGATTTGTTAGGAACAAATCTACTAAACCATTTATTTTAATCATAAATAAAATGCATCTCAAGAGAAAGTAAAGACCTCAACAAATTACAAAATGTAATGTAACTGACCACTGACAAAATCCCTTCAATACTCTTAAATACCATTAAGTGGTTGAAATGTCGCCCTAAGTTTAAAATATCTATTACCTGCAATAATTAGTATGACTAATACGTACTTGTAAACAACTTATCGTCCCAAATTATAATAATAATGAAATATAAAAGTAAAAAGAAAATGCTGCTCAAGCACTTCACAATAAACAAAGTTCCCAATCACCATAGACAAACATGTTTTTTTAATGCTGGTGTTGCTAGTTGACGATAAAGCTAGCTATTGATTATCAGATATCTTAAGGCCAGTCCACGGGAAAAATTAAATTGTGTCAATCTCCAATGAGGAGGCACCAAAGCAAAGAATATAATACTCACTAGGACAAGATTAATCTTCCGACATTAGTTTATGAAATTTTGTTTTGGCGCCAAATATAAACCCATAGGCTACAGCTACAATACAGTATATATTGTGAGAAAGACATAAGTTTTAAGTACAATTTTTAAAGAATGAATGCTATTCTGTTGTAACTCATGTCATGAACTCTTTACTTTGCACAGTTTGCACAAAGTAGTATATACAAAACAGTATGGTCAGATTCTACAATCTACATGTAAAATTATTGTGTAATACTTATCAGGGACCATACCGAAGAGTAGTACCTATATGAGACCATGCAGAACTGAGAACATGCCGCTTCGTGAGGATGCGACGGGTCTGTGGTGTAAATTGGGTGTGGAACTGTGGAAAGAGATAAACGATAAAGCTAGGAACATACTACGCGGACGTCCGTCGTAAATCGACCGCGACCGCGACCGATCAGTGTGCACGGAACAAAACATCCAGCGAGCCAGATTTCGATCGGACGTCCATGCGCTCAAGGCCACGTCCACGTCCGTCGACCGATAGTTTGCACGGTTAAGCTAGGAACACACTACGCGGACGTCCGTCGTGAATCGCGGACGGAATCTGGACAATGGAAATACACATAACCGTGCAAACTATCGGTCGACGGACGCGGACGTGGTCGGACGTCCGATCGAAATCTGGCTCTCTGGATCGATAGGTCGCGGTCGCGGTCGTTTTACGACCGCGGACGATTTACGACGGACGTCCGCATAGTATGTTCCTAGCTTAAAGAATCTACGCGGACGTCCGTCAATCGACCGCGGACATCTGGACAATGACATTACACATAACCGTGCAAACTATCGGTCGACGGACGCGGACGTGGCCTTGAGCGCACGGACGTCCGATCGAAATCTGGCTCTCTGGATGTTTTGTTCCGTGCACACTGATAGGTCGCGGTCGCGGTCGTTTTACGACGGACGTCCGCGTAGTATGTTCCTAGCTTAATACTAGCTTTTTCCCATCCGCAAGTTGGCTGGTGCGGGCTGGATGAGATTAGATTAGCTGAAGATCGGGAGCAGTGGCGTGCATTAGGAGAGGCCTATGTCCAGCAGTGGACGAGGATAGGCCGATAATGACGTAGCTTTTTCCCGCGGCTTCGCTTGCGACAGAAAGAGACAAAAAGTAGCCTATGTCATTCTCCATTCCTTCAACTATCTCCACTTAAAAAATCAGGTCAATTCGTCGCTCCGTTTTGCCGTGAAAGACGGACAAACAAACAGACACACACACTTTTCCCGTTTATAATATTAGTATGGATTTAATTTGAAGGGTAGACTTAGCTTTTTCAGGCATGACGTCAGGGATTGGGAAAAAAATTAAAACAAAGCTATAGAATGCAATGTTGATTCCGTTTATTATATCTACAACATATTCATATAATTATTATAAAATGACTAATGAAATATCTAAATAATAACTACTCATTTTTCTCTTTAACTTTTGCTTCCTCAAATTGTTTGAATATTTTTTCACTTAATTTTTCACCCTCATCATCTATTTGCTCTACTGAAAGAACTTCTGGGATGTAAAATTGCATCATATTTTGCACCTGAAATCAAAATTGAGATACATATAAGTTAAGTATACTTATTTATGTTTATCGATTTTTTTTTATTAAATGAGGTATTAGACAGTGGTCCCACCAAGAGATTTCTTTTTATGTGATAGGAGGCAAACAAGCACAGAGGTCGCCTGATGGTAGGTAAAGATCACTGCCACCCAAAATAATACTCTCTTGCTCTTCAATCTTGACAAGTGATGATAAATGTCTAACAGAATATCGTCACTAAGTATTTTGAAAAAATCTCGTATCTCACGCTGCTCCTCAAAGTTAAAACGCAGTAAGTCTATATGCATTCCATACATACTTACTACAATTTTCTTTTCATTGACAGACGAAGACAATAAAATCATTTCATTTCATTTCAAGATACAAGTTTTTTAAAAGTAGTGACGATATATATTTTTTAGAATTTTGTCGCATAACTTACTCCATTTTTTAAAGTGACAATAGAGCTTGGGCAAGATGAACATGAGCCTTGCATTTTGAGCCTTAACACCCCATCTTTAAAGTCCACAAATAAGACGTCACCACCATCCTCCTGTACCGTTGGTCTGATCCGTGTATCTAGAAGTTCCTTTATCATTTGTACTATTTCATCATCATCTTCATTGATTTCTGTAAAAATTGGAAGAAATATTAAGTTTTTTTTCGACGACCGGTCTGGCTCAGTCGGTAATGACCCTGCCTGCTAAGCTGCGGTCCTGGGTTCGAATCCTGGTAAGGGCATTTATTTTTGTCATCACAATATTTGATATTTGTTCCTGAGTCATGGATGTTTTCTATGTATATAAGTATGTATTTACCTATTTAAGTATGTATATTGTCGCTTAGCACCCATAGTACAAGCTTTGAGCTTAGAGCCGGCGTAGCTTTATTTGACGTTCATATGCGCATTGTAATATGCCTACTTGAAAAATAAATATTTCATTTTCATTTTCATTTTTTCATTTTCATTTGGTTAGTTTGGGGCTAAGTTGATCTGTGTAAGGTGTCCCCAATATTAATTTATTATTATTGAAATTATATTCAATATTAAAATGTGATCAGTTCAGAGTTGAATGTTTGCTATGAACTCATTTATGTGATAAGCACAGTGCTTCAAGGTGCTCCCAAACTGGGCTGTTATAAATAACATTGTTATAATATCATTTATAAGTTATATAACAGCCCAATATGGGAGCACCATAACCAAAAGATATGATGATTGTAGTACTTTAATAAGTATGCTATAGCCTATAATATATTACACATTTTATGAGAGATATCTATTGTTCTTAGTAATAAAAGCACAATGTTGCTAAAATGACTGATGCTTTACTAAAAAAGTCTCAAAAATGAATAATTTTGTGAATGTTTTGAATTTTTCCATAATAGTTCATTATGATACTAGTGCGAAACAAAGGAAGTTCAAAACAAGTGGCGATAAATTAAAACACGACCGAAGGGAGTGTTTCACATGGACACGAGTTACGAATTGCCTTTTCGAATGTGTATCATACAACGTTTTTCAGCACAGATGACCCTCCAAAGTTTCGAACTGGCATATAAATAATAGACCACTTCTCACACTAGTGTGTAAAAAAAACTTTCTGTAACTTTCAGTTCACATCTGCCTCTGCAATAGTCAAAAACACAACTTACGAGTATCCCCAGAAGGTTTAGCATCAGTAACAACAGGCAAGCCACTTGCAAAGAAGTCCATGATTGTGGCAAAGATCTCTGGTCTCAGCAGTTTCCATTCAACATCATCATCCTGCTTTGTAACTGTTACAAAGTCAGGTCCAAAAAAGACTGCTTTCACACCCTCAATGCGGAAAAGCATTTTTGCTGAAAATAAACATATTTTTACTATACAGGTTGCTCAAATGAAAACAGAAGGAGTGTTTGCCCAACAGTGGGCACTGAGCACATACTTATAGTCATTTATTTATTTCCTTTTTGCTGTGTACTTGACACAGCACGGTGACCGCTTATCTTGGGTATTATAAACTTTGCACACAATATTCAATATCTTTAAAAATGAATTGAATTCTATTAATGTGTTTTTCATATACATATTCTAATATGTGCTAGTGTGGCGAAGAAGTCCAAACTATGGAGCATATAATTCAGCGATGCCCTCTGCACTCATACTCGGGACCACCAGAAGAGCTGCTGCGCCTAACACCCGACCCAATTGCTTGGCTGAGCGCACTGAATATTGACATTTAGTTTAAATTGTAATTGTATTTTAATGTGTATTCTCTAACATTCATATAACTGCCAGTTTTTTTATGTATGCTATATGATTAAATAAATAACTAAAAGTGTGCATGTTAATCTGATTTACATTTTGATGTGCACAAATTAGAATGTTTATAAAAAAGTTTTAATATTTATTAAAATAACTGTACATTTATTTAACTGTACATCTGTAAAATAACTGTACATAAAAATTCCATACAATAAATATCATAAAACTAGGCAATTAAAAAGAAAACTAAAAATCTAAGTCTAAAGATGGCCCCTGAGGCATAGTGCCCAAGATGCAGCATTTCCTCGCTGAATTACAATACTTATAAGTTGAGCGAGGAAGCTGCCAGCCCTTTTGTCCCCTGTAGTATCAGTTTTAATTATTTATATTACCTAGTGGACTGCAGTAAGCCGCTGCCATATTAGGGAAGTCCATAGTATGCCCTGGCTCTAAGACTTTGACACCAGGTAAGAATTTCACACTGTTTGGGTTTGGCGTATCTTGAGTTTGGATGAACATGCTTCGGCATTGGCATTTTCCCATAACTTTGACTTTGTTATTTGTTTTATCCAATGGTGGTGATGAAATCCCGCTAAATTGTTTAGCATCACATCTGGAAATCGTATAAAATTTCAGTAAAATTAATAGCGAAAGAACGTAAATTGCGGCGTAGTGTGGAATTCTCGATTCTTTCTGTTTCTTATTACCTGTTTAAAGCAGCGGCGCAAATGCGTCCGCAATTATTTCCTGTTCGAAATAATCTTAGAGAATTTCGCAACATGTTTATATTATAATTTAATACTTAATTACGAAATATACAACTTAATCTCTGATCGTAAGAGGAGTATTTTTATTTTAGATTGCTTTGACAGTTGACATTGACAGCTTTGTCACTTAACAGCTGTTACAGCTGTCAGTTTCACTCAGATGTCACTTTATTTTTTAAATTGTTGCCAGGTGTTACCTGTAAAAAAGCATTAAGTTCTCGCTACATGGTCACTGACCACATCTTGAACACGATTTATCCACATAAGGCCCATAAGGGCCCCTCACATCTAGCGTCTCGCGAGCATAGCGTTGAGCCAACTGTGCGTAGGCGAATGCACAAACGCTCACGACACGATAATATCTCTTTCGTAACTATCTCTCTTGCGAATTGGCGCGACAGAGCCAGACTACATTTCTGCGCCGTTTCGGTGGCGTTTCGCGTCGCAGAGGCTACGGGACCTGTATGGAAAAGGCTTTTCCATACAGTTGGCTCGATGCTACGCTCGCGAGACGCTAGATGTGAGAGGGCCCTTAATTTAAAATGCAGTGCAGTCGTCTGTTAGCATCGTTAGCACTTTTAACCGGAAGTTCTGTTTTTATCATTATTTTATTTTGTCTGTGGTTTGCAAGATGGCGTTTAATTGATACTTGATTTGCTATTTAAATTATTTGTTAAGTTAAAATAACAATTCCTTAAGTTATTCTAATAAATTAGTCGACTGTGGGTTATTGAAAAAAGAAAAATTGAGACTGTGTTTTGACTTATTTTAGTACTTACTAAATGCTTACTAACATTTTTGTGAATATTAAAACCGGTAAAAGTGAAATGTACTTACTTATCATAGAAATAATCTAAGCTTACTTACCTAAACTAAAACTAACACGAAACTAAGATACTTATCAAACTCACAAAGTTTTTGCTTGCATGTTCTTTTTACTTATGCTAGTGTTCTATATAGATGATAAGATGGCAGATATGAGAGCTAAAATTATGAAGTGCTAGACGAAAATAGGCCTAAGCTTCGGAAAAGGTGGTCTGACTCTGTTGAAGAAGACTTCAGGAAAATGAGGAAGCACATCAATCGGAGGAAGATTGCCACTGGAGTAAGATAGTGGAGGAGGCAAAGACCCGTGTGTGTGTGGATTGAGTGAGCACCTACCGAAAATAAAAAAAAATATGCTGATCATTTAGTAAAAGTTCTAAAACAATTGTAAAACGAATCTCTGAATTTGTAAAAAGATAAATCAAAAGATACAGCCATTAACATGTGCTCACTCAGTTCTCACAAACTACCAACGAAAACAGTGAATATATTATTTTCTCGCTCCCACTTACAAATCCGGTACGCTCATCTGTTAGCACGATTAGATTACCAGGTTCTGGTTTCTTACTAGTGAAGTATTATATTCTTTGTTTCTTACCAATTATCATTCATGTCCTTTTTAATGCATGAATGTCGATATGGTTATTATCCTGACGTCGATAAAAATTACACAATACACATCATCACTAGGCCAAGAACATAACCTAAAAACAGTTTGCAGATGGAGAATTAATATGGTATTAGTACTATTAGTTTAATATAAACTATTATCAAAATTGAACGAAACTCCCCAATCTCAATATGACAATGGGAAGGTGGGGAAAATCAGGAGCCGACATAGTGTGGTCACCCTACTTGATACATTTGTATGAGAAAAGTTATGTCTGAATATCTTTAAAACCAGACAACGAATATAAAATATTAGATGGTGGATATTTAGTAAAAAATTTTACTAAATGTTGAAGTACTTTCGAGTGTCTTAGGTGCTACAAATCGTAAGATATTTACATTTTTAACTTTCTCAAAACGTGTGGACTGAGTGAGCACTTACAAAAATTTATTATAAAAAAACCTGACACGTTAGTGGTTCGTTTTGTATTTTACAAATTCCCATTTCACTTTTACTAAACTATACACATATAATAGCGGTCTAAATCTTATGTTTTTCATCAAAATTCGGCTTTTCAAAAGCGTGAGGATTGAGTGAGCATAAGAAACTATTTGTAAAAAAATTAATACGTCACTAGGTGATCTAATATTTATAGAGGTAGGTTGGCCTATTTTTTACTAAATGTTAGTATATAAATATTATATGTTAAATGAATATATTCACTGTTTTCGTTGGTAATTTGTGAGAACTGAGTGAGCACATGTTAATGGCTGTATCTTTTGATTTATCTTTTTACAAATTCAGAGATTCGTTTTACAATTGTTTTAGAACTTTTACTAAATGATCAGCATATTTTTTTTTATTTTCGGAAGGTGCTCACTCAATCCACACACACACCAAAGACCCACAATGGGTTGTAGCGCCATCACAAGTAGGTAAGTGTTGTATTGTATAATTGTATACAGGGTGATTCATGAGTCGTGAGCAGGAGTGAACAGGGTACTGGGGAGGGTCACACTGAGCAACTTTCATAATGGGGCAACACCATTTATATTACAATACTCTTTGGCCGAGCCGCGATCGGGTTCCTATACCTATAGAGCAGGACAAGCGGCAAATCAAGGCTGTACTTGCTGTACCTAGGTATAGTCAACCAATTGGAAACCTAGGCCACTCTACAACCATGTCAAAATGACAAGCAGTAAGAGATTTTTTACAACCTGGGGCACTTTTTTCTCGAAAGGTAGGTACAAGCCTTGTATTACAAGTGCGGGAACTGTCAAATCCTACTATGACATAGTTCTACAGTGGCCTAGGGTTCCATTGGTTGACTGTACCTACATATTATTGGGTTGGTAAGAAAGTAATGAGCGAATCATAACCAATATTGTAATTATTATTTAATTTATTATTTTAATCATTTATCAAAAATATAACGGCCTTCGTTATCTACTACTTGTCTCCATCGTTCTGGTAAAGAATGAATAGCATCGGCGAAGAAGTTCTTAGGTTTAGATTCAAAAAACTCAGCTATGTACTGTCGTAGATGGGCTTGATCATCGAACTTTTTTTCATTCAAGGCATTGCTTAGCGATCTGAACAATGCGTAATCCGTAGGTGCCAAGTCTGGAGAGTACGGTGGATGAGGTATCACTTTCCAACCTAGCTCCAATAGCTTTAGCCGAGTCACTTTTGCAATGTGTGGGCGAGCATTGTCGTGTAAGAAAAAAACTTTAGCATGCTGTGGACGATTCTGACAGATTTTTTGGTTTAAATTTTCAAGCTGATTACAGTATACTGATGCGGTAATAGTCATTCCACTTGGTAGGAGTTCCCAGTGAATAATACCATGAATATCCCACCAAACGGACAGCATAACTTTTTTCGGGTGAGGCTCTGTTTTTGGTGCCTCTATTCCTTTTTCGTTTGGAGCTAGCCACTGACGTTTACGTGTGTGATTTATATATAAGACCCATTTTTCATCTCCAGTGATAAGATGGTCCAACCAGTTGAATGTGCGGCGAAAAGACAGAAGTTGTATGCAGATATCGGCACGGCGGTTTAGTTGATGTCTATCAAGTTCGTGCGGTATCCAAACACTGTATTTGTAGTTTTTTCCCAAATCGTGTAAATGTGTTTCTATGGTGACATGAGAGCAGCCTAACTCGGTAACAAGAGTACGACTCGTTAGCCTCGGATCTCCTTCAATTAAGGTTTTTAATTTGGCTACATCAATCTTCACCGGTCGACCAGACTTAGGTTGATCTGATAATGAAAAGTCGCCACCAGGAGCAACAAGCTGACATATATTACGCACTGCTTCGGCGGCTGAATGGCCAGACTGAAATTCATATAGTAAGCAATGCCTTACATGCACTTTTAATTCGTCCATTTTCTTCCTTATATTAGCTCGGCGACAGCTAGTGAATGACTGACGAGAAACTGTGCGACTCGCCCTTTATATACTTTCGACCATAGAAGATTCTAGAACTCTCTCAAAAATTTTATATGGAATTCAATCGATCGCTCATTACTTTCTTACCAACCCAATATTATAATGTCACGGGTTGAACGTGAATAACTGATTAACTAACATTAATTTACACGAAAAAAGATAACATAGGTACATTAGTTAATTGCGTTCGACCCGTAGGTACTTAAGTAACTTTAAGTCCTTCTACCTAGGGGTATGAATTGTTTTTCCTTCGCATTTTTACGGAAACCTACGAACGTGTCATGCTATTTCAGTCAGTCTCAGTACAAGAATTACTGACATTGTGTGAAATTGACAAATAAATACGAACACGAACGTTTCCGAGAAACTACGATGAAAAACTACGCAACAGGAAGGGTAGTTTCTCTGTATAAAGTTTTCGACGGTTTCCTCCCTGGTTTTGACCTGCATCCACAGGGTTTAATTTATTTATTTACCTATTTATTTAATGTTATACAAATGAACTAATAAATAAAACGAAATAAAAATCCTTTCATATTCATTGCAGTTTATTAATCAAAATCTAAGTACTCTCCAGTGGACGTCGCGTCGGTATGCTTATAATTAATTAACCTTAGAATAATGATGTAGGGAACAAATCAAATAATTTTATGAAATATTTTTTGGTATGTAACACTACTATATATAAATTATAAACTGAAATAGATATACATTAATTAACCTTAGAATAATGTTTAATTCTATTATATTGTCAATCACTAAAACTATTTTACATTATTATATCATTAAGTTTCTTCTCGGCGAACTGTATGTTTTAGTAAGATAATCTTACTAAATACATCTGCTACATCTGCCGCGTCATCATGTGATTGCCGCGAGAGTATGTCGTCGCGAGATAGACTACCCGTCCTTATGTCATTAATACAGTTAGAAGAAGGCGTGTGATCTATCTCGCGGTGACATACTCTCGCGGCAATCATGTGCTAACCCTGCTGGTAATGAAATAGCTACCTACATTAAGCCTGTGCTTAGAATTGCGTTGGATTGTAATATGTACTTAGTAATCATAATTATAAAGCCAAATTTACATGAAAATGAGAAACGTCAAAAACATGTCACTACCGCCACACCACGCCTCGTCTTATACAAAACAAAATAGCGGTAGAGCTTTTTTAGACGTTAGTAGCCGTGTCCACACAGAGCGCGGCACGCCGCGTGAGCACATTGCATTGCCTCGCGGCGTGCCTCGCTCTGTGCGGACCCGGCTAATCCTGTAAATAACTCAGTGGAATCACAGAATATATAATAGTACAAGTACAGAAGGCTCACTCCTTTGATGTTCACAAAACGCCGCCATTCTAAATTCATACCTACATTAACAAACGGACCGCACACGTGCAGACGACATTGAATTCTATTGCGCCGCGTGAAGGTCTTAGCCAGTGAATGGGCCGCGAACTCGCGGCCACCGGCATGTACTTGTAGCGCGGCGAAAAGATCGCGGAGTGAGCCGCCCCTGGTGGAATTTGGAAGTTTTATTGTACAACTATTGAATGATTTTGTTCGCACTAAGTTTTCGCGAGAACAGCCTGTTTGATCAGGGTTTTATCACCCTGAATATGTTAATAGTCTGTAAATTATTTCAAATACTACAAAAATCACTTAAACAATACGGTACAACTTTGCGTTGATGTCCGGACTCCAACTTTATGTATTCTTTATCCTAATAAATAATACAAAATGTACTGTACAATGGCAGTGTTTCTCATTAAATCTATAATGTTAATAGAACTATTATCATAGATGATTATATGAAAAGGAAAACAACAGTTTCAATTCAATTTCAAATATTTACATTATTTTATAATCTATTTACATTCAAATTATAAATATTAAACTTTGACTTGTAGTTAACGCTTAGATAGGTATAGCGGCTAGCTTGTATATTTTAATTTCAAAAATTTAAAAACTGTTCTGAAAATGTAACTTCCAAGAAACAGAGTTTTTGTGGCTTTCATAGAAGGGAACTAATGGTTCAAACTGCAATAAGGTCCTTTCCTTCTTATAGAATGATCATCATTGAACATGCTCCATGTAACAATCCTTAAAAAAAAGAAAGCTACATTTGTATGCACAGGTTTTACTTGTTTTGCAAAAAATAAACATTTTTAATGCAACTTTAGGTACTCGGACTAAAATCACACTAACTTCTGTCAAACACACAATTTGGAACAAATGAGGATTATTAACAGTATGTAGTACAAACAGCAGGAAGGAAAAGGGGAAAGCAGAAATAATTCCCGACTTCAACTCGCAATTGCAGTCATACAGTTTGGGGCATTTAAAGATAACTCTGGTATATAACACAGCAGGAAAAGAGGAACTGATCCATTAGAATTCGGTCACTGTCGTCGTTATGTTCATATTCTACCAGCCTCAACACGGGACATAAAATTCCAACGAGTTCTTGAAAATGCCGCAGTGAGGGATGTGCAATTGTGTACTAGATATATTATGGTCGCGATTGTAAGTAGTGACACCAAGTAAACGGTGCAGTTAAGGGTTACACCGGCACACACAGCAAGAAGGGAAGAGGAACCAATCCATAAAGATTCCGGCACAGTCGTCGTTAGGATCGTAAGCTAAAAGTCGGTGCCATTTGTATTTCTGCTCGCAGCCGCAGTCGCCAGAGCATCGCGCAGTTGATTTTTTGCTGAAATAGAAAAACAAAATGTGAGGCTCAATATAATCAAAAACTAATAATATGCGTTTAGCTATTAGCCGGCCTGTCTATTGTCTATCAAATCTCCCGATAGTGAGAGCCATTAGGTATAGGACCGATAGAGACGAACTTCAATTCATATTATGCAGTCGGCAAGCTGTAATTTAAGTGTGCGGTTCCCGTATAAATTGAAATTGGAGTAGGGTTGCGCTCCGCTCTATTCAGGAGTTGGTTAGGTAGGTAATTCATAATTTATAATGGTACGTGCTTTTACTTTACAATGCCTTTGTGCAAATTGACTTTTGAAGTTTGCAACTTTGCTCCGTTAGGAAATACAGTATTTCTGAATCTGAATGACTCCGTTTAATACATTTAGTTATTTTACCTGCAAACTTCCTGGTGTATAGCTTGCTCGAAGTGCATTGTATTCACGATAGCCCGTAGCTTTCTTGCTGAGTTGAGAGCCCAATAAGGCGTCATGATCTCTGTTTTACTCTGACAGGAGTCCACTCTGAAAATAATAAGTAACATTATTTGAACAGGCAATGGAATTTATGGAATACATAAAAAGGATGGAATAACAAGTTTTAAGCAAAGTGTTAGGCTGTAAGCCCTAATAATATGAAGACGTTTATTCATTACATACAGGATCAAAGTTTCTGCAACTTCTGCATGAATCCGGTAAATGTATTATTTTCTCTCATTTAATCCGACCAATAGTTTAATGAATAATTCTTATAGTTTTTGAGTCGTGAGGGGGTCAAAAGTGGCTCCAAATGGTTCTGTTACTTGAAGTTGGCTTGATACGCTACAGCGTGGCCGCGTGTCTATATCTCCTTCTAGGAGGTTGAGGTCGATTCTTTTAATTTGTAGGGCAGTCGCTGTTGTGACCGATTGTGGATTGGGTAGGTTCGTTCCTACCTATATTTTTTTGTTTGTCAGAGCGGATGTAGCTCACGGTACATATTAGGTACTCTAAGCCTAGTCCAAACGTATTGTTCCAGCCAGCTTCAGAATACAACATATTAAAAGCTAAAGCCACTACTAAGGACCAACTACTAGGTAGAGATAGAGAATCCATGATGATAGTAACTTACCGGCCAGTACTATTAACCGACTGCGGATCAGGTAAGTTCTTGTTGGATGCCTGCCTGACGTGTCGGAAGTAGGAATCGCCCGCGTGCATATCCGGCACCCCTGGCGCGCGTCGCACGCGGCTGCCGCCAGGGGTCGCGAACGACCCGTACATCCGTTTTATCAGCGCCTTGTTCTCGTCTATGAACTCCTCGATTTTGTCTCTGGAATCAGAAGATTTTGTGATAAATAAAGTGAAGTTGTATTGAAAGTACTTATTCTCCGATGCTGTTCAATAACGACGATACGATAACGATACAACGTGCAGTTAAAACATAAACTGAACCACTATAACCATGGTGAAGAAAGTGAAGAAACAACCGTTTATACAGGCAGGACCAAGCATTTTTACATCAAGATACTATATTTAAAAATGTGTTTGCTATGCTACTATGCCATAAGAGCTACCCTAAAGTAATTTAGAGACTATTAGGTAATCGTCTTAGGTTATGTTACAAGATAAATGTCCTGTCTTCGTAAGCTGAATAGGTACTACAGTTGATGGAGCTACTCAAGTGCTATGGAAACTCATAGGGGTCCATGATTTATGAAAGTTACTTACAAACGAAAAAGAAAGAGCACATCGCCATGCGTGATCCCGTGATGTGATGCGGAGGACTGAAATTCATGTTGACAAGTACAAGAAAGGTATTACGAAATACGAATGAAAGTGGAGGGAAGATGTGGGAAAGGAAAACCGAATAAAAAGTTGATGAATGGACTGTATCCACTTCCAGAGAAATGATGTGATATAAGTGAATGATGAGATGGCGTCCGCAGTGGAAGAATAAGGTCTGCTGCGTTGACCCCAAGTAAATGAGACAAGGGCGAGCCAATGATAACTTACAAGGGATAGGTGTTTCCAGCCGTAGGGCAATAGAGCTGATAGTTCCGCTTAATGCATGGAACGCCTCTGATGATCTGTCCTTGAAGCTCATACCCCAGTGCCACGGAGAGAGCTGTCCATAATATCTGGAAATTAACAGAGGGTTCATCATTATTTTGGTAATGGCAGGTTTAGTTTTTAAAAATGCATTTCGGACGCTGTAAAGAGTTCGAACCGTCGCGTCCAATTGTACAAATGCGAATGCGTAATTTTTTTTTTATACCACGTCGGTGGCAAACAGGTATACGGCCCGCCTGATGGAAAGCGGTCACCGTAACCTATGGACGCCTGCACAATTAACCTCGGTTTGTTTATCAATTTTCGATAGTTTTCGTTTGTTACTTGTTGTATATTTTTATTTTTTTGCAACTGTATTAAAAACGTCGTTCGTTACACACGCGGAAATGTCATTCTTCATTACTTTCGATGCCTCAGGACTCTTGATGACTTTAATGACATACTTTCCGCACTAGTAATAACGAAATATACCTATTATATATTGTTATAACGCAAAGCAAGCGAATTACCGAAAGTAAACAACTATTTATATGGGTAAAATAATAATGACTATTTAATGGAACGAATTTAAAATCTTAATTGCAAAATTGTTACAGTAATGTAACGTCGTAAAATCCGAACCTTGAATAAGTACCTATAGTTACATTAACTTTTAATATGCTAAAAAATAAAGTTTAATTCGCAAAAAACCACGAGGTTTGAAAAATGTAAAATTGTGAAATAGTAGCTAATACCTATTTTTAGAATTTGTAGTAGGTACTAATATAAAATCTCTGTTATGAAATCACACAGAAACGGCTAAACGGGTTTGAATTAAATATGTATGGAATTTGCACACATCAATTTGCTACCTACTTTTAATATATTTAAATTTTTAATATATAAAAATTAATTGTTATATTAAGTATAATAATTAATTAATTACCTAATAGTAATTTACAATTTAAAATAATTAAACTTTTCAATATTAATTAATAAAAATACTTATATAATAAATAATTATGTAAAATATTAAAAAAAAACTAAAATTATTATAATATAAAGAGGTAGGCAGAGCACATTTCTTATAATAACTTTTATAATCTAGTTCATATTAAACAAATAAGTTAAAACAAAAATCATGTTAATAATATAAATAAATCAATATACTAAACATATAATAAATTAAATGACTACAAGTAAAACCATCTAAATAACCAACAAATAACAACATCTGTAGTGTGCACACTTGCACTGTTATGCCGCATCCACTAGCATCGCAGTCATTATACCTCCTTAACACTCATATTCTTACTTGTTTATTATCTACGCTGCGACGCATCTGAACCGCCGTTAATAACTAATGATTTCTACCCACTTTTTTCTGCCATGTATGCATAATTGTAAATAGTACTTAAAATAATTAATTTGCAAACCCTTATAAAACTAAATATTTATGTAGTGAACTGCACGTTAGCCATAAGATATTATTTGTAATGTAATTGAATCTCATGTAAGCGAATTTTGTAAATTCTTTATGAGATAATAAATGTCTTAAACCAGATAAATTAAAAAATACATTCTAAAGAAGACGAAAGTTGTGAATAGAAGTTCGCTCTAGGTAGTAATATAATTACTTACATCAACCGTTGTTTTGTACAGTCGACTACAAAGAGATTTATCCACTTTTTCACCTTATTGCATTGTAATAAGGTGAAAAAGTGGATAAATCTCTTTGTAGTCGACTGTACAAAACGTATCAACCACTTACACTAAGTAACAACCTAACAACTTACACTTAACTATGAGCTGTGTGACAAATAACTTCAATTACTACTAGATCTCGTCAGTGAAACATGGACAGGACGTGAACACCTATAGACTCCATCCCACCTTATTTATATGATCTCATACAAATTTATCTGTATCAAAAAATATATACACACTTACACAGAACTGTATAATATATGTTACACTTCTCCTTTAGGCGAAATCACATGATATTAGCCGGCAAAAATAACAAAAGACGACACAGTCACAACCAAATGACAAACAAAACGTAAATAAGAATGAACTCACAATATGGCTCGGGCGGAACAAATCCATATCCGCTGTCGAATTAGTTAATTACAGCCTTCATTAACACGTCCTGCTTGCAAAGAGTCCACTAATTATCTGACAAATTCGGCGTTAGCCAGGCTATCGAATCAACCAACCTAGACGTTTTCATACCACGTCGCACAATGTAACATCAACCTAAGATATATCCCGCGATACGCTCGCTCGCGTAACGCAATAATAATTACCCCGACATGAACTTGTATGTCAGAATGATGTAATAGAAAACATTAGACTAATTGATTGTATGAGAAATCGTCTAATTTTAAAATTATAGAAGTGAGTCAACATAATGAACTAGTCCGAAATAAAATGTCAGCCGGATCACCACCCATCATAACTATTAATTTTGAGGTGTGATTTATTACTCAATAGCATTAATATTAATTAAGCTTGTATGTAAACATAATGATTTGTACATTTTCGTAACGAAACAAAATACAAAAAGAAAAAAATAGACAGTGTCATAGGAGACGGCTATAATTTTGTAATTCAAAAGTAGTCCTGTCTTTTAGACGCAACTATGTCAATAACCTTGCACGATACGAAATAAATTAACATATATTTTGTAAGCAAAAAATGCGAATGTCCATCTTCTGGCGCCTGAACTTATTTGAAAATGATTTATTACTAGATGTAGGTATGTCTTTAGTTGCCGCCTGCCGGTTCTGTTTTTGCGGCCGCAATTGTGAGGTTTATCCGGGGACCGCTTTTGATAATCATCATTTGAAGGTTTATGACGCCGAATCGTCTTTACTATCTGCCAACGACCGGTGTAAGGTCGCAATAAAAACTGCGAACGTTAATAAGTGACTGGATATAACTGAGCATATTTTTTTAATGAATTGCGTAGTTATCACTACCTAACGATCAAAAAAATATAGAAAATGTAAAGTCATGAAGATCTAAATTCTTATCTTAAGAATTATTATGGCTTCATAGCGTCCTGTGTAGTGGTTTTACGTTCATCAATGAGGTATGTTTTAGTTATTTGATTTGAAATGAATACGTTCATATATTATGGACGTAACTAGTACAAGTTCTTTTTTTTTTCTGATTCGTTTTAGGTACTTAGATTTCTGATATCTGAGTAAGATGAAATTTTGAATGTTTGAGTTACTGCTCCACCATTCTTAACTTTTAAGTGACATTAACAAATCATACACACATAAATTCAGACCAGTATTCCAAAAGGGGTACCTAATACCTATGCTGAACACATGCAACTGCTTAAGTTTCAGTGTCACCGTCATGTCAGACTTCAGTATTTAGTATATCACTTTTGTATGATAGGTACGTTATTTTGAAGAGACTCGACAAAAGACCAGGACAAAACAAAGACCGTGTCAAATAAAACGTTTAGTATTGTTATGGAAACAAAAGCAGTATGTTCTATGCCACGCTTCCGATCAGCGGCACGAAAGGACAAATAGTTTGAAAATAATTTAGTTTTGATGGTAAGAGGCCTTATGGAGTGTCCTTGGTCCCTTGGAGTATGGGACGAATGTTAGTGTGGGATGCTACCTGCGTAGGAATCATTGGCACCGTCTCACCAACGGACCAAGATAAAAGCGGGCGCAGCGGCAGAAAGTGACGAAATTTTGAAACGTAATAAATACAAAAGTCTTGGCAAAGACCTTTTTGTACCTCTAACTCTAAAAAAAACTCTAGGTCCATGGGGTCCCAGCGCGAACAAGTTGTTCACAGAAATCGCGAAGCGTCTGGTTGAGGTAAATGGTGACCGAAGAGCTGGCGACTTCCTCGCACAACGTATCAGCATTGCCATACAGCAAGGAATGTCGCCAGTATCCTTAGTACAACGCCTTAAGGGCCTATTTTAGTCATTACCTAGCTTTTAAGTTTAGTCTTAGTTTCTTATATAATTATGTAAATATGTTTTTAAATAAATCTGTCCAATGAATTTAAATTCTGTAATGATTTAGTTTTTAAATTAAAAAAAACCACGCTACTATGGGCTTATTTTGTCGATTTCACTTTATTTATTTTTGGAAGTTTTCATACGAGTACTTATGCAAACAGAATCATGAGCTACCATTACCATTTTTTCCCACTGAGTCATGATTTCTCATATATGTATTATGTAACTTGTATGATCGTTAGATTCTCATTGGAAAGTTAAAAAAAGTTTGAATTTTTGGGACTATTTTTTTTTTTTTTTTATTAGGATTGAAAGAGATCATTCTTAAGAATCGAAACAGCTCGATTCCTACACCGTAACTGAAATTATACATTGCTTCTCATCTAAAGTGTCTTTAATACAATGGTTGCCTATTGTAATTGTATTAGCACTAAAGTCAATGTGACCATTATACGGTTGATGGCAGAGTTTTATGCTAAACCATTTAGACATTAAATCTAAATGCGAACCATCATGGCATTTGCAAGATCCAAGGGCCTTATTCTCCATTTGTGCGTTGGGCGTATTAAAACAATATTGACGTTTGTTCACATACAGTCGCTTGTTCTCAAGTGTAATTACGAGTGCAACACCAGAAATTATATGCTTATTTATATGATAAATAAATAATCACGCTGAAGTATATAGACTTTGATAGAAAATATGTTAACCACACTTTCTTTGTCACCCAATATCGTTCAAAATCTGCACGGTCTGCACCCAAAATCCTTCAATTGATCATTTTACTACTTAGCAATAGATAAGTCCTACCACCATTATATTGATTTTTAGCCGCACAAAAAACATAATAAAATAAAATGTTTCGAAATTATAAGTACTCTTTTGGTCTTCAATGTCTTCATTGCATATGCACTTAGTTAGCAAAGATTCCTACCACCATTATATTGATTTTAAACTTTAAAAACAATATAAAATTATATTTCGAAATTATATGTAGGTACATGTTAGATAATATTCGTGATTGGCATTAGCACCTCAGGTTTTGATATTATATGGGCACATTTTTTTTGTTTCTTAATCCCCATTGCTCGCGGTATTTGCGCGTCTTTGACTCTATTCAGACCACGTAATCTTGAACGTGACATTTCAAATGAGTCACTAGAACAATGATTTTGGTAGCTCAAAATATAGAACTATTTCAAATGCCTGTAGACATTGTCTATGTCGTCATTGTCGTGAGACTCGTGGGTTTTACACGAGTAAGCAATCACAATTTTTTTTGTTTTCCTGGTGTAACATGTTAAGGCAAATGGCGGTCAGTTGACCATTTGTTCTGGTACGATTCAATTTAAGTAAAGCTCAAAACCGGGAGGAACGGGAAAAGAGGGGAGAGGCATATTATTTGCCCACTAGACTTGTGTCGTTCACGAACTATGAACTGTTAGGAATAAAATCCCATCAATGACCGAAATGAACTGAATCTTTCCTTGCTCTGTGAATCGGTCTTTGCTCATTTAGTTCAGTATAGGATCGGCGAGGGCGAGCGGTTTGGATCGAGAACGAGTGTGTGACTGCGCCGACCGAGAGCGAGCTATTTAAGTAGCAAAGCGACACAAAAACGTCAAGTTTTCATATTAATATTCGGTTACTTACAACCTTTCGGCTCGAAATTGTTATTATCTGTGGAATATTCGTATTATTTTGACATTTTTGACACTAGTCGATCCCATTCGTTCTGATCTTTCCTACCGTAGTGGTCGCTGGTCTGACTGAACTAAATGAGCAAAGACCTAAAAGAGCGAACTAGTTCGTGGGAGCGATTGAACGAGATCGGAGCGCTCCGATCAATGAACGAAACGGCACAAGCCTATTGCCCACCAATGTGACATTACACGGTCTTATCGTTAGTAATAAATAAAAACAAGGCTTAAATTTACATTTTTAAATTTAAGAAAAACAGATACCTATCTGAAAAGGCTTTTGGGATCTAACTAAAATTAGGTAGTCCGTTTTTATGTGATAAAGATCCACAAGAAATATGTTTTTACTATATTTACAAAATTTAATTTTCTAAATGTTAGGCCCTCATGCAGTTTTTAGGGTGATGTTTTTAATTTTAAAATTGAGTCTTCGTGTGTATTACACATTTCTTGTTATAAATACCTAAAATTTATTGATGTCGATGTCTAGTTGTCTACCAAAAATTTTGATACAAATAGTAGGTAGTGATTCGTGTCTATATTCACGGTAAGTTCAGTAGACATGGAATGTTATCATATTAGCTTGCAGCTTGCAGGCTAAATATATCTCTACTTGAAATGCAAAGGAAAACTGCACAACGTGTGAAAGATAATAGATTGTGCAAGGTGAATGCTCTCCCAGCAGCCAGGCTGCTAATGTAAATCATTCACGTTTTATCTGTGGTTTGCCCACGCGCGTGAGTCAGTTGCGCGGACGTTTCCTGCGGTCCTACGCCGCCGCAATGACAATCACGTGGCGCAGAGTTTGAGCTTTGACGATTTTGGATATGACGAGTTAGATGGGAAATTTAGGATTAGACTAGAATAGTGATTCAGCACTTTCAGCACAAATTTAATGGTCGATTTTCTAAGACAGACCTCGTTATTTAATGCAAGATTCAGGAAGAAGGACCACTCGGTCAATAACGAGTGAGAACATGATTATTATTCCTGCTGTCCGTGTCTAATATCCTTACACTTACAGCTTTTAATAGTTTCCATCTCCAGTAGATGAAAGAGTGAATATGATCGTGCAATGATACTATGCAACAAGTATCGCTACGGTCGAAATCATTATTTTCCCTATTGTATATTATTGAGACCTTCATAAATCATTTATAGTGTTTTTAATATTATTGGGTACTATTCATCTTAAATTCAAATAAATCCAAGGTAAATTATACCCAATATTATAAAAAAGCATATAATATATGTGTATATAATTAATTAATTAGCAACTAGGCACGCAAGTTGACAGGCAAAACTCGTATGAAAATCGGTTCGCTCCGATTCGTGCGATAATCGCACGTTCGAGAAAAAATGTCATACGAGAACCGGTTTAGACGAGTCGAGAAATGTTATGGAAATATCTCCCGAAAATTCTACTCTCCGTCTAAACTATTTCGCCTGGCGATAATCGCCTGGCGAGTCTCGCATACGATACTCGTATGCGAGTTTTTATTTCTCGCACTAATGTAAACGTTTTGGTACGATACTCGCCAGGCGATTATCGCATACGATTATGTCATACGAGTTTCTCGACCAAGACGGGCGAGAAACTCGTACCATCTAAATGGGGCTTAAAACGGGAACAATTCGATTGTTCATCAACTATCATACTATTACCATGCAGTTCACCGTACGATTTCAGCTTGTCAGATACTAGCACTGTTTAGTATAGCCCGCTTTTTCGATAAACTAACAGGCCGGCGATATCATCCAGTGGACCCCTTTAGAAGACGCTAGCTTCTCCTTACTTAAACCAATCTATGCTAGACTTAGGCGGCTAAGCACTTGATTTATTTAAACAAGTCTCACGTTAACAAGTCTATGCTTTTAGTGTGTCCATTAAGGAGATGGAGATGTTATTATGGAGACGAAGCGCATAGCGAAGAATTCTAGATTTGCTTGATTAAACCCAATTTACGATTGTTAATTTATTGGCAAGTAATTTGCTAATTGATTACACGTTAGTACCGTAACCTCATTTTATGTGCATGATGAGGGGATACAACTTAAAGTAATTAACGTCTAATACAAATCAATCACTGCGTTTCTTGTCGGTCCCATAGTTGGATACACTCCTATAATTTAGGAGGTGTTGGCCACTGGCTGGTACAGTCGAGTTCATAAATATGTGTATCAGTGGCGGCTGGTGAAACTAATTAATATTTTAGTAATATCACACAAATTTCGACGATTTCGTAAGCATTTTGGGCGAAAACTTAACATTCATTAAAGAAAATTGCAACAAAGGATCAACTTTTGATAGCAGGTATGAAGTGTATAGACGTGATAGAACAGGGCGTACAGCGCAGCGCGGCGGGGGCGTGCTGGTGGCAGCGCGGCGCGGGCTGAGTGTGTCGCGCCGGGACGAGTGGTGTGCGTCGCCGCGGCACGAGGAGCTGTGGCTCACCGTGGAGCCGCGGGCCTGCGCCGGCGCCGCGCCCCGCTCTCCGCGCGCCTCGCCCCGCCATCGCCAACCGGCCGGCCTGCCGCCACTGTTGCACATCGCTTGTGTTTATTTCCCGCATAATGATAATCACATCAATTCTCTGCGTTGTTTTTTTGATAATGCCGCTAATTTAATTAACACTTATCCGGATGACATTTTCGTTCTTGTAGGTGATTTTAACGTTTCATATGCCTCTTGGTCCTTGTGCGCCGATTCACATCGCCTCAATATTGAAACGTGTGAAGATCCAACTGCCACAGTTCTCTCCGATTTTATAGCTCTGACTTGTGTAGGTCAATTTAACACTTGTTTTAATATAAATGGACGTGTATTGGACCTGGTGATGGCCAATGTTGGTTGCACTGTCGGCGCCTGCTTGTCACCACTTACGCCGGAGGACCCTCAACACAAAGCATTAAATATTTCACTGGCCCTAAACTTGACTAGTTTTTTACCATGCTTAGCGCCTAATCAGTGTTCTAGACCGATTTTTTACCGCGGTAATTATGACCTTATTCGCAAGGATCTGTCGGAGACTGATTGGTCGCATTTGAATAATATGAATGTTGAGGATTCTGTTACGTATTTGTATTCGGTACTTAGAACACTTATTTTGAAACATATTCCTCATAAAACCGTTAATAATAATACTGGATACCCTCCTTGGTTTTCTCGTTCGCTAATAAGACTTCGCAGGCAGAAGCTGTCAGTCCATAAAAGATGGAAAAAGTATGGCAACCCTCTTGATAGGGCAGAATTTGAATTATTAAGAAAAAGGGAACACAAACTATCTACCGAATGTTATAACAAATTTATTTCATTAGCTGAAGATCGAATACACAGTGATCCTACTTACTTTTGGTCGTTTATGAAGTCAAAATTTCCTAGTAACTGTGTACCCGACCAAATGTCCTATCTTGGGGAAATTTCGAAAGATGGACCGACTATTAGCAACTTTTTTAATAATTATTTTAATTCTGTTTTTGTTCCTGGCTCTTCTGTGTTGCCTGATTATTTACATGTGGCTAATGAGTCCCCTATTGATATTAGTACTGTCGATATTTCGGAGGAGTGCGTCTTCAAGTTTCTGGAGAGAGTAGATATTAGGAAGGGTAGCGGTGCGGACTTAATTCACCCCCTGTTTATTAAAATGTGCGCTCGTGAATTGGCAGTACCTTTAACCCAAATTTTTATTAAGTCTTTAGCCCATGGTCACTTTCCTTCTAGTTGGAAAAAGGCCTTGATAACGCCTATTTACAAAAGTGGCGATGCGCACCTAGTAACTAATTATAGACCCATTAGTAAACTGAACATATTTGCTAAAATCTTTGAAAAGATCATATACAACAAAATTACTTCTACTTTCTCTCAACACATTGCGCTAAGTCAACACGGTTTTTGTCAGGGTCGGAGCGTAGATACTAATCTCCTGACATTTACCGATTTTATCATTAACAAAATATCTTCTGGAGATCAGGTGGACGTCGTGTATACCGATTTTTCTAAATGTTTTGACAAAATAAATCACAATCATTTGCTTAGAAAACTCTTTGAGCTCGGTATACACGGCGACCTCCTCAGATGGATAAAGTCCTATCTATGCAATCGTAGCCAAGCAGTTGCTTTAAAGGGTTTTACCTCATGCTTCCTTCCTATATCTTCCGGAGTGCCCCAGGGGTCTCATCTAGGTCCACTATTTTTTATCTTATATGTTAATGACATGGCAACCTGTTTCCGGAACTCTGAACATCTCGTCTACGCTGACGATACTAAAATATACAAAACTGTATCCTCGGAGGCAGATTGCCATGCATTACAGCACGATCTCGATAACTTTTCCCGTTATTGTTCTGAAAATCATCTTTTTTTAAATACTGAAAAATGTTACGTAATAAGCTTTAATCGTAAACACGATCCTCTCATTTTTAATTATACGTTTTCAGGGAATAATATAACTCGGGTATCCTCAGTCAGAGATTTGGGTGTTACTCTGGATTCACAATTAAATTACAATTTACATATTGATAATATCTGTAATCGAGCGTATAAAAGATTAGGTATGATTCTTAGGATTGGCCAGCCCTTCAGGCGGCCCAACACTTATAAACTATTATTTTTTTCGTTTGTTAGGAGCATTTTGGAGTTTGGTTGCGTTGTCTGGACGCCGCAGTACCAGGTCCATATTGATCGACTGGAAAGGATCCAAAATATTTTTCTCAAGTCTCTGTGTTACAGAACTGGTAATTATTTCGAACGAACTTCGTCTGCTGCAAAGCATTTTTGTGTCCCTTCCCTTAGTAGTCGTAGGCATTATTTAGATGCAATGTTTTTATTTAAAATTCTTAAAGGCGTGATAAAGTGTCCGAACCTTTTAGACTTAATTACTTTCAATTGTCCGCGACACCCCCTACGTCCTAGATCTCTATTTCATATTAGTTTTGCTCGTAAAAATTACTCAAAGCACACTTTTTTCAGACGAGTCCCTAGTTATTATAATAAGTATCTATTTGACATTGATCCTTTTAACACTTCTTTGTGTAGTTTGAAAGTTTTACTCAAGCGAAAAGTGTTTTAGATTTAGACTTAACACTAGTATTACAAATAAAAAACCTAAGTGTACATTTTTGTTCGGTTTAATATGAGTAACTAATATTTACCTCCTCTAACTAAATTAATTATAATTGTATCCGATCGTAGTAAAGAAAATGTATTTAGTCTAATGACTGTAAAACTTCTTAAGTATTACTTACTGTTCATGATTTCTTTTGCTTACCTATTAGCTTACATACCTAATTTTGTTAGTATGTTAACAATCTTTATATTCAGTAATGAACCTCCAGGTCTTTTTTTTTATCCAAATTACTTAGTACCTACATTGTAGTACACCAACTCATTTGTTTATGTGACTGTTTGTGTTCTAAATAAATTAAAAAAAAAAAAAAAAAAAACTTTCGTGACGGATCACGCGAAAACTATAAGTGCTAGAACCAAAGTGTCAATGAATGATTTTTAGTAAATTTATTAAGGATTACTTTGTTCCTACGCGCTTTTTCTGTATCTTCAACAGTTTTGTCAGAAATCGGGAAAAACCGCATTTTCGGCTATTTAAGGGGGGGAATAGGGGTGACGCAGAGGGGGGAGGGTTGATGAAAAATAACTTCGGCCTATAATGTAAATATCCCAATAAAAAAAAAAATTCCATTAATTATGCCAAGATTTTCATACATAACTTTCCAGGAGCAACGTACTAATAGTTTTATCTACTGTATTTATTTGAGGATTTGACCATTGTTAAAGATATTGAAGTAATAACCTGTGACTAAACCGGTTTTCTCACTGATTTACTTCACTGAAAAGCACCTAATAAATAAAATACAGTATAATTTTATTCATACTTTACTGCTAGGCACCCAGCTGGATGTATTGCGAAATAAGTAGATGACATTTTGCTACGGTTTACGGTTGCATTGAGTGTTGGGTTACTTATATTCGGTTTTACATAAATTACACAGCTTATCGCACGATTTAGCTTAGTTGGGTTATTGTTACTTTTCTTACGAAATCACTGAGCAGTATTCGGTTTTAATTCAATAAGGTGCAAAGGCACCGGTTAAGTATGCTTAACCCAAGAAGATGTTTATGCTCCTTAATATCCTTATGTTATGGTTGTAAACTATTCATAAATCATAAATCCAATACCCTTAAATGAAATTGGATAATTCTAATTAATAATATGCGCAAATTGGCTTTTTAGGCTATCCTTTTCTTTATCTTTCAGTACCCAGGAGTATATGTAGGTACTAGCTTGTGCCCGCGGCTTCGCTCGAGTTAAATTCGAAAATTGCAGAATGCTCCATACAAACTTCCACCCCCCATGTTAGGAAAGTGGGGGGTTAGAAAGAGACAAACAGTAGCCTATGTCACTCTCCATCCCTTCAACTATCTCCACTTCAAAAATCACGAAAATTCGTCGCCCCGTTTTGCCGTGAAAGACTGACAAACAAATAGACACACACACTTTCCCATTCATAATATTAGTATGGATATTGTATAGTATAGTATGGATTACGTTTCAGAGTGTTTTCTTTTCATATTATTTCTTTTTTTTCTAAAATAATAGCTAGAGCTTAGTATGTAATTTAGATAATTGATAATTATAAGTTCTTATGTTAATTAGCAAGACAATTGTACGTGGGGTTATGAGTTACAATCCAGATTATCTAGGCTTTACAATTTATGTAGGCTGTCGTTTAGCCAAAACTAAAACATGTGGGCAGTTCTAACTCATTAACGACTAAATTCATAGCAAGTCAAAAATACAGGACGGAAACTTACATACCTGTTGTGATCGCATAAATTACAAAAAAGAAATATTTTTTTTCACATAATATAATTGTAGCAAAGTGTCTGCGTTTTCAGTTTTCACAAATGCAACAAGGAAAATGCTTAACTTGAAAAAGAAATGCTGCGCTTGAGATTAGCGTCCGTTCCATCAATTATTAATATATGCCTCAATTTACCACATTTTGGCTAAACCATCCATCCAAGAAAACATCGGGAAACACGAATTATGCGAAAACCTACGAGTACAAACCGAAATTTCGTCAACTCGCTAGCTTTGAACTAGAGTGTTTACTGACACGCGCACTATGTGAGCGGTTTCTTCACGCAATTATCACCTCTGGTGGCTAGCCGAATGGCACAAACGCTCACGAAACGCTCACGAAACGAAGCGCTAGTAGATATCTATCTCTATCGCGCTTGCGTATTGGCGCGACAGAGCCAGCGGCGTATCGCTTTCGTTTGGCGTCGGAGAAATGCCATTCGGCTACGGGGCCAGGCTGGCGGTCGGCGGGGGCAGGCGATAGAGATAGATATCTACTAGCGCTTCGTTTCGTGAGCGTTTCGTGAGCGATTGTGCCATTCGGCTAGCCACCCTGGGTGCGTAGCCGAATGGCATTTCTCCGACGCCAAACGAAAACGAAACGCTGCGCCAGTTAGCCTGGCTCTATCGCGCCAATACGCACGAGCGATAGAGATAGATATCTACTAACGTTTCGTTTCGTGAGCGTTTCGTGAGCGTTTGTGCCATTCGGCTACGCACCCAGTTGTTGACTAAGCTGTGGCAGGTACAGCCAGTAGAAAAAGGTACTAACTGTATCATATACCTACGCTATAATTTTATTTCAGATGAGGGTGTTGTGTTGACGCTCAGACGAGGGAAACTCTTTGAATTTTGTAATTTTCTTTCTGCATATATGGATACTTTTTGTTTTGTAGGTCCGGAAGAGGGAAGGAGGGAGGGAATCAACTAACGAAAACATGCATAACTTTATCGGGAATAACTTAAAATATAACTATGACTACACCATATAATTATGTCATTACCCCCCCTTACTTAACCCTTTCAGGCGCGCAATAATGCCGTCTAAAGATGTCGCTAACTAGACGTCGTTAACTAGGTACATTTTAATTAACATGCCTCGCACGAAATGGTTAAAATATTAGGTACATATTAGGTATAGTTATAAGTATGAGTGAATTCTTCGAAAATTACATACATAGTGCAATAAGTACATATTTATTAAGAATATTGAGTAATGTTTTAACTTGAGCAACACGATATACAATTATTTGCTTTGCGTTTGTTTGCCACAGGTTTGGTGTGTTTGACCCGCATTTGACCGCATTTAATAAATAAATGTAAAAAAAAATTCGATAGAACGAAATTTATATTCTGTGTTTATTTAGTTAATTGATTATTAAGATTCGGATAATACTTACTATAATATAACTGAACAGTTTTTAGGACAATAATATTTTAAAACAGTTCATTATATCCCAGTTAGTTATCCCACCTCACTATACGAGATCAAATTTTAAAATAATATCTAATACATATTATTATAATATTATTGCAGTTGTATCAAGTTTACTCCAGTAACTTTATAAATGTATCTCAAGCAAGATGTTAAGACTATGTAGAGATGTAGAAGAAATTGAACTGATTTTGAATTTAATCGTTTTAACGCCAGCTCAAACTTTTCTTAGCTAATAATTAGCTTTTATATAAATTATACAGCGTGTTACCACCACCCGGGCCTTTATTAAAACCAACAATAATACAGTCATTTAGCAATCGTTTGCGCAAATAGGCAAATCATACATAGTTATTTAAATTAACTGAAAAAATAATTTTCCGAAATCCCAACATTCCATGTAACGCGTGCACTTCTTAAATTGTCATTACTCACATCGCTCATACTTATGAGCTGTCATTGCCCTCACTTGACAAGTGTGTGTGCTGTACATTGCTGTGTGATACTATACAGCACGACCACGGATGATTTTATTAATTCTGATGCGGTACAAATTCACGAAAAAATGTACTTTTTTGTACTGTCGTTTAAAAAAAATGTACCCTTATGATTTTGGAGTTTCGACATAGGGCCCGGGGTCGTGCTAGGTAGGTACTCCCTGGCACGACCACACTATATTTAATGAGATTTTAAATTTCTGTTGCAGTACAAATTCACGAAAAAAAATGTACTTTTTTGTACTTACCTTTAAAAAAAAAATACCCTCATGGTTTCGGAGTTTTGACATGGGGTGTGGTCGTGCTAGATAGGTGGTACTTCCTGGCACGACCACACTATATTTATGTTTAATTTGATGGTGAAATGAATACTAAACAAGTGTTTTGAAATTGTACTATGTAAATTACTTCAAAAACTTAGTGCGGTCGTGCCAGGGAGTACCTATCTAGCACGACCACAACCCATGTCGAAACTCTGAAACCATGAGGGTACTTTTTATAAAAAGGTAAGTACAGAAAAGTACATTTTTTTTCGTGAATTTGTACCACTACGGAAATTAAAAAAATCATTAAATATAGTGTGGTCGTGCCAGGAAGTACCACCTATCTAGCACGACCACACCCCGTGTCAAAACTCCGAAACCATGAGGGTATTTTTTTTTAAAGGTAAGTACAAAAAAGTACATTTTTTTTCGTGAATTTGTACTGCAACAGAAATTTAAAATCTCATTAAATATAGTGTGGTCGTGCCAGGGAGTACCTACCTAGCACGACCACAGGCCCTATGTCAAAACTCCAAAATCATAAGGGTACATTTTTTTTAAACGTCAGTACAAAAAAGTACATTTTTTTTCGTGAATTTGTACCGCATCAGAATTAATAAAATCATCCGTGGTCGTGCTGTATAGTATCACACACATTGCTGGCAATAAAATTTTTGTTAGTAAGTTTATAAAGTTAAAACTTTTAATTATTAATTAAATTAAGGGCATGGTTAAGTTAAATAACTATGTGAGATTACGTTCCTTTGAAAAAACCCACTTGTTGGTAACATACTGTTTAAATAAGTCTTCAGGGAGAAATTTGAAACTTACTGGTATTTGATAGAATGATCCATTATTAACAGTCTGGTAGGAAGTGAGAGGAACCACAGGAACTGATCCGTTTCTGAGCAGAATCGGCCCTTGCACCGGCGTCACGGCTGGCTGGCCCGAATCTGAAAACAAACATAACCTTCAATTAGTACTAATATAAGTATATATATACTTATGTCGGCGATCGATCGTATTATGATTTGGCAGACCGTGAGATGTGAAAATCATTGTCTTGTTCCTTGAATCGTACGTGGAGTTCCTATTTCTGGGAAATTTTCCCTTGGAGCATCTGAAGAAAACCTAACAAATAACGAATCTATCCTGCCGATCTATTTTTTTAATGCGATTACCTTAAAAATGGTACACAGTAACTTGACGCCGGTCTTCAGAATTGACAACATGTCATATTTTTGAGTACTACTTTTTATTGTTTGGTTTGAAAGAACTCAATAATAAAAGAGACACGTATTTTTTTATTTAAAAAAAAACTGCTATTTTAATGTGAAAATCCCTCTTTATTACTACTTCGAGCAGAGAGCGCGTAAGTTACAAACGTCAAGCCTCAACTTAATGACGTCACATGTGTTGTTTCATACACCTAAGGAAACGACAAAATCATTTCTAAAAAAAAAAAAGTTTTAACAGTCGGCTTAAACAGTCCGGTATGTCTGACTGTCAAGTGTCACTGTCAACTAATAGTGAATGACTATGAGCCATAGACCGACTTCCGGTTGGGACGCCATCATAGCGGTTTCGTGTCGTGAATAATTTATTTTTCTTCTACTCATTAATGTTGTTTAAAGTGTAATATTGATAGCGTATTATGCAGTAAACTAATGGTGTAGTGAGAAGCTGATGAAGAATTGTTCTCGAAACGCGTTTAGCCTCTTTTTTGTCGTAAACGGCCGGTAGTCCACGTGCTCTTGTAAAATCTAGCTATCAATTTACAAGTGCTAAGTCACCGTACAATGTCGTACTTACCGTACAAAAATTACTAATATTAGCTCATATCACCTTGACACTGGCGAAATAGTCCCAATGGACTGAAGCCATTTAATTTTAAAAACTGAACTGATAATTTTCCTGTGAGCCGCCGGCATAAAGAATGTACTAATGATCTCACAAAAGATTACCAAAGACCGTGCAAAATAAGAGGAAATGTCCAAAGTAGAGCTTGAACACAGACATGTCCAAAGAATTAGTGCAGCCTGCTTTATTATTTTAATTCCGCGTTGTCCACTCTTCGCCTCATTTGCAGAAATATGTAAGTATGTTACATTGCTTTTCTTTATATGTATGGCAAGCGTGACGCAGTCTTTACGCAAGGTATAACAGCGCGATGTGTTGTGTGCAAAACTTTCTTCCTATATCTATGGTTGGTTAAACTTTTATGGATAAATTGGATTGGCCATATGAAATGGTTACATGGTTGATACCCGAGCAAGCGAAAGATTCCAACATTGAACCGCGAGCGTAGCGAGTGTGGTTCAATAATTTTAGTAGTAGTAGTAAAAGTGGAATCTTGAGCGTTGCCAATATTGATACCCGAGCAAGCGAAAGTTTCAATATTGAACCACGAGCGTAGCGAGTGGTTCACAAAGTGGAATCTTGACGTTGCGAAGGTTAAACAAACGTTGCCTCAAAGTGAAACACAAAATTTTTCACCACACCAACACGAACAAAATACTGACTATAAAACATGAAACTAAATCAAATCCCATCAATTTATCCAATATTTATGATTCGAAATCATTTATCATAGGAAAATTCTACCAATCAGCCTAAGACATCAAGTTAAAATTTGTATGAAATTACTCTTTTGGATAAAATGCAATATTGCTATTTGCTATATGTGGTGAAAAACACTTTATTGCACAAAACAAATTACATAGTGCACAGAGAAGTTATGTCTCAGAAGCGGTTAGAAATATGAACAAAAGGTAGTTGATTGGGGAAATATGACGCACGACGATTCCTTCTTTGCTTGAAAGTACATCGTTCTCTTACACCCGGCATAACAGTTTCGCCATATTTCGGTACCCATAGTTCGTATGCACTAATTAGTACAAATTACTCACACACAGATAGACAACTGCAGTTCATTGACTCGTCTTTAAAACAACACTGTATTTAAAACTTTTTTGCGTATTTTTTCACAGCGCGTATTACGTGCATCGTATGCCGGCGCTTTTGCAAACTGAAGGTGCTTCGGACTTCCTTGCCTCTCTTAAAAACGAGGGTCAATTGAAATACACTTCACACGTGTATACAAATATTTGTTGTGGAGCTCACACAAAAAACTTAAACAATCAAACGTTTTTATAACTTCAAAAAATTTTAATGTAAAGAATATTATTAATGTTACTTTGTGTCTTTCAAATTTTAATTGTGTATTTTGTCAATGGTTATTCATTAAGCAGTCATATCCTGTGGAATTTTCACGAGAAGTATTATTTTAGAATATCAAGAATAGATTGGAATTTTTGGAACTTTTTTGCGAAACAATACTTACTTCTTCAACTAGAAATATTTACAGAAACATTCGTCTTCTATGTACAAGCAAGCATAGACTGCTATCTAGCTCGAGTCTGCCTAAGCTAACTTCTTCAACGAATTTGAAAGAAATAAGCGTGAAAATGTCATTAAAAATGACAAAATTTTCTTGGTTTGATGTTTTATTATCAATCATTCTTTTACAGGTTGTCATAAGTCATAACAAAGTTAGCTAGGTCTAACTCTATCTAACAGACTACTGAAATTTTGCAGAATCACGTAATAAATTATAGGAATTTTCGACCTCGCCTAGAGTGCGATGACGCCAAATATTCAAGCCAAGTCAATGTTAAGAGCATCAAACCTTTGAGCTTACTAAACAATAGGTACTTCCTTTTATTCTTTGCTAATATTTGCACTGCGGTGTGGTTTGATTGATCTGATATCATCTAAGTGACCTAGATATTTTTCACAATCTTCGCGCTCGTCATTTTTCACCAGAAAGGCAGAGTCTGGAGTTTTTCATGATCCACTAAAGCTTTTTCACTGTCGTCAGATCTTAGATTATGGTATTTATTGATTTAATTTAAAACTAGCCAAGAACATTGTAGGCCATATTATTGCCAATAAGCGTCCTTAAAATGGTATGAGTTAAATCAAAAGGAACTCTAACAATTAAAGTACACATTACACAAGTATATTATGTCTGCCAAAAATTATTAAGGATGTACCGGTACGTAACTTTTAAGTAGGTAGGGACATAAAAATGGAAATCATGTAATACTCTATGATTCATACCATAGGCATTACAAGAAAAACAAGGTAATTTCATCAGAGAGCTAGGCGCGTCATCTATTCAGGTCAAATGTTACAAAACTACTAATCTCTCCACATGTAGCTAGTTAAGGGGTATATGGGGAGGAGCATCATCCTTGTAGAACTCTAGTAGTAATTTTATTAACAGTAAGTACAGTACATTTTAAATGTGGTAATGTATAGTCCTTACATAAATACACTAAACATGGCGGACTTGTTGCTTATAAAAACGAGCTTCTATTTGTGATAAATTAAATTACACGCACGATGAAATTGGTTTAACAGAAAAATTGATAAATTAAATTACACGACTAACGATGAAAAATTGGTTTAACACCCCGTCGTTTTTGCGTCGGGGGTTAAAAACAACACGTTTGAAAAAAAAATCATCTGTTATAATTATAAAATACATTTTTTTTTAATAAATATATTTTTTTAATAAATACAAAATTATCGATAATCGTCTAGAATCCTGAGACAACAATAATGCTTATACTCGAGTTTATTAAAACATTCAAAAGTTTTAAGGACATTTTGCACACTACCGAACCAAACAGCGGATGTTATGTGACATATACATAGTATAATATAATGCAAAGAATTATTTGAGTAGCATAGATGATAACTAATGGTTACATGAAAATATTATGCTGTAGGTTTGTTTCGTTGAATTGTTTCAGTTTAACTTGCGATATTCAATTTTAATACATAACTGACGCAGCTATGTGCATAGTATCTTCGCCTTAAGCAAATGTCGGTAACGTTAAAGAAGACATTAAGAGATTGACGCGTTCATACATAAACATTACAGTAATTGGTCTCACTCACCTCGCTTAGACTCCATTGATTAATATGTGAAACAAGCTTAGACATTAAACTTTTACGATCATGGTGTAGTTAGAGAAAATTGCTTTTGAATCTTAAAAAACATTGCGTCGGATTTTCGAATATGGGTGTAGATATAGCACCTTGGGTCGCTCGCCCAGTAGTTCTCTTTAATTTGAGACCTAACGAGACTCCATCCAACAGCAAAAAGCCGGTATGCTAGAAAAAACTATCCGCTGTTGGAGTTGGATGACAAGCTGATGATGGCGTCTTATATTGTTTAGAGCATTGGGTTGTGATCCAGTGGTTGTGGGTTCAAGACTCACTCAAGGCAGTGTTTTTTTTTAAATATTTCTAAGATTTATGTAAGGTACAGCTACAGCGGGGCAAATCTCGACTGGGTGGCAATTGTAACTAATTAAGTTTTTCCATTATTACACTGTGATGTTGAGTTCTACACGTATCCACTGAACACTCCTACCATAATATAACCGGTGGACACTCTATTTAATAATGCAAACATTGTAAAACATGGAAAAAATGGGCCAGTTACATTTGTCCCCCAGTCGAAATTTGCCCCATCCTTTACCTTATCCTTTATCTTTACCTTAGTATACTCGTATCTGTAGACCACAGGTGCATTGAGCCACAACCTTCCATCTACGTGAACAAACAAGGCTCGGCCCTAAGTAAAGTTTGTCTAAAAGACAGTCGAGAATATTGACCTTAAATGCTCTGGGATTTTAAGAAACTTGCATGATTCATTCGTCCATGACATAGAACAATAAAATATCAAGATTATCAAGTTTTTTTTTTTGTAAACACCACTTATATAAACTGCGACAAATACTAGAAAAGATAAAATTGGCACAGTTTTAAAACCTTAATGGATTATGATTTGAAGGAGTTCATACTTCATGTTTCGCTGATGATTGATGAGATGATTGTTTAAGGCTGTCATTATGATGCAAAATTGATAGAGACGTTACAAACTTACAAACAACTCAGACATAAGAATACGGCAAAGAAGAATACCTGTGTTAAACAAGCGGAAGTCAAGAAATTTAAATTGCAGGTCATACCGCTGTACATGTCATCAACCTTGTGCATTCTATTTTATTTATACAGGATTAGTAAATGTCAGCAGTCCTACATTAAAAACGTATCTACATATCTATAACTTTACTTATGCGTACGTATCCAGACGAGGAGCAAATAAATCGCAACGCTAAACCGAAAATATCAATTATACGATTAACATTTTTCCGAGTCTTTTGCTGTGAATTCAAACGACCTTGCTTCCGATAACGATTCAAATTGGCCAATGCCGCATCCTCAAATCTCCGAGTTTGTTAATAAATTAACATATCTAACTATAAATAATGCTGAGGTCGCAATCAACGGAACATGAGTAAATATGATTACTTGATTAATACAACATAATAAATGGCTAAGATTTTGACCTCAGAGTTCTGAAGCTAATTAAGATTGCCAAATTTCATAGAACCATACGTAAACAACTAAAAAACAGCAAAAACTTTCTAACGAAGATTGGATAACTTTTCTCATTAGCATTGTGGGTACCAGGATTTTTTAAAGTTACTCGATAGCCTAAACATCACTGAAAATAACATGCTTTGTATGGAGAAAGGGAACAGCACCTCGAAACGGTTAATTATTAGAACCAAAAATTACATAGGTATGGTATGCATTGTCCTCGAATGCCCACTGACAAAGTACCATGGCCCAGTGGAAGATTTAAAAACACGAGCGCAGCCATTGCCTACTTGGAGGAATGCAAATTTAGATTATAAGTTAGCTAATAATGTATATACAGTGTACCTACTGTAGTTTTAATTGCCATACGACAAATAAATAAACATACATTTTCCGTGTCCTCGATAGCGTAATCGAGGAAAGTAATTATTGTAATTAGTAAAACACCAAAACGCATGCTAGAGGACCAGTATATGCTGCGTTTAGCATAGTAAAGTAACAAATTATTGAGATATGTTTTTAATAGTATAATAAAATCGCTGACATGAACTTTTCCAATGGAAGGTTGAGGTAGGCGATGGCTGAGAAACAAATTATACTCGTGAAGTCGCGAACGGGTGCTGTTTGTGGAGACCGGTCTATGAGCTTAAACGACTCACGTGTTTTATAGCTTTATTTGAGTAAAGTTGACAAGATATTTCATTAAATGATTGTTTATTTGACTGTTTTGATTCATGATTATTTCCTTGTTTAAAACATTGTTCTACGTAAATGTCGGCTCTTAAAACTTCCTTATTTCTGTTTCTTAATCCATTATGTTCACTAGCTTTCCATCAGCATCCCGTAGCCGAATGGCTCCGACGCCAAACGAAAGCGATAGAAATACGCAAGCGCGATAGAGGAGCGCTTCGTTTCGTGAGCGTTTCATGAGCGATTGTGCCATTCGGCTAGCCACCCAGGGCAGATTTTAAGAGGATACGGTAGCGAAAATGCTAAAATGGAAGTAGCCCCCCTTTCAACTTGGGAATTTTAGTTAAATATACAAGTGTTATTAACTAGATTAATCGAAAAAAAAAATGTCCATTAAGAACAACTCAGTCAAAGATATTTCAAAAAAATCTTTAAAATCGAGGTTCCGCTCTCGACTCTTTCCTCCTTCAAAACTTAATCAATCGGAACGAAATTTGAGAATCTGAATAACAATGAAATAATCTATGTCGGACCGTTTAACTTTTTTGGTTAATTGTTACCAATCTTGAGTTTTGAGACTTTTATTGCGCCACAATGAAAAAGGCCGTTTTTGGAAATTTTTGATTGGCTCTAGAGTCTTTAAAAAGCAGAATATCAAAGAAATCAAAACGGCCCGACACAGATAAAAATAATAACAATCTGTATTGAAAAAATCATTGCTCTATCTTCAAAAACCAGGGAGGAAATAGTCGAGAGCGTTTGTATGGAGAATTGACCCCTACCGTATCGTCTTAACGTCGCGTTTGTGTGTGGGTGGGATCATCGTCATCCCCCTTGCGTTATCCTGGCATTGGCCACGGCTCATGGGATACATTTATTTTTAGGTTAACAAAAATGTTAAAAAACCGTATATTTATAAATTATATATTATACTCTTGTTCACAAAACTATCAAAAAAGTATTCTAGAATATTTTTATATTTATTTTTATTAATAACATTCAGACTGTAAATGCACTAGGTGCTAAAAAGATCTAAATTTTTTTTATTAATATTTTTAAAAAGACCTATTTTTTTTTATTAAGGTACTTTAAAATATAGGAAATCACTTGATAACTACTCTTCTTTTTGAAAGTCAGTTAAGAAAAACAAGAAAAAAATTTAGAAAATTCTTATTCCATTGTCCAAAATCCATAGGAATAAGGGACAGAGGAATAAGAAATTATCGAAAAAAAACCAATGATTCATAATGTGTATATACAACGCGGCTGTCGTTAATAATATGAATAGATAGTACGTAAAGCAATTAATTAACCAAAAAAGTACAGTTTTAAAAGTTACACAAATCCCAAAAAATCGAACAGAGTAATAAGAATGATACCTATTAATATTAATCACTGAAACCTACGCTTGTACCTACATAGGTCTGAATTGGTTTCGACCCTAACCTATATTACCGATTTTTTTAAATCAAATCCGTGGTAAACAAGTCATGCCTGTCTATAACTACAAGCGGCAGCGATTTTAATAGCTACCTACCATTAAATACTTAAATTTCTACATATAGGTAGTAAGTACATTTTGCTCTGATTCTCTCAATCGTAAACTTAGCTTGAAGTCTACTTGCTACTACTATTCTCAACTACAAAAAAGTCTATAATTTATTATCAAAAATCATGTCGTCTATCTGTCTCAAGTGTCTCAGACGCTACTCATTTGAATATTAGTTGGCAACCAACGTAACCATTGAAGGGCACCTTCAATTTTATGGCTATAAAGACAGCTTTTTAACATTTGTGTCGAAGGCTGACTTCCACGAGTAGATAAATTTAATGTTCACTTATTCGTTTACACTCAATTGAATAATCCAAGAGTTATTTTGAGCGTAAACTTCGTATTGTTTATCACTCAGGTGACAAATTACGTGACTATCGTTGCCAATTGCTAATTTGCCATCTACAGAAATAGCAACTTTGTTTACTTTCACACTTTTCGGCATGTTTTCCAAATATATTTAAGTATATTGTCTGAAATTGGTGATATTCAGACTACAGCTTGGCAAAAAGGAGTAGAAATTGAATTTCTTTTTTTATTTCGTCGTCTTTGAACTTTAATTGAACTAGGCGGTAATTTCAACTTGTATAAAGGCGAAGCTAGGTATCCTAGACGAAGAGACGGGGGTACTTAAATCTGGTTCGATTCGATTGTGCCGCCGTGTAAGGTCAGCATTTGAAAGAGCTGTCTGGAATATTTATGCGCGCCACTTGGACTTATTGCCGTGAAATATTATCTCCGCTATAAACTCAGATGGCTGTAATAATGTAAGTAGATACTTGAATTGTAATTTTGTGTGAGATATGATAGGTTATTATTATGTTCCAAATATTAATAAATATTTTGCATTCATATATTTTAGCTCTAAGTTAAAAAATTAAGTTGTACAAAATTTTAAACCCCGGGTGTATTCAGAAATGTAAATAAAAGTGAAAAAAAACCCATACCATCAAGGCATAATTAACTGTGACTTAATTCATTAGGATCATTCAGAAATGGGTAACAACTGTATAGGCTCAACAAAGATTGAAAACGAAATATTACCCATTATCATTCTCCCTGATCATTGTGTCACAAATAATGAAATCGGAAATAATTTTTTTGGAAAGGGATGTTCGATAGTTCAGAATATGAGGAAACTGGATATTGTACCTATTGGACCTTATACTCATTCTCAGTTGCAATATCTACTTACTGTTACCCTTTCGCAATATAGCACAATTTACCAGCAAAACTGTACCTATGAAATAAACTGTGTCCTTATACATTATGACGTAACAAGTTAGCCTGTCAGCCAGGCACGTTTTAATACTACACGACAAAAAGCTCCTTTCACACGCGTCTCTTGTTTCGACACTTTATGAACCTGCACTGTTACATAAATAAGTTGGAACGATGCAACTCGAACATTGTTGTATGTTAAACTTGTTCCAGAACCTGAATTAAGGTGATCTTAAAATGCCTAGGTTGCATTACAGTGATATAGTAGGAGCGAAATCTGATAACAGACACACTGACAAAGAATTTTGTGGCGGTAGGTTGGACTTCAATATTGTCTGGTAGGTAGGTATTATCAGCAGAAATTCTGACAGAAAGGTCCTTTTTTCTGTTTGATAGAAAAGTCCCCCTTTCTATCGAAATTCAGATTCTTATTGCTTTGATAGCTTAAGCTAAGCTGTTACTAAGTAATTTTGTCAACGTGGAATTGACAGTCCGTTTTCGGAAAATACTGTCGAACCTAAAGTAACATCATATGATACTTTCTCTCAACAGGTTACATCAGGCGGCCCAATTCCGAATGCCCGACCTGCACGCAAGAGCTTGAAAGCGAAACCAAGGTCAGGCGATGCGCATGATCATGCGCGATGAGATGTGAATGTGCTTTTCGGCTTTACGAATGCTCCTTGTCTTTGCTACAATAAACTTTGTTAAGTATTTTATATTTTCTGAACTTTCTAAAAATAAGTTGTAAGTAGTATTTATTAATTAAACTTAAAATGTTGTAGGTAAATAATGAGACACAGACAATACACCTTTATCGTGAGTATCGTCACTGTTCTACTAATGCAGTCTTGTCATACTCGTATAATATAACCATAAATATTTCAATGAAGTTTGTTTTACATGTGATTGCAATCTTTATGGATGATTCTTGTCACGATGTTTCCGCTATATCTGACAGAATCGTCCTTTTAATTGCTCCAAAATCCAAGCTTCATCTGATCTAATCGTTTTGGCATTCGTGTGAGGTTGTTGAAGTCTTGGAAGATTTTGCCAAGGTTATGTTTAAAAATCTAGAGTATTCTTTGGCTAGACAATATAACTGATGTAAAACTATAGAGCACAAATGGGTGAGTACAATATAATATGACTAAATCTAAACCAAATTAAAAAATTGTCTGACAATTGCTATCTCGACTGAAAAAGACGGAGATGGACTGTATGGAACTAATTACGAATGATAACTGCTGGTTTACCTTTTAAATGTATATTTAATAAATATTATGAGATTACAAAACCAAACACAATCAATGACAATTTATAACTAAACAAAAAACATATGCCAAATTGACAGTCAAATCTATACTACATATTTCAATTCTGCAAAGAGTTTGGAATATCGACTATCTCGTATTGTGTAAATTGTATAGTATAAAGAGAATTAATAAAACGATAAGATTCAATGATAGTTAACCCTGGCAACAGTATTAGCGGGGGTTGTGAACTTGTGATACTTGTAATAAATCTCGAGATATTATAATAAAATAACAATTTGTTGCCTGATTTCGTTGGCTACATAATGTAGGCCGAGTAAGGAGTGTAAGCAGTTTAGAATTTACTTTTACTTCATAATCATATTTTGTCCATAAAGTACCTTCATAAATTTTTAGACTTCATTTTATAAAATAACTAGCTTTTACCCGCGGCTTCGCCCGCGTAATAAAAGTATTCTTATTGAAACGTTTACAAAAAATAAGATTTTCATTTGGATCCGTAGGTTTCTTTGTAGGTACAGATGTCCGCGATTATTTCGATTAAGGTAAAGCGGGGCAATTCTCGACTGGAGGGCCATTGTAACTGATCTATTTGCTGTACGGTCCGGTTTTGGCTGACTGTACCTTACACATATTACTATTGCTTTAAAATAAATTCTTGCAATGATTGTAGAATTGTTACAAAGCGACCACAGCGTAGGTAGTAGGTACGAATATGTATGTATTTTACCTATTTAAATATTTATACTGGGGAAACTTCATACAACCCACATAGCCAGTATCTCGACGCTATGGTCGGTAAGTACTTCCTTGCATTATCGCTTACAATTTTTTCCATTTTGCTTATACTTATTGCAAACGTAAACATATAAAAGGCAAGCAAACAACGATCTTTTTACAGCACATTGAATGTAATAGTTATTACGGATGCAGGATACTCGCCGATGCCTACTTACTAATACCTTCCCACTGAGCCACCTGCATTTTATCCCCGTCCCCGTCCCCTATTTCTATCCCTATCCCTATCCCTAACCCTATCCCGTTCCGTCCCTGTCCCTGTCCCTGTCCCTGTCCCTGTCCCTGTCCCTGTCCCTGTCCCTGTCCCTGTCCCTGTCCCTGTCCCTGTCCCTGTCCCTGTCCCTGTCCCTGTCCCTGTCCCTGTCCCTGTCCCTGTCCCTGTCCCTGTCCCTGTCCCTGTCCCTGTCCCTGTCCCTGTCCCTGTCCCTGTCCCTGTCCCTGTCCCTGTCCCTGTCCCTGTCCCTGTCCCTGTCCCTGTCCCTGTCCCTGTCCCTGTCCCTGTCCCTGTCCCTGTCCCTGTCCCTGTCCCTGTCCCTGTCCCTGTCCCTGTCCCTGTCCCTGTCCTGTCCCTGTCCCTGTCCCTGTCCCTGTCCCTGTCCCTGTCCCTGTCCCTGTCCCTGTCCCTGTCCCTGTCCCTGTCCCTGTCCCTGTCCCTGTCCCTGTCCCTGTCCCTGTCCCTGTCCCTGTCCCTGTCCCTGTCCCTGTCCCTGTCCCTGTCCCTGTCCTGTCCCTGTCCCTGTCCCTGTCCCTGTCCCTGTCCCTGTCCCTGTCCCTGTCCTGTCCCTGTCCCTGTCCCTGTCCCTGTCCCTGTCCCTGTCCCTGTCCCTGTCCCTGTCCCTGTCCCTGTCCCTGTCCCTGTCCCTGTCCCTGTCCCTGTCCCTGTCCCTGTCCCTGTCTCATCTAATCTAAGGTTAGCTGGAAGAGATCCCTTATAGGGATAAGTTCGCCTTTGTACCTCTGTTCCTGTAAACTGTATATGAATCTGTTGTACACAATAAAGTGATTACTACTACTACTACTACTACTGTCCCTGTCCCTGTCCCTGTCCCTGTCCCTGTCCCTGTCCCTGTCCCTGTCCCTGTCCCTGTCCCTGTCCCTGTCCCTGTCCCTGTCCCTGTCCCTGTCCCTGTCCCTGTCCCTGTCCCTGTCCCTGTCCCTGTCCCTGTCCCTGTCCCTGTCCCTGTCCCTGTCCCTGTCCCTGTCCCTGTCCCTGTCCCTGTCCCTGTCCCTGTCCCTGTCCCTGTCCCTGTCCCTGTCCCTGTCCCTGTCCCTGTCCCTGTCCCTGTCCCTGTCCCTGTCCCTGTCCCTGTCCCTGTCCCTGTCCCTGTCCCTGTCCCTGTCCCTGTCCCTGTCCCTGTCCCTGTCCCTGTCCCTGTCCCTGTCCCTGTCCCTGTCCCTGTCCCTGTCCCTGTCCCTGTCCCTGTCCCTGTCCCTGTCCCTGTCCCTGTCCCTGTCCCTGTCCCTGTCCCTGTCCCTGTCCCTGTCCTGTGTCCCTGTCCCTGTCCCTGTCCCTGTCCCTGTCCCTGTCCCTGTCCCTGTCCCTGTCCCTGTCCTTGCCCCTGTCAAATTATCATGCTAGGAGGTGAACTATAAAAAATCCTTTCTTAGTGCTCCTCTAAGGAACTTCCGTGTTAATTTGAAATCTCTTGAACCAGAAGTAAAGATAAAAACTAAAGCTATACTTATGGCTATTTTGGATATTTTAACCTCATTGCACAACAACAGGGGAGAATATTTCTTTTCCACCTCATTAAATTTTAAAATCGTTGTATTTATCGTGATCAGCGACCCGATAAACCATAAAAACGATACCCATATTGTGCTTTTGACTTTACCCCCTTTGCACCCCTTTAGGGGTCAAATTTCTTTAGAAATCCTCCTGTGAAGTTTCGAATAAAATAGTCAAACTAATCTTGTTTCCCCATACAAACTTTGAACCCCCATTTCACCCTTTTAAGAGGATAATTTTGAAAAATCCTTTCTTAGTGCTCCTCTACACTATATAAGGAACCTACTTGACAAATTTGACGTCTCTAGGACCAGCGGTTTCGGCTGTGCGTTGATATGTGTGCTGTGCGTTGATGTGCGGTCAGTCAGTCAATATCCACTTTTATATATTTTTTTGATATTTAAACCCCATTGCACCACTACAGGGGAGAAGGTATTTCACTTCCGCCTCGTTAGATTTTAAAAACGTTGTATTTATCGTGATCAGCGACCCGATAAACCATAAAAACGATACCCATATTGATTTTTTGACTTTATCACCCCCTTTTCACCCTTTTAGGGGTTAAATTTTCAAAAAACCTGAAACACGTATTCAGTCATATGTCTTAAGGAATCTTCCTGTGAAGTTTCGAATAAATTAGTCAAACTAATCTTGTTTCCCCATACAAACTTTGAACCCCCATTTGACCTCCTTAGGAGGTGAATTTTGGAAAATCCTTTCTTAGTGCTCCTCTACACTATATAGGGAACCTACGTGCCAAATTTGAAATCTCTAGGACCAGCGGTTTCGGCTGTGCGTTGATATGTCAGTCAGTCAGTCAGTCAGTCAGTCAGTCAGTCAGTCAGCTTCTTCTTTTATATATTTAGATGGAATCTGATGTTAAATTCAGGTATGTACCAAGTCAAGCTAATCACGATTAAAATAAGATAACTGACACGCATTAGTTGGTTCAGTTTAACGCTCTCCTTTTGTTCGGCCGCAGCCGAAGGCCACGTCTGCCATCGACTGATAGTGGAAGTAATTGGACCGATCGTGGCACTACTTCACTGTCTACTAGACGTTTAAATAGACTATTCGTAGATCACGATCATTCGCGTGTACTAGCCGTTATCTAGATCAATATAAAGTACCCAAGTTGTCCACTGTATCGTATACGCGTATAAATTATCCGCGACTGACCACCACTTTATGTTTATTTAAGATTAAGATAAACTATGATTACTTTACCTGATCCAGTATCGTCGTCGTAGTATTCATCGTCGTAGTCGAGAACGGCGTGCAGTTGTGTTTTGCCACCGGATCCTCCAGTTTCCACTTTAGTGAAACCGGGAGGCCGGTCTGACGGAGTTTGAGCACTGCTGCCGCCACTGCCACCTTTTGTTCCAGGGTTTATTTGCGGTCGAGGTTGCAACGGCGCTGGGGTTGAAAT
This sequence comes from Leguminivora glycinivorella, assembly GCF_023078275.1. NCBI lineage: Eukaryota > Metazoa > Arthropoda > Insecta > Lepidoptera > Tortricidae > Leguminivora > Leguminivora glycinivorella. Next base: position 9,092,086 of record NC_062981.1, read on the forward strand.
AGGTCCATTATTAAAGTTGAAATTATTCACATTCTGGTTCGAGGGACCCTCGAACCTTCGACTAGATGTTGGACTCGGTGTCGTCGCTGGTGGATAAGGCGCGTCCGAGTAGCCTGGATTATAAAGCGGTCGTGGACCACTCTTCTGATTAATTCTTCTTTGCTCGTAATCGTAATCCCCCGTCGGATCGTGGACATACTGCCCCGTGTTGTCGTACTGAGGATTCACTTCTTGCACTCGTTGGTTTTCTATTTGTATGTCTAACCTACTATTTTGCTGATATATTTGGGTATGAAGCTGTCCCGCGTAAGGGTTTTGCGGGACTTCTTCGTGACGCGGGTAATGTGTAAACTGGTTGGGAGGAGGGAGGTAGGCGGTGCCAGCACGTTTTCGAATTTTAGACCTTCGTTGCTGTTGGTTCACTGGTGGAGCGAAGGGCTCGTTGCCAGGTGCTAAAGGGTCACTGTCTGGCTGGTGGTCCTTTGGAGAGTAAAGAAGGTCATCTAGACCGAGCCTCAAGGGTCCAGGCACTGGGGACGTATCAACAAGGGCCGGACTGGCCGCTGCGACCGACGCCAGCGTAAAATTCGCCAACGCCATTCTCAGTAATGCGGCATTGGCGTGAAATGTCAACTGTCTAAGTCAATATAATCTACGTTCGAAGCGCTATTACGGCCGCGATTGCATAATGCCGCGAGAGGTTTGGAGGCGTCTAGGTGCACGGCCGTCTTCGCATAGTCGGAGCACAGACTGATATCCCCGCCGCACTATTGTCACTATGAATCACAAGCCCCGAAAAGCTTGTCACGTTATCTGAAACAATAAGATCACGTTTATAACACAGAGTACATAAATTACTTAGCAATTCCTAAGATCTAATAAACAAAAGAAAATTTACGACCTAGTGTTCTAGAGTCGCGTCTGTATTTTTCTAGCATTTTATGGCCGGATTTCCCCTCATTTTGCTGTATCCTTGCTACTTTACAAATGGCATTTGGTTCGAAATGCGAGAATCGTGATGCCATTCGATGATCTTCGCGAACGCTTTTGGTACCGAAACTAGGGAAACCCCACTCCAAATATGTTGAACGATCCGACTCGCAGACAAAAGATGTAATATGATCACAAAAGACTCCGATTATACAATAGCATGAATACAAAATAGGAATTTTGCTCTTAGCGAATAACAATGTTGCTACTAGTCGATCGATAACCACTTTAATGTATGAATTTGTCTTTTGTTTAATGCGGGTGTTGTCTTTTGAAACACCCATTGAATTATTATTATGGATATCTATCGTAATTTAGATTTATTTATGGTACATTGTAAGCGCCACGGGAAGTAGTAAATTGCTATTGCAACACCGAGATTTAACGTTACTCAGATTGTGATCGTTTAGGTAAAGTGGGTGCTAATGGTAGGTATATGTACATTATGTACATAGATCATGTTCATGTTATGTTGTTTAAATAGGATTAAGATTTAAACACAATAAAAGTATGTACATTATAAAAAAGTAGGTACGGATGGTAAAAATCCAAATATAACATAATCTTTAAGTTGAGTAAACCAACAACATAATAGGTTCCGAACGATGTTTAGGTTATGTTACTTATTAACTAGTACCAGTAATACCTAATTTAAAAAATGATTTTGTTTTTATGTATATACAAAGAAGCTAGTAGGCTGAGTTTAAAGGTATTTGTCTTTTCAGCTTATAGGTATTGTCATACTATGATCACTGGTTCTTTAAAAGGAAACGCTAAGTAGTTCTTGAAAATTCATAGAAGAAAATGGTTTAGCAAAATGATTATCAATTTCTCAACACGAATTTGAACAAGTTTTTATGTGCCCCAAATATCCGAGAGGAATGTTGTTTTAAGTGTTTTGTGACTCATTCGTAATAAGGAATCGGATTAAGTCATGATTAAGTAATATTATGACGTTTTGTTTCCTTTTCAATAAGGATTTGACGTTGAAATTCTTACTCGTAAATTTGCATTAGTGACGTGCGATGTAACCTATTATTCTAAATATCAATCAAATTTTAATAGCTTATTGCACCAATTCGATTCTAAGTATATTATATTATTATATTTTATTGTATCATATATTTTACTTTAGCACGATTCAGTGTTTTAAAACGGTCAAAAATAATGAATGTAATAATAGGATGACCGATGATGCCATTTCAGAAGTGACTACAGCTTCCGTATGATCTTGAATGACGAATCCGGGTGGAGCACGATTTACAAAACTATAAATTTGGACCAATTAATGACAGTTAGGTATCATGTTCTCCATCATGATATGATACAATATGTTTAATTGCATTATGACGAATAAAAGTAGATTTTATTAGGTGTTCGAACACGTGTCGATAACTGATACTGAAACAATGAATCCTAAAAGTGGGTAGGTACAGTCAACCAAGTGGAACCCACTAGCCACTGAACTATGTCAAAGTGACGTTATAAAAAAAAATATTATAGGACGTGAACACAGATTGACCGAATCCCACGGTAAGCTCAAGAAGGCTTGTGTTGTGGGTACTCAGACAACTATATATAATATATAAATACTTATATACATAGAAAACATCCATGACTCAGGAACAAATACGACTATACTTCATCACACAAATAAATGCACTTACCGGGATTCGAACCCGGGACCGCGGCTTAACAGGCAGGGTCACTACACGCTAGACCAGACCGGTCGTCATTAGTTTGTAAGAAGAAATCTCTTACAATCTGATATATAACGTCACTATGTCATTTTGACATGTTTGCAGAGTGGCCTAGGATTCCAATTGGCCAATGTTTGCACGTACATATGTTACTACTTTAATGAGTCTTATTTTGGGCACAGCTAGCCCTCACAGCTATCGCCGAAGATCATCAGGATCACGACGTTTGCTCACGCCGCCGTGGGAAACCCAATGACGGTGCAGTGAGTTGCAATTCACACTATGACATACATAACACGCTTTCCGAATCTTAAATACAGTAGGTAATAAAGTAGTTAGAATTAGATAAAATGGAAATATATAATTTCCATACCAAATTGTTGCTTGTGATTTTAATGTCAAAAATATGCCAGTAATATAATAAACAGTAGAGAAACCCTAGATTTAATCCTATTCAATCTTTCTTCTATTCAAAAGTTAAGAAAAAGTTTGCATTGTGTTGACTTAAATTATGGCTAGCCCTTAAAGCCCTTTTAAGATGTGGTATAGTTTTACAAAATTTCAGAAACGTATTCGTTAATATTTCTCATAATAAAACTAATAAACATAAAATGCGCGTTGGGTTTTAACAATAAAAACCGGCAAAGTATAGTACTGAAATATTTAATTATTTCCAAACATGTAATATGTATAAAGAAAAGACAGTTTAACAATTGAACTTACTCGTACATCAACTTGTTAAAAAGTAATGCCCTTTCAATTGATCGATTACAACTGCATGGGAATCTCGATAACGTGCTCACGTGGAAAGAAGTCGATTATGAAATGACGAATCTGTTCCATTTGTGATCTATCCGTGTATTACGTTACTACGTTATTCTCACGTGAACATCGTTAACATGGTTACATGGCACGATTCAAATATACAACGCAAAATAGCTCTATTCTCGATAGGATATCGATGGGATATGTCAGTGGCAATAATGACGATTATTTAAAAGAAAACGTCATGTGTAATTTCGACATTATCTGCTCCATTTGAATATTATTCAAAATTAATATTTCTCTAATCTTAATGTTAAATCATGCCGCAGTTTATGCTTGGTAAAAGAGTAAGTCATCTATCAAAGTTTTAAGAGAGGTTAGCCTGAAGTACCAGTTTTGAATTATTTTTGGCTTAACTACCTAGCTCATTTATTATGGAACTGTGAAGTCTTCAAATGCTGATTTAAACTTGACCTTTTTGTTACCAAACTTGCGCATTGGCTTAGTTCTATTCCGTGAATTTTCTCGTAAATACGGGGCAACAAATGTTTTGTGTTGCGACCTCAACTATTTAAGGAAATGATACTAATCGTCACGCGTCACAGATTTTCACACGGTTCTATTAAAACATTCAACAAATAGTGCACTGTTTTTAGGGTTCCGTAGTCAACTAGGAACCCTTATAGTTTCGCCATGTCTGTCTGTCCGTCCGTCCGTCCGTCCGTCCGTCCGTCCGTCCGTCCGTCCGTCCGTCCGTCCGTCCGTCCGTCCGTCCGTCCGCGGATAATCTCAGTAACCGTAAGCACTAGAAAGCTGAAATTTGGTACCAATATGTATATCAATCACGCCAACAAAGTGCAAAAATAAAAAACCGGAAAAAATGTTTTATTAGGGTACCCCCCCTACATGTAAAGTGGGGGCTGATATTTTTTTTCATTCTAACCCCAACGTGTGATATATTGTTGGATAGGTATTTAAAAATTAATAAGGGTTTACTAAGATCATTTTTTGATAATATTAATATTTTCGGAAATAATCGCTCCTAAAGGAAAAAAAAGTGCGTCCCCCCCCCTCTAACTTTTGAACCATATGTTTAAAAAATATGAAAAAAATCACAAAAGTAGAACTTTATAAAGACTTTCTAGGAAAATTGTTTTGAACTTGATAGGTTCAGTAGTTTTTGAGAAAAATACGGAAAACTACGGAACCCTACACTGAGCGTGGCCCGACACGCTCTTGGCCGGTTTTTTTTTTCGTTTTGAGGTGTGTGACTTATCGCTAACCTAGAGTGTGATCTTTTTCACTGTAAACATTTTGTAGTACCTATTATTATCGACTTGTTGTGAGCATTAAACGTTTCTAATCAGTTTCTAGTTTTGGCATTCGACCGTGTATAATTTATATCAGCAGTTATCTAAGCCCCTATTAATTTCGATGTTTTTTTGGTTTTCGTCATCGAGTTCCTTGACCTCTAGATATTGACAACTACATCAATTTACGTTAAACGTCCGTCTTTGGGTCATGTTACATGTGTACAAAATTTCAGCCCGATTGGGCCAGCAGTTCTGGATACACTTGGCTGAGACACCTGTGACAGACGCACGTGATTCTTTAGTTTTTTCTGTTTTGAGTTAGTTACTTTGGTAGGTATAATAATACCTACTCGACTTTATTTCATACCTATTGATCACCGAATACACAGAACACTAGCTGGCATTGGTCAACAATAGCTTTATAAATCCCAATCCATCATTCTACATCAGGTTTAAATGTCAGTGTTAACATATATACTCAAATATGTGTCAATGGATTGTATATAATTTAAATACATTACGCGCAGCAAAGGCTTTGCCGAGTTGACATAAACAGGTACTCAAGATCTACTCAAATAAACTTCAGAAAGACATCAGCACAAATGTACGGGGAAGTTGTCTTTTAACGCGTTTTAAGTTAATAAGGAAATGGTAAAAAGTCTGCCTTCAAACGCATTACTAAACGTTAAAAAACAAACAACAGTGACTTGACAAGTTGACAACAAGCTAGTTTTATTGTGAATTTGGAAAATTATACTAAGAATGCATAGAGATGGTATTCATTCATAAAACCTCAAATTCTAACCACTTTGTCATCAAATAGCTTAATAGTTTTGTGGAAAAACTGCATAATAAACATTAATTAGGTAATAAACGGAAATTATTTTTAGATGTCTTAATTATCTGCTTAATTAGAAAGTACCTACAAATTTAAATTTGTCTTTGTCGTAGCTTTTTTAAGTGTTGAATTTAGAAACATCTGTTATTCCATTGTTGTTGTATATCTAAATCAACTGTTTTTTCGTTTTAACTGTATCTGTGTATATTTAGGTGTCGTCAGGAAAATAATCTCAAAATATCTAAACATTGTTTAATGAGTAAAAGTAGCTAGGTTTAAGGTAGGGTAGCTAAGAATGTCACCACCCTTTTTACGGTCGTGGGTATCACATTTGGCAATTGGGTTCAAATGTAGTGTGGGCGATGGGCTTGCAATCGGACACTGTAACATCAGAATTCGGTTTCTTTTTACATTATTTGCTAAATATAGCGCTGAATATTGAGCGCTTTCATGTGCTCTGCTTACCCCTTTTGAGAACGCAGGCGTTAATTATTTATTTATTTATTTATTTAATCAAAAAAGTAACACAGCATTACAGTTTACACTAAGGCACTGTGAAACTACAAAATACAAAACAAGACATAAACGATAAATATTACAAAAAAGAATACAAATTAAACATTAGGTTTGGGCGACGACGTAACAGCGTGGCTCCGTTGCGTCGTCTGACTCGGTGCGGATTATGTGCGTTTGAACTAGGTACACATACGATTATTGGAGCATTGCAAGGCACACACGGACTAAAACCAGTGCGTCCACAATTCGACCTTGTCACTACAATTCGAGCAGTTCGTTGGAATGTAGCCGTGACCGTGGTTGTGTAATAATTGGAAGATTTTATTGGGTTCAGTAGGAAAACTTTTTCTAATACTGATGAATCAACAATGTTCTTAGAATAGCGGAACAAAATAGACACAAGGACTACAACTAAAGAGGTAATTAAATAGAAATTGCCCTACTTAGAAACGTTGCCGTATTCGTGCATATATCCCAGATAAGTACGTTAAATAGGGTATGAATCGAATTTATCGTTATCGGTGTCAAAAGTAGGTATAGTTTTTGTTTGAAGGAACGTACTCTGCAGTACGTACTCAAAGTGACATCACAGTGATCTAGAAGCACTGCTTGCACACTGCAATATGTTATCCGAATAAAGCATGACATTTAAATTGTTGCAATGCAATTACTTGTGATAAGGATCTCGGTGAAGCAGCATTAGCGACGAACATGTCTAGTATCTGTCTATTGCAATCCTTTAGTAATTACTTTATTAGATAACATCAATGCTAGAATACCATGAGAAATCAATAGGGGTATGAATTCTTAATTCTATTTAACTATTGATTTGACAGAAAACACGAAGGGTCGTCAGCAAAAACCTTCCCGGGTTACAGTGCCATCAATGATGCTGATGTAGAAAATATAAAAAATAAAAGAAGGCTCAAAGTTATTTTCCAGTATTATGGACAACTCAAATTAAGACATAGATTTCATGGAAGCCCATTTCTCTTAATTAATCTTCTTTTTTTGCGCGAACTTAATTCATCAAATTATATAGCATCATTTTGACAGCATTCGTGTACATCGACAAAATAGGCATAAATTGAATACCTAGTTCAAGGTCACTATTATCAATACCTGTTTTACGTTTTTTTGTGATGGTTTTCTTAAATTAATGATTTATTTCCTGACAACAATAAAAATATTTCCATGGGATATTGAGAAAAATATCGTTATATTTTGAATGTTCAAAATGAAAATTACGAGCAGTTCCATGTGGGTAAGTTATTCAATAGCCAAATATATAACCTACCAAACTTGTACCAGTTAAAGTAATTTAAGAAAAATATTTAAAAAGTGAAGGTATTATTATTTATATTCTGACTGTAAGAACTTTCTACTTTGAGAGACTATGTTTTTTACATTTTTATTATAGAGTATGTAATATGTAATTGAAAACCCAACCAACGAAGTGAACGAATGGAGACGACCTTGAAATTCAAAGTGCATTGGCATTTAAATTAATAATTCGCTTTCCAATTAACGTCCCGTAAGTTACTTTCCTCATATTATATCAGATATTAAGATCAACATTTCACAAAATGGCAATTCGCAGATGTCAACGACTTGACAAGGCTACCCGGAAAAGCGTAGTGTACGCAGGGCGTCAAAATGATCTGAAAACTTTTGGCTTTTGTTCTGTCTCAATAAAGTCTAAAATGAATTCATTGTTGCCCATTGTACTTTGCAAGTGTACTGAAACTGGTCTTTATTACTAAGGTCGGGATATAAAAAAATGTGTCAGTATTTGACACAGACATATGTACTTAATGTTCTATATGTAGTGCGTTGGATGTAAAAAAAGACATTTTATCATCTGTGTAAGGCTAATCGTTAATGATAAGGCAATGAACATATAAATTTCACGTGGGTTTAATTTGATAATTAATTAGTCGACACTAATATAATTTCCTCACATAATTGTGCACAGACTAAGATTTTGATTCACCAAGCCACGTGCTTTGTATCGTTTTCTTCAAACATAAACTCACTTTTGACAGATCTGTCAATATAATAATCATATCGATATAATAACTATATCCGATTATTATATTAGATATTTGATAACATAATTATACAATTCATATCGTATTTAGAGCTTATACTTGACATAATAAAGTTCGAATTGGGCCTATAACTTCAGAATCGAAGAATAATTTCCCTTTGCTTGTTGAAAATGCAGCTGGGTAAGCTTGGTATATGTTGGACTACTAGGTCTGTCTACAGATAACTATAATAAAAATCCTTGCACGTACTTGCTCTGTCAATGTGGCGATCAAAGAGCACAATAGAATTACAGAATCTTGTTGTATTGAATTAATACATTATTAATCTTAATTGCTATGCGTTGATACTGTGATTATGTCGTCTCTGACTGGACTAGGGATGTCACGAATGTCGCCTGTGTCACATTCGCGAATGCGAATGCGAATGCGAATATTCAGAATGCGAATGTGCGAATGCGAATGCGAATATCGCTGAATTTCATAAAAAACCAAAATAAAAACCAAGTAATCACCAACAACCCGCTAGGTAAAAAATTTAAAATGCTTACTATTGGTCAAAATGCCGAGTACGAACTTCACGCCGTACGAATTTGACCTATCTGCGCATGCGCGAGTCGACAGTCGACAAGTAGCAATTGGACCGGCCGGCGCGGGCGAGGAACAAGCTGCGACTTGCACACATTCGCATTCGCAAAACATTCGCATCGTTTGAAGCGAATGCGAATGTCAATGCAAATGTTTAAAAGAATGCGAATCATTCGCATATGCGAATGCGAATGCAAATATTCGTAACATCCCTAGACTGGACATGTAAAGGTATTTTGCAACATGAATTGAATATATTTTTGGTCATATGTACTGAAAATTATAATTCAAATTTAATTACACAAAATACAATTTAAAATGAGAATGCAGGGCAATCTAAAACATAAAAAAAAGAAATGTCACCGTATTTTCCAGGTACTGAGCCCGGATATAATATAAACTAACTCTAATCAGACATAATGGTAAACTTCATAAATTACCAAACTGAATTTACGAAACAAGGAGATTATCAATACATTGACAGCATTATAATGACACTGACATCTCAATACTTGTATCACATACACCGTTTCCAATAAGTCCGAATACTCACATTTTACCTCAGTTCTAAATATATAGGGATCACAGGCCATCAAATTCTTATTTAAACTAAAGAGTATATTCCTCTTAATAAAATACAAGCACAAAATACATGAAATTTCCGAAGTGTCTAAGAAAAACAAAGAGGTAAAGTGCCAACAAAATACTTGCTCGGCACGCAGGTGACGAGTTATTTTTTATAAGGAGAATCTGTATGTGATAAAACAGACGCCACGTGTCCAAAATAAACTATTATGGATACCGAGGATAGATAACGTTCCGGGCAACTAGAAAAATGAGCCTAGGTTCCAGAGCTCACCATCGGCCCAGGTGTGGGATGCAGTATGTAAGCGAGGTAAACTACCTTCAGTACTTACAGATAAAAGCGTTAAAATCAACGTTTTTTTCTTTAAAACCAAGGTTTTGGAGAAAAAAATGCCTTAAAGTTAAAAAGGATGCTTGGAAATGAGTATCATGTGTCCCAACAAGACGCACCTCCAGCACATTCGGCAAAGGGTATTCTAGCGTAGTTTCAGACTAATTTGGCAGTTTTTTATCCGAAACATGAGTGGCCACCCAGGCCTCCAGGTTTAGGCGTATTAGACTATTTTGTATGGTCATACATGCTTTGAAGACTAAATTTTTATAAAATCATAAACCTAGATCATTTCAAAAAGGTTATCGAGAGTATTTGGGATGAAATGTGAAGAAAACGGTGCGTGCCGCGTGTGATCCGTTTGAGAAGCGTTTGAGGCTAGTAAACAAGTTAATGCTGGAGTTATTCCAAAACATTTGTTGTGAATGTAGTAAATAAGAGTGCCATTCATAAAATATAATAATAATATAGTAACTATTTGTTCATTTTGTTTTATTGGCTATTTGTCCTGTATTCAAACTTATTGGACACGGTGTAATTAAATATATTAGAAGTAACATTGAACTATTTCCAATAAAGACATTTAAAAGTTCACGTATCACACAAAAACATCAAAACATCTTACACTCAGCATGTTGTCGACTCGCGAAATCGAATAAAACGGTTCTTATTGCGGGACCAGGTATCTATAATAAACTACCCGACAACATAAAAAATATTAAAAATGAAGCCACATTCTATAGTAAATTAAGGAAATGGCTGACTATTAATGCTTTTTATGACATCTCAGAATATTATAATAATAATGCAATTTAATGTTCAATACGATCACATACTATTATTATTATTTTTTTGTAATTATTGTTCAACATCTATTTCTTTTTTAAATTAATTATTGAATTTATTTGAGAGTATTTTCTATTTTTAAAATGTAATATTGTATTGTACCCTAATTATGATAATTTAACTTTAACTTTGACATGTAAAATTGTTAATTTTATGAATAAATGAATATGAATATCTAAGAATGACCAAGGTCACATGACATTTAAGTCACCAAGGGCGGCAAAAGAAAATCCATCCCCTATCAAATAAAATACCATCAAGCCATCCCCAATGATGTGCTTTGTAGTATATAAAATAATATAAACTTTAAAAAAATTGGGGTAGAAATAAGTATTTAACAGAAAAATACAGGATTTTTTAGTATGGTGTATAAGACTGGTTATGTAGTTGCGTTATGTCATTGACTAAGTCTGACCATAACTAAGAGCCTTTGCGTAAATATTGGCGACACAGCTTCAAGGTTGTTCCAATTCGTCCGTAGTCTGAATAAATCTAAATACCTATACGTAGATTCATACCCAGACAGAAAAGAAATCTGGAGTGTGAGATGTAGACCAAAACTAAAAGAACCAGCAATAAAATTAACTTATCTAATTTTTAGTATGACGAAATTGCAAAAGTTTTTTATTTAAACGCCAATACAAAAAAAATTGACACTTATGTGGGTACGATGATCAATCATACCTAGTTTGATCCCACATCATTTGAAAATAATGTAGGTTATAATTTAGTGTTATACTTATTATAATGTATTACCTGTATTGTCCTCGTTTACGCCTTCACGCAATTGTAAAAACCTTAATTATAAACTGAACTAGCAAGTTCACCGTTGACCGTCAAATCCATTAAAATCACATTTGAATTTTTTTATCCACGTTCCGTTTACGAAATGTTCGTTTGGTTTTGGCGGGCTTATTTTTTTTTCAAACACGTTCAAAGCACGTGCGGTAACACGGCCGTTCTCGCGGGTACTGAATCCGAAATGTACCTTTTACTCCTACGGACCTGAGCTGGTCGTGTCAGTCTATGTCACTGGCTGGTCAGAGTATTGAGCACTTTTTAATAAGCTTCCGATGATGTAGGTATGCGTTCCGGATCGTATTTATGATTTTCAACGGTTCACTGGTACAGCACACGGAAACTGTAGCGGATAAAATTGAATCAATGTGTCACTCAAATCATCCGGGAAAAATTATGTCGGTTCTAGTGCTCCAGAATTTATAGCTGCAGTATTGGTACTATCCTATGTAATAGCCTATCTTATCTTAAAAAAGCGCTGGTAGCCTAGCGGTAAGAGCGTGCGGCTTTCGATCCGGAGGTCGCGGGTTCGAACCCCGGCTCGTACCAATGAGTTTTTCGGAACTTATGTGCGAAATGTCATATGATATTTGCGCTTTTCGGTGAAGGAAAACATCGTGAGGAAATTGGACTAATTCCAATAAGGCCTAGTTACCCTTCGGGTTGGAAGGTCAGATGGCAGTCGCTTTCGTAAAACTAGTGCCTACGCCAAAATTTAGTTGTCAACGCGCCATGAGCCGTGGCAAATGCCGGGGTAACGCAAGGAGGATGATGATGAGCCTATCTTATCTCCATGTTATTAATTAATTTGCTCTTACCATTTAGGCACTTACATGCCTCTGATATGGTGAAAATTATAACTCTTTAATTATTTTGTGGACTAGATAAAGTTGAGAAAACCAAGTTAACTTTTTCTGAGGCAAAATAAATTTTCGGTTTTGTAACAATTTAAGTATTTTTTTACGCACTAGTGCGAGAAGTAGTTCATTATTGACGACCGGTCTGGCGTAGCTGGTAGTGACCCTGCCTGCTAAGTCGGCGGTCCGGGTTCGAATCCCGGTAAGGGCATTTATTTGTATGATGAACACAGATGTTTGTTCCTGACTCATGGATGTTTTCTCATCATCATAAATTTAAGAGCTGGGCTCTTGTCGGTGAAGCAATCTCCAGCTATATCTTTCCTGGGCTTTTTCTTTGACAGCCTGGTACGACACGACATTCACTTTTTCTTTCACTTGGTCCATGTATGCCCTCCTTGGCTTTCCCCTCTTTCGTCTTCCTTCTACTTTCCTTTCTATGATGATCTTGATGAATTCGTCGTGTCGTAACAGGTGTCCCAAGATATTTCCTCTTCTGCATTTAACAGTTCTTAAAATACACCTCTTTTCTTTCACTCTGTTTAAGACTTCTTCGTTTGTCACTTTATCTGTCCAACTTATTTTCTCCATCCGCCGCCAGCACCACATTTCAAAAGCTTCATTGCGTTTTCTGTCTCGTTGCAGCATCGTCCACGTTTCGCTGCCGTATAATGCTATGCTCCAGATGTACAATTTTATTAACTTTTTCTTGATGGTTGTACTTATTCTATATAATTACGGATGTTTTCTATGTATATAAGTATGTATTTATCTACATAAGTATTTATATCGTCGCCAAGCTAATATTGGGTTGGCACAAAAGTAATGACACACTCTACAAAACTCTATACATTTCCTTTCTTAAGTTAATTGTTTTCGATAATATTCTAGTATGTTGTAGAACATTCTAGGTACTTCTAATGTGAGGGTATATAAAGCCGCCCTCGTGATTGGTTTAGTTAGATTGAAATAAAATGGACGAGCGACAAGTTCGAACACTTTCCTTATACGAGTACTTGTTAGGCCACAGTGCGCGGGCTGCGGCTGACAATATCAACACTGCATTGGGCGCTGGAAGTACAAGCCATGCCACGGTGTCCAGATGGTTTGACCGTTTTAAATCAGGAGACAGGATTGAAAGTCAGTCACGCTCAGGGCGACCACCTGCATTCAATGATGACGATTTACGCCGCGAACTACAGTCGAATCCTGATGCTACTACTCGTGAATTAGCGGAAGCACTTAACTGCAGTCACCACGCTGTGGAATACCATCTGCATGAGCTTGGGTATCGAAAAGTTTTGGCTTGATGGATACCGCACATCCTTACCGACGCCAGTCGTGCAGTCCGTGTCGCCATCTGTCAATCACTTTTGCTGCGACCCCGACGTAAAGAGTTTTTGACTGATCTGGTTACGGGAGATGAATCATGGATTTATTATGAGAACGATACACGTCGTGCTTTTTGGCTGCCTCGAGAAGAAACGCCACCAACTCAACCGAAGCTGAGTCAAAAGAACCGCTTAAAAGTTTTGCTTTGTTGTTTCTGGGACTCGCAAGGCATGCTGTTTCATGAACAACACACAATGAAACTGTAAACGCTAATAAATATTCAACACAGCTCACCGAACTATCTTCTGCTATCAAGAAAAAACGACGAAGACGAGCCACTGTAATTTTACTACATGATAACGCTCGACCTCATGTCGCATCTACCGTTCGCCAACAGCTGCAGAACTTGGGCTGGGAGACGATACCCCACCCACCTTATTCTCCAGACCTCGCACCATCAGACTTTCGTTTGTTTAGAGCCCTGAAACGACATTTGCGGGTGTTTTTTGCGCATCAGCGACAATACGTCCATGGCTACTTTGAGGAATTTCCATATATTGGGTTGGCACAAAAGTAATGAGATACTTGGTTTACGTTTTATATTTTTTATTATTATTACAATACAAAAAGCTTAGTCGATGATGTACATAATCACCATTAGCACCTATGACTTCTTGCCAACGATCCGGCAAAGTTTGGATGCCTTTCGCCCAGAACTCTAATGCCTGTGCCTCGAAAAAGTTGTTCAACTCCACCTGTACATCATGGAAATCATTGAATTGACCCCGCAAATGTCGTTTCAGGGCTCTAAACAAATGAAAGTCTGATGGTGCGAGGTCTGGAGAATAAGGTGGGTGGGGTATCGTCTCCCAGCCCAAGTTCTACAGCTGTTGGCGAACGGTAGATGCGACATGAGGTCGAGCGTTATGTAGTAAAATTACAGTGGCTCGTCTTCGTCGTTTTTTCTTGATAGCAGAAGATAGTTCGGTGAGCTGTGTTGAATATTTGTTAGCGTTTACAGTTTCATTGTGTAATAGTTCATGAAACAGCATGTCTTGCGAGTCCCAGAAACAACAAAGCAAAACTTTTAAGCGGTTCTTTTGACTCAGCTTCGGTTGAGTTGGTGGCGTTTCTTCTCGAGGCAGCCAAAAAGCACGACGTGTATCGTTCTCATAATAAATCCATGATTCATCTCCCGTAACCAGATCAGTCAAAAACTCTTTACGTCGGGGTCGCAGCAAAAGTGATTGACAGATGGCGACACGGACTGCACGACTGGCGTCGGTAAGGATGTGCGGTACCCATCGAGCCAAAACTTTTCGATACCCAAGCTCATGCAGATGGTATTCCACAGCGTGGTGACTGCAGTTAAGTGCTTCCGCTAATTCACGAGTAGTAGCATCAGGATTCGACTGTAGTTCGCGGCGTAAATCGTCATCATTGAATGCAGGTGGTCGCCCTGAGCGTGACTGACTTTCAAGGCTCCTGTCTCCTGATTTAAAACGGTCAAACCATCTGGACACCGTACCGTGGCATGGCTTGTACACTCGCGACCATAACAGCATGGAAACCACTAGATCGATTATCGCATGCACGTGCCTGCGGTCGGATTGAATAAGGTGTTCAAATATTTACCTAGATGGCGTTGCTGGCCAAACGGACTTGTTTAACGAAATAAAATCAAATTTTCATTTCTGAATAATAATATAAATGGAGTACATATAACGTATTATTATTTACCCAAATAATAATAGTTATATACCATTAGAAGTCATCTGTAATATCTTATAGCAAGAGCTGTTATAATCTGTGATCTTACGTAGTACTTATCAACCAGTGTAGCAACTTTTATGACTTAGTGGGTCTGTGACCACTCGCTCACTTATAATAGTCTTAAGTGCCATTGACTCATTGAGACTTAAGCCATTTATACCAATTATCGGCATCACTAAACTTTCGAAACAAACGTCATACTGATAAAAATATTCTTCACAACTACCTAACCTACCCTTTAGTAAAAAATGCATGGTAATATTGATAATTGATTGAGATTAGTGGGACTTAACCAATATCTACAGTAGGTAATGTAGCAAAAATATGACGATTATTTTAATGCGGTTCCTATTTAATTCACTTTCTTTAACTACCTTCTTGCAACAAAAGAATTGCAGCGGTGAAACTGGTCAAGCAAAGTTCATTGTGCCGGTTGGAAACAATGATAATTTACTAAGTTATATAATACATAATTATTATTTGCTGCCCGTCATGTGCACGGGTATTTGTGAACAAACTTGGTTATGCGAGTCACATGCGAGCGCACCAACGAAATGGAGATTGAAACAGTCGCCGTGGTCACAGTATAAGGAATATTCAGTAGTTAATCTCCGGCAGGTAGATGCGGGCGGTCTCTACTGCGCAAGGTCACGCAGGATTGAACAAAATTACTATAAAGTTAATCAATCAACTTCGTACAAAGTAAGTTGTTGTTATCTAATAGGTACTATTAGGTAACTGTAAGTATTAGTATAACAATACCACACCAGTCAATATTGAATACACAAAAAAATATTATTCATATATTAGTCTCATAAGCGCAATACTAGATTGTGTAACGAGGGAGCAAAATGAGATATTCACGGGGACGGCTTTTCACATCACGTATGTGGTAATTTATATGTTATACTTAGATATTATTTAAAACAAAAACGCACTTTCTACTACGTACCATTCAAGTAGGTACGTGTTTTTTCTTAAATACTGACGAAATAGTATTTACATAAAATGTCTGAATAGATGGTTCCACAATATTTAAGTAGGTACCAAACTTTCGAGATAAGATAGATCGCATCATCTACCTAAATAAAAAACAAGTATTTGGTTGCAAAGTAATTAATGTCGTTACAGGTAAATCCTTATTGATTTTAATGCATCACTATATCTCACTATTACCTAACGCTGCAAAAATGTAAGTATAAAAACCACTTACCTTTCTGGAAGTGTAGGAATTGTGAAGAATGTTATATCCGGATTTTTAGAACTGTTCTCCATACATCCATAAGCACTACAGTAACGAAATGACCTCGGCACTGACGTCATTTTCACACACACATCAAAACAGCGCGCAAACGCGGCCTCGACTGTCCAGCCCAATAATTACCAGTTTCGCATGTTTTCGCTGCATGCGAGGGTAGTTTTTCGACACACCGCGCGGCGTGAAGTTTGTAAGAAGAGTTATTACTGGTCGAAATTATCGTATTATTAATTTAGAAGTGCCTTATCAATAGCCGATAAC
The DNA here is from genome assembly GCF_023078275.1 of Leguminivora glycinivorella. NCBI lineage: Eukaryota > Metazoa > Arthropoda > Insecta > Lepidoptera > Tortricidae > Leguminivora > Leguminivora glycinivorella. The sequence goes on from NC_062981.1 coordinate 9,108,885, forward strand.
GGGCACAATGGGTTTCTTAAATACTTCGAGTTTTAGCATTAGACCATCGTTTGATGTGTCTTTTGATTAGAACTAATTTGAAATAACGAAATGTGACTAATTGACTATTACCGTTCTTACTATTACCTATTATATAAAATAGGTATTTTGCTTTTACATTTATAAATAATAGTTAGATTTTTGTCGTAATCGTGTTTCGATTATTAGCCATGTCAACGTTGTTTATCATTAATTCATTATACGGTACTAGTGATAAAAATAACCAGGAATTAGGTAAATAAGATCACTTTCACAGTTATTGAATCTTATACTTTTAAACGAGCAATTCTTGTATATTTATTTATTTATTTATATATATATTTATTTACACTGACGATCTCGGAAACCGCTCTAACGATTTCGCAGAAATTTGTTATGTGGGGGTTTTTGGGGATGAAAAATCGGTCTAACTTATCCTTAGGTCCCGGAAAACGCGAATTTTCGAGTTTTCATGCGTTTTTCTTCGCGCGCCATCTCGTGTGCAGTAGTTGTACTGTTAAGACAGAATTCTTTCGGTTGATGTAAGTACTATTTATTGCAAACACTAGATGGCGACACAGGTCAAGGCTAAAACGAATAGAAAAATACACTATTTGAGTTTTTGTGGCGAAATGCGCGCCATCTCGTGTGGAGTAGTTGTGTTGTTAAGGCTGAGAATTCTTTCGCTCGATGTAGGTACTATTCATTTTTGAACTAGATGGCGACACATGTCAGGGATACGAAACAGAACCGAGCGAAGCTCGGTTGCCCAGATATTACTTACTTATTGGGTGTATTTTGGATTCTCCTTAGGAATTCATAAACATTAAACCACTTATTAATATTATTATTATTAATCCTTTATTTAGAAGTCATTTTAATTATACTTAATGGCATATTTATTACATTACATCTATAAATATTTTACTAGTTGAATATTTTTAAACCGACAGAACGAATCTAACTTAACAATATAGTATGTTTACCTTGCTAGTCTCTGTGTATTACACATGCTGACAATCAATTGAAGAAATCAGTTTATTTGATTAGCAAAATTATGCCATCAACTATCTATAATAGGGCTGTTATTTAGTTCTTCAAAATGGCAATCACCTATATGTGCACTGTGGACGTCAACAGAACTAAAAAAAATATTATGTATCAAAATTATATTTAAACTTAAAATATTATATACAAGGAAAAAAATATGGAATTCCGCGCCTAAATAGACTTGGTGCTGTAAATGTAATAAGGTCCTTTTCATCTAAAATTTTAACAGAAATTCAGACCTTACTGCACATAAAGCATAATATGGACCCTTCTCTATGGAAAGCCACATTAGAAAATTGTGACTTTCTCCCTTCTAGCAGGGAACAAACAGAGTTGATGGTGATGTAAAAAAAAAGATTATTTGTATTATTGAAAAATACAAAAAAATGCTTTGAAATTAAAACAAGTTATAATTATATGATAAATCGAGAATCCGATCTTCTATATATCTTACGTATTTGCTAGCTGAAACCTCGAAAGTGTTATATTACTGACCTGATTAAGTAAACTATTTGCTTATCTATATCATAACGACATAAGTAACTTCACTGCAGGTTAAATGGAGAAATAAAAAAAAACTATGCTGTAGCGTAGATAACTATTTATACAGAGTGGTCTTGGATGGAATGCGCTCATATAAATAGATAAACTCAGTTTACCTAATGAAAATATTATATTATTTTATTTTAGAAAACGAACAAAACTGGGTAGTTTTTCCACACTGTATAAATATGAATTCTACTGTCGTGAGATATATACTTACTTAGTTAAGATTTTGATAAAATGACACTTTAATTACATTATTATCCACAAAATTTTTTTTTTTTCATTGTTATTGATCACTAAACACGGAATTCACTAAACACTACTCATAAGATGATACACTAATACTTTGTGTAACCTCCCTCGTTATCAATAACTGCCTGTAAACGGGATCTCATTGACGTAACTAGGTTTTGACACAAATCGGTACCGCGAATATTGTCCCAAATTTTTAAACAATTATGTGCTTCCAATGCTGCCGGTGTTCTTTCGTTTTGATTGTCCCATCGTTGGACAATGACACCCCATAAATTTTCTATTGGGTTGGGTTTAAATCGGGTGACCTTGCAGGCCAGGGAATGTCCTTGATGTCATTTTTGTGTTGACCAAACCACTCCTTTACAGTACGCGAACAATGTATTGAGCAATTATCTTGCATAAACGACAATACCGGCAATTCAGTCTCAGGATACACGTTTCGAACTGTAGGTAACATCGTATTTTCCAACACGTCCACGTAATTGTCACTATTTGCGCGGCTAGGTATCCTGACGAGTTCTCCCGGACCGGCTGCAGTCATCCAACCCCACATGTCCACGGTGATGCGACCTGACTCCATATTGGGCACGACATGCTCATTGTCATACCGCGTATTGTTTCGACGCCACAAATTCAACCGTCCGTGTTGGCTCGATTTAAATGTCTTCTCATCTGTAAAACAGTCATTTGTTTTACAAGGGGGCAAAGTTGTTGTTTAACCGCACGTGCCAATATTGATACCCGAACAAGCGACAGATTCCGCGAACCGCGAGCGTAGCGAGTGGTTCAAAAAGTGGGATCTTGAGCGTTGCGAGGGTTTCAACGCACGAAGGTTAAAGTTAAACAAACTTTTCAACCAAATAAAAAACACAAATTTTCACCAACCCAAACAAAATCCTAACTGTAAAACATGAAACAAAATGAAATCAATTTATTTCAGGTAGGTAGTTAAATTCTACCAGCCAGTTTAGGATATCAAGTTAAAAATTGTATAAAATTAGTTTACACTCTTGTGGATAAAATGAAATTTTGCTACCTATCTGTTTTAGAAGAATTAAAAGAGCCTTTACCAATTTAATTTGATTTTACCATAAAATGGAGAAATAAACAAACACAGATAAAAAAACACTAAATAGTAGGTAAATTATTAACCTGTAAAAATAACGGTAGTCCAGTCGTCGTCTAGATGTTCTCGAGCAAACTGTAACCTAGCAGTTTTATGTGCAGCAGTCAACAAAGGTTTCACGGCATGTCTGCGATGATGGAGACCCTCTTTATGAAGCGCACGACGAACAGTGCGCGCACTCGTGCCAAACAATCCTGCGTAATGCCTTGTGGGCCTGAAGCCATCTTGCTCATACTCCTGCACCATCAGCTGACGTTGCTCAGTGTTTATTAGGCATGGTCTACCTGATTTAGGCCGATACAACAGAGATCCTTCTCCTTGATACCTGTCAACCCACAGGCTAACAGTCTTACGCTGAAACAATCCATACTATCCATCCATCCATCCATACTATCCATACTTCCATACTCCATACTAATATTATAAATGCGAAAGTAAGTCTGTCTGTCTGTCTGTCTGTCTGTCTGTCTGTCTGTCTGTCTGTTACGCTTTCCCGCTTAAACCACGCAACCGATTTTGATGAAATTTGGAACAGACAATCTTTAGACCCTGAGACAGAACATAGGCTACTTTTTATTTCGAAAAAAAGGGATGAAGGGGTTGAAAAAGAGGTTGAAAGTTTGTATTTCTTAATTTTAAATGATAAAACCATGAAACTTTATATTTTAGCACTTGATAAGAAATCATTAAACATATATTTAAAGTCACATACAGGTCGAACTGCGTACCTTACCTAAGTGGTTTATGTGCAAATAAACGATTTGCAAAAAAAATAATGCTTATTAGGCACAGTCAAGTGTAAAAATATGGATGTACACATCCTACTCAAAAATATGTCCTATAGCACCTTGTCCGGTGTAATAAGAGCGTAGTACCATGTTTATGAGACGATTATTTCGATACGTATTTTTGCACTTGACTGCACTTATTTAGTACTCATTTATGTTATAATGCTACTTTCTGGTTATTTCACGTTTCATTTAAATTGGTCACGCCATGGAATGTCACAAAGAAATATTTATGTCCAACTTGTATACATATCCTTTTGTACTTAACTTTATGCACTTGCAATAATATGTTTCACAAAGAACACCAAAAACTATTTGACACTGTCTTATTTGTAGAGCTATAAGAGCGTCGTAAAAGGCAACAATTTGGTAAAAAAAATTGGCATATTTGAATAGGTATATAGTTTAATAAATAAAGCGAGTTGTCGTAATGAAGGTTTTTCTCTAGATTCGCTCGCACTCGTTGGTAGGTGCTAGGAGTAAACTTCAGCGCGGACTTAAAGCTGTATAAGTGTCTAGTTATAAATTAGCTCTGCCTTAACAATAGTAGCCAAGGCGGGGCGTTACGTTCACTACCACCGGTCAACCATGCCTATCTATTCAGGAATTTATTGCTACCTAAATTAAACCTTAGACACGAAAACATGACGCATACTAAAGACCTTATAACATGGACATATTGCCTATTATACCTTGTCAGAATACCCTATTATTTGTGGTGGTGAGTTCCAGTAATATGCGGTAGTGTCGCATTTGGTCTAATGTTAGGGTTTAAGGCTATCATTGTTTGCCTAGTTCCTTATATTGATATGGTTTTATTGCCGCACTTATCGATTGATAATGTTGTTTTATGAGTGCTAGTATAAATGTTAACTACATGCTTTGAAGCCGATAGTGTAATTCTAAAAGCTCCGAAGCTTGGTCGCCTAGAGACCTATAGAACGACTTAGAATTATTATTATGAGGATGAATCAACTTTTGACGACCGGTCTGGCCTAGCGTGTAGTGGCCCTGCCTGCTAAGCCGTGGTCCCAGGTTCGAATCCCGGTAAGGGCATTTATTTGTGTGATGAGCACAGATATTTGTTCCTGAGCCATGGATGTTTTCTATGTATATAAGTATTTGTTTGGTACTCAGACAACGATATATACATATTTGTATATTATATATATCGTTGTCTGAGTACCCACAACACAAGCCTTCTTGAGCTTTACCGTGGGACTCGGTCAATCTGTGTAACTAATAACGTCCCATAATATTTATTTATTTGGTTTGACCGACTCAAATCACCGTAGATTTAAAACTACGTTCTAAGATTTTACCCTTAAAAGAATGGGTTTTACAAGTTTCAGTTTATGGTGTATGTTAAAACATTCAAGGTCCTCTTGTTTTTCTAACTTTCATGACATACAAATGCAATACTGGTCTCCCGCGGTACAGGCTTAGCCTAATGCGGGGACCCCTGGAAACTTAGTGTTAATAATAATTAGGCTATGCACAAATGGATGACTAAACTTATCCTTTAACAATTGTTTTTGTGTTTATGTGCAAGAAACGAATTTTTATCTTTATCTTGCCTCTTAAACCCAATCAACTGAAACTTTGTTCATAACTTCATAGACGCTTTGATGATGTTCGTATCAGACATTTGTGTAACGCCAGTCACTCAAAACTGTCGGTCTAAAAGTTGATTCGCCCATGATGCTTATTGTCTAAACAATTTTTTAAATCAACTACAATACCATGATGATGATGATGATGATATCCTGTTATCCCTCATCAGGGACATAGGGCTCTCAGAAGGGATTTCCATTGTTCGCGGTCCAGCGCGGCCTCCTCCAGCTCCGCCCAGCCGAGGCCAACTGATGCCGCCTCTTTTTCCACTGTGCTTCTCCAGGTGGTACGTGGGCGACCTTGCCATACCATACCATACCATACTAATATTATAAATGGGAAAGTGTGTGCGTCTGTTTGTTTGTCCGTCTTTCACGGCAAAACGGAGCGACGAATTGCCGTGATTTTTTAAGGCGATATATTTCCGTAGACGCTGCGCGCACTCGTTTTTTGAAGCCGTTAAAAACATAGGAAAACGCAATGGAAAAATCTGAAAACGATATATGTTAAATTTCAGCATCTGGTGAGTATGTTATGGAGTTGAACAACATGAATGTTACAACTTCGTTCGATAGAAAATGATCCCAAAGTTACCTCTTCTTTAAACAATAAATCGTTCCCATAGCTGGGATAAAAACTTTTTTGACTTCTTTTTTACTTCAATATATAGGTAATACGATTATCTAGACGAATCTGATGAGTTTGTGCCGGTAGCGTCATTAAAATAATATAATATTTATCAAATACTACCAAATCCGCAAAGGAAAGATGGAACAACTATGAACCCAATTTTAAAGATCCGTTACTAATCCTGTTTTTGCAAAAAAAAAAAAATTTTGAAAAATTTTTTGAAATTGAAAACATTTTCGATGGCACTTATGGCCTCTTCAGTCGCGCGGCGGCGCTTTCAGAGGACGGACCTGTGTCAGTTTTCTCCGCGTGGTCACGTGTCATTGAAACAATGGGGAACAAAGCTTTGAGGAGGCAGAAAAAATAATTGCGTGCTAGAAAACAAATAAATAAAGAAAATTCTAACCAAAGACTGTGAAAAGGTAAGAAAATGATAATTTATATATACTCGTAAGTATTTCATTTTCATATGATGTTATCAAGTGACATTTACGATATCTAAACATCATAGATTGTAGAAACCCCTAGATGACGCGTCTGTGACGTCATTACAGCACAACTTTCCACTTAGAAAATATATGACTGATGTCCAACTAGTGAACAAACTTACGTATAATTTTCATAAACATATTGAGTTGTTCGAAAGAAAAGGCGGCGGTAGATACAGTACTGATTGAAGATCAGGTAGGGTAGGTATTTCTGTCTTTCAAAATTTGGTATAAGGTTAATTAGATCGTGCTACCCTCCGTCTATATTTTTTCTATGTCTATGCCAAACATGTGGCCAGCCTGACAGAAATTTTGTTTGTCAACTGTCGCCATTTTTCCATAATAGTTAAAAGATTTCAGTATTTTAACTTCTCAATAAATTTTGATGAAAGTCCATAATCATACATTATAAAGCTGGACAATTTTTTTATTTTTATTTGGTGGGTATGATTACGGTACTTTATATTTACAGATATTTGTCTAATTTGCAAGATTATACGAATCCTTCAGCAAGCTGTCTGACTCCTTTGACAAAAGTTGATACTTGATTTGAATATACTTGAGAATTCGAGGTAGGCATAGAATGGTATTGATTTATCAATAAATTATTATGAAGTATGATATTTTATCTTGTGCTGGGTTGTATTTTATTTGGAGATATTAGTGGCGGTAGTGCCCCCACCAACACGAGTCAAGCGAAGAGAAAAGCTGTTTTCTTGAAGCATTTTGTCGTTCTTCTGAATCCTCGAATTTGGGGTCTGGTTTAAACCAGATAAATATAATTGTCAGGATATGATATCAATAGCAACTTTATTAAATAAACAAAGTTTCAATTGCATAGTTTTCATACTTTAGATTTTATTCATATCTTAATATAAATAGCACAGATTTCATCAGTGACTGGATGAGTGATTTCATCATGATCATCAAAATACGTTATAAGTAACCTGCTATTAGTAGGTTCATGAACAACAAGAATAAAATTCGAAACTTTGGCATGTATACAGGTTAAAGGCATTCAATATGAAAATGAAAAAGCGTTATTTATTCACGGCTGAAAAAAATAATGTGTATTTTTAAACAGCAGTGACATGACATAATATCTTTTTACATAAAGTTTATGGTCAAAGAAGCTGACGGTTACTGTGTTCTGTTAACAATAGGTTTATAAGAAAAAACTTGTAAATGAAGTAGAAAACTCGCCGAGATGTTAATCTTCACCCTCCTCCCCATTTTTATGTCCCCATTTTCAGTTTTTTTTATATATTCAGGAAAAGCTACAGTTATGATTAATTTTTATTAAGCAGAAACGTCTGCTAACGATTCTAAACATTTTTATATTAAAGGAAAAAATGGAAAAATTTACGCTTCCGGCGGGACTTGAACCCGCACCATTTTTGCAATCCGTGCAATGCTCTTACCAATTGAGCTACGGAAGCCACGCCGGACCTCGCAAATCTTTCCATGCCTTTCCTTTTTGTACACACGTCTTGGGGTGACGTCTAGCGCCATCTACCGACAGACTATTACATCTTGTAACGGCACTGGAGTCTCAAGTTATATTGAGAATTCACCAGTAACAATGTGCTAACCCATACTAAATTAATTTTTATTAAGCAGAAACGTCTGCTAACGATTCTAAACATTGGTGCGGGTTCAAGTCCCGCCGGAAGCGTAAATTTTTCCATTTTTTCCTTTAATATAAAAATACAGTTATGATGTTTAGGAGAAGTAGGTATATTTCCATAAAATTCTCTACACAGTATATATTTGCAGGTAAATAGTTGTAACTCGTAATTTCTAATCAAATCAAATTGTGCTTCTATTTACTGTGGGACTAATGCTGAAAACGCAAAAAAAAATATCTATTTTATACATTTCGACTGTCATGATACAGCTCATTTCTATGGAACATCCAATTTTTTTTCGTATATGTTTCAGCATTGGACCCTTAATAAAAGTTGTTCATAATGACCTCAAAAGTCACTATGCAAAGTTTGAATGGTCCTTTTTATTTCACCCTGTAAATAAGTGCGATTACTAGAAGTTCGATAAAATTGATTGTACTTTAGGTACGTCTTTAAAAGCTCCGACAACGCTGACCAAACACACTGTAACTATAAATCATTAGTATTACTTACACAAATGATGAAACCTTTTTTTTTTATCTAGCCTATAGTGGTGTCCCACTGCTGGGCAAAGGCCTATGAAACCTAATAAAAAAAATAAAGGCGGTGATCGTTTACCATCAGGCGATGAGCTGCTCATTTGCCTCCTATTTCATGAAAAAACTAAGAAAGCCCAGTTAAAATACGGCGATCATTATGACTGCGATCCGTCTGTGTCATGCTGCCGCGCGAATTTGAGTTCCCGCGTGCGACAAGCGAACATCGCCGCGCGGGCGGGGCTGCCCGGACGCCGCGCACCTCACCCCCTTGGATTGGTTAGTTTGACAGATCATCTCGCCTTAAGTGGAGATAGTTGAAGAGATGGAGAGTGACATAGGCTACTTTTTGTCTCTTTCTAACCCCGCCACTTCCCTAAAATGGGAGGTGGAAGTTTGTATTGCGAGCGAAGCCGCGGGCAAAAGCTAGTTACTTATATTATATATTAATGACCGAATTGATCGGCTAGGTCATAAATTGTCATCAACACGTAATATTTTTTCACTGAACTTAAAATTCAACCTCCCGGCATTTGGCATTGTTACGCGGTAGTTGTTAATTACTTGTAAGTCATTAGTCATTACTATAATGTCCTTTTACGCTCGAGCTGACAATATATTGCCCGAACATAACAATGTATCATGTCACCCTTGTACTATAATATTTATACAGAATGGTTCATTCAAATCGGTCACTATGGGAAAGTCTGAAACTAGACATACGAAGATCTGTTCTTTGGAATCATGTCATCGATCTTAATAAAAAGAAAAACTGCATTCATACATTCATACTTCGAACATCTACCAAAATAAATTAAATTAAGTATGTAAAAATAATGCATTTTATTCATTTTAAACATCATGTTTCATAGAGACGTTTACTGGATTCGAGTCCTCAGCTGGGTACAGTTTTTTCAAATGTATGAATGCATTTTTCTTTTTATTAAAACCGATGACATGGGCCCTAAGAACAGATCTTCGTATGTTTTATAATTTCAGACTCTCCCATAGTGACCGATTTGAATGAGCCACCCTGTATAAGTCTTTGTTCATTTAAAGACATGTATTTATTTAATTAGATTCATTTTGCCGGACCCTTCAACGGACGTGTTGAATTGACACGATCGTGTTTTTGGGCTCAGGAAAGTCGTATTATTACAACTACTTTTAGATCCTTATGAGATAAAAAACTGATTGATTAGTTTGTCGATCGTTTTTGTTGCGTATTATATAGCCTTTCTATTAATAAGTTAATTGAGCAATTGATACTTAGATAACAAATAAAATTATGCACGGAAGTCGGGGATACATAACTAAGTACGCATTATAGTTAATAGTAATTTTTTTCAGAAGCTTCAAAGGGTAATTCTCAAAATAGTGGCATCGTACCCTGCCATCACGTTTTTGAATAGAAAGTATGCGAAATATATAATTTTCACATATAATTAAAATTTTCATAAGTAGGCATTAACGTGACACATCGAGGCCAACACATATTTTTTCTATAAATATAATACTTTTGTAAAAAAAAAATAAAGAAGACCGTTTTCTACTGTACCCTGCCTTGTCACAACGCGACACTGCTCAAGTTTTCGCTCTATAAATTATTAAATTGCAGTTTTATGATAATAAAATATCGTTTTTTGTAGAGAATAGACTACTATATTCTTAAATATACGTTGCACGGGATGTTTCGATTACTTTTGAACACTAATTTTCACCTTCAAAGTTTGTCCAGCGATATTTTCTCCATATCCTGTGCGTCCGCGGTATTGCACCTCACTCACACACAGAAAGTCTTATTGAGGCCCTAATATACGTAAAACACGTAGCCAGTATGGTTCTAGCCGCCGGTGTAAAGGTTTGTGTGTGAGGTGCTGCGGTCTTGTGGTTAGAAGTTTTCAAAGTGTGACGTTCGGAGTTTGTAACAGGTATGTCCACTTTATTCTGGCATGATTATTTTAAAATATTAATACGGCAGTTTTTTTACCAATAACATTTTAATGTTGTATTGAAGTATAACTATGTATATTAAAATTATGACAGTTGTATTATCAACAGTTTCGGAGATAATATCTAGTTAATCGGATTTTCACTACACCCTGTGTAACTTTATCCTGCCATCACTCTGCAGGGTAAAGTGACTGTTGACAGGATAAAGAAATACAAGTAAAAAAAGCTATTTTGACATGGTTTTTACTAACTTGCAATGTATGCATGTATGTATGTTTGTATGTATGTTGAGGTCAAATCTTGCAACCCAATTTGAAGCAGAAATATTCAACCGACTGAGCTGAAATTTTGTATACACGCTGCGGATGACGTTCGCATATAAGCGCCGATATGGGGCATTGGGTCCTTCGATATTGAGCAATAGTCTGCTCAGCGCCGAAGCAGTCCCGTCGAGGCTAGGAACCAATTTGATAAAATGTTCCTCGGAGTACCAATTTTGGTTTGAATTTAAGCCCAAGTACTTAATTTGGGGCGTAAGAGGGACCGCCTCACCGCCAATAGGCAAGGCAACATCCCTATCGCTCTTGCATATAGGCATTACAGAACCAGATTGCATTTCGATCGGCGTATAGCGTCAACGATTATCATTTTGGCTAAGTCGGCAGCAATCACTTTCTTCGGACAGAAGCCAACCTTTCCTTCGAAAACCACGTCATCGGTCGTGGCAAGTAACACCGCAAGCCCAAACAAATTAATGCGCCTAACTGTGAGCTCAGTTGCCAGTGGCTCTTCTTATTATCCTGGTACTTTCTTCCCCTCACGGCTACTATTGTGTCATCGGCATAACAAATGGTGATCATATTATGCGGAGAAGTTGGACTACTCTGATAGCCAAGTCAAAGCCGATGCTCCAGAGCAGGCGCCCAGTACCGACCCCTGTGGAAAACTGTGGGTAGGTTATGATTATTATGAATATGCATGTGGGTAAGAAGAAGAATAAAGAAGTCAGTCTTGATTTGAGCACGTAGTCTCATTGACCTGTCCCTATACGTTTATATGGCGCAGCCGGTAGGAACACCACACTCCATTCGTCTTTCTAGGCATCTTCCTCCTGATTCATTGAGCAGTACTCTATCTGCAAGGTAATGCCCTATGGTGAATGATGATCTTCAAATAGAAAGGCGCATCGTGGAAGCAATGCGCCTATTTTATTACCACATAAGGAAGAAAGCCGAAGTAATTGGCAATGTCAAGAGATACTGCGATAGCTCCCTGCCTTTTCTCTGCTACCAGACCGCTGTATTTATGCAGCGCATCAATTGCGTCTATCGCTTCTCCCAGAACCCGATCTCTGATGTTTGGGCACGTGTCTTTCAAAATGCGTGAACAGCAGTAGATGAGACTTACGATGATGCGCTCAACATCGTGCCAGTTTCATCTAGGAGGGCAATGGGACGGTATCCTAAGGGACAGTCAGCTGGACTCCCCTTCTCTCTCCTTCGAAAGACACAGTCTGCCCACCTTCCAACGAGAATATATACCCTCTCGGAGGCAGTCGTCAATGTGGCCACGTAATCTACTTCCAAGATGTTTAAAGAGCCAAGGCACACCGTCCGGCCCTAGAGTGGCCCTCATTTTAAATACTGACCTCATTATCTCGACATATGTTACCAAGGAGACATCAAGGAGACGAACCAACTCTTCCACTGGGGCAGCCATTGCAGGCATTACATGCACAAGTACAACTCACATTGTGAATCATGATATGTGCTTTGTTGTTTTACAAGACTGTGATTGTAGGTACTTATTTATTTATTCTTTATTGCACATAAAAAAGTACAAAATGGTGTACATAATGCCTTAAGGCATTCTCTACCAGTCAAACACTGCAGGCATCGTGACTGAAAATAATAATCAGATATCACTTACTGTACTTCAACTGTTTTGAATAAAAAATAATGGATATTGTTTAAAAAAATACTTTTTTTTGCTTTTGTTTCTACTTAAAGAAAAAAATAGAATCCTAACGAAATCATAATAGTCGATATACGTTGAATTATTAGTGGTAAACTTGTTTTTTTATTCAAACTCTCTTTATCCTGCCACGTTTTCCCTGCTACCCTGTCTATTCACTTTCTCCTGTATGTCTAAAATTTCAACTCGCTATAAGTTCTACGTTTTTACGACTATTTCGTTCCCTCCTGAAAATTCCGTATTATTGATGCACTCAAAAACATATTTAAATCCAAAAAGGTACAAAAAACCATTTTCATTTTTTTTCATTCACTTTACCCTGACGGTGCCACTTTTTTGAGAACGAACCCAAAAGTTGCAATTTAATTTCTCGTGTTAATTGTGAAAACCCAAGCAAGCTGAACGATTCAATCTTGAATTATAATCATGGCAATCTAGTAGTAGCTCGCAGGTTCGGTGATTTTTTCCCTTTTTCCTTTAATTTATATAAAAATATGTAATATCGCTCGCAGATGTTTCTGTACGATAAAAAATAAAATCATTGTTTTACCTTTTTCTAACGTTTCAGCTAAGTACAAATACCAAGCTGAAGCTTATTTCGGGTTCATGTTGTAGTTATGTCATGTCAGGTTCTTGTTTTCATGTTATAAAAAATAAATTAAACAAATTTCAATTTTGTATTGTTGCCATGTTTATGTTTATATTACGTCAAAAATGCGACAATTAAGTTTGAAATGGCAGCTTTATTTGCTACTTAATACTACTTATTTACAAAATCGACCTGTAGTCTTTGTTCTTAGTTCGCATTTTCCACCTAAAGACTGACCGCCGCGTTTTACAAGACATGAGCTTTCGATAGCGATCACGCGTTCGGAATATTAAATGAATTAATTGAGGGTATTTGTCATAATTACTGTCAGTGTGCACCGGCGAATTGGACGTGAGCTACATTAATTGGACAAAGATTGAGATAAGGCACCCGTTTTAGAGTTTAGGAGACTTTGAAAATTGTCCATGTTCAGACAACGACAGCAAGTTTAATATTATGTTTGTTTAAAGCAGGCAATTTACCGCAGAGGGTTGTCACATCAATACCTACATATTACCAAGAACCAAGCAACTTGCTGATTCTATAAAAATCGATTTTGTGATAATATAGTTGCTTCTTAAGTAAGTACGTAAAGTGAACTGTATATCTATTTCTACATAATCTATCATATTCTTCGGTTTGACGCCAGGCTGTGTGGGAGGTCTTGAGTTAAGTTGACAACTGTGGGGTTACCATGACGTACTAAAGACGTTCAGTTTAGGTTGAGAGAAAGGGACACAGCTATAGCAGTTACATAGCTCCGTCCCTCTCTCTCAACCTAAACTGAACGGCTTTAGCACGTCATGGTAACCCCCCTGTTCGCAGTTTGAGCCAAATCTTCATTGATTTATTTTAAGTGTAGGTACTTACATGTAGTTTAGTATAATATAACGCCAATGTTTTTGAAATAAGCTATTGTAAAGTTGATGTTATACCTCTTAAGGACTAAACTGACCAAAGCAATCAATTATCGTAAACCGATAATTATATTCTAACGCACTAGGTTCGTGGCTATTCAAATGCTGCTACCGGATCAAAATAGTTTCAATTGCGTGTTGATATAAATATTAGATTACATTTGTAATTCATAAGGCGAGGCGGAACGGCCGAACCGTATGCATATTTCACCTCCATTGTCCAGCCGACAATGATACTAAACAACGTGTTTTATGATCTGGACCGTTTCCGGAGTTTTTGATACTGTTTCTTGACCTAGTGCTATCTGAATCTCGATTGCGCGTAAGACACATACTTATTTACATACTTACTAAACAGACTAAGCTGAATAGACAGTAATTTTGATAGGCCCAGACATTACACGTGTTAAGTAAACGTACCTGTATAATTTGCGAAATCATTTGGTATCGAAATTAGTATAAACTTAGCTTAGTCTGACTGTTATTTATTTCTTTTCTGATATTTTTGCTCGTTAGTTTGTCGTCATCCGCGCCAGCTTATAGTAATGTTAAAGTTTGTTACAGAAACATATTGAGTATGTCAGCTATTTGCAAGTTTTTTCAAATAAATAAAGTCGAGCAATTATTACTAGTTACTATTACACTGAAAATGGGTAAACCCCTTAATAACGTTTTTTGCCATTTTGATGCCTAAGGTAATGCCTTAGTAATATACCTAATACAGACATGAGAAAACAAGAAAACCCTTTTAGTTTCAGCCAAGCTCTTAGCATAATTATCATAACTATAATTGTTGAGTCATTGAAAACCTTTAATTATAAGGATAATCATCATACCGGTACAATTCACCTCCGACACAATGATTTTTGCAGAAACCTCTGACCGGTTCGACCGCTTTCCAGTACCAGGAAGTGGTTTCCTAGGCAATTAGTGCTCATTTAGTTGTCCTGCGAACACGCACTGAAATTATTGGAGACAGAATAACCCTTAATGAAGATTCATTTAATCGCTACGTTGGAATCTGGCACGTATTTTGACACTGTACGTTTTAAATACCAAGCCAGTTCATTTTCATTGAACGAAAAGTCCTGTGGACAGAAATGGTAGGTATCAAAAAGAAGTCGCACTAACCCTTTTCTTTGTTAATCTGTCTTGCCAGGCGTTGATAGAGTCACTTCTATACAAACTAATAGGTACACGAAAACATATATGTAAGTATATACGAGTACTTAGGTGATTTGTCGATCCTGAGTTCGGTTCAAATCTAACCAATAACCTCCTAGACAAAGAGATGTTCAGAACTTCAGACACTATTTAACACATTTGTGTGCACACATCCATGATGATCAATACAAATTGAGGAGGATTCATTGTTCTGAAGGTTAAAGTTTAAATTATATCTTCAT
The DNA here is from genome assembly GCF_023078275.1 of Leguminivora glycinivorella. NCBI lineage: Eukaryota > Metazoa > Arthropoda > Insecta > Lepidoptera > Tortricidae > Leguminivora > Leguminivora glycinivorella. The sequence continues at coordinate 9,124,403 of NC_062981.1, forward strand.
GACTACCCAGCTTCCTGAAATCACAATTTTCTTAGAATTAGCGCATTAGGTAACCTATATCCTTTTCTGCCGGCATTATTCGGTCGCCGCAAAGAATGCGGTGTGCCCTTGTGCCAACTACACTCACGACTTCGACTTTACGACTCAAATATTTGTCTGTCTGAATTGTTTGCTGGTATGGTCGTTATTTCCTTTGGCCCACGGCGACTGTCCAATGACCAGGCCACTGTGTGAATAGGTTGAATTGATGGTCATTTTGACACAAGTGTTTCGCATTGTTGCGTGACTGATTCTATAGGAAGTATATTGGTCTTAGAGATACGACTACTAGTTACACACAAAAAAGACCGAAAGAAGATTCATCTTTCCCTTATTATCGCGATGAAACACAAGAGACGTCAGATGGAATCCATCCTGTGTCACACGGTTGGAACAATGAGCACCAGGAATCAATTTGGGAATTGTGGAACGTTTTACAGATTTCGAAGGCCAATCATTGATTAATTGGACTTATCGATGATTACAAAAATCACTCTAGATATTCTACTATCATTAGGTATAGGTACTTACTGATATGGATGCTAAAATAAAATATATGATAGTGCCTCTCCTAGCTTTCCGGATAACCTACCGGGATAAGAAGCTGGCACCATGTTCATTGCTGGACTTAACTAGACGGTGAGGGTTCGTCAGGTACCTACCCATATTCACGGTTATATTTCTGAAAACCTACAACAGTGCCCTAACTCCAGCATTCCACTAAGCACGGAATAAATCCTTTCACTCCGCGACATTTTGTATTAGCTGCCGAACTGATTCTCGGAACTAGCCCAAGGCACTGGTGTACTTATAGATATTGTTTGTGTAGGATTACAGGAAATATCAATAGGTAAATTCAATGCACTATTGATTTTAACTGAGCAAACACGGTGTCCCTAGATACCCAAATACTAGTTGGTATTCCAAGTGCATTGTGTAATGGCACTGCTTTCATCAAGGTATTTTGCAAAAAAAAAAACATAATAAATCAAAATAGCACGTCAAAAGTATCTTATGTTTTCTAAAGTAGTAATATTCGAAAATAAATGTTGGTTTCCATGCCTAAAGAGCCCTTATAATTATGATACAATTTTAAATAGACTTGGTTTTTTAGAATAGTACCTACACAGCATTGATTTAATTTATCTTGGATAAGAACGACCGGACCTTATAATAGTTATAATACAAGGAATAAACAAACGTACATACATTTAATATTTAGATCCTGTTTCATGTGTATCTTTGTTTTTATTTCGAAAGTACCTAGGTAATTAAGTATTACTTGTTCAAAAAAGAACGTTTTACATTGAAATGAAACACATTGGTAAATACTTTACAACCACCACAAAACACAAAGTGATAAATCGAAACACTTTAAAAGCGAATACAAATGTAATGTCAACACAAAGTAATATTTATTGTGTACTTTGCTTCTTAAGGGCAAATACCTCTCATACTGAATCACTTCATACTCACCATTGTGGATACCTACTTCATAAAATGAATCAAGTTTTTCAGAAAATATAAAAAAATTTAGAAGTGCTAATATTTTTTGTTAACTTTGATTTCTAAGAATTTTTATTACTGTAGACTTATATTGTCCGGGATATATTCAGACCGTGATTACCTTTTTGATTTTTGTCGAGCTCGGATCACGGTCTATATCCCGGATCAATATAAGTCTAATGAAAATAACCGTGCATCATTTAAAACTCTCATTGTATTACTGTAAGTTAAAGTTAGCAGTACCAAATAAGTAGTTACCAGTTTACTTAAAACATTTTTAAACATCAATTAGTGACTAACTAAATAACGACCCTCGTATATCATACAGACCATTCATTTCATACTATGCGCACAAGAACTAGTTATTTACTTAGAAAATTAGTTCTACAAGAGATCTGATAACGTGACGCTAAAAGATTTTGATGGTCCTATTATGTTACAAATTAAGCCAGCCAGTATAACTGGTCGAGGACTGCTTTCCATCCGCGCCTCTGATTGAGACTCTAGGGGAAGGACAGATAATACAAGTTTTAATAGTGTGGTGTTCTGACCCTTTAGCAACACAACTTGCCTTGTCGCGCGCGAGCCCATACTTGAAGTCGCGCTTGATTAATGGACTCGCACGCGACAAGGCAAGTTGTGCTAAAGGGTCTGATTTGGTTTTGGATGGGTGAGACTTGACGGTAGCACTAGAATACGCATTAAAAATTTAAAGTACAGTGACAACAGTGAACAAACCATTTCACATTTTAAACAAATGACATAATTGACGACCTCGTTTGTAAACAGCAGCGGATTTACGAATTTATTCAAAATTTCAGCTTCCTAGCACTGACAATCATGAAATATAGCCGCAGAGGACGTATAAAGTCTGGAAAGATGGAACTTCCTATTTCCTTGTTGACTACGGAACCCTAAAAAAGGATTCTTACAACGTTGACTTAACAACGTTAAACTTTGCGTAAATACTAAAAAATGTCTCATAAACCTACACAAAATTATTAACTTCCAAATAAATTTATTACCACCCTAAATCCAAAAGCTGCCAATAAACTTGTTCCTTAATTCGCAAAGGAAATAAAACTGCCAACTTTTTGGTCAAAGGTTACCAAAATCATTCCACCTGTTGGTGATACGATGGACCTCAAATCTTAACCCGAGAGTTTACGTACAGCCGACGATGACACAGCTGCCGTACAAAAATTTACTTAGTGATTATGAAACGATCATCTCGTCATTTGTTACCAGTTCCTGAAATGTGATTGTTTTTATTATTTACGTTTTTAATAATTTGGCTGGAAAAATATAAGAGTAAGTAAGTTTCACATTGTATAAATGTATCAACGCCTAAAAGGTACTTTCATTCTTCTGCAATAAAGGCGGATTTCTGTTTAAATTTCTTAAGAAGAGGTCTTTAGAAACGTAAGCGTCTTTAAAAGTAAGGTAAGTGTTTAGACATGGAACGCCACATACACTGTCTAATGTGTCTAGAAAAAAATATGTAAAAACTTACATACAATACAAGTCAAGCATATAATAATCACATGACAGATTTTACAAGTGCAACGATAACAGTCACAGGTGTAAAATTGACGTAGCTGTCCGCGCATCTGCGAGCGCGAGCTAACTCGGATTTCGTAAGCCGTGGAAAGGTCGCGTTCTGATGGTAGCCGTGAACTTTCGATCCACCGCATTATGTATGCACTTGTAACGTCGCTGGCGCCTTAATTAACAGGACAAAACTGCTGTAAAGTTCTACGGGGTTAGTTTTTAGGCATATAAAGTTGTTTCTTTTTAGCTTGAAGATATCTGTGGATGCTTGGACCATATAAATATATTATATAAGTACTGTACGTGCGACCCGTCGCATTCCACAGGCAAGGGCAGCATCCGCTCGGTGTACTTAACTACTTACCCCTAAACGTGTTGGCTTCGGCTCCGAGCACACCTCCCAAAGGTCTGGAAGACTATTGTTATCTAATGGGAAAGATATACCCACTATGTACAAGCATGTAAGCGGTGCATAATTCTTTGCCATCGTATTTATGGTAAGGGCCACTTGCACCAACGAAAATGGAAGGTTAACCCAAGGGTTTATCCACCATTTTATATGGAATTTGACAGATGACAGCCCACTAACGTCGAGTTAGGCGGTTGGTGCAAGTGGGCCTGTGTAGCAGTAAATAAATTTTGTCGTAGAATGTTGTAGACGCATTTGTGACGTTCTTTGGGTAAAGAGATCTTATTGTCCATGGAGCTTACAGCGTTATAAGCGATGTCCGTGTACAAATACGACGCCGCGGGACGAGAGCCATCGACAATAAGGTCCCTTTACATAGATAACGTCACATTTTACGCTTTACAATTGAATCATGTACGACTAAATGGTTAAAGGTTGTGTTCGAACCAGACAATTTTTTTTAACAATGACTATACCAATAAATCAACAATCGAGCAATTATAAGTACAAGACCATGAATTTAAATTACATTGTTACAATTATATCACACAACGGTTGACAACGGCTGTAAAAAATTAAACGATACAATACTATAGTTACCAGTCATTACAGTATAGCTTAAATAACAGATCGCTCACTACGTACTTGCTCTTCATAAGAAAATGTCCCATAATAGGTTACTTGTAGGCTGTCGGGTGTTTAAAAGAAATTATGCTAAAACCACGTAATTGTTAATAAGAGTACCTAAGTATTCTATGATTTCTATGCATTTTGTAGCTGCTTTCTACGTTTTCAGCATAGCCGTCGCGTTTAAACTCTTCTTACGTACCTATTAATGGGGTTATGAATCGTCATGTACTTACGAATCGTAAATATACTTGCAAATAAATTAAATAAGAGTGTAGAATACCATATCAGATTAACTCGGGGATTGTAAACCGGACCGTACCTACTAGCTGGGGCACATTTCTCGAAGCTTCAAGTTACAATTTACAAGCGGTTGTCAATATCTAATAATAGGACAAGTTCGAAAGAGACTTCCGCTTGTAACTTGTACCTTTCAGTTTTGAGAAATGGGCTGGTCGTATATGTATGTACATTATGATGAGGACGATGATATGGGATTGATCAACCACCTTCTTAACCGAAGTGAAGCCTCTGTGACGAATCGCTACAATGCAACTTACTTAAAGTAAACAAAACGTCATATAACTTACGAGCTAAGATCATTTAAAGGGCATTTTAGTTCCTAAGACAAAATAGACGCCACAAACACAAAGCAAGTAACCTACTTCTGAACGGGAACTGATCAGCCACGCCCGGCAGCTGGTGCTTATGCTTATCGATAACAAATTGACAAAACTAGAGACGAGGCAGCGATAAAGACGTCTTGACTCTTGTCCTTACAGAAACTATTTTAAATATAGGAAAGTACCTAAGTCTACACGCTAAAATTCGGATGAAAGTGGAGACTGCAAACAGGAAGAAAAATTGTAAAAAAAATATTGTGAGGAAAGCGGAGTACTTACTGCTAATGAAGTGTTTGTTGAAAAATGAGATAGCAGTATATTAGTATTTAATTAGGATGTGATTGAGAAAACAGTACCTAAGACGAGGAAAAATCATAGGTACTTTCAATTTATCGATATCATTAGAAACGGCTTCAGGCAGAGAAGTGTGGAGGCTAAGATCCACGAGGTCGTTCGTTGCCCGACAGCACGAAGGTAAGGACTTTAAATGGGGGTATCCCCTTTCGGGTCGGGGGTTACCCTGTTAACAACTTGAAATCTCAGACGTAAAATATTATCGCTATAAGGGTGTTTAAACTCCCTTGTTTACAGGTCTGAGATATATTAAAGTAGCTCAATCGTAGATGGTGTTATTTTGAAGATCAAGAGTCTTTATTATTTATGCATCATAATATCTGTATCCTAACTATTCTAACTACAAATTAAAGTTATTGACGATGAAAGATGCAAGTGTTCTCCAATTTGGGTCGATTTACTTGAAATCGTTTGGGATTGAGGCCGGTTTGAAAATAGTCTTAGAAAAGTTAAAAAGCTTGATTATATCTCAAGTATCTCAACCTGAGATATAAAGAAGGACAATAATATTGCAAAATGTGTTTTTCTGGTTATATCTTGTCCGTTTATTTTATACTCTTCCTTAGAATTTCGATGAAGAGGAAAAATCATGAGGAAATATGCGCATAAGGATCTACATCTTCGAAGAAAAAGGTGGAAAGTTCCTGTTTTGCCAATTTTGGCACAAGAAAGAATCAGTCACTAATAAGCGCACCTGTCATCAGCGAACTTCAATTATAACTCAATTTCGACACAAGACTATAATTAGTTAAAGAGCTTTCGGCTTTCCACAATGGCCGACGGCCTCGGCGGAGCAGGAAGCTGGGAAATGATCAATCAGCCCGCGGCCTTGCTCGGCTTCGTATCCGCACTTCCGGTTGCTGAACACGTCACAATTTAGATGCGACATGTGACATGACTGTTCTCCTTTTTAAGTAGCCTACAGAGTACAGACCACCAGTTTGCCGGACGGTAGCAGAATCGGTTATTCGGCATTGTTAACTTTGAGATTTACTTACATTAAGCTGTTTAGAGTTCCATTCCGTAGATAAAATAGTTAGCAAATTAATGAATAAAGTAGGTAGTCTTAAGTGATTTTGATACCTAACTTAACTATGTAGGTGTATAAATGTAAGAGTTAATAGCATAAAAACAGTAGTGTATGTAACTCTTGAACAAAGCGTCCAAAATTAAATAAAAATAAAATAAAAATATTTCATGTTGTCTGACTGAACAGAGAAATGCCATAAAGAGGGAAAATAACGATATGCTCCGGACCGATACGACCTTCAAACCTTCAAGAAAAGAGCGTACACCCATCTCGACGGCAACCGGCAACGCACCTTCAACACTTCTGGTGTTTCGAGTCTCCATGGGCGGCAGTGATCGTTTACCATCGGGCGACCTGTCTGCTCGTTTGCCTCCTATTTCATAAAAAAAAACTTGCCACTAGTCTACACACCCTGGTCATCCTGCCATCTCAACATTGCCACCTTGGCATGCCAGCCCATCATATGAAGCCCACATCATACTTACCAGTAGTGCCAGTAACTTTTGAACAAACAATTGACGACGTGCACCAACTCACGAATCTACCCGCTTTAGCATCTACGCCTCGGACATTTGTGATGAAATGTCGCACGTGTCTGACGACCATTAGTCAAAGGTGTCGAGGTTCGGCGCTGCCAGAACCACTTCGCCGATAGTAGATAGTACGTACATTACTGGTTTTGTTGTGGCACGCCCTTTAATGAGATCAAGATATTCTTATCGCAAAGGTAGCGTATCGGAATTCGAAACGTATATGTTGTTGTTTTAAAAGACCGTCAGAATTTATTGCTCATTTGTTTATGGTAACTTAATTTTCTGTATCTTAACGCAAACGCTAAATATTTGTGTAAGCATTAAAATTAGACATGTGATAAGGTAGCATTATGGCCTAATTGGTAGGCATTGTAGGTTTCAGTCGATTGTAGTGTAATTAATTCTGTATCGCTTCGAAGCCTTTTCCAATCGCGATCGTACAATCCTTTCAATTCGTCCTGCCATCTATGCGAGTTCTTTTGAACTAGCAAGTTGCTACAGCAAACGCGAGAGTTTTCGTTGGTTAGTTTACTATACAACAGGCTGTCTCAAACAGTAGCGGACAGATGGCGGTAGTTGTGTCATATCGAAATGCGTAAAAGGAAAATTTTATAAATCGGACGTACCTATTGTATTTGTGACTGCAATTGGACGGTGTTATGGAATAGCGAACTAAGCGCCAAAATCCGAAAAAAAAGTTATGAATGCAGTTCGGATATAAATGTGATAATCTATAGTATTGACTATTTCTTTGTTGAAAAATCATGCTTACAGCCTTATTTTAAGGGGTAGAATCAAGCGACACGTTAAAATTAGTATGGCCCTGTGTACTAAGTCGTTACGTAAAAACGAATTGAACGCCAAATTTACTTTTACAAATTATAATAAGCGTATATTCTAAATCGCAAAAGCGAGTTAAACGCCATAAAGATGTTATTAATTCGTTTTGGTTTAAAGTTTTGATGATTTATAAACGCAATATCGATTTAACCGCCCTAATGGTGTCGTTTAATTCGTTGTTACATATTTGAAATTGCAGGATATTTCGCTTAATGAGAACTAAGTATCAAGAGGTTTTGTTATATCATAATATCTTATGTGTGTAATCCTGGCTAGTACTAATGAATTATTATTAGTTACAATGCCAATTTTGCCATATATGCTGATTTTTTGACATTTATTGTATTAAAAAAAGTTGATTGCAGAACAAAACTAAATTGTTAGACGGATTAGTCCTAATCATTGTGGAGGAAAACATTGTTATTGATTTATTTACGATATAACTATTTACTCAAATATATGGAATTTTATTTTATTCCAGTATTCACTTTACAACAATTTGCATTAAAGAATCAAGCGATAAAATATGTCTTATAGTACGCTACGGCGAAATAAATTAACCTCATCGCAGTATTAGTTCAATAAAGAATCAAGCGGAAAAACGTTAATAACTTCTAAACTTGAATAGGTATGGGGTTATTGTTTTTTTCTACTCCCGTACTGTTATTCGTGAGTTACAAGGTCGTGCATAGAACTTTAAAACCCTACATAAAAGATGTCAGGACAAGTCTATCTAGTCTATACCCTGAAAACATTTAGTAGCAGTCGCACGATATAGCTGTTTTACAGTTCAGTAAATACATTGCTACCAACTTAACAAACCAATTCGCAGAGTCGAGACTCCTTCGTTTTCTGCTGCGTTCATTGGCGACGCGTCGAATCGCATTCAAATGTATAGAACTCGATTCAACTCGGCTCGATTCGTCTTAGTGGCCAGGCTTCAAAGAACCATACCATAGACAGTTTTATTTTCATGTTTGCACTCAAACTGCATATTCAAAATGGTAGGCGGTCCACCTAGATAACTAAGATGACTGAAAGTAGGTATTTGTTGAATTTATAATTTTCTTTCAAAATAAGTGCTTGGTCGTAGAAAAAGTATTGTATGCAACGGTGTTTAACTGAGTCAAAAAATGCTCGTGGCGTCTTTATTAACAATTTTCGGCTTCGCCTCAAATTGTTACCCACGCCACTCACCTTTTTTGACCTCTTTTAACCACCAGTTGCATAAAATACTATTATTTATTTAAATTATGAACACTTTTATAGGTTCAATGTCAAAATTAACTTTTTTGCTTTATAAATGAACTTACAACAACTGATTCAAATTTCAAATCTTTCTAGCTCATTTTCTCGATTTCAACTAACTGTCGCTTGATCGCTTATTCCATAACACTGTCCAATTCAACTGCAACTTTTATGAGAACTACACCTGCACGCTGAGGTTCCAGTTGAGTTGCAGTCGGTACCGGTTCTTAACCTTGATTGGCTCTGGTTCAATGTAGAAAACGTTTAGCCTATTAGTACCTTTCTTCCTACATAATTCTCGAAGAACTTACCCAAATATCTGTTAAAATGGACGTTGCTCATAGAATGGCTGCTGCAAACGACTGTGCTGAATACAGGATCTACTTAGGGTTAATATCGAATGAATCAAATTTCATACACGATAGCATGAATGAATCAAATTTTTCAAAATGTGAGCGATTCCTTAAGGTCCTGTCAAATAGAAACAAAAAGCCGAACCCCTACACAATATTAGTTGTTATACATATCATTACTCATTGAGTAGTTAGAAGACGTAACGTATGAACAAAACTAAATATCCTTTCACCTAATCCCAAACATGTTGGCATCTAGTATTTGGATAGTTTTATTGTTTGCTTTCCGTTAATTCGATCGAATAACAATGAGACAGGCTAAAATGGAAATACATGCAAAACAAAGCAATCCACTTGGCTAACGAAAATGCGTAAATCAGAGACAAGTAAACAATAAAGACACATGAGTATATGATAAAATAGTACATTACTTTATATGTCACTAATCTTCTTAACCCTATTGTATCTGTAACTATAACTATAATTAAAAAAGTAGCTCTGTAACTATAATTTAATAATTGAAAAATTTTGACGTGTAAAAAATGTAAATTTTTATCAATAAATGTATCTTATCTTATCTTATCTTATCGTATTCCTACAGATTGAGGGTCGTGCCTTCCCATCTGCTCCTGTCTCCGGTGTAGAGGGCGTGCTATGCTAAACCGTTAGAATCAAGAAGTGCTGAGTCGTAGACTAGTACTTATAGAATAATATGAACATGGATAGTATTTATTTTTACTTGTCAATAATGGTCATCAATGTTATTTACCTGAATAATTTATCTCCACATTAACATTATCTCCATTCTCCATTTCATCTTATTACGTTCTTCGGTCAACCAAAAGAATGTCTTCAGGTGTAATAAGTTTTCATGAGGTATTTTATTGTACTGTTATTCGGTACGTTATATTCTATGTTGGGTAAGTAGTGTCTTTATTGACTATAGCGTAGGGGACCAGATAGCTCTAGTTTCAAAATGTATTAACGGACAAAGAGCGTGCCCTTTACCCTCTTTATGGCTTGATATATCTTCTCCCTTAAGGCCGTTGAGCCAATTGTAATCATTATATACAGACACACAAAATAGATCAATATTTACGTTATATTTAGGTTGTGGCTTGACTGATGACTATTTTCATTCATGTATCGGTCATTGTTACATATATCTTCTTCTTTGAGTCATCTCGAAATTTTGCCACAGCCCATGAGAGCCTAAGCCTAGGATCACAGAATTGACAGTAGTCATTAGTTTTACAAAAGAGGCTGCCAATTACATTTTAACCCACAGGGCAAACAAGGCCTTACTGAAGTTTAGGCTGGTTTCCTTCACCGATCTGGGATAGCGGCTGGCGACAGTGGCGACTAAATTCAAATGGGCAAGAAAAACTCATAAGCACGAGTCAGGGTTTATAACCATTGTATCTGCAATCTCCAGATTAAGAGACGCATGCTCTTTTCAAGGCGATATTAGCGGCTCTAAAATTTTAAAAAGTAGGTACGCTATTTTAAAACTTACCAACACTTAAATAATGCAATGCATGGTACGAAAACCATATATCTTATAATAACCACAATCTTAAAATACACAATATCAGCGAAATTATTCCCATAAATGCATCACAATCGACAAGTTTCGAGACAATCGCCAAGTAGGTAATAACTCAAAAAACGTCTCGGCTCCATTGGAAATAGCCGAAACTACTTCGTCTCATAAATCTACGAATTCGGTCCGAAATATTAGACAAGCTACTTACGGACCAATGGAGATGAGAAAACCTATTGTGTTGTGCGATGAGTAAGATTGTGCCATTACATATTTGTATCTAGGTAGGTATAAATTCTATGTGGAGTTTGAACAGGTTATAGCAATACAATTACAGATTTTAAAAGAGAGAGAGATTTTGTAGTACAAAAACGCAATATTTTATGGAGATGCGTCCGCATCAATTCACCCTTCCGCATCGATTCAGCTTCAGCATTAAATGCGTATAAGTGTAACTATCCACTTCTCATGCTGAAGAATGCTTATTCAAGATAAAGCATGAGAACCGCTGCTTATGACATGAGGTTAGATGCTTGCGGATGAGAAAAGATGATTACGCGTGAGTCATGACACTTGCGATTGATAACAGCTGCTTAAGGGAGGGATGCGAATGAGCAAGGCTGCTTAAGCATGATATTATACTACGTGTCCATCTAGCAAAGTACACTAGTTTGTTTACATTGCAATAATTACTTACTTGCAAAAATGGACGAGGATAAATTGATTATGCTAGTAGTTTTAAATTGAGAAGGACATTTCTTTAAATCTGCCACAAGTGTTACAAAACTTCCATTTTCGTTTTTTGCTTTTTTTCCTTTTCATTGCTTCTATAATACACGCTATCACAATGACGTTTATAGTTGACCAATCCATAACGGTTTTCAACTTCAACTGCGACATAACGTATGCGATTCAATTCAATAGCATGCGATCGCATGAAATGCGTGCTATATGATACTTCAGCTTTAAAAACGTGCGTTAGCTCCCTTTAGCACCTGAACACCTGTAACAGCATACTTTAACTTCCGATGCGTATAGTGTGTCCAAAATCATTCAGCTAAATGCGATTCGATGCTGATATATGTGTCTTCACCCTAATATTAACCGGGAAACATGGGGATTTTGATACTGTAAATGGGTTAGAAAAGATGCAACACTTTTTGGTATTAAAGAGGGTACGTACCTGCTCTAATTCTGATTGTATCTACAATTTAAATTAAGGTAAATTTTAGACGTCATTTTGAAATAATTTTGAGTAAATATGTATGGTCGCAGTGATAGGTACCTACGCTATGAAGCCTTACCTATATTATAGCCCCTAACAAATATGTATGTGATATAGGAAACACACTTATTCGTATATTTCTTCATTTATTATACGTAGACTTTACCAGGTACACGATAATACATTTTTTTTAAAGGAAATTCATTATTAAGAACTTAACCATGACATCCTTTAAGTACTTATGTAAGTATTACAGTATGTTGGTATATGGATCTGAACTGAAATGCTCTTTAGGTTAATAGACAATTTACCCATAAAACAATTGGCAACAAATAAATCCTAGACAATGTCGCTATCAATTACATTCCTCGCGTTTTTCCTTTTTCTGGAACCTAGTTCCGGTTATCTGGTAATCAGCTACTTTCGAACACGAAAATACAGGACATTGTATGTTTATGTCCATGTTTACGCCAACCTCGGTACTGGGTACCTAGCCAACGTCACAATCGCTTTCGCTTCGTATTTTCTCTCCCTATCGCTCTTCTTTAGTGGCCTGACAAAGTCAGAATGCGTTTTGATTTCGATTGCTACGTAGCGTCAACGTTTGTCGCTTTGCTTAGGCCGGCTGTTAAGCTTGTTTATCTGTTTGCTACAATGTCGGCAAAACATCAAAAACGAATACAATACGGGTAACGGGACGTTTTAAGAAAGTTGTATTAAGTAAATAGCTGTTAGACATTGTGTGCGTTTGTATTTGTAACATTATGCTAAAACTTTAAATTGACTTGTAAATCGTATTCAAGTGGACAGAACCCATTTTATCCGAGGAAATTTATGGGTCTGTGCATAAGCAAGCACACCTACCTACTTATTTGGCTTTTATAAAATGTATATACCTAATTGGGTTTTGCCCCTAAATCTGATAGAAACAAAAGCTATTATGAGCAGTTCCCGAATACTTTGTAGGTACATAGCCACGTCAGCAAATTTTAATTGATCCTATTTTGTTACCAACATTTAGTAATATACTCGTATTTAAGTCGACTTTCGTAAGATATATACAGGATAACTGTTATAATTAAGAAAATATAGATACTAGAGAACCTTAATGACGAAATAAAACTTACAAAAATTTTAACTAATCAAAAAAAAATTGGTAACAAAATAGGGATAAGTAATAAAAACAAATTTAACTTTGTCCTTAATTTTTGTACAAACTTTTCGAGAACTGCTGTTATATAGTAAAGTGCACATTAGATTGTGTAGGTATAAATGCGAATATGCCCTTTACCTCATCCTCACTTATTTGAAGTTCCCTTGTAAGGTAATACCCTTGTCAGTTTTTCACTGAAATATGTACATATACTTACCTACCTACTAAGATAATTAACCAGAAAGATTTCAACTTTAATAAAATTCATGGACCTATTCGCTCACCATTTAAATACTCAATTTGGTCCTATAAATTTGGCATTAACCAAACTGCCCCTATAAAATCCGAAATAAAGGTGACACAAAATCTTTACGACACCGCCTTAAAGGGTGTCCGACGCCGTGTTAAACAAACAAGGTCAAACAGGGGTGGTTTTAATAAACAACACTATCGACCTAGTTAGATAGACGCGGCGCCAGCTCCTTCGTTTCTGCGATCGTTGATAACCCTAGCCTTGGGCTCCTGTTGGCAGGACTTGTACGAGTACACTCGGAAATACCAATTTAAATGTTATTTGTGTCAAAGAGATTGGAAAGCATGTGAATAGATAAGATTGCGAAGTGAGAAGATTGTCTGCAATCTAAAATTGTACAATTACATATACATTTATGTGGTACTACAGTGAGGAGTAAAAAAAGCAAAGCACCTACCTAAAAATTGTTGGACAAAGTATCGTTTTCATTTTACAGTCAAACAATAAGCACAATTGACAACCTTCCGAAAGCGCAAATCTAAGATAGTAGGCCGGCAACAGACAGTCTTAAAAATTCATAATCTTAAAAAAAAATTTGTATGCAAATTGACAGTTCAAACTGACACTGACAGATCTGTCAGTGTCAGTTTGCATACAATTTTTTTTTAAGATTATGAAAATTAAGACTCGTCTGTTGCCGGCCGTAGCTTATCTTATGAGACTTTAGATTTGTTTATCTTATACTTTTAAACGAGCAATTCTTGTATATTTATTTATTTATTTATTTATTTATTTATTTATTTATTTATTTATTTATACATACCGACGATCTCGGAAACCGCTCTAACGATTTCGCTGAAATTTGTTATGTGGGGGGTTTTTTTTTTCGAATTTTCGAGTTTTCATGCGTTTTTCTTCGCGCGCCATCTCGTGTGCAGTAGATGTATTGTTAAGACAGAATTATTTCGGTCGATGTAAGTACTATTTATTATAAAGACTAGATGGCGACACAGATCAAGGCGTCGCATACGAAACAACAAACATTAGGTAACTTATAATTCGCGGGCGAGGTGTTATAATATTTTCAAGTCTTTATATTAATGAAAAGAATACTTAACACGAATAGAAAAATTCACTATTTGAGCTTTTGTGGTGTAACGCGCTCCATCTCGTGTGGAGTAGTTGTATTGTTAAGACAGAATTCTTTCGGTCGATGTAAGTACTATTTATGAGAAAACTAGATGGCAACACAGGTCAAGGATACAAAATAACAAACATTGACTAACTTATGAATTTTATGATTCGCGGGTGAAAACACTTACGTATTCATTAAGTGTTTTAATTATTATTACGAATTTTAAGCTTCTTGTATTATCTCAGTACTATTTTAAAACTCAATACTTCAAACAGATGTGCTATTACATTCTAGAATTATCCGGAAATAATAGGCACATACCGCCATCTCTATTTGAGCTTTCGTGGCAAAACGCGCGCCATCTCGTGTGGAGTAGTTGAGTTGTTAAGACAGAATTCTTTCGCTCGATGTAAGTACTATTTATGATAAAACTAGATGGCGACACAGGTCAAGGATACGAAACAACAAACATTGACTAACTTATGAATCTTATGACACGGTGTTTTCAGTCAAAGGAAATAGTAAATCCGATGTACTTTGTATATGTTTAGGAAAATTAACGATAGAGGGCGTGAAAAACAATTTTATGCCGTAGTGCAAGTTGTTCGCTAGATGTCACTGTTACCCCCGCAAACTGGGTAATGATTGTTATCGTAAAATGTATAAGTATTTTTTGATGTCCAAAATTTTCGCTAGATGTCGCTGTACCACCCGCAAACTAGCGAACGGCATTCTATGGCCAATTACATGTATTAAATTGTAAATTTTGTTAATGTCCTGTTTATTGGCAAATAAGTTAGCGTTCAAATATATACTATTCAATATACTCTATGTCTTATGATTCTCGGGTTATAAAACTTACGTATTCATTAAGTGTTTTAATTATTATTACGAATTTTAAGCTTCTTCCGTTATCTCAGTATTATTTATTTTAAAACTCAATACTTCAAACAGAAGTGCTATTATGCGTTATGTTGATTGTGTAAACTGTCAGATAATTATGTTTAAAGTAAAATAAAGTACCTATACAACTATAGTGTATCAATTATTTGTTTATTTAAGTGATTTACTGTTGATTTTTTCATACAAATTTGTTTGGAAGTGGTAAGTCTGTCATGTAAAAAACACAAGAAGTATAATAAAATAGAACACCGAGCGAAGCTCGGTCGCCCAGGTACTATTTTTAACGTCAAACAATTTCGACGTATTCAGTTTTGATGAGATCATATTTATTCACTGTCATGTGCTACGTATACGACAAATACGTATAACGTTCAGTTCAGAAGTATCTACACTATCTACTATTCAGTAGGTAAGCGCTAAAAAATAACAGATGTGTGCCTAAATATACATATAATAATAAAATGAAAAGAATAATTAAAATACGATTAAATTATGACCACGAACAGCTCAGTTTGACCTATATATAATAAAGTTAAACAGGATTTCAAATCGTTTTGGTGCGTTTTTTCACCTGCTACTTTTGATGCTGACCGTAACGTATTACTTATTACTTTTATTTACTACTAATTTAAAATCTTTCGGAAATATAAACCGTGAAATTTAACAAAACGTTCATCTACTGCAGTTTTCCTATCAGTGAAAGTACTGGAAGTGCAGGAGTCAGTCTGCAGTATATAATAGAATAGAAATGATTTATTGTTTACCGTGTACAATGGACTACAATTTTTACACAAACATGTCTCAACGGCAACCCTTTTCGGCTATACAATATTACTTAAACTAATACTCACATGCTTGTTGGTTATACATAAAGTATTCATGCATATCATAAAAGACATGATCCTTCAACCACCCTTTTAGCTGTTGCTTGAATTTTTTCCCGCTTAATACTTGAGGGTAGGTGATTCAAAACTTTGATTGCTGCTATAAATGTGTTCTTACAATAAGCTGCATGGGACTTCGAGTTCGAGCGCCATCTTAGCGGTCTCGTGTCTTGATTTTTTTTTCTTTTGCTCATTAATGTTGTTTAAAGTGTAATATCGATAGCTTATTATGCAGTAAACCAATGTTGTAGTGAGAAGCTGATGAATAAGTAATCTCGAAACGCGTTTAGCCTCTTTTTTGTGTCTACGGTCGGTAGTCCATGTGCTCTTGTAAAAATCTAGCTATCAATTTACAAGTGGTAACTCACCGTACACTGTCGTACTTACCGTACCAAAATCACTAATTAATATTAGCTCATATACCACCTTGACACTGGCGAAATAGTCCCAATGGTGGACTGAAGCCATTTAATTTAAAAAAAAGCTGCATTTTTGACTGCCGGGAGCAATATGTTATATTTGAATTGTGATCTCACACTATCACCCAGTCGTGCTTCCTTATACAGTTTTAAAGAAACTGGAGCTAAAACATTGTTTTTAAACAGTGTTTTCTATGCAACATCCTTAACGATCCTTGGCGAGGTTTTCCTTGTTTGTAGAGTACACTAGTACACCAATGTCCACAAGTTTTTCCTACTATACCTACATAACAAAGAACCAACAAAGTAGTGTATCATTGTATTATGATTATTCTAAAAACCGTCCTGCCGGCGTAGACGAATGGCAATCGTCGACGCCAGACGCCGACAGAAATGTAGTCTGGCTCTGTCGCGCCAATACGCAAGAGCGATAGAGATAGATAGCTACGAAACAGATATTATCGTGAGCGTTTTATGCATTTGGCTACGAACCCTGAGCTTTAGTGCGTTTTCACATTATCCGATCCGATATCGGATTGACTTACATTTGAGACTATTTTTGAGTTAATTATAACTAAATGTGGTTAAAATACCCATAATTCGGTATTATTCACCAAATTAAGGAGTTATTGAGGCGAAACGTTACAAATCTTGATGAATATTGAGCTTGTTGCAATTAAATATTGATTTGTTCACATCCATTTCAGTGCAGGACCAAATCGTTTAAATTGATTCCAGTAATTTCACCACTTAGTCAAGGAGACTGATAAAAAAAACGTTTTCATTATTTAAGTTTACCTAGTCCAGCACTGAATTAACGATCCTGTGGCGCTAAATTGGGCGAGTTGGAATCAAAAATAGGTATACCTAATTACCTACCATCATTCCAGTTCCTGCCACTGGAATGTTTACTGCAATGATTAAATATCAGTGCCGGTTTACAATATTCAAGAAACTTTGCAGGGCGGAATTAGATTATTGAACGGGGCATAATAAGATTATTTAATTAGTCGTTCACTATTTTTCATAATTCCACTTGTGAGGTGACGAATCAAACCGCAGGATACATAACTTCCTATACAAACAAATGATTCAAACATGTGACACATTCATTATTCTCGTCAATGGTTGACTATTGTTCACCTATTTTAACGAGTACCTCATCTAGGTACTGTACCTACTGTACTGCCAAGTTGCTGTTATGTCTATAAGGACCTATTAAAAATAATATATAAGTAGACTCAGCAACAAAAGTAAAGAACAGTAGCGCTTCAGAGGTAAATAACTTACAATTTTGTAACCGCTAAACAAAAAGACTCATAATTATTTTGTAGGCCTTGTCTACACTTATACAGATATTTTGTACGTCGTGACAAGGATATACTACATATAAGTCATTAAGGAAAATGTCGAGCTGGCCATTAAGTAAGTAAGTAGGTATTAGCTATACGTACGTAATGATTGCGAGGGGGAACAAAAGCTAGTTATATGATCGCACAAAAATGGCAATCCTAATAAAATTTCATAGGAATAACATGGCAATTAAGTTTCCTACAATGTGGGTGATTAATTAGACATAAAAAATAACGCGATTGCTTGAAACTAATGCGCAAACAACGCATACAAATAGACTGAAGCTATTACTATTGAAGTTCTATTAAGAATAAGATCCCATCACCGATACGGCAACAAAATTGCTAGTCTTCATACTCAACACAATTATAAAATGAAGTAGAGTACCTATCTACCTATAGCGGACGATTTTTGAATTTTGTGAGGACACTTTCGTCATTCGAAACTATCAGGTCCCGTAGCCGAATGGCATTTCTGCGATGCGAAACGCCGCAGAAATGTAGTCTGGCTCTAGATAGATAGCTACGAAAGAGATATTATCGTGAGCCCAGGCCCATTGTAACATACATTTTGATATCTTTAATTATAAGCATCTAAAAAAACCCTAAGAAGGATGATGTGCCTTATTAATATGTAGTCTGTGCTTACGTTTAAATGTTTGCCCACTGTTGCCTATACTTTTGTTGGTGCGATACGGGATACGCGCGATGGCTGGCTGACTTCTTTAAAGATGTCTGAAATTAATCAGTCTAAGTTAAAATTCGTCTTTATGCCGAAAATGGCGCAATGCTACGCAGCTAAATACGAGCGCTTGAAGTTGGGAATCTAGTGTTAATGACCCTTTGTTTTCTATCCGATTAGTAGAATCTGGAGATTTTGAGAAATGTCTAGTAGCGGTGTTGATATTAAACAAAAGCGGTAGTAGTATGAAACTTGGTTAAAACCTGCGTGATTCAAGATAATAGACGGCACATAACATCGTAGTTTAAATCATTCAATCAACTAGATTTAAGGAAAAGGAACGTGGACTGACTGCGTTTCGTGTTTCAAATTCTGATTATTAACTGTCACGGAACACGCAGGTGTGGCAAATGTCCTTTAACCAGAGACAGTTTCAGTATAAAGAATTTCAATAAGATTTCAAATACCTAACCTACTTAAGTTAAAAATACTTCTCGCATAGACAGTAGTGTAATGCGGACTTAAACATGCGTGTTTTTTACGATTGTGGTGTCATTATTCATTCTTATTTGCAAGGTATGCATTCCTCTTAAATTTAGCTTTAATATTCATTTATTTATAAGTACTTTATTGCACATAAAAAAATAAGTACAAATGGTGGACTTAATGCCTTAAGGCATTCTCTACCAGTCAACCACTGGGTCAAAAAGAAACATTTGATATAACGGATTATGTCTTATTCGTGACTTCTGTGAGAACTTAGTCTATGATATCTGCTTTGTAACGAGTGTAACGACATATTGTGTAGAAGGACCGACGCAGAAAGGTGATATTTTAAGAAATGCCTCACTTTTTATCTCTTCCTTAGTCTTTTTCCCATTTTTTGTTTGCGCTACCTGGTCGTTACTCTCTCTTGCTTGGATGTTCAATATGTATCTAAGTATGTAGTTTGTGTAGGTTTATGTAGTTTATTTTTATCGCTTCACGAATGTTTGTAGTTTATTTATTGATAATCTTATTTTTTATTTTCTTGCTTTTAGCTTATATTGAGTTAGGTATTTACATTTTATTTTATTTATTTTATTTGCACTGCCCTTAACTCTTTTCTATCCACTATCTCGCTGTCTGAAGGTTGTCTGGTAGAGATCGCTCTTTAGCGATAAGATCGCCTGTTGTTACCTACTATTTAAGTTCTTTATTTGTTTGTTTGGTCTTTCCTCGGTGATTTCAACGCCAAAGTCGGAGTAAGGACTGAATTGGATAACACCGACATCGTCGGACCACACGGCCTTGGTAGCAGAAATGATCGTGGTGCTCGGCTTATCCAATTCGCCTTCGGACAAAGCATGAGCATAAGTAATACCTTCTATCTCAAGAAACCTCAACGTCGCTGGACCTGGATCGCGCCAAATGGAAACGTTAAAAACGAAATAGATTTTGTCCTTACAAATAACAAGAGTATAATAACAGACGTATCCACTATAAACAAATTTAAATTTAGTTCCGACCATAGACCAGTGAGGGTAAAGATTAAATTTAATATTAAAATCCATCGCAAACAACTATTTCTGAAAAAAATAAAACAGTTAAGCAGAGACACGCTCATTTCCAATTATGATCAATTCAACCTCGAGTTACAAAACAGTTTTGACGCATTCAATAATAACATAGATACTCATCCCGATGTTCAAGTACAGTATGACACCATTATTAACTGTTTAAAATCAGCTAGCAGCAAAATAAAACCAAGTCGAAAAAATAACAATAAATTGACAAAGGATACGATACAGTTAATAGAAGATCGAGAACGCCACAAATACAGCAGGGAACAATATAATACAATTGATAAACAGGTTAAAAGAAGTATCAGGCGCGATATCCGGAATTTCAACACGAGGCTAGTCGAAGTAGCACTGACAACACATTCATCTCTCCGAACAGCCAAACAAGGTATTAATAAGGAAAAACCCTGGATAACCAGTCTTCGCGACGAAAACGGGATAAAATGCAGCAGTAGAGACCAAATAACGGACATATGCACCAAATACTACAAAAATCTGTATTCCTCCGACACATTATCAACACCGTCCATTGAAAGACCACCCTGCCCAGAAAATATCCCCCCTATAACCGGTGGCGAAGTTAACGCAGCTCTCAAGAGCATGAAGTATCTGAAGAGCCCTGGGGATGACGGTGTAACAACTGAAGCACTTAAAGCTGGAAAAACAACCCTGTTGCCATATTTAACGAATCTATTCAACTCAATTCTGTACAGCGGTAAAGTCCCTTCCAAATTATGCCACTCAAATATAGTACTTCTGCACAAGAAAGGCGATAAGTCAGACATCAATAATTACAGGCCCATTAGTTTAACCTCTCATATCTACAAATTATTTATAAAAGTCATAGAGAACAGAATCCCACTGCTGGATAAACATCAGCCACCAGATCAAGCCGGTTTCCGTCCGAGTTTTTCAACAACAGACCACCTCCATACTATAAACCAATTAATAGAAAAGTCCAACGAGTTCAACGTGCCTCTATATCTTGCTTTTGTAGACTATAGCAAAGCCTTTGACAGCATCAAACACTCCGCTATAATTTCCGCCATGCACAACCAAGGTATAGATCCAAGGTACGTTGAACTTGTTGGAACGATTTATAATAATAGCACGGCAGCCATTAAATTGCACGCACCTGGTCCTATTTTTAAAATAGAGAAAGGCGTTAAACAAGGTGACCCGCTGTCTCCTAAACTGTTCACCAGTTGCTTGGAGGAGATTTTTAAAAAGCTGGCGGTCTCTTGGGAGGGTTCGGGCATTGTTGTCGGTAATAAACGGTTAACTAACCTGCGTTTTGCCGATGACATTGTCCTCTTTTCCCATACAGCATCTCAATTGCAACACATGCTCCAAGATCTCAGCACAGCGAGCCTTGAAGTTGGACTCACAATGAACAGAGCAAAAACTAAGTTAATGACCAATCGGGCAAAACATGGGGTCACGGTAGATGGGCAGGATATACAGTATGTTGATGAGTACATTTACTTGGGCCAGATAGCTTCCTTCGAAAACAGGCAAATCATAGAAGTCAATAGACGTATTGATAACGCCTGGAAGAGCTTCTGGTCCATGAAGGCGCTAATGAAGGGTAACCTTCCTCTGTGTCTCAAGCGCAAACTCATCGACATGTGTATCCTACCTATCCTAACCTATGGCGCTCAAACGTGGTCACTAACAGAAGCTCTAAAGTCCAAACTCAAGGTCTGCCAGCGAGCGATGGAGCGCAGTATACTGGGTGTTCGCAGAACTGATCGAATCAGAAACACGGAACTGCGCTCCAGAACTCGAGTTGCAGATGTAGGTGTCAAGACCGCTACGCTTAAGTGGAACTGGGCTGGACATGTCTGCCGCATGCACCCTGAACGGTGGGCCAAAATGGTTACCGAGTGGGACCCACGGAACACCGTGGAGGGTGCAGGCCGGGGTTCAGGCAGACCGAAAAAGAGATGGCGGGACGACTTGAACGCATTTTATCCAAGCTGGCAAAATTACGCACATGACAGGGTTGAGTGGAAGAAGCGAGGGGAGGCCTTTGCCCAGCAGTGGGACACTACAGTAGGCTAATAAAAAAAAAAAATTGTTTGTTTAGCTGTTGTCGTTGTAGTAGTGCAATAAAGTATTTTATTATTATTATGAATAAAGTATGTAAACATCTAAAAGATTTATCAGGGTCAAATGTTATGTTTCGGTACTATACCACAGGGGCCGTTCGGTACTATGCCACAGGGGCCGTTTTCGGTACTATGCCACAGGGGCCGTTTTCAGTACTATGCCGCAGGGGCCGTTTTTAGATTTATTTTAGTTTAATTTTAGATTTATTTAGTTTAATTTTTATTTTAAGTTTAATTTCAGTATAATTTTAGATTTATTTAGTTTAATATTATTTTTTAAATTATGTAAACTGGTGTTATTGACAAACATTATGTTTAATCAGTCGTTTGTTATATTATACAAAAATAAAGAGACATCGCAACTAAAACATACCTATTCCCAACCTTTGTCATTTACTGTCTCTACTTCCACCTATTTCTATTCTAATGACAGTTTAATGATAAGTCACATCAAAATAAAATTAATTGCGTGGGTGCTTAACTTTAACTAGTCACGATACTATAAATACACAGAATAGTTATTTTTTATGATATGATGGATTAAATAACGAACCTAAGGTGCCTATTTTTATAACATGGGCCGACAAGTCCATAAATATATCGTCACTACTTTTAAAAAAACTTGTATCTTCGTCTGTCAATGAAAAGAAAATTGTAGTAAGTATGTATGGAATGCATGTAGACTTACTGCGTTTTAACTTTGAGGAACAGCGTGAGTTACGAGATTTTTTAAAAGTAGTGACGATATGACACAATTAGTGTGGCTACCACGGATTTTTAATACGTGTCCCGCCAGCGCGAATGTCATGAAAAATGTAGGTACCTATACCTAATATAAATGATGGTTCTAGAAATTAACCATTTGGGGGAGCTGTTCACTTTCTCCATACAATGTAAATCATTGTCCATCTCGCTATCGAGTAACGTATTTTGAATTCATGGTAGCTACAAAGGTTAACTACAAAACTGACAAAGCTCAGCTAATTAGGTACCGTCGTCACTACCGGTGTACCGTTACCACATACAAATACAGTCAGCTTCATATACCAACTATACTTATACCCTATTTCAAAGTATAAAGTACACAAAAGTGTTAATATTTTATGTTGTTCACAACACATTGCACAACAAAGAAATGCAACGCACGGTTACACATGCAGCGATCCCATACAACGCGACACGCGACGCATTTTATATTTGAAAACGCATAGAATATCAAGTGCAAGTCCGGCCGTCATATGTCATCGCCAAATGTGCATGGCATTGTAAGCAAGTTAAAGAAAGAATGATTGGTAATTTGTCTGTCTAGTCGCTTTAATGAAAGTTGCGGTGTCAATGACCTTTTTATAGAGAGACTTCGTAGACGACTATAGACAGGGTTGCGAGACATTTATCTACTATGTACCTATACTATATCTATCAGGAATATAACCTAGGTTGAAAAGAACGCGTCTCATCCTCATTTGGTATTTCTCTTAAAATTATATTGTTTACATTAAGGTCATTAAGTACATATTATGACATTACATATACATATAGTTAAATGGTAGAAAGTGTAACAGTTTTTCGTAAATCGTAACTATTTATTATCTAATCGACATTTCATGTCATGCTTCGTAAAGAAAGTAAGAGAGTAAAGGTACACAAACATACAATTCTCAGAGAACATAGATAAAGTTACTATAAGACTATTAACGTTTACTGTATTGAATAAAATTGATTATTAAAATTAAAACTGTTGGAACTATTTTGACTCCATAAGATTATAAATAGAAAAGCTCACTTTTTTTAAAATGAAGTAGAGTAAAATGAGTTTATATAGAAAGGCGTGCACCTAGCGAATAACAAATACCACATCCTATACCGACATGGTTCTATATCACCTGTGTATAGTACAAATCAAACTGGCTGGCTGTGCATGACCGCAATTCGACGACTTCACGGGTCGCCGAACACCGTAATTGTATGAAGCTTGGCTGCAGAGGCACCTAGATCTGCCACAGCACAGCTTTCACAAACTCGTATCTCTATTACTTTATACATTCGAAATTCAACTTGGGAGTTTCCAGGATAAGACTACCATACAGAGAAACCTACGGTCCCTGCAATCTTGCAGATGTAAGAGCTCACTGAAGAGTAGAGTAAAATGGTTAAGGCGGAAGTTGTGGTTAATAATTATTGTATGAAGCTTGGCTGCAGAGGCACCTAGATACCATAAAGTGCCTATAGCGATTGATGAAATTGGAATACCCATCTTGGAGAGATTTAATTAGGTTACGCTCCCAGTTTTAGAGTCACTCAGACCAAGTTGAGTTGGCCATGGTTGCACAAGAGGTTATATTGTTAGAGGTTGGTCTTTGCACAAGCAACGACTAGACTGGAGGTTGTTTTAAACGTCAAACTTCTAGAAAAATATTACATTTACTTACTTCAGGGAAAAGTATGCCTACTCTATAAAATTAAAATGGTTGTCAACCTAACTAACTAGTTCTGAGTATAATAATCTTTTAACAGTATTAACAGTTTATTTATATGAACAATTTTACCCGTATAAATTAAGACCTTTGTGATTATAGACAATTTTCTGTAGAAACCTTAACGGGCCCGAAGACTAAAAATTCCAGGATTCCAAGAACCTTTATACTTGCTTATTACGACACACGGGCGTAAATTGTAATAAACGCGTCGGGCTATGTGTAAACAGCTGGGAAATTAAAAGCGGAACGCGGGAAAGTGGAAAAAACTGTGGCATATTCTCTAATAAAGACAAAACCACAGACAAGCACTGTATATACCCGTAAGTCAAAGGGCACACTTTACCGAGTGAAGGATTGACTAAGAAATAATAGAACTAGTCACATTATAAAGCCAATATATTACAAAACCCTTAAATAAATTCACAAAAAAAAAACATTTCTATATCGCGATGTATTTGTGACATTTGGTACAGCGACATCTCTTATGACATTTATTAAACTTGTTGTATGAAAATTATTCTACTGAATCACGGACATCACGGTTCGGTACAAGTGCTACGATTGAAGAATTTGCGTAACAGTGCCTATAACCATATCACAAATCTTTTGAAATAAATATTCAAGGACAAAACTAATATAGGGTATTCCCCCATATAAATCAAACAGAATAAATCAATATTCAAGGACAAAACTAATATAGGGTATTCCCCCATATAAATCAAACAGAATAAAGGGTTCTTTGTAAGTCTCCCAATTGGAAATATACAAGGTCATGTTTATATTTTATAAAAGAAATCTGTTGTAGCATTGTAAAACTTTATGCCATATTGAATAGCTACTTACAGCTCTTTCATTTAGGTCAGGTCAGCCAATATAAGCTGAGAATAACATGTACATATTCTTATAAGTTCGTAAAATGGGTGGGTTCGCAAGGACAACAATTTTAATACAGGACGGTATAATATTATTAGTGTGAATATTTAGTCACCGTTACAAACAATGCTAAATATGTATGAATTTTGAAAAATACGTCTGCCGCTGTAAAAACTTATATACTTTCAAATCAAGTCCACTTCCTTGGATTGCTTTTCAGGGCTAGTAGTATGTACAGTCACCGACCGGCATAAACAAGTGATGATTTCTGTGCCTTGTCGCTTTTAATCGTTTGACAATTTCGTATGATATTTCAGACAGAAATCATCACTTATTTATGGCAGTGACAGTGACTGTACAGCTGTACATATAAAAAATAACAATACACTTTTTTGTTTGAGCAGTCGTGTAAAAAGCTTGTCAAATGAAAACACTTCCTACGAATATAAGATATTATTACAAAATAACAGAAAAAAATTGGTTGTTAAAAAATTCAGCCACTATAAAACCTAATAAACTTTCCAATAAAGTCCACTTGCTTGGATTGCTATACAGAATTTTATGTACAACTTTTAATACACGACTCCACATCTGGTGTTTTCCGATAGATGACGCTATAATTGACGAGTAGGTAGGTTCAAGCAATTAACTGGCGGAACGACGACCCAGTTCACTGCCGACGTGTTTCCACACTATTTTGATGAACACCCGTTGTAGCTTTAGCTTTTTGATCGCTTTCGGGCCTATTGCAGCTATTTTTATCCGATCGACGACAAAAGAGTCCGAGAATGTACGGGCCAGGCGAAAAACGTATGACATTGCAAAATCGTTGTGAACGTCAGCTACTGCTCCAGTGGAAGATTGTGGATTCCACAACCTACACAATTTTCCGTTCGAGATATTGTCAGATGATGGTTAAGATGCTCAAGATAAAGAATAAAAAATGCCTAGATGAACAGGTTCTTGTATTTTGTCATCGATATTAACCACTTTCCATGTAAGTGAGTAGTGACACATGGAACGATAGACTACGTATGTACTATCACTTCCGACATATTACATCGCTATTTCAATTGACTTGAATTGAGACTAATCTCTAACGCTCCGTCTTGCGTGAGCGACGGGCGACGCGACGCGACGCGACGCGATGCGACGCGATGCGACGGCGATGGCTCAAGGTCATCGCGTATCCATCGCGCGAAACTTCGGCACTAGCATTTTGGTGATTGTAATCACAAGATTCGCCGTCTCGCACAATGTGCAAATGGTCTAGCGGGTTTGACTTCTAGGTGGAATCGTTTGCGCCATGAGTGTCGTGAGTTCGAATCTCGGCTCACGCAATCTTTTTGCATTTTTATTTACTTTTTTTCTTTTATGTTCTACTAGCTTTTGCCCGCGGCTTCTCTTGAAAGACGGACAAACAAACAGACACACACACACTTTACAGTTTAATCAGTATGGATTATTTGATTTTGTTTACCTGCTTATTTCTTTCTCTAAGATTCTACTTTCTTATTTTTTTTTAAGAACTCCGGGTTTTATACTAACAAGGAAAGTTTTAAGTAGCACACAATAATACTGCATTTTGTTTTTATTAACTTAATGTTTATTTTAATCCATACTAATATTATAAACGGGAAAGTGTGTGTGTGTCTATTTATTTGTCCGTCCTTCACGGCAAAACTGAGCGACGAATTAACGTATACTATTTACTTATAACATAACGAATGCTATTTACTTAATGTTGAAATGAAAAAATGTCATACAGTGTAACCCAGTGTTTTTTAATGCTGCCATCTAGTGTCGACTGGCATAACCACTACACTAAGAGCCCTTATTCCCAAAGACCTTTACAGGGGACAGCTCAATCACATTTTTTGCCATACGAAATTGAACCTTATTACTGAAACAGAAAGTCGATCGTATCAGACTAGCGAAAACGGTCCACATGAGAGGGCATTGTTTGGGCTGGTGTCTCTCTCGCACGTGTTGCCAGTGTTAATGAGGTTCCCATAGTAGTAGTATTTTTATCTGTATATTACCTGATTTTATAACTTCTTATATTATTTTAGTGTTATTCAAACTAGGTTTTCGATATATTTCAAAAAATTGGAAAACAATTATAATGTAATTATTTTGATGCCAATAAATCAATGATTTGTATAATTAAAAAATACCTTCAATTGGGTATTAGTAGATTTGGTAGTAACTTTGAAAATTGACTGATATCCCCAATTTATGACAGTGATGACGTCACTGAATAATGTTGACATTGTCAGCAAGTGCGAGAGGGACACCAGCCCAAACAATTACCTCTCATGTGGACACACTGTTCGCGCCCTTTTCATTCATTATCATTCATATCGTCCATCCCGCTCGCTCTTCCTTATGATAGGTTCAACCTCATTTTTAATTGTCATGTCACCCGCCTCTTTGCCAAACTTCTTAAAAAATGTAAAATACGTCAAGTGTCAATCCGCAAAAAGAAAGTCGTTGTCAATGGTGAATAAAAATATCCGCAACGAATTAAGTTATTAATTAATTATATTATAATAGAACGATTCGCGAGTGTGCAGTGCAAGGAAAGAGAGAACCAAGCTTTGCAAGGGTGGCCACCCGATAAACTCTCGAGACGACAACATCGGTGAGTTTGGCTCCCCATCAATCTCCATAATTTTATTTTCCGTTTTGTTTTATTTTATTACAATAGTTCGTTAGGAACTTCGTATCCGCAGGTCCTTCAACATTTCTGGTCTTCGAACCTGATTCTCTTCCCTGTTCCCCTATTTTCTCCTCATACATTCATTGCGAATCGTTCTCCTCCCGCACCGCCCGTATAAATATTACCTAAATTATTCTTACTTACTCGCTCCCGCAGTTTAGGTATTTATTTATACGTGTATAACTTTATTCGTCGCTCCGCCCTTATAAATTATTTACCTAAATATATATTATTAACCGCACCCGAAATTTAGGTATACGTTTATAAGAGTTTATCCTTTCATAGGAACATAAATTGATTTACCGCATATTTAACCCGTCTCCTGCAAAATGGCAAAAGAAACAAAAGCCGAAAGCGTTGACAGCTGGTGTTATGAAGACGAGTTGTCAATGCTTGAAGCAAAACGCAACGTCTTCTTTGAACTCGTCCAGGGTATTTATAAAAAGTCGCTAGTTGCCGATACAGATGCAGTGAGTCGCGAAAGTTTTCTTGACGCTGCTGACACTATTGACGAACTTCGGACGGAGTTCAAAGAAGTGGTAAATGAGTACAACCGCACGCTACTGAGGACTAAGACGGCTGCTGTCCCTAACTATCAGCCGCTCATAGCCTTTGAAGATTTGTACTGCCGCATCAGGAGAGTGGTCAAGCGACTGCAACCAGCCGCACCGCCGGCCTCTTCGCCGCCTTTATCGGTGGAGAGAGCTAGACCTTCTTTGCCAACGATGGAACTGGTAGCGTTTGATGGAGACATACGTAACTGGCCGCTGTTCTACGCTAGTTTTAAATCGAGAGTGCACGACAATCTGTCACTTACCGACGAGGAGAAGCTGTTTTATTTAATTGGGAAATTGTCACCAAAAGCTCAAGCCGTCTTTGCAGGCATAACTCCGAGCGCTGACAATTATCAGCTTATTCTAGATAGTCTACTTGACAGATTCCAAGATAAGCGCACTCTTGCCTCGACTTACATGGATCAAATGCTCAATTTGAAGATTAATGGTCCCGCTTCCTCGTCTAACTTCCAGATATTCATTGATAAGTTTGTGACAGCTGCGAATGCGCTTAAATCGCTTAAGCTGGATGATTTAAGCGATTTTATGCTTATGCATATAGCTTTAAAGAAGTTAGACCAGGAAACTCTTCGAGCATTTGAGATGCTGCATCGAAATACGAAGTTGCCTACATTTCGCGATCTGTCAGATTTCATGAAAAGTCAGTTTAGGATTTATCAAAACTCGCAACCATGTACCGCCGTCTCCGCCGCCGTAAATCCATCGCGCGAAAAAGGTGTTAAGTCGATTCAACCGCGTAGTGCCGCACCTAAACTACAAAGCTACGTTGCTTGCGCGAGCACTACTAAATGTATTTGTGACAATATTGTCCATGAACATTTATTCAAATGTCCTTCTTTCAACGACTTAACGTCTTCTGATCGCTTTAAACGCGCTAAAGAGCTTAAAGCATGTATTAACTGCTTAAGCATTAAACACCGCACCCGCGAGTGCAATTCCGAGGTGAAGTGTCGAGTTTGTCATCAAAAGCATCATACTCTGTTGCATTTTGACAAGAACAAGGATGAAAAAGCTTCGACATCTGATGAGTCAAATGCATCTACGAGCAACGCAGCTATTAAAACATCCTCGCCGCCGGAAGGCACGTCCTGTAACACGTCTATCGTGACGCAAGCACTTGCTGCCTCTAACAATAAAATGTCCAATCAAGACTCAGCATCTTCGTGTGACACGGTTTTGCTGTCCACCGCAAAGGTCATCGTTCGCGACAGTAAGGGTGAAACGCAGGTTATCAAATGTCTGCTTGACACAGCGTCACAAAGTAACTTCATTACTGAAGAATGTTGTAGGCGCTTAGGTTTAACTTTTGATAGGAAACCAAGCTCTGTATTTGGCATTGGAAAAACCAAGAAAATTGTTAAGGGGAACGCAAACGTAAAAGTATTTTCGCGATTCGACGATAATGTCAACTTCGACGTTTCGAGTTTGGTGGTCGATCGCATCACCGACGACCTGCCGTCAGTGCCCGTGGACATGTCAGCACTGACACATGTTCATGGTCTCCCTCTAGCTGACGACACGTTGGATACGCCCGTCGCCATTGATGTACTGGTGGGTGCAACTATATTTCCACATTTGCTGCTGCCGCACATCGTCAAAAGCGAAGTGGACTATATGCCACCAGCTATACAGACGGTACTGGGGTATATTTAAATAAATAAATAAATAAATATTATAGGACATTCTTACACAGATTGACTGAGGCCCACGGTAAGCTCAAGAAGGCTTGTGTTGTGGGTACTCAGACAACGATATATATAATATATAAATACTTATATACATAGAAAACATCCATGACTCAGGAACAAATATCTGTGCTCATCACACTAACAAATGCCCTTACCAGGATTCGAACCCGGGACCGCGGCGTAGCAGGCAGGGTCACTACCGACTGCGCCAGACCGGTCGTCAAATTTTAATGGGTTCGGTGCCTGCTTTACAGCCACCGCGTAAATATACTTCAGCTTGTTGTACTTCCGTGGATTCCATGGACCACCTCCTCAAAAAGTTCTGGGAACTTGAGGAAGTATCCGCTCCGCCCGCTCAAAGCCAGGATGACTTTGAATGCGAGGAATATTTCCGCGCCACCACTACGCGCGACGCTAGTGGTAGATATACTGTGGCATTGCCTTTCCGAGATGACGTGTTCAAGCTCGGAGAGTCGCATTCGGCTGCTAAGAGGCGCTTTCTTTGTCTTGAAAGAAAGCTAGAGTCATCGAGTGTGTTACGTGCCGCCTATGACGATATAATTCGTGAATACGTCAGTAAGGGTTATATATCGGACGTGACTAACTCTCTCAACGCGAACACCTCTTCAGCCCTCGCATACATAATTCCTCATCATGCTGTCGTGCGTGAGGATAAGACCACTACCAAAGTTCGTATGGTCCTGGACTCGAGTAGCAAGACAACTACAGGCCTGTCGCTGAATGATGTCTTGCACTCAGGGCCCAATCTTCAAGGGGATTTATTTTCAATCCTCTTGAACTTTCGCTTATTCAAAATAGCGCTTTCAGCCGATTGTCGCCAAATGTTTTTACAGATTGGTGTTCGCGAATCGGACCGCCAGTTTCAACGAATCTTATATAGATTCCGCCCGGCAGATCCCATTTCGACATAAATTTAACCGTGTGTGTTTTGGTATGAAGTCGAGCCCATATCACGCGCTCCGCGTCGTTCGCCAGCTGATTGCAGACGACGGACATAAGTTTCCAATGGCAGCAGCGATCGCATCGTCCTGCACATACATGGATGACGTATGCTTCAGCATTATGTCAGATGATTCGCAACAGAAGGATGAATCTGTTGCTATCGCTGCGGCTAAGGAGCTTATTGACCTATTCAAATGCGGTCAATTTGATCTTGTCAAATGGACCTGCAACTCAGAGACCGTGCTACGTGAGATACCTGCTTCTCATAGGGCTTCCGTAGACTTGGAAATAGACCCAGGAGTCTCGCAAAAGGTCCTTGGCTTGTGTTGGAATAAATCTGGCGATTATTTCCATTTCAAGGTGACAGAGCCAGATCCAACGTGCACTAAAAGGACAATCTTGTCTGCAGTGGCTCGCCTATGGGATAACGTCGGCTTAGTAGCTCCAGTTGTCCTTTACGCAAAACTCCTCATACAGGAGCTTTGGTTGATCAAATGCGACTGGGATGAGACTCCCCGACCCATATTGTAAATTTATGGGAACGATTTTATTCTGAGTTGCCAAAATTGAATGAAATTCATATACCGCGTCATCTCGGGGTAGTACAAGGTTGTACTATAAACCTCTTAGGCTTCGGTGATGCTTCCGAGCGGGCATATGGAGGTGTAGTTTATCTTCAGGTCATAAACGGGAATGAAGTGACAGTTCGATTGGTGTGTTCCAAGTCGAAGGTCTCTCCCTTGAAGACAGTCTCTGTAGCGAGATTAGAGCTGTGTGCTGCTGTCCTCCTGGCAAAGCTCATGCGGAAGGTGCAAGATAATTTCGAGCCCCGTTACAACATTAACGAGATCTACGCCTTTACTGACTCGAAAGTTGCGCTCTGCTGGATTCAGTCATCACCACACCGCTGGCAAACATTCGTTGCCAATCGCGTTGTTAAGATAATTGAAGCTGTACCGGCCAGCTGCTTCCATCATGTGGCGGGCTTAGAAAATCCCGCGGATTGCTTGTCGCGTGGCCTGACGCCTGCTAAGCTTGTGGATCATCCTTTGTGGTTTACAGGACCGGCTTGGGCATCCAAGCATCCATCAGAATGGCCTTTAAGGGAGCTCGATCGAGAGTCCATCGGAGAAGTGCCGGAGCTTAAGCCTCTTGCACACGCTACTACTACGGATGTGTCAGAGTCACCACTTTATTCCCTCGCGCAGCGGATATCGTCGTGGTCTCGATTACTGCGCATCGTCGTATACGTGTACCGCATCCTTAATCCGAAACCGCTCCCCACGGCCCTTACCCGATCCGACTTAGAGTTTGCTGAAGGCAAAATTCTCTCATCGTTGCAAAACGAACATTTTTGTGACGATATTGAGAAAATTAAGAGCAAGAAATATTGCTCACCTGCTATACAAAAGCTCAAACCGTTCTTAGACAAAGACGGTCTAATTCGTGTTGGAGGCAGGTTGACAAATACAGACTTGCAGTATTCTCAGAAGCACCCAATTGTGCTCCCGCGATTATCATGTAGTCAATATGATCGTTGACTACGTTCACAGAAAGCATTTGCATGCTGGTCCCGAGTCAATGATGACTATACTTAGGCTTCAGTATTGGATTCTGTCGGCTCGTCGTGTCATTCGCGACCGCATTGCCAAATGCAACACTTGTTTCAGAGCGAATCCACAATCGTCTTTTCCGCTCATGGCAGACTTACCGGGCTGTCGCGTGAATCAAGTGGATAAACCGTTTACGCATACAGGGTGTGATTATGCAGGCCCTCTGCAATATACGCCTACTCGTGGCAGAGGAGTGAAGAGTCGCAAGGCTTGGTTATGTATTTTCACTTGCCTCACTACGCGCTGTCTTCACATTGAGATAGCGACGGAATTGAGTACCGCCAACTTCATGGCTGCATTAAAGCGCTTTTTGGCACGCCGTGGTCCCGTCCAATGCATGTATTCGGACAATGGAACCAATTTCGTTGGCGCCAATTCTTATATGCGTGACCTCTACAAGTTCTTGGATGCTCATCGTCCACTTATAGAGATGGAACTAGCGGAGAACCGCATTGATTGGAAGTTCATCCCTCCTGCTTCTGCTCATTTTGGAGGCGCATGGGAGTCTATGGTGAAAATAGTAAAAAATCACCTTTTCAAGGTGATCGGTACGCAAATACTGACGTACGAAGAACTTCTAACGACGCTTGCTCAGATAGAAGCGCTCGTTAATTCCCGGCCTCTAACAGCCTTGAGCAGTGACCCCGCTGAGCCATCAGCTCTTACTCCTGCTCATTTTCTCCATACTGCTCCACTGTTGTCGTTACCTACTCCATTGGTCGAGTCAGGTAACTTACGTGAACGACATGCCCTCCTAGATAGGATAGTGCAGTCTTTCTGGCAACGATGGCGAGCAGAGTATCTGCATCAGTTGCAATCTCGAGCTAAATGGACAACGCCATCAGTTCCCATCGCAATTGGCACAGTAGTCGTCATTAAAGTAGATAATGCGCCGCCATTCTCATGGCCATTGGGTGTTGTAGACGCAGTGCATCCTTCAAAGGACGGCTCAACCCGCGTCGTTACTGTCAGGACAAGTAAAGGAAGTTTCGTCCGTCCTGTCGTGCGGTTGTGTCCTTTGCCTAACCAGTAATGGAATGGGTATTATGTTAGAATAATATCATTTTTTTCGCTATTATTTTACTCGAAGAAAAGGGTCATTATTTATTTATTTTATTTAGTACTTCTTTCCTTTAAAGGAAACCTTTAAAGCCGGGGAGAAATGTTCGCGCCCTTTTCATTCATTATCATTCATATCGTCCATCCCGCTCGCTCTTCCTTATGATAGGTTCAACCTCATTTTTAATTGTCATGTCACCCGCCTCTTTGCCAAACTTCTTAAAAAATGTAAAATACGTCAAGTGTCAATCCGCAAAAAGAAAGTCGTTGTCAATGGTGAATAAAAATATCCGCAACGAATTAAGTTATTAATTAATTATATTATAATAGAACGATTCGCGAGTGTGCAGTGCAAGGAAAGAGAGAACCAAGCTTTGCAAGGGTGGCCACCCGATAAACTCTCGAGACGACAACATCGGTGAGTTTGGCTCCCCATCAATCTCCATAATTTTATTTTCCGTTTTGTTTTATTTTATTACAATAGTTCGTTAGGAACTTCGTATCCGCAGGTCCTTCAACACACAC
The DNA here is from genome assembly GCF_023078275.1 of Leguminivora glycinivorella. Lineage (NCBI taxonomy): Eukaryota > Metazoa > Arthropoda > Insecta > Lepidoptera > Tortricidae > Leguminivora > Leguminivora glycinivorella. Next base: position 9,159,233 of record NC_062981.1, read on the forward strand.
TTTTTGACCTAACTAAACAATCTAGTTTAATAATTCTAAATCTATGCTTATTCCTTAGAGCGTTCATCAATTTCGTGAAATAGCCATTGATAGATGGCGTTGGCGCTCGGTACGCGAGCCACCGGTAACGCAACACACAGGCAAGAATGATCTTAATAGTTTTGAATTTAATTGCTAGTAACAATTCTTTTGGTTTCATGTGTTAACTTTTTTGTAAAGTTTACAACAGATAATAATATTATTATGAACAATAATTTACAACAATAAATTGCTCTGATAATTAGGTTAGATTAAGATCATAATATATATGTAATGAACTATTCATAAGAGCTTGTAACTAGGCCTACATGAATAAAGATATTTTGAAAAAAAAAAAAAAAAAATATTATTATTATATGGTACCTAATAATTGTAATTAACTTAAAATAAACAGTTTCAAAGAGCTGAGCTGTGTGCAAAAAATTACATGCCCGGCTAATGAGAATTATTGGCCCGGCTAATGAGATCAAACATGGTCGAGTTACGATAAGTAGAATACTGTTCTGTTATTCATTTCCTGACTCGATCATGTGACCTTGGACATCATCGAGATCGACGCTGCTCATCAGCCCAAATGTAATAAGCCCAAACATAGTGGAGTTATTATGAGTAAAATAGCAGTTTTGTTGACCATATCCTGACTCCACCATGAAAACCAGAACCTCATCCTGGGGGCCGGTTTTTGAATCTCACATATGGGATTTGTCACTAAAATACCGGTTGAAAACAGTGAATTGCTTAGTATTTTCAGTGACAATTTTCCGAATTCGAACGCGTGAGACTCAAAAATCGGTCCCCTGGTCCCGAAATATAATAATAATTCAAACTCTCATCAGATTTCAAATAAAATTTCTTGGATAAAATTGCATGTGTAAAAATCAGGCGGACCGTATACCTGTTTGCCACCAACTGGATCAAGATTTGTTTAGTCGCAGTACCTATACAGCACTTCTCAGAACTATCTAGCTGCTTACGCTTACGAGAGCACGGTGCGCCGGACTATCGAACGTAGGTCCACTATCTATGAGCGCTGGGCGCAGACTGAACTGAACTGAGCAGTGAGCGGGCCCGTGTCAGCAGTGTATTTTATTCGAATTTTATGTGCTTTAAAATAGTACATTACGATACAAGTGCGTAAAAAAGGAAGTTCGAAACGAGTGGCGATAAATTAAAACACGACCGAAGGGAGTGTTTTAAATCGACACGAGTTACGAATTTCCTTTTCGCACGTGTATCGTACGACGTTTTTCAGTACAGATGAGCCTCCGAAGTTTCGACCTGGCATATAATGAACCACTTCTCGCACTAGTGCGTAAAAAAAACACCATCTGTACTGAAAAATATCTATCGACACAAAGGTATGTCTTATATGTATTTTTTTTTATATGGCAACAAGAAGTTCTGGTTTAGGATAATATTATTATTTAAGAGTTACAATAAATGCAGGAATCGCAGGAATCGCAGGAATTACAATGAACGCCCCTTAAAGAGTAGTCTAATTATATTTTTTTTGTATGGGTACCTTTCCTTGTTAGTATAAAAGCCGGAGTTATTAAAAATAAAATAAAAATAAGAATGAAGATTCTTACAGAAAGAAAAAAGTAAACAATCAAATAATAGAAAATAAAAGAAACAAAAATAAAACTGCAAAAGCACGCCTCAGCCGAGGTTCGAACTCACACCGCTGGCGCGGCGTCCAGACGTCGAAACCGCTAGGCTACGAGCCCGTTGTAATAACTAAACTAAAATCCATAATCCTACGGACCAAATTGACAAGTACGTGTGAACAAATGTTGCCACAGTTTGGCCAGTGTCATTCTTATCGATATTAAAATTATTATTACACCGTAGATTTAAGGTGCACCCAGACGGTACAATCAAATTGGCAATTTGATCTTTTAATCAATATACCAACTTTTTTGTAATTTCGACAGATCGAAAGGTCTGTAGACCCCTAATTAGATATAATATGTTAATTTCAAACCAGCAATAATGTAAATGACATGTATATATTTATTATGATAGTTTATTGAATCTTTACAAATGAATTATTACAATAATTATTGTGTTACAGCCGAAAGATGAAAATATTGTGTAAATCACATAATAAAAACCGAGGACAAAATGTTGCAACTCGACCATTTAGTGGACAATGTCTCGGATCGTTTTATCATAAATGTAACTGATGATGAAGATGACGAAATAACGGAGCTTAGAAATGAATAATATTTTATAATAAAGACTACTCATTGTCGGACAACATATTTTTTTTTACTTACTGGTTCGGATACCTTTTTATGCTATTAAACTAGTGGGTGAAAACGCATTTTATCCATCCACTACCTCGAAAACCGAACAAACCAAAATGTTTACCTTGTATTTAAAAGTAACATTCGTATTTTTTTGATTTAAACTAGTCTGTTATTTGTACTTTACAACTTGTCGATATATTGTTATCGACATATACCCTTCACTATTTTTATTTCACTGTTCCTGGTAACATTTCATCTGTCAGTTATTTGTCAATTTAGTCCGCAAAATTGTGAACTTTAGTTTAGTTAATTTTGTGATCCTATTCACCAAAGTCAAGTGCTAGTACATATATCGTAAGGTCATCGCACTAGTGTTTCATATTTTTAGTTCACACTTAAATTTTAATATTTTACGCAGACAATCTCGTATCATCGTGCACATAATCAAAGGCTGTCCATACAAGTTACAAAAGTTGTAATTTCCTTACTTTTTAGGCACATTACTCCTTTGGTCAACTTATGTTAATTTGAATATTTTGAATTTTTATTATAAGAAAATATAAAGAATGAAATGTGAGACTAGTAATCAATCGTTATTTCTCTAGTCCGACCTCTCTACGTATTGAATTTGCTTCTAAAAATCAAATAGCTTAATCGCGCGCCCATCGCCATCGCATCGCGTCGCATCGCCGTCGCGGGCCGTCGCGGGCCGTCGCTTACGCAAGACACTCCCATATGAACACAGCGGTTTGATCGCATCGCGTCGCTTAGCATTCGCATGTTCGTCGCTAGTTCGTCGCGTCGCATCGCCGTCGCGTTCCGTCGCCCACCTAAGACAAGTCCATAGAGATAGAAGGTTTGATTTCGTCGCATCGCATCGCATCGCGTCGCCGTCGCGGGTTCGTCGCTCACGCAAGACGCGGCGTAACACGTCACATCGAGAAACTCTTTGCACTAAAGAGCATATTATATAAAAACTGCATGACCATGATTTTCAAGTAGGTACGTTTACCGTACAAACTATTATAATTATAATGATTAAACCGAAATAACAAAATCCAAAAAATAAAAAATTAATACATAATACAATTTGGTTTGCTAAAGTAATGAAATTATAGTTAAATGTAGATGTAGAACAGAAAACATTTTACCGGTAAATAAAGTATATCGGATACGTGCACTCCATTGTCAACTATGGGTATCTACACTATCTACAGTGAGCTGGCTTTTCAGCCAGATTGATGGTAAATGCATTATGGCCCTTAATTAGAGAAGTGCTAACATACTGTGCTATTTTTACCATGCTGTCACATCGTGGCACGTACTACTAGGTACCTACACTTATTTTTAATAATGATGATTCACGGTTATTTTCATTATACTTATATTGACCGGGATATAGACCGTGATTCCTTCCCTCCCCGATATTATTATCGGGTGCTCGACAAAAATCAAAAAGGTAATCACGGTCTATATATATCCGGTCAATATAAGTTCTTTTTAATGTACATATTATTATTTTTTTTAGAACAAAACGGGACTTAATATAAGTTCTTTTTAATGTACTTATTATTTCCTGAGATGGTAATGATAAATGTGAAACCGAAATTTGTAGATACTCCACATTAAGCAATTATTCGAGAAAATTCTTTATAAAAAGATTTTTTAAGAAAGGATATTAAATAGATTTTGAATCCATGGATTGTTTTCATTGTTCACAAATTAAAATGATGGCGACTTTACATTGGCGTTTGTCGACGTTCGACGTTGATGTGTTTCATCCTTAGAAGAGCTTCTGATTGTTGTTTCTTTTCCTAAAACCCCTTTTCACCGCAATAGCAATTGCTTATTCCCATTGTATTCAATAGATAGTTTCTTAGTCTTTATAGGTATACGAATATCTCGTACTCTCTTGCTCTGCTTTCTTTTATCAGAAAATATAAGATGATTCTTTCCAATCGCAATAAAGGTTCAAGGTCAGACAAGAACAATTTAAATTGATTGAATTATTCCTTGGGATATTTACTGCAGTACTCATCGCATATCTTATTCTTGGTCTCCTTCCAAAGTCGGTCATGAAAAGGATTGTGCGATGTAAGATTTTATGGGCTAACACAAATAAAGGTCACGCTCAGACTTTGTTGTAAAATGTGGATGAATAATTGAATGTATGATATCTTAATATATAGAGACATGGAATAACAGCAGAACTGTCATTATAATTTATTTATGTTCTGCATTTTTCAAGGTTTAGCGGTTTTGCATGAAGAGTTAACAGGCAGATAATTATACTCGTACCTACCAGTGGCGGCTGGTGAAAATTTCTGCTGGGCAACATTGAGCAAAAAGAAACCTAATACCTTAACATTAGATACTTTACTAGTAATCAATTTTGGGCAAGCCGGTGGGAATCGGCTTGTATGGACCAGCCGCTGCTGGTGCCTACTTACTTTTGCATTCACTTTAACTACATATACATATTTCGCGACAGTATTAGGATTATTAAAGTGTTTGGTCGATGAGGTTGATCGGTCTCAGTATTTTCAACAATTGTTACAATTTTGCCGCCAGTAGGTAAGTAATGCTTGTCCACCTCTAGAATAGTGTAAAAAAATATGTCTTGTGCTCTGGATGCCAACGGTAAACCAGACTCAGTAGACTCATGGAAAAGCTGCTATGACGCCATCCCATCTATACACTTTTGACAATTGGCAAACCCAATATAATAGGAATCCCATTTGATATAGCGAACGAAGAGCGTCCTACTCTCTCAAAACATTTGAAAAGAAGCCCACAGTTGTTATTATTGAAGATCCATGGAGCTCGCGGCTCCGACCGGCACGCGAGACCGGTTTGTATTACGCAATACGTTTCAAAGCATGGAAAACGCCAAGCCCACGGCATTTTTAACCGCTATAAACCGTTCACACATAGAAACCAGCCGGCCTAGCCGAAGTGACAATCATTCACGCTACGTGGCGATGGAAACGCAGTCTGTCTCTGTCGCGCCACTATAGAAAAAGAGCGATAGGGAGAGCTTACGTAGCGTAAGCGATCGTGACGTAGGCTAGGTATTTATTGTGAGCAAAGTTATCGACGTACGCGCACATCGAAGTTTTGCTTCCTATGCGAATATTTTTGTCATAGTTATTTTGGTTACTAATACCAACACTATTTCAGAGTACAAAACTAGTAACACCCACATTTTCTTTCATGTTTTCTGCTTTCACACTGAAATAAAAATACATCTATACAGAGAAACCAGGTGGGCTTTATTTACCAACAGCTTGAATGCTGCTGTTATTAACTTAGGACTCTTACGAGTGTGTAAAACACAAAGTTTTTCCGGTTTTAGATGCTTTGAAAGTTGCGAATTCCTTACTCCGGTTATGCATATGAAACGTTGATGTTGATTTCCGTAACAGTGTGCCTGTAGGTACCATTATAGGATTCAGATCCCTGACGTCCTGACAAAACCACCATTTGGAAACAGAATCATCTGAAACCGAATGTAAATACCTTGTCTTATAATTTTCTCCTATCATTGATGTCATAAGGGTACTTTCGAGTACCTATTAGTTATGGTTTTCCCATTGACCCTTGAAATAGTCTTGAATAGAATATTTGAGCAAAACGTCACGTCAACTTGAAGTGACTGAAACACGGTTAACTTGAAGTGTATAATAATATCTGATTACTGGAAAATTCCGAGAAAACTGTAAAAAAACTAGAATATTTAATGTAAATTACATCCAACATTACATACACCATTATATTTTAGAAATCAAAATAATAATCTTCGAGTTGTACTCGTACCAATACCTAATACAAAAACTCGCCCAAACTTTGAAAAGTACCTATACTTTCAGTTACACGCGCGTACACAAAAATGATACTACATTTTCCCGGCCAACAAATCGGCGTCCAGTTAGTTCTAACAGTTTCCAATAAGGACAAGCAGTCTACAAGTCCATGAGTGTCCTGAGATTCCCGAAGTTGGGGCATCCTACACGTAAATGTGTCAGGCGGCGACACGCAGGCGGAGAATGGACGGTCTCAACACTCAGTCTTGCCCAACGTTCGCGAGAGTTCAAACGTACGCAGTAACCCGTGATCAGTCTCGAAAATGGCAAGAAGTGGTGTCACCGCGTTGAGTTTGGTCTGCATGCTGGCCCTTTTGGAATTTGGTAAGTTTATTTTATTTTTTTTTAGAATTTGTTTTTACTTGTTTTAAAGCTAACGGATTTTGTGTTCAAGCGGAGGTACGAGTACCTACTACTACTACCGCGCCGCGTAGTAGTTTTTTACGAGTAAATAAATAGGTGTTTAGACAATATCAAGGAAATATTAAAGTTCAACGTAATAAATAGGTAATTATTTACTTGCATAGGAGTATGTATTAGTAATACTATTTCGTCTTTTAGAAAAGATTAGCGAAAAAAAGTTGATTAAATTAAAAATAAACTTGCCTAATAAATATTAGAAAATGATAAAATAAAAGGCCACAATCATGTCTTACACTGCAGGCGCAGATCTACTTAAGATTGACTGGTAGATAACATAAGATATTCTCTTTTTGTTATTTTATTGTTGATTAAGATTGACTGGTAGATAACAAGAGAATATCTTAATATTGTTCGCCTTTTTCTCTTTGTTATTTTATTGTTGATAGTGTTAAGCACAATCACATGTAGGTTTTGTAATATTTGTACAAATAGATGTTATATTGCTTTTGGTTTTGTGATAGACCCTGTCTGTACAAGTGCCATAGATATTCAAAACGATTTCTTTTTTCTTGTCAACATTCGCGTCGCGTACGTTTGCTTACATTTTCCCGTGGTTGCGAAAGTGACAAAGTTAGTGGCACTAGAGATAATCCAGGCCACTAAACACACTTAACTTTGTGAGCGGGAAAATTATTTAAGCTTCAATTTTTCGAACAAGACCGAGAGGGAGTGGAAACTTTATAAACTAGTTTAGGAATAAATTCAATTCTGCAGAATTTATTTACTACATTGTAGTAAATTATTTATGCAATGATATAATGCATTTGAATCTCAATGTAGTAAATTATTTTGTTATACAAGGGGGCAAAGTTGTATTTTAACGCCGAGTGTGGAATTGAAAAATGAGCAAGTGAAAGGATCCTATAGTTGAACCACGAGCGAAGCGAGTGGTTCGAGAATAGAATCCTGAACTTGCGAGTTTTTTAACACACGAGAAGTAAAATACATTTGCACCCGAGTGTAACACAAAACTTTTCCCCTCACTATAGCGAGGAAACTACAACGCATAAAATGCGTTTATCTCTGCTTCCAGTAGTTCCACAGGTGGTAAATCATCTTTATTACTAGATTCACCTACTTTTATCAATTTTAAAGCAGTTAATTTGACTTTATTCAAGGTCAAATTACTTTACCCACTAGTGGATAAAATGCGATTTTACCCGCTGGTATTAATGGACAAAACACGTGTTTCCGAGCTAGTGAGGGGGGGTAAAGTAATTAGACCAAGTAGGTGAATCTGGTAATAAAGATGATTTACCACCTGTGGAACTACTGGAAGCAGTGATAAACGCATTTTTTGCGTTGTAGTTTCCTCGCTATAGTGAGGGGAAAAGTTTTGTGTTACACTCGGGTGCAAATGTATTTTACTTCTCGTGTGTTAAAAAACTCGCAAGTTCAGGATTCTATTCTCGAACCACTCGCTTCGCCCGTGGTTCAACTATAAAATCCTTTCACTTGCTCGTTTTTCAATTCCACACTCGGCGTTAAAATACAACTTTGCCCCCTTGTAAAACAAATAACTATAACATTGCATAAATGATTTACTACATTGAGATTCAAATGCATTAATATCTCAGTTTTATGTTTAAACAATGGAGACCATTTCAGGAATCTGTGCAAGTAGTCAGTCAATTTAGACAAACGCAATGAAGTGTTGCAAGTGTTCATGGGAAAAGGTGACCACTTACAATCAGGCGAGCCGTATTTGCCACCGACGTAATAATTAAACAACGTATGATGAAAATGTATACAGGAATAAGCTAAAAGTAGCACGGAAACCATTTTTGTTTTTATTTTAAGTAAGGGCAGAGAAACTAAATAAGTAACTATTTCTCAAGAAATAAACCCTTCAGTGCATAACTATTAATTGTAAATTTGTAAAACAATTTATTTTTTCACAACTAGTAGTCATAGGGCTTACGGCGAAATTATGGTCAAAAGCTGCACTTTATGCAGAAAGCAAGCCACTTTGCACAGTGATACAGGGGACAAATACAAACGTTTTCATCCGAGGAAACACGATTTTCATCCACTAGAATTCAAGATGGCGGACATTTTCCAAAATGGCGGCCGCATATTTTAAAATTTTATAGAATCGTAACGGCTGCACCGATTTTGATGGTTGGGGTGTCTATCGCATCGTATTGAAGCGTTCATTAATATAAAAAAATAAAGTCATAAAAAAATTAAGATGGCGGCCGAATAATAAGAAAAATATAAAAATTTCAAACTTTTTTTTTCATTCTCCTGCAATTTACCAATAAATTTTCTATGATATGGTCACATTTTTATGTATTTAAAATAAACCTGATAATATTATCTACATAATAAAATAAAAATCATGAAAATCCGTTAAGTAGTTTTTGAACTATACTCATTTGAAATGGAGCGCGCGGATTTGAAAGACGTTTTCGCACGTGATGTAAACAATTTTGGAATCATAACGGCTGCACCGATTTTAATGGTTGGGGTAGCTATCAGTTTGTATTAAAACATTTATTTATATAAAAATTAAAATCATTTAAAAAATAAAGATGGCGGCCGAATAATAATAAAAATATGAAATTTTCAAATTTTTTTTTATTCTCACGAAATTACAAATAGTTTTTCTACCATATGGTCACATTTTTATTTATTTAAATAAAATCTGATATTAACGTCTACAAAATAAAACAAAAAACATTAAAATCCGTTCAGTAGTTTTTGAACTATACGCATCGAAAATGAAGCGCGCGGGTTTGAAAGACGTCTTTGCACTTGATATGTGATGCATCGTATCGTTTGGTACCGCTATACACGCAAGACTGATTATTTATTTTGGTCACAACTTACTATATTACTATTCAGAATCAATGTTTTTAGTATTTATATACATTATTAGTTTTTTATTCCGAGTTTAGGTATATTTAGACAGTAAAACATCCCACGTAAAAAACTTGACCAATCACATCATTTTGAAGCTTTAGTAGTTTCATGTGCTCTGCCTACCCCTTTGCGGGATGCAGACGTGATTTTAATGTATGTATGTATGTATGTACGTAAAAGAACTTAAATGCACATAACATAACATTTGTATTAATAGCAATTGTCCTTTCCGAGGACTCCAGAGATAATTTTCGACAACTTCTGTAGGGGGCTACGGAAACATAATTATATTAATACAAAATATATTTTTTGCTTCTCGTCTAGGTTATACTGAAAGATAAAAGATATACAAAATAATATCAAACAAGGAAATAATGATAACATAATAATTTATAATATCATTTTTGCAAAATACTTTTTATTTTGGCAGATCTCTTTGCAAATATAACATTATTAATACATTGCATTATTTGCATTGCGCCGCGCAGAGTAGACCCACAACACGTACAGCGTATTGTTTCGCAGCCTTTTTCACAACCGCAATTGTCCATGTATACATATTCATACCAAATCTCCCTGTTTTCAGACCACTGCAGTACCCAACTATCATTGTACGTCTTCCAACCCCAGGATGATGGCATAGGCACATAGGTAATATCCAGAATATGGGGCGTTGTTATACGACACGGAGTGCTGCCGATATTGGTTAGGTACTAATTTATTTTCGGTGGTAAACAGTTTCTTGCTCACCAAGTTGAACTGGAGTGAACTTTTCAAGCATGGCGATTATTCCTCCAGGAAGACTTTGTAGTTACTGCGATGTTTCTATCAAAGCTGGTATAACTTCAGTGTGTGTGCAAACAATGTTTTAGAACATGATTTTTTCCTTTTGTATTGAAAAAAGAAGTGGTATCAGACGTAAAAGCGTAAAAACCACGAATAGCAGTAGTACCTTATACTCCGGTAGGTTATTCTCATTTGAAGTCTTAAGAAAATATACTAGATAAGAATTGGAAATTTCCCTATATAATTAGCTCCATAGATCACATGCTTAAATGCCAAATTGGGACCGTTCTTAACACATATTTTAGTGAGCAAGCATGGACTCAGACCTGTTTACCGGTATGGTTTGGCGGCTGAGGCACTCGTAAAGTGTCGTTTTGCCGTCATTCCTGCCTCCATTTACATCACGTCCGATCTCGCACGTAACGCCCTGAAAGCCTCCACGGCTACAAACTGCGAGATAAACTCAACGAAGGGCATGGGACACTCTAGCATCCGTTACCACCCTGAACTCACTCGAGGTCTCACATGAGGCAAAGACCTTTCGAGGCTCTAAGCTAGGTCCAAACCCGAATCTGGCCACTGACTTTACGTCTATCCTTCACCCGAAGACTCCAGTGGTTTTTATTTAAATACCAAGACATCTGTATCGGAAGATGTGATGATACGCGTGAGTCCCTGTTCCGCCATATCTTTTGCGCGAGGTACAATGAGGCTATCAGCTTCTTCCGGTTACGTTCCTATGGTTTACCCTGAAATAGCAGAGCAAATGTTCTCTGAGGAAGTAAATTGTTTAGAAAAAAAAATCACCACACTTATAACATCAACAGGCTATAGTTTCTGGAAAAAGTCTTGTTGGTTGTCATGCTGAACAGTGTATTCCTGGAGGAATAATGGCCAAGCTTGAAAACTTGATCCGCAGACTCAACATTTATCGGTTAATTTGGTGCGCAAGGAACTGTTTCCAACCAAAATTAATAACCAGCATCCCACCAACATCGCCAGCACTACAAAAACATACGCTCCTAGTTGTCGAAAATTATCTCTGGAGTCCTCGGAAAGGACAATTGGTATTAATACAAATGTTATGTTATGTGCATTTAAGTTCTTTTACGTATTAAAATACAAATTATGTGATGGTCAAGTTTACGGGGGTTATCTAAATATACCTAAACTCGGAATAAAAAACTAATAATGTATATAAATACTAAAAACATTGATTCTGAATAGTAATATAGTAAGTTGTGACCAAAATAAATAATCAGTCTTGCGTGTATAGCGGTACCAAACGATACGATGCATCACATATCAAGTGCAAAGACGTCTTTCAAACCCGCGCGCTTCATTTTCAATGCGTATAGGTAGTTCAAAAACTACTGAACGGATTTTAATGTTTTTTTTGTTTTATTTTGCAGATGTTAATATCAGACTTTATTTAAAAAAATAAAAATGTGACCATATATGGTCGAAAAACTATTTGTAAATTTCGTGAGAATAAAAAAAAATGAAAATTTCATATTTTTTTTATTATTCGGCCGCCATCTTTATTTTTTAAATGATTTTAATTTTTATATAAATAAATGTTTTAATACAAACTGATAGCTACCCCAACCATTAAAATCGGTGCAGCCGTTATGATTCCAAAATTGTTTTTACATCACGTGCGAAAACGTCTTTCAAATCCGCGCGCTCCATTTCAAATGAGTATAGTTCAAAAACTACTTAACGGATTTTCATGATTTTTATTTTATTATGTAGATAATATTATAAGGTTTAATTTAAATACATAAAAATGTGGCCATATCATAGAAAATTTATTGGTAAATTGCACGAGAATGAAAAAAATAGTTTGAAATTTTCATATTTTTCTTATTATTCGGCCGCCATCTTAAATTTTTTTATGACTTTATTTTTTTATATTAATGAACGCTTTAATACGATGCGATAGACACCTCAACCATCAAAATCGGTGCAGCCGTTACGATTCTATAAATTTTTAAAAATATGCGGCCGCCATTTTGGAAAATGTCCGCCATCTTGAATTCTAGTGGATGAAAATCGTGTTTCCTCGGATGAAATCATTTGTATTGGTCCCTAGTATCACTGTGCAAAGTGGCTTGCTTTCTGCATAAAATGCAGTTTTTTTCCGTAAGCCCTATGACTATAGGGAACAAGCAGCTAGGGCGGGCGTGTGGTCTAGTGGTAAAGACGTTAGCCGCGTAAGCTGAAGACCCGGGTTCGATTCCCGGCTCGGCCACCAGTGGGCCTTGCCGTTTTTTCTTTCGTGTATGATATCTATTTCAATTTATAATTTATTTTTTATTGAATTCTACATATTAATCATATAAATGAGGTTTAGGTACTTGTAAGTAGAGTTTTTTATGGTGTAAGCCTCCATAACGTTTGACATATTTAAATATTTAACCTTCCTTGTTTACTTAATGTTTTTTTTTTCAACCTATTACTGCGTTTTATATCTTACGCTTCCCCATAATTTGCGTCGTAACAATCGACCATAAATAACACTATCACCTTTCTATTATTACCCGAGAACTAGTTGTTATCTGGGGCAGCCCCATCTGCATAAGAATGTAGGGAATAATGGAGGAAACTCTGGGATGGGAAGCCATCTTATTTGTACAAGTGCTTTGAGAAAATATGAAAATTATTCTACAACGTTACACAAAATTATTTCAAAATAATATTTAATTTATAATTTTAGAATTTATTGTACGTAGTCATAGGGATTTTATTAGTTTTGTATATTTGTACCCTAAAACATCCATATAATCATAAGTAAAGTAGAAACCTTTAAGCGTAAAAATACTTTACAGATAAGAGTTTTGAATGATTCACGGTTAAATATCGGGAGCTCGACAAAAATCAAAAAGGTAATCACGGTCTATATCCCGGTCAATATAAGTCTACTTTACAGATAGGTTACGAACGGGTCGCAGACTAAATATTTTGCAGGCAACTTCGTAAGACGCATCTATATTTTTTGACAGTAAGATTTTTAAATTCAAGGAACATAACACAATTACTTACCCGTCTAGCCTACCCACATTGCTCGTCTAGAAAGAAAATCTAGAAAATATGAAAGGCTGTATGTACTTGATTACGACGCTGATCTCACATTAACTCCATTGGGCTATTTAATCGGTGAATTGGTGCATAATTAATTACCTCATTAGCATTACCTCAAGTTTTTTTTCTTAATCTAAAAAATACTTAAATGTATTTAATTGAAAAGAATCTTTGAAAATGCAATAAGTAAAAAATAGTGTCAAGTGGGACATTAATATTAATTACATAGTTTTTGCCAACATAATACTCGTACTAGGTATGTGTTTCTATTACTTACTCAGGTACAAGCTTTATCTTTTCCAAAAATGCCCTGGAGGCAAACTAGGTTAGTTTGACGGTATCCAAACTATCCAACCAATATATTATTAAAAAAATCTGAATATGGCTACGAGGCGTTTAGTCATGCGTTCTAGCATAAAATAATCATGTTTACGACGTACTTTTACCGTCTACCCCAAGAAGGCACATAATAAATCACCATAAAGCTTATAGAAATACGACTTTCAGCTTGTTTTGAGGTGTAAAGGATCCAGTAGGTACCTACATACGTATTCAGTACAAAATACCGATATGTATTTTTCTTACGTACAGTCGCGTTGCACAGACTGGTATTTGACCCAAAAAGTTGGCCAAAATTATTTTAAAGTTCCAATGGCCCCCTAACCATTTGTTATTAAGATTTAAGGGTCAAGAAGGTAAAATAAACCGGCCAAGTGCGTGTCGGGCCACGCTCAGTGTAGGGTTCCGTAGTTTTCCGTATTTTTTTTTAGAACTACTGAACCTATCAAGTTCAAAATAATTTTCCTAGAAAGTCTTTATTAAGTTCTACTTTTGTGATTTTTTTCATATTTTTTACACATATGGTTCAAAAGTTAGAGGGGGGGGGGGGGGACACTTTTTTTCCTTTATGAGCGATTATTTCCGAAAATATTAATATTACCAAACAACGATTTTAGTAAACCCTTATTCATTTTTAAATACCTATCCAACAATATATCACAAGTTGTGGTTGGAATGAAAAAAAAAATTGTCCCCACTTTACATGTAGGGGGGGTACCCTAACAAAACATTTTTTTTCCACTTTTTATTTTACCATTTTGCCGGCATGGTTGATATATATATTGGTACCAAATTTCAGCTTTCTAGTGCTACCGGTTACTGACATTATCCGCGGACGGACGGACGGACAGACAGACATGGCGAAACTATAAGGGTTCCTAGTTGACAAATTGAAAGTTGAAAGACATTAAATATTATATTTCAACTTTTATTAGTTATTTTCTTCAAAGCTTACATTAGCTTTCTTCCAGGACATTTCTGTTTTATGTCTCTTGCTCCTGTCGCTCAACTCTAAGAAAGTCTTTTCAGGACGACCAGAACTGACTCCTGCTTTTGGTAGAGATATGCATTCTTTGAGCTACTCGATGCTGCTATCTAGGAATCTGGCACTTGTATTAAGAGCAGCTGTCCATTTTTGTTTAAACTAATGCTTGATGCGAGACAGTTTCAGCTTTATGTCAGCAATATTGTGGTCATTTTCCGTATATAGATTCAGTAATACTTGCTCCAAAAATTGCAACTTTTTGTTAAAAGTTGAGCTGTCTGAGCGTTAAATAATAGCAAATAAATCATTCCTATATAATACCCGGATTCCAGAAGAACCTAAAACACAAAAACGTAAAAATAAGTAAAATCTCATGTACCGAGTAACGAATGTGCTTACGGAAAAAAAATCACCAAAAATAGGCGGGTACATTGGGGTGGCTATTCTGCACTTTATATTATAAAGGAAAGTCTATTCTTCAACATGTCATTCAAATGTTTGCTGGATAATGCTTGGTAACTTATTAAAAATTCCAATGTTCTTGAAAAACTTATCTTTTTATTTAAAATTTCCCGGTACTCACTTTTCAAGGGTATTAATGAAGAAAATCAATTAATATTTAAGTAAAATTTAGTGTTAAATAAAGTACATACCTGGTTCTTCGCAATCCATATTAGAAACCAACACAAAACGGGCCAATCAAGGAATAACAAATTTTTGAAAACAATGAAATTCGAGTGCATCGAACAATCACGCAGACGCTTTCGGCGAACGGTAATTTTCGACTAAGCCTACACGGGTGATAGATGACTTTAGCACGTGGTATTTTTTTTTTACTAGGTGGAGGGGTTATCCTAGTTTTAAGAAACAATGGTTAAGAAGGGGTACGGCGTAAATAAAAAAAATGGATTTTGGCCAGCTTTTGAGGCTCAATACCTGTCTGTGCGTTGTTATATTTAAACACCTACGCGAACAAAAATATCTTAACAAGAACTAATATTATCATCATAAAAGCTTGTCAGATATTTTTTGGCGCGTGTAGATGCATCATGCAACTGAACGCGATTGTACCTACATCCATTTAGATTTCATACAATTTTAACAACATTTTGGGAATTTTAAAATTAGCTGTGACCGAATCGAATGAAAAAACGAGGCCAATAGTTCAAACATGCTTATTCTTATCTACTCGTACATAGTCAAGTTATGGAAATGACGTAGGAATAATTTATCAATTTATGGAAAGAATAATTTAGTCGAAAAAAAGTGTTTATTATACTGAACTGAAACAGTAAATATTTCTTAGAACAAATTTAAATTATCCTCATAGAAAATAATAATAATAATTTATTTCAGTTTACAGTAAATATTTATTGATCGGATTAGGGAGACGTAAACGCATCACTCCTGAAATCCTGAAATTTAAAGGAATCTCATATGGATATAGAGGATACGGTAGCGAAAATGCTAAAATGGAAAGGAGCCCCCTTTCAATTTGGGAATTTTAGTTAAATATATAAGTGTTATTAACTAGATTTATCGAAAAAAAATTGTCCATTAAGAACAACTCAGTCAAAAGATATTTCAAAAAAATCTTTAAAATCGAGGTTCCATCTCGACTCTTTCCTCCTTCAAAACTTAATCAATCGGAACGAAATTTGAGAATCTGAATAACAATAAAATAATATATTTCGAACCGTTTAGCTTTTTTGGTTAATTGTTACCAATCTTGAGTATCACACCTTTTTTTGCGCCACAATGAAAAAGGCCGTTTTTGGAAATTTTTGATTGGCTCTAGAGTCTTTAAAAAGCAGAATATCAAAAAAATCATAACGGTCCGACACAGATAAAAATAATAACAATCTGTGTTGAAAAAATCATTGCTCTATCTTCAAAAACCAGGGAGGAAATAGTCGAGAGCGTTTGTATGGAGAATTGACCCCTACCCTATCGTCTTAAAAGCTATTTTTTAATGTTGCACACACGCAGGATACAATTATTCTAATTTTATCTAAAATTGTAATGTCTCTGTGTATGTACTATGTGACCTCTAAGTATAAGCATGAATATTAGGTAGGTACTTATATCAGACTTGTTTCGACTCAAAGAATAATATAAACTTAGCGTAGTCTGGAGGGTTTATTAAAAAATGTGTTTCCCGGTATTACTTAGAATCGTGTTCGCACAAATTGCCAGAATCTGGAAGAGATCCAGACTTTTTACGACTTTGCGCAATAGAGCGCGATGTGGACGCTCTCTAATATCCGAACAAGGTTATTCCCAAGTAGAGTAAAGTTAAGCGTATCGCTTCAAGAAACCAATCATAAGACCCTTTACTGGTCTTGAAAAAGACCACCCTGTAACATTCTCTTTTTATATTTTTTTCTTGCACAGAATTTTTAGATCTATAGTGATATATGAGATATTTTAGATTTTTAGTGCCGTAGCCGAATGGCATTTCTGCGACGCGAAACGAAAACGAAACGCCGTGAATTAGGTAGTCTGGCTCTGTCGCGCCAATAGATATCTACGAGCGTTTTGTTTCGTGAGCGTTTGTCGTGCCATTCGTTTACGTACCCAGGATGGATGGCACTTTATGAGGCTTGAATTCGCGATTGCAAAGTTACAGGGTTAGATACCTACTCTACGTACAAAAGTATGGTCACAGTATATTATAGTACACTCTACCGAATACCGGGGCACGAAGGCTTCATTGGCAATGAAAACGCTGATGAACTTGCCAAGGCCGGATCTGAAGACAACTTCATAGATCCGGAACCTTATGTGGGCCTTTCACAAGGAACCATTAGAACGGCTATGAAAGACCAAACAAAGGCTAGTCACCAAAAAGAGTGGGATGGTGTTCACAGGCCATTACGGGGTCAAAGGAATTTTGGCCAAGATGGGACACGCCGACAACACTGATTGTCGCATGTGTGGCGAAGAGGAAGAGACCGTCAGACATTTAATGTGTGAATGTCACGCCCTCGCCAGACAAAGAATGAAGAACTTCGGAGCAGGCTACCTGGCACCGAAGGACTTCAGAGAGCTACCCATGAGCCTCATCATCCGATACGTGGAAATGGTCGAGAAGCTCCTGAATAGCTGAAGGATCTTAGGATCGTAGGGGGTAATTGCACAAAAGATCCCGATGGGTCGAAGTGTATCCGTAAGGGCCCCCGCAGATTTAAGATAAGATAAGATAGTACACTCTAAAAATATAATTAAGATCTACTCGTTATTTATAGCAATGTCATAAACATAGGTCACAGACAGTTAATGTTGGTACGCCTGACACTCTTGCATTACAGGCGATTGTAATAACACAGTAGCTTCTCAAAGGAAAAAATGAGCTTCAAACATGATTGTTGTCTTTTGTCATGCTAGTTCATATTATTGGGCGTGTATAAATTAACTGCCTGTTTTCTGAGAAACAGTGTACTAAACATGCCATTGCCATGGTAGTGAAAATATTAATGCTGTCACAAGTCTTAAAGACGTTACTAAAGATATCAGAATATGCTCAGCTTCAAAACTGGTATTTTGTTGAAAACTAGGCGATTTGTTTGGTTCTTAACTTCTACTTATTATACAGGTTGAATCAAAAGGGCATCCAACATTGGAATGATTTCTTTGGCCAGCCGATTTCGATTCAGAGCAGTTTTTATTGTAGAAAATTTGATTCAGAACCCCAGTTCCTTCACTAGAATTTGCCGTAGACTTATTACTGCAGAAAATACCTATCATTGACTACGAATAACAGTGAACCAGAAAGGAGGCTAGGTTTTTTTTAGTGCTCGTGGGCGCCCTTTGCTGAGCCGTTCAAAGAGTTCTCGCAAGCACATTTTTAAAGCTTAATGACGTGTAAACATCGAACATCGAAACAGTGCATCGACATAAATATAATGCTAACAATTGCTAGGTTAGGTTATATCACTATCGTGCCATTTCTTCTAGTTTTATAAGTTTTGATCAAGCTTTATTTACAAAGAAGTAGTAAATTAATTCAATTAATTTTTTACTGGCATAGTAATTTAACAATTTTCTCGTGCTGTTGTCAAAAATACGTGGTTTAAATCTTTCAGGTTATAGTGGCCACGGTTACAGCTTAGGTATAGGTATTACATACACACATACATAATATAATCACGCCACAAGAACTACTAAGTTTCAGTGTCACTCTTGTAAAAAAAGGGTTGAAAGAAATCCAAATTGTGACATTGCAGTGACAGGCTGCTCGCCTCTCATGCATATAGGTATTTTATGGGTCTCATATGTATAGGTATTATTACGAGTAAATAAATAAATAAAGCGGCCGACACGATAGTAGATGGCGCTTTTTATATAAACAGATAAAAGAATATCAAGGTCTGCAAATGGTTGCCTGCCAAGGTCCGTCTCTACCATCATTATCATTCCATCGGAGTAAACAAACCGGTAATAATCATTGAACCATAAAATAAGATCAGCATCAATAGTGTAGGATAAAAAAAACCTGCAAAAATATCGGCCACCCTGGGATACTTTGCTTGATATAGTACATTACTACAGAGGCCGGGACAAATGCCGGCAACCCCATTTCCCGCCGAGGTATGTATAGTGCTTTTCTCAAACATGGTATGAAATAAATAAAGTCTACTGAAAATAGTAATTTTGGATGGCTGTATCTCCTAAACGGTGCGTCGTAGCGCAAAAATAATCGAATTTTCGTTTCCCATTAGTACCCCGTATACGCCTATAAAAAAACAAAAAATTAAAAAAAAACGAAAAAAATTTTTTTTGTATGAAAACGCACCCCAAAATTAAATATTGTCTAGGGCCCGTACCAGTTGCAGTCGGCACGTCTATAAAGCCCCTTATAGTTTTTTTTTAATTGGCTAAAATATCTGGATGTTATGTCACAATTATCTGTGTTTGGAAACTAAAAAAGAAGACTTTGCCGGCCTTGGCCTGCAAGGTTTGTATGAAATTCCATTATCTATCAATTGTCCTAGCTGCACCTGCAACATCATACTTCGCTGCCAATCATAAGGCACATAACATCAATATTTCATACCATGTTTGAGAAAAATATATTACATACTTATCTCTAAGGATTAGGCGTTAAAATTTATCCAAAATAAGTTCTAAATTCGTATTTATACATGTTATAACTTCTTGTTACGGCTAATTTTGTTCATGATTATACATAGTATTAGTCATATGTTTACTTTTTTATATTAACACCATGATGTAAATATGATCACAAATACGAAGCTATCGATGACATCATTTGCTGACTGAGAATGGGCCGGTATCGTCATAAAGTGAAGGTTAGAACTAAGTCACCTCACTTAGTACGCTGTTTCACTCCTACTCGTCCTTGCTGCAAATCGGTGCAACTGACTTAAAGTAGTTAGAATGTTATGTATTATTTTTGAATTAAGCAATTTATTGCGCATGTTAGGCGGTTAGGTCAAAATATTAGAAATGCCCCGAAACCATAATCGATTTAATAATTTGTGAAATAAGTCTAAGAAGTAAAAACCTGTCGTTTGCTTTGTAATTCTATGTTAGATTTTGATAATATTTAAAAAAGCTCTTGGTTTCCCATGTATGTAATAAAAGGAAATATCTAAATAAATATCGGTTACCACAGCTCAAAGGGCGTAAGTGACAATATAGCTCAAGGTTAGAACATAAAGGATGAAACTATTTTGACCATTACGCTTTTGAGGCTACTTATTACGATCATGCTTAGTAAGGAGACGCGTATTCACCCGTAATTTAAAAAATATCGACACACACTATCGACATATTTAAGAATTGAGTTTTATTACCTACTTATAAGCAGCAACCGCATTAAAAAGTTATTTTCCAAGTTTATTGTCCGACTCATTAATAGTCAGTTTACTGCCATGGAAATATCCAACGAAAGTTATTTTATGACTTTTGAGTTTTCGGCCTATAAAATTTATTTATTTTCTGTCATAAACTAATTGCGATTGACGATGGACGCGTCTGGATACGTCACTTGGACCAACTGCTCTCGGCCTCCGGGATTCCCGGGAATCACGGGGAGGCGTATCATAAACTAACTATCACACCTTCTCATACTTATTGCCTAGTTACTGTTGTTGACAATGTTGACATATTTTGCTTGTCACTCAATTGAA
Source organism: Leguminivora glycinivorella (assembly GCF_023078275.1). NCBI lineage: Eukaryota > Metazoa > Arthropoda > Insecta > Lepidoptera > Tortricidae > Leguminivora > Leguminivora glycinivorella. The sequence goes on from NC_062981.1 coordinate 9,180,024, forward strand.
AATATATTGTTATGATTGAATAACGTACATGTTTCTATTTTATTATGTAATATTTTCTAATTTGGTACTTTGATAACCGGGGTAGGTACAGACACATAATTAAAACATATTACCTACGTATTTTTTGTTCCAATAATTTATTTATTTTCAAATTTATAGATTACATTAACAGATTAGCTATACATGCAATTAAAGTAGGTATCCTAATAAGTAGTTGCTCTATCCAAGATGTTTTAGTAAGGAATTATATAAACTACTAGCTTTTGCCCGCGGCTTCGCTTGCGTTAGAAAGAGACAAAAAGTAGCCTATGTCACTCTCTATCCCTTCAACTATCTCCACTTAAAAAATCACGACAATTCGTCGCTCCGTTTTGCCGTGAAAGACGGATAAACAAACAGACACACACACTTTCCCATTTATAATATTAGTATGGATATTACACAGTTGGATAGATTAAATAAGAAATTGTTTTAATGAGTTACGTGTTATTTATAATAGTTTAATTTTTATGCGATACACTAATATGTACATTCACATATTTCATGTTCAGATATATTCACATTACACTGTTGTTTGACATTATGTGTTGACTACCGACGATACAGCAAAACTGGATCCTATGTTTATGTCTGAATAGTAATATATTATTTTTAGTGTGTGTGTCATATGCACGAGTATGTGTATATATTTTTTTTTTCAAAATTGACACTAATCCATTTTTATTATCCATACACATACTAGTCACTCGTCAGTATACGTAGAAACTGTTTTCTATGTCGAGATATGCCAGTAAATGCGCTATGACTACAAATTTTACATTGACAGTACGCCTTTATTTATACTCAATGTTCTTTGAATCTTTGATCACAGTTATTGTTTAACTTTAACACACTGCACCTAATGTTAAATACCTGAGGAAGGTAGATAAGTACCTAATTGATATGTAGGATACCTGAACATGCCTGAACGTAGCGATCAATATTTTTCTGTTGATTACAGGAAATTTCCTTCAGCTATTATTTATCTTTATTACTTATTAGTCATCCATGTCGTAAGATGATGTTGTCAATCAAGGTTCTCATGAGGAATGATAGCATCATAGAGGAAAAATGTTTAGTCAGACATACAAATTGTATTATTGGTTAGTTGAGGAGGACTATAATATGATAATCCATGACATATGTTTCACCTCTACTACATCTGTTCAATTAGTGACAAAACATCAACATTATACAAACAGAAATTATCACCGTCACAAATATTTTCAATTAAATTTATGTGTTAGACGTAAAAGACAGGTCACCGTGTAAGGCATTTAGTATTGAAGTCAAGATCAGATCAAGACTAGATGTAAAATGTCATTACTTAAAGATGCTGACTTCATGAATGCACACTGCGTTCGATACCCATGAACTGGTACAGTACAAATATGTGACATGCTCATATACATAGGTCAACATAATTATAGGATTGTATGAGATATTTTTTTGAATGATAACTGATCTTGATAAAAAAAATCTCGACTTTTCTACCAATTTTGCTTCTTCCCAATATTTTGTTGATCCATTGGGCATTTTATTCTATGTGCCAAGAAAGAGAGCACTCGGGAACAGAAAAAAACAGTAATATTCCCTGCTGACTTAAGCTGTAAGCTGTAGCTGAATTTTGTTTAAATATTTTTGTTTATAGCATAACTTATTATTAGTGCCAGTTGAAGACATTTAGACGTATGAGTCAGTTCCAAATTTTTAATAGGGTTTAAAATAGAAGCTTAGCAACCGGCTAAAAATGCTGTGTCAGTTGAAACGAGCCATGAATAAGATGATGTCATGTGAGGCATCCGCTGGTAATAGTTTGCATAATAGTCATTATTAATAGGATTCATATTTGATACTATTAATGATGCTGTCGCTTTGAAACTGAATATAGAGATACTTAAAAAGATGAGAGTTTTGTAGTTGGGTGAATCAACTTTTTCTTGCTTTTTGCAAGAATTGCCCATACTTATTATTAGCTCTACTTTTGTGAGTTTTAACCTGGCCATCGTGAATAAAGATCCTTATTTTTATTTTACATTACGGGAATAATTAAAAAAAAAAATTACAATTAAATCTATATGTGACCCAGTGGAAGAGACACTTTTTTCATACAAAAGTGAGGGACAGCTATGTCCACTGGGTCACTGCTCGAAATAAAGTAATAAAATAGCAAATCCTATAAAAACATGATGTATTGCATAGCTTGTATATCTGTTTTTAATATAATAAGTATAAACTAATTACACTAAATACAAATTAAATTTTCTGACCACATGTAGTCGAAGTATGCGTAATTTTGCTGGCAAAGAAAAGTTGATTCACCCAGTTAGCATTAGGAGGACCTTCTGTTCTGTACAGTCGAGGCAATCATATAATTGCAGCAAAACAAAAGACTTATTGTTTGATACAATATTTACGCAACGCTCTTGGAGGAACGCCAAAAAGTTTAGTAAAAAAACAAAACCTTGTAATGGCTGTCATTATGAGTTAAGCCAAATGCAGCGGTGGGTATTAAGCGGGACATTACAGCGATATTTTACTCAAAAACTAAACATTAAGGCTAGGAAAACAAATTAGTTGTAACCATATTTATTTTTTTCAATAGCGAATACCTAGCGAAAGAACTGACATACGGACATTACGGACCACCAATATAGTTTGCGTCAGGTACGGGATATACATAAGTACCTAACACCTCGCAGGACCTCGAAGATCATTGAAGACTTCTTTCTATAAAAAAAACAACCACAAAAAAACAAAAAAAAAAATCGCTTTCAATAAAGCAAGTGAATGAGATAGGAGGTTAAAGGAGTAAACGTTGGGAATCTATTAAAGAACTTTTTTATGGGCAGGCTTGCGCAGTTCCTTATCGAGGTAGCGACCTCCGAACTTGATCCAAACTAGGTCCTATTTGATTTAATGTTTTTTTTTTTTTTTATTTATTGTATATTAAAAATCTTACATTTGTTCATACACCAGAGTGCCATGAAACCCTTAAGGTTTGTGTTGACACTCGTTGTTTTTATGTTGAAAGTGGAAATCACTACAAAGATTATTATATATGAAAGTAGGTAGGCAGTTATGATGGCGTAGCAGTAGCATATATTAGACATCGCGGCGCGGCATGATGATGAGATAGTTGTTACATATTTATCTAGAAATAAACTGATTTGTCTAAATCGTACATCGGTTCAATTTTTATAACAATTATTGTTTGAGTTAATAAATACCGCACTTACCTTTTTACCTTTATTAGTCAACCAATTGCATTAATGTTCGAAGCCATTTCTAACATAATATAATTTATGTGAAGACACTGAAGACTACTTTTTAGGGTTCCGTAGTCAACTAGGAACCCTTATAGTTTCGCCATGTCTGTCTGTCCGTCCGTCCGTCCGTCCGCGGATAATCTCAGTAACCGTTAGCACTAGAAAGCTGAAATTTGGTACCAATATGTATATCAATCACGTCAACAAAGTGCAAAAATAAAAATGGAAAAAAATGTTTTATTAGGGTACCCCCTACATGCAAAGTGGGGGCTGATATTTTTTTTCATTCATTTCTTCAAAATACTTGAATAATATTTATTTTCCTTCATCTCATTATAAAATTATTATGGTTCCATTGTGAAAACAATACTCACAGCCAGTTTTGCAATGTCAAGTTGAGCAAGTTGAGCAACATCGAGGCAAAACCTTGCGTTATCAGGACCGCCAAGGTACTAAGGTAAACTAAGGCTTATGTCATCCGCAGCGGCCGAGCGCAAGAGGCCTGCAAAGGGAACAGGTACTACGTGCCACACAAACGCTTCGTACAGTTAGCTTTTGTCCGTAACTGACACAGTAAGCCGTGTTGTGTTCAAGTTTGTTCTATGATAACGGTTAAAGCTACATACAATGGGTGCAGCTGCAGCTTTCCATTTCAAGCCTAAACAGTTTTGTGAAGTTATTCAGACTGCGCGCACCTATTATGTATGTGTGGAAACGGATACCTAGTTACCTTTATGGGCTCTGAGCTGGATTTATTAAAAATGGCATTAGACGTAATACTTGTGGCGAAATATTGATCATAGATTAGACTGATTCTTTCAATGTTAGAGCTCTTAGAAGCCATGCTGGATCTGATATTTCAAAAATAAACGATCAAAGTTTATACCTAAGTGTATACATAATAGGTCCCAAAACAATTCGAGCATTATATTTGTTTGTCATTGAACATTAAATATACCGTTGATAGGTAGATGTGTTTATTAACCGAACATTGCATCTTTGGAAACGAAGGGCTATTCTATGTCGCAATCCATTGCGGCCCAGCTACCATAACCGCGGGCCCTTCATAAGAATTATGCTCGTACAGGCTAAGCGACATCCTAACGATATCTGAATGATGTATTTCTTTAGTTATCGTGCATTAGATTCGCTCGGGCCGATACAGCCACGGGCAAGCACGAGCGAAATGTACGAATCCTTTAGATGCCATAATAATATGGTGCATGTTCGAATTGGCCTACTATTAGGCTCAGCACAAGGGTCAGATGTATGACGGTTCATATTAAGCACACCATAAGTAGCTAAGTATGACATCATTATACAATGAGGCCGAACTTGCACACAGCATGATGTTACCATACAGTTGTATTGGTTTGTAAATAAAGTTTCATTAGTCAGTAATGAATAGATATCAGTTGTTTTAAGAATTTTCTAAAAGCAAAAATTAGATTGCCCTGCAAAGTTGTAGCTATTTACAATGATTGCATGCTTACTACACCCACGCATTTATGCGTCCAATATAGTCTCGAGCTACAGTATATACATATTACTGCGTGCGTAGCCGAATGCACAAACGCTCACGAAACGCTCACGAAACGAAACGCTCGTAGATATCTATCTCTATAACTCTTGCGTATTGGCGTGACAGAGCCAGACTACCTTTCGCGGCGTTTCGTTTTAGTTTCGCGTCGTAGAAATGCCATTCGGCTACGGGGCCTGGTATCTCGCTCTCAAAATTATATTAAAATGTAATGTAGTGACAGCACGCAGCCCAACATTGTATTAGTCTTATTTTTTAATCTTGATGAAATTGATAAATTGATAAATATTATTATGTGTATTGTTTTATGTGATAAACAACCTTAGGCGTAGTTGTGGAAAAAATAATCCATATCAAATAATAAATACCGGATTGTACATTTTTAATACAACTTTTTATAAAAAAAAAACTAGGAGGGCGATTTTTGAATCTCGCATACGGGATTTTGTCACTAAAATACCGGTTGAAAACGGTGACTTGCTTATTATTTTCAGTGACAATTTTCTGAATTCGAACGCGTGAGACTCAAAAATCGGCCCGCTGATCATTTTTATAATAACTTCATACCATTGTCAGACAATAGCTTCACATCATTACTAATAATAATGGTATGTTTTTAAACTAACCGGTAACGTCGAGTCTAGAATCAGGTCACGTTTGAGGAGGTTATTAATCTGTTAACACTTAGCCATTTGTGCCACAGGATCTTTGTAATGTAACTCAATAGGTACCTATTATTTCTTCATGTGACTCAATGGTACCTATTAGAGTAAAATCTAGCAATTAGTTTTCTCATATTACTCAGTCTTTTAATGGGCACTTGACGATGGGATAGCAAACGATACTATCAATTAGTTCACAGAAAAAATATTAATCAGCCTTTATTTAGATTTGTCGATATTGTGCATTATTATAAGCTCCATTTCACCCTAAAATATCCATATTATAGTCATTCAGCAGAAAACTACAACTATATTTTCGTGACGTTATTATTTAATATTAAATATGAGGAGCAGTGAGCACTTTTAAACTAAAATATTACCTACTTATAATAAGAATCTCAAATGTCAAACAGGCTGGGATACCTACTAGCAATGACGAATACGGTTATAGTACTCAATTACTTAAGACAGTTGTTGGTGTCGTATCTTAGAAGCCCTTTCACCAGCCTGCCATGTTTTCCAAACTTGTCGGATAAGCCACGCTTTCTTATCTACTTAGTTATCCAAGTTCATGCCGATATTGCCCAGGAGCTCGGAACCACAAAAACATTGCTATAAATTTGACTTGTGACTAGCAATAACATTGTTTACTTTGCCACGACTTACTTAACTTTTCTGAGCTCCAAGTGTGAGAAATAAGTGGAGATTTTATTGCTTTCAGCAAAATCAAGAGTAAAAAGCAAGTAAAAGTAAAACTACAGTTTTTCCGTTTATATTCCTTTGAATATAATGGTATAATTCGTAGGCTTTAAACAGTTTTACTGATATCTTAATGGTTTTAGTAATAAACATGTCCAATTTAAATGCCTATCCATAAATTATATTAGAAGACTGTTAGAAGTTGGATTTATTACTATTGAAAGATTTAAACTGAGAGTACAATTCAAAGGGTATTCAAATACTGCGTTGATTGTGTTTTTAGTACCCAATCTTGCTACTCGCTACTACTGGCAAAACTTTTTTTATAAGTATGTACCTACCCAGTTATCGTATTCTTTTCTTGTACAATAGTGTTTACTACTACTACTTCTTTTTACTAAATATTATGCTCAAAACTATTACTTATTCTCGTAAGTTGCATTGTATTTACTCATGTTACTAGGTACGCCAATTGACATAATATTTTAACAGTTTAACAAATATCGTAACACTGTTATATTTTCATGTCAAATTTCTAGATACATACCTACTTGTTTTTGCGGCATTTAGAACCAATAAAACAACTAGAGAAAATACAGCAATCGTTTTAAAAGTACTTTTGATAAAAGTAGGAGGCAATACAGTTTTAGTTATCAACTGACCCACATTTCACGGAGTTCATGTTTGTTTATAACTTTATAGACGGCGTTTGCGCAGGTAGGTACTGTACTAGGTACTGTACTAAGCATTAAGCTTATGACCATTTTCTTGATACTGATGCAAATAACTTTATCTGTAACATAAGGTTACATTGCAAGGTAATATAAATCACTTCCCTTGCAAATAAGGTGTTTTTATCATGACAGGGTCAATATGATAATTTACTGTTATAAATTAAATATAAGTATGTCGTATCTTAACCCTAAAACTTCTAAACCATCGTTTTTTTTAAGTTACTGAGATATTTAGTTACTTGACCATTAGTTAGTAATAAATACATAGATCCACTATTTAAATTTTATGTATTAATCAAGTATTCCAAAAAAAGCTATTGAATGGTAGGCCTTACACTCTTATTTATAATTGAAAAATTGAAAAATTAAAACTCAATTAATTTAATATAGTGCACTGCATACTGTTATTACAAGTCCTATACCTGTTTTTCAACAACATAATAAAAACGTATTTATACAGTACTATTTATTATTCATGACATCAGTTATTTTAACACCTTACAGCACACAGGGTCAAGATCAAACATTTATCGTACAGTTTTAAACCTTACTCACCAGTCACAATGGCCATGATGCATGTATTCATTAAAAGAATGTACATGTTAATTTAGTCGTTTATACTTTATACGATAGTTTAAACAGGATGATTGCGTAAGTCCTGGCTGTGCTGGACAATGACCACTAATCAGGCAATCAGTGGGATAAGTTTGACCTCTCGAACCAGTGACTCATTGCGAGAACGACTATCTCTATTACTGTAGGTCTCCTGTGTTTGCAGATATATAGGTTGCTCTTAAATGGCATGCACACAATTTTATTTCCCGTAGGTGGATATACTGGATATTGTCAACGAAATTTTCTCATATGAGGGTCAATGACCGTTAGGACATTTCATACTCGATATATGCTTTGGATAGATTTCTCAATAGACAGCTCGAAAACGTATTCGAACACATTACATAATCTTGATAAAAGAAAAAACATGCGTTGTTTACAATTCGTATGAGACTCTTTCGTCCTATTCGATATCGGAAATTGTGCTCTGGCGCTTAAAGAATAGCGGTCACAAGAGACAGAGCTAAAATAGCGAGGAGTCATCGGGTTAAATGGAGCAGTTATTTATACGCTGAAATGCAGTTGATGTGTGAACAGGCTGGGTTGCGGATGCATAGATCGATTATTTAATTTGCTAAGGGCCACTTTCACTAACAAAAATGGAGGGTTAACCCGAGGGTTATTTTAACCAAAAAACTTGTTGAACGAACATGAAAACTGGTTGTTTTTTTCTCTCAGTGTACTTACGTAGAAACTTTTTCGTATTTGTATAATAGGCCAAGAGCGAAGGATACGAATAATATGACCCGGTTATACACATAATTTGCGGGCCCGAGTGTACCGTTGCGTAGAAGTCGAGGGCTCACATTTAGTTGACCTACGTCAACAATGACAATGTCATTAGGCTCATAGGAGCTGGGTCCGTTGACAAAAGGCCGATCACGTTCCGTGGCGATTTAAACACATGTGTAACTCGCACTAATAGCCATGAAAGAGTGAGAGACAAATCGTATCGCTAGCGATTGTGATATTGGCTAAACCGGCAGGTCCATTTAATGGAATTCATTCTTGTTGCCGAGAGGTAGAACAAGAACCCTGAACTGGTAGTATTTTCTAAAAGTTGGTACAATGATTAGAGTTTATTATACACCCTGATTTTTTTATAATATTATACTTATTATTATTAAAAGTACGTTACGTTAAAGGTAATGTGAGCATTTTATTTGTTTCAATACTAGGTGCTGAGCATTTTATTTGAAAACACCCAGGGCCTCCGAAAAGTTTGATCTGGTAAGGTGCTACCAGTGTGTCTCTGAAAACACCCGGGACTGCGCGGCTGCTACGCCTCCGAAAAGTTTGATCGTGGTAAGTTAATACAATATTCCATATTTATTTATGTACTTATATTATATATTACTAGTATATTAATTGACGTGATTTTTAAGTGGAAATAGTTGAAGGGATGGAGAGTAAACATAGGCTACTTTTTGTCTCTTTCTAACCTCCCACTTCCCTAAAATGAGGGGTGGAAGTTTGTATGAAGCATTCCGCAATTTTCGAATTTAACGTGAGCGAAGTTGCTGACAAAAGCTAGTATATTATTATCCAATACTAATATTATAAATGGAAAAGTTTGTGTGTCTGTTTGTTTGTCCGTCTTTCACGGCAAAACGGAGCGACAAATTGACGTAATTTTTTTAGTGGAGATAGTTGAAGGGATGGAGAGTGACATAGGCTACTTTTTGTCTCTTTCTAACGCGAGCGGAGCCGCGGGCAAAAGCTAGTAATAAATAAATGGGAAAATTTGTGTCTGTTTGTTTGTCCGTCTTTCACGACAAAACAGAGCGACGAATTGACGTGATTTTTTAAGTGGAGATAGTTGAAGAGATGGAGATTGATATAGGCTACTTTTTCTCTTTCTCTCTTTCGGAGTTACCCGAGTATTTCTGTCATTTGGAAAAACCCTAATGCACCTTATTATATTTGGAAATCATTTACGAGATTTCAATGATTGTACACGAAGTTTGCGAAACGGTCGCATAACCAAGTGATGGTAATAGAACAGTAAAAGTAGTTTTATTTTTGTATCCTGCTTCCTGTACAAACAAATCTTTAGGTTAAAATCTGTTTTCTGTAGAGTTATGTTAGAAAATTGTTACAATTTTTTGCACTATAATAAATGCAACTAAATTAGTAAGGTAAATCATTATATAGTTGTATATTTGTCTCTCAACATAATTACCTTTAATTTCAGGACTGCGCCACGCAAGACTCTGTAAACTTCAACAGACTGTACCTGGGCGGTATTCTGCCTAATGGCATCGCTGACGGCGTCCTCGGAGCTTCCCGCTTCTGCCACAAGATCGTCATGAGTAAGTATAATGGGGTCTTGAACTACATTGTATTACAGGACTTTGCAAAACTGTAACAGACTGTGTAGCTGGAATTAGCCCGTGACATCGAGTATAAATAAATAAATAAATAAATATTATAGGACATTCTTACACAGATTGAATGAGGCCCACGGTAAGCTCAAGAAGGCTTGTGTTGTGGGTACTCAGACAACGATATATATAATATATAAATACTTATATATATATACAAAACATCCATGGAACTATCTGTGCTCATCACACAAATAAATGCCCTTACCGGGATTCGGTAGCAGGGTCACTACCGACTGCGCCAGACCGGTCGTCAGTATGGCGTGGTTAGTAGCATCCCGCTACTGCTACGAGTACATGATCGTAATGGGTAAGTCTTTTGGCTTTACCTTGTATTATAAGATCATGCAAGACTCTGTGACCTTGAGCAGACTGCATAGTTGCAATTATCCTGCTGCCCGTGTAACATCGACTATGTCGTGCTAAGATCATCCTGGTTCTTCCACAAGATCGTCATCAGTAAGTACCTGTGGCCTCTACTACCTTGTATTATGGGACCATGGAAGATTCTGAGGACTTAAAAACAATGTACACATATTTACGAACTCTGGGCGGTTCTTGCCCAATGGCATCACTGACGGCGTGCTTGGAGCGTCTCGCTTCTGCCACAAGATCGTCATTAAGTATTGTGTGACCTTTCCTTGTGTAAAGTAAAGGTCCGTGGACGACAATCAACAGACTGCATAGCTGCAATTACCCTACTGCCCATCATGACTACGACACTGGCGTGCTAAGATCATCCTCTTTCTTCCACAAGATCGTCATGAGTAAGTAGGCCATTTTATTATGATGGGACCATGGAAGACTGTGAATTTCAACAGGCTGTAGCTGGGCGGTATTCTGCCGAATAGCATCGCTGACGATGTGCTCGGAGCTTCCCGCTCTGCCACAAGATTATCATGAGTATTATTTGTAGCCTAACACGTCAAAACAATGTAAACTTTGGTGGCCTCGATCATACGTATGTCAGTTTTACCATCATCGCTAGCAGAGGGCAAATAAACGGTGACTTTCACACGGCGTTCCGGAATTTCGTGTTAGGTTAGGAGCATCCCGCATCTGCCACAATTTATAGTCAAAAGTGACCAGCCAACCAAACACTGTTCCTCGAGACTCCGTAGCATAGATGTTGGAAGACTCGTAGCATCTCTCTTCTACCAGAAGATTCAAGAAGTTCAGTAGTAGAAGATTTTATTTATTTAAACTTTATTGCACAGTAAAAAATGTACAAAGGCGAACTTAATGCCGGAAGGAAGTATTTAGTTATTGGTACCTACTACCTACTTACCAAGGCAATTTTTTTTTTGTAATACTGCATTTTGAATAAATTTTATTCCGCTTTTTACAGAGAACGGCTCCGTCGCCAGGACGTGCCTCGTCGGAGACGCCCACAACCTGAGCCTCAGCTGCTCCCTCATAGAGGGCGCTGCTCGCGTCTTCACCGACCCCGCCAAGCAGATCCAGCACTGCAGCGCGTGCGACAAGGACGAGTGCAACTCCGCCGGCGCTATCGCCGTCTCGCTCCCTCTCGCCTTCCTCGGCCTAGTGCTCTCATACTTTGTGTCTCAGCAATAATAGACAAAATAGAAAACAATGATGGCTTCAGGTCCTAGCACCCTACGCTCATTGCTATTGCATTTGAGGGTGCCCAAAATTTCCGTGTGTCAGACTTCAAAATACCTACAATGAAAAATTTTAAAGTGAGATGAAGATTTTACAAGTAGATTGAACAATTTATACGTATTTTATTAATTCCGAAATACATTCAGCTATATTCATCTCATCGTTGAAATCTTAACCAGTGCCTTGCATAAGATATATAGCAAGATGCACACTACTTTGCTTCACGTTTATACATAGAAAGAGCTTAAAATATATAAAGTCTGATACTACACAAGACAAGACTTAAAGTGAAAACATAAGGCCTTTAAAGGACTGTTCATTATCATTGTTATTTATTTTGCAATGTTATACGTAGTTTTAACATTATTTGTAGAGATACGATAAATAATTACTTATGTTAAACTAGGGCATTGAAACCAGTATTAAATTTGCCGGTAAATGAATAAATTACCGGTTAAATTATTTACCGGTTGCATTCCCTATATAGGATAAATATAAATTAAGTATATCGTTACTGAAAAATATAGTTTGTTTGCTTAGTGTCTATATATGTACCTGGTACCTGTTTTATCCCACTGAATCTCATATATACATCACAATATCCGTAATAAATATATGTATCATGAGGATCTTAAAATGAAATGTAACCTGTTAAAAAGTTTTAGCAATTCAATTTTGAAATATTCTAGAACCCAAACCCATTTTTATATAAGTATTTATTTCCAATTTTATGTAATTACACATTTTTAAGCATTTCTTATGTTTTAGGCATGGCCGTCCTTGTAAGTTTATTTTATTAAAAGTAAAAAGAAATTGCGCTTTTTATTCATTAATAATAATATTATATATCTAATCATAATGCCACTGATGTAGGCTCGAAAAGCTCCAACTATATTAAGGAGCTGTTGGAACTACTTATCGTACAAATCCTGACACGTATTAAGTGGCATTTTTTTGCTCTTGTTTTTATTGACGATTTAGTTGGATTGAAACTGATTAAAGCAAAACTACGTGATAAGAGAGCCTAAGCAAGTATGCCTGTGGTCGAAAGGGGTCTGAAGGCTAATGCTTTCTTTCCCGTAATAATAGTCAGGCACACCGTCAGAAGTATTTTTTTTATACCACGTCGGTGGCAAACAGGTATACGGTCCGCCTGATGTAAAACGGTCACCGTAACCTATGGACGCCTGCAACTCAAGGGGTGTCACATGCGCGTTGCCGACCCATTAGAAGTATTACCATTATGAATGGAGACGTACCTCAACATTAGATAGGTACAGGTACACTTATTATAAGTTGACTAGCTTTTGCCCGCGGCTTCGCTCGCGTTTAATTCGAAAATTGCGGAATGCTCCATACAAACTTACACCCCCCATTTTAGGTAAGTGGCGGTTAGAAAGAGACAAAAAGTAGCCTATGTCACTCTTCATCCCTTCAACTATCTCCACTCAAAAAATCACGTCAATTCATTGCTCCGTTTTGCCGTGAAAGACGGACAAACAAACAGACACATACACTTTCCCATTTATAATATTAAGTATGGATTAGATAAAGGTAGTAGTTTTTCCGAAATAAGTATGTAGGAAATCGCAGTGGACACTCCCCTCGAGTGTAATGAGTAACGATGAGTGAAAAAACACACCATTGCGTCATTGAAAGTAGGGAAAGTGGAACCACTTGACTCCAGTATACTTCGGTTGACGGTAATCTTTCAAGAGGCTTCGTACAATAAAGAGATAGCAGATGTGTTATAAATGAACATACGTGGTGATTTTTTTAAGATGCAACCCATTGGATAATAGTTTTTGTTCTACAAGGGGGCAAAGTTGTTAAACCGCACGTGCCAATATTGCACGAAGGTTAAACAAACTTTGCCACCGAGTGAAACAGAAAAAAATTCACCACACCAACACGAACAAAATACTGTCTATAAAACATCAGACTAAATCAAACCCATCAATTTTTAATATATTATGATTCAAAATCATCATTCATAGGTAAAATCTATCAGACAGCTTAAGACATCAAGTTAAAAATTGTATGAAATTACTTCGCACCCTTGTGGATAAAATGTAATTGCTGTTGCTACATACCTATCTGTTTTCGAATAGCAAAGAAAACCTTTACCAGTTGGTGTGGTGACAAATAGTTTGTTTCGCCACACATCAACAAGGCTCTCTTGATGATTTGCCCAAGGGTGCAAAGTAATAACATAAAAATTTTAACTTGATGTCCTATCCTTGCTCGTAGAACTGATCTGTAAATGATGGTTCTGAATCATAAATGTTTATGAAATTGATGGCTTTGATGATAGCAATGATTTATGATACTACCTACTACCTGATGATACTAATTCTACATTATCCCATTTGTTCCATCATCGAGAACATTAGGAAGGTCTGGCGGCTCTGGGCTAGGCCATATCATTAACGCCTGTAACAGAAAAATATAGCAACAATGAACGATAACTTTGCGATACACTTATCACAACCTCACTCTGACAACTCAATAGAACCTTCAACTGTGTATAAATTATAATAAGAATAGGAAAATGAGAAAGAAACCCACGCAATCATAGTCAGGCTAAATAACATAATTAATATTTTCTTGACATCTCAACTCATTGAATCTGTGCGGAAAGAGAAGTGTCACAGGCTGTATCGGGACTCATTCATTTCACTACTCCATTTCTTTCCGAACATATTCTATCGAAGAAAAAAACAATACGCCTCTCAATGTAAAAAATGTTTCACAATGTACATTTTGTGCAATCATTTAAAAACCTTCAGTACACAATGAGGGCTGAATATTAATCAGGGGTTACTACAGAATGCAAACACAGAATCGTAGTTTTGCAATGTTAAATCTCTTTAATTTTCTCTAATTAAAATGAAATCATTCTGTATCTATACTTTATTTTGCGTATATAATTATAAAGTTGTGCAGTTCAACAAACATTCTGATATTGATCCTGATAAAGGACACAAGCACACGAGACACCATCATGTTTAAAATAGTTGTGTTTCTATCGGTAATATTCACTGTTATATTAAAAGGTAAGTTGTATTTTATATCCTTTAATATATCAAGAGCCAGCTTAAACATTGAAAGTAAACTAAGTAAGGTAACATAGGGTAATAATGGTAATATTGAAGGGAGTTTCTTGTGTGAGATGAAAAATGTTCCGTATAGATAGATAGATTTATAACGAAAAGCCCGAAGGCAGTCTTTATATCTTACACCGCAAGATACCCTTCCCAATACCCTTCAGGCTTCAATCTTAACCCACGTTACTCGGATCAACTTATTATGTCTGATATTTGATATATAATTGTACAGAATTATTATATAACCTTACCTACATTGTTGTGCATCCGTTAAATTAAAAAAAGTCGTGTCATACTTTTAATAGTTACCTATTGTCGTTGTTATTACCATCAATTTTTATTTTACAGTAGACATCATTTAAAAAATTGTTACCGATGCAAGCTTTTTCTTATCTACGATTTTTTTTATTTTCTATATTTTATTTTATTTGTTCATTTTCTATGTTAGCTTTATTGTAATGGTGTACGAGTTAATTCGTTACACTTTCAGCCAACGGTTTACAATGTTACGTGTGCTACGATTGTTTGACCGTGAGCGATGATTACCTGAAGTCCTGCGACTCCTTGCTTCCTACTAGTACTGCTCAACCCGATACCACCACAAGGTAATATAAATTAATTCGTATTTTTAAACTAGTACTAAGTATTTTTAGTTTAAGATATGAACAAAAAATATTATGAGACTAGTACGTAACTTATTATTAATCTGTGCTAGTACCAATAAATGAAATACTCAGTACCTACCTGAACATTGAATCTTTTTCCCTAAACTACATATTCCTTCCTTAAAAGCTTCCAATTACTTTTCTATTGTTCTTGTATGTTCTTGGCATCTAATTTGTTATTTCATGCTGCTCAAACTATTGTCTCAACTTCCAGTGATTACTTCCTATCTAGTTCAATTAAAATCGATTTTAAAGTGTATTTGTACTGAATCAACAATTACAATTTGTTCGACTACTACATTATAAACGAGAATATTTTTCCATAGTACTGAATCTACTTCTTCAAATTCAACAACGAATACAACAACGACTACAACTATAGCTCCTCAATTGCAAGTCTCAAATTCTGCGGAGAGACTAGAGAGGGCAAACACGACATGGGAGTGTGTCCAGGGAACTATTCCAGGTGGGAATACTGGTATATTTCATCACCTGATTAACAAATGAATTAATGACAGATTACGTGGTTTTTCTTGTCTTCTTTAGAGGTTATATCTACTGGTTTTGATATACTGCCTGTCTGACTAGCGGCCATACATCAACAGTTAATAATCATTGTACCTTTAGTACTATTTATTCTTTGTCACTATGAGGTTTTACTGTTTCATGTAATATGTACCTTTTTTAGTGTGTATTTTATATTTCGATGGATTTTGTCGAATATCGAAACTCGACTGAATCTTCAATTTATCAAATTATCATTAATCAAGGTTGTTTTTCTGCAGTAAACGGTTCCGACGTGATCGTCCGCGGTTGCGCAGCGGGCCGCACCAACGAAACCTGTGATATGTTCGGACTGCATGCCTGTTCCTTCTGCTCGAAGGACAAATGCAACTCAGCTGGATCCGTACAGGTCTCGGCTGCTGTTCTAGCTATAGCATTTTTCGCGTATATAGTTAAGGACTTTTGAGGTCGCAAACGGGTCGTGAGCTGATGAGACTGAGAGTTTATGAGCCGCGTGACGTGTTTTCAAAGCTGTAGGGCAAACACATGATGAGCACCACAGTTTATTGCCCTCGAGTTGGACTACCCGTCCTACTTCAATTAATTCAGTTGGAAAAGGTCGGGTAGTCTTATACGAGTATCTCAAACGAGATAAGTACCGTCATTGCAGTATTGCACTCATCATGTGCTTGCCTTGATGAATGACACAAGGTTCTAAGTTATGCTAGGTTATATTAATAAGAAACAAAATTTAACACATTGAGTTGCGTTTTTTTCCACAATTTTCCCTTTAGGCCATATCAACAAAATAATAAATAAACTCTAATAGGCTATTGTTAATTGTAGTGTTGTAGGTATGTGATTCACTCGTTCAAAAACCCTTTGACGCTGTTCGTCTAGTAATAAAATTGTCTATTATATATACAATAATCTGACCAGTTAACATATATATCAAGTGAACGATAATTACTCTTCATTAGTCGGGCCAAATAGTCCAACGGACAACGTCAATATGGAGAAATCATTGTGTTTGTTACTTGTTTTGTGTAGTGCGTTATTGGAAGGTCAGTAAGTATTAAGTTAATATTAAAGAAAGTTTACAGTATTTTTCTGAACTGTGTTCTAATACGAAATATTAAGGATAGATCCAGATAACTCGATTTATTTGAATATTTAGTGATAAAAAATAAACGCAGATGAACATTGTCAAAACATAGGTATCAAATGGATAACTTTTTTAAACAACACCTTAAATTTTGTATGTTTAAAAAAACTTATTTTCATAGTTTCCAACATTTTCTATATTTCCAAGTGGCATTGAATATTATACCTATCATACAATTTCGGAGAAATTCTATTCTCGCAAGTGGTTATAACAAACATACATGTTATTATAGTAATATAATGGAAACCACGCTAGTAAAATACGTGTCTTCGTAAGTAAAAGAGCGCAACCCTGGGAAATCCTTTAACGTATAATGAATTAAGAACTTTTTTTCAGTTCAAAGTTTAGAATGCTACGTCTGTGATAACTGCTCTAAAGCCAAACTAGATGACATAAAAACTTGTGGGCCTACAATGATTTCCGGGCTATCGACTACTATTCTGCCGATAACAGAATCTTCCGTCACTACAACAGTGACGACAAGACTTCCAACCACTTCTACGTCAACTACACTTAAACCTACAACAGTAGCTGTATCGGAATTTACGACTACTTCAACAACAATTACTACAGAAGCTATAAGTACCTCCACGACGACAGAAGCTCCTACTACAACAGAAGCAGGACCTACTTCCATAGAATCTACAACGACGCCAATAGTAGGTTCCTCAACAGCGAAAGCTGCGGTGGTATCTTCAAATACTGCAGATTCTATACCTTTATCTACCGACACTATTTCTGATTTACCAAGCACGGCTACAGAATCCCAACAAATCACACCAGCCACAGATGCTGCAATCACTTCAGCATCAATGATAACCTTAACAGATGCTACAATAAGTTTCATAACATCTTCTACGGAACCTGCAATATTTAAAGAAACATCCGAAGCAGTAATCATAACAGAAAAAGAGCCTATTCCAACAGACAGTGAAATTTTATATATTTCTTCAATACCTACAAGACCGCCATCGTCAGTGCCAGTTGCAACTTTTCCTGTAACCGAACCTACAATCCAGACGTTTTCAACATTGCCTACATTAGCAGAACAGAACACAGAACAAGCAGTACAGAATATTCCTAATATTCCAATACTGTCTCCGGTAGCTGCAGAGCCCATGGCCGCGAATGAATATATGACACGGAGACCTACGATTAATAATCTCAGGCCTGAAAAAGAAACAAATGCTACATCCAGTTCAAGAAGAATGAGGTCCTCGTCTGAGCCGTGTGCGTGCAAACATGTGAGTACCAATAATTTGGTTATTCTTATTACATACTGTTTAATGATGAACTAATTGAGCGGACTGTAATTTAATAAAATATCTTTAAGACGAAATTGACAAAGATAACTCGAAATTTTAGAGATTTAAACAAACACTTACTGGGGAAAAAACAGTGCATATGTCACATACCTTTTAGCATGAGGTTCCAGTGGGTTGGTTTCAGCTCGCTTACCATCAGCCTTGGTATGCAAGGCGCACGTGCGGGCCCGGCTTACCGTCTCCTCGAGCCCAGAACTGTTCTTGGAGCAGAGCTTTCTTCCTGTCCACTTTGATAATGTGACTAGCACTGAGTTTAAACTTAATTTAACGATAATTGTTGGGAAAATGTGACTTTAACTATTTAATTAGCAATAAATGGCAATTTTAATGCAGCGACGCGTTCGCAAGTTAGATCGAGAGCGAAAAGAATGTGAGGTAATGGCTACCGGAAATGATTAGTGCCGGGCTAAACACACCGGAAGCTAAAGACAAAATAGTGTTGTTTCTTTAAAAAACCGATATTCATACGAAAGTTGAACATACCGCTCACCTAAATATGCAATATTTACTCTACAAATAGTGCTAGAGTTCGACAAACTACTTAAAAACTATAATGTTAAACTAAGTGATAATACTAGAACGACGAAAGTTAATTTGAAAGTGGTAAAGGACACAGCTTCACAACTGGTCTTCTGTACTGACCAGTAGCAGTTTGAATTGTGACCACTCTACAGACACCGTCAACTCCGGGATGTAGAGCAACGATGCGCCCAAGAGGCCATTTTAAAGGGCTTGTCTGTTCGTTAATCAACAAGACCAAGGAACCCACGACAATGTTTGTATTTATTTTATTCCATTTAGTCCTCTGTTGTAGAGTATGGACGTACTCAGCGTGCCATCTACGCCAGAAGTCTTGATGCATTTTCTGTATCATTTTCCAACGATTACAGACACTTACTTTTTTACCTACAAGATTTTCCTCTGGGACAATCGACAACGGTTCCAGAGTTAAAAAATGGCCTGGAGTTAAGGCTGAGAGATCACTAGGATCCGAGCTAAGAGGTGTCAATGGACGAGAGTTGAGCATAGACTCAATCTGAGTCAGAATTGTATAAAATTCCTCGAAGGTTAACCTTTGATTACCTACAACCCGTGCGAGGTGAGTCTTAACCGAGCGTATCCCGGCTTCAGCTAATCCGTTAAAATGAGGCGTACCCGGAGGGTTAAACGAGAATTTAATTTCTTGGGCATCAGCAGCACCTTTCATGAGTGAACCAAGATAGTTACTAGCGCCCACAAAATTCCTACCCTGGTCAGAGACAATGTTACTGCATCGACCACGACGAGCGACAAACCGTTTAAGAACACAGAGGAAAGCTTCTGTCGACAACTCTGAAGCAAGCTCTATGTGAATGGCTTTGGTACTAGTACATACAAAAACACAGATGTAACCTTTGTACGTTTTCGCACCACGGCCACGACCGAAAGCGATATCAAATGGTCCTCCATAATCAATGGCGACACTCGAAAAAGGTTTAATTTGCGAGACGCGAAAGGTAGGCAAATTTCCCATAAGCGGCGGAGATGCCGCAGAGGGATTGGCACGAAAGCATTTCACGCAGCCTCCAATCACTGCCTGAATTGCTCGTTTTGGCGACAAAATCCAAAACGTTTGCGCAAGTAAATTTTGTAAAGTTTGGGCACCTGGGTGTAAAAATCTTTTATGATATTCGTCAATTATTAAAATAGTGAGTCGGTGGGAGCGAGGCAATAAAATGGGATGTTTGACAGAAAATTTAATAGGAGAATTTGCCAAGCGACCGCCCACCCTGACAATACCCTGACTGTCAATGAATAATGAAAGCTTGCGCAAACCCTTTGGCAATGCGTTCAAACGATCCTCCCTTAATTGATTGATCTCTACACTGAACGAAGTGAGCTGCACATGTTTTACTAAAAACATGAGAGCTGCAGTGGTTTCAGCTGACTGTAGAGATCCGACAACTTTTCCATCCTTAGCTGACCGTAAAAAACGGAAACAGTAGGCTAACACACGCTTTAATGTGAAAAGCGAGGAGAACCTGCTAAGGACTTCATCAATTAAGTTAGGATCGGCCGTCACGAGTAAGCTACAAATACGTTGTTCCTCTACAATACAGTCATTGCTTGGATCGTGCAAAGGTGAGCAAGGCCAATCCTTCTCTTCCTTTACCAACCACGACGGACCCTTCCACCAAATATCACACTCTACCAAATCTTCAGGCAGTAACCCCCTGGATCCTGCATCAGCAGGATTGTGGTGTGTACTGACGTGACGCCAGCGATCAGGAGCAACAAGATCCTGGATATGGCTCACACGATTTGCAACAAATGCTTTCCAGCGTGAAGGGCACGACTTGATCCAAGCTAACGTTACGGTCGAGTCTGACCATGCAAATATTTCCTGAACAACATAGAGAGGTTTTAATGCCTCTTGTGTTGACTGCATCAGGTCTGCCAACAACACGGCAGCCTGCAGTTCCAATCGAGGAATTGATAATTTACGCAGAGGCGCAACCTTACTTTTGGCACAGCAAAGCTCTACAAAAGTAGAGCCTTGTGTGTCATCGACACGACAGAAGACGACAGCAGCGTAACCACGCTCCGACGCATCACAAAATCCATGCAATTGTAATGAAACAAACGAATGGATGATGCGACGGGGAATAACGACAGATTTCAACGACGGAAGTTGATCGGTAAATTTCATCCATTCTGATGTGATTGCTTCTGGAACATCATCGTCCCATTGCACCCCAGATGACCACAAGACCTGCATTAAATATTTAGCGTGAAACGTGACAGGACATAAGAATCCTAGCGGGTCATATATGCGCGCTATATTCGATAAAATAGTACGTTTAGTACATTTCTGATCACGTGGTGTTGCAACCTCAAATTGGAACGAATCTGTTTGTGGACGCCATAACAATCCCAATATTTTAAGGGACAAATCCGAAAGTTCATCAAAATGTTTAAAATCACTCGAATACAACTCAGAAGATGGAAGGTCAACGATAAAACCTTTATGGTTGGAGGTCCATTTTCTCAAATGGAACCCACCCGACGACAAAATTTCAGATAAATCTGATCTAATTTTTAAAGCTTGCTCAATAGAGTCAGCGCCTGTCACGACATCATCAACATAAATGTCTCTCCCAAGCACTTGTGACCCTTCAGGATAGGAGTCAGCAGTCTCCTCCGCTATCTGTGCTATTGTGCGCAAAGCTTGATACGGAGCCGATTTCACACCATAAGTTACCGTCCGCAAACGATAGTCTTTAACTGGGCCGTCAGTCGAAGGTCGCCACAATATCCGCTGATACTCAGCGTCCTCGTTTGGCACGAGGATTTGACGATACATGGCCTTTATGTCACCCGTAAAGACTATTTTATGCCATCGAAACCTAGTAAGGACATCAAAAATATTAGTTTGTAACTTAGGTCCAGCTAGTAGTGTATCATTAAGCGAAATCCCATTGCTGTCACGACAACTTGCGTCAAAAACGGCTCTCAGAGGTGTACTGACAGATTCGGGGCGCAAAATACCATGATGTGGGATGTAATTAAAATTCCCGACACTAGAGACAGGCGGCGCAACCTGCTCCATATGACCACTGACCTCATACTCTTCCATAAAGGAGGCATAAGCTTTACGAAAATCCGCATGCTTTGTAAGCTTGCGTTCCAACGAAAAAATCTCCGCATTGCAATTTCACGAGTGTGCGAAAAGGTAGGCTTGTTCGAAGGATCGACGAAAGGTAGAGGTACCTCGAACCGGCCTTCACTCGTGCGACAATAATTTGCACGGAAGTTATCTTCACATAGTTGATCCTCTTTCGACAAGATAGGTTTACTCGGACCACAAATATTTTCTAGTTCCCAGAACCTTTTAAGAGAATCATCCAACGACAGCGACAAGTTTGATTGTGAAGCATTCGACACGAAAAAACAATCTTTCCGACAATTAGTGAAAGATTGTGTACGAGAGGCATAACAGTCACCCATCAGAACCCATCCGAAAACAGTCTCCAAAGCCTTTGACTGCCCCTTCCGGCCCTCCTTTTTACCACTTAAAATGGAAGATGCAAAGATCTCTGCATTTAAGAGTAAATCTATTGGGCCCGGCTTCGCAAAGTCAGGGTCAGCGAGAGGTAGACCTTGAATGTGATGCCATTCCGATGTATTGACTCTATAGTATGGTTGCTCCGGACAGATAACTGGAAGCACTGACGCTTGGAAGTCAAAATTAACCATTTCTGATCCAATAGGTTTAACAGAGCATGATAACATACCCTTAGGTGCAACTTCAGATAGTCCAATTCCAGTAATTGGCTCGCTAGTATCATCTACCTGTAAACCTAA
Organism: Leguminivora glycinivorella; assembly: GCF_023078275.1. Taxonomy (NCBI): domain Eukaryota; kingdom Metazoa; phylum Arthropoda; class Insecta; order Lepidoptera; family Tortricidae; genus Leguminivora; species Leguminivora glycinivorella. The sequence goes on from NC_062981.1 coordinate 9,202,699, forward strand.
TCTTCGAGCACAGTCATGGGAAATAAAATTGACACCACTAGCACCGTCCAAAAGAGCACGAGCTATTTGATAATTACCTGAACTATCCCGAACAGCTACCCGAGCAGTAGCAAATAAAACTAATCCATTACTTTGGACCGACGTCAAAGTCACTTTGCTATTTAAACCGCTCACCGTTGGCTGAGGTGCTGGTTCAGCCTCTGGCGAAGCCGGTTCCCTTTTTCCAAAGTGTAATAAAGTGTTGTGGGAACAACCGCATATACTGCACCGACAATCCGATCGACATTGTTTAACTTTATGAGTTTTGGAGAAACAACAAACACACAAGCCCTTGTTTTTCACCACCTTGAACCGCTCCGAAGTGTCTAAAACTTTAAATTTTTTACAATTTTCTAAGTTATGCAGTTCAGTACAGAAAACACATATATTTTGTTGTGTGGCAACTAGTGTTACCTTGCCTTTACCTTTAATGGCACTTGTTACGGGCTTAACCTCCGTTACTTCCAGAGCGCGGACTTGTTTTTCAACAAACTCTTGTAGCAATTCAAACTTTGGAATTTCATTGGAATTGAACTCGAGGAGGAAGGCCTCCCGAGTCGCCTTGTCCAATTTTCCCCACAACAGATGAAATAACATAAAGTTTTTATCGGGTAAGTCGAATCTTTCTAACACTTGTAATGTTTCTCTAAAAACACGATGAACTTTTTCTAATTCAGTTGAAGACTTGGTCTTCACCTGTTCACAAAGTAAAATCTTTTCATAATACCCAAAGGCAATTTGCCGTTTTCTATTGTAAAAATTGTTTAAAGCATTGTAAGCATCCATGTAACTGTTGTCCGAAATTGGGTAATTCTTAATCAAATCTAAAGCCTTACCTTGACACGATGTCATAAGATAATGCAGCTTTTCAATGTTCGAAATATTCCTTTTATGAATTAAGGAATCAAAGAGTTCCTTAAATGACAACCAATTGTGCAAGGAGCCATCAAATGGTTTCACAACAATTTTAGGTAACTTCGCTGAATTATTATCACTACTATCATGTTTGTCAACAGTTTCATGTTTGCTTGTAATGACAGGCTCAGCTTTCCTTAACCTTGTCAAGATTGACTTTACTTTTTGTTCAAAATCGACAGTAACCGAGAACTCCGTATTTACATCCTTTGTTTTCTTCATTATAGCCTTTTGGGCACGATGAAAGTCTTCAACTATTGGGTTTAAGTCGGCCGCGACATAACCCTCTAAATCTATACAATCAAAGATTAACTCTAACCGCATAACCGCGTAATTGCGTTCAACCCTATCCATGTCAACGTCTCTATTGCTCACATCAATGTCCGACATTTTTCACGTAAATCACTGTTGATTTATCGAAAAAACGAGAACGAAAATATAAATAAACAGTTTACGTTACTCAATTAAATTAACTTGTTGACTTTGACAATGACAGATGAGATGACAACCGAATTGTTGCCATACACCAAAGCATAGACTAAGACCGAACGAGATGAGCGGATTGAACGAACTGTCACACTGCTACCAACCTAACTAAATTCTACTATAAAAGTCACACTTCCGGTCAGCCATTAACCGAATCGAGAATTAAAGTTTTACCCACCAATTTATTAGAAAAATATTACGACACGACAAATTTGATATTTTACTAAAAATAGGTAACTTTTCAACGGATCCGGCCGAAGGAACAAATGTTTAATGATGAACTAATTGAGCGGACTGTAATTTAATAAAATATCTTTAAGACGAAATTGACAAAGATAACTCGAAATTTTAGAGATTTAAACAAACACTTACTGGGAAAAAACAGTGCATATGTCACATACCTTTTAGCATGAGGTTCCAGTGGGTTGGTTTCAGCTCGCTTACCATCAGCCTTGGTATGCAAGGCGCACGTGCGGGCCCGGATTACCGTCTCCTCGAGCCCAGAACTGTTCTTGGAGCAGAGCTTTCTTCCTGTCCACTTTGATAATGTGACTAGCACTGAGTTTAAACTTAATTTAACGATAATTGTTGGGAAAATGTGACTTTAACTATTTAATTAGCAATAAATGGCAATTTTAATGCAGCGACGCGTTCGCAAGTTAGATCGAGAGCGAAAAGAATGTGAGGTAATGGCTACCGGAAATGATTAGTGCCGGGCTAAACACACCGGAAGCTAAAGACAAAATAGTGTTGTTTCTTTAAAAAACCGATATTCATACGAAAGTTGAACACATACTTTTAGCTGTTGGTTAATTTTATTTAAGTTGGATTTTGAACATACGCATAAAAAAACCGGCCAAGAGCGTGTCGGGCCACGCTCAGTGTAGGGTTCCGTATTTTTCCGTATTTTTCTCAAAAACTACTGAACCTATCAAGTTCAAAACAATTTTCCTAGAAAGTCTTTATAAAGTTCTACTTTTGTGATTTTTTTCATATTTTTTAAACATATGGTTCAAAAGTTAGAGGGGGGGGATGCACTTTTTTTTCCTTTAGGAGCGATTATTTCCGAAAATATTAATAATATTAAAAAACGATCTTAGTAAACCCTTATTCATTTTTAAATACCTATCCAACAATATATCACACGTTGGGATTGGAATGAAAAAAAAATCAGCCCCCACTTTACATGTAGGTGGAGTACCTACCCTAATAAAACATTTTTTCCATTTTTTATATTTTTGCACTTTGTTGGCGTGCTTGATATACATATTGGTACCAAATTTCAGCTTTCTAGTGCTAACAGTTACTGAGATTATCCGCGGACGGACGGACGGACGGACGGACGGACGGACGGACAAACAGACAGACATGGCGAAACTATAAGGGTTCCTAGTTGACTACGGAACCATAAAAAATGACCAATAAAAACAGAGAGTTCATTTAAAGAAGCAGTTCACTTACGATGTTTTTACATGTACCTATAATTTCTTTTTCTTTTCGTTGATATTGTAAGTCGAGCATTTTTAATATTTTTTATTACCTATTTAATTGTGGTTTCTTGTAAATATAGTTTTGATTGCAATGATTCTTAAGCGATACTTTAATTACTTGTCTAGCCATCGTCTGCTTCAAACACCAATTATATAATTTACATATAAATACTGTTTACATGAATCAGATAAGATTTAATCGATATAAGAATTTATGACGTCAGGGTTCGCCGCACTTGATATCTGAAGAACGTCATCGCCATACTCATCAATAACGACCAAACTCATTTATTTTGTATTAAAACCTCTAACCTAACCTCAAACATTTCATATCATTTATTGAATAGATGATAAGAATAGCCTATAATGAACACTAAACTTAAAACTGAAGTTTAGTTACTCACGTATTGTACTGCACGTCCATGCCTTCTCAATCAAAATTTCAAATAGCTACAAAACTATCGTATGCTCAACATTTTTTTAAAGAATTTGACATCGCCATCGTCATTTTAATGAAATAAGTTTTTGCAGGAAGAAAAATGTGACTGTTCAACCCACCAACGATCGAAAAGATACACTTTGAGAGGTCTGGGCTTGACGATGGAACCCGAATACGTTTGCTTCGTGGATAAATACAAAAGTAAGTACAACTTCCATACAACCTGACGTATTCCTGTCTACTGGTGCACAAAAATATCCGTAGGCAAACGAGACAACGCTATGAAATCGTTTCATAAATTAAATGAAACAGTAGAGTGACGTATCATTTTATCAGTCATTTCCTATAAAAATCGAATGAAAATTCCGTGTGTGTGTGTGTGTGGCCAATCTAAGTACAGATGTAGTGCGAAAAGCTTTTCCTTCGCATTTTTTCGGAAACGTTCGTATTTTGTCATGCTAGGTCAGATAGTGTCAGTACGTCTTGTACTGAGACTGACTGAAATAGCATGACATGTTCGTACGTTTCCGTCAAAATATGAAGGAAATTCTTTTCACACTACATCTGTATCGTCAGATTCATACTTTTTGAAATATTACGTCATGCTTAATTTTCAAAGATCTTTTTCTCAAACATGCAATGAAATATTGTCGTTACGTTCCTTAAAATGGGCTGGGAACTCGGAGGAAATATAGACTGGAGTAGCCTTTCAGTTACTTACCCCTCTGCCAAAAAACTTGAACAAATGTTCATAAAGTCACGTAAATACAATTTCACAATCGATTCATGCTCATTCACAGAATCGCCACGACACATATCACTGGTAATTAAAAATGCCCGCTTGTGCTGTGAACACTTGTAATAAGCGCTCAAATACCTCAAGTTTGCAAAAAGATGGCATAATATTCCATTTATAAGTAATTTTAATATTGTTATATTACTGTTTTTACTATCTAAATGATAATATTTTTGTCATACGTCATCGAATATCGATTTATGTGATCGAATACAATCGATTTGAAATTTGTTGGTGGGTAGAAATTACGTCACGAACACTCCCCACGAGACTTCGATTTTTTGCTGTTTAAGAAGTTACCTAATGTGGTTTACAATAGGGTCGATATTTATATATCAATATATTCATAAAAAGACGCACTCCCCACGAGACTTCATTTATATATTTTGTAAGAATTAACCTAATTTCAATTAGAATAGAGCATATATTATAATAATATTGACAAGGATAATAAAATTGAAAATTAGAAAAATCATTTGACCGAGACTTCGTCGTAGAGATGTGGGCATGGTCGATGAAATACCAACTATCGATAAAAAAGTATGATTTGCAAACCTTGATCACACAATTCATTTGAAATATATTTGCAATTTTCCGAAAGAGAATGATTTGAGTTTTATTACATGTACTTAATAAACTTTACACTTTGAACCAGTATTGAAAACAGTTAATGTAGACTAAACCATTTCTAGTTTATTTATTTAACCAAGTTTGTCTATAATGATTTAGTACCACCAACCGCAGTAAACGTTGTTGATTAGTTAGTCTGGAAAAATAAATTAACGTTTTGTCAAAATGTCAAATATTTCTTTACCTACTAATCTTATTATTATTATTTTTTTTATTATCCATCGCTAGTCCACCCGCGTGATACCTACTACCCAGGATTGACATTAGTGAATCTTAATATGATTATAATAGTGCCAAACATTAAACAGATCTAGAAAAAACAACGACATCATTAAAATTATAATTTGCTTCATTAATTATTATCGACTTCAGTTATCGATGCCTGCCTCATCCCTATAGTTTGAGACACACACGTGCGCATTTAAGTAGTGTCCGTATACACTGTGTTTCTACGAAGTATTTCCATGTGTGATATGTCTGTGTGCATCATAATGAGCATGTGTTATTTTTTTATCATAATGTGCGTGTGTATTGACAATAATATTTTTTGCATTTGTGAGTACTCCTTTACATGTGTTATTTCCTCACCTCCCGCGAATCTTGGCAGAATTATTTGTACGTAGACGCAACATGAAGGCTACTCCAGTCTATATTTCCTCCGAGGCTGGGAAGTATCGCTTTTTGGGCGCAACAACTCGAGAGGACTGTAAAGGGATTACTTTTTAAGCCTAGGCCTGCAAAGTAACTTTTTTTTATAAAATATTGTCCTTTAGAGCATTTTTTTTTATTTCATTGTATGTTTGAGAAAAGCACTATACATGCCTCGGCGTGAAAACGGATTCCCGGCCTCGTATCCCTATATACCCACTTGGCCGGAAATCCTAATTTTCCCGGCCTCTGATATAATGTACTATTACTGGATATTTCTAAAAGATAATTATTATTTGCTAAGACCACTGCTGTTATTTGATTTCAGTAAACGAGACGGAGATCGTGAAAAGAGGATGTGCCATCAAGGAAGCAGACGAAAAGACTTTATGCACGAAACTGGGCTTCGGACGTGAATGCAAGATCTGCGACACCCACCAATGCAACAGTGCTGCCATCTTACAAGCTTCTGTACTGTTAATGTTTAGTCTGTGCTTCATTTGATACTTTTTTTATTGCTGTGACAATAAATTGTATTTATTTGTTCCTTTATTTTATTTGGATAAAAAAATACTTCAATATATTTATTTCACTTAAAGTAGAGATACAGAAAATGTTGGATATAATGAGTGCGACAATCGTAACATTCGTAACTTCAACTCGCTCGGTTATCGACTTCGTCAAAATAATTCGCAATTTACAATAAAAAAAAAAATATTGCACAGTGTTGTGTGCGCTTTGACAAACCAACGGCCGTGGTGACGTCCGGGAAAATTATTGTCTGTAGTTACGCGTACACGTATTATTATATATATAGTAATAATAGCAAAAAATCAAACTGTATCTTGTATTCCACAAACTGATTAGTTCACCGACTTTTATGTTACAAGCTTATGACGTCTTCAACTGAACTGATGACGGCGTACATTGATAATATGGTAATATTTATTTTGTATAAAAAACGTAAATCTAAAGTTTGCGGAGTAATATATGTCTAAATAAGTACAGGCCACGCCGGTCCGTAAAATTTTAAGTAACAGGGCCGATATGTATTTTTTATAAAGGTCCTTTAAAAAAAAAAACTAAAAAAAAAAGTTTAAAGCTAAATCTCAAATAATTAAGATAACACAGGGTGAAATTTTAACCACCTGTAATTGAGTATGTATCGCTGTGTCTTAGAAAAACTATTTTTACTACCTCAGTAAAACGATAGACAGGAAAATGTTGCAACGTATTGCAATAAATATTTATATAGCCTTTGCGTACCTTTACGAAATTACGGAAATCAGAATTGCAATCGTAAGGACGTTTTTTTAATCTGTTACTTAAATCTGTTTATCCAGCCATGTCGGTAACGAACTTGAAAATATATTTCTAAGTGAATAGTATTATTGTATTTATTTAAACCTATTTTATGTTCAAAATAATCTATTGTTTATTTATTTATTTCATCTTTACTGCACAAAGAAATAATAATAATAATAAAAAAAAAAAAAATTACGCTGTCAACTACAAACATGTTTTGCTAATCTCTCTTAATTTTTTTTGGATATTTTGTATTTACATGTTGATTTTTGAGTTACTTTTTATGGAAACCAGAACCCAAGTCAGTTCTACATGTGACCAAACTTGTATTGGGTATATTTCATAAAAATTATCGACATGTACGACAAGACAAATATCACGGAATGATCACAAGAAGCAAAACACGCGGACAATCAGCGGTTCTACAAAGCGCACGCCCACCACCCTCGCCCGCCTCGTCCGTCTCCTCGCAACCGCCGTCGAGCGACGAGTTCGCTACCGCGGCCGACACCAGCGAGTCGAGCGACGAGAGCGGGCCGCCGCCGCCGCCGCCACGACCACCAGCGCGACGAGGGCGGCCACCGCTGCCGGCACGCTTGGGGCCTGCGGGACATCCTGCCCCGCCCACGGCTCCCGCTGCCGGTGGTGTAATGCGCCGCATGAGATGGTCTCAGTTGATGAACGAGAATGTCATGCGAGCGTACTATGGGGCTACAGAGGGGGGAACTAGGCTGTCCGCGTATCGTTCAAGAATGCTGCTTCTGTTTCAGACGCTTGAACCCACCACCACCGTATCGGAGCAGCGACTGTCGGATCAGGTGCGTGTCATTCAGCGGTCAAAGCGGTTGGATGACGCCACACTTGATCGGCTTCGCCAGGAGGCTCTCGCTACTCGCGCGGACCCCGCCTCGGGGCGGGATTTGCCCGCCATGCCGCCGGACCCGGTGCCCGAACCCGACCTGGCACCGGAGGCGCCGCGGGTTGATTCCGGTAACGACGGCGGGGACTTCGCGAGTCAGAGCGAGAGTGAGCCTGCCAATGAGCAACTGAGGAGGTCTTTGGAAGAGGCGATTACGCAGTATCGCTCCACAAACAACCCTAGGCCACGATTACCACGTCTGCCCATGAATAGACGCAATCTAGCGCTAATAGGAGCCTTAAATGCTTTACTAGATCCATATATGCGGACTAGTAAAGATCTAGATGATACACACTCGATCATGTACTGCGGGGCCATCGCGGCGTGCCGTGTTGCTCGAGTCAAGTTTCCGGACGCTGACCGTGCAACTAGGACCGCCGAAGGTGTCCCTGCATGGCAAGTACGGATCGAGCGTCGTATCAACTCGTTTAGGACTCTCATTGCAAAGCTGATCTGCTTCAGAGGGGTAATAATCGCCCCCGAGTAATGCGCTTTGTGAACCAGGCGTTCGCGGGGACGGGCATCAGGCCCCGCGACTATTTGGCCAATGTCACAGAGCGCATCGACTTCCTGAAGCAGAAAGTCTATGCATGGGCAAGCCGTATTCGCCGCTACAGAAAGCGTGTGGACCGATTCCAGCAGAATCGTCTTTTTCAAAGCGACCAAAGGAAAGTATACCGAAGGTGGGAGGAAACCGACCCTCGTGTGTCCGACGTGCGGCTACCGGATGCTACTGCCATGTCTGATTTCTGGCGTAGCATCTGGTCGGTGCCCGTTGAGCACACGGAGGGCGAGTGGATGGCCGTTGTCGAACGTGAGTGCGAGAACATCGAGCCTATGGGGGCTATCACCATCAGCCCCGACGACGTAAGTTGTGCTACCCGTACGGCCCAGAACTGGAAAAGTCCTGGACCGGACGGATTGCACAACTTCTGGCTAAAATGGTTTCGATGCTCGCACTCGCGTTTGGCAACGCAATTTCAACAAGCCCTCGATCTTGGTTCTCTCCCACCTTCCCTAACAACTGGTGTTACTTTCCTGCTCTATAAGTCCGGTAGTACCACGGAAGCAAAAAACTACAGACCCATTACGTGCTTGCCTACACTTTACAAGCTCCTTACATCCATTTTGAGAGCAAAAATTAACGCGCATATTGTCGCTAACAACATTCTGGCTCCCGCTCAAAATGGATGTAGGGTTGGGTCCCGTGGTACTAAAGAGCTCCTCCTCATAGACATGACCATCTGCCAACAAGTTCGGCGGAACAGGGGAGCCATCTCGGCCGCTTGGATTGACTATAAGAAGGCCTATGATTCGGTGCCTCATTCATGGCTGAGAAGGGTATTGGAGCTGTATAAACTTGATGCAGCTTTAATATCCTTCCTGGCTGCATGTATGAGGCAGTGGACCACAGTCCTTCGTCAACCAGGAGGCAGGGATGACCCCCTGGCCCGCAGGACTTCATAAGGATTGAGCGAGGAATATTCCAGGGTGACAGTTTGAGTCCATTATGGTTCTGCCTAGCTCTGAATCCCCTCAGCACGCTGCTGAAGGATTCTGGGCTAGGTTGCCGGCTTCGGAGAGAGGGTGAAGTCATCTCTCACCTTCTGTACATGGACGATCTCAAACTATTTGCACCGAACGCCCAAGACCTGATGGTGCTATTGAAAACCACAGAAGTTTTCAGTACCGCCATCAGAATGGAGTTTGGTGTCGATAAGTGTGCGGTTATGCATGTACAGCGGGGGGAGGTTGTAAATTCAGAAAATTTACAACTTTCTGAGACGATGTCGTTCAGATCTATCTCTGAATCAGAAACCTATAAGTACCTTGGTATGTCACAGTCGTTGGGTATTGAGGATGTTGGCATTAGACGGTCGGTGAAGGAGCGCTTTTTCAGTCGGCTCACAAAAGTCCTTAACAGTCTTTTGTCAGGAGGCAACAAAGTGCGCGCCTTTAACGCCTGGGTAATGCCTCTACTCACATACTCCTTTGGCATACTACGGTGGACCCAGACTGAGCTGGACGCCCTGGATCGGAGCGTCCGTTCACTGCTTACCACACATCGTATGTTACACCCGCGCTCGTCTGTTATGAGATTGTACATCCCACGGAAGTGCGGAGGTCGAGGCTTCCTAAACGCCAAAGATCTCCACAATCTCAGGAATTACTTCCTTAACAACGAGTGTGGGATGCATCGTGATGTGGTGGCAGTTGACGGAAACCTCACGCCGCTCTCCTTGGCGAAAGAGAACTGGCGCAAACCTGTGGTACTAAGTACTGCGGACCGCAAGGCGGTATGGGAGAGCAAGCAGCTACACGGGCGGTTCTACAAGGCCCTCACGGGACCCGATGTAGACCTGCTCGCATCGGTGAACTGGTTACGATTTGGGGACCTCTTCGGAGAAACCGAGGGTTTTGCCTGTGCAATTGCGGACGAAGTTATGATGACGAACAACTACCGGAAATATATCCTGAAGGACGGTACGGTCGACATTTGTCGGGCATGCCGCCGTCCCGGAGAGTCACTCAGGCATATCATTTCCGGTTGTTCTCATCTTGCTAACGGCGAGTACCTACACAGACATAATCTCGTAGCCAGGATTATTCACCAGCAACTTGCTCTTCAATACGGCCTTGTGGACCGCGAAGTACCGTACTACAAGTACTTGCCTGCGCCAGTTCTTGAAAATGGTCGTGCCACGCTCTATTGGGATCGATCTATTATCACTGACAGGACTATTGTAGCCAATAAGCCTGACATTGTGATAATAGATCGACCGCAACGCCGGGCCGTGCTCGTTGACATCACCATCCCCCATGATGAGAATCTCGTGAAAGCCGAGAAGGACAAGTCCAGTAAGTACCTAGACTTGGCTCACGAGATAACCGCCATGTGGGATGTTGATTCAACGATCATTGTTCCGATAGTCGTTTCAGCGAACGGTCTCATAGCGAAGAGTCTCGATCAACATCTTAAGAGACTCTCGCTAGGTGGCTGGATCAAGGGCCAGATGCAGAAGGCGGTGATCTTGGACACGGCGCGGATAGTCCGACGGTTCCTCTCTCTGCAGCCCTAACCACCGGCAGCTTGGGCCCTGCCCCGCTGCTGGCGGCACCCTAGGTTAGGTTTTTTATAATGTGTTTATATGTTTTTTATATTGTTTTGTATGTGTTTTTGTATTTTACTTTTATATTCATATTATAAAAAGCTTAACCTAAGAAGCAAAATAAATAAAGGAAATAATAATAACATTCTTTATTGTGCACCATACAGAAAAAAAATACACACAAGATGGATCACGCTTAATAACTAGGTAACAGCAGGCAAGAAATATAACGAACAATAGGCAAACTTCATGCCATAAGGCATTATCTACCAGTCAACCTTTAGGCAAAGCAGAAAAGTTGTAGGCGGTGCAAAAAGGAAATATTGTCATCGTCATCCTCCTTGCGTTATCCCGTCATTTGCCGCGGCTCATGGGAGCCTGGGCTCCGCTGTTAATGTATATAATCTAAAATGTTAATGATGAAGAATAAAAAAATAAAGCCTTAATAATACCTAAGTTAAAGGTTTATGTAAAAAAGTGCTATATTGATTTTCCATTTATTCCGTTGGTCAAGACACTGCAAATGCCAATACTCATTGGTATTTTTTTTCTTAGCCTATTTGAGTGTCCCACTGCTGAGCAAATACCTCTCCCCTGGCTCTCCATGACTTATTAGGTATTAGGTACCTATCTAAAACAGGAATTAATTGCCTCTCTTTAAGTAGGTAGTTTTTACCTAAAACAATTGTAAAGTTGTACTGTACGAATATTTTTATCAACTTTATACCTATCTCTTCTAGTATTAATAACTCGTTGGCATCATGTAGCTGTCCATCCATGTAAGCACTGAAATCTGACTCCGATATCTGATTTGCATATTTATATAACTGCAATTATTAATTTTGTTCGTGTCTTTAATAATTCTACAATATTCACATAATTATGACTGTATGTTGTGAAGTGAGCCGCATACTTGTGACTCTTAGTTTATTTGTGTAAAAATGTTATAAAAAATGAAATCTGGACACACAGGACGTGAATTTTAATTTTTCATATAGTCAATAATTGAAATATTGGTATAAAATGTAGTTTTGGATGTCAGTCTCGCACAGACTCGCTAGTCGTCCCCACTTTAATGCTTTTCAATACTAAAAAACTTACATCACGGTTAACAGATATTGTATCATTGATACGCGGAAACTTCTTTTTTGACATCATAGTCGAAGAAACAACAGAGTCAAGGGCAAAAAACCCCGAAAAAGAAGGGCAGTCAGGCGAAACAGTGCATCTTGGCTATCGCAGAAATTGTGTAGCATCGTGAGAAGTGACACGTCTAGACTTTATTAATCTATGCCTGCTCGATATCAAAAATTGTTAGAGATAACAGTGTGAGTTTATAATTGGATTTCCTTGTCAGGTTTTAATAGGCTCATCTGTGCTCTTGCGCATTGCACTTTTAGTGACACCTGAAAATGGAGGGTGTGAAAATTGTGATGTCTGGTTTTCTCTTGGCGTTCTTAGCCATTGGACATTGTAAGTACTGCTTTTAAATAACCTAGTTACTATATTTTCCCCAATAATTGTCTACAAAAATTAATATGTTTAGGATAATCCCCCACAGATAGAATAAATTAATTTTTGAATATATTTTATAACGATTTAGTTACTTACTGACATAATTAGACATTATTTATAGTAACTTATTGCAAGTTTGTAAAAAACAAAGACATCATTTCATAAGTTTATTGTGTAATCGAAATCATAATTATTTACAAGATATTTATGTTACCAATAACAGTCAGGTATCCAATTTAATTACATCATACATTATTTTTTACATTAAATAATGTTTTTCAGCGGGCGCACTTCAATGCTTTGTTTGCCAAAATTGTAAAGAAGTAACACGGGACCACATTCAAACCTGCAAGCCACCAAGTCCACCCACCAGTTTGCCTATAACAGTTACGGAACCTCAGCCTGAACCTACAACTACAACACCTGTAGTTATAACTTCTACAGAACCAATTAAAACCACTGACGCTTCGATTACAACAACGGACGCTTTAACTACAACTAAAGAGCCAACTAGTACAACGACGACACCTGAAACAACAACTACAAATATTGCGGCTATAACTACCCCAGAACCTACGACAAGTATTACCACAACGACCGAAGCTGCAACTGCAGCGACAACCACAACTTCTCAAGCTACTACTACTACAACAGCTGCAGCTACAACTATGACAACTGAAGCCATAACTACAACTATCGAACCTATTACTACCTCATCTACCGAGGCCACAATTACGACCACTTCAGCTGAAACCACGACTGCAGAAGTCACATCTACAACTACGAAACCTATTACTATCACAACGACTGAGGCTACAATTACGACAACTGCGCCTATGACTACGACTCCTGAAGCCACAATTACAACACAAGAACCTACGACAACCAATTCAGAGGCCACAACTATAACTACGGCACCTATAACATCATCATCCACTACGACAATTGCAGCTACAACTTCGACTACTGAAGCCACAACTACGACAAACGAACCTACGACAGCAACTTCAGTGGCCCCAACTACAACTATGGAACCAACAATTACAACTACTGAAGCAGCAATCACAACTACTGAACCTGCAATTACAACCACTGAAGCTATAACTACAACTACGCAACCACCCACTACCACTACTGAAACCATAACTACAACTACTGCTGCAACTTCTACGACAACAACAACAAAATCAACAATCACAACCACAGAACCTACAACATCAACTGCGGAACCTACTACTACAGTAGCCGCTATAACTACATCAGCCGGACCTACAACAGTCAAATCTACGACCGCAATACCTGAATCTACAACTACTAGACCAACAACTGAAGCTACTACCATAACTAATGAACCTACAACTGTGCCAACCGATGCTGTTCCTACAACATCTGAAGCCTCGATTACAGCGCAACCTTCCACTACTACCACAAAACCTATTACTATGACTATACTTTCAACTAGAGCAACCGAAGCTACGACTAAAATAACTGAACCTACAACTATCGCATCAGTTGTCACAACTACGATGACATCAGAATTGACGACTGGGGCAGCTCAACCTTCAACTACTTCTGAAGCCACAATTATCATAACAACCCAAGCTACCATTACTACAACTGAACTTGTATCTACCACAAGTGAGGTTGAGGCTACTACATCTGAACTAACAACCACAGCAGCTAAATCCATGACTACAATGACTGAGTTCATGACTTCGACATCTGAAGCTGCCGCCATCACAACTGAAGTTATCCCGAACACGCAGGTAATTTTAAAACATATTTCCCCTCACACTATAGCGAGGAAACTACAACGCAAAAAATGCGTTTATCACTGCTTCTAATAGTTCCACAGGTGGTAAATCATCTTTATTACTAGATTCACCTACTTTTATCAATTTTAAAGCAGTTAATTTGACTTTATTCAAGGTCAAATTACTTTACCCACTAGTGGATAAAATGCGTTTTTACCCGCTGGTATTAAAGGACAAAACACGTGTTTCCGAGCTAGTGAGGGGAAAAACATAATATATAACAAGAAGTTTGATTTATATAGGTACTAACTTCATAACATAACAATTGGTATTTCTTGATCGCTTTACTAACCCATTCACATCATTGCAGGCAATATTGTGCATAATTGAAAAATCAAGTTTGGAAAATGATACAATCGCACACATCACACACACACACACACTTTTCCGCCACTTTCTCTTAATCCTTAATTCTTAAATGCAAGATTTTTTATATTTTTGGTTGGAAATAATGTTTTTATTTAGTTATTTAGATGTAGGATCTAGGAAATAGTTATTTGTTTTACAAGGGGGCAAAGTTGTTGTTTAACCGCACGTGCCAATATTGATACCCGATCAAGCGAAAGATTCCAATATTCGCTACGCTCGCGGTTCAGAATGTGGAATCTTGAGCGTTGCGAGGGTTTCAAGGCACGAAGGTTAAACAAACTTTGCCACCGAGTAAAACACAAAATTTTTCACCACACCAACATTCATCATCATCAATTCATCAACATCTATCAATTTATTCAATATTTATGATTCAAAATCATCATTTATAGGTAAATTCTACCAGCCAGCTTAAAACATCAAGTTAAAATTTGTATGAAATTACTTTGCACTCTTGTGGATAAAATGCGATTTTGATCTGTTTTCGAATAACAAAGTAAGCCTTTATCCGTTGGTGTGGTGTAAAATAAATTAAAAAGTCTAGCTTATATTTCGGCTACTTTATTTAAAAATATATTACATTGTATCCAAATGGCAACATCATGCATTTAAATGCAACCCTTAAGGGTTAAGAAAAGTAGAAGGAAGAAATTTGGTCTTTGTGTGGAGGAATGGCCGACAGTTAGACTGCTCACTGCTGCATGTTTTTTTTTCTTGTCAATATTTTTAGGTACTATATATTTGTCACATCCTGTATGCTATCCCTTTTTCCTCGTTCATAATAAACCCATCGACTACAATTGTCTACAAATCATAGTTTTTTACTGTCTAGTAATTATAGTAAATATTTATCATTGCATTTATACTGTCAAATACCCGAGTTGCATAATTCAGTAGGTACTACGTTGTCAGCTTTAATTTGCCTTACATATATTGACACGTGTAAAGGTTGTATGTAAATAGTAATATATTTTCCTTCAATGCGGCAATAATACATAACTATACAGTAATACTATGGAAAATATCCTTACAGCAAGTATTAATAAGTGTTAAGTGGCAGTAAATTCATTGTAATAAAATAATAGATACTTGAAGCTAACGTTTTATGAATATTGTTAATTATAATTTGTCTACTTTTTCTAAGATCAAGTACGCCATAGCAAAAACAGTCACCCATGACGATCAGTGTCTTAGGGCCGGTTGCATCAAACCGTCTGTCACCGTTAAGGCGTTCGTTAAATTTTATTTTATGGCATTCCATAGACGTCTGCTGCATGACGATGCCTGTCAAATGTGTGGTTTATGAAACTGGCCCTTATAAAATGGATAAACTATAATGTATGGTGTTCTTGCAGGATTCCGATGTTGCCAGCAGCTTAAGTGCGAAAAGCAGATTCTACAGGAGCATACTCGTAAAGCAAAATCTTAGAGACGACGACGTGCAAGTTCGATGCGTTGTTACCAGTTACAAGGATGGTAAGAGATTACTTTTAATTGAAACTTACCAACAAAGGTGTAAATTAATGTCCGACCGAGATTCTCGGCCACGAATAAATTGTATGGAGTCTCGGCCGATAGTCTCGGCCGGCCGAGATTTTCGGCCGAGACTTCATACAAATTATTCGCGGCCGAGAATCTTGGTCGGACCTTAGTGTAAATACAGCCCGCGGAGTAAGAGTCCAGCAGACGATATCGGCCTGTCAATTATTACCTACAGTTACTTTTGACAAGTTAATATCGTCTAGTGGACTGGTAATCTGTGGGCCTCTGGGCAACTGACACATTCTAACTTTTCATTTACCTACAGCTCCAAAAGAGCATAAAATATCTACAACGCCTACTGTCTGTATGATTGAAATTCTTTGATAAATCTGGTATGCTTCTTTGCAGTCATTTGAATAGTCCCTACATTACTTTCGAGGTGGGAAATGGCATTCGTGATAAATTTTAAACGTATCTTTCCTTCAACTGTATATCGTCAATATGTATTACATAAGAAACTTCAGATGAAAACATTGCTCTTTGAAGCATTGTGTTAAAAGCCCCAATTATAAACAATAACTAATATTGTTCTATTTATTTCCAGAAAACGGAGAAGAAAGCATAGTCCGCGGCTGTTCATACGACTCATCAAACACCACAGCCCGTTGCCACGAGACCCTCGGGAGAGATGACGTGGACCTCGTCCGCTGTACCGTTTGCGAGGACGATCTTTGTAACTCGGCGGCGACTGCGGCCGTCGCTTTACTACCTTTTGTTTTAGGGTTGTTGATTAATTTATAAATAATATAGTATACACAGACCACACTAAATTTACACAAGAAGTAAGTAAATATAATCAAACATATAAACGAAGATGCGCGCCTGAACTCATTTCATTTAAGATTCCATTTGACGAATCTGCACGTCGTCGTGAATGACCCGAACTATACAGTAGAAACATTTTTACTTATTAGAGATATCCCTATTAGTTCCATATTCGACGTACAGTCCAGCAATCTGAATCCTAGGCCACTAGCTGTCACGACAGTACTCTTAATTATACTGTGCCACTGCAGAACCTTTTCATAGTAAAAGTCAAACTGACTTCTAGTTATAGCAAATAAAGCTCAGTGTCAATCGAATCGACAGGGTTCTAGAGTGGCCTAAGATTCTACCTATATAATTGGTTGACTGTAAGTACCTACCGTTTACCGTGAAAACTTAGCGTGGTCCGACTTAAGTTATGAGTTGCCAGTGAGATAATGTTTGCGTGCATGTATTTATTGGAACAAATGATATACCTCTAATTAATATCATATTATTACTCTACTACTGATACGTGTAAGAACAAAGTCGTACAGACACTTTGAGTTTAAGGTGTCTTATTTTTTTCCACATTATACTTACAATTTTATTAGTTATATAATTAGGAAGAGTATAATTTGAATCATTCTAACAAAATTGCCAGAGTTGTGTTATGTAAAGTACAACTGCAAAATGCATGCAAAGATAATTAGTATTTATTGAAAGAAATAGTACCTATAGTATAAAATAAAGAATAGAACAGAGCACAGACATAGAGCTTAATAACAGCTTAACAACAATTTGTTAAGCTGTTATTAAGCTTAGCATAAGTGTATGAGTATAAAATATACCATCAATTTCATATGGAAGTTTCTTGTGGATGTGTGCACCGGAGTACACTATGTATTAGGCATATAGGCATTTTTGTTGTGTTTATGTGAGCCGCAAAAGTGCTTATAAACTTAGCATTTTTGAAAAATAATGTTGGTACGGTCGGTCGGTACATGTGAGTTGTAAATATGAAAATATGATTTGCAGTCTTTGAAATAAGTCTAAGTCTAAATTGTAGGTTGTAAATAAGTACCTAACAAAGAAATATATTTTATACAAAATGATAACGTTTGTTTAATTTTGCACAACATCCTATTGCTTAACAATGTTTATTTATCTCTTACAACGCGTATAGTTCCGTACTAAAGATCACCGCCCTTTGAGGGCATGTAAACTTGCAAAGCACTCAAAACGATATCGTAAATACTTGAAGAAAATGTATTTTTGTATGAGTAACAATGCAGTTATCCGATAATGGTGTAAGTAGGTACTAATTAAGTAACGAGATCGTAGTACGTAATACCTGCTTCAGTTCATTAAGGATACACTATTAGGAAATAGTATCTGTTTATTTGTTATGGTTATGTTGAAAACAGAAGTTGATGGCTTTGCAGATGGGTGTCAGTAGGAAAACCATCAAAAAGATTTTAAACGAAGATCTTAGTCTACGAGCATACAAAAAAGAGTGGGCACTTGCTTAATGAGCGTCTTAAAACGTAAAGAAAAATCAAACACAGGACAAATAAAGTGCAATGAAACAAATGTAGGTATGGAATAGAAAAATAAGCATAATATTTACCTTTAGGTAGGTACTAATGAATCAGCATTTTATATACCTGCCCAAGGGCCAAAGTTTATAAATGGCATTATTAATATTTTTATAAACTTTATATTTTTACGATCATTTAAAAAGCTTGGTAACTTCTGCAAAGATTGATCATGCGGTTGCGACCCAGATTTCAATGGGAGAAAGAAATTTGATTGCAACAAAACCAATGCAGGAAAATTACTAGCGGGATTGCAATTTCTCTCAAGAAGGGAAAATGTAGGGCATTCCTTCTTGTAATGTTACATTTTATACGCGGCCCTTATTTAATTTATTATCAGGTTTATGAAATAGCTACCTGATAAATGGATTAGGCTCCGAGCTGGTCAAATATTAAGGAGCCCATAAATTGCTGTGATATAATGTTCTGCACTCACGGTTATTTTGCGGAAGATTTGCGATCTAAAGACAAGTACGCCAAGACGTTTCCGTCACTAGAATAAAGCGGCAAATTTCAAAAATATATGTAGGCGCAAATGAGATGAGACTATATTTTATGAATTTAGTTCATTTTTCGATTGACAAAGTTGTTTGACCAGTGACTAAGTTATTTTACAACTAACATGGTAACTTACCGTTCGTCTTGTGCAAATAAATTCAAGCGCGCATGTACTCGGCCATTCTGACTAACTGCCGTACCACGGTTGATTTGTCCAAATATTGTTTCCAAGCAAAGCGTACCGTTGCACCTCAATGCCAGTTACAGGGGCTCTCAAGCATGGAGAATCTGATAACCAGACCTATATAGCTGTGAAGAACCACCGTAGGTTCACATCGGGGAACGGAGCATCATGGCCAGGCTAGCATTGTTCAGCGTCCTCGCCGTCACATTACTGTGTGGTGTTATTGGTAAGATAAGAGTATGTACAGGATGAAATAAATAGGACCGTTCAAACTTTTTTGAAATATATGAAACAGCCAAATGTTGTTTTGCGATTTCATCATTGGTGTCATAATAAAAGTAGTTCATTATCATTATCACCTTCATTAAGAATTCCTCTATATATCAGCGATGTTATTTACCGATTCGCCGACAAGATCAATTGATTGGGTACTTTAAAAACTCGATTGCCAATAGCCGATGGAGCTACATCAGGCAACTTCCATCGCTGAATAGTCCAAAGTTCACTATTCAGCGTTGATCACGATTCTTAGTGGTTTTAAGGAACAGCCAGCGAGAAAAATCCAAATATAATATATATTAGATCTTTTTAAAAGTAACACCTAATCAATTTTTGGCAGCGGATTCTTCCGACGCTGACGAAGACCGCTACGCCTCCGAAGATGACCTTGCTGAGCGTGCCGCCTCCGCCTCTGCCCACGCTTCGGCCCAAGCCCAAGGGAACATGTACCCGCGCTACCCCCCAAGGCCCGTAGTCAACCCGCTTCCTCAGAAGTCAGTCCGGTGCGTCACGTGCTCAGGCTGCCCGTCTGGGAAGAATGTGACCGTTTCGAAGCTGTGCCCATATTCGCAGGACCCCTTGAAGAATGGGAAATGCGTTGTGTTTTCTGAGAAGTACTATCGTAAGTGTAATTTTCTGTTATGTTCCGTTTAAGTATCTACTTAAAAGAAATCAACAGGTGAAAAGAATTAATATGTATTATGTATAACTATACTTACTGAAACACAATGATGAAAAAAAAATATTGAATTTACCCCGGACACACGTCTGTATGCCTCTAACTTACTAAATTTGTAAAGTAAATACATATTTCAAATAGTTAAGATTTATGTTAAAGTTAAATACTTTGCCACCCATAGAAAGAGTATGGGCAAGCACGTCAAGTTCATTTTCTGTAAGTACTTGTTTTATAAGTGAGATAATTTTTGAGGAAGATACTTTATAGACACTTTATAGCGTTTAATTCACTTTAAAAGTAGCCAAACACTAGGGAAATCCCTCTCTCATTTCTATTTGTTTGTGTAAGATTAAATGGTGGGTATTCACCTATTGAAGTGGTAGTACGATGAGTCATAGAATGTCCACTCATTCATGTCTAGATGTAATTAGTGCTTAAGTTTGACTGTAAAACACAATGAAAATGACGTCAAACAATAAGAGAAGAAACCTACAAACCTACAAGTACATGTGTGATTCATCATTATGATAAGAAGATTGCATTTTAATCTATTTTACTTTTAATATTCTTTCTCATAATACCTATATAAATTGTGTATTTAATGAATGAATAATGATATATCTACATATTCTACATGTACTACCGCGTCATGAACTTGCAAAGAACGAGCCAAAATGCGTGATAGAAGTAAATCTCTTATAATGCATATTTAACGTATGTAGTTAGTTAGGTCTTCAGAATACAAAGCTGTACGATTCAACACAAAAATCAATATTAACAAAAACAGCATTTAAACTAATACGTAGCAGAGGTAGGTGAGTATCCGGAATTCCGGATTATGGCTGCAGTTCGGCGCAACGTTGACGCAAATACGCCTCCATTATTACATAGCGCTATAGACGCCGACTACCAAAAACCGCTAGAGTACCTACATGGGGTCTCTCTAATGGTGCTCCCACACTGGGCTGTTATAAATGTTATATAATCTAAGGGAATTTATTTACAGATATGAAAGACCCATTCGTCGTGCGCGGCTGCATGGCCGAGCGGGGTTCCTGCGCCGAAATAAAGGCCGCAATAGATCCTCAGAAGGATCTGGTGACCCTCCTGAGTTGTCGCGAGTGTGAAGGCGACCTATGCAACGGGGCAGGACAATTTACTCCGAACCTGGTGACGGCGCTCATGGCTATGTTTGTGACACCTTTGCTCATGAAATATACAATGTCTTAGGGATTGAAATTGAAAATCATCAAAACATACTGACTTTAGTTTGGTTTTAAGCCTGACTTACTAAAATTTAGGGACGTCATATGAAAAGCATCTGCTGCTCACATAACGAATTTTCTTCGTAGGAAGTTTGTACGCGTTTAAGCCAGTTTTATATAAAAATATTATTGGAATTCATACATTAAAGGAAAAAAAATACGCTTACCCGCATCTTCTGCAATACACGCGTGCAATTTTTTTTAATTTTTTTCCTTTAATTTAAAAAAGTGGAGATTCGTTAGCAGACGTTACTGCACTTTGAAAATTAATTTATTATTGAAATATTGTAAAAAATTAGAAACCTTTTTAATTTGAATTTGTTGATATCAAAAATAATGTGAGTTTTAGTTTTAGTACGATTTGAGTTGTTGTGATAAAAAATACTCAAATTTTATGAATGTCCAGCCGAATATTCGGTATTTGGGCAAAACCACTATTCTGAGCATCTCTTGTATGTACCTCGGCATGAAATTTATATAAGCTTTCGAAGAACAAGAACCAAAAATCTAAGTGATATTTTTATTCGATCAAAAGGTACCTGAGTAGTCCTAGACTTTTTAAGATTATCAAATTCTTAACCATCCCAAAAAAAAATGACGAAAATCACAAAGAAACAAGGTTAAACATTGTCAAATTGTATGAAAAGGAGTAACAAAAAAGCAATAAATGGCTTATGTGACAAATTAAATTATTTTCTTTAACATCCGCTATGTGTTCCTTCGCCCGTGTGGAAATACGTTTCGTCTGCCCCACATATGACAGGCCGCACTCACAGTCTAGCCTGTACACTCCCGCATATTGTAGAGGAGTTTGACACTTCACAGACCTCAGGAATTGTGACATCTTCTTCATGGGCTTGAAATAAGTTTTAATAGAAGAATTTTGTTTATTTACGAGTAAGCTGCAGAGATAAGTTGGCCTCTCTCTCCTCAACAAACCAGTCTCTGTAGAATAACTAACTCTACCTAGGTAGGTACCTACATAATTCCAATGTTTTAAAATATGATGCATAAATGGAGGGTCAGACGAGATAAGAAAAAATAAATCTATGAAAAACATAATTGCTATAACATACTTTTCCCATTCCATATTCATATAGAGATTCCATGCCTAGATCCCATAACACATCCTATTCCTATGCCAGAAATTATAGACATATCAAAACCAAGCAGCTTTGAAACCCAAGGCGACATCTACATTTTTTAACTCACACTACAAGGTAGAGTACGTGTGATATAACGTACGATGCAAGTTAAACCGATATCTACGAGAATCTGCTTCATTCATGTAGCACGAATAAAATAGATGTCACTAGTAACAGAGGGCCTACTGGGAAGATTTCAAAGAAAATTTTCTTGTCGCGCGTATTAGAAAGAACGACTTATTTTCTCGCGATATACCTAAATATTACAGTGTGGGGTTCTTCAAAAAAGGAGTGTACAAGTTTCTAATGGGTAGGCAACGCGCATGTGTCACCCCTTGAGTTGCAGGCGGCCATAGGTTACGGTGACCACTTTCCATCAGGAGGACAGTATACCTGTTTGCCACCGACGTGGTATAAAAAACATATTATTAATTTATTTATTATGCTCTGGGTATTTCTTTAACATTACATTATTATGTATGCAAATTGCAAGTATATCAAGCATACGGCTTCCTGGGCATAAGCTGTTTATAGCCTATGAACGCCTAACATGCGCGTTGCCACAATATAAGCATTATGAATATTGTTTATATTTAATGAATCTACGGTTGTACCTAAGTAGTTATTACTCACGTTATTATATCGCTACTGCTGCGTTATTAATATTGTATTCTATACTGTTTTTGGCAAATAAAACGATTCTTATTCTTATTCTTATATATGTTTATGTCGCACGAAAATTTGTCCTTTAACCCAAAAAGTATATTCGTGTTTATATTTGTTTCCTACTTATATCATCACTATAAAAATAAACTAATTACTTTACTATTAATAGTCTGTTGCGAGTTCCACGTAATAAATGCGCTGTGAGGAGATTCCGGAGCCCACAGAGATATCCAGGAATGTCAGCGGGTAACACATTTCCGTGGAAACCGTAAATTGACAGTTGATTTGATGTTAAATATAGAACTTGAGTGACAATAATCAAAGCTGGGGCCTTGTTCGACTCGTGTTAACTGTCAAAGTTTATTTTAAAACCAACAGTGGATATTTTCGTATGTTGATTCTATAAGGTTTTGATTCGATCAACCTACAACCGAATTAATTAGTGATGTGCAAGTTGCGGAAACTTACCAAAAAAATCTAAAATTTCTTGAAAAATTCACGAAACTTTCACGAAAAATAATGGGAATATAAATTTATGAAATGGAAAGTTTCGGTCCATACAATTGTCCATACAAAGTATGGAAAGTTTCCGAAGTTTTCCTATGTGAAAATTTCAGAACTTTGGAAACTTTCCGTCGGCACATCAGTAGTATTAATAATTGAAAAAAATAATATGTAAAGAAAATCTGATTTGGTTTAAAACTACTTACTACAGTTTTAACAGTTTAACAGTTTGGTTTGGATGACACACTGACATGTGGATTGCAATGTCAATTTTATTAGGTGATTTTATTAACATCAACGGAGAATCAACATGAAGCGTCAGTGATGGCGATGTCGAGTCGAATAAAGCTCCTGCCCTATTTGGAGTTTTCATAAAAAAGTTCTCCAATTACTTTGCTTGCTATTAAAAAAAAAATTAATCCCTGTCAGTTTTAATTCTATTAACATTCAATAAGCTTTAAACTTCAATAAAAACTAGGCTTATTTTATCCATACTAATATTATAAATGGGAAAGTGGGTGTGTCTGTTTCTTTTCCCCTCACTAGCTCGGAAACACGTGTTTTGTCCTTTAATACCAGCGGGTAAAAACGCATTTTATCCACTAGTGGGTAAAGTAATTTGACCTTGAATAAAGTCAAAGTAGGTGAATCCAGTAATTAAGATGATTTACCACCTGTGGAACTACTGGAAGCAGTGATAATAGTTATTTGTTATACAAGGGGGCAAAGTTGTATTTTAACGCCGAGTGTGGAATTGAAAAACGAGCAAGTGAAAGGATTCTATAGTTGAACCACGAGCGAAGCGAGTGGTTCGAGAATAGAATCCTGAACTTGCGAGTTTTTTAACACACGAGAAGTAAAATACATTTGCACCCGAGTGTAACACAAAACTTTTCCCCTCACTATAGCGAGGAAACTACAACGCAAAAAATGCGTTTATCACTGCTTCCAGTAGTTCCACAGGTGGTAAATCATCTTTATTACTAGATTCACCTACTTTTTTCAATTTTAAAGCAGTTAATTTGACTTAATTCAAGGTCAAATTACTTTACCCACTAGTGGATAAAATGCGTTTTTACCCGCTGGTATTAAAGGACAAAACACGTGTTTCCGAGCTAGTGAGGGGAAAACGCATTTTTTGCGTTGTAGTTTCCTCGCTATAGTGAGGGGAAAAGTTTTGTGTTACACTCGGGTGCAAATGTATTTATTTATGTATTGTAATGTAAAATACAACTTTGCCCCCTTGTATAACAAATAACTATTGTCCGTTCTTCACAGCAAAACGGAGCGATGAATTGACGTGATTGGAGATAGTTGAAGGGATGGAGAGTGACATAGGCTACTTTTTGTCTCTTTCTAATGTGAGCAAAAGCTAGTAAATAATATGTAAAAAAAAACGAGATACAAATTGTTTTCTATAATGATTTATTTTCATGCTTTAAAATGTAGTCACAAAACCTATCATCAAATTAATCAACCTTTATAAACTATACCTCACACTAATTAGGGTAGGTGCCATAGGTACTTATTGAAACTTCTCATTTATAAAAAGTAGCCAATAAACATGCCATATATTCTAAAAATAGTGCACCTACCACTGATTACTAGATTGTAAATGACATCTAGCTAGAGTATTTTTAAGATATACTTTTATTTTTCATATACTTTATACTTTGTGTAATTAAATACATTTTCAAATTCATTCATTCAAAACAAATTCATTAAACATTATGTTGTATTGTGTTGTTGTTATTTTCTACAGATAAATAAAATTGACAAACTCGAAATCTATATGACAAACTACAGATTATGTACCTACCTAGTGCAATCACCATGAAACGTACACACCAATAAAACTTGTCTTATAAAATATAGTAAAAGTTTATTGTTAGATAAAACATTCTGCTGGAACCATTCGCGGTCTTTCGTAACCGAGAAGCCGCGATAGAGTTCATAGAGTAGACACTTTACAGTAACTTGCCACAACTAAAACACTATATTTTCATACCCGTTACATTCGAACCCCGGAGAGAAAATAAACTTTCAATAAAATAAAAAAATTATAACTGTAATAATGTCAATAAGGTTCTTGTATTTTTATTTTGTGTATATCTATCCTTTTTTGATCTTCGTGTTTTTTGTTTCGTTACTACTGTATGTTGCCTTCCGTTATTTTTCTCACTTAATGGTCTCACCGTAAGACCTGGGGGGAGATTTTTGAATTTCGCATACGGGACTTTGTCACTAAAATACCGGTTGAAAACGGTGACTTGCTTATTATTTTGAGTGACAATTTTCTGAATTCGAACGCGTGAGACTCAAAAATCGGCCCGCAGCGCTGGAAATCGCCAGCAATATGCTGAGGTGAGGCTATTTTGTGGCTCTTCATAATCTATCTGTACGTCTCGAAATTTTTTTATTGTCTGTGTGCCTACGAATAAAACATTATTCCATTCTATTCTAATATCATTTGTATTGCAATGATAACTGATAACTTCTTGAAATGAAAAATAAAGGTCCAAACTAATAGGTACGATCAGCCAAGAAAGTAGTTTACCAGTTTTCGACTCTATTTTAAACACATAAGGTCGAAAAGTGGTAAACCACTTTTTTGGCTGACTGTACCTAAATCGCCCATTTAAAAATAATCGTTCACTATGTATTTAATAAATACCTAAGAAAAATATAGTAGTGTCGCGGTACTCGCGGTGGCTACGATTCGGCATCAGATTTTACGGAAGCGTACTAACATGCACCATAAAACTTATAAGTTTTGAAAATATTATCTGTAATCTGTAAAATCCATTGAATTTACAGATGCTCACTTCAGCTAGGTATAGCTATGTGGAGCTAACTGCAAAATTGTATTAATAAAGAGGGCCATGCTCTTTTGTTTTGCATTTAAAAATAAAACGTCTTCGCTTCATGTTCAAGTTATGCAACAGTCGGGTGACGGGTCTGTACAAAATTATTTAATCTCACGGCCCTGCGGCGCGGTCGCAGACCCAATACGCATGTACTGTATTCGCGCCAAACGCTGCTCTGCCGTTCACTCTCATTCACTCGCTCGCGACCGAATAAGCCCGTCGCTCGTTCAGTGTTTCGAATTTCGAAATCGTGATTGTGTTTTGTTTATAAAAAATCGTGGAAATGGCGAACCTGGCGCTTTTGGTCCCCGTGCTGCTGGTAGCTTTATTCATTAAAGAAGGTATGTTTACTATTTTTACTATGAGTAATTCAAAAGTTACGATTGCGTAAACTTTGTTTACGTTGACGTCACTGTTTACTCTTTTTTTTAACGTGCATACAATTACAAACTCCATTATGTCCCGTTGTTTTTAAATGAATTAAAACGGCTTTCATTCGTCCAAGTTTAGAAAAGTTTTCCCGCGTTCTAGTTCTACTACATATTACGCATTACTCACACCTTGGTTTCCTCGTCAAACGAAGTGTTTAAACTTAAAAAATATGTTCGTTATCTCTAACAATGCACTAAGTCCTTATACATAGGTATATTTAAAGCCTAAGGGGCAGGACGGAAACACGTTAAACCTGTTTGAGGTTGCAACACTTGGCTAAGTTCGCTAACGCGTAATGAAAGTGAATCCGATGGCATTTTGCTCACGTGTGCTCGTGTGCTGCGTAGGTTGTTAAGGTTGTATTTTACTACACGAGCGTGGCTAAAGTAGGCAGTTTAATTGCTAACAATTTAATTTAAATTCTTATGAAAAGGAAAAGGTCTTTAATGACTTTACAACTTATCTGCGCACTAGTATTTTACTTGTTGTTGAATAACTAGTAAATTTCAAAGTCTGCAAATGTATATAGCCCTTAAATTTTGTTCTTGTAGGTAACCAGTGCACCTACTACAACTAAACAGAGAGCAACTTCTACAAAGTTATTAAGTTTACCTGAAATTTATATTCTCTATCTATTTACATATATGGCCTGACTCTATCAATAAACAATTTTCAATCAATTCTATTACTTGTATGGAGACGAAAATTTACGTGAAGTCAAATTTTGATAGCTGTATTTTTTTATTTTTGAACAATTTGTGTTTGTTTACCTGAAAACTTTACACACACACAGATATATAGAGTTCTATCATACAGGTAGGTGAGGGAAATTTAAATAGTCAAAACAAAAGGAACTTATAAGTTCCTTTTGCTTACCTGCCTTTAACTGTACATTGACAGATGCTTACATAACATAGGTTCAACATAATACCTATTTCTCGTAAAACTAACATGAAAACTCTTGTATCATTGGATTAGGTATTTGATGGCAAACCATACCAGTAGCGACTAATGGAAGTAGTGGATTATTCAACTTTATAAACATTTAATTTATTAAAAAAAGCTATTAATCAACTCCTTGATATCTGTATCCATCAATTCAGTTCCAATAATTGCAATAATTAAGGAAGGACACATTTGACTTAAAGTAATTTTGCAAAGATTTTAATTTTTCCGTTTTTTCGATAGAACCTAAGCAGATGTTACAGATAGATATGTACCTACTGCTTTAATTGATACTTATGTATAGTACATATAAGTAACCGTTCGGAGTAGATATCCAACATATTCCCTACATTTCTGAAATACTACACGTCGAATCAGTTTGGTTTAAATGACTTAATTGAACTAAGGATTGTACAAGCCAATTAATTGAACAATTTACGTTGAAATTGTCTACGGCTATTATCCGTGGTATTGTGAATAAGGTAAACCTTGGCTACGACTATTGTGTAGTATAAGTAGTCAGAATCACTAGTTATGTAGTAAGTAACAATGATCACGTCTGGTTTAGCTCTCTTGGGCAGTCAATCAACTTATACAGTAGTATATCTTTACGCTTAATGTGTTTAATAATGCATACTGATATGTCACATCGTCACTACTTTGAAAAAATCTCGTATCTCACGCTGGTCCTCAAAGTTAAAACGCAGTAAGTCTATATGCATTCCATACATACTTACTACAATTTTCTTTTCATTGACAGACGAAGATATAAGTTTTTTTAAAGTAGTGACGATATGTACTATATATACTTTGCACATGTACATTGTACCTACAGTCGACATCAAAGATATATACTATGACCGCCAATGCGCCAAATATATTTTAACACACTTTTGTAAGGTACATTAAAAATACAGATATGCCTATATTGCGCTTTGACTGTCATAGTACCTAGTTTATAACTATTGAAAGCAAAATCTTCGAAAAATAAATCGTCAATTCTTGTGGACATATAGTGATGTGTAATTCGTAATTCTTATTCTGAGAATGCAAGGATAAGTCGCAAGAAAATGTAAACCATATTCTTATGTTTTATAATATCATATTATTATAGCCTTGATGAATAACTAGGTATACCTACCTAGATATTATCTTAATATACTTATGTAGTCAATACACCTATTCATTTAATATCCTTAAACATACAAGGTACTTTTTCACCCACAATAGTTGACATCTGAGTAGGAAGGGTCAAAAGACAAATGAGCAAAAGGAATGGGCGGACCAGTCTCCATCATCATTACGAGTAAGGACTGTAAGGAGCGAGCTATCAAATAAAAATATCCGGCCATGCTCGATGCGACCCCTCGTTAAAATGGCCTCGCAAATGTGCGAACAGTTTATAATAAAAGCATTAAAGTAACACTCCAGATAATCACTTAAAGGCCCGTTTCCAGTGGGTTCCCTTAAGTTTTTAATCGAATGAGTCCGAAGGGCCTGCAGATTTGCAAATATAAAAATATTATGCAAAGCATAAAAAGGACTATTTATATGCTACTTTGAACTAATATAAGCAATGTATCTAATGCTGCTTTCTGCAAGATACAAATATCTCTACAGTTTTTTTCATACATTTATTTATTTATTTACGTAGCACACATTGGATCCGATTCGAACGTTGCAACGCGTTGTTCCGAAGTTTAACCCTTAAATGCATATTGTTGCCATTTTGCTACAATGTATATATTTTTAAATAAAATATAAGCGGGATTTTAAAATTATTTTCCTAGATCCTACATCTAAATAAACTAAATAAAAAAAATATTTCCAACCTAAAATAAAAATTCATGCATTTAAGAATTAAGGATTAAGATAAAATGGCGGAAAAGTGCAAAAAAAAAACTTGATCATAGCGAGTAGATGATTTAGGCAGATTTTTTCATAGTTAGTCATTATTTTATGTTAGAACATTTTATCATAAGGGTTTCACAAATAGTATACCTTTCTAATAGTTAAGTACTAAAACTTTTTATATACATTTTACCAATAATGATATATTTATATAAATAAGATTTAGCCTATTTAACTTCTTACACTGATTTATAGTATTAAAATCGATGTTAATTTTTTTATTATTATTTTTCCTAGAGTTAGAAAACCATTGTCTATCACATATGTCAATTTCTCGTTAAAAGAAAAAATCATGCATCGGAATGAAAACATACGAATCAGATTGCAGTGAGCTCTGAATCTGATTCGAACAATTTACCACAAATTGCATGCGATTATCGGTGACGTTTGTAGAAGCCATTATAAAAAAGTATTCATTATAATTGCTTACCTCAGTTTTAACTTTTTGCGTTGTGTTTTTATCGTAATCATTTTGACCGTGGAGTATTTTAATTTAATGCCTCTTTATTTACAATTACATACCTACATCTCATGAGACAAAAACGTAATAGTGTTTTTGTTACAGACACTGAACAAATCTCCAATTAAAGTAACAAGAAAATTACTGATGGTAGTGATGATTCATTCAACACCATGTGAAGTAGAAAATTAGTTACTCGTCATGCTACAATAGTAGTATAGTTTATGACTAGTCAACAAAATGAATGCAAAATACATTATCGTCGATGATTAGAGTTCCGTAGTCAACTAGGAACCCTTATAGTTTCGCCATGTCTGTCCGTCCGTCCGTCCGTCCGCGGATAATCTCAGTGACCCTTAGCACTAGAAAGCTGAAATTTGGCACCAATATGTATATCAATCACGCCGACAAAGTAGTAAAATAAAAAATGGAAAAAAATGTTTAATTAGGGTATGGAAACGGATTATATCGCGTTCCATAGTTTTATTTCATGAGTAACTATCGCGGTAACCGAAGACAATATTAGTCACATGAATGTTCCTAATTAAGGCATTCATAAAAGTAATTTCCCTAATAAATATTAAAGCAAACTTTAAGTATATGGAATCAAGTGGCGCTTGCTCGATTTCTAACGCATATTCGTACAAAGACAATTCCAACTGATATTATATCAGAACGACATTAACTGATCATGCTTTTTGCTTGCACTGCCTCATACATGGATTGGCCCAGGTGAGACACACGATAACGAAATGATCAAAATATGATTCTGATGCCAGTTCGATGTGCCTTGATAGTTTTGGTTGCTAAGTTGCTATAGAACCGCGTCGAAGATTTCACCATAACCAGTTGGCTAATTATATAACCGCCCGTGATTCCACACGAATGAGAATGACAGTCGGCGTAGCGCGACCGGTAGAATATTAATAGAACCATATCGGTTTTAAACTGAGGTGATGGGCTGATGTGAGACAAGGGGAATGTGATTGTCATTTTAAAGTATTTATTGACCACTTTACTGATGAATTTTGAAGAGAGTAAAGTTGACGGCAAAGTACTCATAGGTAAATACATATATTTAGGTAATCTAACTCGATTTCCACTTATAATATTGTTTTAAAAATGAAACGGGACTTAATCGCGTAAAACTTCGTTTATAAATATTTGACCCGACGTTTTCAAGATCACGTACCTAGTAGGTATTGAATTTGACTACAGACAGTATAGATTTATAGTATTTGGATGTAAAACAAACCCTCAAAACATGTAAATTAGGTACGACTTATGACCTCGACCTACATAAAACCGCGCCCATAAACAAGAAATCTATAATAACTACACATTTATTAACAAAGTGACGCATCTTTAATGCACGCTACAAATGTATAGGTAAATATAGTTGGGCAACTTTCACCGCGCTATCGTGTCGCTATTCGGCACACTTTAGCCCTTTCCTATTGTGACCACGGCAAAAGGGCTTTCTACCGTGTCCGCCACAGACCACCTCAGCCACTAGACGGAGCATTTAAGCCAACTCAAAGTCACAAATACGCATACGAAAACGCAATCGCTCGATCCCGTCTACAATGTATTGTAGCAACGTTAACAGCCGGCACTCCCTTAAGTTTGTAACATGTACTTATAAAATCTATTCCAAATTCAAATCGATAGCATTCTTGAGATTTACACACATCAGAGAAAGTAATGTGACAGACAGACGGACAGAGTCGCACCGTAAGGGATTCTTTTGTACCTGTTTGGTACGAAACCCTAAAAATGAGTTGTAAGGTTGAACCTGCGGACGTAGCACTCTAACGTGATAAACCTTATCGCGTCGCGTCGGCGCGTCCCTATCGCGCTTACAAATAGTGCGAAAAGAACGGCCTGACCTGATAGGCTTTATCATGCGAGCGTGTTTGCTCGCCTGGGCTGTTAATGTACTATGTAATGGTGTAAGATGCTGCTCAATTTCGCTGCTCAAATCGTGTTAAGAGGATAAGGTAGCGAAAATGCTAAAATGGAAAGGAAACTTGGGAATTTTAGTTAAATATACAAATGTTATTAACTAGATTTATCGAAAAATAAATTGTCCATTAAGAACACTGAGTTGTTCTTAATAGACAATTTTTTTTTCAAAAGATATTTCAAAAAAAAATTTTAAAATCGAGGTTCCGCTCTCGACTCTTTCCTCCTTCAAAACTTAATCAATCGGAACCAAATTTTAGAATCTGAATAACAATGAAATAATTTATGTCGGACTGTTTAGCTTTTTTGGTTAATTGTTACCAATCTTGAGTATCACACCTTTTTTTGCGCAATAATGGAAAAGGCCGTTTTTGGAAATTTTTGATTGGCTCTAGAGTTTTTAAAAAACAGAATATCAAAAAAATCAAAACAGTCCGACACAGATAAAAATAATAACAATCTGTGTTGAAAAAATCATTGCTCTATCTTCAAAAACCAGGGAGGAAACAGTCGAGAGCGTTTGTATGGAGAATTGACCCCTACCGTATCGTCTTAAAATTGTACATATATTATGTCTGGTGACCACGCGCTCCTCGTACATACCGCAATGTAATAAAAATCGTATGCGAGTTCTCGTCCCCCTAAACGTTTCACAATGCGGTGTCTATGTAGTCTGTGGTGTCCGCCATCACTATTAAACAGTGACAATGACGGACCGTTTTATTGTACTCTCAGAATGCATTAATTCGTGGGTGCACCCAGATTCTGACTAATAAATCCCTGTTCCCGTAATTCAATTAATAAAATTGAATATAAGTAGATAAGCTAGTTTCGGCGCGCTTTGAGGTTTAAGATTTTTTTTTATACCACGTCGGTGGCAAACATGTATACGGCACGCCTGATGGAAAGCGGTCACCGTAACCTATGGACGCCTGCAACTCAAGGGGTGTCACATGCGCGTTGCCGACCCATTAGAAACTTGTACACTCCTTTTTTGAAGAACCCCCATACTGTAGTTCAAAGGGAATACCTCGACAGGGAGCTCATTCCACAGCCGGAGCGTTCGTGGGAGGAAATTCCTCTGAAACCGCACGGTGCGCGACCATTTAGGTTGCAAGGTGTGTGGATGAGCGCCCTGTTGATTGCGAGCGGTGTGATGATGAAAAGTTGCCGTTGGCATCATGTCAAACATGTCATCATAATGTTCATATTAATCATTCACATAAATAAATGCCCCAACAGGGGGCAACTATCAAAAATCGCTCAAATATTGACTGGAAGAGATCCCTTATATCTAAACATTATCTAGGAGTTTGAATTGAATAAAATAGAAAATAGGAGATTCTAAATTGTCAGTATATTCCCAGGCCTCTATTCCTTATTGGTCCTTGTCCATATCAATAAAACGAAGATCATATTACGTTTTACGACGCACATTGTGCACTTATTAGCATCATTGCATTAACCTATTTATAGAACATTCCATCCATAACCTTAATCAGAAGCTTGTCCTTACAATCTTCAGTCTTGTTTACGTTACAACATTATCGTATACGTAATCCGGTAGTAAAAACCGGCCAAGAGCGTGTCGGGCCACGCTCAGTGTAGGGTTCCGTAGTTTTCCGTATTTTTCTCAAAAACTACTGAACCTATCAAGTTCAAAACAATTTTCCTAGAAAGTCCTTATAAAGTTCTACTTTTGTGATTCTTTTCATATTTTTTAAACATATGGTTCAAAAGTTAGAGGGGGGACGCACTTTTTTTCCTTTAGGAGCGATTATTTCCGAAAATATTAATATTATCAAAAAACGATCTTAGTAAACCCTTATTCATTTTTAAATACCTATCCAACAATATATCACACGTTGGGGTTGGAATGAAAAAAAATATCAGCCCCCACTTTACATGTAGGGGGGGTACCCTAATAAAACATTTTTTTCCATTTTTTATTTTTGCACTTTGTTGGCGTGAATAATATACATATTGGTACCAAATTTCAGCTTTCTAGTGCTAACGGTTACTGAGATTATCCGCGGACGGACGGACGGACGGACGGACGGACGGACGGACGGACAGACAGACATGGCGAAACTATAAGGGTTCCTAGTTGACTACGGAACCCTAAAAAGTGTAATAAATCACGGCTGTATATCATAAAACCACCCACGGGGCTATAAAATACCTAAACCTACAGGACCGACTAGGAAATCATGGCAGAAAATTTATTTATATGTCGATAAACATTCTGTCGCCTGTCCCAATTTGATCCACGGCTCTAAAATACCTAAACCTACAAGACCGATTCGACTAGGAAATCATAGTGGGAATATGATTTGTATCGATACCAACAGATGCGATGCGATAAACATATTCATGACCAAATGAAGGGATATTTACAAAAACAACATAACTGCTTAGAGCGGTTGACACTTTTAGAACAACATTTTTGATCGTGACAGGTGTCAACCAGTGTAGTCAGTTATGTTGTTTTTGTTGTAAACATCCCTTCAAATGTATCTTAAAGGCTGTCAAGAACTGTCAAAAAGACTTGCTAATATGGAATTACTATGAAATAATGAGGAGTGACGTCACGGTCAATTCATTTACTTTATATCTTTCTTACTTATTAAATATAAATTATGTTTAAACATAACTACTGTCCATATGTTTCTTCTAATTATATTGACATAGGGCTGATATTCATATCATATCACAATTTTAAATAATGGCAGTTGAAATTCGGGGAGGTCTTTTGTATACTGTAAGAGGTTTCGCATTCAGAATGAAACCTTTTACAGCAGTCATGGTCGCTGACTGGCAGTCCCTGATTTAAAATTGGAACAGTATAAGAACGTCAAGGAAAACAGACACTTCAATGGGGCATTCATATAGAAGCAGCGATTGAGAGTGAACGGTTGTACTTAGCTCCTAAAATATAAAAAAAATATTGATTCAAAGCGTTGTTTAAATGTTTGGATGCTCTCCACTGATAGGCCGACTCTCTTACATGGTGGAGGCACTAACGTCTGAAAGTTTCCCCTAGTTTCGGTTTCAGAGTTTTCAGACAACGAACCCCGACCTCACAGCGCGAGGAAGCGCATGCCAAGCGATAAGCCAAACGCGCTTTAAGAAGAAGGAAAACAAAGTGACCATCGTCGCCGATACGAAGAGCTATTCCGGGTGATATATTTCTTATTATCTAATATTCAGTGTCACCCATTCAGTAGTTAGAACATAGCTGTGCAAAATAGACATTAACATGGAATTGGAAAAATTCAACGGAACAACGGACGTTGAAGATTTCATCATCCAGTACAAAATTGTTTCTCAAGTAAAAAAATATAAGGAGGAACAAAATAAGTATGCAATTGCGGCATATTTAAGCGGACCAGCTTTGCAATTTTACAAAGCAAATTTCAACAACTTTGCATCCCTTGATGACATATATGACAAGCTCAAAAAGGAATTTCCATCACGCGTCAATTATGCACAGGCATTTTATTATAGAACACAAGCACCTCATGAGTCGCCGTTAGACTATTACTATGCTCTGGATGCTTTAGCCACCAAAGCGACGGGCATAAACAATGAGACATTTATAAAACACTTCCAGAGAAATACCAGTGAGAAATACAAAATGTATTTTGCGACAATACAGGCACAAACAAAAGAGGATTTGCGGAAAGCAGTTTGGCAATACGTAGACATTTTTGAAGCCGACAAATCCCCTCAGTTAAATATACCACTCACTGAAAGTGTTTCAATTTCATTGCCAACCACAATACCTGATAAGGAAACACTATGTAGCTCCTATACAATAACAGGGGCGTCAACGCCAATTGCGTCAACGTCAGCTCCATCATATCATACACCAATACCATCGCCAATTCCACCAACAACAACGTCAGCAAGCAACGCAAATGAAAGTCAGATTCCCGACCCACACATAACGCCAATGCGTGGTACCCAAACTCGTTATAATTTCAGAGACTCAACCTTACGTCAACCACAATATCGCAGCCAATACTACGGCGGCAGGGGCCGATACCAGCCACAGGGGCAATCTCCGAGAGGTGGATTCACACCGCGGCAGTCAAGAAACGAAAACCCAAACGACGACCAGCGACGTGGCAACGGAGCACCGCGCCGTTGAATGCCCTACGCTCCGACATACATACAGGCAAATCCAGACTAACTGGTTATACGTTAATATCATTTTATAGTAGGAATTATTTAGCGCTAATGGATACCGGAGCCGAGGCTTCATGCATAAGTTTATCAATAATTAATAAATTAAACTTAAAATATAATAACGAAAGTAATACGTTATTAACATTAGTAAATAACGCGCTCCTTCAACCATTAGGAACTATAAGGCTAAATATCGTTTTTGGAAGCGCAGTTTTTACATATACATTTCAGGTATTGAACTTACCACGTGACCAGTTCATTTTGGGTACTGACTTCGCAGAAGATTACAAGGCAGATATTAATTACGAAACGGGACAAGCAATATTACTAAATAAGTTTGCTTCACCACTATTACGCCGTCAAGAAATCGAAATATGGCTTTCTCAAACAAATAACGAATCGCCAACAAAGGATACTTCAGTAAACGCTGTCATCATCCAGAAATCAGGGGACATACCCATAATCAAGGATGGCGATCTTCAATTAAACCAACACAGAGAATTATTTAGTATTACGGAAGACATCAACTCCATAAAGGTAAATGAAAATTTAACACATACCCAAATCCAACAACTCAAGAGCTTGCTACACAATTATGAAGATAGATTTGCTTACTGTGCATCAAATCTAGGAGCCTACAATGGTTATTTAATCGACATTGAGACTACAGATGAAATCCCGGTCCACAGACCACCTTACAGGACTTCAGCGAAACAAAGAGAATTAATTGAAGAACAAGTGCAAGAAATGTTAAAAAATGACATTATTGAACGATCACAAAGTCCGTATTCTTCACCAGTCGTGATTGTAGAAAAACCGGATGGAAAACCACGTTTTTGCATCGATTTCAGGGCGTTAAATAAGAAAATAAAAGCCGATGCTTACCCAATACCAAAGATCGAGGAACTACTTGCATGCCTAGAAGGAGCAAGATATTTCGCAGAATTAGACCTCAATTCTGGTTATTGGCAATTAAGACTTGGAAAAGGAAAAGAAAAAACAAGTTTTATTACTCAGTCAGGGTTATATTCCTTCAAAACTCTTCCTTTCGGCCTGAAGACGTCGCAGGCGGTATTTCAGCGAGCTATGGATACAGTACTAGCAGAGCTAAAATACAAATCAGTACTGGTTTATGTAGACAACATAATAGTGTATGCAAAAACCTTCAAAGAATTCCTATTGGCCTTAGAACAAGTGCTAAGGAAGTTTCAAAAGGCAAATCTTACACTGAAGCCAACAAAATGCAAGATCGGCTATACGAAATTAACAATCCTCGGACATACTGTATCTGCACAAGGAATTGAACCGGTAGAGGAAAGGGTCAAAGCAATGCGAGAAGCAAAACCACCAAGAAACTTGAAAGAACTGAGATCGACATTGGGACTGTTTTCATACTATAGGAAATTTATATCAGGATTTGCCCAAGTGACGTTACCACTTACGGAACTAACAAAGAAAAACAAAAAGTTTGTATGGACAGCCGAGGCACAAACTGCGTTCGAAGAAATGAAGAAAAGAATATGTCAAGCTCCTATATTAAGTTATTTTTCATCAGACGACGACATAATTACCAGACTATATGTTGATGCATCAGATCAAGCATTAGGATGCTGCCTCATGCAAGGAACATCTCAACTAAGACCAGTAGCATTTGCATCAAGAAAGCTTAGTGAAGCAGAGAAACGATATGCCATTACTGAAAAAGAATGCCTCGGCTTAATATGGGCAATAACATACTTTAAACAATATTTATGGGGCTTAGAGTTTGAAGTGGTAACAGACCACAAAGCATTGGTATGGCTTCGCACCCGCAGAGACATGAATGGACGTTTAGCAAGATGGGCATTAGCTATACAACCATGGAACTTCAAAATTGTATATTGCAAGGGCAAAGATAATATTCATGCAGATTTCCTTAGTCGGAATCCACTTTATGATGACACGCAGGAAAAGCCCACAGAGCAACCAGACGGCTTGTGCCTATATAGTTTTCGAAAAAGCGACATAGAACAAAAACAACAAGAAGATATGTTTTGTAAAAATATTTTAAAGAAAATGAACGGTGAAAGACATTACAAGACCTATCATGTAAAAAATGGATTATTATGTAAAAAAACATGGGTCGACAACACTCTACGTGATGTTGTAGTACTACCTGAGAATTTATTTTCAGATTGCATGCAGGAGTTGCATGACAACGCATGGGGCGGTGCACATTTTGGCTTATTCAAAACACTGAAGAAATTCAAACTACGCTACTACATTGAAAACGCGGAGAAGAAAATAGACAACTATATTAAATCATGCATAAAATGCCAAGAGAAAAATATGAAACATACAAAAGCTCCACTCGTGAATGTGAAGGTGAATAATTTTGGCCAACAGGTGGCATTAGATATATTAGGCCCATTCTGCAAATCCAATGAAGGCCATCGTTATGTAATTGGAGCAATAGAATACCTCAGTAAATA
Source organism: Leguminivora glycinivorella (assembly GCF_023078275.1). Classification (NCBI taxonomy): domain Eukaryota; kingdom Metazoa; phylum Arthropoda; class Insecta; order Lepidoptera; family Tortricidae; genus Leguminivora; species Leguminivora glycinivorella. Next base: position 9,241,520 of record NC_062981.1, read on the forward strand.
TGCAATATGCAAAGCCGTTCCTAGAGTAACAGCTGATGTTATATCCCAGTTCCTTATTGAATACATTTTCTGCAATCTAGGCGGAGTTAAATCTATTCTTACAGATCAAGGCTCGGTGTTTACATCAAAGGTAGTGCAAAGAACAGTAGAAGATTATGGTGCTAAGCTTCGCCATACGACTGCATTTAATCCAAAAGCGAATGGGTTAATTGAGAGGCTTTTTAAGACTCTGAATATATCTTTGTCAAAATATGTCCAAGACAATCAAAAGGATTGGTCAGTGTATCTGCCAAAAATCATATTTTCTTACAATGCTTCGGTACAATCATCGACAGGACTGTCACCGTATAACATAGTTTATGGCAGAGAACCATGCTTAAGCATGGATATGGAGCTCAATATTAAGGAGGGAGAAACTCATACCTTAGAAGACAAAGCGAACCATATAAAAGACTTACAGAAGTTGGCAGCGGCAAGAATCGCTAAAGTTCAAGCGAAGCAAAAGATATACTACGATAAAAAAACTAAATTTACGCAATTTGCCCAAAATGACCTGGTTATGGTATTAAAACCTAGACGTATAACAGGACGAAGTCTTAAACTTTGTAGACTGTACAAAGGCCCTTATAGAATAATCCAAAAGCTAACTGAAGTTAACTATATCATTCAGCGTCTATCGTCAAAAGGAAAGGCTAGAAAAGAAATTGTACATATAGATAAACTTAAGAAATTCTATCCTAGGTCCATAGGTTAGGTTTAGGTTATAGGTCATTAGTAATCCATCGTAAGTTAATTTTAGTCTTTTCAACCGCATACATTGAATTAGAAATAAAAAAATAATAAGCTAAAATAATAAAGTAAAATAACAATTGACAGAAAATTTGCAATTGCATATGGTGTTGAAAAGGTTAATTTTGTACATAGTAGCCAATGCTCAGAGTGCATTTTGAATAGTGGAGTGCAGTACATGGTTTGGGAAATTTATTTATTAATTTATTATACAATTATTGATAACTGATTGCTCAAATTTATTCCATAATGTTTTCCTATAGCTACCAATAAGGTTAAGTTATATAAAAACATGTAAACTGTGGAATAAAACACACCCCAAACTGTAAATATTTAATAAATAGATATAGTTGTTTAAAGTTATAGAGTAATACGTCACAACACCCTTATAATTTCCTGACTACAAAGAACAATGTTCATACACATTTCTTTTACATGTATCAAGACAAGGCCGACTAGATGACCAGTTGATCCAGCTGTTCACGGTGTGGCGAGATGGCTGGCGGTCATATGCAACCCCCACTTCGTCGTCATCACCAACGTGCAGCGCGCTGCAGCTGCAGCAATCTTCATGAGCCGTTCGGGCTCCACTTCACTTCGCAACCGGCGCGGCGGGAAGATTGGCGGCCATGAGAAGCCCCCACTTCAACGCCACCGCCAACAAGAATCGGCATCTTCAAAATTTATTATGTTTTTTCATGTGAAATAAACGTTTTGCCTTGTTTTTTTACTTGAAGTTAGGTGAATTTGCTAACAGCTGTCATGTCAATGTCATCTAGTCATGGCCACAGACAATTAGCTGTCAGAAAGTTCAAAATAAAAGGGTTTAGTCGATGGGCAGGGGTTAGGTTTTTGCCATTGGTTTTCCTAACCATAGTCCATATCTGACTAATTTGCGAGGACCTTGGCTATAGTCCAACTATCCAAATTATGGCGGTCTCAACCGTGGACTAGGCAACCACGCAAAGAGCGTTAGATGTTGGCTACCTTGAATGAGGCTGTCACTATTGGGTGTTAGGAGATTTTTTTTTTTTTTTTTTTTTTTTTTTTTTTTTTTTTTTTTTTTTTTTTGTGTGTAGGGGGGCCTGGCTTAGGTAGGGCCAACCGGTAGTTAGGGTAGAATAGGATAGGATAGGGTGTAGTATTGTGAACAATGGCTGCTTCTAACATAAGGGGAGGGATATGTAAGAGGTTTCGCATTCAGAATGAAACCTTTTACAGCAGTCATGGTCGCTGACTGGCAGTCCCTGATTTAAAATTGGAACAGTATAAGAACGTCAAGGAAAACAGACACTTCAATGGGGCATTCATATAGAAGCAGCGATTGAGAGTGAACGGTTGTACTTAGCTCCTAAAATATAAAAAAAATATTGATTCAAAGCGTTGTTTAAATGTTTGGATGCTCTCCACTGATAGGCCGACTCTCTTACAATACACATATGTATATAATAGTTATTTGTTATACAAGGGGGCAAAGTTGTATTTTAACGCCGAGTGTGGAATTGAAAAACGAGCAAGTGAAAGGATTCTATAGTTGAACCACGAGCGAAGCGAGTGGTTCGAGAATAGAATCCTGAACTTGCGAGTTTTTTAACACACGAGAAAATTTAATTTGCACTTCTGCATATTAAATTTTCTCAAAAATCAATGACTAAAAAGTTTGGAGTAAATTTTGGAGCAAAGTAGCCCTGTTTTACGGTGGTGCTTTATTTCGTGCACTGCATAAAATATTTTATTTTAAGTATAGGAAACTAGCCTATTGGCAGCCTGTACCTGATTGACCGTTATCAATTACTAAAATAGAAAAAAATAACATTATGTCGACTGAGGAGATTCGCTAATAACCTAAACCTAAAACTACACGATGCGACTAGGAAGTCATGGTGGAAAAGATTATCTGTATCGATAAACATTGTGTTGCCTGACCCGATTCTTTGCTATTTTGGCGCAGTTCATCTTAGCGACAAGACACGTGCCGTTGATCTAATTTGACTACAGTCCTACGAACATTCTTATGAAGTAACAGTTCGCATTAAGAAACATTCCTAAACAATGAGGAAGTGGTGGTTTCTTATACACCTTTTAAGTGTTTAGGTATCCAATAGTTAAGTAGAAATATGTAAGTAACTAGGATAAAATAAGGACTTTGATTCGCTGACTATCAATTCGCCGCACAATAGGCTAGTTTCCTATACTTAAAATAAAATATTTTATTCAGTGCACGAAATAAAGCATCACATAATTAGAAGAAAAATATGGACAGTAGTTATTTTTAAACATAATTTCTATTTAATAAGTCGAAGAGAAAGATATAAAGTAAATGAGTTGATCGTGACGTCACTCCTCAGTATTTCATAGTAATTCCATATTAGCAAATCGTTTTGACAGTTCATAAAAAGAAGCTGATTTGACTAGTAGGAAACTAGCCTATTGACCTGACAAAAAAAATACAGTGCCGAGTAACTGACAGGCCCTTATCGTCCGATGAAAAGTTATAATTTTATTGAAGCTGAAAGAGATTATCTTAACAAATAATAAAATTTAAAAGAATTGCCATAAAACCTAAAACGACATCGACTCCATTAAGTAGAACGAGAAGACAGATATATTTATTATAAGCCGTAACTTTCTGAAAGATTTAAGACTGATAAATTATAGACGTCGTCGCTCTATTCCAGTGTTTTTCAAACTTTATGGTGCTACGGCCCATTATGATATCTTAAATTTTTTCGCGACCCCCGTAACTCGTTTCTAATATTACCTATAACTTAGTGCTGAAAGATGTAATAAAAGTTGTAAATTCGATCAAAGGTAAAAATTTGCAAACAATTCTATTGCGAATAGTATGCGTAGAAATGGGTGTACTTCATCACTTATCACTCAGAGGTTAGATGGCTTTCGGGAGGAAGGGTTTGGCACGCGTTATAGAGCTTAAATCAGAATTATTAATGTTTGTACACTATTGTTGCTGATTATGTTGCGTATTGAAAATAGTATAATCTTCCCGGTATCTTTGACCACTCATGAAATCTTATGATCGCGAGACTGCAAAGAAAGGGACGAAAACATAATTACAGAAAAAGATAAAGTTAACTGATTTCTAGCAAAAATTGAGTTGTGGACAACATTTTTACACAGCATGCAGTTTGCGTATGCGTATGCAGTTTGATGCAAGGGAACTTGCATGGCTAAAATCATTCAAGAAATATCAACAGATATGGTGGAGCGCTTGCAAAGTTTAAAAAACCAACTTAAATGTTATTTTTCAACTGAAATATTGATTGGTGATGGAAAGTTGGATTTTGGATATATATTTTTTATATTGAGTCCGTTGAGCTGGCCTCGCGCCTCTGCGAAAGGAGCACCATTTCAATTGATGCTTTGTGGGTTAAAAGAATGGCTGAATATCCACATTTAGTAAAAGAAGCCCTTAAAGTTTTGATCCCATTTGCTACTTCATATCTATGCGAGCTGACGTTTTCAACAAATAAACACAATTTATTGATTTATCATAAAATTAGTTGTTTTAAGGTTAACCTTTTAATTTTCAAGAATTTGACTTTTTTAAGTTAAAACAAATAATTTAACCAGCCTGTCATAAGTTTATCTGAAAGCTGAACTTCGCGACCCCCCTGGATAAATGCCGCGACCCCCCTGGGGGTCGCGACCCACACTTTGAAAAACACTGCTCTATTCAATGGTAAGTATGGTAGCATTTTCTATACAATATGTTTTTCAGTAGAAATGTTAATAAACTCATTGATCCTTCAAGTGAAATACTGCGCAGTAAAGTTATTTTGTTTTTGTGCGTGACTGCAATGTCACCTTTGCGTCACACCTTATTTAGTGCGGCCAAATACCATGGCTAAAAAGCATATTACGAAAGCATTTTTTGGTAATGAAAAGTGAATATTAAATCAACAAACAAGAAAACGCCTACAGAAATTTACAAATGACGTAGGCTTTACATATCGTCACTACTTTGAAAAAATCTCGTAGGTATCTCACGCTGTTCCTCAAAGTTAAAACGCAATAAGTCTATATGCATTCCATACATACTTACTGCAAATTTATTTTCATTGACAGACGATACATGTTTTTTTCAAAGTAGTGACGATATGTACATATTCTACCCTAGTTACCACTTAGCAGTAACAAAATAAAATAAGTAGTAAAGTAACGGGCTAGAAAACAATACATACCAGTGGCGGCTGGTAAAAATTTCTGCTAGGCAACCTTATCATTAGGTACTTTACTAGTAATCAATTTTAGGCAAGCCGGTGGGAATCGGCTTATATGGACCAGCCGCTGCTAATACCTACATACATATAATCACGCCTGTATGCCATAAAGGGGTAGGCAGAGCACCTGGACTAATCAAGTTTCAGCGCCACTCTTGGCAAAAAGGGGTTAAAAGAAATCCAAATTGTGACATTGAGAAAACAATACAATTTGATTAAACTCCTATTTTCGCGAATTCTAAACGAAATCTCTAGGAGGTCTCTAGATATCTATTGTGATATAAACGTAATCAATAATGTGAAGAAATTACTTCCGTTTCGTTTTCTGCAAAACAAATGTCATCCTTTCTACTTTCTAGGCCCTCGTACACGCTAAGATATTAGTATAAATAGGATATGATCTATTGAGATACCGGTCTTACCATTGACTTGACATTGTTTTTTCTTCAACATCTACTATTATTAGAACAATGAGTAAACATTGTTTATGTTTGCAATATAAAACACATACCTATGAGAACACTGTAGCTGTTCTTTGTATTATGGCGTTCTCAAATAAAAGGCACCACGTTGTCACTCAAGCAACACGACGCTTTAACCTTGTATATTTTCTGCTTTAACAGCGTAGGTAAGTTATACGAGAAAATCATTATGAAAATTATATATTTTCCTTAAGAACGTCACATTTGTTCTGTTCGTCCGATGTAGACTCTTACGCACGATTAACAGAGATATAAATAAAAGTTACTGCTTCCTCAAAGAAACAGCTATCTTGACGATTTTTAATGGTGATAACATTCATTAATGACGGGTATAATGTAATGAAATGAACATTATCATTAATACCCACAGTCAAGAAATGTATGGAAACTTACATTTTCTTGTACAAATGACACTTGTACACACATTACCTACTAGTCTAGTGCCCTAGTATTTAAAAGGCTTAAACGTTGACGTATGTAAATAGAAATGGCGTTTTAGATAAGATAGAATATTCTAGGTTAAGTAGATATTGCGTAAGTAAAGCTCAATAAATCGTTTGAATATTTTTTTCTTCAACACTCGACAGTTGATAATAATGTAACTGTACCGATAATTATTCTGGTTACTTCCTGTGATAGACTTTACTAACGGTTAAATAATTAAGTAATTGACGTTCTGGACACACTGAAATCTTCTCGAGGCTGAGGCGTAGGGTTAGAGCCGGCGTAGCTTTATTTGCCGTTCATATGCGCATTGTAATTATGCCTACTTGAAAAATATATTATATTTCATTTTCATTTAATTTTTTTTTCATTTTCATCACTGATGAAGAATACCTAATTCAATACAACTTCACCTAACTTATAGATCGTAAGATCCAGTCTACATCCAGAAGCATCACTTTTGATACTTGCAGATCATATCCACAACATAACTAGTAAATCAGATCAAAATAATCTGTCATAAAAGTAAGAATAGCCGACGAATCAATAAGCTAAAAGAGTAGATATAAAATCTCCACCTTCAGGTCTAGGTCGTTTACCAACCTACTTTTTTAAAAGTACCTACTTAATTGCGCCGAGTCTATAAAGGAGATAATTTATCACTGATCGCCTGATACGAGCGACTGCCAACCCGCATAATTTGAATGAAATTCAATAAAAAGCACTACCCGCGGAGAGGCGTTAACAGCCATTGTGACCTGAATGGACGAATGAATGGTGGCAAATCACACCATTCATTTATATTAATAAACGATAGCTACGTTTATTCCCTTTTTATGGGGAAAAGTGAATAAGGGTGCGAATGTACGTGAAAGATACGATATCTATGAACTACGGCAGTGTTTTTCAAACTTTATGGTGCTACGGCCCATTATGATATCTTAAATTTTTTCGCGACCCCCGTAACTCGTTTCTAATATTACCTATAACTTAGTGCTGAAAGATGTAATAAAAGTTGTAAATTCGATCAAAGGTAAAAATTTGCAAACAATTCTATTGCGAATAGTATGCGTAGAAATGGGTGTACTTCATCACTTATCACTCAGAGGTTAGATGGCTTTCGGGAGGAAGGGTTTGGCACGCGTTATAGAGCTTAAATCAGAATTATTAATGTTTGTACACTATTGTTGCTGATTATGTTGCGTATTGAAAATAGTATAATCTTCCCGGTATCTTTGACCACTCATGAAATCTTATGATCGCGAGACTGCAAAGAAAGGGACGAAAACATAATTACAGAAAAAGATAAAGTTAACTGATTTCTAGCAAAAATTGAGTTGTGGACAACATTTTTACACAGCATGCAGTTTGCGTATGCGTATGCAGTTTGATGCAAGGGAACTTGCATGGCTAAAATCATTCAAGAAATATCAACAGATATGGTGGAGCGCTTGCAAAGTTTAAAAACCAACTTAAATGTTATTTTTCAACTGAAATATTGATTGGTGATGGAAAGTTGGATTTTGGATATATATTTTTTATATTGAGTCCGTTGAGCTGGCCTCGCGCCTCTGCGAAAGGAGCACCATTTCAATTGATGCTTTGTGGGTTAAAAGAATGGCTGAATATCCACATTTAGTAAAAGAAGCCCTTAAAGTTTTGATCCCATTTGCTACTTCATATCTATGCGAGCTGACGTTTTCAACAAATAAACACAATTTATTGATTTATCATAAAATTAGTTGTTTTAAGGTTAACCTTTTAATTTTCAAGAATTTGACTTTTTTAAGTTAAAACAAATAATTTAACCAGCCTGTCATAAGTTTATCTGAAAGCTGAACTTCGCGACCCCCCTGGATAAATGCCGCGACCCCCCTGGGGGTCGCGACCCACACTTTGAAAAACACTGAACTACGGTTTTGAACGTACAGGGTCAGGGTCCAACTTCACAATTGCTTACACAAATATCGTTATCGTCTAGCTACGATCTCTATACGCTAATATACTCGTAGAAGAGCAGTAGAGAGACAAGGTACGATAACGAAAAGCTTAAGCGATTGTGACGTTGCCGTTAAGATAAAGCAGTAAATTGCAATCACTAAATTTTTTTAATCAATGTATGTGCTGTCACATTGCAAATAGAAAAAAAACTACATACACATATTATGTGTACCGCTTTCACAAAATCCAAAAAATATAAAAACAGACGACGGTCTGTATAAAAATGATAATAGACCCACCTAAATAACCACTCCGGTCTGATCTAATAAGTGCAAGTGAATCATAGACGCGCTGACCTCTTGACACATAATTATGATCCCACAGGATCATGCCTCATCCATTACTGGTACTTAAATAAACCAGATGGCTGACTGTGCCCTTATGGCTTCATTATAGTTGTGAACCTTGGCACGAATCGATGGAGGATTAATAGTTATTTGTTATACAAGGGGGCAAAGTTGTATTTTAACGCCGAGTGTGGAATTGAAAACGAGCAAGTGAAAGGATTCTATAGTTGAACCACGAGTGAAGCGAGTGGTTCGAGAATAGAATCCTGAACTTGCGAGTTTTTTAACACACTTCCCCTCACTATAGCGAGGAAACTACAACGCAAAAAATGCGTTTATCACTGCTTCCAGTAGTTCCACAGGTGGTAAATCATCTTTATTACTAGATTCACCTACTTTTATCAATTTTAAAGCAGTTAATTTGACTTTATTCAAGGTCAAATTACTTTACCCACTAGTGGATAAAATGCGTTTTTACCCGCTGGTATTAAAGGACAAAACACGTGTTTCCGAGCTAGTGAGGGGAAAAAGACTTTGTAAAAAATGCAGCATGTTCGATATTTAAGTTACCTATATAACTTAACTCTAACATGCCAGTTTTTAACCCCCGACGCAAAAACGACGGGGTGTTATAAGTTTGACGTGTCTGTCTGTCTGTGTGTGTGTCTGTCTTTAGCATGGTAGCTCCCGAACGGATGAACCGATTTAGATTTAGTTTTTTTGTCAGAAAGCTGAGTTAGTCGGGAGTGTTCTTAGCCATGTTTCATGAAAATCGGTCTACTATGTCGCGGTCGGGGATTTTTTCAAACTTTTTTTTTGTGGTTAGGTTATATCAGTAGAATAAGGCGATGTATTTATTTACCCAATATATGTACTTACTATAGATCTGTTCTTACCTGCCTACATCCTTCATATTTCTATTTTCTTCTTTACTTTATACGTCATTGTCTATTATTATTACTATTGTATAAATTTAAAAGTTGAACAATTACTTGGACTTCTATTGTTTCTGCTTATTAAAAATCTATTGCAAAATGTCTATAAATTATTTGTAAATAGTATGCACAGTCACGCTATCAATAAAATTAACATTATACCTATTGTCTTCGGTTAAAACCGTGATAGTTAGTTATGAACTAAAACTGTGAGAAAGGATTACGAGCACAGAGCGCATAATTTTTTTTTAATTTGAATATTAACATAATAATTGCGTTGCATTCATGTTCAAGAAATGTAAGTGATAAGTTTGTCGATGTCAAGATTTATTTTTGTACTCCTCAAGTGCATGACACATGCTTCCTCTCTTTACTTCTGCACTTATCTACTTATTTAGTATCTAACTACTACCTAACATAAAACATACCTAAGTTGTAGGAAATCCAATAAGTATAGTTATCCCTCTTTTTAGTTTTCCAAAAAGTGAAACGGAATTATGCACGCTGCATAAAATTCGTTACATTCAATCTTCAAACCTCTCATCATTGAAGATAAACTAAACGAGATAGTGATTTGAATCGAAGAGACATTGTATCGAGGGTCTGTCACCGGAAAAGGACAAATTGCTCCTTTCAACAGTAATTTCATTAATGTTAAAAAGACCCCCGGTCCCCCGATGATTTAAAACTATCATTATTTTAGGGCTGTCAACAATGCTATTTTGGTATTTTTAGTGGTATGAGAAAAAATGTCTGTTTACATGAGTATGTTTGCGAGCGTTAGTGTTAATGTGTCAATTTTGTGATAATCTTGTTGACTTTGAAATACGACGATTTTAATTTATGAATAATCGTTTATTAAACTTTTTACCCATACAGAAAGGATCCTAACTGAAACTTTAGTCAACGTTTTTGGATTTTTTTCTGCTCCACAGATCACAACCAAATTTTGAACGAAACGAAAATTAGAAATGGAAGTAAAAATATCTTCTTAGCGAATTAGCGCAAATAATAGTAAATGTCAAAAAAAATTTAAGTACTTAAGCAGAGTAGGACCTATTAAATAAGTAGGGTAGAGCCTAGAACGTATGTACTAGATGGTGCAAACTACAATATAGGCCAGAACGTTCTGGCCTATATTGTACTATACCAATAGTATTCGCGATTTCACACTCGTACTACAAAGCAGGCAGTACCGATTGTTCACATTGTTGAACATAATGAGTGCGTGTGATTAATGGTTCGATACCGCACAAGCCTATTCGTTTTATTTATTTACACAAGTGATTGAAAAGAAAATATTCGGCGAATTGGCAACCCTATTTTGAATTAGGTCAGAAAATGTTAATAAATAATGAACTACTGGTAATTAGAATGTAGGCCATTCTGACAATATAGGTACACTGATTGATGTATACATACCTAATTATTTTACTTAGTTTTATCGATAATAAAACGTGTCAAAGTCTAGTCAAAGGTCCCATCACTTTGTCGCTTACCATAAAAATTATTATTTATTATACAAATAACCTGTCAATGCGACTTTAATGTCCCTATGGAACTTAGTGGAACTTTCTTCTTGAAAATTACACATATCTATTATCATAGTAAATTGTCTTTCTGTGGCGTCAATAAGAACGATGTCATCGGAAACTAACAGAATTTCATCCTTATTTTATATGAAGTGGGCTATGACTTTGGGCATGGAATATTACATATTGTCTCTTGGATGTTTGCTTTATGTGTAAATATTGACAACCACGATAAAATAAGCATGACTAAACCATTTAGCTCAAACTTACAATAGAGCGAGCGTTACCGCGAAGACATGGCTGTTTTCCAACTACATTCAGAATATCTGTCTGCCAATCTTCATAAAACAGATACAATTAAATCAATATATTTACGTGGTTCTGTATTTTCACAACAAGCATTGGTTTTTATAATGCAAATGCGATTGCGATGCGATTCTGTTTCTGTGTTTTGTAAGTGTTTGTCACGAATTGACTGAAAAGGTTTCATGAATACTTATTGTAGTCTGCTTCTTAAAGATAATATTATTTTCCAAACATTTTCTGAAAGACGAATGATATGAGTACCTATATGAAATTCTCTGTTAAACATTCCATCTAAATCTTTTCTAAAAACAACAGCAGAAGTGGCAGAACATAGCCAACCAATTCCAACTAAATATAATTTGAGGACGATAGGCCTATAAATAACAAACAAAGCCGTGTCTTGAAGAATAATAATATCAGTTGTTTTGATTCAGGCAAAAATACACGATCGAAAGGGTTCAGAGACTTCCCTAAAGTATATCATGCATGATTACTAAATGGCAACTAAATCGAGATAATATAGTATTTTTTATTTCGTTATACTTGAAGATAAGAGACATATAATTTTGAGGAAACTTTTTATTTACACACAATTCGATGCTTCCAATTTTTCGCTAGCTCTGTATTTAATTTTTGTTTATTTATTGAAACCCCTCGTTTACTTCTCAATTACATAATTTCGCTAATTACCTACATGAATATATAGGTACAAATACAAACATTTATTTTGCAAGTAGGCCATAAGGGCTATTTTACAAGTCAATTTGCACAAAACATGAAATATACATTCGTTTAAATTACATGAAAAACATTCAGATATAAATACAACGGCTGGGTAAACTTTACGTTTAAAATAATCTTCCAGATTATAAATAACAGAGACGTATAGTCTATATAGTCAATAAATTTAACAAAAAAAATCCAGATGTAAAAGGTCCCCGATATCATAATCTCTATATTTACCATCTTCATTTCTGTGTTTAGGAACTTGTTACTTTTTATACCATTCAGCAAAATTGCTCACAAATCTGTACGACATCTGTTTACCAAGAAAAGTAAAATAAAGAACCTCATCATAAAAGCCCATTCTAATTAACTCAGTTGTCATAGTACCTTGAAGGTATTTAGCTACCTTCATACCACGTAAACATTAAACAAATTAAAGGTCAAAAGGTACTTTACATTGGACAAATTCCACGGTAACCTTGGATGGACATTACGCTAATGGTGATGAAATCCCTTTACACTGGGATGCTTCTTGTTTACGCTGACATGTCAATGTCGACCTATATTTACTAATGTGCCAATTCGGACTGACTAAATGATGTCATTTAGCTATCGTGTATTTCGCTCGTTCTTATTGGTCATGCACAGGCGTGGGCGGGACGCAAGATAACTGTAACATCATTATATATTATCCTGATGTTGGTGTACGTTCGAATCGGTCTCGAAGTTCGTTACAGCATCAATGAGGCATTGGGATTATGCGATGAACATCTGAATTCGATATTTCAAATTTTGGCCGTTAAAATGACGAAATATCCAGCTGGTAGGTAGTATGAAACGTGTCTCGATTTAGAATGTGACGCCGTTTTGGTCCTTGCTATATTAGATGGTGATGAGCTCATGATAAATGAATTTTCCCAGAAAACAAACATTAGGTTATAGACTCTGACAATTAAAAATGTATTTACTTTTTGGTTCTAGCAAGTAAATTCAAAAACGCATGGTAGGCTGTGTTAAATTACATTTATATTTATTTTATTTATTTTTAGATAGAATGTACCTAGTTAATAGTAATGTACTAACTAACGAGAATGTGATATCTAAAAGACTAAAAGGAATAGGTATCTATAAAGAAAACACAATTTTATTTAACGATATGAATCTACGTTATGAGTTTTATATTAATGTACCTAATTACCATAATAAAAATAACGATTCAATTAATAATATTAAGTATAAGTCATAATATTATCTATTATCCGAAACAGTGCTCAGCTCAGAGTTATGAGAAAATATTGGCACAGGCGCACATCAAACACTACCCGTTATCTTGTTGACGAACTATTACTCGATGATGGATTAAACCAATGCACGTATGTTGCATCTTCAATGCACAGATATGTATCGTGTCATTTAGGATAATAGTCAGATTTGTCAGATCTAACCTTTAATAGTATATTCCGAACCAGGGCACCTATACTTAGGTTAGGTTAGGTCTAAATATCTCTTTCCCCTCCAGAAAAAAAAAGGTCTAAATATCTCTAACCTGAGCCAATATAGTAGCGTATAGCCAATAGCATAGTTAACCATTGGCGATACGCATCTGCCTCTATTGCATCATTATGGAAGAGTGATAAGAGAAATAAATAGGACACTCTTCGAAGCGCCAACGATTGTACTCTTGGTTACAGAGCTCTACAGCTTTAAGAGGATGAGGCTTATCAAAATCGGACAAGCAACATTGCTAAATGTTTATACATACAAAAGCTCGATTTAGGAAACCTTCATAGATTATAAAAAATAATCAAGACAGTTATAGTAGATGGTAGTATGTATACTATTTTTTTAAAGATTTTTTCCTATTGTTCAGTCCTTCACTACACATTGTTTTTATACCGACTCTGCAGAATTTTCTTATTTTTATGTTACGTATTTTAGAGGCACGCACTTCAATCGGGATTTCATAGTTTATTATGCCATTAACAGACACAAATGATAGCTGCCTTGCATAATATAGGTCATTAAGTCCTTCATGTCAAGACGCACTTTAATTTGATGTTCCAGTGACCTATGGTGACCCCATTTCACCAGGTCACGGGAAAGTGGGGGAACTGAACAAAGAATGGCGATTAACCTTCTAACTATTTACTGCGTCTCCATATTGGATAACGTTAAATTTAATTATGTTGGTTTAGGGCCAAAGAAAAAGATGGCGGGTACAAATTTGTGCAGTATCTAAGATGCTAACATTATTCGTGGGCATGACTAAACCTACTAAAAGTTAAAAAGAGTATAAAATGTATGAATCTTATGACTGCTATGCCATTAGCTAATAGGTTAACGATAAAAGCTATTAAGCAATTCAGTAGTAGTAGTAGTAGTCTTTATTGTACAAAAACACATTAAAAAAAAAAAGCATACATTGAGATGTGAAGTACAAAGGCGAACTTATCCCTTTGAGGGATCTCTTCCAGTTAACCTTTGAGTAAATGAGAAATTCGGTGCATGGATCAGATTATGTTACATTGTAAGTTAGGTAGGTACGCCCTACCTTCATATTTACTGAGTGTATTGTAGGGCAAGAGTTATAAGGTAATGTAATACCTACGTCTAAAAGAATGACTAAAATATATGGAGAATAGAGAACAGAGGGACCCAGTTAAAGTATCTGTTACTGATTGTATAAGGAGAGCGTTCTTGAAACGACAGACTGGTATCATGCCGGTGGGTCAGCTAAAGCATCGCTGGGAAGACAGGATGGTCAGTGTGGCGGCGAATTTGCTCCAGTACGAAGACATCAGTAACTGGTGAGAGGAAGCACAGGGTCGAGACAGGTGGCGCACTCTCGTTTTGGAGGTCAAAATTCGTTTTGGATTACTGAGTTCTGATTTTAAAGCGATATAACGTATGCTATTAAATCTTTAATTAAGTAAATATTTTTTATACCCAAGCAAGCAAGCACGATTGAATTTTTTTTTTAGCCTGCGTTAGTGTCCCGCTGCTGGGCAAAGGCCTCCGCTCTCTTCCTCCACTCGACCCTATCCTATCACTCGCATTTCCCCACCAGTTGGGATAAAAAATTTCCAGGTCGAAATTGAAATTTTGCGACCTGAATAATAGCATTATAAGTAATTTCATTGAAATCATGAGATGCATTTGTCCAAGTTGCTTAGACACGAACGGTCCCGTTAAATCGGTCAATTGCGTGCAGCCTTTTGCAGTTTAGTCAATGGCATACCTAGCTGTTAATATTATTTATAAATGTAATTTTATTGGAAACTTCATTGCGATTATCAGTAATACCTATTTTTTTATAATTACTTACCTGTTGTCTAGTTGAACATTAGTCGTTCATATTTTATTGCTGACTTGTCAATTGCGTGCCTCTTTTATTATTATTTATAGTTGAAGTTTTATCCGCAACTTCATTGTGATTATCAGCCTTTTATTGCAGTCTAGTCAATGTCGTACTTTTTTACTTTTTTTAAATTAAACATAACTACTCGAAGATTTGTTATACCTATACCTATACCTCTTTACAAGATTCGATATTGTTTTATGGAGTTATTATGAGTGTAGGTAAAAATATAATTAATTTTCTTTGTTTGAAAGATATTACTTAGATTAAACATACTTGCATTTTTTTCGAATACGTAACGTGGAATTTCTGGAAATAGGGGCTCGTGTACAGAAACACAAAAAGGGCCCAATAATTTACATCGAGTAAAACATAGCAAAAGAAAGTTAAGCCACTGTTTCCTGCACTTTCTTATCGCCCCATTAATACTCAAATGTAGTTAAACTAGTTAAAGAAACGAGGTTACAGTTGCACCTGTTTTCAGCCACCAATTGCCGTACCTACACGATCCCTCGATAACGGTATGACGCATGCGGACTAGCTATTAAGCGCACAGTCAGCCAACCATATCTCATACGCAATTAAATGACAGTCAATGCTACCTTAAGGTAATTAATTTAAGGGCTATTTTCCTTTAGCTAATTATATTACAGTTTAAATATGCCTTGCGTAATAGCCAAGTTGGTTCCTTCTCGCTTAAGATTTAATGAGCTATGAAGAATAAAAGAGCCATTAAAAGGTGGATACGTTATTGTTTACAAATTGAGTTTACTAACAAACGAGTACTCAATAATTCCGGATAGTTGAGGAATGACTAACGATGAAATGAGATGAATATAGACTGAACTTCTGCAAGCATGAAAGTGCAAAAGTCGCGCTCACAGAAATACGTATACTTTTACCCACTAGAATGATAAAAAATCGCCGAGGTAAAATTGAAGGACAAAATTGTAACACTAGATTACGTAACATGACTGCGGACACGCAGTTCTGTTCGGCCCTTTAAATCATTAAATAACTAATTGGAGGACAATTACAAAATCACGGTTAGTTAATTAGATTAGGTACTATGCAGACGAGGCATGTTTACAGTCAATAAGGTTTCAGACTGGTACCAAGTACTATTGGGTACTACACAGCTGCAAAATACAGAGCACAGACATAACTGACATGTTACTACCTAATATGGCTTCATGCAAAACAGCGCTTCGATTTCTGAATTCAAAACGGATTTATGCTGACGGATCACGAAAGCAAAGTTTCGATTTACCAATAAAATTTCTGAAGTTTGTGCTTTAAAATCATAAAAACTTCATTACTTTTTGTAGTCAAATTGATATGATAAATTTGCATGCTTGAGCAGTTTCACGTCGGATTCAATGTCGTCTCATTGTCGTTTCCGAGTTGCCGTGACGGATGGCAAAAACCTTAGCATGGATGCAAGGGCCTTGCGGTACTTTAACTCAAGTCTGTCATTGTTTGACCGAAGGTTGACACCGTTCCTGTCTCACAATGAATAGTGTTTTGAAGCACTCATTGGAGTGTAACTACGACTGAGACAGATGTTAAAAACGTGATAGTTTACATGGATATGTATCTAAACTAAGACGGTTTAGCTAGGCTTAATCGCTTGATTGATTAAATATTGAGGTCAAGACTTGATGAAGCGCCACTTCTATCTACTGGAATAGAGGACTATGCCCAGCACTTCCAGCAGTGCCCCTTATCCCTGTATCTCCCAGTATCCCATTAGCAGTAAACGTCAAATTGGAAATATATATCTTTAGCTCTACCCTACTATTTTTAAGATAAAGGAGCCCTTGAGGTTTAATTGCATGATACTGTTTTGATTTTTCAATGAGGGTCCTGACTTCCTGATCCCGACTCTTTCATGATGGGAATGGCAAACAGAGATTAAATCAATATAGAGACGAGAATAGAACTACATAGTAGTTTTACTCGTATATTTAGCTGCACAACATAGTTTTAACGGCACTTAGTTCACGAACCTACGATGGCATCTCGGAATCGAGTTCTATAAAACATCAATTCATTATTCTTTATTCAACACGTACATTGATAAAAACAGTTTGAATGGATTTCCCATTGTTACGGTAATGGTGTATGACAATTGTTACTGTTTCACTACAAGCTTCTGACATGTTTGTTGGCTGTTCATCTTGAAATTGCTCTATTATGTATTGTTAGGCCAAGATTACAGATCAGTGATAATTTTATTGTTTGTTTATGCGTTAAAATATAAAAAAGGTTATTTTAACTTGTTTTTATACGCCTAATGTAGACCTATACATATTAACTTCTTGTCAAACTGTGACTTGAACTGAGTTTTCTGAAACCATCAGATTTTTTTTTGTATTTACAGATCGCTAAAAAATCAAACCAAAGATAAGAATCTTCAGCAAAAGTAACTAGTATTAAGGACTAAAGTTAAACGAATATGTTACCTATGTCAAAGGAAGACGTCCCAACTCAAGTGCGTTTAATAATAGTACACACACCCACAGAATATATAATAGTACAAGTACAGAAGGCTCACTACTTTGATATTCACAAAATGCCGCCATTCAAAATTTTTACCTACATTAACAAACGGACCGCACGTGAGCAGCCGTCATTGAATTATACAGGGTGTAAACCTAATACGGGCGAACCTCTTAACGGTGGTAAGTATAGGACATAAAAAATGGAATTAGATAACTTTTACTTAAAATTGAAATATTTTTTTTATCCATACAAATTAATTCGGCCCGCAACGTAATGCAAACACACTCGCGTTAAACGCTCGTTGACAGTTGTCATTGATTGTCATCGCAACCACGTTTACAGTACATTGCTGCTGGGAAATTTTTCAAAAATTAATTATGGGCTGAAAATTAAGAGTAACTCAAAAACACCTCTTAATTAATGATAACAATATTGAATTATATGCCTGGTTTCATTTATCGCCCTTATTACGTTTACGCACTGTATTGCGCCGCGCGAAGGTCGTCACCACTGAATGGGCCGCGAACTTGCGGCCCCCGGTATGTACTTGTAGCGCGGCGATAGAATCGCGAAGTGAGCTACCCCGTGTTTTACTGAAAAACCAACCTCTAATCAACCTTTTCCTTATTTCAGGAGAGTCAGTCCGCTGCTGGACGTGCTCGTCGGACCTCCACAACAACTACTGCTCGGATCCCTTCATGGCCGGTCGGATCGACAATCCTTATGGAGTGCAGTTGTCTAACTGTGACGCGAACACTGGCGCCACCTACCCTTACCTCACCTCTTCTAAGTCGGCGTGCAAGAAGCAGAGGAAATACGGTGAGTCTCATTGGGTCATGATGAGGGGTATTGGCAACGTCTGGTCATTGCTGCTTAGATATTTCCATGGCCAGAAGGATTAGCAAAGCTTATGATGTCTAGCTGACTAACTTTCACACCAACACTGACGTCAGCTACGTCTTCCAAGTCAGCATGCATGAAGCAGAAGAATTATGGTGGATCACATAGGTAGCTTCCCATTAGTTAAGTGCACAGTACCTTCTAACTGCTCGATGCTATTCATGGCCGGTCGCATCAACAATCCGTATGGCGTGCAGTTGTCCACCTTTACTTCGTCCAACTTTGTCCTTTACTCGTTACCTCGTCCATGTCCAGAACCAGAGAAAATTAGTTTTGTAAACATGCCGGTAATACCTGCCCAAAAGGTGTTAATATCTGTTTTTGGCTGGTTGGATCGGCAATGCGTACTTATTGCGTACGGTACAAGCTGTCCATCTGTGACGCCAACAATGGCGCTACGTAGGCACGTATCTTTACTTCACCTTGTCCAAATAGGAGTGCAAAAAACAGGAAATAATTATGGTAATTGTCATAAATATAAAGTCAACACCTAGTCACTGCTACTTAGATATGTTCATCGGTCGGTCGGAGCTGTACCTATATCGTAAGGCGTCTAGCTGACCAACTGTGACCGTGGCTAACATTAGTGCCATCTATTTCGTTCATCAGCTTGCAAAGATAGAGGGTGATTGCAGAGTTTCTAAAATATCCACTACCAGTAGGTAGGTATAGTTTATTTAACACCTAGACAACCGTTGCTTAGATTTATGTACGGCCGGATCCATAATCTGAATGATGTGCATCGCTCACGGTGCATCCGTCACGTCATACTATGAAGCCAATACAGCTATCCTCCTCACCTCATTCTGTTCAGCGGAAGGTAATTACTATTTTATTTACTTCGCAACGAACAACTAATAGGTACCATGAAACGATACTCAATTACTCACGATAAGAGTTTATATGACTTACCTTTTCGTCTCGTTTACCTGCAACAATCAAAATTTTACAAATGATTTCTGGCACAACTAATAAAACAAATTACCGTTTTGTATAATATGAGGCCTTCTTTAAATTTCAAGTAATTCAGAAACAGAATCATAAAAAAATAAGTTTGGTTTTTGATCGTTATGATAATCCTCGACTATAATTCACAATATTTAACAAAAGTTTACATACCTAAGTTGATAGATACTTAGCTTAGATATAATATACCTACACTACAAAGGGAAAACTGTATTTTTACTAGGGACTTCCCGCAGTTAAGCAACATCATGCTGTCTCACAAATTCCAAACCACACCTAAACTATAAAACGTAGGTAGCTGTAGCTACGTAGGATTTTGTGTTTTGTCGCATTTCAAAAACATTATGAATATTAGTTAGTAGGTACCTACAACTACAATGAAAAACATTTTTCAAATAATTAATAGAGCTAGCAGTAGCGGCGGGACATTAAAGGAGCTTGATTCCCATTGGCTTACCTACCTACTTATGTCAAGATAGTATATACTCCTATACATTCGTATACTACTATATACAATAGTATAATAATTCATCGATAGTATATTATACTCCTATACATCGCATTGGGAAACTGTAAAGATAGCTGTAAGACTTATAATAACACTGATGATGTTGTTACACTACAAGTTTCGAAAACAAAACAAAGCCAACTAGCAATGCAATGATAAGTTTAACACACCGCCTCTGATAACTTGACTTGACACTCTTACCTACTTAACCTCTGTATAACGACCTACACTCTTGATAGCCGAAAATAAATACTCTTGATAATGTTAAATACCTTTCATGCTGGAGCTTTACACAATGTGTCAATTAAGTGTAATTAGCTAACATACATAACCCACTATCGGTCCAGACCGGCCAGCCTAGCGGGTAGTGACCCTGCCTGCTAAGCCGCGGTCCCGGGTTCGAATCCCGGTAAGGGCATATATTTGTGTGATGAGCACAGGTATTTGTTCCGGAATCATGGATGTTTTCTATGTATATAATTATTTGTATATTATAGTTGTCTGAGTACCCACAACACAAGCCATCTTGAGCTTACCATAGGCCTCAGTTAATCATATGTAAGAATGTCCTATAATATTTATTTATTTTACATAAGTTCAGATCGGTGACATGAAGGTCATGGATCATCGACAATGTAATATATAATAGGTAGTTTTAGATGGCAGTACATGAACTTTTAAAAGGGCATTCGGGTTTTAAAGCAAGATATGGAGGTAAGAAAAGTCAGCGTCCCTTCTACGATACGTCCGAATTTTGCTCGGAAAGTGATGGCCCTTTTTAAAACTGGAATTTGGAGACTCTCACTTTCTCCATTCATTTCCCTGATTTATTCGGTATCGAATGACGACTTCTGAACTTACGGTAGCTACATAGAAGTTATTTCTCCGTAATCGTTTCTCACAGCGTTTAACAGTCCCTTTGACCTATTTACGTTTTTAATTGCCCTGACCTCGCGCCTAGGTTACGTTTGACTGATAAAGTTTAGTGCCTTATCAAGGCTGCGGTGACTCATCTCATCTGTTAACACTGTTTCTCGATCGCTAATAATTCTCGTACAGTCAACCAATTTGAATTTGGCCACTGTAGAACCTTTTCACAGTAAACGTCAATGTGACTTCTTTTGGCAAATAGAACACGGTTTAAATGATACAGGGTTCTAGAGTGGCCTAGGATTCAAATTGGTTCACTGTACAGTCGCCATCAGATATATCTTCTCTATAGATATTCTCAAAAAATCTAAACTTACACTCTATCTTTGACAATAGAGTTAAACAAAGAAATGTTGACAATGTTTTTGATAGCCTTGCCGGTGTAAATTAGATTAAGATCTCAGAGCCGCCAGACCATCTTAATTTTGTTAAGTATGAAACAAATGGGATAATGTAGAGTTAGTATCGTGATTTATTGTCTGCATATTAGCTAGTTCGATCCAAAGGCCAATTTTTTTGCTATAAGGTATAAAAAAAACACTAACTCTCCTTAAATTCTCAAGGCTGATAGGTCTAGAAGAGTGTTCATACACTACCGTCCAAAAGTTTAAGACCAAACACGATATATGCAAATAATCAACATTTCATGAAGTTCCTATGAGAATATTACTTTTCAGTACCTACAACCGACAAAATAAAGCGTATAACAATTTTTAAAAAGGGATCATAATAAGAAATAAAAGCTAAACGTTTTTCTCACCGAAAAATCCTCCTCGACGCTTTTTCACTTCCGAGCAGATTCTTGGCATTCTTGCTATAAGTTTGTGTAGCGTTTCTTGGCTAATGGATTTCCACTCGTATTGCAGTATCTCCCATAGAGCTAGCTGTTGCAGATGTCGGACATTGTCTTCGGACTCTACGGTCGAGTTCATCCCAATAAAAGTTCGATCGGATTAAGGTCTAGGGATTGCGGTGGCCAAATAATATTTTTTACCACACCTTGGTATTCTTTATTGACTGTGTAGCTTCTACAGATCTTTGCTGAGTGTTTGGGATCATTGTCTTCTTGCAGAACAAATGGGTTGCCGATCAATATTTTAATAAGATTACGTTGTTTTCTATTGATTCCAAATTTAGTTTGATGATTTTTAGAAGGGTTTATAATAATGACACAGAACATTGTGTTTGGTCTTAAACTTTTTGACGGTAGTGTATATTGGTGAGCACCCGTTTCGATATATCTGCTGGTGACTGTACTTATCTAAAGGTAAACACATGCAAGGAAATCGAAAGAGAAGAGACGCCTTCTCGAATATTCGCCGAATTATTATATGTGTGGGCGCGTATTGTGGTATTATTCTCAATCAATCCCATGGCACCTAGTCATATAGTACGTGCAAACTTGTGAATCGATTCTAATTAAGCGGTAAAAATAAACAAATGACTCTAGGGGCACTATAAGGTGATTGATGGTCTGGTGGTTTAATTAAGTAAGTGATGCTCGTCTGTACGCATGTTAGTATTTTATTTACCATTTTTTCCATTGGAAATAGGTTTACATTATGTACAAAATTACCCTGTGTAAAATTAATAACATAGAGTTGCAACGATTTTGATAGTCCTGCCCCTGTAACGCCGTTTTCACATTATCCGATCCGATATCGGATGTCGGAAAGATTTCCATAGAAAAAATCCAAGATGGCGCCTGTAATGTATGGGATATCGGTCCGACATCCGATATCGGATCGGATAATGTGAAAACGCACTAAGGGTTAAGTAAACGTCATCATTTCATCGAAGTTTGACGTTTAAAATAACAGTTGCACCGGTAAAAGGCTGTCAAAATTGTTGCTAACTTATCGTGGGTTGACTTTACGAAGGCACCAACATTTTTAGCAACACTGTGCACCGTCTATTGGGCGAATCAACTTTTTCTTGTCTGTTATTGCCATGGTTACGGTCCCCCGAGTCACACTGATTTTATGCAAAATTATGCTACTCAAACTATGCAAACATGCATTTTTCTCGTCTAACAAGCCCTTTCCTTAATTTGCCACCTACAAACATGGACAACATGCATGTTTGCACAATTTCAGTAGCATAATTTTGCATAAAACCAGCGTGACTCAGGGGACCGTAACCATGGCA
Organism: Leguminivora glycinivorella; assembly: GCF_023078275.1. Lineage (NCBI taxonomy): Eukaryota > Metazoa > Arthropoda > Insecta > Lepidoptera > Tortricidae > Leguminivora > Leguminivora glycinivorella. Next base: position 9,264,578 of record NC_062981.1, read on the forward strand.
ATAACAGGCAAGAATCAGTTGATTCACCCTATTGCATCGTCACTCAATTTTGATATGCTATTCAATTGCAACACTCTGTGAATACAATCACGCTAAGATACCTATGGGTTGCCACAAAAGTTGGCGAGAATTTTAAATTAAAACAAGTTCTACTGATTTAACCCAAATTTCCCATCAGTAAACAGCGTGCGCTCACGAAACGAAACGCTCGTAGACATCTATCTCTATCGCTCTTGCGTGTTGGCGCGACAGAGCCAGACAACCTTTCACGGAGTTTCGTTTTCGTTTCGCGTCGCAGAAATGCCATTCGACTACGGGGCCAGGGTACGTAGCCGAATGGCACAAACGCTCACGAAACGAAACGCTCGTAGATATCTATCTCTATCGCTCGTGCGTATTAGCGCGACAGAGCCAGACTACCTTTCACGGAGTTTCGTTTTCGTTTCGCGTCGCAGAAATGCCATTCGGCTACCGCACCAGGTAGGTTTCTACCCTCTGGCTGGCAAGCAGCCACTTTGCTGCCAATGATGGTGATTTTTCATTGGTCCATCGAAAAGAATAGTACATTACGATACAAGTGCGTAAAAAAGGAAGTTCGAAACGAGTGGCGATAAATTAAAACACGACCGAAGGGAGTGTTTTAAATCGACACGAGTTACGAATTTCCTTTTCGCACGTGTATCGTACGACATTTTTCAGTACAGATGAGCCTTCGAAGTTTCGACCTGTTATATAATGAACCACTTCTCGAACTAGTGCGTAAAAAAACGACCATCTGTACTGAAAAAATAGGTACAAACTGTCGGTCTATCTAGCTGAATAGTTATGTAATATTCCTTTATGAAGATCTCCCATAAGCATTCATTACATATTCCCCACGAACACATGTCCGCCTTATAAGGCTACTTAATTTACATTGTGCTTACCACAGTCTCTCAATGTCAACCTCACCTACCATTACACAACGTGGCCAGGGGTACTTATACATCATTCTATTGTGTTCTCTAATCGACGCTAATTACGTGATATACATCGTGTATGTAAGTATGTATAAATAAGTCGAGTGATACATATCGCGCTCCTACTCTTTGGGAAAACTTGGATGTGACAAGGTTGAAAATCTTGACACGCTGTGTGGTACCATGATTCATCTCTCAAGAGTAGGTACCTATACTACGTGTTTATTGTTCATGTCCTTACATAATTGTCCTTCAAGGGCGCCTGTAGTGTTACGGTGGTCATTTTATATTTTTTACGTGTCATTTAATGTTAGAATAATTTGTTTATAACAAAGTGCGTTGTTTTATATCAAAACATAGTAGTTTGGTAACTTGGCAGCATAAATTGTAAGTTTTAAATATATAAGTGGGTGATTTTACTTAATGACAATTATTTACTCGCCTGCACTGCAGGTAAACTAGGTACCTATAACATAACATTTATTATTTACCATTGACTCATGCCAGGCCCCGTAGCCGAATGGCATTTCTCCGACGCCAAACGAAAGCGATACGCCGCTGGCTCTGTCGCGCCAATACGCAAGCGCGATAGAGATAGATATCTACTAGCGCTTCGTTTCGTGAGCGTTTCGTGAGCGATTGTGCCATTCGGCTAGCCACCCTGGTCTCTTAATCTAGATGCCTACCTACTGTTATAAGTCATGTCCGCAATGAGTTCTATTTTTTTCTTTCAATTATACCTGCAACTACATTACTATTTGTGTAATAGGTCTAGCAACAAACAATGCCCCCACGTGCATAAGATACTTGCGATATTATCTCTGCGCAAGGTCAGAAGTAGGTAATGTGCTGTTATTTCTGGTGTAATAAAATACAGTGACTGCATCTTAAAATATAGATATATGTGTAACATACTAAAGGTAGGTTAGCTAGTCATGTTCCTCCAAATGTATTATGACATACCTACAAATAGGTACAGTCAGCCAAAAAAGTGGTTTACCACTTTTCGACCTTATGAGGTTAAAGAGATTCGAAAAGTGGTAAACCACTTTCTTGGCTGACCGTACCTACCTAATATTAGGTGAATACATACACCTACTCTAGGTTCTTACATAGTTTCTAAGAGTAAATGATGAAGAAAAAGTTAGAACGACAAGGTATAACAACTACCTATTACATTTTCCCACTGAGACACTTACGTAGATACACGATATTATTATTATGATTAAGTCCATTTACAAACGTCTTCTTCCTCCTCCTTTCTTACCCTTATCCCATGTTGTGTAAGATCGGTAGTCGGTACAGCATCTATTTCTTCCATTATCCTCTGTCTTTCGTGATCTTAACACCCACTTCTTTACATTAGCATTTCCCTATTATTCATTTACAAAATACTTCAGTCCTTTCACAATGCGTCAATGCAAATTTACACTTTGATAATAGAGGTACCTACCTAAACCATTTGCTGGAAATGGTGATTTTACAAATAACTTTTCCTGGCAAACCGCTTTTCTCCGTGATTATTCATCTCGGTTCAATGTAGCAGCCATATCCGTAGTTTCTAGTCAGTCTAGTTGCTCGGTTAGATTATCTCTGTATCTAAAAGGGAAAGTATGAGAAATAAATATCTTTTGTATGGGTATAGCTAGTACCTAGGTAGAGGTACATAGTATGGAGGATGCCACGAACCAAATTTTGATGAATAGTAGCTTGTTTAATGTAATTTAGTAGTAAGTAAGTAATATAATTATATTTATTATAATATAAGCGTATTGTTAATTAAGGATTATATTATACCTAGACATTCGAATACAAAAGAAAAGAAAAAGAAAAGAAAAAATTTATTAATAACATCAGTTATAGGTCAGTTTCCATTTTTACATTTTAGTACTATTCTACTTACAATGTATAGTGTTACTGAATAAATGAAATGAATGAATGAATGAAGTACAACGGTATTTTGTAGGTACTTATTGGAAGGGTTATTACTTTTTTTCCTAGCCTATTGGGGAGTCCCACTGCTGGGCAAAGGCCTCTCCCCTGGCTCTCCATAGTTCCCGATTCTCCGTTACTTCCAGCCAGTTGTTTAGGAAGTCGTCAAGGTTGTCCCGCCATCTTTGCCCGGGCCTACCCCGCCCACGCTTCTTCGTCGGCATCCACTTGGTGGGTATGTTAGCCCACCTATCCGGATGCATGCGATAGACGTGGCCAGCCCAGTCCCATTTGAGTCTGGCGGTTTTTCTGCCAAAGTCAGCAATGCGAGTCTTAGAGCGCAGCATGGTGTTACGGACGCGATCGGTCCTTAATCGGTCGGTTAATTAAGTTTTATTACGCTCAGTTTTAATTGGAATTAACAAAATCCATCTATCAGTCGATTTATTCGAAAGTTCAAATTGTGTCAATTTGACCCAATTTGAAAAAAAAACAAACAGGGAGGGTAGTTCGCTGCCATCATGTAAACATTGGCTCTACGGAATAATTTATTAAAAATGTAGTAGAAGTGTGTTTAATCATAGAAATTGCAGTCCTTCGTGTAAATATAGCTTGGACTGTCGTGGAAAAATGTTATTGGATTTCTGAACAGTGAAATAACAGTGTTATCAGTGAAAATCGCTACGTCAAGAACAAGACAAATTGAATAAACATTGCCCGAATTTTGGACCGTGACTATTACCGGTGAAGGAATAAGTGCTTTATCGCGGACAACAGTGATGAAAACGTTTGGTTTTTGCGAAAATCGTGACGAATAAGTTTTATAAAAACATTCAACTGCCGTTGCGCCATCTGTTGTTCACCATCTGAACTTTCAGACTTTTTCGATCCTCGCGAACCTAGTGGAGATGCAGCATAGTACCAGTGTCGTACAGCGCCATCTAGCGCGCAACGATTGCAATGGCAAGGCCTGCATATGCCTAATGGAGCGGAGCGATACATCGATGAGGTCGACGTGGGAGGTCAAATTTGCAGCTCATGTCCACTAGACGGCGCGAATATCAAGATATATGGGATTTAATTTAATTCAATTATGATAATTATATGTATCTTTATTTTATTCAGTTAATTTTATTTTATTTAAATTTAAATTCTAATTGTATGTATAGGTAATCTTATAATTAATTTAAGTGTGATTTTTTTACATTATGTGATATTGTAACTTCTTTTCTTGATATAAGTACATATTGGAATTTTAATCTTTCCTTGGTTTTTGCTATTGACATAATTATGTTTTAAAAAATAGTGATAGTATACATGACAGTTAACACAAATATTTGAACTGATAATCATAGTGATAGATAATTTTACAACTTTGACCTTAGGTAATTTATGTAATTTTTTTTACGATAATACCCAATTGTGAAATTATTATTTTGAAAAGGTTCTGTTTTGATGAGGTTTTTGAACCTTGGTGGATTTTTAACTATGATGTTTGCCTTGTCCCTTTTTTATGTTTTTTTTTTCTCTAACTAGCTTGTTGCCATAATATATTGTGTTCATACTTTTTTTTTATGCTTAACTTTTCTCGATTGTATGTATACGCTATCGCTAAATAAATAGTAATAGTTCACGACCACATTAACCAAACGTGTAGTTACTTATAGTGTGAAAATATAAGTGTTTGGGATTCATATTTAATTTTGTTTGATGCTAATGGCTACCCCAATTGCTTCGCCGCAGGCCCTCCTCCTGGAATGTCCAATTTGTTCCGACCATAAGCTGTACAAAGGCCAGCGGGGCCTGAAAATACATTGTATTCGTGCCCACAGTCCCCGTATTGATAAGCCGTGTATTCAAATATCAGGCCAGGGTCCGACTGGTGGTGGTGCGGATTCAAGCCCAGCTCATGCTTCGCTTGCTCAATTATTGGCAGGTCTTAAATCAGGGTCTAAGATAGCAAAAAGAATACCAAGGGGGCACGTGCGTTGGCGGCGCGAAGTTTATCAGAGTGCATATCCAAGGTGGTGTCAGACAATAGTTTCTCAGCTTGGGAAAATCTTCTTTCTTTTGCATATACACATTTTCATGTGCCTCGTATAAAATCAAGCCGCAGTTTAACCGCCATCATTAAGGGAAACTTATCGAATCCATCTTTTCCAACTTCAGAGTCCACCGATTTTCATTCCGTGATAACTCAGACGACCCAAACCAATAATGATAAACACAAGTGCAGACAAATTGAGCAGAAAGTGTCCGACGGCGACTTAAAGGGAGCAACGAGGTTACTTTTCTCAAGCGACTCTTTGGCGTTATATTCCCCTGATGTGCTCAGTGCGCTGTTGGATAAACATCCCTCTGTTTCATCTTCCTCTCTTCTCTCTCAGCACGGGCCGAGGCCGCCAGCAGCCTCACACCAGCCGCTCCAGGTGTCTAAAGATGCAATTCGTCAAGCAGTGCTCTCTTTTCCGGCGGGCTCAGCTGGTGGGTTGGACGGTATTACTCCACAACATTTAAAAGATTTGATTAGCCCACTAGCGGGTGATGCCGGTGAAACTTTACTGGAGGAGCTGACAGCGTTGACGAACTTAATGCTGGCGGGTAAAGTTTGCCAGGAAATTGTTTCGGTGTTGTACGGAGCTAACCTAATTGCACTAAGGAAAAAGGATGGGGGTATTCGGCCCATTGCCGTTGGTAACACTTTTCGCCGACTTACATCTAAGGTTTGTTGCCGCCAGTTCCATTCTCGTTTGACTGAAAAGTTTAAGCCCGTTCAGCTGGGTTTTGGCCTTAAAGGGGGATGTGAGGGAGCAGTACATGCAGTCCGCTCTTTTCTTGACAACCAAAATTTTGAGGTGCTCGTGAAAATTGATGTTTCCAATGCTTTTAACTCTATAGACCGTGGCATTCTTCTGGCTCAGGTCGAAAATGAACTTCCAGAGGTCTACGGGTATTTATGGCAATGCTATGGATCAGCATCAACACTCATGTACAGAAATAATGTCATTCCTTCTTGTGTGGGTTGCCAACAAGGTGACCCACTGGGTCCTGTAATTTTTAGTCTCGCAATTCACCCGATCATCACCCAGCTCACGTCTGATTTGAATTGTTGGTACCTTGACGACGGCACTATCGGCGGAAATATGTCAACGGTTTTAGCCGATTTAAAAACTTTGGTCGAACGGTTTGCGGAGGTCGGTCTATCGGTGAACTACAGTAAGTGTGAAATGTTTATTTCGGACGCCATCCCTCCTGACACCCGGTCGTCTTGGATAAACGAGATAAACCAACTCACGCCAAATATTTCGATTTTGTCTCGCACCACCCTCACCCTTCTGGGAGCCCCAATTTTAGAGGAAGCTATACCGGAGTCCATAGACTCTAAGATCGAACATTTTAATAAATGTTCTGATCTACTGTACAAAATTAACCCGCACATGGCAATTTACATCCTGCGCCTTTGCTTGTTTTCACCGCGGTTAATGTATATTCTCCGTTGCGCTCCCGTCTGGAAATTTCCTGCGCTTACTGCAACCGTGGACCGTATAATAAAGGAGGCCGTTGGTAAAATTTTAAATGTCAGTTTTGCTCCCTCGGGATGGTCTCAGGCTTCTCTCCCTATTAAGTTTGGTGGACTAGGTATCCGCCTTGCGGGCGATCTGGCGCTCCCGGCGTTTCTGTCTTCTGCCTACAGCACACTCCCTCTCGTCGGCGGGATTCTTCGTATCCCTTCAACCGCTGACGTGACGGTGGTGGGCCTGGCAGAGGCGGAAGTGGCTTGGGGGGCAGACCATTCCGCCGACCTTATCCCGGAAGAAAAGTCCAGTCAGGCGGCGTGGGACGTTATTAACGTCAAACTGCAGCACCAGCGACTTGTGCAGGAGTCCCGGGACCACCATGAGCGAGCTAGGCTCCTGGCGGTGTCAGAAAAAGAGTCGGGGTATTGGTTGCACGCGCTTCCTTCTCGCAACCTTGGCACCGTTCTTGAGCCTTGCGCTTTGCAGATCGCGGTTTGTCTTCGGCTGGGCATGAAGATCTGTGAGGCCCACGCCTGCAGTCGCTGTGCCCAGCCGGTGGATACTTTGGGACGGCATGGTCTGCATTGCAGGATGAGCGCTGGTCGTATTTACAGGCATTCCACTCTCAATGACCTAATTCGCCGCGCCCTCAGTACCGCCTCTCTTCCCGCGACTTTGGAGCCATCGGGTCTCTCTGCAGGGGACGGCAAGAGGCCTGATGGCTGCACTCTGGTGCCATGGAGCCTTGGTCGCCCTTTAGCGTGGGACGCGACCTGCGTTGATACGCTGGCCCCGTCCCACATTGAAGGGTCTACACGGAAGCCTGGGTCTGCCGCAGACCAGGCACAGACACTCAAGCGACGCAAGTATTCGTTCTTAATGAACGAATACGAGTTTGCGGCGCTTGCAGTGGAAACGCTGGGTCCTTGGTCGACTGACACGAAAAAATTCGTAAAAGAGGTGTCAGTTCGGCTAGTGGGCGTCTCAGGCGACCCTAGGGCGGGCTCTTTCTTTGCCCAGAGAATAAGTTTGGCGATTCAGAGGGGGAATGTAGCCAGCATATTGGGGGGTTTCCCGGAGGGAGATGAATTGGGAGAAGTTTTTTATATATAGTTTTTAGTTTAGTTTGTTTTGTGTGGTTTTATGTTTAATTGTAAATCTTAGTAAGTTAGTTAATTTTAAGATTTCGTGTGTCCGTCTTTAGAATAAGATTTATTATTAAGTAACTTCTTGTGTGTTCATGTGTAAATGTTGACTTTATGTTTTATGTATTGCAATAAACTTTAACAGCATGTAAAAAAAAAAAAAAAAAAAAAAAATTTTAAAAAAATAAACAAACATGGGACTACTGTGGCCATTTTAATTATTGGAAAGTGAAAATTATGAATAATTAACTAATCTAGCGAAGTCTCTACAACATAATCTGTAGAGGAAATGCTAATGTATGTAGGACCGTAGACGAAATTTTTCATAATGTGTAATATCTAGGCTTACCATTTTTATTGTACCATTATATTTAAGTAGTTTTAAGGCTTCAAACACAATACCTGTATTGGTTTTTTGAATAAATATATGATATGATGTGATTTGACCCATAATTATGTAGATTAATTTAATACCTACATATATTGTAATCGCATAATACTTAAAACAACTGGTTTCGCGATAACTTAGCGTCCTATACCAGTACCTTTTATTCATTAACACTGTAAAGACCTAAAATATTCCTCTCGCCATGGTTTTTCACGTTAAACCACTAAGTGAGCTTAAGTGCCTACGTACGTAGGTACCATAAAATGACTTTGGACGAGCCTGAGGCCTGATTTAGAAGGCGGCGTGCGAACTCGCTTGCCATTTTAGTTACATGGCGCGCTGTTGAGGTTACATACAATTTTGTACAGCTATCAAATACTGCAATGTAATAAAACTCGTATGCGAGTTCTACATACCGTCTAAATGGGCCCTAATTGTAATTTACAGACGAGCGTTTCGTCTCCGCATCAGCGATAAGCTTTTATGTTGAACAGGATCTCTCACACAAACTATCTATATTCCAGTGAACGGCGAGCTGGTGATCTCCCGAGGCTGCACATGGAAGCGAGCCGACGACTACTCCACGACCTGTCCCAGCACGTCCAACGGCCCCAACGAGGTCACCTCCTTCTGCGAGACGTGCGACTACGATGGCTGCAACGGCGCCGGCGCACTTGCGAAGACAGCTGCGCTACTCTTGGCGCCCGTAGCGCTTCTTTTGTTTAAGTAGACTTTATTTTAATTGTAAGGGACCTTTTGAACGCCAGATATTTCGACAATTCATAAGCCTGATATTTGATTAGGTATCAAAACATTAGTGCTCATAAAACTTAAGCCGGCGGAGACATGAGCGATTGTGACTGGAGGGTGCTGATTTTTTAATTCCAACCGCTCGATTTCATACATAAACTCACGACTGCATTCCCAAACGGTGTAGGTATAGCACATTTCAGTAACCACTCTTGGCAATTATTCACTACTATAATAAGCATTTAAATTCTACTATTACATAGAACTAGATTTCCAATTCCTAACGCTCGTATTTCAGAAAGACTTTTGAGTGACGTAATCGAGCGCTCAAATGGGCCACCAGTATTTAGGTAGTTATGGTATGAATATCAATAAACCATCAGGCAGGTACCTATTTCATAAAGCAAATTCAAGTTCCAACGAATACAATGGCTGCTAAAATGTTTACAAACATTTGGTGTACAATATAGTTTATATAATATGGCGTTCAAAAGGTTAATCACAGCCTGAACGGACTGGTTTGCGTAATCAACAAAAAAGGCACAAGGTGGAATGTTGTTTACTTCATATTGATAGCTTTCGCAGGTCAGTCTTTTCGGGACCCGATTCGATTTTGTTTTAGCATTTGTGATAAGATATTCTGATGTTTTGATATTTACAAAGTGGAAATTGGATACGCATCGGTAATTTAGGTATACAGCTGTATAGTAATATGTAGGCAGCCATGGTCATTATCATATATATGTATCTCTATAGCTTGCCTTGCGAATAGATACATAACGTATAAACTGATTTAATATTTCACCTTTTATAGTTATTTGTTATACAAGGGAACAAAGTTGTATTTTAACCGAGTGTGGAATTGCAACACGAACTAGCGAATGGATTCTAAGGTTGAACTACGAGCTAGCGAATGGATTCTATGGTTGAACCACGAGCGAAGCGAGTGGTTCGAAAATAGAATCCTGAGCGAAGCGAGTAGTTCAAAAATAGAATCCTGAGCGTAGAGAGTGTTGCAATACACACGAGGTAAAATAACTTTGTATCCCGTGTGTATATAGCACATAACTTTTCACCTCACTAAAGCGAGGAAACACGCAATAAAACTGGAACATAATTGCACAGAAATAAGTCAATTTGCGTTTATTACAATTTCCACGATGCACCGACCGACACCACAAAAGTTTCAAATAAAGAATCAAGAAGAAAATTATATTTGGGTGCGTTCCGTTTCACGCGTTTTGAGATTGCAATGTTACTTAAGGTGCGTTCTGAATAATTACACTGGAAGAGTCAAAAATACAATTTCTTGTACCTACGATTTCAAGTGTTTTATGGTAAAAATTGTTTGAATTTAATGTTTTTAGTCGGATATAATTCGATATGAAATTATTCTTACGTTCGCATCACATGATTTGTTAAGACAATTTAAGCATAGGGAGAAAATTGTCCTGTCTGGGACATGCCTTTAGAAGAAATTATATTTAATAAAAAAGTAACTATTCTAATATAAAAATAGTTCAAATATTCTTTGCACTCTTGTGGATAAAATGCGATTTTGCTGTCTGTTTTTAAAGAATAAAAAAGTTCTTTCCGAGCTAGTGAGGTGAAAAATTATATTCGCTTATGATTACGAAATTCGTGGTGCATGTTAAAAATGTAAAATATCAAAACATCGTAAAATTACAAAATAATAATTTATTACATACATACCGTCAGTAAATAGAGGGTCACAGATTACCTTATTACTGTAAATAAGAAATAAAAATAATTACAACTTTTTTCTTAACTCACTGTACTTCCATAAAAAGAACCAAATTAGTTACCCACCGTAATATAAGTTACTTTTCATTGTTAAACATTTTTTTAATCGATTACTACATTTGTCAAAAAAGATCTGCTATTATTAAACCTAAAATAGACGATTTAACAGTGGAAAATTCTGCCTCAGGTGAGACCCGAACTCACAGCCACTGGACAAATAAATAAAAAAATAAAGATTTGCTAATCAAGATGTTTATAAACTGTTATTCGAACAAGCCTTTGCTGTGCCTTACTTAACTTTTTGTAGCTACTTAATTCCAGCATTTAAATGTATTTTCTCAAACATGCAATGAAATATTGTCTTTACGTTCCTTAAAATGGGCTGGGAAATATCGCTTTTTGGGCGCAACAACTCGAGAGAACTGTAAAGGGATTTCATATAATTTTTAGGCCTAGGCCTGCAAAGTAACTTTTTTTTATAAAATATTGTCCTTTAGAGCATTTTTATTTTATTTCATTGTATGTTTGAGAAAAGCACTATACATGCCTCGGCGTGAAAACGGATTCCCGGCCTCGTATCCCTATCCGGTATATACCCACTTGGCCGAAAATCCTCATTTTCCCGGCATCTGATGTAATGTACTATTTTACATACCAGTGTACAAAAAATAAGTGGGATAAAATTTATTCACAGTAGAATTTTTACGTTGTATTTGTAGATAGCTTGAGTAGTACCTAAATAAAGATTTATACTAAGAAAGCACATATAAATGTAAGAATAAATGAATGCAATACTTTTTAAAACAGCAAAATTGATATTATTAACTTTGACAAGTAAAAAATGTTAGTGAAATGTATGAGTTGTAAATATTGTGTTAACTTTAATAACAAAGGGTGTTTTCCATTAAAATAATAGTTATTTGTTATACAAGGGGGCAAAGTTGTATTTTAACGCCGAGTGTGGAATTGAAAAACGAGCAAGTGAAAGGAGTCTATAGTTGAACCACGAGCGAAGCGAGTGGTTCGAGAATAGAATCCTGAACTTGCGAGTTTTTTAACACACGAGGAGTAAAATACATTTGCACCCGAGTGTAACACAAAACTTTTCCCTTCACTATAGCGAGGAAACTACAACGCAAAAAATGCGTTTATCACTGCTTCCAGTAGTTCCACTGGTGGTAAATCATCTTTATTACTAGATTCACCTACAAAAATCAATTTTAAAGCAGTTAATTTGACTTTATTCAAAGTTAAATTACTTTACCCACTAGTGGATAAAATGCGTTTTTACCCGCTGGTATTAAAGAACAAAACACGTGTTTCCGAGCTAGTGAGGGGAAAAAATCCGTACCTACTTCTTGTGTTTTTTTTATTATGACATTTTTTTAAATTCCGTTTTGTAAATCAACGTTATTTCTTAAAAGTAAGTATCTGGACAATTTTTACTAATTTAAGAAAGGTGCTAACTTTAATAAAGTTTAACCTAGCCTAATGAGATGTTTTATTTTTTTACACTGTGCTAATCTGCATACCGGTACGAGACAATGCTATGTACAGTGAGCTGCGAAATTGCATGGACAAATAATGAATGAATTCATTTATAAATTCATCATGCACTTGTATCTAGTATCTACATGTGTTATGGTGTCCCACTCATGCCGAACGACTTTGTAGATCATTTTTAACCGACTTCAAAAAAGGAGGAGGTTCTCAATTCAACTGAATTTTTTTTTTATTTTTTTTTGTATGTATGTTACTCGATATCTCCGAAAATCGTGGACCGATTTTCATAATTTTTTTTTTGATCATATGGGTATAACCCCGAGATGGTCCCATTGGCACCAAGTCGGGGTCTGATGATGGGATCTTGGAGAAATCGAGGGAACTCTTCAAATGTTATAGGCACATGTAATGTTTTTAGTGTATTTTTCAAAGGTACACCAGTATTTACGCCTGCTGGTAATAATTTTATGTGGCTGAGCTGATGATGGAAGGTCAACTCCTCAATGGTTAGGAGTTAAAGATTAATTCTTTCACTACTGTACATATATTCGGACTGATACATATAATATCACTAGGAACCACTAAAAATCAACAAATAAATAAACTTTTTAACAAAAAATAAAACCGCCTTCAAAAATAAGCGTGTTACAAAACACGGAGAAACTAAAAAGCCAAAAATAATAAACCTTTAAATTCAGATTTCTTATCGGATTGCAATAATCTAAACATCCCAATTAAAAACAAATCAATTATTTTTGGAGTCGGGGCCAGCCTGAGTATGGTTGGGTGGGGCAAACAGGAAATAGCAAGGCGACGAACAGGTCTGGTACCGACTACAAAAATAATGGATTTGTTTTTAATTGGGATGTTTAGATTATTGCAATCCGACAAGAAATCTGAATTTAAAGGTTTATTATTTTTGGCTTTTTAGTTTCTCCGTGTTTTGTAACACGCTTATTTTTTTCTCTATCTAGTACCTACTTACAATGTCTGGCTCATGGCTGACGGCCGGTCTGGCTCAGTCGGTAGTGACCCTGCCGCGGTCCTGGGTTCAAATCCCGGTAAGGGCATTTATTTGTGTGATGAACACAGATATTTTTCCTGAGTCATGGATGTTTTATGTATATAATATAAGTATGTATATCGTCGCTTAGCACCCTTAGTACAAGCTTTGCTTAGTTTGGGGCTAAGTTGATAATTCATAATTCATTTATTTGCATAAGATAGTGTGCATGCAGGTTTACATATTTTTACATAAAAGTGAGTATCAACTACCTCGTCGCAAAGTGACATGCAAATGATGATCTTAATCTATATATACAAGTCATTTTTTCAGTTCACCAATTAGAGTAATATTTATACAGTATCGGAATAATCACGTAAATTAAAATATTATACCTATAGCAAATCATACATAAAAACAGCAATTGGAGTAAAAAGTGATCTGTGTAAGGTGTCCCCAATATTTATTATTTATTATAATGTGCAGGCCACCTGGCCTCAGTTGCATCAACTACAGCTAACAGACACATCAAAGTCGTGCAGCAGAAGGAATTAAAATGGAGCAATAAATAAAGAGATGGACCGGGACAACCTAAGTACTCAGACAACCCAGAAACGAGTTCTCTGGCGCAAGTGTACAGGGAGACCCGACCCCAGATAAACTGGGAACATGGGTAGGACAAAGAAGAGGAGCAATAACTATTGCCATAGAATTACACCATAGTTGAACACACACATACATAGTACAGCACATCCCATTAACCCTTAATTGGACAGTGTTCGCTGTGGCGAACATACATTTCAAAAAAATCTACTGGTCACATTTTCATCTTTGTTTATATTTCTTTCGACTCAAATTGTAGCTTTGTATTATTTTAATTGGTAGAAAATTAGTTCATTGCTGTCACAATATTCGTATGTCAGCAGTGCACGCAAAATCGCGGCAAGACGGCAACCGCGAAATATCATCAAGTTATTTATGACATTATATTAGATTTTTATGGTGTCACATTAATAAAAACGACATTTATCGGTTACCAATGAGGTAATTAATCGTACTAAAGAGTTTCTAGTTTAGTGTAAGTCTTAATTTAGTGACAGTGACACTTAAAAAGTCATGTTCGTGGTACCGAACACTGCCATCTTCACAGTGAAATAGTAGGTTTGTTGCATGTTCGGTGTGGCGAACACCGCCAGCTACGCAGTGTTTGAATTCCAGGGTTGCATGTTCGGTGTGACGAACATTGCCAACTTATCGGTGGACCTTATACCAAAATATTTATTTCACAAAAGAGCACAAAAGTAAATTAAATTACATTAATATGATGTCTAAATAAAAAAAAATTAATAGCTAACTCTAACCTAATTACGCACATCCCGATGCAGAAGTACCTATCACTGTTCTTGCCGCGTTACCGTGTTGAAGCGCGATGGATGTGCATAAGGAAGGTCCTACAGCGAGGATTCAGACCCCTTTTCCTCATGAGTCTTCCCACTTCCCCAAAAATACTTTCTAAGAGTAGATTCATCCATCATCATTCATCCAAGTAAAAAAATCTCAATACTCTCATCCGAGGTTCGCTTCACTCAAAGTGTAGTTAGGCATGCACTTTTTGCCCTCGTTGTCAATAAGTCCAATGGGCCTGATGGTATTCCAGCTATTGTGCTAAAAACGTGCGCTGCGGAGCTTACCCCAGTTTTAATTCGCGTTTTTTGGCATTCATACTGCTCAGGTAAATGCTCGTCATCCTGAAAGACTGCTTGAGTCCATCCAACCACAAAGAAGGGTGATCGCACAAACCCTACACTCTGTCGGCCCATTGAGGCCCAGATGAGAGAACCTCTCTTCTCTCAAGGCAATGAAGTAAGTGGTTAATAACCAGCTCTTGGCGTACCTAAAGAACACCAGATTATAGTGACCGGCAATACGGCTTCCGCCATGGTCGTGGCGCTGGTGTTCTTTTGGTATACTTATAGTTGGGCCACCGCCATTGAGAACAAGGGAGAGGCACTGGCAGTTAGCCTAGATATCGCTACCTAAGGTTTTTGATAGAGTTTATCATAAGACGCATCTCCCCAAGCTACCCTCGTACGGGCTCCCAGAAAGGATTTGCACGTGGGTCGCCGGCTTTCTACCTGGGCGAAGCATTTCAGTTTTCATCGACGATCAATACTCAGAAATCCGGCCCATTAACGGAGGTGTACCCCAAGGATCTATGCTATCACCGACCATGTTCATCCTTCATATCAATGATAAGCTAGAAACTAGCAATATCTATTGCTATGCGGATGACAGCACAGATGATAGCCAGTACACAGGTCGTGCAAATGCCTATCGTGAGCAGGTTTTGGAAAGCAGAATGCAACTTGTGTCTCAAATCGATGCCTCTCTTGAGCAGGTATCCGAGTGGAGTAAACATAATGTCGTCTAGTTGAACCCCAGTAAGAAGTTTTGCACATTTTCCGCATATAAAACCCCATTTGACATAACGTAGCGCCTAAATTCCAGGACATTCCCCTTACCGTCTCCAAGAGTACCGGGATATTCGGTGTCAACATTACGAAGGAGGTCTAGTTTCGGGGTCACAAAGTACAAAAAGGGCACACAAAGTGTAGACAATACTTTTATGTTCATTTTCTACTAAAAATTTGTATATTTCTTAACATTTATATAGCAAATTATTTCACACTTTTAATTCTTGATTAGCTGGCAGTGTTCGCCACACCGAACATAATTTGTGTGTGTGTGGATTGAGTGAGCACCTTCCGAAAATAAAAAAAAATATGCTGATCATTTAGTAAAAGTTCTAAAACAATTGTAAAACGAATCTCTGAATTTGTAAAAAGATAAATCAAAAGATACAGCCATTAACATGTGCTCACTCAGTTCTCACAAACTACCAACGAAAACAGTGAATATATTCATTTAACATATAATATTTATATACTAACATTTAGTAAAAAATAGGCCAACCTACCTCTATAAATATTAGATCACCTAGTGACGTATTAAATTTTTTACAAATAGTTTCTTATGCTCACTCAATCCACACACTTTTGAAAAGCCGAATTTAGATGAAAAACATAAGATTTAGACCGCTATTATATGTGTATAGTTTAGTAAAAGTGAAATGGGAATTTGTAAAATACAAAACGAACCACTAACGTGTCAGGTTTTTTTATAATAAATTTTTGTAAGTGCTCACTCAGTCCACACGTTTTGAGAAAGTTAAAAATGTAAATATCTTACGATTTGTAGCACCTAAGACACTCGAAAGTACTTCAACATTTAGTAAAAATTTTTACTAAATATCCACCATCTAATATTTTATATTCGTTGTCTGGTTTTAAAGATATTCAGACATAACTTTTCTCATACAAATGTATCAAGTAGGGTGACTACACTATGTCGGCTCCTGATTTTCCCCACCTTCCCATTGTCATATTGAGATTGGGGAGTTTCGTTCGTTCAATTTTGATAATATTAAACTAATACCATATTAATTATCCATCTGCAAACTGTTTTTAGGTTATGTTCTTGGCCTAGTGATGATGTGTATTGTGTAATTTTTATCGACGTCAGGATAATAACCATATCGACATGCATGCATTAAAAAGGACATGAATGATAATTGGTAAGAAACAAAGAATATAATACTTCACTAGTAAGAAACCAGAACCTGGTAATCTAATCGCGCTAACAGATGAGCGTACCGGATTTGTAAGTGGGAGCGAGAAATAGTTATTCTTTTCTCCCTCCCACTTACAAATCCGGTAAACTATTATCAAAATTGAACGAAACTCCCAAATCTCAATATGACAATGGGAAGGTGGGGAAAATCAGGAGCCGACATAGTGTGGTCACCCTACTTGATACATTTGTATGAGAAAAGTTATGTCTGAATATCTTTAAAACCAGACAAGGAATATAAAATATTAGATGGTGGATATTTAGTAAAAATTTTTACTAAATGTTGAAGTACTTTCGAGTGTCTTAGGTGCTACAAATCGTAAGATATTTACATTTTTAACTTTCTCAAAACGTGTGGACTGAGTGAGCACTTACAAAAATTTATTATAAAAAACCTGACACGTTAGTGGTTCGTTTTGTATTTTACAAATTCCCATTTCACTTTTACTAAACTATACACATATAATAGCGGTCTAAATCTTATGTTTTTCATCAAAATTCGGCTTTTCAAAAGTGTGTGGATTGAGTGAGCATAAGAAACTATTTGTAAAAAATTTAATACGTCA
The DNA here is from genome assembly GCF_023078275.1 of Leguminivora glycinivorella. Lineage (NCBI taxonomy): Eukaryota > Metazoa > Arthropoda > Insecta > Lepidoptera > Tortricidae > Leguminivora > Leguminivora glycinivorella. The sequence continues at coordinate 9,281,796 of NC_062981.1, forward strand.
CTAGGTGATCTAATATTTATAGAGGTAGGTTGGCCTATTTTTTACTAAATGTTAGTATATAAATATTATATGTTAAATGAATATATTCACTGTTTTCGTTGGTAGTTTGTGAGAACTGAGTGAGCACATGTTAATGGCTGTATCTTTTGATTTATCTTTTTACAAATTCAGAGATTCGTTTTACAATTGTTTTAGAACTTTTACTAAATGATCAGCATATTTTTTTTTATTTTCGGAAGGTGCTCACTCAATCCACACACACACCATAATTTTCCTGAAAAACTGAAAGATTATGATTTTTTTCATTATTTTTTTGGGGCTCCTTATGACCCATAAAAATAGTATTCAACAAAAAAAAACGGTATTTTTAATGTTTCTATGTCTGCCAAATTAAGGGTTAAGTAAACCTTTGGCTAGCCGTAGAAAACAAGCCCAGAAATATTATAGTTCTAGATGTAGATAAGTCTAGTTAGTTAACTCCTACAGGTTTAATTATTTTAGTGGTGCCCTAAAGAGGTTCTTAACACTAATATAAAAAATATACATTAAATTTCATAAAAAACTTTTATTTCTACACTGAAGTATAACTACAGTCACTAAATATAAAAATGCAATGGACGGAGTGCAGTCTTATTGCCACAGATTTTCATCTTACTAATATTGAATTTCAAAAAATATATATTTTAACTATAATATACATTTTTTTTCTTCTCAAATCAAGTCACACAACACTAATATTATAAACAAAATTAAACTATAAATACGTATAGTCACTACTTTAACACTTTCGAAACCGGGCTCTACGCGGCGCTACGACATTTTCGCTACATACGGGTTTCCCCATGTAATCGGCTACGCTTCTACGAGCGGTGTACCCGACAGTCGGGTTCTTGGTAGCGAAAGTGTTAAAAAAACTTGTATCTTCGTCTGTCAATGAAAAGAAAATTGTAGTAAGTATGTATTGAATGCATGTAGACTTACTGCGTTTTAACTTTGAGGAACAGCGTGAGATACGAGATTTTTTAAAAGTAGTGACGATATTTTGAATGTAGGTAAATAGATTAATAATAATCATAATTAAGGTGGGAGGAAACCGACCCTCGTGTGTCTGACGTGCGGCTGCCGGATGCTACTGCCATGTCTGATTTCTGGCGTAGCATCTGGTCGGTGCCCGTCGAACACACGGAGAGTGAGTGGATGACCGTTGTCGAACGCGAGTGCGAGAACATCGAACCTATGGGGGCTATCACCATCAGCCCCGACGACGTAAGTTGTGCTACCCGTACGGCCCAGAACTGGAAAAGTCCTGGACCGGACGGATTGCACAACTTCTGGCTAAAATGGTTTCGATGCTCGCACTCGCGTTTGGCAACGCAATTTCAACAAGCCCTCGATCTTGGTTCTCTCCCACCTTCCCTAACAACTGGTGTTACTTTCCTGCTCTATAAGTCCGGTAGTACCACGGAAGCAAAAAACTACAGACCCATTACGTGCTTGCCTACACTTTACAAGCTCCTTACATCCATTTTGAGAGCAAAAATTAACGCGCATATTGTCGCTAACAACATTCTGGCTCCCGCTCAAAATGGATGTAGGGTTGGGTCCCGTGGTACTAAAGAGCTCCTCCTCATAGACATGACCATCTGCCAACAAGTTCGGCGGAACAGGGGAGCCATCTCGGCCGCTTGGATTGACTATAAGAAGGCCTATGATTCGGTGCCTCATTCATGGCTGAGAAGGGTATTGGAGCTGTATAAACTTGATGCAGCTTTAATATCCTTCCTGGCTGCATGTATGGGGCAGTGGACCACAGTCCTTCGTCAACCAGGAGGCAGGGATGGCCCCCCTGGCCCGCAGGACTTCATAAGGATTGAGCGAGGAATATTCCAGGGTGACAGTTTGAGTCCATTATGGTTCTGCCTAGCTCTGAATCCCCTCAGCACGCTGCTGAAGGATTCTGGGCTAGGTTGCCGGCTTCGGAGAGAGGGTGAAGTCATCTCTCACCTTCTATACATGGACGATCTCAAACTATTTGCACCGAACACCCAAGACCTGATGGTACTATTGAAAACCACAGAAGTTTTCAGTACCGCCATCAGAATGGAGTTTGGTGTCGATAAGTGTGCGGTCATGCATGTACAGCGGGGGGAGGTTGTAAATTCAGAACATTTTCAACTTTCTGAGACGATGTCGTTCAGATCTATCTCTGAATCAGAAACCTATAAGTACCTTGGTATGTCACAGTCGTTGGGTATTGAGGATGTTGGCATTAGACGGTCGGTGAAGGAGCGCTTTTTCAGTCGGCTCACAAAAGTCCTTAACAGTCTTTTGTCAGGAGGCAACAAAGTGCGCGCCTTTAACGCCTGGGTAATGCCTCTACTCACATACTCCTTTGGCATACTACGGTGGACCCAGACTGAGCTGGACGCCCTGGATCGGAGGGTCCGTTCACTGCTTACCACACATCGTATGTTACACCCGCGCTCGTCTGTTATGAGATTGTACATCCCACGGAAGTGCGGAGGTCGAGGCTTCCTAAACGCCAAAGATCTCCACAACCGTGAGGTGTACAATCTCAGGAATTACTTCCTTAACAACGAGTGTGGGATGCATCGTGATGTGGTGGCAGTTGACGGAAACCTCACGCCGCTCTCCTTGGCGAAAGAGAACTGGCGCAAACCTGTGGTACTAAGTACTGCGGACCGCAAGGCGGTATGGGAGAGCAAGCAGCTACACGGGCGGTTCTACAAGGCCCTCACGGGACCCGATGTAGACCTGCTCGCATCGGTGAACTGGTTACGATTCGGGGACCTCTTCGGAGAAACCGAGGGTTTTGCCTGTGCAATTGCGGACGAAGTTATGATGACGAACAACTACCGGAAATATATCCTGAAGGACGGTACGGTCGACATTTGTCGGGCATGCCGCCGTCCCGGAGAGTCACTCAGGCATATCATTTCCGGTTGTTCTCATCTTGCTAACGGCGAGTACTTGCACAGACATAATCTCGTAGCCAGGATTATTCACCAGCAACTTGCTCTTCAATACGGCCTTGTGGACCGCGAAGTACCGTACTACAAGTACTTACCTGCGCCAGTTCTTGAAAATGGTCGTGCCACGCTCTATTGGGATCGATCTATTATCACTGACAGGACTATTGTAGCCAATAAGCCTGACATTGTGATAATAGATCGACTGCAACGCCGGGCAGTGCTCGTTGACATCACCATCCCCCATGATGAGAATCTCGTGAAAGCCGAGAAGGACAAGTCCAGTAAGTACCTAGACTTGGCTCACGAGATAACCGCCATGTGGGATGTTGATTCAACGATCATTGTTCCGATAGTCGTTTCAGCGAACGGTCTCATAGCGAAGAGTCTCGACCAACATCTTAAGAGACTCTCGCTAGGTGGCTGGATCAAGGGCCAGATGCAGAAGGCGGTGATCTTGGACACGGCGCGGATAGTCCGACGGTTCCTCTCTCTGCAGCCCTAACCACCGGCAGCTTGGGCCCTGCCCCGCTGCTGGCGGCACCCTAGGTTAGGTTTTTTATAATGTGTTTATATGTTTATTTTATATTGTTTTGTATGTGTTTTTGTATTTTACTTTTATATCCATATTATAAACAGCCTAGCCTAAGATAGAAAATAAATACTGGGATCATAATTATAAGATCAAATTCTGATTACATACATATTGTTATACAATAAAAAATCAACTTATTCTAATGTTTGTACAGGAATATGAGATTCACAAGTCTAGTCTAGAAGGCACTACATGTACATTTTAGTACTTAGGCACAAGTGTGTGTCAATTTTAATATTCAGTCATTTTTGTTCTTTACCTCAGAAGTATTTTTTTACATTGTGCAAGTCATAACTTCATAAAAGGTATATTTTAGCTGTAGCTTATTTAAAATTCGCGCGGCTAGAAGATGCTGATGCAACTCCTCACCAGTCTACCTGTGATCATGAACATATTATGTGATGTTCGAAACGTCGAGCCAAATAAAAATGTAAGTGTTTACACAATTAAGTCCCGTTTACTTTAAAATTATGTAGCTTATTTGTAATATTTTGATTTCATACATACAAATTCCTGTAAAATACTTTTGAAACATCAAATTAGGAAATAAACCAATAGGTATTGCACTAAATGGGAAATTCTAGTCTTCTTCAAAAATTTATGTACTACATGTGAATATTTATGATTATCCACTTTGACAGGCCAAACCTGTCTATATTTCTATACTATAGAAATATACTAGAATCTATAGTATAACCTAGTATGTTAATCACAATTTGAAATGTTGGAAGGGGTTAATAAAACCCTACAAAAGTATGGTTTAAAACGAATTATACTTATTTCTACAGCAAATATGGAACTACAGTTAACCCTGAACCACTGGTATATGATTATGGTACATTAATGTTATACACACATATATAAACTCACACCTGGATTCCCAAAAAAGCCAGGCAGATCACATGAAAGCGTTCAAGTGTAAGAGCCACTCTTAGCAATTAAGGGGTTGAATGAAAACAAAATTGTGTAAAAAGAGAAAACAATTTTGTGTGTGTTGTGTCTGTTTGCCTATCACCACCTGAATGAACACAGACAACTCCATAACATTTTGATAAGTTGTTAAGGCACTGGTCCCACCGCGAGCTAGTAAGCTATGAGCTATCAGCTATAAAAACGAAGAAAAGATAATCACTCCCGTGTAAATAAAAGAGACACGGCGATGTTTATAGTAACTCGCCCAGCGGCGAGCTATCTAAATTGCCGTGTCTCTTTTATTTGCACGGGAGTGCTTATCTTTTGTTTGTTTTTGAAGCCGATAACTCATAGCTTACTGGCTCGCGGTGGGACCAGTGCCTAATGTTATGACTACATGGTTTTGATAACTTGCTACCAAACATGTCAGTGGTTATGGGTTAAACAAATAAACATCTATTAAATGTTTCAAAAAACAGCAAATCGATGATTGGATATTATTATGAAACTATGGAAGTGATGTTTCGGTAGATCTAAAATAATGTCACTTGGCAATGTATACTAAGAAAACAATTTCAATAAGCAACTGATGCCAACTAACAACAGCAACATCAGAGGAGTTGGTGTGATCATGTATGATGCATTACAGCCATCTTTACTGTTACATGTGCAGTACTCTAGGAATATGTTGTAAGTACCAGTTCTCATTAGGCAGAATCTCTCGTCCCCTTGGATGCCCACTTCACCGAGGTAAGCGCAGTCTCTGAAGTAACGCCATTCTCCGTTTACTGGAAACCAAAACATGGGTCATTTAGGATGATAAAAATTTGAAAGCCAGTAACTCTTAAAAATGTTTTTGACCATTAAATTACAGAGCCTCTGTTGACTATGGCTATAATAAACAGAACAAACAACACAAACATAAGCTATCAAGACCACAATGCTGCTACTGGTCTGGTTATTAAACAACGGTAGAAAGATTGCCCAAGCACTTAATTTAATAAACATAAGTAATAAGATAACAAACCAGTTACTTTTTTAGACTTATTTATTTAAGAAATAATAAAGATTAATTCATGAACGACTTACCTTTTTGTCTAATTTTGCGACACATAGTCGGCCTCACGCCCGGCAAATGAGGCAGTCCCTTTTCTTGCACGCAGTCCGTTATGGGGACAGTGCTGTTGTCGAAGGGGTCAGCGCACTTGGGATCATTATTTGATCGGCAATTCCAACATTTTATCGCAGACGCTGAAACCAAAATTAAACCATAACAACCTCAACATATTAATGGGTGTGGTGCGGTTGACAAATTCTTAATAAATTACGAGTAAATATTACCGTAGGGCGTCAAGGCGAAGATGATAGACAGACAGACAATAATCTTACAAAATTCATGCATTTTCGTCTATATCTATAAGGATTTCATACAAGAATTAACAAAATATAAATTTTGGGCGAACGTTTGAAATTCACTTTTTGTCGTCAGTTTGACAGATGTTAACATTACCACAGATAAAGAAAGCACGCTGTGTTCATTTATAGTGTTGTCCTGAGAAGTATGCATTGCGATAATTGTGATAAAGGTCAGGCCAAACGGGACAATTTTTCGCACCGTTTTTTAGATTGACCAATTTAGGCAAGACGGACGGATGCGGCGGATGCCACATGATATCAACTTATCAATTTCACTTAGCTAAATGTGCCCAGACATTTTTTTGAACTCAGAATGAGGAATGATGTTCATAATAATAAACCAAGAATTTTATATATATCTCTGGATAGTGCGTGCCGACCAATGAGTTGAAGCCAGGTTCATTCACCTTTACTCCTATGTTCTATCTCATTCCAACACTGTGATGTATTGCCAGATAAGTTAATAAAAAAAACGTATAAAACATTCTTCAATCAAATTGACTTACTTTTCTTTGTATTATACAAAAAAAAACTCAATCAAAAACCTTATTTCTCCGGTATTTACCTCCTGCGTACTATGGGAACACTAATAATAAAAAAATATGCCCGATATGTCAGAATTGTCAAAATTCATTCACCGATTCAGAGATTTATTTTGCAAAATAAACGTTTTTCGACGATTTACTTAAGTTCTGAGCTATATATTGCATAGTGAACCATTGTGGAAGTAAATGGAAACCGAAATCCGACGTAAAATTTCACAAGTAAGTACTTATTTTACCAAAATGTTCATAAACCTCACTGGCAATAAATTTTCTTCTATTTTGCTTGTAATCTTGGTTACTTCTTATCATTATATTGTTTTCATTGTCTCAAATTATATCAAAATTCCCACGAATAGGTTTAGAACGATAAATATGACCTTTAAAGAAAAATAATGCTATGTGTGGTTTTACGACTAGGGTGACCAATCTTTTTTCTTGCATGGTATTTACTCTTATTGAATGGAGCTAAATCTATCAACTTGGTACGGTTTCTATGTTCATGGTTCATATCACAGTATAATAATACCAACTTTATATAATTTATGTCTTTACAATTAACATGAATAATATTAAACTTTTCAGTGTTCCAAAAGATGAAGGAAGGAGGCAGCATTGGCTGTTGGCTGTCGATTGTACCGATAAAAGGAAATGTTTCAGAGCGTTCGACAATTTGCAGATTTGCACTTTAAGCCTGAAGATTATGACACAGAAAGAAATTTAGAAATTTTACCTGTCCTAACTACTGGGATTTCCCCCACATTGTTAATTACCACACCGGGGGTTGATAGGTACTGGGATTAGTTTTCCCAATAGTTACTACCAAAATATTATTGTGATGGTTTAAAGTGACCAAAACACTAAAATATATATTCCATTGCATGCTTTAATAAACACAGGTGTCAGTTAGTAAAAGACAAATACTTATGTAACTCCGTATAGACAGATAAAGTCTAAGAAAAAAACGTACCTCAAAACCATACAGAAAAAGGTACGGTGAGCTAGATGGCGATACACCTTTGGGGTAGGTACGCTCAGATAGATGGCGCTAATATTAATATTTGACATTTTAACACATATCAATATCATATCAAGCTGAGAATATTGTCAAAACGGAGGTTCAAAGGTTTTAAGCCTGTGTCGAGAGATGTAATACGTCAAATTCCGCGGGATATCCCTAATGTATGCTTAATCATGGACACCCTAAAGAAAGAGATGCAAGACCGGCGTGACGTAATTCAAGGTCAAATTTTCTGGCTTCAAAGTAATGTTCGGCGTGCAACATCCAGTATGTATATAAGATTCTTGTAATAAACCATTAAAAACCGTAAAATATACAAATTGTGGTTACAACACTAGCTATTGGGTGTGTTCATTCATTTCGTTCTAATCATTCATTTCATTCATTTCTGTTTCAAAACTGTTGAAGTGTCTTGTCGTGCGTTGAGTTTACGACTTTGTTTTGTAAAATAATTAACGTATTTACATGCTTATTTAAAGAGAATATTATAAATATGACACCTTTATACAGTGCTTTGATTTTCGCTTGTACTTTGCCAGCAGGTAAATACTGATTTCATTCATAATTTGCTTGTTATTTTATGAGGACATTTTATAATTAAACAACTGTTTTAGTTTTCAGCGTAAGATGTTATCAATGTGCGTCGTCGCAGAATTTGCAAGAAGATACTTGCGGTGCTTATAAATCGTTCGACAGAAACAGTCATATAGCAGTGGACTGCTACAGCGAAGAAACGAATATACAGGGAGCGTTCTGCATGAAACTGACTCAGCAGGGACCTAAAGGGTTTATTTGTAAGTATTTAATGTAAGCTCTATATTTTATATTATTGGCTATATTAATTGAGTCTTAATTCGTACATGAGTTATCATCATAAGTTCATAACTAATATAGATCATCACAAAATAGTTGTTACTTGAAAAGAGAACACAATACTTTTTGGTCATACTAACTCCAGTGGTTTTGAATTATATTCATGAAACCGACAAATATCCATAAGCTTTTATTTTTTGCTCTGTTATCATTGTTTCAAATACCCAAACATATTGCTTTTATTTTTGTGTCTCTGGCGTTACTCAAAATGTCTCTGGAGTTACCAAGAAATCGAACTTCTAATGAACAAGCTCAGTTAGGGTTATGTTATCAGGGTAAAGTGTACCAATAAAAATTATTTAAGTGAAATACCGGACAAACATATTATTTAGTCACTCTGTATATTTTTCCAGGGGACGGCAGATGGCGTCAAGTGATCCGCCGCTGTGCCTCTGTAGCAGACACCGGAGTGACAACAGTGTGTAACTGGGGGGTATACGAGAATGGTGTCTACTGGGAGGAGTGTTACTGCGCTTCAGATGAATGTAACGGTTCTTCATTCATTAGCTCTTCTGTTGCACTGACTTTGGGTACCATAGTTTTAGTGTACTTGCACAAAGTTTTATTGTGATGTAGTTAAGTTGCAGTTTCAAAGTTAACATGACTGAAAATGGGTTTGAGCTTTCCATGCCAAGATTTTAAAACCACAAATAGAATGATTACAAACAATAATTTTGTTAACATTGAGTACTTATCTCTCTCTTTAATCTATCTAAAGTCTATCTTTAATCTATCTACCAAAGTCTAGTTTCTTTAATTATAGCAGTTCAGTACCTGAAGTTTTAGCACTTCATGGTAGCCCCCCAGTACATAATATCTTTGACTGACAATGTCATTCAGTTGTGATTGTTTAGTTGCTCTTCTGTATTCATTTTTGCATCATCTGCGCTCAAGTTTAGGCCCTGTTAATTAAGATTAAAAGTTATCTCACAAGGCTGAAAAGACATGCATTTTACATACATTTGATGCATTTGAAGAATCTATCATGAAAATAATTAACATATTTTCATTCAAATGCTGAAAGTTAGAACAACCACTTTGTAATTATTAGTGTCATATATTTAAAAAATCTATTTTTTCTGTTATGGCTATCACAACTGGATTCTTATTGGATTCTAACAAACGGTGTATAAGAACCAGTTGCATCAACTACATTTGACAGACACATTTCGGCATGCAGCAGATGTGTATGGAACTTCCCATACAATAAACTTTAACGGTGTCAGACGGTTAGATGCAACCGGCTCTAAACATTACTTTTAGATTAATTGAGTGTGGAAAATAAAACACTACAATAACATTATGCATTATGATGTTACAGTTAGTCTAATCTGGAAGCCTTTTTGAATATTAGCATTACCAATTTCACCTTGAATTGTTAACTTTGAAACTATCCATATATTCATGTTTGCAGACCATGTATAACATAAAAAAATATACCATCTTTATGTATATTACCTGTATTTTCCTGGTAAAAAAGAGAATTGTGTCAATATTGTAAATGTTTGTGTTGTACTTTTGTTCCGTCCAATTTTAATTGTTAGTTTTAACTACTTTATACATTTTATAATAACTGTTTTTGATGAATATTTACGTGTCTTTTGAACAGAGTAAGTAAATGGCAGTAGCCTAAATATTGTATGTATGTATATCCATTCTTCTTAGTTTTTAGTAGGTACTTATACATTTCATACATTTTTAATGAAGTGATATCATATATCTTTAGTAGAATATTTTCTTTAACAACAAGTAAATTTGTGTGTGGCAAATCCAATCCGTCCAATTGATATTACTTTTTTATTTGTAAGTACTTACCTGCATTCAGCAATTTATGCTAACATTAGAACTGACTATTAATAGTAAAGATATTATGATGTTATTACAAATATTTTCTCATTAAATTTCAAAGTGTACATTTTGCACAGATTTGATTTAAGACCGTATATAACTAGTAAACTATGTAATAAAAAACGCCTTAGTAGATTTAAGCATATAGTTGTATGTTGTGCCTTAGCATCTGATACATTTTCACCATATAAGTATTTTATTATACAATTTGTGACTTGAGAATCTCATAAAGTTTGCATGTATTCATGCAGATAATTATTTTATAGTTTTCATGTTAAAGATGATATCAAAAACATTCCCAAACATGTGATTAAGAAGCAGCATAAAAATCAAATGTATTATTAATTTTAAGAGTCCCTGGCAAGCTTTGTCAAATTTCGCCTACTACCTATGAAGGCTCATTCTCATTTTAAAAACGTGTTGTATTGTTGTTTGTGTTATTGGGCTGTATATTATGTATAGTTCCAGAAGTTATAAAACGAACTAAATGGAACAAACCTACATGTTTTGTTTTTTTGTAATTACGTTTTAAAAAATTATTTAGTTAATTTGTATGGAGAGCCAAGCTTGCTGTGGCCCCTTAATAGTTATGAATTATAATGAAACTATGCATTTCAAATTTAAATAAAGATGACAGTATATACTATTCTGGTATAAATTCCAACAAAGAACCTATTTTCTGCCTCTGTACGGTATTATTTATCAGCATGCTAATTTCTCGAACAAGCATATGCGTTGTTATCTGGTTGAAGTCAAATAGTAGGCCTAATGATGCTAAATGCTGGTCAATGTAATTGATTTGGTTTCCCAAACGATGGTATAACAGTGTGTACCCTTGTTAGTTATCTTACCGATTGATTGATAATGAGACTGGTTTGTTATTACTACCTACCTTGAAGTAGAGAAGTAGTTAATAATAGTACATTACGATACAAGTGCGTAAAAAAGGAAGTTTTGGAAGGAATTTCCTTTTCGCACGAGTATCGTACGACGTTTTTCAGTACAGATGGCCCTCCGAAATTTCGACCTGGCATATAATGATCCACTTCTCGCACTAGTGCGTAAAAAGAACACCATCTGTACTGAAAACACAGTTTACCTGTAGGTACTTATACATTTTTTCAGTACAGATGGTGTTTTTTTTATGCACTAGTGCGAGAAGTGGTTCATTATATGGCAGGTCGAAACTTCGGAGGTCCATCTGTACTGAAAAACGTCGTTCGATATACGTGCGAAAAGAGAATTCGTAACTCGTGTCGATTTAAAACACTCCCTTCGGTCGTGTTTTAATTTATCGCCACTCGTTTCGAACTTCCTCTTTTTCAGTACAGATGGTGTTTTTTTTACGTACTAGTGCGAGAAGTGGTTCATTATATGCCAGGTCGAAACTTCGGAGAGCCATCTGTACTGAAAAACGTCGTTCGATACACGTGCGAAAAGGAAATTCGTAACTCGTGTCGATTTAAAACACTCCCTTTGGTCGTGTTTTAATTTATCGCCACTCGTTTCGAACTTCCTCTTTTTCGCACTTGTATCGAAATGTATTATTCTACCGGTAGTGGTCCCGATGGCCGAAAAGTGAACAAACATCACAGCAGGTGATAAACATACAGATAACGCTTCCTAATCTAAAGGACCGATCACTACTAGCTGTTTCAAAATACAGGCTACCGTCTAATCGGTACGGTATACTCTTGGGTCGACGCGTTCGTTTTTCGTCACGTTCCTAAATTTATTCGATTCTGCTTTCGTCAGCCATTCTTCATTCGTCAACTTAGTCTACCTACAGTCATCGTCTTTGACCATAATGAGTTGTTGGCCTTTTCTTATTTCGACTCAATCGTTTTTCGTCATTTCGTATTTGGTCATGACCTAAGACTACGAAAAAACACGAAAAACAGATTTAACAGCGAACATGCCAAAAGAAGATTATGACGAGTAAAGAACGAGACGGATTAAGATAAAGATGAACAACGAAATTGTCCGTAGTTGAGAAAGACTATCGACGATCATGACGAATAAAGAATGGTTGACGAAACCAGAATCGGACAAATTTAGGAACGTGACGAAAAACGAACGCGCCGACCCAAGAGTATACCCATAGCTGGGCACCGTTAATTAAATAGTTAACTTCGTTAATCGCTAATCCGTTACTAAAAAAGTTAACTTCGTTAATCGTTAAACCGATACATTTCGACAAATTTAACGTAAGTTAAAGTTAATCGTTAATCCGTTAACACGTGAAAAAAAGTGAACTTTTCTTTAAATATTTAGTTGCATCAGTATCCACTATAACGTATTATATTTCTGTGAAAGGCCGAAGTACAGCTAGCCTATTGAACTCTAGGCTGCACGTGGAAGGCAGTAGTCGCCTGAGCTACTGCCAAGAGCTGTGTCAGGATCAGGAGAGATGCTGGCGGTGACGGGACTACGGGACTGTTGTGGCACTTTGGGCGGTAGAGGCTAGGGAAGCGAATGTGGTCGTAAATAGGGCTCGAATTTGCTGCCCTATCACTACAACAGTCGCCACGGTAAAGCTTAGGATTCACCGAATCAAAAGCAAATCCACGTGAAGAATACTTTTTTAGGTAATATTTCGGACTTTTAGCAATCGACATCGGTAAAACCTAGGATTTACCGGCAAATCAGAAATTTGCCGATTTGCCGTACTTCGGGCTTTTATAGTAGCGTTCAGAACGGGTTTTTCGCAGCGCAGATGGCGCCTGTGCCCTACTAGATTAACGATTAACGGACTCGGAGAAATTTAACGGAAGTTAACGAGTCCGTTAACATTTTTTCGAGTTAACTTAAAAGTTATTCCGTTAATCGAAATGTTAACTTCGTTAATTAACGATTAACGGATTAACGAGTTAATGCCCAGCTATGAGTATACCGTCTAATCCTATAATGGTCTAAAATAGTTGAACTAGTACAGATGTAGTGCGAAAAGGTTTTCCTTCGTATTTTCCGGAAACGTTCGTATTTGTCATGCTAGTTCAGGGGCCCGTTTCTCGAAAGGTACAAGCCTTGTATTCAAGCGCGGATCCAGCTTCGTGCCCAGGGGGGGGTCACGTGGTAAAGGCCCGGGCCTCGGGGGGGGGGGGGGGGGGTCACATGGTCTATTTATATGGCCAACCTAGGCTCCAGGGGGGGTCATGACCCCCATGACCCCCCCCCTGGATCCGCGCATGCTTGTATTACAAGTGCGCGAACTGTCAAATCGTATGGGTTGTCATGGAAACACACTTGTAATACAAGGCTTGTACCTTTCGAGAAACGGGCCCCAGATAGTGTCAGTACGTCTTGTACTGAGACTGACTGAAATAGCATGACACGTTCGTACGTTTCCGTAAGAATACGAAGGAAACTCTTTTCGCACTACATCTGTAGGTACATCGTGTTACAGTCTCCAGCATAAATAAGTGATGATTGCTGTACCATTTCATATTAACGTCTTGTTTGAAATGTCATACGAAATTGTTAAACGATTGAAAGTGACAAGGTACAGAAATCATCACTTTATGCCGGTGACTGTACTGTACAACGGAGCAAAATTACATATTTAAAGCGAGGGCGTGAATTGAAACCCTTACTCGGTATTCTGAAATAGAATCCCGAGCATAGTGAGGGATTCAAGGCCCATGGTGGAAATAATTTTGCTACCATGTGACGCATAGTGCTTTTCACATAACCTATGAGGAAATCCTAAAATACGAATTATCGCTGTTGTAAAAATATGACGCACATAATCTACACAATTATGATGTGCAAACCATTTTCGTTGCGTTAATTAATATTGGCTACATAAAATCCTTGAACAGAATTTAAAAGTCGTTGCGTTAATTAATATTGGCTACATAAAATCCTTGAACAGAAAAGTCGTTGCGTTAATTAATATTGGCTACATAAAATCCTTGAACAGAAAAGTCGTTGCGTTAATTAATATTGGCTACATAAAATCCTTGAACAGAAAAGTGCTACTTTCCTCCCTCCTAACAGTGAATAAAGTAACTACCCTTTCCAAATGGGTGATGTGAAAAGTAAGTTTTTGGTAAGCTTTCATTTTTGGTGCAAGTTTTAAAATTGTGTTTCGATACTTTCGATCACAGCCACAGAAACAATCGTGAGAATTTCCGCCTTCAAAAGAAATGAAAAAAAAAATGCCTTTTCCAGAACCGTGCACTTATTAAAACCGTACGGTATGTAACTTCGGTTTACGGCGCGGCGCGTAACTTTGTACGCGGGCTACTCGCCTTTATTGCTCTGGTTCATAAAGTTTATGCCCTCTAAATGCATTATTGGACAGTTATATCATTTAAGTAACTTAACGTATAGTCATTTAAACTTATTCATCAAAGCAGGGGCCCGTTCAAATATTACGCAAGCAGATTTATTCCAATTTTCTAATCCCCCCCCCCCCCCCCCCTAAAATAAACTACTAACTGACGCATGACGTGACTAAAGACGACGACCAGTGACGTGAAGATCAAAAAACCGGCAAAGAGCGTGTCGGGCCACGCTCAGTGTAGGGTTCCGTAGTTTTCCGTATTTTTCTCAAAAACTACTGAACCTATCAAGTTCAAAACAATTTTCCTAGAAAGTCTTTATCATGTTCTACTTTTGTGATTTTTTTCATATTTTTTAAACATATGGTTCAAAAGTTAGAGGGGGGGGACGCACTTTTTTTCCTTTAGGAGCGATTATTTCCGAAAATATTAATATTATCAAAAAACGATCTTAGTAAACCCTTATTAATTTTTAAATACCTATCCAACAATATATCACATGTTGGGTTGGAATGAAAAAAAATATCAGCCCCCACTTTACATGTAGGAGGGGTACCCTAATAAAACATTTTTTTCCATTTTTTATTTTTGCACTTTGTTGGCGTGATTGATATACATATTGGTACCAAATTTCAGCTTTCTAGTGCTAACGGTTACTGAGATTATCCGCGGACGGACGGACAGAACAGACATGGCGAAACTATAAGGGTTCCTAGTTGACTACGGAACGGAACCCTAAAAATAAGCATAACAAAAGACTACCTCCCCCCTGTAATGTATACGAGATACCTGTTAGCTGGTAGCATAATAAATCTTTGCTGGTAGATACACTAGATACCTGAAAAAAATACATTGTACTTATGGAGAAAGTAAATAGCACCCCCACACTAAAGTTCTAGAATTCTAGATACTTAAAAGATACTATTTTCCAAGAATTTATGCAGGATGGTCTACTATGACTTTAAATGCAATTTATATACCCAAATTGTACCTGTGTAAGGTGAAATACCCCATAATGGACGGTGATGCCATTATGGACAAAAAAACACAAATACTTAAAAATAAGTATCTAAAATAAGTTTCTAAAACCTGACGGCTATGTACCATAAACTAGAGTTGTAGAGCTGTTTCATTTTGAAGTTTCAATTAATTCGGTTATTTCTGAAGGATTTGGAGACAAAATAAAATTCACTAGTTTACTGAAAAAAATATCAAGACGAATTCTTAGTAATGTTGCTAAGAGAGATGAGTTCATGTATAAAATAATAAAAAAATAACGCACGGTGTAATCTTGAATGCGTTTTACTTACTGCATTAAGCATGAGATAAGGTATAAAACATACTAGTTTGTTGCTCCAAAGATATAAAGAAATGACGTTATTTTGCGAGTGTCCATTACTGGACCCGAAAAATTGCCTACCTCCTATGATGGACAAGGAACAATTTACAAAACCAAAATTTACAAGAAACAATCCTATGTTAAAATAACCCAAACTCCGTTGTATTTATGGTGTATAAAATTGACTAATTGCGTATCAGTTGGCTTTAAAAGTAAAATTTTAAACTTATTTCACTGTCCATAATGGGGGATCCATTACTGGAGAACTGCCGTCCATAATTGGAGAAAAAACACCTAGTTTTAATTTGTTAACTATGAAGAAACCAATAGGAGTATCTGTTCTGCAATACGCTTGAAATGTAGAAGAAGGATAGGACATTCAAGATTTAACACGCTTGGCGGTAGAATTTTTACATTTATCAGTGAAATATCAAAAACAGGCGAATTTTTTTCTTAAACTGTCCATGATTGGGTCCGTCACCTTATGTAGTAATAAACTTATCATTAGGTACCTACCTGTAATAAGTGTTATAATTTTGGAATAACATAGAAGTTTTTAGTTATGAATTATATGTATAACTGCTGTACCCTACCGGGGTGCCATGCGACCTCTTTTTATATTATAACACCTGTAAATGTGGTGCCGACGTGGTTTGCAATAAACGATTGATTGATTGATACTAGAACAAAAAAACAGAGGGTTCCGTACAAACTTTCTTTCAAACTACCTATAGTTAAAATAATCTTATATTTCTCATATAACTCTAATGACTTTACTAGAAGCTAGAAGTACTAAATAAAGAGCGTTATTGTTTATTGTGTATGTATAGCGTCATCTCTCGGTGAATTCGCTAACTAATTTGCGCGACCTGTATAGTATTGTTGGTTTTTCAGGGACAATTCTTTATTATGCTAACAGATTTAAACAGTTTTTACTTCATTTGAAAGAAGATGGTTTACGTAACATCTCGTATTCATTTGAAGTACAATATATATCTGCAAGGGTGGTTAAATTGAAAGTAAAAAGCTGAAAAGTTTTTTGTGAATTAAAAAAAGTTTCCAAGATACAAACACGATTTTATTTTTCCTGTAATATTGGGTTGGTAAGAAAGTAATGAGCGAATCATAACCAATATTGTAATTTTTATTTAATTTATAATTTTTATCATTTATCAAAAATATAACGGCCTTCGTTATCTACTACTTGTCTCCATCGTTCTGGTAAAGAATGAATAGCATCGGCGAAGAAGTTCTTAGGTTTCGATTCAAAAAACTCAGCTATGGACTGTCGTAGATGGGCTTGATCATTGAATTTTTTTTCATTCAAGGCATTGCTTAGCGATCTGAACAATGCGTAATCCGTAGGTGCCAAGTCTGGAGAGTATGGTGGATGAGGTATCACTTTCCAACCTAGCTCCAATAGCTTTAGCCGAGTCACTTTTGCAATGTGTGGGCGAGCATTGTCGTGTAAGAAAAAAACTTTAGCATGCTGTGGACGATTCTGACAGATTTTTTGGTTTAAATTTTCAAGCTGATTACAGTATACTGATGCGGTAACAGTCATTCCACTTGGTAGGAGTTCCCAGTGAATAATACCATGAACATCCCACCAAACGGACAGCATAACTTTTTTCGGGTGAGGCTCTGTTTTTGGTGCCTCTATTCCTTTTTCGTTTGGAGCTAGCCACTGACGTTTGCGTGTGTGATTTATATATAAGATCCATTTTTCATCTCCAGTGATAAGATGGTCCAACCAGTTGAATGTGCGGCGAAAAGACAGAAGTTGTATGCAGATATCGGCACGGCGGTTTAGTTGATCTCTATCAAGTTCGTGCGGTATCCAAACACTGTATTTGTAGTTTTTTCCCAACTCGTGTAAATGTGTTTCTATGGTGACATGAGAGCAGCCTAATTCGGTAGCAAGAGTGCGACTCGTTAGCCTCGGATCTCCTTCAATTAAGGTTTTTAATTTGGCTACATCAATCTTCACCGGTCGACCAGACTTAGGTAAATCTGATAATGAAAAGTCGCCACTACGAAACCGCTGGAACCATCGTTTCACCGTGGCCTCAGACACAACTTCAGGAGCAACACGCTGACATATATTACGCACTGCTTCGGCGGCTGATTGGCCAGACTGAAATTCATATAGTAAGCAATGCCTTACATGCACTTTTAATTCGTCCATTTTCTTCCTTATATTAGCTCGGCGACAGCTAGTGCATGACTGACGAGAAACTATGCGACTCGCCCTTTATATACTTTCGACCATAGAAGATTCTAGAACTCTCTCAAAAATTGTATGTGGAATTCAATCGATCGCTCATTACTTTCTTACCAACCCAATATTTAGCAGAACCTAGTAAATTGAAGTTTACAGTTTTACCCCCTTTCATTTTGGTCATTTTCTACAATTAAAATTCATAAATAAAAAAAAATACTTTCTACTTGTAGAGGTTTACAAATGTTCACAACTATTTGAAATTTCAATTTGATAGCATTAGTAGTTCTCGAGATATTTAGTAATGTGACAGACGGACAGAGTCGCACCATAAGGGTTCTTGTTTGTACCTTTTTGGTACGTGTAGAGTCCCATCACTGGTAATGGGCACATCACTATTTTGACAGATAGAGTTTGGTCCAAGAAAGGATGGCGGATCTTGTCATCATTAGATTCATTAGTTAAATCTGAAATACTCTGAATATTGATGTAAACTATAAAGGTTTATGAATAAAGACAAATCTGATTTAAACAGAGTGTTTTACAGTACGGAACCCTAAAAATTACGTAGGACATTTTCCGTGACCTACCCCTACTAGGTACTACCTGCAGTCTATTTTGCGAAGATATTATTAAACGTTATAATTTTTTTTTTTTTTCATAATACAGATGTGAAAAGTAAAGTAGAAAACCTACATTAAATGTGCCTTATAACTACAGTATAATCTCGAATTCACGTGATAGGTCAGTAAACAAGGTAGTTTTTGTTTACATCACAGTATCACACTTATCTCTACCGTAGCGTAGATAATAGTTATTTGTTATACAAGGGGGCAAAGTTGTATTTTAACGCCGAGTATGAAATTGAAAAACGAGCAAGTGAAAGGATTCTATAGTTGAACCACGAGCGAAGCGAGTGGTTCGAGAATAGAATCCTGAACTTGCGAGTTTTTTAACACACTAGAAGTAAAATACATTTGCACCCGAGTGTAACACAAAACTTTTCCCCTCACTATAGCGAGGAAACTACAACGCAAAAAATGCGTTTATCATTGCTTCCAGTAGTCCCACAGGTGGTAAAAAATCATCTTTATTTCTAGATTCACCTACTTTTATCAATTTTAAAGCAGTTAATTTAACTTTATTCAAGGTCAAATTACTTTACCCACTAGTGGATAAAATGCGTTTTTACCCGCTGATATTAAAGGACAAAACACGTGTTTCCGAGCTAGTGAGGGGAAAAGGTTATTTCCAATAGTTTGTCATCTAACATGACCTAATTACTCGTAGATAGGTCTCTATTATAAAAAATCTATTTTGTATTTTAGGTAAACCAATCATGACTCATGAGACAAAAAGTATAATAGGTATAGTCAACCAATTGGAACCCTAGGCCACTCTACAACCATGTCAAAATGACAAGCAGTAAGAGATTTCTTACAATCTGATTTAGAACGGCACTATGACATATAGTTCTACAGTGGCCTATGGTTTCAATTGGTTGACTGTACTTAAAAGATTTAAAAATGTCCAATGTCACAAAAAAGTAAGTTATTTTAAAACCTTTTTTTAATAACAATCTAAATTTTAAAACATCTATTTTTTTTAAATTACGTCCCCGCAATAAAGTCGAAAAAAGTTTCGTCTATCTAGCGCGGAGTTGCGCATTCAGCGAAATAACATTCCCGCGCGAAAAGAGCGTGAATATGATAAACGAAGTCGTGCACTTCAAGCTAAACCGCTTTAGCGGAAGGGCACTAAAAGCATCTCAGAATTGTCATTTTCATATACCTACTGATGTAATGAATTGTCGTTGTTCATTGAGCTTTCGCTCGCGGGCGCCCGTTACCGACTAACTTCGGGGCGCACCGCGCGGCGTAGGAACATAGGAATCCGTTAATCCTTGTCTGACTCACGGCTGAGTCACTGCGAGTGAGCAAGCCGGCAGTATGTCCCGGGTCCTCTCGGGCGCTCAACGCTTTTCACTCCCAGGCTCCAGTTTCCCGTAGGCTTCAGGCTTTTCTCTTTCAGTTTTCAGGGAACCACGGCGGAGACCGCGCGTCGCCGGCTGAGCTACCGGCAGAACCGTTTCATGCAAAATGATTAAATAACCGAGCGGCACAGAGAGCCAATCAAACAGTCGAGTGGTGCAATTAAATATCGGGACATTTTAAGTGATAAAGTGTTATGTTGACAAATCGAGTACATAAGCGAACGATTAGTGGTGCTAAGAGAGGACAGTAAATCACATCGCGTCAGGAGCCGCGACGGATTTCGGCGTAAGTATATTTTTATTGTTTTCTTGTTATTATCGATTAGTGTTTTGTTTTGAAGAGGGCCGCTGGTTAAAGGTTACGACCTTTGGCCTGGGAGCCTGGAGCATGACGTTATCTAACCGCCTGCCAGGGACGCACCAATAGCAGGTACGTCGAGGAATTTAAATGTCAAATTCTATTCTAATAGGTATTTCAATACCTACTCTAATAACAAAACGATTAACGTTAAGGTAAACGTAGGTATTTTGTGAAATATTGCATTAAACGTCTGAGTAGACAATGAAATGAAAATCAGGGTTGTCAAACGCAAAAAAATAATGGAAAGCTGAAAGCTCATTTCAGATTTACTTTAGAGAATATAGATACACTTAATCTCTGATTTTAATTGTAAAACTCCCGAGAGACTCGCGTATAACTAATATATTAAATACCTACGTGTATATTTATAAATATAGGTATCTAATGAGTTTTTTACATGCATTGGTCAAATCTCAGGAAAAAATATGAAAAATACGCAAGTAATTAATTACCCATTATCAGGATACAGTTCAATTTAATATATCGCGTTTAGGTGTTCCTCGGTTAAACAGAAACCCTTATGTATAGTTTCACCAAGTTCAATTGTTCGTGTCTGTCTGTCTGTCCGTCCGAGCTAGGCTTTGCTCCGTTTGTGCTGGAAAGCTCCATTTTGATGTCAATTTGTCAGTGGTTTTTTGGGTAGGTACCTTTCCTACTCGTGAAGGTATAAGGACAATTTCGGATCTCTATGCCTATTTGAGTATGTTCCGACATGTTCTTGGCCGCTTTATTATACCTAGTGTCAACTTAATCAACAAATTATAATTCGATTTTATTGAAAGGAGTTTTCATGTACAAAAAATCATATCTCTGACAGACCTCGAACCTCGGGAGGTCTCCATTGCTCAGTTGGTCAGAGCGTCTCGCGTCTGTGGACCGGTGATCCAAAAAGTCGCAGGATCGAGTCCTGGCGAAAGTGGGATTTTCCCTGAATATAAAAAATGTTATATCGCTCGCCATTTAATATATTCCTATTTTACCTATCACGTTTTTACTAATAGAAGCGATTCATTCCTTGCGTCGTCTTATAAGTACGAGTAAGTATTATTCTTGAATCATCTGTAAGGTATAAGGTATTCAAGGTATATACCTAAACATGGCTATAGGAAAATGATTCAACTAGGTAAGTCTACCAAGAGGGTTTAACATTTTATACTATGTTACTCTTACTAAAGAGCGTAGACGACACGGAAAATGGATTTTTGGACTGTTTGGGGGCGCTGTTCACCTCCATATATTGAATGTTATTTTTTCTTCTCCTGTCCCGAACTGTTATTCATTACAGAGTTGTGTATAGATCTTTAAAACCCTACATAAAAGTCTATTCCCCAAAGCCAGCCCCCTCAAGCTTCTAGCGCACGCGCGCAGTAAGGAAAAAATTGAAAACGCATTGTTTGGCTTTGTATCCATTGGAGCGCATTGTTATAACGTTACTGGAAAAGTATTGTATGAAACGGTGTTTAACTGAGTCAAAAAAAAATACTCGTGGCGTCTTTATTAACAATCTTCGGCTTCGCCTCAAATTGGTACGCCACTCGTCTTTTTTGACCTCCTTTAAACGCCGGTTGCATAAAATACTATATATATAGTGACATTTACGCTAACGAAAAACATATCGTAGAGGGTCCGGTAGCGTAACCGTCGTATAGAGTTTAACTTTAACGCTATTAACGATTCTTTGATCTATCGTCAGCCGAAAGCAATTGCCATGAAAACTTAACTGAATTGTTGATCAACCTTCGTTCGACTTTATTACATTAAGTTTCCAGGGCCTCTAGCCAAGACTACACTCGTTGACGCTCTGTGACGAACTACTTATACGCAATTGGCTCTGTTGCAAAGTAGGTATACTTAGTTCGGTAGTTCCCATGATTGAATCTGTGATGAACTAGCATCACATATACGAACGTTTCCGAAAAAAATACGAGCAAGGGTCTCCTTCGTATTTGTTATGCTAGTTCAGTCAATGTCAGTACATATTGTACTGAGGCTGACTGAAATAGCATGACAAGTTCGTACGTTTTGCGTAACAACACGAAAGCAAAAATGTTCGCACTGCATCTGTACCATATTATTAACATGACCACAATATTTTTGACAAGTTGGAATTGCACTAAGTAGATTGAGCCAACCTAATCTCTAGTTATTACTTATAGTAAGTGGATCATGATCATATCGCGCAGAGTTCACAGATAGGCGCAGTGAGGGTCGCTGAGATAAAGCTGTAATTTCTTAGCGTAAGACGATTTTCTCGTGTACACGAGCAACACCCACACATTCTCCTCAAATAATCCGAGGCTGAGTGGTGTTAATAACGTGAAATTAGGTAAATAAATAATAACATCGTAGGCAAAGGTAACACCCACTCCCTTATTAATTATTACTCATCTGCTCAATTACACATACACACCAACTCACGCCTGTAATGCCCACAATTGTTAGGATATTACAATAAAACTGCTGTTCACTGAAAGAGTCTTAGCAATGAAGAAATTGAAAAAAATAAACGACATTATGATATCGCAGCGCAGTGACAGCTCTTAGGGACCGGCCACATCTAAGAGACGCATGTCCTGAGGTGCGGAACGGACGTCCGCGCCACGCCGCCTGAATGTAATTCAAAAAACGTCTCCTCAGTACATTTTGTATAGGAAGGACGTAAGACGCGCCCCAGGCGGCGTGGCGCTTGGCGGCGCGTCTTACGTCCTTCCTATACAAAATGTACTGAGGAGACGTTTTTTGAATTACATTCAGGCGGCGTGGCGCGGACGTCCGTTGCGCGCCCCGAGACACGCGACGCTTAAGTGGGAACGCTGCCTAACATACCCGGGCGACACGGGTAGAGGTACGCAATAATATTAGATCTAGGGATGTACCGACTATTGATTTGGCCGACTAGGCCGACTACCGACTAGTCGGCGCTTGGGTGGCCGATTAGTCGGCCGACTAGTCGGCTAGTCGGCCAGAACATAATTTTCGAGTAATTTATCAAATTTTTTGAATTACATTGGTCCTTTGTTGGCGCTTTTCATTATTTTTTAAAGGTTCAAAGGTCAATGAGAATATTGATATACAATTTCCATTTTTTAACAAACGATTTGGCTTAAGTGGGTAGGAATCCTGCCTATGAAACCGATAGTCCTTGGTAGGACATTTCTTTCTGTGATTACCGCAGTTGTTCTTTTGACTAACAACATAACAAATAGGTTCATAATACAACAATATCAGCTGTTAATTTATGTTTGTACTGTTTTTCTATCACTTATAATGTGCCGACTAATCGGCCTTTTTTTGCCGACTAGTCGCCGACTAATCGCCGACTACAAATGTGGCCGGATAGTCGGGTTTCCCGACTAGTCGGTACATCCCTAATTAAAATTATGAGTGATGAGGAAAAACAATCATCATTAGGCATCGTTTGTCACAAGCTAATGATCTTTCTGACAGTAATATTTTACAATTTACTTCCCCTTTATTTTTATTTTTTCCTTCTCGTTGCTTCGGCACTTATAAACATGAAAAATACGCAATTATTCTGTTCTTCCTGAGAAAGACGCTGAAGTATAATTGGTTTATTTGGAAATGTTTTAATGTTAGCCATCAAGTCGCGTCGTTGGCAGGCATATTAAGAAAAATGCGCATTTATTAAAGGGCATGGACTTTACAGGGTGAAATAAAAAGGACCGTTAAAACTTTGCATAGTGACTTTTGAGGTCATAATGAACAACTTTTATTATGGGACCAATGCTGAAATCTCGAAAAAAGAAATTGGCTGTTCAACACCGTGTTTTTTTTGTTTTCCGTTAAATTCGACACGTAGGGTTCATTATCAGGAACCATCCTGTATATCACTTTTAGTTAAATTCGCAAAAAAAAATTTCATCATTTTCATACATAATAAATAAATTTATCAGTGTGAGAGACCCTTAAGAATAACATTCAAGTTAGTGTCAAAGTGATTGACGACACATGTCAAAACAAATAACATTAGGAATTGGTAAAGGTTGTCACACACGTGTTCAGTAATTATCTTTATTTTTTTAATAACTCGATAACCGTAAGAGTTAAGACGCTAGTTTCTTAGAGAAATTAATTGTATTTGATCTAAAGAACCTTCCCTTAAAGTTAACGGAATTCAATAAAAACAGGTATAAAAATTAGCGGCATCATAACAATCGAAATTTATGAAATAGCCAATTTTTTTTTGCGATTTCAGCACTGGTCCCGTAATAAAAGTTGTTCATTATGATGACCTCAAAAGTCACTATGCAAAGTTTGACTGGTCCTTTTTATTTCACCCTGTATATCACTTTTGCTACCCAATTGAAATTTCAGTGGAACTTCTAACTTTATCTCACTGTTGGCGAATAGTTTATCCTTTAGAAACACAGGACCTGTTTTGTGATATTTTTAGATGATCCTAAAATATCTATGAAATAAAACCTATAGATACGGATTAAACCTTTTGCGTATACTGAATATAGTACCTGATGTTTCGAAAAGCATGACGTACTTATTCGATGGAAATGTATGTAACTAACGAGCTAACTGAAGACTGTAGGTATACTTAACATATAATAATAAAAAAATAAAATTTGTTTATTTCCAAGAAAACACAGTCATGTATACAATTAAACTGACCTCCACACTAGGCAGATGCCTGTCCCGTGGAGGAGATATCTTATAAATCTTATACTTATTGGATTCAATGGAGCGTGTTTCTGCATTCTGTGCCCTGTTGACGTCCTAATGGTCCAATTTCATGGTCATTCTCTTTATTGATATCACAATCTCCACTTTTTAACCCCCGACGCAAAAACGACGGGGTGTTATAAGTTTGACGTGTGTAAAAGGTCCAAAAATGACACACACCACTTATAAAACACTTTACTTTATTACCACCACTAGTTACTTAACACTATGTATAACACTCACATATTGCTTGACTGGTTGAGAACTGATTTGGAACTGATGACACCTTGTTCCTCGGACCTTATATATGAATGCTAAAAAATCTTAACACCGCGATTCAGACTTGCGTGCTCGGAACAAAGAGACATCTATTGAGTACATTTTAAATTAATTTTCAATAACCAAAATAATGTTAATTGTACATAAATGCACATATTTTCATACTCAGGTTATTTCTAATATTTTTTGAAGTATTTTAGAGACATTTTTTACCTAAATAAACCAAATTAATATTACAAAATCGCTACCACTAATGCCATCTATTGGTGTACTGAACAAACTGTGAAATACATAAGAAATGTATGAAATAAAACTATACGGCGTCAACATACCGCCCACCAAGAACAAAGCAGTTTGTTCTTAACTCCGCCCACCATGGCATGATCTAACAGATAAATACAAAGGCAAGTGATTACATAAACACAACATTGACATGCCTATTACATTTATCTGAAACATTAAGGAATATGTTCTGAAATTAGTTACTCTATACAAGATTGAAACAATTAAAATAATATTATTTGATAAAAAAATGCAATTTTAATAACAATAAAATGAAGGAGGGATTTTACGTATTTTACACAAAACTGACTACTCGTGTGATGTTGTCCGTACCTGAACGTTTTTTATGCATTCCTCACAACCATCTAGATGCAAAATATTTAATCGTTTTTGAACAAAGCCACAACACCAATAGCTGACTCAGAACTCTCAGAAGTATGATGAGATTTCACTGTCGTACGAAATTATTGACATTTAAATCACTAGAAGGTGGAGGTAATAGAACGTACTTTGGGATTCAGGTAGCTGGAATACTTACTACATGAAGGTGATGAGGATTGCTGTAGTAGAATAACTTCGGCCAGATAATAACTGGCGCTAGCCAAATAAACTCCAAGTTGCTTCCTATATTTCTAAAATAATGATGATTTACCATCAATCGTTGCTTGTTATTGTTCCAGGTTGCTTGTCTGAAGTTGTTAGAGGATCTGTTTCTTGCCGAAGAAGAAGCATTGCCGTGGATGTGGGCAGCTGCTTTCTTGTACCTCTCTTTCAGCTGAGTTTCTTGTTTGGTTGCTGCAAAATTAAGTTTACCTTTGGCGCACCGTATATTTTCTTCGCGTAAAGGTAACTTGATTGAATACCTACCACTACACTCCCTGTTAGTAGCGGCAGCAAAAGTTTCTTCATGCTTCTTTTCTTCCTTAGTGTGTATTTTCTTCTTCTTCTTTGGATCTGGCGCAAAAAGATCAGCCTCGAGCTTCGAAGGCTTCCTCCGAACCTCGCTGTCAATGACATGAATGTGGTTAGCTCTGATCTTATTGTGTAATTCCGACTCACCTGAGTGAACCGGCCCGGAAATGATCCAGCCTAAGGAAGTTTTCTGAGCGATGGGTCCTCCTTGTGGAGCTTTGAATACACCGCTCATGAGTATTTGACTATAAACTTCTCCACCAAGCAGCAAGTCGATTTGTCCCGGTTCATTGAATGTTGGATCTGCTAAACTTAAACTCGAGAGCTCGGACCAAGACTCAACATCGACTCGTTTCTCAGGAAGATTCAATGTGAGTTTGTTTAACACAAAAGCATTGATGCTTACCTTAAAATCAGAGTCTACGCGAGATGTGATTGTTAACTTCACCGACGAGTTAGAGCTCACGGAACTCTCCTCTTCATCTTCACATAGTCTCGTGATTGTGCTTTTGTTGGGAATCCTGGGCAGTCCGAGCAGATGAACCGCAGACTCTTTGATGAACGACTCTTCTGATCCTTGGTCGATAAAGCACCTGAGTGTTATGAGTTTACCAGATTTCGATGTGGCATTAACTAATGCTGTTGGTAGTAAAACCAACCTAAGATGTCGAAAAATGGCTTTTGATTTTAGTGGTAGTGGATTCATCATTCGGCGATGAGTGAGATGTAGCTGTAGGTGCAACTACATTTGAGGCAGCTGAGTGATTTGTATTTTGAGTCTCCTGAGACTCAGCTGCTGGTGTGTTATTTCTGGAATGCAATAATGAATGATGTTTCTTTTGGCAAATTTGGCATCTAGACGATTGACGGCATGCATATACTGAGTGATGAGATCCTAGACAGTTAAAGCAAAGCTTGTGTGACTGGACAAAACCACGACGAGCATCAGTGTCAAGTTTAGCAAACTCTTTACAATGACTTATCTTATGGGCGTCAGAACAAAATGCACAAGATTGGGTTTTTACAACTGAAACATGATGCACCTTTACAGTAGAGCTGGAAGCTTGGTGAGCGTTGGTGCTGGGTCTGGAAAGCTTTGGGTCAATGAACTCCAATGCGCGAAAACGTGACTCTAAAAAAGCTTGAAATTGCTCATAAGTTGGAAGCTCATTGTTGGTTTCAATTGACTTCAGTTCCCATTGCTTTCGCGACTCAGCATCTAACTTTAAACACATTAGATGCACAATAATAACGTCCCAACTCTTAACATCGATGCCTAAGTTCTTCAGCGCTTGTAGACACTCGTTGGTTGTATCTAATAACTCCTTAAGAGCTGTAGCAGATTCAGTAGCCAAATTGCGTTGACTCAACAATCGTTTCAGGATGCAGTTTGATAAATATTTCTTGTTGTTGTACCGCTTGTCAAGTTGCTCCCAACTGGTGATGTAGTTATACTTGGTGATTGGAATGTGTCTCAACAACTGTTCAGCTTCGCCAGTTAAATGCCCTTTTAAGTAATGTAACTTCTGAACATCATCAAGATCCTTGTTCTTATGAATCAACGAAACAAACATGTCCCGAAAACTCACCCATTCAGCATACTGGCCGGAGAACGTCGGTATTGTGATCTTGGGAAGTTTGATACGTTCTTCAACTTTGATGCTTGAAGTACCGGACTCAGAGACTCTCATGCTTGACGGTGTGGATGAGGAAGCTGGCATGATGCTGCTGAGGATAGATTTGACAAGGCATTTGTAATTTATGTATGTTTCTTCAGTGTCATCATAGACATTATTCATAATATATGGGCTTTGGGTTAAAGCTTCCGATTCGCTGTTCTGAATAATATGCGTATGCGTGCGTGAAAATTGCAACCATAATTCCTCTAATAATTCCAATCTAGTATTTAGATAATCAATAGAGTTGCGTCGTTCTTTGGGAGACTTTTTGAAGTTTTCAAAATCGCGAACAATTCTAGACTGCAAGTCATCCAGTATTTTGATAAGTTTCTCCATTGTGATATTTCTAAGTGTTTGACAACAAAAATATTCTAAGTCCTGGCTACTGATCTGAATTTTCTAAGTCTCGACTCGATCGGATTGAATTTTTTCTAAGTCCAGTTTCATATGAAATTTTCTAAGTCCTCACTCAGTAATGAATAATAAAGTACTCACAATTGACCACTGGCACTCACACTTTGACCACTACTGACGTCACACGATGTACACGCCGCTGACGAAGTCACCCGATGACGCCGCTTACGAAGTCACCCGATGACGCCGCTTACGAAGTCACCCGATGTCGCCGCACACGATGTTGTCGCTGCCGATGACGTCAGGCCGTGGTTGACGTCGAGTTGCTGCACCCGAACAGTGCCCTCTGCCGTCGAGCACTAGAACCGAATAGCCATCTATCCGGCTCGAAGGACCATGTAAAAGGTCCAAAAATGACACACACCACTTATAAAACACTTTACTTTATTACCACCACTAGTTACTTAACACTATGTATAACACTCACATATTGCTTGACTGGTTGAGAACTGATTTGGAACTGATGACACCTTGTTCCTCGGACCTTATATATGAATGCTAAAAAATCTTAACACCGCGATTCAGACTTGCGTGCTCGGAACAAAGAGACATCTATTGAGTACATTTTAAATTAATTTTCAATAACCAAAATAATGTTAATTGTACATAAATGCACATATTTTCATACTCAGGTTATTTCTAATATTTTTTGAAGTATTTTAGAGACATTTTTTACCTAAATAAACCAAATTAATATTACAAAATCGCTACCACTAATGCCATCTATTGGTGTACTGAACAAACTGTGAAATACATAAGAAATGTATGAAATAAAACTATACGGCGTCAACAACGTGTCTGTCTGTTTGTCTGTCTGTCTGTTTGTGTGTGTCTGTCTGTGGCATCGTAGCTGCCGAACGGATGAACCGATTTCGATTTCGTTTTTTTTGTTTGAAAGCTGAGTTAGTCGGGAGTGTTCTTAGCCATGTTTCATGAAAATCGGTCCACTATGTCGCGGTCGGGGTTTAAAAAAAAAATTGTGGTTAGGTTATTCTTTATTGAAACTCTGTCTCTTTTTCCTGCATAGGTATTTAATCTGTTCCATTTGCCTACCCGTCTCCTTGTTTAAACTTTATGTCGTGTGTTGGTAACTTGGTACTTGTACGTATTTATATGACCAAATAAACTATCAGCGACATTACAATGTCGGTCGGTATTCCGTCCTATATTGTATATCGGTAGCTGTTTAAGAGGATCAAGTATTATAGAGAGTTACTGTCAAAGTAAAATATGTAACCACAGTGCATAGACTGCCATCTCTCGACACAGGCTTAAAACTTTCGGACCTCAGTTTTGACAATTTGGCCCATATTCTTAGCTTGATATGTGTTAAAATATTAGTATTAGCGCCATCTAGCCGAGCGTCCCCCAAAGGTGTAACGCCATTTTTCTTAGATTGTAATGTAGCTGTCTATACGGAGTTACATAATATGTCTTTGGTAGTTGTACACATATTTACCTAGTTTATCAATCTAGGATGCAATACTGCACACAAACGCAATTACGGTGCGGCCAGTGCACGCTGACAAATAACACAAGTTCGAATCAATTTGCAAGATTGAACGAGTGAATCATGTAGCTGTAGTGTGTACAATTTATTGTACATAGTTAAAAAGGTCACGCGCTTATCTCTTACCTATATCATTATATACAGACAAGAATCAAATACCTAATTTTACCGCAGCTTATAGGAGATACGGTAATGGAAAAATTTATGAAGTCATTTTAGATAGGTTTTAGCACGAAGTTGTAATTTATATATTTTTAATATGTTAAATAGATAAGAAATAGTTATTTGTTATACAAGGGTGCAAAGTTGTATTTTAACGTCGAGTGTGGAATTGAAAAACGAGCAAGCGAAAGGATTCTATAGTTGAAGCGAGTGGTTCGAGAATAGAATCCTGAAGTTGTAATTTATATATTTTTAATATGTTAAATAGATAAGAAATAGTTATTTGTTATACAATGTAATTTATATATTTTTAATATGTTAAATAGATAAGAAATAGTTATTTGTTATACAAGGGTGCAAAGTTGTATTTTAACGTCGAGTGTGGAATTGAAAAACGAGCAAGCGAAAGGATTCTATAGTTGAAGCGAGTGGTTCGAGAATAGAATCCTGAACTTGCGAGTTTTTTAACACACGAGAAGTAAAATACATTTGCACCCGTGTGTAACACAAAACTTTTTCCCTCACTATAGCGAGGAATGTACAACGCAAGAAACGCGTTTATCACTGCTTCCAGTAGTTCCACCATAGGTGGTAAATCATCGTCATCACTAGATTCACTCACTTTTATCAATTTTAAAGCAGAAAAAATTACTATATTCAAGGTCAAATTACTTTATCCACTAGTGGATAAAATGCGATTTTACCCGCTGGTATTGAAGGACAAAATACGTGTTTTAGCTAGTGAGGGGAAAAATATTTTATTTTGAGTAAGCGTGTTTGGACGTCAAATAAGGCTACACCGGGCAGACATACTGTATAAAGTATGTAACCTATACCTAATTTCCCTCCTAAATTTTAGGAGAGTATTCCAATATGAGACCAACCCGAATAAATAAACCTGGACCATAAAATGTACGTTCGAATGCCTTCTTTTTATGAAATAGGTAGCAAACGAACAGACGAGCCGCCTCCGCCGCCCATGGACATAAGCAACATCAGGGGAGTCACTTATGCGTTGCCGACCTTTGAGAACCCTAAATACCTGCTTCTTGAAGAACCCCATTTCATAGCGCAAGGGGAACACCTTAGCTCATTCCACAACTTGCATATTCTGGGCAAAAAACGAGCGAGAGTACTTTATAAAGTTAGTTGTGGACTAGCCCTTCAGAATAATTTCACCTGTGACCGTTTCCTAATAATTTATATGCAAATGATTGATACTCGGGGTGCGTAAAAAGTCACATGTGTTTATTTGGCAGCTTTATAAATATTCAAAGCGAAAGTCACTGGGGGTGATAAATATTTACTTCGTACATAGCGCGTTAAATTGGGACGCAGGATTTGATGAACAGGAGATTTTGTGTATCCGACAAATAGGCTTTGATTGGTTTCCTGCTGAGAAAACTCGCATATTTTCAGTGAAATAAATGCAACATATAATCACGCCTGTATCCCAGAAAGGGGTAGGCAGAGCACGTGAACTACTCAAGTTTCAGTGCCACTTTTGGCAAAAAGGGGTTGAAAGAAATCCAAATTGTGACATTGCAGTGACAGGTTGCCAGCCTCTCGTCTACGCCACAATTTAACCCATATCCCATAGTCGACTTCTACGACATCCACGAGAAGAAAGGGGGTGGTGAAATTCTTAACCCGTCACCAGTGAAATATGTAACTATAAAAGAAGGAAACTACTTTGTTAAACTGTAAGGTCTGTAAGCAATGATTGACATAATTAC
Organism: Leguminivora glycinivorella; assembly: GCF_023078275.1. Classification (NCBI taxonomy): domain Eukaryota; kingdom Metazoa; phylum Arthropoda; class Insecta; order Lepidoptera; family Tortricidae; genus Leguminivora; species Leguminivora glycinivorella. The sequence goes on from NC_062981.1 coordinate 9,313,859, forward strand.
AGTGATGAGTACAGTATATAAGTAGGTCAACTGAGTGTAATGTAGACCTACCAATAATTGTGATCATTTTTAAACGATGATGCCATTTATGACATCTCTCTCTGTGTGTGTGTGTCATACTAATGAATAGGCTATATGAAATCTATGCTTCTCAATATCAACTTTAATGATGCTATTGGTTGTTAAAGATTATAGAAATACATAGGTTATTACCAAAACTCCCAAATATTTATGGAGAAGCTAATTTCTACATATAGGTTAAAGATACACCGTATTCGCTATAAAAAATATTTTTTTCCTTTGATACACGGTTTCTAAACAATGTAATGTAATGAATAGGTACTACAATAATGTTTAGAATATTTTTTTTTATTTATAAGCATTGTTTTATAAATACGTACCTTTATAAGTACTAAATAAACTCATTAAGGAGAGGTGTCTAAATGTGGTCCTAAAATATTTGCAACCCTTTGTTATTGTTAAACCTATATCGAATCAATCTAATTCATTAGATCTCTGTTTTGCCGATTCAGATAGCATAAAAACACAAACAGAACATAAATAAACAGTGTTACCTCTCGTAATCCATCCTTTGCTACGACTGGGTACACGCTTCTCTGCACATTGTTTCAAAGGCAGGTAGGTAGACTTATCCAACCTACTAATTAGATGATAGACGCTCCACCGATCAAGCTTCATGCAAAATTTAGACCGCAAGTTGAAAGAAAATTAAAAAAACAATATTTGCTGAATAACAATTAGCACCTTAAAGACTGACCAGAAATATATGACTACGAGCCATGTTTTGTAATACCAACCTAACCTAACAGACCACACAACCAAACCTAAATAAAACGCACACTTCGAAACTATAAAATGGCAATCGGCCGCCCGTACTCCTAGCGAGGACCGATTGACCCTCACCAAGCACTGAAAAAAAAAACGCGCCATGTTGCGGAATTTCATTAGAACTATTTTCGCCATACTATACTGAACTGTCACCGCATACATCTGAATAACAGCGCCCTCCTGACATTAGTCATATATCTTTGGTCAGACCTTAAACGACCAGAAATGAAAATAGGTAGAACCTACGAAATTCGGTTGACGCAAGTTTTGACAGCCCTGGTGCAAAATTATGACGTTTTCTTGTGCCTGGCACAGGCATGGCTAAATGATTAATAAACAGCCATGAATTGAACTTAAATAAATGCTAAGCTAACTCAGAGTAGCATTTTCATTTTTCACTATTTCATAATTACTTGATTTTTTTAAAACTAATGATACTCTCTCAGTTTGCTCCGGTCATGTCGGTAAAAAAAAACCTTAGGCTAGGGTATTTCAAAAATCTAAAAGGTATCTCATTAGCTAAACAATAATCCTGAAATGATTGTTTGTCTTATTTACTTCAAAATAGATAATTCTATTATTTATTAAACTTAATTTGAGCTTGAAGCTAAATAAGTAGGGTGGGCGGGTCTTACCTCGAATCCGTCCCTGACCTACCTATTTCCAGCTATTGCTGGAATGGCATCGAAAATATTCATTCCTTCTATTAATTGCAATTATAAATGTTTTGTAAGCGTGACAAATAGTCAAGAAACAACAAGAAAACAAGGCAATTAATGTAATTTAAACTGAAAAATTTCGTTTGACGTGCCTTGGTGGAACGCTACATCGCGATTGACCGATGAGTTCGCATCATGGTGCTCCCACACTGGCTGTTATAAATGTTACATAACTGGTGTGACAGGGACAGCACAATAGCGCGATGGCGCGTTATCCCTGTCACACCATATGCGCGATTGGTCGCATAGAGTGCACGCTTGGCTCGCTTAGCACAGCCAAGCGGTGTTACTGACACCAGCGATATAAAGATGCCCGTATAAAGCCACATCGTTACGAAGTACGATGTCAATACTTCTCAGATAAATAAGTATGTCGAATCTATAAAACATGAAACGATCACCTTTCCACATATGTAACAGTTATCTATTTAGATACCTGCACTAACATTCACCCATTGCAACCTGCACAGAAAAACCTTTGTTTATTTACCCTGTCCCCACTTTCCAGGGAAACTTAGAAACTTACATCGTGCTTACTTTTAATAGCATTGCACCGGTGTTGCATAATCGCGCCTTTCAGCGTAACGTGATTCAGGTCGCCGGTGCATTTGCCCGAGGCCGGGCGCCATAGCGCCTTTACTCAACGGGCTTTTTCCTCAGGTACCTACTTTGCTTCAGAGAATGTCTCTTTTACCCTGTCTATAGTTAGGAAATGTCTTTCAAAGATCACTTTGAGAAGTTCGTCATGTTTTCTTTAATTAGCAGAATGGGACTTCTGTTTTTAGCATGCTAGTAAGGGACTCACTCGTATTAAGTTTTTGTTTCTACTCGTCGACTTTAATCTGTCAATTAGGACACCACAGACTAAACTATAAGTGCTGACTTTTCAGTGTTAGATAGTCTTTGACACTTAGTCAACTATAATAACTATGATAGGTATTAGTAGATAGGTGTTAGATAATAGGGCTTAGAGGCAGGGGTTGCGATCCTCGTTCCGGATCGTACCTGGTCCAACAAATTTCCCTGGCTGTTCAACGGGGCAACGCGGCCAGTGTTATGGGAATTTTTGGGCCAGCTGCGGTCCGGGGTGGCACCATACCCTAGGTTATTTAGTGTTTAAGTTTGACAAAGCCTGTTGCGGATTATTTCGTTTGTATATAGTCGACAAAGCCTGTAGGTAGCTGATAGGTATTTCATTACAGTTCACTTTTAGTTAACTGTAATAATTTCAAAAATAGAACTTTATACAAGTTCTATACTAATTTGCGACACCTGGCAAATTTTTCTGCACCTGAAACACATTTTTTTCTACTCCCGAACTGTTATTCGTCATTTACAGGGTCGTGCACAAATCTTTAAAACCCTACATAAAGGTGTATTCCCCAAAGCCAGCGTCCGCCGGCTTTCTGCGCATGCGCGCAGTATCGAAAAAACTGAAAACGCATTGTTTGGCTCTGTAACCATGGCAACGCCTTATAACGACACTGCGCGCGTGCGCGGTAAGGCTTTGGGCAGCCGAGCTGACAGTGCAAACCTTTGCGTCAAAATACAGGAAACAGGAAACAGTGTGAATTTCACTAAATTTTATTCGAGAAAACTATTAAAAACTAAGTGCATGGTCGTAGAAAAAGTATTGTATGCAACGGTGTTTAACTGAGTCAAAAAATACTCGTGGCGTCTCAATAAAAATTTTCGGCTTCGCCTCAAATTGTTACCCACGCCACTAGTCTTTTTTAACCTCCTTTAAACGCCTGTTGCATAAAATACAATTTTTTATCTATCGCGTTATCGACCAATCAGAGACGGTTATTAGAAACAATTGGTTGCCAGGAAATTCGATGTTGATACAACGGTGAATGACGCTATTAACATTAATTTTAACTTGACTGATGACATTTTTCGTTCATTGATGATCAAGATGATGACTCATAGAAAAAATATTGTATACAATAGTGATATAATTAAGCTTTTCACTCTCGTACCGTACTATTAGGCCACTCAGCAAGCTTCGTGGCCTAAACATGGTACTCGACTGAAAAGCTTTGTATTATATCACGATTGTATAAAATACTATCTATTCTATAAAGCAGTGCAATGTAAGAATATTACAAAACAACTAAACTGAAATACACCGGTTTAAACTTTCAACGATTTATAACTTATCTGGGGTGCCCCCGCCAAGACAAGCTAAGCGAGTACACTACATGACACTACACTAGCTAAACTCGTTTTCTCAGCCCACGCACATACGTAGATATGACCGATTTAGGCGGCCAAAAACATTTTTGTTTCTTATCTTGTTTAAATAGAGCTATATAGTAAAAATACGATATATATTCATGAAAACATTTATTATTAACAAAAATCATCATCATCATCATCCAAAATAATACAATATAACATTTTTTTTCATAAAAAGGCAAGAAAATATAAGTATTTTATTAAAAAAAAACTTTTCTACATTACAAAAAAATGCATAAATAAACAAAAGCATACAATATAAAATGATATTAATACACATTTTCGTATATATGTCAAATACTGCCAGGCAGTAATAGTTCTATTGCTTCTCTTGAAAAAGCTTTGTGTGACTTTTTTTATTAGTCCTCATGCTGCTCACAAGAGGATCTGAAGTAAGCAAGAGTCTGTTATATATGTCGAAATTGCACTCTTCTCTCGAAAACTTTCTTGCGTAGTTAAGTCTATATGATCGGAAATGCTTATTTCGAGCTTCTGCCGCCTCCTCAGACAGTTGTCCAATCGGCAATAATGCGTTTTCGATTATGGCTGCACCATGCAACAAAATCTTGTGCATTGTCGGAGTCATAGGGTGCCAACCATATTCCTAAACGTAGAGCTTTGCTGTGTCTAGGGCATATTCATTGTATTTTGGAACATCAATATTGTATCCACTTGAAATCACTTCCAAAATTACTTTGCACCTGAGAATTAATTCATGATTAATTCCCAAAATATCGGCAGCCAATTCGGTGTTTTCAAAAAATCGTCTACTTGTATTACCGTCGTTGGTATTGCCGAAGTTGGCTTTAGGCATATCTACTAACAGACCCGGTGTCCTAAATCTTTCTTGTATTTCCAATTTTTTGTGCTTTTGTCCATCTATCTTTTATTTGTGCTTTAAATTGTGAAAACTTAAGCTTAAGGCTTTTTTTAATCTCTTCGCTGTGCCTATAATACTCCACAAGGTAATTTTCTAAATGGTTAAGTTTTTCACTAAAACTTGGATAATTCTGGGTGGCTAGCCGAATGGCACAATCGCTCACGAAACGCTCACGAAACGAAGCGCTAGTAGATATCTATCTCTATCGCGCTTGCGTATTGGCGCGACAGAGCCAGCGGCGTATCGCTTTCGTTTGGCGTCGGAGAAATGCCATTCGGCTACGGGGCCTGGTCTTTCATCTTCTCATACAAATATTTGCGAGTCACTGCTTTCATACCAGAGGCATTGGAGGAACCTATAACAATAAAAAACAAAGAATTAGTACAAATAAAAATATGTACAGTTTTTTTCTGATTATACCCGAACAACTTCGATTGACTCTAATTTGGAAAGGCGCACGTTAGAGCAGAGGCAATTAATGTTTATATAGTGCTAAAGAGGTGCCCAAACTATTGTAATATCCATTTTTTCTTGGAAATGCTTGGAAATATTTCAAAATTGCTTTTGAAATTTAAAATGTAGGAAAATTCGCACGAAAAAGGGGTTCCGTTTGAATGCTAGTTAGTTACGGTAAAGTAATACAAAATATCATATTTTCATATAAAATTATTAGATTCTTACCTGAATTATCGAAATCCATTTTTTCACTGCACTACACCAAACCGTTTTTTTTTGTGCAACTTATAACACTGAGTAAATTGAAGGGATCGCGAACAGTTACGTATACTGCAAGTGACAACCTTACTTTGATGACCTGGTAATTAGCGCAAACCTTATCTAATGAGTCGAAAGTGGTGGGGATGGGTGCCCTGGAATGTCAGGAAGATAAGGAAGCCAGTTGTACATCCACGTGGTGTTTTTCAATATTTCGACTTATGGCCGCCTAAATCGGTCATATCTACGTATGTGCCACGCAAAATGTGTAGGTATGGATTCCAAATTCAATGTATTTTGGATCAGTTATTATTTACTACAGCAGGGCTTATAATTTCTCCAAGGACGGTGTTCTGATTGTGCTGGCTAAAGTTGACATCAACATCTTCTAGCCGCGTCTGTTACCCGTACTGGCCCCGTAGCCGAATGGCATTTCTGCGACGCGATGCGCCACCGAAACGCCGCAGAAATGTAGTCTGGCTCTGTCGCGCCAATACGCAAGAGCGATAGAGATAGATAGCTACGAAAGAGATATTATCGTGAGCGTTTGTGCATTCAGCTCGGCTACGCACACTGATCTTTCTTAATCAACTTTTTACGCAATATGGACGCACAAATCTGATGAATCTCACGATGTTCAGTTTCTCGCAAGGAGGGATAAGTAATAATAGTGATTTTAGTTTTCTTAGTAGCTAGAGTATCCTTAAAGATGCGTTTTAAACTCGATATGGGCACCTAGTAAATAGGATGGGTAACTAAATTATCTCCCCGAGGTATCGCATCTGCAGCCCATCCCACGCATCTAAGCTTCACTCTGATCGCACATCTCGACTGACCAGCGTACAATTGGTCTCTGATATCATACAATCTGCTACTGATATCAAAGGCAAGTTATACTGGAAGTTCGCATCACTTTATGAATCAGGTCTGTAAACCAATATTATATTACACACATATCGATCGCAGCCCCTCAAATACGGCGAAGTCCGCAAACTTATTGCCTACATGAATCTAGGCAACCATATGTGGCTTACCAATACAAAAGGGTCGTTTTCTTACACTGATTTAAATTTTTACGGTTATTACTCATTATTATTTGGCACACGGGACTAAGGGTCGGTTGCATGAAACTGCGAATCACCAACAAGCGTTCGCTAAATTTTATTGTATGGTAAGTTCCATAGATTGCAGTGTGACTATGTGTCTGTCAAATGTGGTTAAGGCTGCTTTCAAAAAAAACGTCAAAAGAATGTAAAATTGATAGTTTTAGTCGGTGAAATACTACACTTTCCGTTATCCAATAGATTTATTTAATTCAAGTTCCAGTTAGAGCATACTATTATCTTGATTTTTATAAGACTGGATTTTTGAAAACTAACTCACTAAATTAATTATGAATTTTTCTCTAATGGACGTTTAGAAAAACGCACGTATAGAGCTGAATCAGTCGATCTTATTTGTAAAATTTGGACAATTTTGAATATTAAAACGGGTAAATTTATAATTTGTATATCCTGTACCACAATCATTTCAGACTAGATTTTTATTTTAAGTTTTTGAAAAAGAGTAAACTAGCCTAAGGCGAATTCAATTTTTTTCAGAAATTACCTAAAATTAAGTGACAATTTCTTCGAAAATCTACATCACATCGAAGTAAGTTTTGTACTAAATTAATCTGCAACGTTTACTTAAATTGCTGTTATGCCTTAGTGATTATAAATTGCTATTATTGATTTTTGCCAATTTTTTGAAAACGAGCCTTCACCGTGCACCGGTACAATTATTACCACTTTTGGACATTTTCTCAAATTTTGTTAGACCAAGTAGAAAAAGTCCTATAATGTGATATATATTTATAAACTACTCGCAAAGCCCTTTAATTTGATACCACACACGGTATGATCGAGCGCTCGGCTGCGATTTCACTATTTTTAACATGAAAGCCCTCTTAATATAACTCTAGCCCTTAGGACGGCGTTTGCCCTATGGTTTCGGAGAAGACTCGTGGGCAGTTCTTGACAACTTTTTGTTAGAATTACTGGTATCAGTAATTCTAACAAAAAGTTGTCTTTATTTCAAATGAAGCATAAGCACCCTTTAGATATGGAACACAAATATTGATTTAGGACGAGATCAATAGGGTTTGAAGGACTTTACACACGGTAATGACGCACGCGATACAACTTTTCCTATTATAACTTGGTTAAGTTTATTACATCCCTTTAAAAATATATAAATGTGAAATCAGAGATCGTTTCGTCGATCTATGGGTGCCATGAAATTATAAGTCGGTACTTAAAAAGATTCGTAAATGCTGAACGATTTTCTAAGTAACTTTTGTGAATTAAGTTTTAATAGTTATTTGTTATACAAGGGGGCAAAGTTGTATTTTAACGCCGAGTGTGGAATTGAAAAACGAGCAAGTGAAAGGATTCTATAGTTGAACCACGAGCGAAGCGAGTGGTTCGAGAATAGAATCCTGAACTTGCGAGTTTTTTAACACACGAGAAGTAAAATACATTTGCACCCGAGTGTAACACAAAACTTTTCCCCTCACTATAGCGAGGAAACTACAACGCAAAAAATGCGTTTATCACTGCTTCCAGTAGTTCCACAGGTGGTAAATCATCTTTATTACTGGATTCACCTACTTTTATAAAGTTTAAAGCAGTTAATTTGACTTTATTCAAGGTCAAATTACTTTACCCACTAGTGGATAAAATGCGTTTTTACCCGCTGGTATTAAAGGACAAAACACGTGTTTCCGAGCTAGTGAGGGGAAAAAGAATATAAAGAAAAACTCTCCATGTTTTAGTTTATCGCCACTCGTTGCTGGTTACAGTAGGTTACCTAGCATAGGTACCTACTTTTTGCACGTGTTGGTAAGATAATGTACTATATGACATCATAACAATGGTTTACTGACGATTCGCCAAAAAACGTTTCCCAAAGTTTCACATCCCAAACTATTATTCCCAAATTATCATTTCCCAAATAAACGTTTGGCAAAACAACTTATCGCAAATTGACATTTAGCAAAATTTTTTTTGGCAAGTATTTGTTTCCCAAAATGTTTACTTGGTCAAATTTCATTTTACCAAATATTATTTAGTCAAAGGTATTGTTAGGCAAAATTTCCATTTCCCAATATATTGTAATTAAATGGTGCACTGGAAATTTGTTTGTTAATTTTATACTATGTGTCCAAGATTTGTGTGAAATAATAATGTGTATGTCGTACCTACTTTTTTTCCTCCGGCTGCAAATGTCAAGGATGACAATTTCACTTACATGTCCGGATACATTCTATTAATAAGAAACCTTATGTTTTCAAGACCATTATGTTCTATTAATTTTTAATTACTTTAAAACGCCATTTGCTCACTGTCAACCTAACACGCTCCTCCTCGCTTCGCTCGTCGTCGCACCTAAACTGACCCTGTCACACACGAGTTTTCTGTTACAATACTAATAAAATTATTACATTACATTTATGCCTTGTAATATTTATTGTCAAACGTGGTTTTGCATGGTGTAGGTAATTTGTAGAAACATTTTTTGACAAAAAAATAGTTGACAAAATAATTTTGTCCAGTAATATTAATTTGACAAAAATAAAGTTGAGCAAACTTTTCGTGTCCAATCCAACTGAAGCCTTGGGAATAAAACTGAAATTATCATTTGACAATTTTAAGTTAAATTGGCAAAAAAATCTTCGGTAAATTAAATTAATCCCGTAGAAATGAAAATGCAAATGCCTAAATATTTTCGAAATTTGCCATAACAATAACTCGTTTCTCATTTTCTCTCGTTTCACAATTTCTTTGAAATTTTAGAGGATTAAGATGCCAAGTCAATACAAAGGCCTTTGTTAAGCATTTTTAAAGTAGACGTAAAAAAGGTTCTGGCCTAAAAGCCGGGGGCGGACATGAGGAGAGACATAATAATTAATTAAATATGAAACGAAGCGTAATTTGGCTCTCAGATTCAGTTGGTGGCGTCGAGTACAGGATACAGGCCGTAATATGAGTAGATTGAGTAACCTAAAAGGTTTCATCTCAGTACACTGAGAGAAATTTGCATTGTGAATTTAACAAGTTCGACTTGTTGCGGTTTATCCGTTTGAATCAGCCAAACGTATGTTTAAAACAATATGTGTCAGGTTGTTTTTATAAAATCGACTTGTTGATTCAAATATATTGCCGATTCAAATGACAAGTAGCTTGTTGTTTGAACCAAAGAGCACGTAGGCGCTATTTTAACCAAAAAACTTGTTGAACGAACATGAAAACTGGTTGTATTTTCTCTCAGTGTAGGATTTTGTGTGATACTTCGACTTTTTTATACATATACACGTAGGACGTATAGGCATAATTTGCGGAGACGAAGATTCTAGGTTGAAAAAATCGAACACGTAATAAAGTGCACAAATTTTAAGTATCCGGAGAAGTTTAGAGATGAGTTAAAATGAAATCGTTTAAATACTTATCACCGCTACCAACGCTGCAAATTTTTATATTTAAAGAGAAAATAGACAACCTCTTCTAGAAGGATTTGAACCTGCTGGTGGACTAATGTTGCAAGGTGTTGTCTACATAAGTTATCTACTTTTTGAGATACGATACCGGAAGTTTTCCGTTTTTTTCACTAAAAACTATGAACATTGGTGCCGGTGAGTAATAATTCTGCCAGAGCTCAACGAAGGTGCGGTGACTGGTGATTTAGTCGTCGGCAACCCGAACCTTCCTTAGAACTTGTATACTCCTTTTTGCTGTTGGGTTGGCAAGGCGCATATATGCGACACTCCTTGAGTTGCAGGCGTCCATAGGTTACAGTGACCGCTTTCCATCAGGCGGACCGTATCTACGCTTGTTTGCCGCCGACGTAGTATAAAAATCAAAAAACATAATACTTACTCAATTATGTTTTTATACTTCTATATCAGCCCGACGCTCCTCAGAAGTCGGAAATTTCAGACGATATTCCGGATTGTGTTTGTCGTTAAACTGTAGCCAAAGCAATTACGGGCGGAATTGGAATTACACTTGGATTAAGAAATATTGGTTTGCTTAGCGACAGGGATTGTTTATCTAACGCGATAAGTTTCGCAGACTCACGTGGAGATTTCCGTGACTCAAAATGTTAATAGGAAACATTTAAGCGGAAAGTTCGGCGGATGGAGTGGAGGACTTGATTAGTGAATTTTTTTTTTCTGAAAATTTGAATTTAGATCATATCAAGATAGCTACCTAATGTACCTATGGAGTCATTCCCTGCCGATCTGATTTTGCATGTGGCAACTAAAGATTTTTGTCAATATCTGAACGACCTACGGTCGTTTTCCAAAGGCGAAATTTCCTGTTCTATTTTTACTTTTTCCCCTATCATACTTGAATATGAATACACCTTTAGTCTTAATCATCCATGAATATTAAAACAGCTACGAGCTAGATCTTTTATGCTTCGTTGCATGACAAATTCGCCCATAAACTGCGGTATGCAATTTCAGCAGCTTCGTTTACTAACAAACAAAATAGAGTGTCATCTAGCGTATTCTTGTTTACCGTTAACAAAAGCTGTGTATTCTGAAGCGCAATACTCCTTAAGCACCCTCCACACTCGTGCGCGAATCACGGCGCGAAGCCGCGAACGCGAATGTGCCGACGATTGACAGATAGATCATGATCATGCCTTCGCGCCTAGTTCGCCCTTTTTAGTTTTTTTGGTCGCTTCAACTGAGTTGCGAAGCGTTAGACATACAAGACCCCACAATCCACACTAATTAGGTACAATAATCAGCTTCATTTTACAACTACTAGTAAACAAAATGGAAAGGCAGCTAAATCAAATCACGTACCTATGGTTTAATAGACAACTAACAGTTTAACTCGATCAGCTTGTGTTTTGCCGTCATCTTGCCGCAACCTACTGCGAAATTACCGGAAAGTTATGCGAATGTAGATTCATAGCTCACGTCGCGATTATGTTCGAAAGCGCTGCGAATCGGTATGGAGGGCGCTTTACATCGTTCATTTTCACAGACGCTCCAGTGGTAAACGAGAAAAGCAATTACGAGTGAAGCACATCCGAAGACAAACATCAGAGAAGTAAATGCCGCAAGTTGAGCGCGGTTTGCTTTCGGCACTTGTGTGTTTTGGAAGTATTTTAAGATTCGAACAGTTTCAAATGTAGCTCGATAAATCAATATAACTGGAATATTCTACTACTAGCTTCCCAACTAGCAAAAGTCGCGCTTACAACGATCTCAAGACTACATTTTTTTGGTTTTATATTGATTCTATATCATCGTATAATCCTGGATTTGGGCACAATTATAAGCGTATTTATTTTAATATCGTTCTAATATCAGTGATAATATAAAAAAAATGTTGTGACAAAATAAACACTGAAGGTACGATTACCATTTAGTAATACATACTTATAAACTTATAATAGCGTGTTTATTATCCTTGGTGCTTCTTCATATTGCGCAGTAAGTATTTGGAAAATATTATTTACTGTAAAATGGACCCTTATTTACACTTCAAATTTCATGCGCCCACTCAAATAATAGTATTTTGTATCCTCGTTAATTATTTTATTTCTATATTTGCAGTAAAAAGACGCCATTGTTATAGTTGCATTTTCTCAGTGCGCTATTAGACTATTATAAGATCATTTACTTAATATTAGCATTCTTGAATACCAATGATACGGCCATGTTTAATTAATTTAGGGTTCCTTGCTTTACCTATATAAAACCTCATTTTCTTTATCTTGACCTGATTTTATATCACTTGACCCTATAAAAACAAATATACTTATTGTTTTTACTTTTTATACAAATGACAATGTTGGTGATGTGAAATGGTTGTATACTTACAATTGTGTTCCCAAAATCGATTTAAGGTCTAATCACTTTATATTGATCTCATTTATTGTTTATTTAAGTATGTTTATTCTATATCACGCTAATATCGAACTAAATTACTGCTATTGATCTCATAATAGCTTTAAATAAGGTCACAAAAAGATGCACTATTGTATTTTTATGTTATGCTGATATTAGTCTGAAGTTCTTACAAAAGCATTTATTAAGGCTATTGTAACATCAAATGATCCAATATCGCTCTAATATCTTACTAAACTACTGCTATTGATCTTATAATAGTTTTGAATAAGATGAAAAAGGCATGTACTTATAGTGTTTTTATGTTATGCAGATATTAGCCTGACATTCTTACAAGAGCATTTATTAGGACCATTATAAAATCAAATAAACTTAGAGAAGGGGACTATAAGAACATTTACTCTCAAGAACAATGAATCTACGTAAATGTTATTGTAGGAGTAAGAGGCTTATAATAGTATTATAAAATGCGCTTATATACATATATGAGACTAAGTAATGAGACAGAGAGTACTAGAGTGCGTACTAACTTGTCTAAGGCTAATATAAGAGCATAACATTTTCTAAAACAAATATTAGAGTGCTATAAGCCCACTACTCTTATAAAGTGCGCAATCCAAGACTATTTTGCTAGTTGGGTTTTGACCACGAAATCGCTCGCATTAAATTCAAAAATTGCGGAATGGTCCACACAAACTTTCACCCCTATTTTAGGGAAGTGGGGGGTTAGAAAGAGACAAAAAGTAGCCTATGTCACTCTCCATCATTTCAACTCATCATCATCCTCCTTGCGTTATCCCGGCATTTTGCCACGGCTCATGGGAACCAGGCCCCGTAGCCGAATGGCATTTCTCCGACGCCAAACGAAAGCGATACGCCGCTGGCTCTGTCGCGCCAATACGCAAGCGCGATAGAGATAGATATCTACTAGCGCTTCGTTTCGTGAGCGTTTCGTGAGCGATTGTGCCATTCGGCTAGCCACCCAGGGGTCCGCTTTGACAACTAATACCAAGATTTGGCGTAGGCACTAATTTTTACGAAAGTGACTGCCACCTGACCTTCTAAAACGAAGGGTAAACTAGACCTTGTTGGAATTAGTCCGGTTTCCTCACGATGTTTTCCTTCACCGACTCTCCATCATTTCAACTATCTCCACTTAAAAATCACGTCAATTTGGAAGACGCAGAAACAAACAGACACACACACACTTTCCCATTTATAATATTATAGTATGGACGGATATAACCAAGTGGTAAATTCCAAACCAGGATTTTTAACTTACGCCTTACGTCTTTATCGATAGACAAAAAAAATCATTAAAAAAATTAAATAGTTTGATTTGTTCCTTATTAAGTACTTGAAATCATTTTCAGTGCATACTAAAAGTATTTTTGTGTAATTTTGCACTTATTATTTCAATATTACCACTTTTCAGTTTAATAGGGAAGTCAACATCATAACACTGCCCTCGCTTTTTAACCGACTTCAAAAAAGGAGGAGGTTCTCAATTCGACTGAATGTTTTTTTTTTTTATTATTTTTTTGTATGTATGTTACTCGATATCTCCGAGAATTGTGGACCGATTTTCAAAATTTTTTTTTTGATCGTACGGGTATAACCCCGAGATGGTCCCATTGGCACCAAGTCGGGGTCTGATGATGGGATCCTGGAGAAATCGAGGGAACTCTTCAAATGTTATAGGCACATGTAATGTTTTTAGTGTATTTTTCAAAGGTACACCAGTATTTACGCCTGATGGTAATAATTTTATGTGGCTGAGCTGATGATGGAAGGTCAACTCCTCAATGGTTAGGAGTTAAAGGATAATTCTTTCACTAGTGTGCATATATTCGGACTGATACATATAATATCAATAGGAACCACTAAAAATCAACAAATAAATAAACTTTTTAACAAAAAATAAAACCGCCTTCAAAAATAAGCGCGTTACAAAACACGGAGAAACTAAAAAGCAAAAAATAATAAACCTTTGAATTCAGATTTCTTATCGTATTGCAATAATCTAAACATCCAAATTATAAACAAATCAATTATTTTTGGAGTCGGTACAGCCTGCGTATGGTTGGGTGGGGCAAACAGGCAATAGCAAGGCGACGAACAGGTCTGGTACCGACTACAAAAATAATTGATTTGTTTATAATTTGGATGTTTAGATTATTGCAATACGATAAGAAATCTGAATTCAAAGGTTTATTATTTTTTGCTTTTTAGTTTCTCCGTGTTTTGTAACGCGCTTATTTTTGAAGGCGGTTTTATTTTTTGTTAAAAAGTTTTTATTTATGAAGTTATCATGTACGCTAGAAAAAAATATTTAAATTATAAAAAAATTAGCGACATACATAATTATAATACACGAAACAAAAATAAACTTGCAGTGCGCCGCATACGGTTGGCCAAAGTGAGGAAGTCGTTTATAGGCCAATCGATACATTATTACAATAAGATACCTAGTCACATTACAGACTTACCAGACAAAACTAGTTGAAAACAAACTTGTTGGGTGAAGCACGATTAACTTTGAAGGATCTTACTAGTAGTAATGTGTCAGGCGATCAAATATAGTATGAACGACCGGTCTGGCGCAGTCAAGTGACCCTGCCTGCTGCGCCGCGGTCCCGGGTTCGAATCTCGGTAAGTGCATTTATTTGTGTGATGAGCACAGAATTTGTTCCTGAGTCATGGATGTTTTATGATATAAGTATTTATATATTATATATTATTATATATATCGTTGTAGTACCCACAACACAAGCCTTCTTGAGCTTACCGTGGGCCTCAGTCAATCTGTGTAAGAATGTCCTATAATATTTATTTATTTATTTATTTATTATATGAACGAGGCGCGTTCCTAGCACACATTCTCAGCTCGTGTAGGTGAACGCGTACCATGCTTGTATGAGTGAGATATGACAGGTCGACTGTTCGCGTTTTTGACAGGCGGTAACTGTGAGGTAACCGAGAGGGGGTGGGCGGCACTTTCAGCGGGGAGCGGGAGTGGCCATACTGTACAATAGTACTCTTTATTATACTGTGGTAGTAGTTATTAGTAAGTAATAACAGTTGTTTTAGTTGTATGGAAAAACCTGACGGACATAGGTGTATCTTGCATACCTATATGGGAAATAAATAAATAGTAAAATAATTAAATGCTGCGAGTTTTATCCACAGATTTTCGTCGCGAAAAACTATTAGAAACTTGAAAAATGTTTCTCATCTACTCCCATATGCGGCATCGTTTATTACTTTCCTAGCTCTCTGCTTTCAGGTAACTTTGGAGTGAAATTCCCACTAAATTAGGTACGTGATTCACTTAAACGTGTTCACACGATGAATAAGGCCGGAGGAGGTTTGCATGAATAAGCTCTCAGGTTTGAATTCGGGTAATATTGGGGTCTAGAATTAGAATGAAGTAAACATACCTAGGTAATATTGTGATATTAGAGATCAAGTGATCACTTTCTAGCTTTTTGTTTTAAATATGGGTATGATTTTTAACATTTCATTTTGGTTTAGAACATTAAAAAATAATACGTATAGCGATTCTTTCATTCTCCTGACACTCATCAATGGCCTCTAACATCAATCTTGACGACCGGTCTGGCTCAGTCGGTAGTGACCCTGCCTGCTAAGCCGCGGTCCTGGGTTCGAATCCCGGTACGGGCAATTATCTGTGTGATGAGCACAGATATTTGTTCCTGAATCATGGATGTTTTCTATGTATATAAGTATGTATTTATCTATTTAAGTACCTATGTATATCGTCGCTTAGCACTTAGCTTTGCTTAGTTTGGGGCCAAGTTGATCTGTGTAAGGTGTCCCCAATATTTATTTATTATTATTTAATAATATGATGGGTTAAGCAGCGTCCATTAGATTGCGGCACTTCCGCAAATGGCTAGTGAGAGTAGTGAGCCCAGTGGGAGAGCGGCAGCCGCTACCGCAAAACTGGCAGGAGAATGTGGCCGTGTCCAGTGACAAAGGTTGGTTAGCGCGCTGGTGTCTTAATTCTCGCCTAGAGTGAAGAAAGTCAAACCATGCTTGGTTGTGTGCAACTACTCCTTCACCCAGGGTCTTCCTCCAGTGATCGCGGTCTTCAGCCTCCATTTCTCATTCGAAAGGATTGAAAAGGAAGGACAACATATCACGCTTCGCACTGTCCTTAAAACGAAGCATGGGGCGCTGAAACTACAAATAACTATTAAGATGGAACGGACAAATCATTGCATTTATTCGTGATGATAAACTAATCACTTGACTATGTACGACGACAAAAAGTACTAGCAGTGAGACATACTTATAATCCAAAAGAAAGGAAAAATTCAAACAATCCACATAGCAAACTATATAAATAGCCAAACAAATAAATCTCCTATTTACTAAGCCACTCCAATCGCTATTCTCCCGAAGTTTGCCAAAGTGAGCGATTCAATTATTTGGGAAGTAGCAAACTATTCTCTTACAAGGATCAATGCCACATAGGTAATAAGATGTTCGTGGAAAACCAAATAGGTTTAGGTATATTTACCCACATTCGCCATCATATGTATCGAAGCGGCTAAGACTCTCAATAAAATATCTGAACACACCTTTTGTCAAGGCGTTTGACTGCTTGTTTAGATATTTTTGAGCACCTGGACCGCTTCCATATATCTGACGGCGACAGTACAAAGACCGCCATCAACATGTCACCTGACAAAGAGCCTCCCAAGAGAATCAAAAGCCCATTCTGTAGACACGAAAGTTATTATGTTGATAAGTCTTTTGTAAGATATATTTCATGTCCATATCATATGTTGGCACTATTGTGGTGTTCGGGATTGTCTCATATATAAATAGGGACAGGCCTAGATGACTTAAGTATTCCGCTTTAGACAAGACTTAGGGCCCATTTATACGGCGCGTGAAATAGCATGTGATTTTAGTTACATTGCGGACTTTTGAGACTACATCCAAGAGGTCCCGTATGTAGAAAAGTGCGAATTTGTTTTACAAAAAGTCTTATGGCCATTCCCAAAACACGAGTACCATTGTACTCGTAAGCTTCCGTGATATATTACAATATTATTAATCATAAAATTAAAAGCAGACTTACAAAATTAATTCAATTATTAGCTGATGAAATGGAAGAATTTCCAATGGGAAAAGAGGATCGGGCCGGTTTTAGGGAGTGCGTAAACAGAATAAATTCAAATCAATAATGCGAAGTGCCTGCTAATTTTAACAAAGAGCCTTCTTTCCTTGATCACTGGAAACTGATTTTACGAAAGAGGGGCCGACTCTTGAAATCGAATAGGCAGTCGTAACCGCACAAATTGGAAGGACGGTATTAACATTATAAAGATTTTGTTGAATTGATGAATGTTTTATTTTATTTATACTACCTGTCTACTGCATTTTCATCATCTTGGAAACAAATTTTCATCAACATCTTCTAGAAAAAAATTGACAAGAATTGAAGTAACTTTTAATAGCGTTCCCTAAGCGTATCGCATTGCCTTTTTGCGATGACCTAACGTATGAAGGTATCGTGGTCGTGCACAAAGAAAAATGTAAGCTCCTTAGCGTTAGCCATACGGACTTGTGTGGTGTTCATAGCTATGTAAACTACTCGTACATATGTACTTATAACATTATTTTAGTTTCTTTCTTCATTTTCAACATTACATGTACTCACACAATCTGGAGAGCCTCTTAAAAACGTGACTTTGATGTATTTGGTACTAATACGGTAGCAAAACCGGAAAATTTTACTTTTTCACCACACCAACTCGTAAAAGTTCTATTGATTTTTTCGGAAACGTATGAGAAAGTTGCAATTTATCCACAAGAGTGCAATGTAATTTCATACAAATTTTAACTAAATATGTCCTAACTTTATTATCTGAATACGACGCTAATATAAGGAGCATAAAAACGTCTTCAGATATTTTTGTTTGTGTAAGTGTAAGGCCTGCCTGGCGTGCGGCGTTGATGTCAAACAATTGAACCTCATTACATACAAGTGTCCTGAGTCGACGCTGCTTAAGGTGGACGGTGGACGCACGCTCGCCCGCGCCGCGACCTACCCACACACGCCCCGCCAAACGCTCCGCTGCGAGCGTCCACTCAGGCCTCTCCCTTAGTGTCACATTTACAGACATGTGACTGAAAGCAACTGTAATTTACGAGTGTGCAGTCAACCAACTGGAACCCTAAGCCACTGTAGAATTATGTCATAGTGACGTTATAAATCAGATTGTAAGAAATCTCTTACTGCTTGTCATTTTGACATGGTTCTATAGTGGCCTAGAAGGTTCCAATTAGTTGACTGTAGCTTCCTTTGGTGGACAAAATGTTTCTGAAGTGACAGCAGTACTTCCAGCTGTTCGCTGTGCCGTTAACGTGTTTCATAACGAGATATTGCTGGAACATTGATTACGTTACCTGACTCGAACTCGAAATGTAACTTGCAATCAATAATACAAGAGTACCCTAACCACGAGTTTGACGCTTACCTTACCGCCGTCAATTTTGTGTCACAATGTTCTATGATATTTATTTTTAATTGTGACTTACGTGTACTGTTTTAGCCACTTTAATGATACACATATGATGTACAATGTACATATATGATGGTGTATTGTATTAGACAAAGGGTACAGTTTTGAAAGACTGATTAATGTCTCTCACTCTTGAACCCTTGATATTTATATATTAAAGAAAATATTTTTTTCTTTCTTCGTATTCACTTGTTGTAGTCCTAAGGCAGAGGTGCAAAGGGCCTTCACCAAGCTCGCGTCACGCCTTCCTATTTTCAGCTACCCTCGTTGCCTCGCTCCATCTCAAACCAGCCGCTCGCAGCTCATTTTAGACGGA
The DNA here is from genome assembly GCF_023078275.1 of Leguminivora glycinivorella. Lineage (NCBI taxonomy): Eukaryota > Metazoa > Arthropoda > Insecta > Lepidoptera > Tortricidae > Leguminivora > Leguminivora glycinivorella. Next base: position 9,333,048 of record NC_062981.1, read on the forward strand.
CCGCTTCCATGAGTGGACAGTGCCACGGGCCACGGGGCCACGGCTTGCATTCTGCGGTTTCCAGTCGAGAGCAATGCTTGCGTTATTTCTTTCCCCTCTCCGAAGACTGTTTCTAATCCATCTCCATTTTCGTGTCGCGATTTCCTCGTCAATGGGTGTTTGCTGGCATATACTCCACACAGGTCTTGATTTTGGATAGTGTTTGGCCAGAAAACGCGAAGGATCGACCTCAGAGACCTGTTGGCGATTTCGTAGAGCTTTTTCGTTAGGCCCTTTGTCACTCTCCGCGTTTCGCATCCAAACAGCAGCACTGCAGATTTCACTATGGGTTCGAAGAGGAAATGTTTGATTCGACGCGTGAGCACATTTGACTCCCAGACGGCCTTTAACTGAGCAAACGCAGCCTTCGCCTTTTTTATTCATTCTGCTGTCGATGTCGTCGTCCGCTCCACCTTTGTCAGTCAACACGCTCCCTAGGTACACAAACTTGGACACCGAGTCTAGCCTCTCGCCCCCCAGTGTCAGCGGATCCGTTGAACTTGACTTCACACGCATGCTGATTGTTTTGCGTTTGTTAATTCGCACTGCCCGTTCTGTCCGTCTCTTCCTGAAGACTTTCAAGTTTAGCTTCGCATTCACTTCATACGGACTAAATAATTATCGATCAAAGTACCTATGACAGATGACTCACATGAGGAAAACGGGTTTATGTATATCGTAAATAGTAAATACATACAACAAACACATACACAGCTTGTGACCATCGCAATGATTGGATGAGTAATTGTTTCGATTAACTAATTAAAGTGACGAACTAAGGCGTATGAGGCCTTGTGCTTCATTAAATTGTTTTACGGATACTTCTTCAAACTAGAAATTAAGTGTATTTGGTGGAGTGACATTAATACAATAGACAATACAGTAATTAACGTAAATACCCAAACGGCACCCCTAATACTGTGAGTTGTTATTTTATAATACGTTCATCCTCCTTGCGTTATACCGGCATTCGCCACGGCTCATGAGAGCTTGGGGTCCGCTTTGACAACTAATCCCAAGATTAGGTGTAGGCACTAGTTTTACGAAAGTGACTGCCATCTGACCTTCCAACCCGAAGGTAACTAGGCCTTATTACTCGTAGGATTAGTCCGGTTTCCTCACGATGTTTTTTCCCTTTACCGAAAAGCGACTGGCAAATATCAAATGCAATTTCGCTCATAAGTTCCGAAAAATTCTCATTGTAGGTACGAGCCGGGGATCGAATTAACCCATCACGACCTCCGGAATGAAAATCCAGAGCTTTTTTTTTAATACGTTACAATATCTTAAAATTCATAAACCTCACGAAAAATGTGATTACTTAATGTGGTTTTTGGTATTCATTTAGTAGTCTATTGGGAACCCTGTTCACGGTCACTTACTTTTCTATTTATGAAGTTTACGCTATTGAGTAACGTATTATAACAATAGACAACTCATGATATATGCTAAGGATATTTATTATTATTTATTAATTCATTAACAATATTAAAATTGTATTTGAATGTTACTTAAATCTAGTCCTTAAATCTAAAAAAGTAAATAAATTAATCTAACATGCAGAACAATAACAAACGTATTTATTTAATTAAATTAGCTACATTGGCAAATTACTAAAGTAGGTCGTAAACTCCTCGATAGAATAAAAGCACTCCTTCAACAGCAATATTTTTAATTTATTTTTAAAGTTACTAAGGCTAGTGATAGTTCTCCACTCACTGGGAAGCTTGTTGTAGAGCTGCACACTCTGATATTCGGCACAGTGTGTGCAATTTACAGTGTAGGTATTTCCTTCTTGTGCTTAGGCGTATCTCAGGGAGTAGATAGTCAGGGTACGTAGCCAAATGCACAAACGCTTACGATAATACCGCCATCGTCTCTATCGCTCTTACGTAATTGGCGCAACAGAGTCAGAATGCGTTTCAATCGATGTCAAGCATCAACTATTGGCATATAGGCCGGCTGGATACCACGCAGCATAACTAGAACAATATAAAAGATCAAAATATAAAATATTGATAGCTCCTTTATTTTACGTGAAAACCACAAAATACGATCTTTTCCGCGCCCTCTGCTATTTGCATTTGACTACCTAAAAGAGGAGGATTACATATTTAATTGGCTCACTAATTAAAAGCCTTAATTTAACAAAGCTTGAGAAAATGCTTTCTGAAATGAAAATCGTACGAGTCAATCTCTAGAGTAATGGGACTACTTACGGTGCGGTACCTAATGTATACTATGAAACTCGATCGAATAGAAATAAATCTTCACTTACACTGAAGAAGACATTGCTCCAAGCTCAACAAGTAAATGCTATTACACTGCACCGACCTCCACAAACACACAATGTGCCCGAGGAAAAAATATCACGATTTATATTTGTTTGTTGCACTCAGACCGTGTAAATAAACTACTTTTATCAAGGAAATTGGATGTCTTCCGAAAGAAAATGGAAAAGTCTCGGTCAAATTTGCAGAGATGGAAAGAAAATTAAATTACTACGAGTAGTTGGAATATCAAACAAAAATAGGATAAACTGCTTGCCTTGCAGTTAATGTAATCCGATATAATTAAATTTGTTTTGAGATACATACAACAATGCATTTTCAAGATTTTCACAAGCGAAGTCGTTGTTTAACTTTTGGTATTCGAGTAAGCGATAGTTTTCGGTAGTACCAGTAGTGTAAGGTCGCGAGTGGTTTAATAAATGTTATCTTGAGTACTTATATATCAAGGGGAAAAAAACATACAATTTCTTATCATATCATGTAAAATATTTACAAAAACAATAGGTTAGGTACTTACCAATCAAATTCAAATGAACACTACTAAATATAAATCAAAATCACCACTTAAAAATAAATTTCACTAAGCAACATGAAGAAGAAAACTCTTAAATTTTCATCAAATTAATTACTGTGGATAAAGTAAAATGAAAACCCGTACGATTTGATATTAAACACATCTTCGGTGTAAATGTATAACTACATATACTTATACAGTTGTACACACTGCATGGCTATGGCTAATATGTATTGAAAGCATTTGGATATTGAGTTTCACAAAGGTAATATTAATTAATGTGAGATGCATACCAAGACCGTCTGCATTTACTACGTACTGCTTGTTTCCATTAAATTCCTGCCCAATAGAACATGTAGAATTGTAGAATTGTAGATTATATGTAAATAAGTACATATGTATGTTATAATGTTATACAAACTATGCCACACCGCACACAACCTGCCATGCGCACATAATCTAAATGTAATGTGTTCAACAAAGCTCTTGTGGCATCCTTGACATACAATCATCATCATCCTTGCGTTATCCCGTCCCGGCATTTGCCTGCCGGCCTGGGGTCCGCTTTGACAACTAATTCCAAGATTTGGCGTAGGCACTAGTTTTACGAAAACGACTGCCTTAAAGTCATATCATCAAACGCAGTTATTAGCAAATACTAGCGACCCGCCCCGACTACGCCCCGTAACCCGTGAAGTAAGTTATCTCTAAAGATAGACATGCCATCGCGGATTTTTTAGACCCATAATGTATGTATGTATAGGTACAATTCCACCATACATTTACTGTGGGTTTTTCCCTTAGACTGAAACCATATTGTTTTCTTACTTATGAATAAATATAAGTTCGACCGAATTGAATAAATTTTCTGTATTCTGAGTAATATGAGAATTCCATCAAATTCTTAGAAAACAACGTGGAATATTAATTTGTTCCTGTAGAACTGTTTTGTGGCTTCATGCGCTTGATATTAAAATAAGGCTTCATATTATTATAAAGAATCCGTCATAGGCAACTACGTACCTAAACACATATTAAACTGTACTTAACAAAATTGTAGCTTAAATTGTGTCGCTTAACTTCAAAACTGGGTAAATCCATTTTGCTATAAGATTGATAAGATAATCTTTCAGATCATATTATATTTTTTATACATTCAACCTTAAAGCAGAATGGATTTACCCAGGTTTGAAGTTAAGCGACTCAATTATTCACGTTAAATAATCGCAACATGTTTCGTTCGAGTCATATGGAGATCCGTCATCAGGTTTGAGTGATCGCGGCCGCTAGACTCCGTGCATTCAAACCACTCATGACTGACATGCCTGATGACTGGTCTCCATATGACTCGAAACGTGTCACCAAAACGCGATAGATTAAAGTGAGAACGGCACACTCCCTTCGATCGTGTTTTAATTTATCGCCCCTCGGTAATGTACTATTTCAATTCGAACTTCCCCTTTTTCGCACTTGTATCTTAATTTATTTCCCTTAGTTAAGCAGTAAAACGTAAACCATTATTTTTATTACTTGTCCTTAGTATGACGACCGTCGCGCGACCGTCGCCGTCGCGTCTCATACTTCCATATCGATAAGGTTTGATTTCGTATGCGTCGCATCGCCATCGCGCGACCGTCGCCCACGCAAGCTACGGCGTGAGTCAGGCTAAGGCAATCTGAAAGGGTTCAGTAAACGTCATAATTTCATCGAAATTGGACATTTAAAACATTTGCACCGGCGACTCTATTAAAATCGTTGCAAACTTATCTTGGACTGACTATTATTGCAGGTGACTATACTTTTACGATACATTACGGGCCAGTTGCATCAGCCACAGCTAACAGGACACATCACCATCACGCAGCAGAAGTCTATGAAACTCTCCATATAAAAAAAAAAACAGTGCCTGGAGTCCCTCCGCGCGGAAGACGTGAAACTTCCTAACAGTTCCTAGGTTACTCAAAAACATTTTGTCAAGTGACCATCACGTTTCTGCGTTTAGTACGTCCATCTTTTTACTGTTTTAAATATTTTACATTGCTATTTGCTCAAATTATTGAAAAAACAAACGTAAACTCATTTTGCACTCGATATTAAAACACACACCACCATTCAAAACCATTCGGCATTCTGTTCTGTCACTGACTGAGTGAATAATAAGTGAATGAATGGAATGAGTGAGTCGCGTTGAGACAGACTGTTACGCGCTGAGTGAGCGGCATTTCACGCAAGGTAAACAATGACTGAGTGTTACGCGCTGTTAGTTGGAAGTCGCATTAGAAGTTTCAGTTCAAAAACAGTGCGTGGATTCCTCGGCGCAGAAGTAAAACGTCGTAACAGAACCTCAAAAACAAGTGCCATCATCACGTTTTCGCATTTAGATACGTCTATCTCTAGTTTAAAACACACACATTGCAACCAACCACCACCTTTCAAAACCATTCTGGGCATTCTGGTTCTGTCTTATCTTATCTTTTTAGTTAGTTCCGTAAGTTTTTAGTTAAATTCTCTTAAAGGTTAAATGGTTAAAAGGTTAAACATATACATCGGGTTGGCTCGCCAATACACACCGCACGTCCGTCCTCTATCTCTCTCGGATACCGACTGCCATATGTACTCGAGACACCTATACACTACAATGTTAAACGGTTAAAAGGTTATGCGGTTAAAAGGTTAAACGATTAAAAGGTTAAACGATTAAAAGGTTAAACGGTTAAAAGGTTTTTTTAGGTAACCTTTAAAAACTTAAAAAACTGTTGTCTTAATCACGTTCTTATCTCACCTATACCTTAAAAAACTGTTGTCTTAATCACGTTCTTATCTCCTATAGCAGTTCTGCATTCATAGGCTTGAAGATTTGTTTTAAGTTTATTAGCAGAACTTAGTTACTTCCCTTGGGCCCCCTTACATCTGGCATGCAGACCATAAAAGATAAAATAAAAATCGTCATTTTTTTCCTTTCAGTATCAATGATATTTCTTGTATTTAGATTTAGTTATTGTACAATACTGCCATAAAAAATAAACTAGATTAGCATTAAACATTAATGATTTTTGACCTAAGACTTTATTTTTGTACAAACAGGAGAACCTCAAAAAATGGTCTGACTAGACGAAAACATAAATGCATTGGGGCTAGTAATTAGGCTCAACAACGGAATAAAGGTAAGGTAGGTAGGTCTATGTGGCTTCCAACTGACAGCGCATAACACTACGTTGCTTGAAATGCTACTCACTCAGCGCGTAACATACAGTCAGTGTCGTTGCGCTGAACGCGACTCACTCATTCCATTCATTCACTTAATTCACTCAGTCAGTGACAGAACAGTTTTGAATGGTGGAATGGTAATAGTAGTAGTAGTAGAGTAGTAGTAAACTCTTTATTGTACAATTAATAACAAAAAACACAGTAATTACAGTAAAGAATGTAATTTTATTACAGTAATGGTTGTTGGAATGTGTGTTTTATATTTAGATCGAGTGCAAAATGAGTTTATGTTTGTTTTTTCAATAATTTGAGCGAATAGCAATGTAAAATATTTAAAACAGTAAAAATATGGACATAACTAAACGCAAAAACGTGATGGTCACTTGACAAAATGTTTTTGAGGCTATGTTATGAAGTTTCACTTCTTCCGCGCGGAGGGACGCACTGTTTTTTTTTTTTCAGATAGCTGAGCCCAACTATAACTAACAAAGGGGGGTGTATACGAGTAGGTAAGTCGTATTTCTGCAAGTGGACTTTATTATCAAAGTTCGTGTCTTGTTTATGGGTGACGGCGACCGGGAAAATACATGCCTATGCATGCTATGTTTATTTAGTTCGCTTTCTGGTTTATGGTTACACATCTAATTTCATTTGAGATTGCGTTGCTTTTATATTTATGGTGAGTTTCTATTTTTTTTATGCGATAGGAGGCAAACGCGCAGACAGGTCGCCTGATGGTAAGCGATCGTTGCCGTCCGTGGACATCCGGAAAACCAGAAGGGTTGGAAATTTCGAATTTCGGGTGAATATTGGTCATAATTAAAGTACATTTTTTAATGATTAATTTATAAAATACACATGCATGTAGCGCCCCCAACAGTTACGTACTAGAACTAAAAATTCCATGCGTTGTTTGTAACGTTTCACCATCTAGTAACGTTGGTACCTATCAGTGTCGTAGCGTCGATACAACTCGATTCCCAACGGGTTCCCTAAAATTCTAAAGTATCTGTCCATACAAAACAGATCCCAAAGTCCCCTCGGGCTTTACCAATGAAAATCTTCACGCCTCGCCACTGGTACCTATTAAAATCTCATGGTAGCCTGACTGAACGTACGTGATTTGACGGCCAAGACGTGCCGTGCCTAATCATGAAATCTTTTCTCTCTATGTATAAGAAAACCCCTACTATGTCTTCAATGTCTTCAATCTTCAAAGTTTATGTTAGTTGATTGTTATCTCGTGAAGTGGCTTTGGCAAACATATCATCATCATTCACTTGCCCTTCTCCTATTACCTGGGGTCACAGCAGATCTTGCTCCTCTATTCCTTTCTATTGACAAAAACATACATTTGAAAAAAAAAGTATTTTAGCAAGGGTATTAAGAAAATTAACTTTCTTGGGCAAACGTTCGCATATTTCCTCACTGTAGGTAACAAACATAAAATACATTTTTTCCGAGCCTTACCCTTATTTATAACAAGTAATATTGTTAAGTGCCGTATTTTATTATACTATGGAGTGTTACATTAAGAGTTTGCAGTCGGCTTGTTTCCCATAAAAATCGTAGCTACCTCTACTCTCATTTTAAAACGTCTAGCTAAATTGGTATGGATATTTCTTGTATTTAGATTTAGTTATTGTACAATACTGCCATAAAAAATAAACTAGATTAGCATTAAACATTAATGATTTTTGACCTAAGACTTTATTTTTGTACAAACAGGAGAACCTCAAAAAATGGTCTGACTAGACGAAAACATAAATGCATTGGGGCTAGTAATTAGGCTCAACAACGGAATAAAGGTAAGGTAGGTAGGTCTATGTGGCTTCCAACTGACAGCGCATAACACTACGTTGCTTGAAATGCTACTCACTCAGCGCGTAACATACAGTCAGTGTCGTTGCGCTGAACGCGACTCACTCATTCCATTCATTCACTTAATTCACTCAGTCAGTGACAGAACAGAATGCCCTGAATGGTTTTGAATGGTGGAATGGTAATAGTAGTAGTAGTAGAGTAGTAGTAAACGAAGGTTGTACAATTAATAACAAAAAACATGGTAATTACAGTAAAGAATGTAATTTTATTACAGTAATGGTTGTTGGAATGTGTGTTTTATATTTAGATCGAGTGCAAAATGAGTTTATGTTTGTTTTTTCAATAATTTGAGCGAATAGCAATGTAAAATATTTAAAACAGTAAAAATATGGACATAACTAAACGCAAAAACGTGATGGTCACTTGACAAATTGTTTTTGAGGTTATGTTATGAAGTTTCACTTCTTCCGCGCGGAGGGACGCACTGTTTTTTTTTTTTTCAGATAGCTGAGCCCAACTTTTTTTTCAGATAGCTGAGAACAAAACCCAACTATAACTAACGGTTATGTGTACCTAAATTGTCCAGATTCCCGTCCGCGGTCGATTCACGACGGACGTCCGCGGTGTGTAGCTTAATACGTATAGTAGGTAAGTCGTATTTCTGCAAGTGGACTTTATTATCAAAGTTCGTGTCTTGTTTATGGGTGACGGCGACCGGGAAAATACATGCCTATGCATGCTATGTTTATTTAGTTCGCTTTCTGGTTTATGGTTACACATCTAATTTCATTTGAGATTGCGTTGCTTTTATATTTATGGTGAGTTTCTATTTTTTTTATGCGATAGGAGGCAAACGCGCAGACAGGTCGCCTGATGGTAAGCGATCGTTGCCGTCCGTGGACATCCGGAAAACCAGAAGGGTTGGAAATTTCGAATATCGGGTGAATATTGGTCATAATTAAAGTACATTTTTTAATGATTAATTTATAAAATACACATGCATGTAGCGCCCCCAACAGTTACGTACTAGAACTAAAAATTCCATGCGTTGTTTGTAACGTTTCACCATCTAGTAACGTTGGTACCTATCAGTGTCGTAGCGTCGATACAACTCGATTCCCAACGGGTTCCCTAAAATTCTAAAGTATCTGTCCATACAAAACAGATCCCAAAGTCCCCTCGGGCTTTACCAATGAAAATCTTCACGCCTCGCCAGTGGTACCTATTAAAATCTCATGGTAGCCTGACTGAACGTACGTGATTTGACGGCCAAGACGTGCCGTGCCTAATCATGAAATCTTTTCTCTCTATGTATAAGAAAACCCCTACTATGTCTTCAATGTCTTCAATCTTCAAAGTTTATGTTAGTTGATTGTTATCTCGTGAAGTGGCTTTGGCAAACATATCATCATCATTCACTTGCCCTTCTCCTATTACCTGGGGTCACAGCAGATCTTCCTCCTCTATTCCTTTCTATTGACAAAAACATACATTTGAAAAAAAAAAGTATTTTAGCAAGGGTATTAAGAAAATTAACTTTCTTGGGCAAACGTTCGCATATTTCCTCACTGTAGGTAACAAACATAAAATACATTTTTTCCAAGCCTTACCCTTATTTATAACAAGTAATATTGTTAAGTGCCGTATTTTATTATACTATGGAGTGTTACATTAAGAGTTTGCAGTCGGCTTGTTTCCCATAAAAATCGTAGCTACCCTCTCATTTTAAAACGTCTAGCTAAATTGGTATGATACTTCATGCAGAATTGTTTTGGCTCTATCTCATTTGTTTCAAAAGCTAAAATAAGCGTGCACTGAGAGAAATTTGCATTGTGAATTTAACAAGTTCGACTTGTTGCGGTTTATCCGTTTGAATCAGCCAAACGTATGTTTAAAACGGTTCACCCTGTTGTGGCATAATTTTTTTATGAATAATTCTATTGTGCATAATCGATTTAGTCATAATTGGCTTTGTGCATAAACTGCTATGGCATAGTCAAGATTAGCATAATCTGTTTAGGCAGATTGTGATTTGTCCGAATATTCTTTGTATTTAAATTTGGTGCTCCGAATCATTTTTACGCATAAATTTTATGTGCATAAACTTAGTGTTCCGATTTAATGTTTTGCCGAATTTATTTTGGCATAACCTAACCCACTTTTTCCTAGCGGTAATTGTCTGTTCTGGTCGCAGTTCAGCGGTGCATGTTTGTTGTGGCCGCAGTTCTAACCTAACCTAACCCACTTTTCCCTAGCGGTGCTTTTCTGTAATAGTCGCAGCTCTAACCTAACTTAATCCACTTTTCTGGAGCAGTGAGTATCTGTAGAGTTCGCAATTCTAACCTAGTGTAACAATTTTTCCCTAAAAGCGCATTTCTGCTTAACGAAAAACGTATGCGAAACAAGTTTCGGATAATGGGATGTATGCCAAAAATATTTATGCTCATCCAATTTCTTCCTAATGACACTCGGCCTCAATAATAGGTAGGCCAATATATTTTCGGACAAAATAATATTCGAAATATCGTGAATTATACCAAACAATGTTTATGCTACATTAATATTCGGCAAAAATCGATTATTCCAAATCTGTTATGACAAAAGGCGTTTCGGACAAATAAAATTATGCCACATAGAGGGAACCCGTTTAAAACAATATGTGTCTGGTTGTTTTTATAGAATCGACTTGTTGATTCAAATATATTGCCGATTCAAATGACAAGTAGCTTGTTGTTTGAACCAAAGAGCACGTAGGCGCTATTTTAACCAAAAAACTTGTTGAACGAACATGAAAACTGGTTGTATTTTCTCTCAGTGTGACTGTTCTAATTAACTACCTAGTTAAAGAAATAATAATTAGGTTTCCGACTGAAGTCGAATCGTGGTGTCCCTCAAGGATCGATACTTGGTCCTTTACTTTTCATTTTATATTGTGCTGATATAACTAACGTTATTAAGCATTGCAAATATCATTTATATGCGGATGACGTCCAATTATATTATTCAGCTCGTTGTAATGAATTTAGTAATGCTATTTTTAAAATTAACGAAGACCTCGTAAACATCTCCAATTGGGCTGAAAGAATTTATTTTAAACTGTGATCTTCATTTAAAAATCAATGGTTCCTCACTCGAACGCGTAGAAGAGGCGAGAAACTTGGGTGTAGTGGTTGATAGCCAGTTGAGGTTCGAGAAACACGTAGGTGAATTGGTCAGGTCATGTTTCTTTCGCTTAAAAATCTCTTAAATGAGAACGTTCGCATGATTTTGTGTGAATCGCTGGTTCTATCCAAATTAAATTACGGTGATATCGTCTATGGACCACGCTTGCAACAAAAGACTCGCCGCTTGATACAGAGAGTACAAAATGCTTGTTATAGATTTATTTATTCAATACCTCCAAGAAGCCATATATCTCCGTATCTGAACAAATCGTCCATTCTCAATATGTCTTCTCGGAGACATCTCCATCTTGCATGTCTCCTTTTTGGCGTTTTAAATAATAAATCACCAGAATATCTCTTTTCCAAAGTATCCACATCAACTTTTCACAACCGCCATGGTACTAGGTCAACTCGACGTTGCCTTTTGGAAATGTATCCACACAGAACAGTCGCATTTACTGGTTGTTTCCGATATCTCGCGACCAAATGCTGGAATGATATCCATCCACCTGTAAGACAACTAAAAAGTAAGAAATCTTTCAAATTGCAATTTAAAAAGATATTACTGGAGAAACAAAAAACAGGGATACCATACGGATTTTTGGTCGCGGATTTTAGGATATAATTATTTTTACGGTACATTCTTAACGGCACGTTTGCGCACTTTATAACACTTTATAACACAAGTATTACTTACACATTTTCTATATTCTTGTTGGTCATTAATTGTATATGTATGTATTATTTCCACTTTAATTTGTATTTCATTTCACAGCAATGTATATAATTATATTTATAATCATAAATTGTTTTCTCACCTTACTTTAAAATTACCTTAACCTATTTCTTCATTTATACACATTTCTTTATTTATTTAACTGTAACGTGATCTGGGTGCCGGCAGAATATCAGTGCCTCACTCGAAAGGGTGAAGCGTATAGCTGAGTCGGAACCCTTTTGTTTTTGCTGCAATGCACACAGTGTTGGTAAGCATTTTTTTTATGTTGTGTACGTAATTTTAAGTCAATTGTATGTTTTTTTTTCTTCTCTTTTTGTTGTTCTGTGTTGCATTTGTAATTGTGTGTTATTGCAGCATTCAAATAAAGCTTTTATCTATCTATCTATCTATCTATCAAGTGTGAAATCTGACTCTTCTTAAAATATTTACAGACATAGATATTTAGTGGTGACGGGTTAAGAATTTTACCACCCCCTTTCTTCCCGTGGGTGTCGTAGAAGGCGACTGTGGGATATGGGTTAAATTGTGGCGTAGGCGAGAGGCTGGCAACCTGTCACTGCAATGTCACAGTTTCGTTTTCTTTCAACCCCTTATTTGCCAAGAGTGGCACTGAAACCTGAGTAGTTTCAGGCGTGATTGTATGTATGTATAGATATTTCATTAAAATCGAATAGGTTTTACAGACACTCCAGTGTCCGTTTATATTTCGTTCTCATATTAAAATAAGCGTTTAAGAGAAGATGAATTTCATACCAAGCTTGCTACAGACCCGTAAGACTTAAAGCTCTTAATGTATACAAATTGTACTAAGTTGTATCGTAAAAGACGGAAAGCTTGTTCCATGTCAATAAAAACTGCATTATGTTTTATGTTTCATTTTACTTTTTCTGTAGTATTCTGAACGTGAAGTTAAGCGATCGCATTAAAAATACAATACTACGCTCCAAAACTGGCATTACAGACGTAGCTAACACTGCCGCCAAGCTCAAATGGGATTGGGCAGGACACGTTTGCCGTATGCCGGATGACCTGTGAGCAAAAACAGCCACCCGTTGGTTGCCACAAATTACAAGGCCAAGGGGTCGACCACGTCAGAGATGGCGGGACGAACTCGATGCCTTTGAGACACACTGGTGGGAGACTTCTGAGGATAGGGATACGTGGAAGAGTAAGAGGGAGGCCTTTGCCCACCAGTGGGACAATGTGAGCTAATAATAATAATTTACTTTTTAGATTTCATTTCAACCTATGTCCGTCTTAAATTAGAATACGTCCCTTGTAAAAAAGATCCGATATTAAGTCGCCGAGGTAACGTTTTTCGTTTGCGAAATATTTGTCGGGATGATGTAAACGCGTTCGCCAATGCTTGAACCATAACGAAATTACCTACGTTACGGGTTACATCTAGGGACCTTTAAAGGGGACGGCGCAATCACATTTCTTCTCCTACAAAATTGAACCTTATCACTGAGCCAGAAAGGCGTTCGTATCAGACTAGCGAAAACGGAATATAACACTAAAATAATATAAGAAGTTATAAAGTCACGCCCAAACAATGCCCTCTCATGTGGACACACTTTTTGGCCTTATTACTCTATCTAGCTTAATATCTATAAATCTATGGTTACATCTGACATTTCAGCAAGATGCGACGTTAGCAGTCAAGTCATGAGTTGCCACAACTCAGCTCTTGGTGCAAATCAGCTGAAACGTCGGTTATAAGTTTCAATGAATGGTTGAAAAACAAAAGAAAGTTACTTTTGAAATAAAGACTTAGATCCTGATCAAAATTATAACTTGTTATTACAATAGACCATCAAAAATTATAAACTAATAAGTTATAAACTATGCAAATTATTCTAAATCTAAATAAAGCCTAAATTAAAACTAAAATAAAAATTCCCCCTTCGGCAATGTTCCGTAGATGCTGGCAACATTACCTCGCTGAATCGCAACGCTTATGCGCTAAGCGAGGAAGCTGCCAGCTCTACGATCCCCAGTGGCATCAATTTTTTTAGACAGCGCCTCATGAAGTTTCTTGACACTTGGACCCCACGGGCCAAGAGTTTCAACGCCAAAAGCAACAAAAGTATACTCTTGGCCCAGACCGCTATATTTTTCTGTTATTACAGTTAGATCACGCCCATTCAAAAGAATCCAGCATAATCCGAAATTCGAGGTTAAATCTTTAGTCATAGACAACAGACAAGGTAAGGTTATCAGTGTTATCACGTCTGCGAGATAATTGTCGGGATGAAGTAAACGTTTCCAAGTTTCCCCGCGGAGTGTGCGTACGCCAATTGTGCCAGCTCAGTGCCCTATACCACAAAACTTTACAAGTGTACAATTCTACAAAATTGTTAAATTGTATACAAAAAAATGTACCACAATCATTACAAATATGTTATGGTTACAATTTGCGGTAAACAAATATGTCACTTTTTTTAAAGCGTACCACAAAGAATAAAGGTATGTCACGACAGCTACATATTTGTAGGATTGTAAACTTGTAAATATACAGGTGAAAAATTGTCACGACACCTACATATTTGTAGGATTGTTAACTTATAAATATACAGGTGAAAAATTGTAATGTTACAACTACAATTATGTCATAACTTATTTCGCCTCTTTGAGTTTGAAGGTAGTTAGAATTGTAGAATTGCATTAAATTATACTTGTAGGTATATATATATGTTTAGTGGAATAGGTATCGATATACGAGTATCCACGGACATAACCTATTACGTACTTACGTCTGAGATTACAATGAACCTACAAGACAAACTAACTGTTTTAGGCCTCATAAATGAAAATAAAGAAATCCTGTTTGGTAAATTTAGTGATAAATTGACGCACGAAGTAAAAATAAATAAATGGAAAGATATAACGAAAACTATTAATGATTCTGGAATATCGGACAAGGATTGGAAGTATTTAAGAGACACTACCTGGCAGAATTGGAGAAGACGTACAATGGTAAGTTAATTTAAATACAAGTATTTTTAGTGTTCCGTAGTCACCTAGAGACCCTTATAATTTCGCCATGTTCATCCGTATAGTACCTATACTGAACTTGTATTAAGTATACAGGGTGAAATCTAATTGGTAATACAAAATTATATTATCAAGATTTGCTAATGGTTACGATCAACTTTTATTATGGAACATATCGAATTCTGCCTGGATGACTGGATGAGTCGGGCACAAGATCGAGGGGAGTGGACGAAACATCCAAATATGGATCACACAAAGGCCACCATGATGATGATGATCGAATTCTGCAAAAAAAACCCGGCTATAATTGAGTTCATTAATATGTATACAGATTTGCTAGTGATCAGTAGGTATGGATTAATGTATACATAGTAATGAATTTGGACAAACAATTTACTCACTCTGAATCGCTCATTGAATGTAAAATCGGTTATGGTCGTAGTTAAATTTATACGTTCTCGATATATTCGAGGACGTCTCACATTTATTTATTCTTCAGTATCACTGCTACTTGAACTAAACATTTCTTAGCACACAGAGTAGGTCGCTAAATAATTTATAAATTATTATACTTTAATTATATTGCAATTAATGATAATGACTCGTATAATATAAAACTGTGAGAGGGTGTGACAAGCATTGAGAGAATTGTTAATTTGTAGTTACAATTCTACATATATGTATAATTGTTACTACAATTTAATGTAGCACAGAACAATTGTCAGCTACAAATTTGTACATTTTCCGGAAAACATATGTAACGTATGTAAAGTTTTGTGGTACAATAAATTGTAGATTATTGCTACAATTTACATATTTGTAGGGCTTTTCCGGTACAAATATGTAACTTGTAAATTTTGTGGTACACACGCTTGTATTATGACAAATTTGTAACTTGACACTTGTCAAATTGTAATTGTAAGTTTTGTGGTATAGGGCACAGCTCAGCTGGCCTAGCCAATGTTTCATTTCATTTCATTTCACAGAGAACCTCCTATAGAGTGGCAGTCTTGTATATTTGGTTCGCGATACGAGTCACCAGTGTTTGGGGTGCGAGGAGCGGGCGGGGAATGTGTTAAGCGCGCTGTGATTGGCCGTTTCAAGGACGGCGGGCAGTCGCGCCAGATGAAAAGGGACAGAAGTATGACTGTCCCTCTACTGACGCGTAAGTGGCCAATGTAAGTATTTTAGCATACATAAGCGCAAATGTTACAATCGTTGACGCGATCAAAACGCAGTCTTGCTTTGTCGAGCCACTAGAGAGCTATCATCATCATCATATCCCTTGGAGTGTCGGTCGGTCGACTCCCGACCGATTACTTCAATCAAATTTGAAATTTGATTAACAGCCCTTTTTCGCCCACTGCTGAGCAATCTGAGCATAGGCCCTTTTAGTATGCCACTTCTCCCGGTCCTGTGCTAGTCTCATCCAGTTGTGACCGGCTATTTTCTGGATGTCGTCGACGATCCAACGAGCCAACGGATGCCAGGCATTTCTTACATTTGTTAGCGGCCACCATTGCGTTAACGTTTTAATGCTATAACTACGATGCTATTACGAGGCGTAAGCAATTGTGACGTTGGCTAGGTACCCAGAGCAGTCTGTCTTAAATGGTCGCATTCAGACGTTCTTTAATAAGGACGCTTATTTTGAATCTTAAATGAAGAATAAGTCAAGAAGATCACTTTTAAAAGTCTCGCGTCTTCACGTTAGTTATTCGTGAATTTCATATAGCCGAATTGAAAAGTCTGATTTAAGGTAAAGTCTTAGTAAAAATAATGAAAACGATGACTTGTGGGAATTGCACTCGTCTACATAGCCAAATGTGGCGTTTCGTGCCCAAAGGGCTCTATGCTTCATCGACAATAAGGACGAAAACTTGTTCGTAATATACAGGATGTTATACGGGGTGTCTCTGTTTTCCAGTGACTGACATAACACTATGCATAGACGTTATAATCTATACAGTTGTAACTGTCTTCTTAAACTTATCATTTACTTTTAACAGTTTATTCAAGTGAATAAACTCATTTCCCACAGTTTTCTATAGCCAAGCAAAACCGTCGAGAATGATAACTGAAAGTTAGATTCAATTAAGTTTTCCAGCATTTAATCAACTTGATAAAATCAGCATTTAATCGTCTCTATGCGGGCTGGCTACCAACCATTGACTTATATATTACTTCGTACGGACATGACATTATCCCAACTAACAAAAATTAGTCTTATAGTGGCTTATAATGCCAAAAATAGTACTCTTATAATAACCTTGTAAACCCTTTACAAGAGGGCATTTGGGCACACCTTATAAGGCCAAAAACCTTATATCCCCCTTGTAGTTGCTATATTATTAGCTTTCTTATCTTGTACGTGCTTTATTATGGCATGCAATAAGAAAGTTAACCTTATAATGGCAAGAAAAGTGCTTTTAAAAGGCTAATGTACTAATAAGAATCATATTTAAAGCTTTAATAAAGGCAATTATACTTGTAAGAATCATATTCAAAGCTTTAATAAGGGCAATAGCTCTTGTACACGTTTTGTGATCATCAGATATAAGGGAGTAAAACTCATAACGGCGAAACAGGATGCTGTTTTAAAAGTTTATTGTGCTTTTCGTAGTGATTTATGTGTACATCATCATCAAGTCATCCATTTTGCAAGTTAGTAAACGGTAAGTTAACTTTTACATATTACAATTATTTGCTTATTTATTATGAAAACTGTGTGGGAATCCAATTTCATGGTGAAATGTGATATAAAATGTGTTGTATTATTAATGCGCCCTTGTATTTCAACGGTTTTGTACTAAAAATGCGGTTAATTAATTTTGACATGTCTTGAGCAAGGCTGTTATAAGAGTAAAAGCAGTAAGCACATCATTTACAAATACTATATAAGAGTAAAAACTTTATAATAGCCACCGGTGTTACTTATGATTCGCCATTTTATATATCTTTAGGGTTCCTTCTCACAATTAGTGAAATCCCGAACCTTACCATCTAGTTAAATATTTGTAACGGATACCAGTTAAAAATTCATAACGTTATCGTTAGAGAGCAGATTTCAGGTAGCGATTTAAATATTAATATGAATATGACTCGCATACAATATTTATTATTTTTTCTACACACGAAAAAATGTATGGGAACATAAAAGTAAAACCCTTTTTGGATGCTTTTGTGAATATTGGGCAAAAATTATAATGATAATAAATAAAAATAAAAAAAATATTTATTTATACTTATTTCTTTAATATTTCTTCTGCGCATTGCACAGTAAAAACTTCTATTACGGCTCAAAGAATATAAAAATGAAAATAATTCGCTTCTTATATATATTTAAATTGAAAGTCCATTATTTAGAATAAAATACTTTTTTTTAAATGTAGTTTGTTGAAAAAATAACATTAATTTAATCTAATTATTCAGTGAAGTTTGTGGTGTGCGATGTAGGTAATAATAATAGATTATAAACCATATGACATGTATTTAAAAAATTGCACTAGTCATATCCATATTAATATTTAAATCGCTACCTGAAATCCGCTGTCTAGTTATCATGTACTTGGCGCAAACCTTTGAAATTGCATTTTTGTTCGAAAGACCGTTCTTTTTAAACCGGTATTTTGGGGAACGCTTTGATAAAGGTTTGGTTCGATTAACCGGCATAGAACAAAATAAAACCGTGTAGTCCGCAGCATGTCAGGTAATACTGATATTTTCAATATTTCATTAGGAAGTTATACCTAGAATTTTCAATTTAAAACAAACTTGTGCTTCGGAATATTTAATCTTCTGGTGCCTTATTTTATTACTTCCTATTGATTTATTGTAAATGCTGAGTCAAATACTCTATTTGATATTTATTATTATGGTTATTGTTAGAGAATCTGTGGATGAGATACATAGTCAGCCGTTTTTAGTGACGTGAAGATGACAACTCTTCTCCTCCTCTTAGTAAGTAAGTGCTATTGAAAACCACAGACGATTTCAGTACCGCCATCACAATGGACTTTGTGTCGATAACTATAAACAGCCTAGCCTAAGAGTTCAAATAAATATTTTTTTTTATTACAGATGAACTACAAAACGGCACATATTCTGATGGAGAAAATCAGTCACAATCATTACTTACACCCAAAAATAAGCCCGGAGTGGTGGATCAAAAAACATGCAAAATGGAAGAGGACGCAGGAAATAGTTTAGGTTGTAAGAAAATCACACCAAGCAAAGATGGCGCTGATAATTCAAAACAAGAAAACGAAAATCAATATATCTTTTGTGAATTTGATGAAGACCTCGATAAAAGAAACTACTTATTATTTTGGAAATTTACTGATAGGTTAATTACAATTTCTACCACCGTGTAGGCGCTCTGAAGAATATATTAATATTTTGAAGTATGTAGACTCATTGAAACAGCAACATCGTGAGCAATAGAACTGAAAATATTAATCTTATAAAGTTACTTGTATCGGTTTGGTTTCGTTGCACATAAATAAATATCTTAAAAACAGTGAGTTTGTCTTTATTTGTCCTCAATTTTAATCTGTCTTAGTCCCAAAAGGACTACATATAAAATCGGTTTCTTCTTAAAATAGCCGAACATTGTATTCACTTATTCAGATCGTCCAACATTCACAATGATAATCCGCAATAAAAGATTTTTTTTATTTCAGACCAAAGTCCATAAAGTAAGGAATACACTTTTGGAACTTATTCTAATAAAGTTAATCTTAAAAATGAATATTAGTAGGTACTGATGGATAAAAAAACTGAGTGCCTTGGTAATAGTCTCTTATACGCTCAGTTATGTATAATTGGCCACCTCCGAGTGCATGCTAGTCTGGTATAACCGGTGGACACTCTATTTAATAATGTAAACATTGTAAAACATGGAAACAATGGACCAGTTACATTTGCCCTCCAGTCGAGATCTGCCCCGCGGCCCCGCTGTATATACCTTAACATTTTTCACCGCAGAGCTACAGACACCTTAAATAAGAACAAAAACTATAATTATTAAGCTAAATCCAAACTCAATTCATCATAATCATAATAATCATAATCATTTATTGTATAATATTTTAAATATCACATGTCATTTAACGATATACCTGTATTACTGTCACTGCTGCTTGCCTGCATATTCTTATAATTATTCCATAATGGCATCCTCTACGGAACCACTAATCGATAAGTTGGGATCAGATTGTTCACATTCGCTGGATTTTCAAAATGACGAATCAAGTTTTATAAAAACTTTTAATACGACACTTTCAAGAATAATGCCTTTATAATTATTGTATAAGAGAAAATGTATTGCTTTAATTCTTTTAAACACTTTATAAAATGCTATAATTTGTTTGCTGGATAGACGTTTTATAATATGCTCCTATGAGGCATAAAGCATCATAGTTATCTTATGCATTACTTTTATAAGAATAATTGGCCATAACAAAAGCTTTTATAGTGCTTTGAATATTATACAGCGAAAAGGCATTTTAAATGGCTTCTATAAGAATACATATTTTTAAACCCTTATTGCAGTCATATAAATTGGACTTATTAACGTGTACATGGCCAAGTTATAAGAGTAAATGTACTATTGGCCAAATCCTCTTATAATGAGCTACTATAAGAGTAAATATTTTTAAACCCTTATTGCAGTCATATAAATTGGACTTATTAACGTGTACATGGCCAAGTTATAAGAGTAAATGTACTATTGGCCAAATCCTCTTATAATGAGCTACTATAAGAGTAAATATTTTTAAACCCTTATTGCAGTCATATAAATTTGACTTATTAACGTGTACATGGCCAAATTATAAGAGTAAATGTACTATTAGGCCAAATTCTCTTATAATGAGCCGCTATAAGGAACTCTGGCATAATGAATGCTATTTTAAAACTACTATGAGTGTTTAGCCCTTATAGATTGATTTTATAAGGATGTTTTGTTTGTTGGGAACACAGCCAATTTTCTCCAAAACTTAACTTGAAATTTGGCACACATAATGTTAGGTCGAATCGATTAACTTGAAATTTGGTACTCATATACCCGTAACCCAAAGACGGATATGTAATTTAAGAAAATTTAATTGTAGGGGCCAAATTTTTGGGGGGTAAATGCGAAAATTAAAAATAAAAGTTTCTTGAACTATATTGTGTTACATATGAAATGAAAGAGCTTTTTATAGTATTTCAATTTTTTTTTATAATGACCATTCCGGGTCCCCCCTTATCCCTGAAACTACTAAGCGCAAAATACACGAGATAGCCTTCAATCTATAAATTACAGGAAAACCTATTAGAAATCTACAGTAAAGCGTAAGTCGGACTTAAAAAAACTCAAATTACGAATTTCACTCACTGCCGCTGCAAGGAGTTACCAAATCTCTTGAAATTGTGTAAGCGCGTTTGAATATTATATATAAATATCTGTTTCGTTTTTTAGAAATTGTTCAAAATGTCAATAATTCACAAAAATGACTTAAGTGCCTTCAAAAAAGGAGGCGCTTAAGCCCTTCTTGTGGTGTACGGAGCCCTTGCAAGGCGAGTACAACTCGCAATTGGCCGGTTTTTTAAATAAATGGGAATCAATCTCGGTACCTACCTAGATATTTTCTTGATATTTTATTTAAAATGAAGTATTTTACTTTGTTGAATAATCACCGTCCGTATTTCATTCATATAAGCCAATTCGATACGATGTAAATGGAGCGGACAGATTATTTCGACTTATACCGAAGCTATGCCTGAAAAGTTAGCGCGTCCGATTTCCCACTAGACTCGTGTGAAAACCAGGTTAATTTCGATTCGCTAGCAGTTACAGGTTTAAATACGAAATGACATCAGAGCATGTATAGCCAATAGTACATTCGCCGCTATCGTAACGTAACTACTTTTATCTCTTTATCGCTCTTCGATATCTGCACACCTCGGACACTGGCGATCAAATATAAGAGGCGCGTTCCGAACACACAGTCTAAGCTCGTGTAGGTGAACGCGTACCATGCCTGTATGAGTGAAATATGACAGGTCGACTGTGCGCGATTTTGATAGGCGGTAACTGTGAGATAACCTAGAGGGGGTGGGCGGTACTTTCAACGGGGAGCGGGAGTGACCATACTGTACGATAAGTATCGGTGTGACAGATCCAGTAGCATATCATTCGCCACGAAGTGACAAATCAACGATTATATATTTTTAACTATAAGCCTTGAGCGTCGACTCATAGTTTTCCCAAACCTATCGACAGTATCGACACGGAATCGGCTCTAGTCGATTAAAAATCGGTCATTAGTATAAAGACGCTTACGCGTCGTCGTCGCTGAACGAAACAAATTTTTGTTGTGTACTTAACACTACATCAGGCGGGCCGTATGCTTGTTTGCCACCGACGTAGTATTTAAAAAAAAAAACCGTACGCATGTTCATACTAATGAGCGATTTTTGGTCGGTGAAAGCCTATTCCGCGTCGATAAGTTTGGGGTTGGGGGCACACATATGTATTATCCTATCAACTATGTATATTTGACAATAAGTTGATTGTATTTTTTCTCAAACATGGTATGAAATATTGATGTTATGTGCCTTATAATTGGCAGCGAAGTATGACGTTGCAGGTGCGTAGGACGATTGATAGATAATGGAATTTCATACAAACCTTGCAGGCCAAGGCCGGCAAAGTCCTCTTTTTAGGGTTCCGTAGTCAACTAGGAACCCTTATAGTTTCGCCATGTCTGTCTGTCCGTCCGTCCGTCCATCCGTCCGTCCGTCCGTCCGTCCGTCCGTCCGTCCGTCCGTCCGTCCGCGGATAATCTCAGTAACCGTTGGCACTAGAAAGCTGAAATTTGGTACCAATATGTATATCAATCACGCCAACAAAGTGCAAAAATAAAAAATGGAAAAAAATGTTTTATTAGGGTACCCCCCCTACATGTAAACTGGGGGCTGATATTTTTTTCATTCCAACCCCAACGTGTGATATATTGTTGGATAGGTATTGAAAAATGAATAAGGGTTTGCTAAGATTGTTTTTTGATAATAATAATATTTTCGGAAATAATCGCTCCGAAAGGAAAAAAAAGTGCGTCCCCCCCCCTCTAACTTTTGAACCATATGTTTAAAAAATATGAAAAAAATCACAAAAGTAGAACTTTATAAATACTTTCTAGGAAAATTGTTTTGAACTTGATAGGTTCAGTAGTTTTTGAGAAAAATACGGAAAACTACGGAACCCTACACTGAGCGTGGCCCGATACGCTCTTGGCCGGTTTTTAATTTCCAAACACAGATAATTGTGACATAACATCCAGGTATTTAGCCAATTAAAAAAAAAACTATAAGGGGCTTTATAGACGTGCCGACTGCAACTGGTACGGGCCCTATACAATATTTGACTTTGGGTGCGTTATACAAAGAAAATTTTATTCGTTTTTTTTTGAATTTTTTTTAACTTTTTGTTTTTTTATAAGCGTATACGGGGCATCAAAGGGGAACGAAAATTCGATTATTTTTGCGCTACGACGCACCGTTTAGGAGATACAGCCATCCAAAGTTACTATTTTCAGTTGACTTTATTTATTTCATACCATGTTTGAGAAAAGCACTATACATACCTCGGCGGGAAATGGGGTTGCCCGCCTCAGACCTATCCGGTCTCGCTTCGCTCGGCCGTCTATATGTCTTCGGCCGGCAACCCTCTTTGTCCCGGCCTCTGTAGTAATGTACTATTTCAACTACGACTATTTTGTACTAAAGGTCTCCTCTCCTATTCACAGTACCTATTTCATTGCAATATTCAATTCATCATATCAAAGGACTAGTAAAATACACAATCTATAATAGTATATTATAACGGTAACGTTATGAAGGCTATAAAAGTTGAGTACCGCGGTTAGGCCACGAAGGCTTGCCGAGTGGCCTAAGTAAGGTACGAGACTTTTATAGCCTTCATAATGTTACGATTGTATACTATACTTTTTCTACGACAGCCACATACATACCTATTCGAGAATAATAAAATGGGTTAGTTACTTACTTCATGTAATGAATGGGAATATTTGTGTGGATCGTCGTAGCATTGAGTATTCTGTCCACAATGTTGATGGCGAGAACTTGTTGCACAATTCTTCAAAATATGCCAACAACGCCGTTTCAGAGAAAGTTGAAACATTTTTTTGCAATTTCCATGTCAAAACAATCATAACATTTTTGGTACGCTTTATCTGACTTTTCATGTAAGATATTGTCAGTCACTTTGAGCGCCCATAGCCTTGATTTCTTCGGAAGTGCATTTTTCACCAGAATCACTCATAATTACTTATGTTTTTGCACAATAACGTCGAATTAAAAATAACTACACACCACCGAAATAGTTCAAATAGTTTCGTGATAAGTTTACAAATGTCAAACATACCATAGACAAGATAAATAGAAAATAAGCCGGTTTTCAATTACGAAAAATGTGGTTGCGTTCAAGAATATTTAAATGTCGAATGTAAAATTATTCGATAAACTTATGATTTTTACCTTTGTTTTGCAATATCTAATATGTAAAAGGCATTTAAGTTTATTTTTTCATCTTGATTTAAATTTTGAACCTAAATATTATATTATTTATTAAAAGTTACTTATTACTGTAAATGAAAACATACCTGATAAATGGAAGTTGTGCTTTTAAAAAAAACCCGGCCAAGTGCGAGTCGGACTCGCGCACCGAGGGTTCCGTACAAACCTGCAAGGTTTACAAAGTTCGTTCATTACGACAATCGATTTAATATATATTTTGTAACGTAACTAAAAATTTAAGGTTTTCGGAATTTTTCCTTTATGTGTGCTATAAAACGTTGCTTCATGCCAAATTTCAAGATTCTAGGTCGACTGGAAGTACCCTTTAGGTTTTGATTCCCTTGCGAGTACTTGCGAGTTTCAAAATATGCAGCTTAAATTGCTGTTTCTTTTGATTGCGTTGACATAGAAGTTTGATTTTGTTACAGCTTAAAGGTATTATAGACCTGAGTATTTGGTATGAATTTCAATTTAATACCTCTACGCGTTTATGAGGAAATGGGTAGTAAGGTTAAAATTATTTAAAAAAAATATATTATGTGATGTAACAAAAAATTTATGGTTTTCGTAATTTTTCCTTTATCTATGCTATAAGACGTTGCTTCGTACCAAATTTCAAGATTCTGAGTTCACGGGAAGCACCCTGTAGGTTTTGATTCCCTTGCAAGTGTCGAAAATTTGCGGCATAAACGGCTGTATCTTTTGATTGCGTTGGCTTAGAAGTTTGATTTTTTCACAGCTTCAAGGGACAGTAGACCTGAGTAATTGATATAAATTTCAGCTTCATACCTCCACGCGTTAAACAAATCTATGGTGTTTATACGTGCCACAAAAACACAAAGGAGACATTGGCCGGTACTGTAATCTAAGAGTGCTTTTTGTTTGGTTATCCTGAATTCGCAGGTGGCAGGAAAGCTACTAAAATGTTTCCCCTGCCGTGCCGTCCTAGCCGAAGTGATACGTGGCGATCGAACCTTTCGAAACGCAACTGTTTTAGTCTCTCCAATACGGACGAGTAGAGAGAGCTAGCAACAATACGCTACGGAGCGTAATTGTGACTTTGGCTAGGTCCCCTGGATCGGATTAGCCACGCTCGGCCAACGCACACCGATTGGGGATTTACTTCCAATTCGCAGTAGCTACTACGTACAACTAACGTGAGGTGATCAATTGCCAATCACTGGCCAGTCTGCTACAAGCGTGTGCTCTGAAATCTACATAGCCGTGGAATTGAAGCTTACGCCGTGGCTTGCGTGGGCGACGGCGATGCGACGCATACGAAATCAAACCTTATCGATATGGAAGTATGAGACACGACGGCGACGGTCGCGCGACCGTCGCCCATGCAAGACACGGCGTTAGTATCGGGCTTAGCGCACAAACCACTGCTTTTAGTTACGTTTCTTTATTACATCGAAGTAACTACTTTTGGTGCGTTATTTCATCCGCTAACTTTGGTGCGTTCTTTGATGCTGACACATTTTGACTATCTTTCGACACTTCAGGCGCTATCATTCAGGCCTAAAATATAATAAACATAGTGTAACATGAGGAAACCGAACAATTTTAACAGCGTATTAAAAGAGTAAAATGTCATATAAACTTTTCTGGCTTTCGCCTAGTTTCAGAGTTATAATTATTTCTCAGAACAAAATGCTATTATACTTATAGTGACGCTGATGCCGTTATCGGACATAATCGAACTATCCTCGTTGATAGATGTCAAAAAATAACTAATAGTAAGTCATTGCAAAAAAAGTATTTTTTTAGAAAAAAAATGATATTCTTAATTTTTAATGCCAGTATTACGAATAGCATTTATTTACTTTTTATGAGAAAATGCATCCAAACAGCTATTTTTTTTTTGTGAAATTTGCTTGACGTCATTACTTATAACATTTTATCTTTATCTTGCCCTCAAAAATACGTAGTTAAAATCTTTCGGTTCTCTCATGTTACACTGTGTACATATATGTCACTGTAAACAGTACTGTATTAACGTAGGTTTCACCGGTATATCGTACGGCAAACTGATAGTCTGTAGGCGCCTTAACGCACCCAGGCCCCGTAGCCGAATGGCATTTCTCCGACGCCAAACGAAAGCGATACGCCGCTGGCTCTGTTGCGCCAATACGCAAGCGCGATAGAGATAGATATCTACTAGCGCTTCGTTTCGTGAGCGTTTCGTGAGCGATTGTGCCATTCGGCTAGCCACCCTGTACGTGCTACGCGCCTCGAGCGTAGGCGATAACAATACAAATGTGCATTATGCATGTATTGAAAAACGCCTACGGGCAGCAACCATTTATCGAGTCAGAGGCTCGAAAATTTGTTCAGACACTGTGATGTGTTGTACTATTATATATTCTGTGGTTAAGATTACACTGCTACAGGCTACGTGAATGCGCTACGCCTCACCCTAGCGCAGTATTTTTTTACACTACGTCGGTGGCAAACAAGACGAGTGTACAAGTTCTAAGGAGGGTTTGGGTTGCCGACGACTTGAAGGACAATAGACGGAACAAATTAGTTCCGTAGGTCCTTCCGTCACCCGCTCACCGCACCCTCGTTGACCTCTGGCAGCCTTACTCACCGGCAGGAACACAACGCTATGAGTAGGTCTAGTGCTATTTGGCTGTGGTCTTCTGTAAGGCGGAGGTACTTCCCCAGTTGGGCTCTGCTCTAGATTCTGCTGTGCCCTACCACACAAAGCGGAATATCATTCGCTATTCCCTACCAAACTATGCTTTAAATTACAAATTAAACCCTATAATCTTTTAATAAACTCATAGAATGTTATTAAATGCATACAAAATATTTATGGTTTGCGAAGCGTAGGTTTGCTTTTAATTACCACACTGATTCTACAACAAATGTGGAGCAAACATCACAACTCGGGACACGATGAATGGGCATCGTTATCAATCTGGGCGACGGCTGACGTTAGGATCCGCGGCTAAAATTGAACCATTTGTATTTGCGCTGTGAGTGATAAAAAGCCTAGTGTTCATTATTAGATGGCTATGTCAGTGTAATTTGTAGGCCTTATTCAAATATTTTCCGTGTGTCGTGATGATTTAGAATTTCACCACGCTTGCTTCTCGTGAGTGTAGTAGAAGTGTACTCTGACATTTTGACGAAAACGCCTATTGGTAGAGAACCCGATATCGGGTCGGGGGCTATCAATATTTTAAAATTACACTGCTACGAGCTACGATTCGTCGAAATTAAACCATTAAATTTTGTATTTGTGATGTGATTCATATAAAGCGTAGTATTCATTATTATGTGGCAATATTGGGGTTTTCCTATTCAATAAATTACTTTTTAGGGATGTTGTGATTTGCTGCAGAATATTTTAGCTGCACTTCTTGGTGTCTCATTTGACTTTCCCAAAATGATGATGCAAGTGATGAAGATGAGGCAACTTCATCATATCAAGAGAATAGAATTTGGCTGGTTGACGTGATAAGTCTCGTTTTTTTGTCTGCTTTAAATCGAGTAGCAATCGAGTTAAAAACTTATCATCAACTCACCACACAGAATTACACACCCGAGTATTAGGTAAACTCAAGGATTAGGTATTTATATAGGATTTACATACATACTTCATACTAAGAATCGTACCTCGATTTTATAGCGCCACCTATTAAATACTATCTAATGATGCCTAAAATTTTTTTTTAAATATACATTCAACCAGTAAATGCGACTGTTCTGTGTGGATACATTTCCAAAAGGCAACGTCGAGTTGACCTAGTACCATGGCGGTTATGAAAAGTTGATGTGGATACTTTGGAAAAGAGATATTCCGGTGATTTATTATTTAAAACGCCAAAAAGGAGACATGCAAGATGGAGATGTCTCCGAGAAGACATATTGAGAATGGACGATTTGTTCAGATACGGAGATATATGGCTTCTTGGAGGTATTGAATAAATAAATCTATAACAAGCATTTTGTACTCTCTGTATCAAGCGGCGAGTCTTTTGTTGCAAGCGTGGTCCATAGACGATATCACCGTAATTTAATTTGGATAGAACCAGCGATTCACACAAAATCATGCGAACGTTCTCATTTAAGAGATTGCGAATCTGGTACAGGATTTTTAAGCGAAAGAAACATGACCTGACCAATTCACCTACGTGTTTCTCGAACCTCAACTGGCTATCAACCACTACACCTAAGTTTCTCGCCTCTTCTACGCGTTCGAGTGAGGAACCATTGATTTTTAAATAAAGATCACAGTTTAAAATACGGAAAATTTGTGTTTTGGTGCCCATAATCATGTACTTGGTCTTAAGAGGGTTCAACAGCAGACAGTTTCTTTCAGCCCAATTGGAGATGTTTACGAGGTCTTCGTTAATTTTAAAAATAGCATTACTAAATTCATTACAACGAGCTGAATAATATAATTGGACGTCATCCGCATATAAATGATATTTGCAATGCTTAATAACGTTAGTTATATCAGCACTATATAAAATGAAAAGTAAAGGACCAAGTATCGATCCTTGAGGGACACCACGATTTACCGGTCTAGAATCAGATATTAACAAAGTGCCGTCTTCTTTGCATATCTTGACTGACTGAGCGCGGCCTTCCAGGTAACTACTGAACCACGAGAGAGACTTTAAATCTACGCCATAGTATTTTAATTTTGAGAGTAATAAGCTAACATTTATGCAATCGAACGCGCGAGAAAAGTCCAACAGCACCAAACAGGTGCCTTTGCCAGAGTCTTGTTCCGAAATAATGTTATCAACAACATCTATCAGGGCAGTCACAGTTCCCATACCCCTACGAAAACCTGACTGTAATTGTGGCAAAATATTGCTACCCTCTACATATTTATATAATTGGTCATAAACAGCTTTTTCCAGAATCTTCGAGAGAAAAGGCAAAATACTTATGGGCCTGAGGTCCTTGAGCTCACGTGCATTGTCCACTTTAGGTAAAGGTGTAACCATAGCTGGTTTCCACATTGCTGGCACCTGGCCATGCAGTAAAGATCGATTAATGATTGATGTTATCACTCGCAGCGTCCGTGGAAGGGTGAGCAGAACCATATCCCTACTAATTGCATCTACACCAACTGAATTGGTAGTAATGGAGAGTATATATTTACCTACATCACTCTCATCGACTGGCTTCAAGCTAAACGAGGTACTACCTAATCGTCGAGTTTCAATTCAAATTGGTGTTAAAATAATAAACACGTAAATATATTTGGGGAAAATATGGTTTTTAGCCACTTTCAGGCTGCGAAACAGCGCCATCTAGTTTTAAGCTTAAAAGGCCCATACATTTCAGGGGTACGCTTTTTTGAATGGGCTTTGTCAGTCCAGTATTAAATCGTTATTGGGTAAACATAAATAAACGTGCATAATTTACCTGTTTTTCATGTAAAAGCTAAAAACCGCCAGACATGTTGGTAAATACATTAAACACGAATACTCTCAGAGAGCAAATGTAAAAATAATATTTGAACAGCACAAGCACATTATTCTACATTAGCTATTCGTTTAATTATACGTTCCGTTAGTAAAACCAAGTAAAGTCAGACTACGCTAAGGGCCCATTTATACTGTGCGAGACATGTGAGCTTATCTAATTTCGTTGCAGAATTGTATGGATGTACCTAACTATTAAAATCGCATACGATTTCGCGCTCCGTGAAAATGGGTCCTAACGCTGTTTTCATGCTAGGTAAGTGCTACGATACTTCAAGTAAATATGCAACCCTAGGGGTTATGTAATGCACCGCCAAGTTGAAGCAAATCTACCGTGCAATATCTACGCCGTGATAATCGCGCGATGGTCGCGCAACGGCTAAATCAAACCTTATCGATATGGAAGTATGAGACACGACGGCGACGGTCGCGCGACCGTAGACACGGCGTTACACTCGTAATAAGTATTATTGCTTAGTTTTACCAGAAATATAGACCGGAATATACATAAATCATCTCTTATAGCGAGCATAAAACAGGAACTATCAGGGTCTATTTCATCACAAAAACAAATTTCCTTACCGGGTTTCGAACCCAGGATCATTGCTATCACCGTTGCTAGCTCGAAAGTCGTAAAAGACATAAATTAGAATAGAGCTCCCGTTTCAAAAGGATACAGACTAAAAAGCGGTTTTAGTTAAGTAGCCGAAAGCACATGCTTAAGTTTTCCTCGGAGGAAGACAAAGGGTCCCGTGAGAAAAATAATCACTTACCGTGGACGCCGTGGGCGTGTAACGACGGGCCCTTAACTAATGGCTCGTTTAGACGTTTAGGGATCCCTGCGGGCGTAACACAAACACAATACAGCGTGTAATATTTATAACCACACAGTCGCTGTCGTCTGCAATACTTTCTCGATAATTAGTTTTGATATCAACATTGCAAACGCGTCTCATACATCTTCAATTTTCATGTGTAAATAAATGTGTTTATTATTAATTGGTAATTGAAAACAGCGGGCTTTAGCTTTCACACTCGCTTGACGCCATTTTGATGTATTCTGTACCCTTTTGTACCTCCAGCGCTCCAGCTTTACGCACGAGCGACCCTTGACATGATATTAATTATGGACACCCAAATTACTTCCACATTGATTCGGTAGATTACCGCAGAATGGGGTTGCTATAAATGAATTGTTGCTTTGAGCGGTTGAGCGGGTAATCTTGCGCCGCTTAAAGGAGACAAGGGTGATGGAGGTTAGGCCTACTCATATCATCTAAACAAATATTGTAACGTTTTTAACGTTTGAAAAGAAATCTTGACTTTGAAGAACCGTCAAACTTTAAATAAAAACCGGCCAAGTGCGAGTCGGACTCGCCCACCGAGGGTTCCGTTCCGTACAAACTTTCTTTCAAACTACCTAGTTAAAATAATCTCATGTTTCTCATATAACTCTAATGTATTGACTAGAAGCTAGAACTATACGTACTAATGAGCATTATTGTGTATAGCGCCATCTCTCGGTAAATTCGCAAACTAATTTGCGCGACCTGTATAATGTGTTAGTTTTTCGGGGATAATTCTTAATAATGTTAACCAATTTAAACAGTTTTTACTTTATTTGAAAGAAGATAGTTTACGTAACATCTCGTATTAATTTAAAGTTTGTATTTTGTTTGTTTGTCTAAAAAGTTTTTGTGAATAAAAAAAAAGTTTTCAAGGTACATACACGATTTAGTTTTTCCTGTAATATTTAGCATAAAACCAATATTTCCTAAAATTTTCATAATTTTTCGTTGGTAAACTTCAGAGATAGGGCCGATTGCATTTTTTTTTTTACATTTTCCTTCAAAATTCTTTTTTTTTCCACAACAAAAAAAATATAAAAATAGTTTATTTACGTTTAATTTGAACTCTTTCTAACGATACCCCACTTGACCTAGTAACTTGGAATTTACAGTTTACCCCCCTTTCATTTTGACCATTTTCTACAATTAAAATTATTAAATTAAAAAAAAATACTTTCTACTTGTAGAGGTTTACAATGTTCACAACTATTCAAAATTTCAAGTTGATATCATTAGTAGTTCTCGAGATATTTAGTAATGTGACAGACGGACAGACAGACGGACAGAGTCGCACCATCCTGTTGTACCTTTTTGGTACGGAACCCTAAAAATAACGTACTTCCATGTTAAATTTGATAAATTCAGGTGACATAACATAGGTAATCTTTCCTATGTCATTATGTAGGTAGTTATAATAAAAGAAATCTTATACTTAACTAGCTTTTGCCCGCGGCTTCGCTCGCATTAGAAAGAGACAAAAAGTAGCCTATGTCACTTTTCATCCCTTCAACTATCTCCGCTTAAAAAATCACGTCAATTCGTCACTCCGTTTTGCCGTGAAAGACGGACAAACAAACAGACACACACACTTTCCCATTTATAATATTAGTATGGATGAGATATTTTACATGCATGATCTCTACCGCGCGCGTGTAATAATATTGCTGACTGAAAAAAAATCTAATCTAATATCGAATCTAAAGAAAATGAAATAATAATGTTGAAACTTTGTCCAATAAACTATTGATAACGAAATACTCTTAACTAAAATAACATTTTCAATATTCGACGTGATTTATAATGCAAATCTCAGTACCGTGCTCACGCCAAGGCAATATGGAGGTGGCGACGAAATTGACGGTCTTTTCCGATGAAATATCCAATATTCACGGAGCAGATACAACGGCAGAAACCGCATTCGGATCACAGCTTGATCTCGTACGATTCTATAGTACACGTGGAATAAATATATGAGACTAGCTTTTGCCCGCGGCTTCGCTCGCGGTAAATTCTAAAATTGCTGAATGCTCCGTACAAACGTCCGCCCCCCATTTTTAGGAAAGTGGGGGGTTCGAAAGAGACAAAAATTTTCCTATGTCACTCTCCATCCCTTCAACTATCTCCACTTAAAAAATCACGTCAATTCGTGTCCGTGAAAGACGGACAAATAAACAGACACACACACCTTCCCATTTATAATATTAGTATGGATAAGATAAGAATGATTTCTTCCAAGTTTATTCAGCCACCAAAACGGCGTCTCTTTGGTTTTACACCATAATTGATTGACTCATGCAACATTTCTCAAAATTTTAGAACTAAACGGGACTCAATCGCATAAACACTCCCGTCCCGTTTAGTTCTAAAATTATGAGTTCAAATCGTGTTAGTTTAAATCAATATAATATTTCACAATTTATGATTTTAGTGTAACTCGCATTTTATGTGAGGTAAGGATCGTTTTTACGTGTTCTTGTGTCCAGGTAACGGTTTTTCCAGCGCGATACAACCGGCTGGTGATTTTTAGGGTTCCGTAGAAAGGTACAAAAGGAACCCTTATTCATAATAGCTTCTAAACTTTCATCTGACAAAGTATAAAACAGGAGGCGGTGACTGAATTTACAATTTTTTTACGTGTTTCGGTGGCTACCATTCCTCAATCCACTAACAAAGCTCCAGCTGACGCCCATGAGAGTTTGTTATCCATTTCTGTGAATCATTATGTGAAGTATTGCCTGGGAGGTGATTGGTCATGGAAACCTGTTCGTGGCTCGTGGTCTATTAGTGCCAGTCTATTACTACTTAACCGAGCATCAACCAAAATGTATAGTATGGTTGTAGCAAATTAGCAATTCGTTTATTGTTTACAACAGATTTACATACAATTTGAAAGAAAAGATGTACAAAGGCGAATTTCTTTAAGGGATCTCTTCCAAATAAGTGGAGCTATCTGAACAAACACAACATTTTCTGGCTGTTTTCTTGGTAAGGTGCACTAGGGTAATTTCGAATCACAGAAATGCTCGGGTAATTTCGAAAGGGGAATCTTGATATGATGGAAATAATGGTGGATTTTATACGACTTTCGTACTTAGACGACTTTCGAAAGCACCCTAATGCACCTTACGTTTTTTTCTTAGACTTTATTTGTCTTATACTGTGCAGTAGGGTAATTTCGAATCACAGAAATGCTCGGGTAATTTCGAAAGGGGAATCTTGATATGATGGAAATAATGGTGGATTTTATACGACTTTCGTAATTAGACGACTTTCGAAAGCACCCTAATGCACCTTACGTTTTTTTCTTAGACTTTATTTGTCTTATACTTACGTTATAGGAGTATATATATGCCTTTGATATTAATAAAGTTTTTTGTTTCA
This sequence comes from Leguminivora glycinivorella, assembly GCF_023078275.1. NCBI lineage: Eukaryota > Metazoa > Arthropoda > Insecta > Lepidoptera > Tortricidae > Leguminivora > Leguminivora glycinivorella. Next base: position 9,367,087 of record NC_062981.1, read on the forward strand.
ATAACGGTCCCGACGATCAACGTCACGGTTCTCAAATATTTGACTTTATTTCGTTACAAACTTTGCAGACCTGGGCGGCTAGCCGAATGGCACAATCGCTCACGAAACGCTCACGAAACGAAGCGCTAGTAGATATCTATCTCTATCGCGCTTGCGTATTGGCGCGACAGAGCCAGCGGCGTATCGCTTTCGTTTGGCGTCGGAGAAATGCCATTCGGCTACGGGGCCTGTTATTAAGTTTTCTAATGACTTCCATTTTGAACAAATTGTGAGACCGTTAACAAGAATATTTAACAAGATGGCAAAGTTAACAGAAACGCAAATTAATAAGTACGTAATTTCACATGTTTGACTTATCGCTTTTAAATAAGCATATTTGTTAAAGTAGGTAAAACCATACTAATATCATAAATAGGAAAGTGTGTGTGTCTCTTTGTTTGTCCGTGCTTTCACGGCAAAATAGGGTGGCAAATTGACGTGATTTTTTAAGTGGAGGTAGTTGAAGGGATGGAGAGTGACATAGGCTACTTTTTGTCTCTTTCTATTCGCCCTTTTCCCTAAAATGGGGGATGGAAGTTTGTATGAAGCATTCGCAATTTTTTATTTAACGCGAGAGAAACGGCGGCCAAAAGCTAGTAGATATATAAGTAACAATACAAAATTGATATCAGTAACACGTAAGGAAAAATAATATTATCTAACTGTATTTTAATCCATACTTCCATAATATTGTCTTCGGTTACCGCGATAGTTACTCATTCCAATTCCTGAGGCCTGTGAAATGTCAAACTCCTCTACAAAGCGCGGGAGTGTACAGGCTAGACTGTGAGTGCGGGCTGTCATATGTGGGACAGACGAAACGAAGCATTTCCACACGGGTGAAGGAACACATAGCGGATGTCAAGCACCGTCGGCAAAGGTCTGCAGTCTCTGAACATGTCATGGATAAAGTCAATCATGCTATAAAGTTTGACAAGCCTCTGGTTCTCGCTAAGGAGAAGCGATATATACCCAGAATGTTGCGAGAGGCCATTGAGATCAAGAAATATCCAAACTTTAATAGAGAGGATGGCTTTACTTTACCACCGGCTTGGGATCCAGTAGTACATCTGATAATGGAACAAGCACGACGAAGGCTGTGAGGCATTTGTGTTGTATGGTGTTGGACATTTGCAGTTTGTTTAAAGAAATGTCAATTTTGTGTAGATTAATTGGTTAATTATTTTTTAACAGAGTAATGGTAAATTTTTTGAATATTGTATAACTGGCTTTATTAATAGTGTGTGAACCTGCCTTAGAAATCTATATTATTTGTGGTCATGGTTCGTTAATATATTTCTTGTAAGTGGGTAGCTTTTGCACATTTTAATTTTTCCTCAGTCACCCGTTGACCACGAACGCTGTAAAGAGTTCGAAACGTCGGGATGTATTTTAAATTCATTATACGCGATTTAATCCGTTTCCATAGTTTTATTCCATACTTCCATACTTAATATTATAAATGGGAAAGTGTCTGTCCGCGTGTGTTTGTCCGCCTTTCACGGCAAAACGTAGCGACGAATCGACGTGATTTTTTTATGTGGAGATAGTTGAAGGGATGGAGAGTGACATAAGCTATTACTTTTTGTCTCTTTCTAACGCGAGCGAAGCCGCGGGCAAAAGCTAGTGATTTCATACTTAAACGAATCGAACATTAAAATCGGTCAAGGTGGTAAAGTACTTATATTTACATTAATACTTATTTATTTTATTACCCGAGCTGACTTACCTTAGACGACTTCCTTTGCGAGCTAGTAAGCTATGAGCTATCGGCTATAAAAACGATCAAAAGTTAGGCACTTCCGTGTAAATAAAAGAGACACGGCGATTTTGATAGTTCATCGCTGGGCGAGTAACTATAAACATCACCGTGTCTCTTTTATTTGCACGGGAGCGACTATCTTTTGTTCTTGTCTTGTGTGGTGGCTACATACATTAGTATATGCACTATTAACTGTTTGACCACGTTCTTGTATGTGATTTGTATTTCTTCTGTCTGTTACCCTCCGTGAATCTTTCTCACTTGATGGTCTCATCGGAAGATCAGCGCTGGAAGTCACCAGCAACACGCTGTGATGAGGCCATTTCGTGGCACTTCATTCCTTTCTGTCTTGCTGTTCTTATGTGTATTTTGTCTTGCCTGTGTTCACGAATAAATTTTTATTCTATTCTTTTCATTACGACACGAGTGCGGAAAAATAAATTCGAATTGGCAATAACTTAATGGAGGAATAACCAAAGGGAGTGTTTTTAATCGAGTTGCAAATCACCTTTTACAGTATCTATAAAAACAACTTCAAAGTTTCGATATAGGTACAAAAAGTACTAGTTTCCGCACTAGTGCGGTAACGTATCACCATATGCACTAACACTATTTATTTACAATAACCTAACCTAACCACAAAATTAAAATTTTGAAACAACCCCCGACCGCGACATAGTAGACCGATTTTCATGAAACATGGCTAAGAACACTCCCGACTAACTCAGCTTTCAGACAAAAAAAAACTAAATCGAAATCGGTTCATCCGTTTGGGAGCTACGATGCCACAGACAGACAAACACACAGACAGACAGACAAACAGACAGACAGACAGACAGACACACAGATAGATAGACACGTCAAACTTATAACACCCCGTCGTTTTTCCGTCGGGGGTTAAAAATACACTCTAAACCGTTTACTCGTTTACGTCATAAGGGTAATCTTTTATTTTTATGCCTAGGGTAAGGTAACCGCCGCCCTTAGCGGTCTATAACGGTAAAAGGCAGTGAAGCGTAAAGCTACGTGCTACGTTATACGTGACGTGAGAGAGGCTGTTCAGTGTTTACGTTGTAATTACTTGTGTGTTAGACGTGTACGTGGAGGCATAGAATACTGCTATAATTCGACTTTTGATAGGTAAGTACTAGTCTATTGATCAAAAAAAAATAGAAGGAACCGCACCTTAAATAAATCAATAAATCTTTATTGCTTTTATACATATTACCTTATCTTAACAACTATAACTATGGTTAACTTATATGTAACTATAACTATCTAACTATAACCTTATTTATTTGACCTTTATTGCACAAAAGAAAACCTTAAAGCACAAAAGGCGGGCTTACCTAATGGTAGGGGAGATCCGCCATAAAACGGACATTTAACTTTGAAGCAAGATTACATACTGTAGTTATTTGATTTTTGCCTTTGATATCCTTCCGACATCCGATATCGGATCGGATAATGTGAAAACACACTTATATACATTTCGGATATACTCTAGTATAATTATTAATACACCATATTTAATGAAACTTCATTTTTAGTGAGAAAAATCTATATTTGATTTATCTCATTTATGTCCGTTTCATAACGCATGTAGCATTGAATCGGACAGTGGGTGTCTTGAAACGGACAAGGAACTACCTTACTTTGAGGCACATAAATACTCAATGTTTCACAAAGTTACTGCTTTTACATAATGATAAATTATTTTAATATGGCAATTACTTTGGTAGAACCCAAACTGAGGTCATATAATTAACAACTACAAAAACTCACAGCAGAGCAGACTCTACTGCAGCTTTTTCTTTCAATCAAATCAAGACAAATCTTCTTCTTTGGCGGCATCTGATAGTGATGAAAAGAAATAAAACCAGTTTAAAATAAAAAACTACAGTAACTATAATATGCAGGAATAATTAATCGGACATTGACTGATACATTATTGTACGTCCGATTCAATGCGACGGTACCTGTCCGACTCATTGCGCATTTAACCTATGAACATTTTACCCAAATTCCAAATAATTAAGTATTGATAAGATTATGTCTCACCAAGCCGTATTTTCTTGAGAATATCTCATATCGCAACTAGTACAACCATTACAATTGTAGTTTAAGATTTTATGGAATTTGTAATCAGTTTGCAAATATACGGAATTTTTTAATAAGCTCGCGCGGTTCTACAATGTACGAAATATTCAACTAAATGGTCGCCGGGATCTGTCATTATTGTGGGCTTACCTATGGTCATCGGCGTTGCCAATAACCATATTAACCATATGACATGAACATGTGATCTTCGATTTTTTAAAGATATCGATAGTGTCCCCGTCCGTGTCATGACCCGTCCGTTTTATAGCGTATTCCCCCTGATGCCGTAACTGCGTATTCACGTTATCCGATCCGATATCGGATGTAGAGCCGATATTCCGTATATTGTAGCCGTCATCTTTGATTTCTGCCTTTGAAATCCGTCCTACATACGATGTCGGATCGGATAATGTCAAAATGCACTAAGGCATCTACCAGTCCTTTCCACCTTTAAAGATAGCCTGTCGTTATTTTTATTTTATTATTTTTAATATAAACTTGATGCAATAGTACAATAGGTACATACTAACACACGGGGACACATAATTTAAGCCTATTCACACTTATAAGTATAAAATGGTTAATGTGGAAAAGCTTAAGAACCTTATCTTAAGCGTCAGTGCCTTCATATTAAATTGCAATAATAGAGATACCAGGAACTTCGGGGCATTGGAAACTTAGCGAGAAATTCCAACACAACGCGTTTACAACGAAAACTCGTTTTGATACAAACAAGTCTGTGTTTGAAACCATTCTCTACGTGGAAATAAAAAACACAACAAATCTGAATTTAAATGAAAAATTCCTAGAATAGAGCACGCTGCTACGCCGTAGCGCTTAGCCGTAACATCAGGTCCCGTAGCCGAATGGCATTTCAGCGACGCGAAACGCCACCGAAACGCTGCAGAAATGTAGTCTGCCTCTGTCGCACCAATATGCAAGAGCGATAGAGATAGATAGCTACGAAAGAGATATTATCGTGAGCGTTTGTGCAATCGGCTACGCACACAGGATTTTTTTTCGTTTTAGAATACGAAAATGTAACAAATTTTATTAGTAAAAAAAACATAAAATAATTACAATCAAAACTTAACTACTTACAATTTAAAAATTTTAATAACTAAATAAATAATTATTACAATTTACTAATAAAATTAGGACTCTTTCGTTCCCGTTGCAAAGGAGCCCATAACGCTTGTAATGTACAGATGAAAAGCACATGGTAGCCACAAAGTAAAATACTTGTAGAAGAGTCAAATTCAAATATTTGTTCGAGTGGAACACACAGATACGGAAACCGAAAGTTATCGAACTTTTCAATAAGCAGAAAATAAAAATAAAGCTGACTATCAGACACTTTTCCAAGAAATATACACAAAATACCGAAGCATATACTGTAAAATGATAGCTGCATAAGCTTATAAGATAAGACAGTGACTTGAGAAATATAGACTGTAATGGGATATCGTATTTTGCCGCGAAGCTTCTTTGTGTAAGGGTATATTATAAGTATACAGTGTGTTACCTTACCAACAAGTGAACTTTTTTGAAAGGAACGTAATCTTACATAGCCATTTAATTTAACCATGGCCTTAATTTAATTAATAATTTAAAAAAAATACTTTATAAACTTTCTAACAAAAATTTTATTGCCAGCAATGAACGTCGCACACACTTGCCAAGTGAGGGCAATGACAGCTCATAAGTATGAGCGATGTGAGTTATGACAATTAAGAAGTGCACGCATTACATTGAATGTTGGGATTTCGGAAAATTATTTTTTTCAGTTAATTTATACAACTATGATTTGTTCATATGTGCAAACGATTGCTAATTGTTTGTAATAATACTAACGATTGCTAATTGATTTTAATAAATGCCCGGGTGTTGGTAACACACTGTATGTTGTTTATGCCCATAGGAAAACAAGTCTACGAACTCTGGGGTAAATACACTCGAAGTTATTTACTGAGTTATGGTTTTATTACTATAGACGTGGTTTTTATGAGCGTGGCTGTACGTAATGATTATGTCTGTAATGTTTGTGTAGATTATGACAGTATATTATTAAACTACTACCAAGATATTTATTTCTAGTCATTTTATCACATATTCTTCTAAGTTACAGTTAATTCTTCTTATATTAATTCATAGACAAGACATTTTAGTTTATAATATTTTTCTTAGGGGCACATTTAAGCTTATATAACCTGCCTGTTAATTTATTAACATTTATTTCATAGTCCAAGATCGTTAGACCTTAAGTTATTGCCACACTTTTTTTATTACCAGTGCAGTGCTATGCAAAGTTACCTTGGTCCGACACGAAGACGGTTAAGAGCCATGACACGGAAAACAAACACAAAACTTCGTTTTCAGTACAGATGGTGTTTTTTTTACGCACTAGTGCGAGAAGTGGTTCATTATATGCCAGGTCGAAACTTCGGAGGCTCATCTGTACTGAAAAACGTCGTACGATACACGTGCGAAAAGGAAATTCGTAACTCGTGTCGATTTACAACACTCCCTTTGGTCGTGTTTTAATTTATCGCCACTCGTTTCGAACTTCCTTTTTTACGCACTTGTATCGTAATGTACTATTCTGCATTTAAATGTAAAAACAGTTTCAGTCCATTACGTAACATTTGCCCGGAAAAAAAACATATGAAAACTCAATTTTCTCTAGAACCCAACGTAATCTCGGGGCATTACGAATGTAGATAATTGTGTAATAAAGGGACCATTTTCTCTCTCAATTCTTAAGAGACGGGAATAATAGAAAACGAAATGTCGCCGAAATACAAATGGTTTGCATGGTGTGTTAACACTTTCATTGCCAGCGATCCAATTTTCCTTACGAGTAGGACTGGTATTGCTGCCACTGAAAATACGGGAGCAAAAACAGTTCATGATGCTTTTTTAGGGTCTGCGACTGCTACGGTTGAAAGACGTTTAACTCATTGTTCTCTCATTAGGATAGCCCTCGATATGACTTGTGAATTATTTGATCGTCTCACGAGAAGAGTTGAATTTATTTGTATACTTTTAGACGGCCATCTGTAAATCGTTTTTTTATTTGAATACTAACTGTATGGAACAATGTACCTACACTTTCAAAATAGGCATTCACTCGTGAAACAATAAAACAGGTTCCAACATGACGTACGTACGTTCTAACCTTTGAAGTATTTTAATAAAAGATTCTAATTCGAAAATAAAATAATGAAGCTTTTACAAAGAACGTGTGGTCAGCAGACATATGTATATGTAAGGTATTTACAGTAGGACAATTTTGCCTGTGGGATAAATGCAACGGACCCATTTTTTCCATGTTTTACAATCTTTGCATTATTAATTAGAGTGTCCACTGGTTATATATATGTCGCAGTAAGATGGATAAAGCCGTTATATAGTTATAACCCTAGGGATATAATTATATGTCGTAACATAGTTAAACGAAAGCGATTAATTGCTACCTTACTAGGAATATAACTATAATACGTTACTAGTTTAGTGATATAATTATATGACTGGATTCAGTTTAGTGAAATGATTGTAGGCAGGAGTGCGGCCGTGCGGCGGAGGTATAGTTATAACCCTAGGGATATAATTATATGCCGTAACATAACGATATCACAGAAAAAGCGGCGAAAATTCAATAAATAATTATGCACGAAAACTCAACCGTGACGTGAACGACAACTGATGCCGAACGACTGCCTTGTGGTAGCGGGTAAGCCCCCGCCCCCGTCTCCACTGCACCCCCGCACTACACTGCTACAATTATACTACTGAACTTAATCCAGTAATATAACTATATTACTTAACTAGAGACGGATTATAATTATATCCCTAGACTAAGTTTAATCCAGTGATATAATTATATAACTAGGGTTATAACTATACCTCCACCGCACCGCCGTAATCCTGGCTACAATAATTTCACTAAACTGAATCCAGTCATATAATTATATCACTAAACTAGTAACGTATTATAGTTATATTCCTAGTAAGATAGCAATTAATCGCTTTCGTTTAACTATGTTACGACATATAATTATATCCCTAGGGTTATAACTATATAACGGCTTTATCTATCTTACTGCGACATATATATATATGACACGCGTGTTCAGTGGATAATGTGGTACTCAATAGTGTAATAATGGAAAAATAGATCAGTTGCATTTGCACCCCAGTCGAGATTTGCCCCGCTGTACTTTATGAAATTTTACTGGTAAAATAGCACGATTTGAGTAGCGTAATTGAGTAGCATCTTACATACATACACCATACATATAAATATTTCAAAATAACACTAGTGATAGATGTAAAGGTTGAAAAAACTGGATCAAGCGGTTGCGTTTTCATACAAAATTACTACTTGAGATCATATCTGTGGTGACTTTGAGTTGGCTTTGACGCTCCGTCTAGTTGAGGTGCTGTGTTCGAGGTAAACCCAGACGGGTGGTATCTACACACGAGCCAAGTTTCTGGCAGAGAAATGAGTTTCGGTTGCGGTGGCAACAGCGTGATGTCACATGCGGCTGACACAACATATTATCTCCGGTATTAAAGAAGCATATTCGAAATTTAAATGTTTGCTTTGATGTTAATCTTTTAAAGGCTACTTACACCAATGAAAATGGAGGGTTAACCCACCATTTCATATGAAATGATTTGACAGATGACAGCCCACTAACCCTGAATTAAGTGGTTGGTGAAAGTGGGCCTAAGAGATGAGGCAAATCGTTTTGTTCGGACAAATGGAACACTAACCACCACATACGGGTGCATTTGTTCCCCCGCCTGGACGTCCGAAGATGGAAAGGAGGAGGGATTAGGTGAAGATCGAATTACTAGTGTAAAATGTCAGTTGTCATAACAACTTATAGTTATCTCGTATTAAGCGTAGGTACTAGGGCTCCCGGTCGCGTCCGTGTTTCGTGTACCCGTTGCCGGGTATCCGTTCCCGTGTTACATGAATCCGGATTTCTGGCCCGTTTGGAACGGGTAATTAGGGACCGTGTAATTAAAGTCCGGGTACCCGTGTAGTCCGTGTGTCCGGATCGACGGACTCTAAAAACCCGCGGGTCCGATCCGTTCTCGACGTATAGTGATGCTTGATGATCGTTCGCGTTCTTGGTTCAAGCGAATATGAAAATCAGTTTAAAGAACCAAAAATGATAAAACCTTAATAACTAAAACGAGAAAGGGACAGCGGAGCAATTGTGACTGGGGGATAAATTTTAACTACTCGATTTTTTTCCATGTTTTACATTTTAGGTATTATTATATAGGGCACGCGTTTTCAGTGGCATAAATTATTATGATGTCAGAAAGCATGAAACTTGGTATGCACATAGCTTTGACGTTCATAAGAATAAATAGAAGTAGAAACACGCCGAGGCGAATTATGGACCTATAGGAATAGGAATACGTTTGTAATATTTGTATTGAATATCACCATATTATCTAATCTGTACGAGTAGCCTACAACGTAACGGGAACAAGTACAAAAAATATAGTTAACACGTTATTGATCAAAATAAAACGAGTATGTATAAAACCAATTCGTATTCGTTCGCTAAATTAATATAAATTTTAAATTTCACCTATTTTTTAAATACAAACCGGCACGGCAATAAGTCGATCGGTCCGTCGGCCGCCTCGTGTGTTCAATACCCGAACGGTGCCGAAGTCCGTGCGTCCGGCCGTCCGGCCCCGAACGCCGATTCGGCACTACACGCGCGAACGGCACTACACGGGAACGGACTTCGGCGGGTTCGGGTAGTTCGGACGCTTAGCACCGCCGGGGCTAAGGGGCCGGGCGCACGGATCGGCGGGTAGTAACGAATATCCAGAGCCCTAGTAGGTACTTATATCTGACGTTTCTTAAGAATACCTTTAAAATATCCTAAAAAAATTTTCTCGTAAATAAGACTTATTCCATCAGGTAAATCTAGACGGATGGTATCTTTATACACTAGGGTGGTCCACATTTGTATGGAAGTAAAATAAATATGACTAATCCTTTCTCCACATGGTTCCCTTTGTTCTATTATGAATTAGTAGTTTTTGTACCAAATTTTAACCCATTTGCTCATTATTTACAGGTCGCTCAAGATACATTTAAAATTGGATATCTCCTATAATAAAATAAAAACCGAAATAATTAAAACATTGCAAACTGCCCGGTTCATGTTTTATTTAGCTCTAATGAAATAGGGAAAAATATAATTAAACCATTAAAATACCTCCATGTAAGATTTTTTCTTTAGTCAAGTTCATTTCATACATTTCAGTATGGCATTATTGCTTTATTTTGAGCGACCTCTAAATAAAGTCTGATTGTTCTCAAAATTGGTTGACATGATTTTAATAAGTTTTCGTGTAGAAATAACCATGTGGAGCTCAAATAATAAAAAAATTTTTTTTTGGACCACCCTATTATACACCGTGTTTCCGGTATCACTCAAAACCTCAGACACCCCAACTGATTTTTATTTTTTTAAACGTATCTACAATGTTCATTTTTTAATCTGATGATTATTATTTTTTTAAATTGAATTTTTAATTTTCTGTGCAGCTCTACTCGGCTTTTAACTCTACACTCAATAAAATAATTGCTAGCTACCATCATAAACCTTCAAACTGTTTAATTGTGTATGTTACTGCAACGACATAAGGTTTACCAATAGACAGCTATGTCACTGTAAAGCATTTTAACCTGTGTCACAGTAAACTTCAAATTGGACAGGTGACGCAGTAAGCAAATATATACGAGCCAAGTTTCTGGCAGATAAAAATGAGTTCTGGTTGCGGTGGCAACAGCGTGCTGTCATATGCCGCTGACACAACACGCAGATATTATCTCCGGTATTAAGAAGCAAATTCCAACTTTAAATTTTAATCTGGTTTTGATATACGTGCATCAATTAAACAAGTAAACTTTCTTATAGATATGTAACGTAATACTAATTACAAAATAATAAAAGTCTACCGGACTTTATACGTTTAATTGGTAATTTAAAGCTTACCATGGGACTCAGTCAATCTGTGTAAGTATGTCCTATAATATTTATTTATTTATTATTATTTATTTATTTCGACATCGTAATGTGTGGGTCTAACCTATCCCTATTAATCTTATGAATGCGGAAGTAACTGACATTTAATCGATTTACATTACATTAATTAAAGGACATATTATTCAAGTTTAACCAATCATCATTATCATTCTCCTTCTGGGTGTAGATATACTCACAGGTCTAAAGTACAAGTAAGTTCGCCAGCATTTGTTACCAGTGCAATAATATTTAAATAAATCAATTACTTGTTTAACTCCTTTTATCTTTCCTAATCCAAGCGCTGGTGGCCTAGCGGTAAGAGCGTGCGACTTTCGATCCGGAGGTCGCGGGTTCGAACCCGGCTCGTACCAATGAGTTTTTCTGGACTTATGTGCGAAATGTCATTTGATATTTGCCAGTCGCTTTTCGGTGAAGGAAAACATCGTGAGGAAACCGGACTAATTCCAATAAGGCCTAGTTTACCCTTCGGGTTGGAAGGTCAGATGGCAGTCGCTTTCGTAAAAACTGGTGCCTACGCCAAATCTTGTGATTAGTTGTCAAAGCGGACCCCAGGCTCCCATGAGCCGTGGCAAATGCCAGGATAACGCGAGGAGGATGATGATCTTTCCTGATCCAAAATTATTACCTTTCTGGTCCATTCATTTGTAAATTAAATGTCGTCTCTTCAACACTTCATCGTCCGGTAAATAGCAGACTAAAATGAAACGCTGCAGTTTCAACTTTCAACGACGCGATAATTCGACGCTTCGGACGAGTGCCCCGGGAACGAGATTTACTACGCGTCATTCCAAATGCAGTCGGAGTCTAAAGCTCACATATAATGTAGGTACCTATACCTATTATTACGGACATTGTTTACATTTAAGTGCCTCTCTCAACCATTTTCTCTGGACAGTACAACTTTAAGAAACTCTGGTCACTACAATTTATTGCAAGAGGCAGCAGGTGGACGTCCACAATTCAACTGCACAGTATGACGCCATCTGGAACGATCTTGAGCTTCGTGCTTGAGTTCGCTCAAAATTCCTGTGCACACTCACAAATGTCGAGGAAAGTATAACTATATTTTTTCTGAAAAATCCTCCATCCAGATTCTGCTTAAAAGTCTTACACTGGTGAGCTAAATAATCTATTCGTCCGCTCTCAAGCCAGGCGAATGGTTACCACTGTAACAAGGTTTATCTTTATACCACCCCTTCCGTTACTCTTACACTTATTAACGAGTGAGTAAGGTTCTCGATTTCTTATCGGTTCCTGAAAGCAATAAACACATCTGAAAAGCTACTTCTCAATTTTAAACCCCTTGATACGCCTATGTCTCATTATTATGAGTGCAAGTGCTGTTTTAGCCAATAGTAAAAATGGGGAAAATTCGAATTGTTTTATAAATCAAAGTAAAATAAGATAAGTTATTGGTTAAAGTGTCTACGATGAAAACTCGACTAAGGTACGACTTTATTCGAACGAACGTCATGATATAAAATATTAGTTCTTTACAACATGGATAGATTCATATATTAGCGTTTCTTCAAACATGGTCGTCATTTTGACACCGACGTATCACATCAATTGATGTCGTATCGAAAATCGAAACCTGACATTTGTATTTTAAAGTTCGAATTGGACCTCGACTTCATGTCGTTGAATTCGATGATATAAATGTTGGTTTTGATTATTGTAAAGTGGAAAGTATTTTAATATTTTTTCTACTCCCGTACTGTTATTCGTGAGTTACAAGGTCGTGCATAGAACTTTAAAACCCTACATAAAAGATGTCAGGACAAGTCTATCTAGTCTATACCCTGAAAACATTTAGTAGCAGTAGCACGATATAGCTGTTACAGGGTGGCTAGCCGAATGGCACAATCGCTCACGAAACGCTCACGAAACGAAGCCATGCCACGGCCAGGCCCCGTAGCCGAATGGCATTTCTCCGACGCCAAACGAAAGCGATACGCCGCTGGCTCTGTCGCGCCAATACGCAAGCGCGATAGAGATAGATATCTACTAGCGCTTCGTTTCGTGAGCGTTTCGTGAGCGATTGTGCCATTCGGCTAGCCACCCAGTTCAGTAAATACATCGCTACCAACTTAACAAATCAATTCGCAGAGTCGAGACTCCTTCGTTTTCTGCTGCGTTCATTGGCGACGCGTCGAATCGCATTCAAATGTATGAGAACTCGATTCAACTCGGCTCGATTCGTCTTAGTGGCCAGGCTTCAAAGGACCATACCATAGACAGTTTTATTTTCATGTTTGCACTCAAACTGCATATTCAAAATGGTAGGCGGTCCACTAGATAACTAAGATGACTGAAAGTAGGTATTTGTTGATTTATAATTTTCTTTCAAAATAAGTGCTTGGTCGTAGAAAAAGTATTGTATGCAACGGTGTTTAACTGAGTCAAAAAATGCTCGTGGCGTCTTTATTAACAATTTTCGGCTTCGCCTCAAATTGTTACCCACGCCACTCACCTTTTTTGACCTCTTTTAACCACCAGTTGCATAAAATACTATAAAGGGTTTGTCCCAAAAGGTTGCAAATTTTGAACTAAATTAACATATTAGCCATGTTTCTAAAGTAGGACAAAGTTTACTCTGGAAATGCGACCTAAACACACAAAACAACAAATAACTGGATTTGAACAAAAACTCTAACATTCATATATAGTGAAGGCATGGTAAATAACACAAACCTAATAAACCAGGCCCCGTAGCCGAATGGCACAAACGCTCACGAAACGAAACGCTCGTAGATATCTATCTCTATCACTCTTGCGTATTGTCGGACAGAGCCAGACTACATTTCGCGGCGTTTCGTTTTCGTTTCGCGTCGGAGATATTCCATTCAGCTACGGCACCTGAAACGGGATCACGGCGCTCTTTCCCGGCCCTCAAGCGGCACTCAGGCCGGTAAATTAATAAGCGCGCCCGTTATCCCTCACGCTCGGGATCACATGCACATGGGATCGTAAAGGCTCTGTAATTGCTAATAAAGGAAACATTAGCCGGGAAAGGTGATAGGAGAAATTAATAATCATGTTTCTGGCAACCTTATTCGCGTATTTTTCATATGTCGGAGGCAAACAAGCATCGTTTATTGTTGCACATAAACACAAAGACATTTGTTGCAAAAGATAGGTAAAATTTACATCCATTTGTGCATATCCTAATTATTGTTAACACAAGTTTCCAGGGGTCCCCGCACTAGGCTAGGCCTGTACCGCGGGAGACCTGTATTTCATTTATATGTCATGAAAGTTAGAAAAACGAGTTAGCTATATAATTAAAGTACAGTGTAAACAATGATTAAACATTGATTCTGTTGCCTAAAGTATTACAGTTTACAGAAGTTATTTTATACTATGGTTATAATTAAGTTATTACTAAATTACCTATTGAAGTAAGTTTTCAGTTTCATGGAAGTCTGTTGACAGTAGTTAGAAAATTAGAAAAACACAGTAACTATATAATTAAAAGTACAGTGTGAACAGTTATTAAACATTGATTCTGTTGCCCAAAATATTACAGTTTGCAGAAGTTATTTTATAGTATGGTTATAGTTAAAATTATTGTTAAATTACCTATTGAAGTAAGTTTTCAGTTTCATGGTAGTCAAGTGACAGTAACCATTTGCAAAGAATACGTTTAGCCTTCGATACCGTGCAACGTATCAGCCCGGTTTGCAGCTTTACGACAGTATTGTAGATTTTATAGCTTAAAACATCACCGAGGCGTCTGCCAAAAGCAGTGTTAACTGATGAGATGGGTAATCTAAAGATGCGTTTTGAGATCAGTTCGGAATAATTATCCAGCTTAGACGCGAATCTGTGCATAGAGAGGCAGACTTTGTGGATATAAAGCTGACGGACTGTAAGGACTTGGGCATCTGCGTAAAGACTTTTCCCGACGCAAAAACGACGGGGTGTTATAACTTTGACGTGTCTGTCTGTCTGTCTGTCTGTCTGTGTGTTTGTCTGTCTGTGGCATCGTAGCTACCGAACGGAATAACGGATGAACCGATTTAGATTTAATTTTTTTGTTTGAAACCTGAGTGAGTCGAGAGTGTTCTTAGCCATGTTTCATGAAAATCGGTCCACTATGTTCGGGGTCTTTTGAAAATTTTAATTTTGTGGTTATTAAACAATCATAATAAATAAAGGTAAACAAACACACTTAGTCGGTAGAAAAAGGTGCGAAGTTCAAATGTGTTATTGAATGTCATCCCTTCAATATTAATATTTGTTTTCTTTAGAAAGATCTTTCTTTCTTAAGCCACGACACAAATATTATGCTGCTATATAACATACACGTACTTACCTATAATAAAAGGGAAAATGCCGGGTGAACCAGAATGTGACCGTTTTTCTGTTCACTTGTAGGTGAAGTATTCCGAGGATCCCAACCTTTTCATACAAACGTAGTTCCTTATTTTCCTTCCTCTTAAGTTTGAGTCTATTTGTACAAACACTATTGGATCGTAATATCTCTGAGGTAGTTTACATAAGATGGCCACCGTAAGATGACACATGTCATGTCACACATGTTACGTTTTGGTTGAGGTTACACAGCGCGCGAACTCTCATGCGATTTTAGTTACTGTGCAAACTGTTAAGTTACTAAGGGCCACCAACGAAACGAAAGCACCAACGAAAATGGAAGGTTAACCCGAGGGTTAACCCACTATTTTATATGGCATTTGACAGATGACAGCCTACTAACCCTGAGTTAAGTGGTTAACGGTTAACCCTCGGGTTAACCACCATTTTATATGGAATTTGACAGTTGACAGCCCACTAACCCTGAGTTAAGTGGTTGGTGCAAGAGGGCCTAAGGTTACAATGCAATTCTGCACACCAATAAAATACCTCGTTGTAATGAAACTAACACGCGAGTTAACACACCGTGTAAATTGGGCCTTCACTGTCAGATCGGTATCTCTTCACTGTGGCATATATAAACATTGTTCAAATAGATGTAATATACCTAACGTATATTCATAAAAAGGTGTAGTAAGACTGATTGGAATTACATAGTACGATTTTCTCATAATATTTTTTCCTTTCCAATATATTCACCTATGCATGTACACAGTTATACAATAAAATAATACTCTTTTCTATTCTTTTGGAAACTGACTGGTAGTAACCGCATGCTATTAGTAATTAAAACATAAATATATAGTTTCACCACTAATGTTCCCTGTTAAGTAAGTCATTAATTAAAATCAGTTGCATTGTCAACCGATCGGACGAGGCTCGAGAGTCGATCCAGTGACACTGGAAAGGCCATTAGTTCAAATGGCGGGCACGTCATGACCTCTTGAAAGGACGCACGTATGCATATATGTATATGTATTATGTATAAATATGTGTGATATGTGATAGACTGATAGTGGTCCGATTATGTTGGTTTTGTGTGTACGATTCAGTTAGTTTACAATAAGGGAGCAAACATTTTAACGATATATAAGGAGTATGTATATTTGATTGATTGATTTTTTTATACTACGTCGGTGGCAAAAAGCATACGGCCCGCCCGATGGAAAGCGGTCACCGTAACCTATGGACGCCTGCAACCCAAGGTGTGTCACATGCGCGTTGCCAACCCATTAGAAACTTGTACACTCCCTTTTGCCGTGTTAAGTACACAGCAAAAAGGAGTCTACAAGTTCCAAGGATGGTTCGGGTTCCGACGACTCAAAAGGACAATAGACGGAACAAATTAGTTCCGTAGATCCTTCCGTCACCAGCACACCGCACCCTCGTTGAGCTCTGGCAGCCTTACTCGCCGGCAGGAACACAACACTATGAGTAAGGTCCAGTCCTATTTGGCTGTAGTCTTCTGTAAGGCAGAGGTACTTCCCCAGTTGGGCTCTGCTCTAGATTCGAGCGAGATGATATCCGCTGTGCTATGCCATACCACACAAACCGGAATATCATTCGCTATGCCCTACCTCCTATAATTTTTTTAGTGATCCGTGTGACCTCTGCGTGGCGTCTCTCTCCTGTGACGTCTGTCGCGGATGCAAAAGAAGCAGGTTCGCTTCCGGGGTGCTTTATCAAGGTCTTTGTCGCACTAGTATGTGTAGCTAATTTAATGAATACTTTTATTTAATTTTTACAGCTTACGACCTCTGCTAAACCAAACATAATATCTTCAGGTAAGTAGCTTAGTCTCCAGATTTATATTAGTACTAGCTTTTGCTCGCGGCTTCGCTCGCGTTAGAGACAAAAAGTAGCCATATAGTACCTACTACTAGTATGTCACTCTCCATCCCCTCAACTATCTCCATATAAAAAATCACGTCAATTCGTCACTCCGTTTTGCCGTGAAAGACAAACAGACACACACTTTCCCATTTATAATACTAGTTTTTGCCCGCAGCTACGCTCGCGTTAAATTCGAAAATTGCGGAAAGCTCCATACAAAAATCCCCACCCCCTTTTAGGTAAGTGTGAGGTTAGTTAGAAAGAGACAAAAAGTAGCCTATGTCACTATCCATCCCTTCAACTATCTCCACTTACAATATCACGTCAATTCGTCGCTCCGTTTTGCCGTGAAAGATGGACAAACAGACACACACACTTTCCCATTTATAATATTAGTATGGAAGTATGGATTTGTACGGATTTATTTAGATATAAATACTCAGTAATCTTAGAA
Source organism: Leguminivora glycinivorella (assembly GCF_023078275.1). Taxonomy (NCBI): domain Eukaryota; kingdom Metazoa; phylum Arthropoda; class Insecta; order Lepidoptera; family Tortricidae; genus Leguminivora; species Leguminivora glycinivorella. The sequence goes on from NC_062981.1 coordinate 9,384,743, forward strand.
AAATAGTAATTTTATAAACATGAAATAAATGTCATATACTTACAAAGAAAAAGTGACCAAGGCCTCCAGTGTTCCGAGCTGGAATCGAACCAGCGTACTCCGCTTACCGGGCGAATGCCTGAACCACTCGGCCATCGGTGCACGAAGGCAAGGGTCGAAATTTCCAAGTATATGACATTCCCGAAGGCTCGTGGCGCCCTCTGCCATCCCTGAGGTAGAACAGTGTGGTTCGACCTCCTAGCTGAATCAACTCAGGTGATTACAAGCTTTTTCACTTGGCCTTGCTGGTCACTTCTTCTTTGTATATGACATTTATTTAATGTTTATAACATAATAGTAGTGTTACTACTTAAAAAATACAAGTTAAAATATTTTCTATAAAAATAATTTAATTTGTTCTTAGAGTAATTTTATAATACTATCCACTCTTGACATTTAAATTAAATTAGTAACTCCCTAGTTATTTTTATACCGTAAGCCTTTATTATCCTCCAAGGAATAAATGATGATCTAGTCCCTTTATCAAAACTTCTGAAACATTTCACGTAAAAGCCGATCGGAATAAATTATTAGAGTGTCATTATAATCCACCCCCGCTTATTTTGTTTTGGGACGTAATTCTTAAATCTGTTTCGTTGCGTTACATTGAAAACACTAGTTAAATAAATAAATAAATATTGGGGACACCTTACACAGATCAACTTAGCCCCAAACTAAGCAAAGCTTGTACTATGAGTGCTAAGCCACGATATACATACTTAAATAGATAAATACATACTTATATACATAGAAAACATCCATGACTCTGGAACAAATATCTGTGCTCATCACACAAATAAATGCCCTTACCGGGATTCGAACCCAGGACCGCGGCTTAACAGGCAGGGTCACTACCGACTGAGCCAGACCAGTCGTCGTTGTAGAGTCTTTTAGTATTACATGTGTAATTTTGTTAGTTTAAACAGAGACATTATTCATAACCTGCAGGGCTAAACATCAGTCACATTCTGGCAAGTATTTACACTGAGATCACTGAGAGAACATTGCATTGTGAATTTAACAAGTTCGACTTGTTGCGGGTTTATCCGTTTGAAACAAAAGTATTTTAGTAAACGGAATAAATCACAATATTGATGATACAAGTCGAATTTGTTCGACCAAGTAGGTCAAACTTGTTAAAATATATTTGATTGAATCAGCCAAACTTATGTTTAGGTATGACAATATGTGTCATGTTGCTTTTATAAAATAGATTTTGTTGATTCTAATATATTTTTGATTCAAATGACGAGTAACTTGTAGAATGTACTAGTTAAACTTAACAAAATTTAACTTGTTTGAACCAAAGAGCACGTAGGCGCTGTTTTAACCAAAAAACTTGTTGAACGAACATGAAAACTGGTTGTTTTTTCTCTAAGTGTATGTCAATGTGAGAGTGATGTCTGATAAGTGATACATTTACAAACATCATAGCCTTACTGGACTAGTAAAAATACCTAGTGACTGTTAGGTTTTACTCAATTCATAATTCAATGGCAATTATTATGTAAATAGTAGCTACCTCTATACATATTTCGTAGACAGCGATAAAGCAATTTTATTTCCCGTCGTCTATCCGGTGCACGTATCCTTATAATTATGTATACGTGCACCTAAGGGCCCATAGATTATAAGTTTGCCAGACCCGACGATATAGGCGAGGCGTGTCACTTAATCGAAAATATACAATGCCCATAAGCGCATACCTGCGTGCGTAGCCGAATGGCACAAACGCTCACGAAACGCTCACGAAACGAAACGCTCGTAGATATCTACTCATCATTCTGCTGCGTTTCGGTGGCGTTTTGTGTCGCAGAAATGCCATTCGGCTACGGGGCCTGTCCACAATATCGGCTAGTTCTGGTCCCGTAGCCGAATGGCATTTCTACGACGCGAAACGAAAACGAAACGCCGCGAAAGGTAGTCCGAAAACGAAACGCCGCGAAAGGTAGTCGGGTACCGTAGCCGAATGGCATTTCTGCGACGCGAAACGAAAACGAAACGCCGCGAAAGGTAGTCGGGTACCGTAGCCGAATGGCATTTCTGCGACGCGAAACGAAAACGAAACGCCGCGAAAGGTAACCGTAGCCGAATGGCATTTCTGCGACGCCGAAAACGAAACGCCGCGGTAGTCGGGTACCGTAGCCGAATGGCATTTCTGCGACGCGAAACGAAAACGAAACGCCGCGAAAGGTAGTCGGGTACCGTAGCCGAATGGCATTTCTGCGACGCGAAACGAAAACGAAACGCCGCGAAAGGTAGTCGGGTACCGTAGCCGAATGGCATTTCTGCGACGCGAAACGAAAACGAAACGCCGCGAAAGGTAGTCGGGTACCGTAGCCGAATGGCATTTCTGCGACGCGAAACGAAAACGAAACGCCGCGAAAGGTAGTCGGGTACCGTAGCCGAATGGCATTTCTGCGACGCGAAACGAAAACGAAACGCCGCGAAAGGTAGTCGGGTACCGTAGCCGAATGGCATTTCTGCGACGCGAAACGAAAACGAAACGCCGCGAAAGGTAGTCGGGTACCGTAGCCGAATGGCATTTCTGCGACGCGAAACGAAAACGAAACGCCGCGAAAGGTAGTCGGGTACCGTAGCCGAATGGCATTTCTGCGACGCGAAACGAAAACGAAACGCCGCGAAAGGTAGTCGGGTACCGTAGCCGAATGGCATTTCTGCGACGCGAAACGAAAACGAAACGCCGCCGAATGGCATTTCTGCGACGCGAAACGAAAACGAAACGCCGCGAATGGTAGTCTGGCTCTGTCGCACCAATAAGAACGAGCGATAAAGATAGATATCTACGAGCGTTTCGTTTCGTGAGCGTGTGTGCCATTCGGCTACGTACCCAGGTTTGATTAGGTACCCTACAACGTATAAAGAAAAAAAACGAAAATCACAAGTATTATAATATACTAGGACGCTTGGGATATTCCCCGCTGTATATGCAATGCCAATATGTTGTGAGCAGAAGTCGTTGGCTCTCCGGTCGGTTTCTGGTTCTGTCGCGCAAATACGCAAGATCGACAGAGATAGATCTACGAAAGAGATATTATCGTGAGTGTTTGTGCATTCAGCTACGCACACTGGGCTGGTAATATGTGGATTGTCGGCAGGAGCCCACATTCTTAATAGGCCTACGTGGCTTGATCTAACTTAAATATGAGCACAGAACGACAACCGACAAGAAATACCTATAAGTAGTAGAAATTCAAAAGTGGCAACACTGTATAGTCTCGTCTCTTACAAATCAATGTAGATATGTCAGAAAACATTTTACGGTCTATTTTTTTATCTGCATGTTTTCTTCTGTATGTACTAGTAGTAGTAGTAGTAGTAAACACTTTATTGTACAGAACAAATTACATGTACAGAGAATAATTATAACGGTTATGTACAAAGGCGAGCTTATCCCTTTAAGGGATCTCTTCCAGCTAACCTTAGAATAACTGAGAGAGGAAAATAGATGGTAGACAAACAACTAAAGTGCATATATATACATAATATACATCCCTACTCTAAAAATGAATGCAATACTTATACCTAAATACATAAATAATAATATATATTTATATAAACAATAAACATATATGAAAATAATAATAACCGCACACGACCCAGTTTAATTTTTTTTATTGGTTTTCATGTGAAAGCCATAATTTCTTTAATTTTGACTTCAGCGATGCTACTGACTGGCACTGTCTTCTTAATGGAGCTGGCAACGCATTCCACAGCTTCACAGAGTATACTGTGACTGATTTGTCGTAAGATCGGTGTCTATGGGAAGGGATCGTAAGCGAAAGATCCTCACTAGATCGCAACCGGTGGTCACTGCTTTCCGCCAAAAACCGGAACCGTTCCTTGAGGTAAGGCGGGGAGGAAGGGTAGAACAGCACCTTGTACTTTGATGAGGCGGTTAATAATTGTAAGCTACCAATTCTATTCTATTCTAAAACGACACTACAATATTGCCACTTTTTACTGAATTCAAATAAAGACCTTATACAAAAAAACCAATCATATAATGAAATTTTAAGTAATAATAGAATGACAACGTCGGTATTGTGCCTCGGGGTCGCTTTGAATAAACAACGCTTATTATTTCAAGTCTAGTTCAATTTTCATTTCCTTATTTGCATAATTCTATAACGGTTTGAATTAAATTACATCGCCTTGGAAAAATAGAGAAAGAAAAATAAACCTTTTGAATTTAAAAATAATAGGAATTGATGTAGCGGTCTAATCAAAAATGAGCCTGCTTTACTGTGAATAATTGATGGAAAATACAAACTGAAAGGTTACAATTTTATAAATACGAGTTTATGTTGATTTTCTTTTTGACATTACGATAGAACAATATTCAATCTATTAACTACCTCTATATGTACCTAGCGCACTTTTGGGCTTAAGTAAATTAAGTAAGGTACCGGGGGGCAATTGTAACTGATCCATTTTTTTCGTTATTACACTATGATGATGAGTTCTACATGTATCCACTGAACACGCCTACCATTATATAACCAGTGGACACTCTATTTAATAATGCAAACATTGTAAAACGTGGAAAAAAAGGACCAGTTACCTTATAACGTTTTTGAACTTATGTTTATTAAAACTCTTTTTAAAGCTTGTCAAATAAGAGATGAAATAGTGCCTTTTTGTTGATTACATTCAGCAAAAACTATTACAATCTATCCATTCAAAACGTGACCCTGCCTCGCGGGTTTGATAGACAATAATAACATTTCAAGACACAAACACTGAGATTAGATAAAATTGTTGTTGTTCATATATGCGTAAGAACCTTTCCGAATGCTGCTTTGTTTACGTATCGCAACAAATAAAGGACAGAAATAGGATATTCGACGTTTTCGTATCAGAGGTTCTGATCAAACGCTTTGTATTAACCCTTCATACAATGAATATGGCTTGTGATATTTCTAAGTTGTGACAGTTTTTTTATAGTCACACAATTCTGATATCGGTTTGTGTTTTAAAAATATTGCTTATTTTTATTGTAGTTCTTTCCAACGTAAGTTTAATCTCGCCGATTGTAGGTTAACAACACACTTCGTTAGAACCATTTTTTCCTGCCGATTCTGCCGTTTGAGAAAACGCTTAAAAATCGTCAAGCTTTAAAGAATCTCAACATTCAACAAATCATGACTGACGGCTGTCTGTCTGTGTTCCGGAAACAAGAAATTGCCAATTATTCTCGCGTTGAACATCTTTCTTCCGGGAGCGTTTATTATCTCTTTAAAAGCGGCGATCATTAAGATCAGTAATTTAAAAATATATATTTAATTAAAATCTGAATTTTCTGTGATTCTGAAGCGTGCTAAGGAAACGTACACTGCTAGTAGTTAAGTAGTAGCTAGTAGAGTAGTCATTAAGTAAGTTTTTGTCAACAATTACACTTTGGAAACTTCCGAAAAACACAATGATGTGAACCGGGGTTTGGACAGAACCCGCGACCTCTGGATTGATAATCGCTCGATCTTACTGCCAGAGTTTCTAAAATTACAAACTAATTATTTTTTTAAGAATAAAGAGATCCTAACCGCCTGCTCCACGCCTGCAATATAGTGAACTGACTTTTGCTTTTTGTCACCTTACAACCCGCATAAGATCAGAAGCTGATAAAAGTACGCAATTCCACATTAAGGGTTTTCAATAAACGGGTCGGGTCACCGATAAATACTTAGCTATAATTTTACTAGTTCCTAAATATGGGATATTCAATAGAGCAGCTTCAACAGTTGAATGACAAGATTATTATTCTATGCATTAAATAAAGAGATAAAGAGCGGTATGTAAACAAATCGTATGTAATCTAAACATCGTCTTCAGAATACTTAAAAGAGACATTTAAGAGACAAATGCCTTTTCACTGATAAATTTTAGTCCCGATAAATCCAATATGGGGCATGCGGGCGTCCCAATTTATTTCAAACTACTTACCTCCCTCAGCCTCGGCAAGTCAGCGTTTCCTAGGCGTATCTGCTGATGAATAGATACAGAATTGAAATTCAAAAGTCTCATGAATTTAAATCAGCGCTCTTATATACCTGCCTACTGCGCCTGGCTGTTAATAAAAAGTAAGCCTGCAAACGAGCGCATAGAGAATATTTTCCAACGATGATCGGCCGTGATCAATATTTATTGCCCTAGGCTAACATGTCATGTTTACCGTGTTTGAACGGGCTTGCGTATTAAAGTTCTGTTTACTGGAAAATGTATGCGTATTGGTTGCATTTAATGGAAATGATGGTTTTTTTTTTTTGTGGAAAAAGAATTGAAAAGATGGATCCGAATTTTGGAATAGTTCATTTTAATCTACATATAAGGAAATTAATTATTCCGAAGATCACAAATAAAGGCGTCCCGAGGCGTAAAGTGCTTAGTGTATCTTGAACCTAATATTGGCTACGTGCACGACAATTACGCCACCTACCATGTGAACTTCAAGTGGCAAATGTCAAAACATGACATGTAAACAAACATATATTTTAACGATTTTTCGTTAATTTTAAATAACTCAAATAACAAGAGCTACTATTTCAAGTGTAATTTAGGTAGATAGATTTTAAAGACATGGATATAATAATAAATATCAGTTTCCAAAGCATTACTCATGGCTTAGACTAACGGTATAAACTTCCAACCCCAGACCACAGAAAGAGGCAATAAATTGGTGCTGGCAGGGCATGTAAGGAATCTTGAAGAACATAGGAGTAATAGTAGAAGTTCTACGAGCGAGTGATATGATATTCGCTAAACCTCCGTCCCGTTAAGCCTATATAAAACAAGTCTAAACGTAAGTACCTAGTCATGTCCGCGGCCGCAGAAATATCCGACACGGGCCTATTCCCAGGCCAAGCCTGAATCTTTAAGCATAATCTTTTACGGTAGGAAAAATACTAACAGCGTATTGAACAATATTAGGTAAACAAAGATTAAATATAATTTATTATTAATATAATATAATGTTTTGTTTTAACATATCACTTACGTTTTCTTTTCACGGCAGCTATCCATTTCAGTTCTTTGATCCAATTTCCAGTGTGCTCTAAGAAACGCATTGAACGTGCAACAACTATTTATCCCATTATTTTTACAATTAACAACAAAACAACATTGGTGCCCCATTTTAAACATTACACATTGTATTATATTTTATGAGTTTTGATAGATGACAAACCACTTTCAGTGTCGATTTTGACCACCGCAAGCACTGCGATCGCTTTGCTTACCCCCTCCATGCACTTCGCACGAAGCTAATAGGTACCTAAGTTTAAAGGTTTGAGCTAACTTTTTCTTTAAATGATTTTAGAGACGTGACACTAAACAATGGAATTTTGAACAAAACAATTTCAGAAGTACTTATTGCTTTGAATTAAGCCAAAGATGTTATTTCTTACAGTAATATGGTTAGAAACCAAGTTCGGTTTTGCGAGACATTTAAGAGCCCACCAAAACCGAAATTCAGACCAAATAGACTAACAAGGAGACTTACTGCGTTTTCACATTATCCGATCCGATATCGGATGTGGGAAGGATTTCAATTTAAAAAATCCAAGATGGCGCCTGTAATGTATGGGATATCGGTCCGACATCCGATATCGGATCGGATAATGTGAAAACGCACTTAAAAAAAAAGAAATAATAGATATAGCCTGACAAGATTTTATTTAACCCTGAAAGAGTGTCGCTACAAACCGTTTTCATATGGCAATAATGTTCGGACGTCATGTATAATGGGGACAGCGTGTACTGGTTTCGCGTAAATAGTTGTAGAAAATGAAAACAGGGTTTTAGAGAATCAAAGTTTAATAAGCATGGTTTAAATACTCGCTACTTGTTTCCGTACAGCCTAAAAATGAATCTTGTGCCTTTATAGTCGTCGATGTTTATTTTGTTTTTACTTGGGACCTTGTTTTATACTGGTGTCAATGATGTAACGGCTTCCTTATTTCTATAAATCATTTTCACGGCTGAGCTACAGACACCTTAAATAAGAACAAAAAATATATTAAGCTAAATTCATTATGATACAGTAATTTTACTGCTGCTTTCCATTTATCTCGGTATAATTATTTTCACCCTAAACGTTGCTCTTACATCAGTGAGTCAAATATTAATCCTTTTTTTGTGATCCCCTCCATATTCATATCCCTGCTGTATGGCCCCTAAACTGCTCTTAACGACCTATTTGAAGAATATTGATTTTACGACGTTGACGTAAGATATGAGTAGATACGGAGAAATATCAATCCTGCTGTAAACCAAGTGGAAATTCCTGAAATGAAATTCACGGCTCATGTAACTTCACGTACGCTTATCCAAGAAGCTCATTCAGATTTCAAGTATCAAACCATTATGATTCTCAGGATAAATCCTTTTACGGCAATACTGGTAGATAAGAGCGAGACAAGCCAATCTATCATGTCATGTAATAGGTACCATATTTTCAAGTCTGAATAAGACACACAAGTTTGACAAAGGATGTCCCTAACAGTAACAGAGGAAATTAGTATTCTGTAGAAATATGATACATTTAGATTAATTTTCTTATATTGCCACACCTAAGACATTAAAATGCATATATATTAAACGCTGACAAAATATATCTGAGTTCGTAAGCGTAAAGTTAAAACACAACTACGAATGAATGATAGCAAAAAATCTATGAAAATAATTTATGGTCCATTGTTTTTATATCCAAAGATGATATATTTATATAATTATGTAGATCTCAGCCAACAGATGATTAAAAGTACCCTCTAATTGTCCAAGCCACCCAATTGTAAAACAGGGTGGAAGGCCATTTATCACTGAAACAAATTTCTCACGAAATATTAAACAGATGTCGCTGCGCGGGCGAGGCGAGTCGTGCCGGCAATTTACAAGAAACTCGGGTCAGCTTTATGAACTAAGTATGAAAATTGTTATGCATTATTCAGCTTGGTATGATAAAGCCTTTGGCGTTAGCGCCGCGTTCTTTGGTTAAATTCGGCGCGTGATAAGCCTCCCATTTTTAGGGTTCCGTAGCCAAAATGGCAAAACGGAACCCTTATAGTTTCGTCATGTCCGTCTGTCCGTCTGTCCGTCTGTCCGTCTGTCCGTCTGTCACAGCCGATTTACTCGGAAACTATAAGTACTACAGTGATGAAATTTGATGGGAATATGTGTTGTATGAACCGCTACAAAATTATGACACTAAATAGTAAAAAGAATTGGGGTGGGGCCCCCATACATGTAACTGAGGGATGAAAATTTTTTTTCGATGTACATACCCGTGTGGGGTATCAATGGAAAGGTCTTTTAAAATGATATAAAGTTTTCTAAAAACATTTTTCTTAAAGTGAACGGTTTTTGAGATATCAGCTCTCAAAGTCGTAAAAAGTATGTCCCCCCCTCTATTTTTATAACTACGGGGTATAAAATTCTAAAAAAAATAGAGGTGATGCATGCTAATTAACTCTTTCAACGATTTTTGGTTTGATCAAAGTATCTCTTATAGTTTTTGAGATAGGTTGATTTAACTGTAATTTTGGTTTGCTGCTACGGAACCCTTTGTGCGCGAGCCCGACTCGCACTTGGCCGGTTTTTACTGTGCAATAAAGTTTAAATAAATAAAAATAAATACATTGTAGTTGTAGCAAATCATGCAGTTTTGTGAAATAGATAATTTTGAAATGTAATTAAAAATAGTGTTCCTAGATTGTATAACGCGTAACGTTTTTTCACTTACCGGCAATTGGTGTGTATTATAACATCGATTTCAGTTTATAATGTATGTAACCTACTTAAGTATGGTAGGTAGTGCGAAAACTAGAACGAAGAAATTATTTAGTTTAATAAGTATTTAGTAGTAAATATTATCGGGAAATTGAGATCCATCGTATCTATTTTTCGGCAACCTAAATATTTAATTATATATTCTTAAGTTAATTTATTAAATTGTTCCTTGTTATGGGTAACAGTATATATAACTATCGTAACCTGCACAGGTAGTATGGTCGCGCGATAGACGATAAAATATCAGGCCGTCCTTATCGCACTATTAGTAAGTGCGATAGGGACGGCCAGATGTTTTATCATTTATCGCGCGACCATAATTGCCTGCCTGAACACTCCTGCAGAATAGAATATAAATCATCATCATCATCATTTCAGCCGTTAATAGCCCACTGCTGAGCAAATGCCTCCCTTTGTGTACGCCACTTATCCCGGTCCTGGGCTAACCTCATCCAGAAGTGCCCCGCAGTTTTTCGAATGTCGTCCACCCAACGAGCCAACGGATGCCAGGCGCTTCTTATAAGTAACTGAAATATAAATAAATAAATAAATAAATAAATATTGGGGACACCTTACACAGATCAACTTAGCCCCAAACTAAGCAAAGCTTGTACTATGGGTGCTAAGCGACGATATATATACTTAAATAGATAAATACATACTTATATATTTAGAAAACATCCATGACTCAGGAACAAATATCCGTGCTCATCACACAAATAAATGCCCTTACCGGGATTCAAACCCAGGACCGCGGCTTAGCAGGCAGGGTCACTACCGACTGAGCCAGACCGGTCGTCAAAGCTATCTAGGTTAAGTCAGGAAAATAATACTGTTGCCCAAGTAACCTTTAATTTACCTGGAGATATCCTAAGACTGGAATAATATTGTATCTCAAGGATTAATAACTTAAAGAAATCGCAATATCGGGCCAAGGCTTGGAACCGGAAACGATTGTAGAAACGAAGCCTTGAGTATTTTTATAGGTTACGGTTCATTTTTACTACTTTCCTAATATAATTCTGCTTTAAAATAACACTTAAAAGACCATCCTAGTCGACATTGTGAGCCGTATAACTCGCTAATCCACATAATATCTCTACCGTTATTATGACTCTCAAAAACTGATCCTATAAAGAATAGTAATATTGCGATCCACGTGCTAAAAGTAAGAAAGGTGCAACGATTGGGGATAAATAAAAACATTGCAAACAAGATAGAAGAAAGTGTAAAATCTGTTTACATTACATGTGGTGTCTTTATTTGCTCTATTTAACAAAGTGGTACATTATTTTTCATGTCGAAACTTTATATGGCCAGTGGCCATAATTATGTACCTACTGTAAAACATTGTTACAATACACGTGCGAAAAGGGAATTCATAACTTGTGTCGCCGTGTCGATTCAAAACACTCCCTTCGTTCGTGTTTTAATTTATCGCCACTGGTTTAAAAAAAAATTCCCCTCACTAGCTCGGAAACACGTGTTTTGGCCTTTGATACCAGCGGGTAAAAACGCATTTTATCCACTAGTGGGTAAAGTAATTTGACCTTGAATAAAGTCAAATTAACTGCTTTAAAATTGATAAAAGTAGGTGAATCTAGTATTAATAATGGACAAGTTAAGAAAAATTAAATCAAGATACAGGAACATATCCATTCTCATTACTTTTTGAACGTCCCTCGTATAACAAATAACTATTGTGGCACTTGTACTACTGTACAAGTGCCACAAATAAAGAGGTAAGTACTACTCTTTATTGCACACCTGTCATAGTTTACAAGTAATGCACAAGAAATAGAAAATCAACTAAACTGATGTACATAATAACAGGCGTTCTTATCGCTTAAGAGTGATCTCTTCCAGACAACCCTCGGGCATCGGATTTGGGTAAGTGGTAAGTATATATTCTGCTCACAAAATTTTACACTCGTACCATCATAGTAGAAGCACAGTATAATAAAGAGTACTATCGTATGGTTCGAAAGAAAGAGATAGTCACACAACCCCGGTCCTCAGATTTGCGGCTATAGAGACGAACACAAAAGTTGCCGTTGCCCGTAATAGGCTTAACCTTAAGGCTTTACTTAGAAAGGGATGAGCCATGAGCACAAAAGGGCAACGATCAAAGTGCATCCGTAAAGGGCGCCAGATAAGATAAGGAGCAATAACTCTTACAAACTATTGTAAAGAGCGGGGGCGAGGTGTAACAAGTGCTTTTTCTTTCAAGTAACTGCTAAAGAAGAAACAAACAGTATCTGTTAAGCACAGATTCTACTCTGTGCCTAACAGTAGGTACTTTACTCTAGTACAAACCTATACCTACTTATGCAATTATTCAACAGTATAGCTTTATTGAAAATCCATACTAATGGATATATATATATATATATATATATATATATATATATATATATATATATATATATATATATATATATATATATATATATATATATATATATATATATATATATGTATATATATATATTATTGTCCTTTTTGGTTTATTTGGTTGTCCTTTTCTATCAAACCACTACGTCGGAAAGGGACAAACGAACTTTATCGGCATGATATCTTTAGAGTACGTTTATGAATAAGGGGGTAAGAATATTAATTAGGACATTTCTATTTTGTCAGTGTATTTAATATTATTTATTAATTATTCTCACTTATTATTTCATTATCTCTTTTGTTTGTTGTTATTGTTATGTTACTTACCTTTTTATTGTAAAGTGCCTAATGCAAAGATAGGTATATTTTTGCTCAGTGTTGCCTAGCAGAAATTTTCACCAGCCGCCACTGAATTAACTATTAACTTTTTCTGAAATGCTAAAGTGCCTACGATGTAATTCCATGCATAATTATTCAGATAAAATTTTAGAGGAAAAGCATTACATACCCAACTTTAAGGTCATTAAACTAATCTGTAAGTTATCTTTTTGAGATTTAATAATCATGAACTATAACGTAGAGCTTGAATTTTGGCATAAATATATTATGTTGTTCATTTTCCACTTTTAAATTTATTCAGTGGCCGAAAACTAATCAGAAGTTATGAATATATTATGTTGTTCTCCCCAGTGCCGAAAACGCATTTTTTTTTAAACCGGCCAAGTGCGAGTTCTACTCGCGTTAGTAAGGGTTCCGTTTACTACAAGAAGGGCTTAAGCGCCTCCTTTTTAGTAGGAACTTAAGTCATTTTTGCGAATAATCAATATATGTAATTATGTGTACCTACCTACATACCTTTTTGTGATGTTATGTGTGTCTGTTGTTGATCTGTATTTGTGTGTCTTTTTAGGGTTCCGTAGTCAACTAGGAACCCTTATAATTTCGCCATGTCTGTCTGTCTGTCTGTCTGTCCGTCCGTCCGTCCGTCCGCGGATAATCTCAGTGACCGTTAGCACTAGAACGCTGAAATTTGGTACCAATATGTATATCAATCACGCCGACAAAGTGCAAAAATAAAAAGTGGAAAAAAATGTTTTATTAAGGTACCCCCCCTACACGTAAAGTGGGGAGTGATTTTTTTTTTCATTGCAATCCTATCGTTTGATATATTGTTGGATAGGTATTTAAAAATGAATAAGGGTTTACTAAAATCGTTTTTTGATAATATTCATATTTTCGGAAATAATCGCTCCTACAGGAAAAAAAAGTGTGTCCCCCCTCTAACTTTTGAACCATATGTTTAAAAAATATGAAAAAAATCACAAAAGTAGAACTTTATAAAGACTTCGTAGGAAAATTGTTTTGAACTTGATAGGTTCCCACTGAGCATGAAACTTACAATAACTTGCAGTAAGTTTACATACCTCACATTTGTAAGTTTAGAACGTAAAGTCGAAAAAATATGACAACAACATTCAACTTATTGGTAATTTGAACCTTTCAGAAAATTACTAATACTATATTACTATAACATGACAAATGAAAACTGATATTATAATATTGCGAGGATGTTTTGATCACAAGTTATTTAAATGTTCATTTATTACATTGCTGCAACAAGGTATTAGTTATGTTATATACGCAACGTTACGGCAACATTAACTTTGAAACATCAAGTTTTCGATATTACCTCAATGTCTAAACTTAAAGTTTCCCAAATGTTCAAAATCAATATTACTGCAATTGACCACTTGAAATATTGGTTTTATGCAGTTGCTGTAATATCACAAATTAACATTTCCGCCAATAAAACCTTTTGATAGAACTGGTATTTTTTTTTGTAACATTACACATTACTTATAAATACAATGTCACAGCAATTGTTTTTTTTAAGAATTAATTTCTCAATGTTGCACCAATTTGTAATAATTACGTTTATAAAACATTTAACATCAACATTACAGTCATTGACCGTTTTAAATATATTTTTTATAATTTAGCTGCGTTATCACAAAATGATCTCTCCTTCAACGATATAACCCGTATCAACTTTGGTGCCATGGAAACTAGGCAGAACCCTAGTACCTATGGGACGCGACATGCGTAGATACGTTCGCGCAGTCCCATATCCAGGCGACCCGCACTCAGGCTGGTGGTGCAGCTGACCAGGCCCAGATTCTCAAGCGCCGTAAATACTTACTCGTTCTTGACGAAGGACTACGAGTTTGCGGCACTTGATGCTATGGAGACACTGGGTCCTTGGTCGGCAGACATGAAAGCCTTTTTGGGACCTCTGTCGGCACGGCTCATTGACTCCACAGGAGACCCCAGAGCTGGAGCATATTTCTCTCAACGTATCGCTCTGGCAATACAGAGAGGAATTGCCGCCAGCATACTTATAATGGGCACCATGCCGCAGGCGGAACTTTTAGATGGAATTTTCTTTTTATAATTGGTTTTAAATTTAACCCTTAAATGCATGAATTTTTCTTTTAACGAGATATGAATATATGTGAATGGTTTTCTGACTGTAGGAAAAATAATAAAAAAATATTTAATACCTACTGATTTTAATACCAAATCAGTGTTAGAAGTTAAATAGGCCAAAACTTATTTATATAAATATATAATTATTGGCAAGTTTTATTTGTAAAGTTTTACTACTATTAGAAAGGTATACTATTTCTGAAACCCATGTGATATAATGTTTAAACATAAACTAATTACTAACTCCGAAAAAATCTGCCTAAATCACATACTAAAAATCGCCACCATCCTGTTTTCTCACACTTTTCCGCTATTTCATCTTTATCCTTAAATAATAAATAGTAAATCATAATATTATTGAATTTATTTAATAACAATAAATACTGAATAATAATTAAGCTGTACATAGTAGTTCAATGGCTATAAATGTGATTTCGGATATCTACATATTGAACCACAGGCCATCAAATGTGTGATACATCACCATACATTTAAGGGTTAAGTAGTTATTTCTAGGTATTTTTTTTAGGTTTCATATTGTTATTCTTTCAAATCGTTCACCATTAAATAAAGTTTTTATTTAAAAGAAAAACGTCCAACAAAAAGAAATCTGTGAAGAACGTCCTATAATATTTAACTCTGGCTGTCCCCAACTGTACTTGCATGCATAATGTTTTTGCTACCAATTTGTAAATTTGAAGGTAGGGTTGATTTTAATGATATTGAAAGCCATCTAGTCAGTATATTTAGAAGAGATGCAATCATTTATACAAATAAAACAAAAATATAGGTATTTCATAAAATATTCAGAATACACTCAACATTAATCACATAGGCATTTTTTTTATACAAAATCTGTGGTTGATCAATTGCAGTGAATTTTAACTCTTCTATTTGTGACAGTTCTATCTGATTATTATAAAAAAATAACTCTTGTCGGGGGTGGCTCACTCCACATTTCTTTCATACATTCCGGCGGCTAAGAGTTCCCGGCCCATAGTTTGATGACCTTCTCGCTTCGCAATAGAACTCAATGTCACATGCAGTCCGTTGACAGGTTGTTGACTGTGAGCCTTCTGTACTTGTTCTTTTATATATTATGTGCTCTGGTTTTTGGTGGACATACAGGTGCTTCTTCGGCTACACAGGATGGTGAAGTTACCAATACTGAAACAGGTATAAAATTCAATGTAGAATAATATTGTTAACTTCCTTGATATGTTACACACATTATTAAGTACATACCACTTAGATTCATCTGCATTATTGCAATCATGTGAAGGGTATTTGTGCAAACTGCAAGTAACTGAAACAGAAGAATATGAATACATTAGTAAATAAAAAATATATAAAACGTTATTCACAGTTAACATAGAGGTAGAAAAAAACTGTTACATAGAAAGTCTGAATTTAATGTTGTATTGTATGTTATTAATTAATCCATACTAATATTATAAATGGGAAAGTGTGTGTCTGTTTGTTTGTCCGTCCTTCACTGCAAAACGGAGCGACGAATTGTCGTAATTTTTTAAGTGGAGATAGTTGAAAGGATGGAGACTGTCATAGGCTACTTTTGTCTATTTCTAAAAGCTAGTTTGTAAATAAATCTAAGCAATAATTTATAAACATACCTACTGTCTTTGGCAGACTGTCACTCATTCTCACTGGGAGTCAAAACAGGTGCTGCACTGAGGCTTCAGCCCTCCTGTGCTGTTGTGGTTGTTTACGTAAGTATAGGAAAACATGTGTTAAATTTGTCAACTAATATGTTAAGTAGTGATTGCGCGAGCCTGTGACAATCGTGCCTCGAGCGTTCTACCACCGCAGCCCAGTCCACTGATATATACTAATAATACTCTTTGCCACTGATTCAAGCGCATTGGCAAACTGAAGTTCAAAAGAAACACGCACACGCTAAAAATGCCCAATAAAAGTCAACCGAACGGTTGCTAAAACTTTCTAAGTTTCTAGTTTCTTTGACATTTGCATTAAGCTAGAAACAAATTATGGGACGCGTCATACGGACGTGGCTGACGACCGCGACTTGCAGTCTTAAAACATCTGGCGGCCAGGTTTTATGTCTGAAACCAAACGCTCAAGGCCATGTCCATGGCTTACGTTACGTCCGATAGTTTGCACAATTCCGAGTATATTCATTATCTTATCTACAATGTAGACGCCACTGTAGATTCTACATCGCAGCAGTGGCCATGCGTCCGCGGACGCGTCGCGTCTCATAATTTGTTTCCAGCTACAATGCAATGCAACGCATTTTGACAGTTGTTTCGATCCACATCAAAGAATATGATTGTATCCACATAAAAGTTCTCGATAAAAAAAATGTATCATTAATAATTGTTATATAATAGAATATACATTTAAAGTTTATTTTGTAAAGTGAAAAAATTCACATATTCCGTAAACCGAAACATTTTTACGATGTTGCCAGCTCTAACTTACAATAAGCAAGCAAACTGGTACATAAATTTACTGGGGTAAATTTATAATTTATTCCCATTAAAAACAGTTCACGTTTGTGAAACGCAAACTGTTTTTAACGGGAAGTTTTATATAGCAGTTAATTTATTTATTTGTTGATTATTTATTTGGAAATTGTGAAACAGACCCTAAATATTTTGTAACATTCAAATGCAAAACTTGATATCCATAATAAACTTAAAATCCACATTTTACGAGTTTTAAGAATATATAAATAAAACTTACTATACAGAGCAGTGGTGCAGAACCTTTTTTCTTTGGGGGCCAAAATATATTATGAAGGAATTTTAGAGGCGGACCAGATTTACACCAAAATAGGACATACGATACAAGTGCATAAAAAAGGAAGTTCGAAACGAGTGGCGATAAATTAAACATGACCGAAGGGCACTAAATCAACACGAGTTACGAATTTCCTTTTCGTACGTGTGTCGTACGATGTTTTTCAGTACAATACGACCTGGAATATAATGGAACCACTTCTCACACTAGTGCGTAAAAACACCATCTGTACTAAAATAGTACATTACGATACAAGTGCGTAAAAAGGAAGTTCGAAACGAGTGGCGATAAATTAAAACACGACCGAAGGGAGTGTTTTAAATCGACACGTGTTATATTAATTTATGATATCACATTCACAAACACGACATCCACACTTAGCATGCCAACTCAAAATATTCATGCTGCGTCCTTTGAAAAGTAAAAACTGACAAGCGGTCGAATAAGCGTATTTCAGCAAATATAGACAAGTTAATCCTCCACACATAGTCGTTTTTAGCCAAATATAGCAAAATAAACGAATTCGCAACGACTTGGAATGGAAGTGCTACTATTATAATCATTGTAGCGAAAAAGTTGACTACGGACACAGAGTACATATTATAACTACGGATAAAGGTGTAAATGTAAAATAAATTATTAGAGTTGGTTGGCAACCCCGGATCGCCGTCCGTGATGTCCTGCCGTCAGTGTTGCCAGATCTCCTGATTTATCAGGAGATCTCCTGATTTCGAGGTGCATCTCCTGAATTCCTGATCTCCTGATTTTTACCAAAAATTTCCTGATTTTCCCAAATATCTCCTAATTTTTCCCGAAAATCTCCTGACTTTGTGAGAAATTTCTTAGTGTTCACGATTATGGTGTTAAAATTCTATTCTATTCAAATTTCTCGAAGTGAGTGTATGGCGGCAATCGGCAAATTGCAGTAATAATACAGATGTAGTGCAAAAATACTTTCCTTCTTATTTTTACGTACAAAACGTACTGAAACTGTCTGAACTAGCATGACAATGACGAATTTTTCCGTAAAAACACGAAGGAAAACCTTTTCGCACTACATCTGTACTGTACATAACACTGCCTTAAATACGTCATAGTAATAGTATTATGAACCAAGTTTTAAATGACAAGATTTGACTGACCATATTTTTTTTAAATATTTAATTAACGTAGATGTTACAAATAATTGTGAAAATAAACTAAAAGAAGAATAATATCATCAATTTATGACTTTGGAGAAATTATGTCTCCTGATTTCTCCTGATTTTTAGGACATGTGTCTCCTGTTTTTTCAAATTGGACCTGGCAACACTGCCTGCCGTCGCCATCTTTCATTTCCTCTCGTCTCGAGCGTTGCGTGTCTGTTCTTGCTGTAATAAAGTGCTGTATCAAAAAATGGATCACATTGAAGACCATGATCATGCAGTAAGTATTTTGTTTCTTTAATTATGCATGAATTATTAACACAGTGATATATAGTGAACAAATGAGCCTGGCAGCCAGCGGCAGCGGGACTAGGTTGATTTGTGTAAAATTGGTTTATTACAGAAAGAAGCCTACAACACAAGTACCCCGCTAAGTATTTATTCGCTAGTATTTATATAATAAACAATATGAATTCAATTCACTTAGTTTAGTCTGAATACGTTTGGAGGACAATTCCGGGTCGCGTCGCGGGAACGGCGAGCATCGGCTCAGAGCGTCGCGGCCGCGCCCGCGCATCACGCATCACATCTCCAACGTCTGCGCATTACGCACTTTATTTTAAATATTCAATTTAATATAACTTTTTACTGTGTTCAGGGTTGTTTTTGTTGCTGCTTCATCTTGGACAAGTTGGCAACCAGCAACAAGACCCGGCCTGCGAGCAATGACCAGTGAAATCCGCAACGGACCTATAAGAAGCTATCCCTGTTCCTGCACTATCATCGGGCGAGGTGAACATCGCTGGTCCATGTGATGCGGCGGATCTATCTCGAAGTTAACAAAGTAAGTTGCCCATTCTATTTATACCTCTACTTTGATTTCCTTGCACCCCTTTTCGATTTGTTGTGAATAGTGTCGTGAGTTCGTGGATTAGGCATTATAAAGCCTCCGCCACAAGCCACACATAAACGGTACGTATACACCGTGTTTCACTTAACACTAAAAACCTGAAAACACATTGTTCAGAATCGAGAGTAGAATCGATTGAGCTATATCTTGATGGGGGTAATATTTTTGTTTAAATTAGTATTATTAGTTATTTTTTACGTGCCCATTCTATTGTACTCGTAATACAACATTGTGTATATCGCATTGCTAGAGGTTGTTTACCTTTTTTCAGTATTTAGGGGTATTAATACTGGCCGGTTACTTGGACGATTATTTTTTCCGCTACTAGTTTGACGTTGTTTGTCAGTTTAATCTTAATGTTTATCATAAGTCATAACAAATTGAACTCGTACCTAATTACAACCTTGTCATTTTGAATATTGAGTTTATTTGCTTACTGCGATTACCTGTCCAATTTGAAGTTTACTGTGACAAAGCTTTAAAGTGTTTTACAGTGACATCTTAGCTGTCTATTGGTAAACCTTATGTCGTTGCAGTAACGTACACAAATAAATAGTCTTATGGTTTATGATGGTAGTTAGCAATTATTTTATTGAGTGTAGAGCTACAAGTCAAGTAGAGCTGTACAGAAAATTAAAAATTCAATTAAAAAAAAAGTAACGATCAGATTAAAAGATGAATACTCTAGATGAGTTTAAAAAATAAAAATCAGTTGGGGTGTCTGAGGTTTTGAGTGATACCGGAAACACCGTGTAGAGAAGTCTGCCTAACTATTATAGCAAACGTAAAGATTTAAAAATAATAAGTATAATTTTATTTGCTTCTAATTTACCAATACTTACAGGTACACAATTAGTTAGATTTATTGAATATTTTTGTGCCTCTGTCAGACATTTAAGGCGCAGTTAAGCATAGATTAATTTAGGTTTTTAGTCAGTTGTGGTTGTCTATTATTTCAACTTGACAATTAAAAGCCGTCGAGGGTGCAATATTTGTATCTTGTCTACAATGTTTATTTTGTGTTTCATTGTGTGACAAGTATAAAAACGTCACCTAAATAGTCCCACTTAACCCTTTGGTAGTCCTAGCTCAGATTAATTAACCCAAGAGATTTGTTTAAATTTCATTAGCATTTAATTGCTAATTATGTATGTGTTCATAAATTTTCCTGGGTTTTCTAATTCACTGTTTCTGCACCTCATTAACCAACATTTTGCGCATTTGCTGTTATTGCATTCGCACTTGCTTTATCCCACGCACCGAATATTTCAGATGGTTGTATTTGTGGCGCAGCGCTCTGCTACTGCCACGGGCTGTTCTCCGACTGGAGACCCACGTGTCAGCTCGACAGTGTCGCCTCCTTGCTTCGCCCCGGTGGAATTTGGTTAGCTTGCACATTGTTACCCTTCTCTTCATTTATTTATTTATGTATTTTTATTCAGTAAATACAAAATGTCGGACAATGACAGTACCAGTAGTGATAACGAGAGCCAGGAGATTGACGAAGCAAAACTAAAACTGTTAGTTCGCAAACATTTTGCGCGGAAATCACGGGTTACTAAATTTAAAGAATTATTGGCTCCATAAGGAAAAGAGTTAATTTCAGAAAATAAAAGTGATATACATAAAGCGTCTAGCAGGCTCTAAGAAGATTGGCCCCTGCAAGGGATTTGGTTGTAATTTGAGGTGCATTAGTGACAGGCCCTAAGTACACTTTATGCGTAATATCAGCCTTCGATCTTCTTTTGTTTCCAAATAAAGTCAGAATGAGAAAGCATGAAATGGAAACCCCATTCCATTCCCCAATAATGCATATTTTTACAGTCATTCATATCCTTGAACTTGGATGAGAAAAATAATAGTTATTGTTATTTGTTATACAAGGGGGCAAAGTTGTATTTTAACGCCGAGTGTGGAATTGAAAAACGAGCAAGTGAAAGGATCCTATAGTTGAACCACGAGCGAAGCGAGTGGTTCGAGAATAGAAATAGAAGAATATGAATGTCTAAAAATATGCATTATGTATCAGTGGGGCTGGTGAAAATTTCTGCTAGGCAACACTGAGCAAAAAGGAACCTGACCTTAACATTAGGTATGTACTTTCCTAGTAATCAATTTTAGGCAAGCCGGTGGGAATCGGCTTGTATGGACCAGCCTCTGCTGTTATGTACTCCATTTCATGTTCTTTCATTTTGACTAGAGATGGGCCGAATATGGACTTTGCCGAATACGAATATTCGGCCGAACATTCGGTTCAGCTCTTACCGAACCGAACATTCGGCCGAATATTCGGTTACGCCATATTTAGAAAGCGGATGTTAAGATTAAAACTATTAAATGATGGATAATGGTTGTGGAGGATGGAGGATAACGGAAGTTAAGATTAAAACTATTAAATGATGGATAATGTCACTAGAACTACATATGTTCTTACGATTTAGTGGATTTAACTAAAACTTAGTTAAAACAACTCTGAACTCTACTCAAGTCTTAAACTACGGTTTTTTCAACTTTGTATTTATATTTTGACGCATAGTGAATTATCTCTTTTTAGTAGTTCCTTATATAGAAAGCTAGGAGGAGGAGCTTATTATCGAATGGAATACGTAAGATCTTCATTAGTTATGTACTTTGTTTATTCGGTAAATATTCGGCAATGCAACCGAATTATTCGGCCGAAAACGAACATTGAAAAACTTGCCGAATATGCCGAATACCGAATATTTACCGAATATTCGGCCCATCTCTAATTCTGACTTTATTTGGTTACTCTCGCTTACTTGGTTTGGTTTATGTAATATCACAGTTTAAAAATTACCTTGATTATTTTTTACATTTTCGTGAATAAGTCTGAAACAAAAGAAGATCGAAGGGTGATATTACGCATACATAAAAACGTGTCGACTGACGTCACGGTCAACTCATTCATTATAAATTTCAATGCGACTTCTTAAATAGAAATTGGGTTTAAAAATAATCTGCCATATTTTTAAACCCAATTTCGCCGATTCGAATTCGTGTTTAGTGACGTCACGGTCAACTCATTTGGTGTGCATTGGGGTAATTTCGAAGCACAGAAATGCTCAGGTAATTTAAAAAGGGGAATCTTGATATGATGGAAATAATGGTGATTTTTCTGTGACTTTAGAAATTAGACGACTTTCGGAATTACCACAATGCACCCTACTTAATATATTTCTATCAGACATATTCAATAGCAATTTGATTAAAAAATAACTTCTGCCAATGTGTTTCTTATAATTATCTGATGCTTCATTTGTAATTTTGTATGGTATAAAATATTTCTAGTACTGGAAACTTGCCTGTACAAAACCACACTTGCAAAGTCTCCACGTCTTGAAGACTTTTATCAGTTTCAGTTTCTAAGAAATCGTGCAGACATATTGAAGACTGTGCAGGTTGCGAGCTCAAAGAGCGCTCAGGCAAATCATAATAATAATCAATACGTTTAATCATACAAAATATCATAAGTCCTTCATCTCATCAGCTGCAAACTCATGTTTCACGTGTGCAATCAAAATTACAGATTGAATGAATTTAAATTTTTGCAGGTATGTCACCTGAGGCGAGGAGGATTTGAGTAGGTGCATATGCGAACGGCCTAAGTGACGCCTCTTCAACGCGACGGGTGTATTCTCCTCAAATATGAGAAGGAGCTCGGGTCCTGTGGGCTCTTAACCGTCGTAGTTTTCACGCAGTGTTTTAAAATAGTGTTTGTGTGTATTATGGTAACATACGTTCAATTCAAATGTGTAACACTACATAACTATACATAGGTATCACTTTTCATTAGTATGGTGATGTTTTTCCGGCCTGAAGAAAAAACTTCAAATAAAATAATTATGTTGTCTGTATATCCATGTTTTTGTTTTACACATCAATGATTTTTGTGTGTGGTATTTTTTAAGTTTGACTTTTTCGTTTCTAGTTATTTTGATCATACATAATCATTAAAATTATGTTTGGAAGTATTAAGCTGCACACGGACCGTCGCAAACCTGTCGAGCAGACTTTCGGTTTTTGGAGAGAATCTAGCTTGTTCCAATTCACTCGCGATCGAAACTAGCGAGTTCTCGACAGCCGCGGCGGTCCGCGCGCAGCTTGCAGAGCACCTTGCGTGCAGTTAATTTGTGACATCCTATCAACCACAAAAATCAACTTCCCTGAAACATCCCTATGAAATATTGTGTGAACGGTTCACGAGTGGCTTGCACAAAACATGCATCTAGGAAATGCTAGCAATATTATTATTTCACTAAACGAACAAGTTGCCAGTGATTCGTTGACACAACATACCAAATGCAACTTTTAGGTACATTACAAGAGTAACTTACAAGGAACTTCACTAGAGTTATTAAAGCAATGTTACATTTGTAACTTATTAAAAGGTACCGGTGAAAAGTTGATACAATTTACAACTTTAAACTTTTTGGTGTATTGTAAATGCAACATTGCCGTAATGAATAGCGTGTAAGTTACGTACAAGTTGCATAATGTGCTATTGTTGCAATGTACAAAAATGAACTTCTTAAAAGTTTTCGTCGTAACTTTCTAGTAAGTTGATATTTCAATGTATCAGCAACATTGCTATTCAAAGTTATAGAAAGTTGTAAAAATCCGATCTGGGAAACTTACAGGGTTTATCTACAGCGCGGCCGAAAGCGTTTAACATCAATATGGCTCAAACGTTGCCCAAACATTGCAACGTTGCAATTGTAAGTTTCA
This sequence comes from Leguminivora glycinivorella, assembly GCF_023078275.1. Lineage (NCBI taxonomy): Eukaryota > Metazoa > Arthropoda > Insecta > Lepidoptera > Tortricidae > Leguminivora > Leguminivora glycinivorella. Next base: position 9,409,049 of record NC_062981.1, read on the forward strand.
AGCTCCCAGATGTAGCATTGAGCAATGTTACCGCAAGTTCTGCTTGCTTAACGGGTTCAGTAGTTTTTGAGAAAAATACGGAAAACTACGGAACCTTACACTGAGCGTGGCCCGACACGCTCTTGGCCGGTTTTTTTGTATTATTTTGCCATGAATAAAAAATATTTATATTTCTATTTCAATATTGTGAACAAAACGAAACAGAAATTATTTTATATGTAATATTCAAACGCGCTCAAACAATTTCAAGAGATTTGGTAACTCCTTGCAGCGGCAGTGAGTGATTTTCGTAATTTGAGTTTTTTTTTCTTTTAAGTCCGACTTACGCTTTACTGTAGATTTCTAATAGGATAAGATAAGATAAGATAAGATACATTTATTGATAAAATTTTACATATTTTACACGTCATTTCTTATTACACAATGTCAATTATCTTATTTAACATTTTAATTATTATGACATTGTAATATTCAACATCTTATTAAATATTCAACATATATCTTAGTATACAGTTCATAATTTAGGTATATAATTTAGTTTACATGTTACATAGGTAAATCTTGTTACAACAAAGAAATTACTTAATTTATCAGTTCATAATTAGGTACTATTTACTAACGATCCCTGAATACAAATTCATTCACAGTTAATTTTTTGCCTATTTACTTAAATAACTTGAAAATCACCTTACTAAAAATTATTAAAAAATATTTTTGAAATACTTATAAAAACCTATTTCAATTGATATGTAACACAATATAGTTCTAGAAACTTTGATTTTTAATTTTCACTTTTACCCCCCAAAAGTGGCCCCTATAATTAAATTTTCTTAATTTAAATTACATGTCCGTCTTTGGATCACAGGTTTACATATGCGTGCCAAATTTCAAGTTAATCGGTTCAGTAGTTTCGGAGAAAATTGGCTCTGACGACGCACAGACAGACGATGATTCTATAAGGGTTCCGTTTTTCCTTTTTGAGGTACGGAACCCTAAAAAGCATCAGTTAATTTATGTTGGTGTACATAATTCTTGTCACGCGTTTTACTTGGTTTGGATCTTGTAAATATTTAAGTGGCTTTATGAACTCTCCTACAATAAAATAGGCGTCTTATTTGCATAAGAAAAGTTCTCGACCAAGAGTTCTGTAAACATTTTTAACAAAACAAACTTGCGACGGGGTAACAGGATCGATGTGAACAAAAAATAAATCAATAAATAAATATAAAGACATTCTTCGACGCCACGACAAGCTCGGCAAGAATGCCCGTGTTGTGAGTAGGTACCTATTAGAGTACTATGTAATCCATACTAATCCATAGTAATATTACCTTGTAACGCGAACATTTACCAAAACGTATAAACTCAGTGCAAACAAGCTTAGTTTAAACGGCCGCTACTAGATGGCGCCACCGGTACTGGTTTTCCGAGTGAACTTAGCAAATATTTAAGTGTTCCCGTAGACTTAAAATTCTAAAACCTAGTGCAACATATGTTAACGGGTGCCTAGAATTTTATAGTAACCATGTCAATATGTAACTCTTAGATAAAATTCGTCAAATTGTTAGTTTGGCCGTCCGTCAACAGATGGCGCCACAGGTATCAATATTGTGATATTGAACCTCGATGTTTAAATATTTAAATCATGGGACACGGTTCCCGTAACTTGTATATTTTACTGAAGTAACTAGTAAATGTAAAGATTGTAAATAAGTAGTCAAACATGTAAAAAACAAACAACAATGTTAGTACTAAGATCAACTTGTCTGTTACACAGAAAGCTCAATAGATGTCGCTGTGCTGTGGCGCATTTCAAAGTTAGTTGTCGCTATTAAGATTTTTCCTGGGATAACGACCTCATGTACTGAACAACGTTTTATTTGAGAAATAGTTAGGAGTCAATTCGTGCACACCTTATGTACCGTATCGGGACTTTGGTGGACCATTTGACTAAATCTATCATCGCTCCCTTAGCGCTCGACTGCTGTCCTCAAGGACGCTGTACGGCCTTTGATACCTAGTTTATTGTACTTAGCATAGTGCCGACTGGAAATAAAAGCCTAAGTCTGCTACACGCCGCCTTTCACTACGCTCTCGCGCACGCCCCACCCCTCTTCGGATTTTCATCCCCTACATCTGGCGCCCAACTCGAGGCCGTGCTGTGACGTCACGACGTTGATGACTGTCGAGACACGAAGAGCGAAGATTTTGCGAGAACAACGTGTAGAAATGGCTGTTAACATGTCAGAAGGACAGTTCCAGCAGCTATTGGAGGCGATCACCAGCGCTGTACGTCCTGCTCCGCCGCCGGTGAAGCATAGCTCCTTCGCGAAGGCAACTTTCTTCTTCGTCGGTAAACGGGATCCAGCCTGCGTGCAAACGTTCCTGACAGCAGCTACGTGTTTCAAACGTCTCAATGACGCAATACGTAGTTTGCCTCTACAAGCGACCGCTCGAAAAGCGGTGAATGTTGAAGTGCTGCCACCAGCCACAACCACTACTCGTACCTGTACTGCGACAGCAGCGCCAGCGCCGTCTCCGCCACCGCCCGTCTACACGTGTTATGAGTGCGGTACGCCAGGCGTTGTTAGGAGCAGTTGCCCGATGTGTGCAGTAGCTAAACACTGCGGAACGCACCTAAAGTCTTATGGAAGAGGGGGAGACCCAGAGACTACCCCTGTACCAGCAACCGGAAATGCACGCGGACGTGCTCCCACACCGATCACAACTCAACGTCGACTTTCCTGTCACTGCGCCGGGTCGACTGCAGTTCCAGAGGGGGAGACTGTAACGCGAACATTTACCAAAACGTATAAACTCAGTGCAAACAAGCTTAGTTTAAACGGCCGCTACTAGATGGCGCCACCGGTACTGGTTTTCCGAGTGAACTTAGCAAATATTTAAGTGTTCCCGTAGACTTAAAATTCTAAAACCTAGTGCAACATATGTTAACGGGTGCCTAGAATTTTATAGTAACCATGTCAATATGTAACTCTTAGATAAAATTCGTCAAATTGTTAGTTTGGCCGTCCGTCAACAGATGGCGCCACAGGTATCAATATTGTGATATTGAACCTCGATGTTTAAATATTTAAATCATGGGACACGGTTCCCGTAACTTGTATATTTTACTGAAGTAACTAGTAAATGTAAAGATTGTAAATAAGTAGTCAAACATGTAAAAAACAAACAACAATGTTAGTACTAAGATCAACTTGTCTGTTACACAGAAAGCTCAATAGATGTCGCTGTGCTGTGGCGCATTTCAAAGTTAGTTGTCGCTATTAAGATTTTTCCTGGGATAACGACCTCATGTACTGAACAACGTTTTATTTGAGAATAAGTTAGGAGTCAATTTGTGCACACCTCATGTACCGTATCGGGACTTTGGTGGACCATTTGACTAAATCTATCGTCGCTCCCTTAGCGCTCGACTGCTGTCCTCAAGGACGCTGTACGGCCTTTGATACCTAGTTTATTGTACTTAGCATAGTGCCGACTGGAAATAAAAGCCTAAGTCTGCTACACGCCGCCTTTCACTACGCTCTCGCGCACGCCCCACCCCTCTACGGATTTTCATCCTCTACAACCTCTATAAATGGGAAAGTGTGTGTCTGTTTGTTTGTCCGTCTTTCACGGCAAAACGGAGCGACGAATTGACGTGATTTTTTAGGTGGAGATAGTTGAAGGGATGGAGAGTGACATGGGCTACTTTTTGTCTCTTTCTAACGCGAGCGAAGCCGCGGGCAAAAGCTAGTACTTAAATATATAGAAACATCCAAATCTCAGGAACAAATATCTGACCAGGATTCAATTCCAGACGTATTATAAATAAATAAATATTATAGGACATTCTTACACAGATTGACTGAGTCCCACGGTAAGCTCAAGAAGACTTGTGGGTACTCAGACAACGATATTGTATATAATATACAAATACTCATATACATAGAAAGTTTTAGACATATTCGTCCGCTACCGCTGATGCTGACTGTGCCTATCTAGGTATAGTCATAGGGCATTAGACCGATATACATTTTTGAAGTCCATTCGGCTGATTAGCAATTCAAACTAGCACTAATAGTTCCAAATGCTAAAACTATATTCCTGCACGCTAATGGATATTGATTCCAGCCAGTCCAATATCTCCATTGTCTGCTCGGATGGACCACAGACGAGGTTTTACTCGGTACCTATTTGTATAATGAAATGTGCTTTTCATTTGAGTTGCCCATTGTACTTACCTACAGGTGGATTTTACATTGCGAAATTCGTTTTAAACATTTTTTTGTAATTTGGTTGAAAGAAAAATGTTTGAAGTATTTTATGCCAGAGATTTTTATTAATTAATTTACTTATTTTAATATCAACTGAATGGAGAATAAAAGGTATAGAAGTAAATTGAGTAAAAACATGGTAAATTGAACAAAAGTTGGTAAAAATGGATCGTTTCGTTTTTCAGCAACACATTCAATATTTTACTGAAACTAGACTGCACACATACTGAATGATAGTTAATTATGCAATTACTTTAATAATATGTAAGATACGGGAACTTAAGAACGATATGTATAATAACGTTGTCATATGTAGTGACAAAGTGGGACCCTAAAAATGTGCTTTAATATAGAAATTCTCCCAATTTCCTTTAAATTGTCCGTTAGATAAAGTGGGAACCTTAACACTATTAGACACTATTTCTATGTACATTGAAACTTGAATCTTTCACTAAACTAGCTACATTTCATCACACAAAGCAGACAGCCAGACACAAAAGTCGACAAGCATAAGGCAGCGTTCCCACTTAAGCGTCGCGTGTCTCGGGGCGCGCAACGGACGTCTCCGCCACGCCGCCTGAATGTAATTCAAAAAACGTCTCCTCAGTACATTTTGTATAGGAAGGACGTAAGACGCGCCCCCAGGCGGCGCGGCGCGCGCCACGCGGCGTGGCGGAGACGTCCGTTGCGCGCCCCGAGACGTGCGTCTTATGAGTGTGGAACTGTGGATGATAGCTAATGGTCTTGGGACAGCCGTATAATTTCCATTCATGCCTACTATTAAGTCGCTCCAAACGCGCTTAGTTTGGCAACTTGGCCAATTTAAATTAATGCTTTAAATCTTAATTGGGTATTAGGAACATGTCTTTAGATCCCTTCGGTGTTCTAAATAATGCAAACAAGTTTAATAGTTGCTGTTTGAAGCGTGTTGCCGTCGTTTAGAAGGGGTCGGGACCTAATAATACCTATATACTATCTTAGACTGTCCAACTAGTTAGTCAATACATTGGATAGCCCTTGAATTATTTTAACAAATATTTTGATTTGTGTTTTTTTTTCACACTATAGATAGATAGATAGATAGGTACATATATAAATTAAAAAAATATTTTGTTTCTTTAACGTATGACATCTTATTTATTTCGATTTTTAAATTAAACATTGTTATTGTTGATTTCAGATCCAGCCAGGCATGATTTGAACAGACAGGGTCCGTAAATGATAATGACTTACTCCCAAAACAATCATACACTTCGTTAAATCTAGACTAGTTAGAAATCGTCTCTAATAGTTCATTATAATATTTTTCAACGGTTGTCAATAGCCAAATTTTGCTTTGTCAATATTGCTAATCTTTATTTTAAATATGAGCAAAATATTTTATTCTATATCAACATCAACGTACAACAATAAAAACGTTTTGTAATGCTAACAAATTATGACACAGTTATTCTAATGTAGTGATTGCCAGATTATCATTCAGTAGTAACAATTCTGAAAAGGTTAACTTTTCAGAGTATTCATAAAGGTCGTCTATAGCTTGAATTGGTTAGGTTAGGTGAGCAGTTCTCAAAAAAATTGTACATAGCCACGTCAGCAAATTTTAATTGATCCTATTTTGTAACCAACATTTTGTAATATAAGTCGACTTTCGTGAGATATATACAGGATAATTTGGTTGTCTATTGTTTGCCCGACAGTCATTTAACATAATATTCATTTGCCCAAATCTAACTTGCCTGAATTTCATTTGCCCGAATGATTTGTTTACCATAAAAATCATATGACATACTCGTTGTTTATCCGAATATTACCTTCCATAATCATACAATGCCATACTATTTGTTAGCCATATTATTAAGTGCAATAATATGGTTTCATAGAATATTCAAACGCCATAAGCAATTATTGCCATATTAATTGTTGCCCATATTATTACCTAATCTAACCTACTTTCTGATAGCAGTTTCATTTTCCAGGGGTCACAGTTCTAACCTAACCTAACCTACTTTTCCAGCAGTTTCATTCTCCAGGGGGTCACAGTTCTAACCTAACCTAACCTACTTTTTTTTTTTAACGAGGGGAAATGCATTACGCATACCATCCCAGGCGCAGGGACCGGCCTGGGATGGTTATGTGGGACTCCCATATAGGCTAATGAGACCCATGGTGTACCCACTAAAACCCCTCGATTGCCGCCTCAGGGCTTACAGGACGAGGTCGCAGGCACGTTTCGGCACTCCTCCGCAACCTCGTCAGCCACTAATAACATCTGTGGAGGGTGTTTTGCCCTCCCAATCACCATATCGCGCGCCTCAGATGCAGCGTGCTTGCCGCCCCAGGGACCTTTATGTAGGCGGCAGACGTCCCCGAGTCTGTCGCCCACAGGACCCTTTAAGGGGGTAGTCGGCGGTCATACGCCAGTCGCCGCCGCCCCACACGCTTTCGGCGTATTGGTTGGGAAGCTGGATCATCTTCCCTGCCACGCTCTGCCATCTCCTTCTGGGCCATGACTCCTTCGCAGAAGTCCAGCACAGCTTTCCATGACCTATCGCTGTCCACCATATTTCGGATGACGAAGGGTAGAGACAGGTCATGACCAACCACAGCGCTTAAAGTGCTGCGTTCTTCCTCCCATGCTGGGCACACTGCCAAAGTGTGCTGTGCAGTGTCCTCCGGGCAGTCGCAGTGATGGCACACTGCAGTTACTTCCCTTCCGGCTCTGTCCTTGAGATACTTCCCGAAACATCCATGTCCCGAGAGGATCTGTGTGAGCCGGAAAGTCAGCACACCATGTGTCCGGTCAAGCCATTGCTTGAGGACTGGACGAACCGCTTCAATGGTGAGATGACCTGCACTGGGCTGCGCTAGTCTCTGTTCCCAAATTTCCACCATTTCGTCACGAATTCCGTCTCGCCATCCTAGGATTTCTCGTGGTGCTGGCGAGTCTCCATTGAGATGCGCCTCCTCACGCCAGCGGTAAACGACTGCGAGGGCTTTTGCATCTAAATCCCATGGTAGGGACCCAGCCAGCACACATGCCGCTTCAAATGAGATGGTACGGTATCCTCTTATAGCTCTCGTAGTGATAGCTCTCTGTGGTGCACGAAGTAGAGCTACCTGTTCCCTCTTTAAGATATCCGCCCAAACTGGAGCTCCGTACAAGGCCATAGATCTGACGACCCCGATGTACAGCCGTCGACTCGACGCTCTGGGCCCTCCCGTGTTTGGGAGTATACGCCCAAGAGCGCCAGCTGCTCCCAGCAGCTTCGGCATTAGGCACTTGAAGTGCGCGCGAAAGTTCCATCGGCTATCAAGCGTGAGACCTAGGTACTTCATAGTGGACTGGACGTTGATCTGTGTTCCACCCACTATAATATGTGCCGCCGGAGGTGGCGCCTTGCGAGGCCCATGAAAGCATAAAGCTTCCGATTTATGTAGGGCCACTTTTAACCCCAGTCGCCGGATGCGACCGACAACGTCAGCAACTCCGGCAGTTGCGTATGGCGGCCTCCCTAAAGGTTTTCCCGCGGGCAGTCACTAGTGTGTCATCGGCGTAACAGATGAGGTTTACGTCTTGTAAGTTTTCTCCTCGCAAGACCTAATCATACCCGATATTCCACAGGAGTGGCCCTAGAATCGACCCCTGTGGAACACCGCAAGACATTGGGTGTCTCGCCCACTCTTCCCGACCCGGGTAAGTGACGGACCTGTCCGAAAGGTACGCGTCAACTGTCCGCTTTAAATAATCTGGCACCTGGTGGTACCGCAGCGCCTCCTTAACGCAGCCCCATGGTAGGGAGTTAAAGGCGTTTGATATGTCCAGGGATACCGCTAGGATGACTTCACCCCGGGACACAGCCTCATCAGCCAGGACCTTCACCCGCTGAATAGCGCCGACTGTTGACCGGCCGTGGCGGAATCCAAACTGGCAGTCTGCAACGTCAGGGCCAACTCGGATGAGATGCTTGATGAGACGGCTAGCTATTATACGCTCAAACAGCTTTGCGATCTCGTCAAGCAAAACAATTGGGCGGTAGGCAGATGGAGAGTCCGCTGGCCGCCCTTCCTTCTTCAGTAGTACCAGCTTGCCTGTTTTCCACTGTCGTGGAAATCTACCTTGTTGAAGGCAGGCTGAAAACATACGCAGCAGTCGTGACTCCAGAGCTTTGCTGGCTAAGACTAAGGTGCGGCCTGGTATACCGTCAGGCCCAGGTGCTTTGTTTTTGGCCCTGAGTCTAAGCACAGCTGCTCCTAGTTCGTCACTAGACACCTCAGGTGTCTCCTCTTCATCGTTTTCGACTGCTGCGGGGGGTGCCATGACCGGTGGTGTGAAATTGTCACAGGCCGGGAAAAGATCTTCCACTACATTTCGTAGAAGATCCGGCTCCAAACTTCGCGTTAAGGGAGGAGCCCATGCGCGAAGTTTGTTTCTGACCATTTTATATGGTCGCCCCCAGGGATCGTTATTTAACGTCTCAAGCATTTCCCGATATGAGCTCTCTTTTGCCTGCCTTATAGCGGTATGCAGTTTTTTTGCGTGCTCTCTGTATGCTGCATACAATTCTGTCTCCCGAGTAATGTCTCGGAGTCTGCGCCTTCGTTGGTGACTGTAAAGGCGCCTCGCTGCAACACATGACTCTCTTAATTGAGCAAGCTCCGGAGACCACCAGTAAACTTGACGTCTAGGAGGGAGAGGCTTAGTTCGAGGCATTGCAGCATCGCAAATGCTGGTAATGGCTTCACCCAGCCATTTCGCCTCAGCCTCTACATCAATAGGGTCCCCCCGGACCGGGTTCCATGCCTGCACCTCGGCGGCAAGAAGAAGTGCATCCCTGTCAAGACGTTTTAATGCCCATCTTGGTCCATCGCCCGGCAAAGATTTGCTAATTGGACCGTTTGCAGTATCTGGAAGTGCAGAAACACTGAATCGTATATAGCGATGGTCCGACAATGTTTCTACACTCTCGAGTACTTTCCATTCCTGAATACGGCGTGCAATGGCGGCATTTGCAAACGCCACGTCTACAATAGAGCCGCCCTGTTGCCGCACGCATGTATCGGCTGACCCCCGATTAAGGACGGCCAGACCTGTCGTAACTGCCCACTCCTCTAATTCTTGACCACGCCTGTCCGTTGATGGCGAGCCCCACGCCACGGATTTAGCGTTAAAGTCACCGGCAACAAGCACGGGGCGCGGGTTACACCGACCAATGATCAATCCTAGTTCTACTAAGAAGTCTTCAAACTCAGCCACACTTCTGTTTGGTGAAAAGTACACACTGATTACTGTAATGCCACCAATTAGCACAGCTACGTAACCTTTGCCTTTCTCTACCTTTTCGAATGGCGGTGAGCCAACAGCTGTTTGAGTGACTACCGCCACCGATCCATCGTAATCCCCTGCCCAGTTGTCCCTTTGGGGGATGTGGTAGGGTTCCGAGAGGATAGCCACATGTGCTACCCACTGCGCCATGCTCTGAAACAGAAGATCCTGAGCATTGAGGCAGTGGTTGAGATTCACTTGTACGAATTTTAGCGCCATTATTGTGTTGTTTCCATAGGCACTGCCTGCACATCCTCAGCCGCCTTATTTGTAGCGGGTTGGTGGACAGAGTGCGAGGGGGCTAGGGAGCCTCCACGATTTCTGTTCCCTTTCTTACTAATTTTAGAGGCAGTGCATACTTTGCTCCCAACTGTATGTTCTGCCGGTTTATTGGCTGCCGCGCAGACAGCGCAATGTGGTGTGGCAGAGCACGTGGCCGCCTTGTGACCAGACTGGCCGCAGCGGTAACACAAGTCACTGCGATCCTCTTCAGCTTTACACTGCGCGCGCACATGACCCGCTTCAAGGCAGCGGAAGCAGCGCATAGGCTTTTGGTCCAACAATTGAATCCTTGCTGACACCCATCCAACAAGTAGCCGTCCACTATCAGTCAGCTTTTTTGCCACCGTAATTGGGCAGCGGACCCAAATAGAACCCAGGCCTGAAAAGTCCTGGCGTATTTCGCCACACTTTATTTGGTCTAAGTGACACCCGCCCATTTTGCTCACAGCTTCTTTCACATCCTCAGGCGTGACAGAGTCGTCCAACCCGGAGATGCGCACTTCAGCGGTTTTAGTCGGCCTGGAGACATTAACAATATCATTGTTCAGTTTTTCCCTCAGTTTGTTGGCGAGAGCATCTGCTTTTTCGCCACTGGTTGTACCGGGACCTCAATAATGGTAGCCCCTGTAACTGCCCGCTTGAACCGAACTCCCTCAATTTGCAGCTCGTTTAGGTCGATTTTAGACCTGGCCTCCTTAAGTATGTCTCCGTAGGTGATTTTTTCACCCTCAGCTTCTGGCTTCAGCGTGAGGACAATTGCCGCTGAGCGTGGAGGCTTCAGTTTGCGGGCTTTCTTCTTGGGAGTAACTCGTTGCAGCAGAGGACTAGCTTCCTTCTTCTTTTTGCCCTTTTTAACCACCTTTGTCCAGGCCTCTTCTACGACGTTGGCCGGAGCAGGTGGTAAAGAACGAGGCTCGCACGGTGCTTCCGTTGGTTGAGCCACCTTTCTCTTTTTCTTGACCTTTTTCTTTGTCATTTCCTTTCCCTTATTCTCGGGAACTCTTGCTGACTGCTGTGAGCCCTTAGGTGCCTTCTGTTTGTTCACCCCACTTGGTCCAGCAGCGGATTGTACCACTGGGGATGTGTGTTCTATTGATGCCTGCCTATTGTCCACATTAGGGACTGGTTGGGCCATCTTTTTAGTTTTGTCTGCGGCCAACGGTGGCCGCACAGTCTTTGCTGGAAGAAGCCTGTCCTCTAAGGTTTCCAACCGGGCGTTCACCATTGTGCCCACCTTTATCATCATGGTGCGCTCAGTCTCCTCCTGAGACACAACGGATGGTGCTACAGGCGACTGCTGTGATGCCGGTAATTGCGGGAATGGAGCTACTCTAGCGAGACGCAGCTCCTTCCGTAACTCCTCTTGCTCCTTTTGGAGATCCAGTATTTGTGCTTGCAGACGGGAGACAGTGCACTGCAGCACCTTAGTCTCTTCCGTGGTGGTGCGTTCTAGCATCACTTGGGCAAAGTCAGTAATCGCCATGGCAGCTTCCTTTAACTTCTTTTGGTAGGTACCCTTCAAGTTCTTGGACGTAGCGACCACTTTGTTGACTACAGCCACGCTATCTAGAACTTGGTTGTTAAGAGCCGACATTGACACCTTATCGGGCTCTCTACCAAGCGGTACTGTACGATCCGTAGTTGGCCGCATGCGAATGATCATGTTCTCAACCTCTGCCTCACCCTCTGTTTTGTCCGCTTCTTGTCGACGGTATTTCTCCGTCGCCGCTTTGTAATTTTCTCGGGTCTTGCCCAAGCCCGCGTATTTGCTAGTGGCATGACTACGGCCCCTCTTTGGTGTGGACTTTGACTTCTCCTTCTCGGAAGTCCCGTCTGAATCTGACCCGGAACCTCTTAGATTGCGTTTCCGCCAAAACCGACGGTCACTGTCACTCAGTGACTGGCAGCTCATTCCGAGTCTGACTCTGCCCGATCGTCTCCATGCCATTCATCCAAAAATGACCGGCACCGCACAGTTATGCTCCCGGCGTCAGATCCTTCGACCCTTGCCTCTTGTTCACCCAATATGGTTTCAGTAGTTTTTTCTGTCGCAGTTTGAGACAGCATATTGCTACACTTCGGAGCTGGAGAATCACAGCGAGTTAAAAACACGCGAATATCCGGTAGCGATCTCCGGCTCCTCAGTCGACCCCGTATTCCTGCACTCGTTGAGGGTTCCGATATGTTATCCTCCGAGGCAGATACAGTAGTTGGCAACCCTGCTGCCGCCTTCTTAGGTTCATCAACGGTCGATTCAAGAACGGAACCACCCTTTCCGTCTCGTGACGGCGAGCCGTTACCTCTGAGTCCTGGATTTCCAGGTTCAATTGTGTTGGAGTGCGACATCGGGCCACAGTCCTTCACCTCCCTTTCAGCAAAATCCTGTTTCGAATGTGTATCAGTGTCCATTTTCAACAAGCCAAGGTTATGTTCACGGAGACCGGCACTCTGCCGGCCTACGAGGCGATTGTTGCCCACCCCAGCATACGGAGGGCAGCCGCCACTCGTTAGAGTGAGCGGGCGGGCTTCCTCCTCTTGGAGACCCGCCTGGGGATTTTTTCGCAATCGGCCTTCATTTTGACTTTCTTCGATCTCTTTTTTCGGGGGTGAGCTCCCCCGCACGCTAGGCACTGGATTCCCTCCAGCCATTCATCCCCTCGGCACGATCCGCTCACCTTGGGATTGGGGATTTTTTATAGTGGTTTACTCCACGCGGCACTGCTCTCAGTGAGCAGCGCCCCCGGGCCGCTCAGTGCGGGTTCCGGGTTGCCCGACGGGGGCCGAAACCCCATCCAGCAGCCACATAAACGTGACTGCCAGATTCGCCGCGCCGCAAGCCTTGAAGGCCAGCCATCCCACGCCACCAAAGCAGCCGCTGACCCTGAATTGGGCCCCGACAACAAACGGTGCTAAGCACCCCACCAAGACTACTGCATCCCTAGCACCTCAGATTACCTGAGGCATCTCAGGAGCAGCAAACGTCATCCGCCACGGCACTGAAGCCTACGCAGGAGAGACTCACTGCGACAACCATTCTGTGACTGGTAGTTCGCAGAGGGAGAATAGCGAACGTGCAACTGAGCGGCTACTCTCCCCCTCCCAGGGTGCACCACGAGGAGGTCTACCAGCCCTGCACCCCTCGCTGTTCTAACCTAACCTAACCTACTGTCTGATAGTATTTTCATTTTCCGGGGGGTCACAGTTCTAACCTAACCTAACCTACTTTTCAAGCAGTTTCCTTTTCCAGAGGTTCACAGTTCTAACCTAACCTACTTTCTGATAGCAGTTTCATTCTCTAGTCCTTCTAGTACCTATTATAGTTTTCGATTCTGCCAAAGCACATTATGGAAATTGACTTTTCTGGACGCTAATTTGTATGACAAATGATGGTATGGAATGTGGTAATTACGGATTTCGATGATTCTGACAAATGACATTATGGAAACTGACTTTATGGGAAACAAAGTTTCTGGCACTAGATTAATATAGTAAACAATGATTATGGCATAATATGTTATGAGAAACAATATTATGATTGTTGAATAGGATGGCAAATAAAATTATGGAATCCTGGATAATTTTTATAATTAAGACAATATAGATACTAGAGAACCTTTATGACAAAATAAAACCTACTAAAATCTCAATTCATCAAAAAATCTTGTTAACAAAATAGGAATAATAAAAACAAATTTAACTTTTTCCCAAATTTTTGTACAAACTTTTTGAGAACTGCTGAGGTTTGTTTTATGGCAATCCTGAAAAGTTACGCGTTTCTGAGTAAAATCTAATGATCTAATGACTACCGAAAATGTGGACAAACAATACATTATGACTTTAGAGTTTATGGGAACCAATATAAACCCCAAATAAACATTTCTATTTCTAAATTACTTAAATAATTTAAGGTATTTGATAACTCTTAGGTTTACTTGTAACTCTTGTAAGCCGAGTTATTAGTTTCGGGGTGAAACCGTGAAACTTCGAGATTAATTACTAGCCCTTCCAATTATCGAGGGTCAAACCCCCAGGCCCCCAGGTGACCGGTATCACGTGGCCGTCTAACAGACCCCAAGTTACTAATTAAATTACCTAAGTATAAATACTCAAATTACAAGTATTTAAATTTTACTCCAAAGAAACATTTTTATAGAAAATATCCTGTTACTGGACAAAACAAAAGCTTTGATGTTCGGAAAACTCTTTTCCCGTTTTAATAAATATACTTAATTCGTATCAATTCATATTTAGAGATCAAGATCATCTCCAACCGGCCAAATTATTTGCTATCTGCCACATAAGTTATAAAATTTCTAAAGTAATTAATAAGTCTGTATACACCGTTTTTTGCTAAACTGTGTCTGTATTGGTAGCTATACTACTAGTCTGATGGATCGACGAGGTCCAGAAAGACCTGTGTGCCCTTCAAGTGACTGAATGGCATCAGATCGCACAGGAAAGGAGCAAATGGCGAAGTCTAGTGTCAGATGCCAAGATCCACTTCGGCTGAGCCAGCGAAATCCAATCCATATTGGTAGCAATTTAGAGAAAAAATTCAATCCACAAAAATCTGTTAACATTTGAACAATTTATCGGCAAAATGTTATCCATTTAAACTTACATGTTACAGAGGATGGATCATTTTCTCTAAACTTTTTCCAATGAAAAGTTTGGGACAGGATATTTTTTTTTACTTTTACTGATTTTTTAAATAAAGTTATTTTATTCATTTGCAATTATACCTACTCTTATCATAATTTAGAATAGGCATAGGTATGTAGATTTTGCCGTCGAGTGTAAACCTACCCAGTAAAAAGTTGGGGGACGAAAGTGAGCGAATTTCACCCTGCAGCTGTTATTTATTACTCGAGCTCATAAAAAAGAAGTTTTGAAAAGAGCTCTTGGCGAACAACTCAGCTGTTACGAAACAAACCGGGCATGGAAACAGTTCACAGGCGGAATACAGTAAAACGTGCTATGTTTAAAGGGGAATGGTGGGCACATACATAGTCTTCAATTTTTTACTAATCCGGTGGTCATAGGGCCTACTGCAAACTACATTAGCACCTAATGAGTTTCAATGAATCCTTACGATAGAGGCAAGAGATGGAACTTGTTGTAGGCCCGTTGATCTGTGATTCGTAAAGTGTGCAAAAGTTAACGTAAGTTGATGCGCAAATGCGGAGTCGCAAATAGATACACGTGTTTTGATGGATACCTGTGGATTGTGGAAATTGCATAACTGTATGGGACAGTAGGAATGGATCGTTCACGTTTTTGATGTACCTCGATATTATACCGACTTGGAAAAGTTCGAGTGTTATAAAAATACAGCCAATTGTCAAGAAGCGCTGGTAGCCTAGCGGTAAATACGTGCGACTTTCGTTCCGGAGGTCGCGGGTTCGAACCCCGGCTCGCACCAATGAGTTTTTCGGAATTTATGTGCTAAATGCCATTTGATATTTGCCAGTCACTTTTCGATGAAACTAATGCCAATAAGATCTAGTTTACCTTTGGGCTGGAAGGTCAAATGGGGTGCGTATCGATCGATATAACTTTTATTGATATATTTTTAGTCGTTATAACGATCATTTGATATAATTATTGAATCATATAACAACAAATAATATACTAACAAATTGTATAATTCTTATTTAATATAATGATCATTTTTTCGAATAACATTTATTATAACATACTTTGAGTATAATGCTTATTTCCGATAATAAATAAATTGTATAACACAAATTCTTTCTAAAGCACAGTTAGAATAAAAAAACAATTGTACAATAAATTAGATCCATCATTTACCAGAAAAGTAGATTAGGTTAGAACTGTGACCCCTACACACAACGGCTGCTACCAGAAAAATAGGTTAGGTTAGGTTAGAACTGTGACCCTTAAACATGTGTACTGCTATCAGAAAAGTAGGTTAGGTTAGGTTAGAACTGTGATCCCTTCAAAAAAGAATAAAATTAATTCATGAAATATTTTATACTGTTTGCTAGTTATATTATACTAGTCGTATATCAATAGATAATTATACCATATACCGCTTATTATAAATAAGTGTTATACGAAATAATGACTATACAAAATAAAAGTAGATATTTTGTGGTTATACCAAATATTAATTATGTCAAATGAGTGATTATATCCTTTAAATATGTACGAAATGTTGTTATATCAAATGTTATTATACCAAAAAAAGTTATACCAATCATTACATACCCGGTCATTTATGGCAGTCGCTTTCATAAAAACTAGTGCCTACGCCAAATGTTGGGATTAGTTGTCAAAGCAGACCCCAGACTCATGAGCCGTGGCAAAATGCCGGGATAACGCAAGGAGGATGGTAATGAGCCAATTGTCAAGGTTATTCAGCACTAGTTACTGTATGCTACACGAAACGCTGTGAAAGAATTTACAATTCCAGTATTCCAGTCTGTATAGTACGAATACGCCTACGTCGCACGTTCAATTGTTGCGGCCCGTAAAGAACTTTCTTCCAAATTAAACGAGCGTTTTCAACAAATGGAAACTTTTTACGAAAAATATTTATGTTTCACGAGTGTGTGACTTTTCTTTTAGAAATTGTCGTTAGAAAATTTCACGTATAAAAATATTGTTAGCGTACAGTTTTGTCTTTCCTAACTGTGTCTACGCTATGCTGTGACTTTCAGGATTACCTAAGTATTGACCTAAAGTTTTGTATCACATGAGACTACTAATTTGATAAATCAAAACTTGTGAATCCTGATATCCTCCTGATAATCTTGATATGTTTTCTTCTTATCAGCACATGCTACTATTAGCTATTGTATAATATTCTAACCTACCTAACAAATTTACTTGAAAACTTTTTTTAACTCTTGTATTATGGAACAGGATGATCGGATACCCAAATACTGAATGCCGTTGAGTATAAAGTTTTATTTAAATGTTTGACAAAGCACTCAGCATTTTCATTAGACCTTTATACACCCATCGCACTTTTTAAAAACTCGATAAGGCTCCTACTTAACGCAAAATGTGCCCTCGGAAGCAAATCTCCTTGAGTAAGTAAATCTACTTTGAATCTGCTCTGAGGCTGCTGAGAATCTCATTTGCTCTTTGTTCCGAAATTCGCGAACACCTTTTGTAACTAGAGGCTTGTTGCTGGCAAAAACTTTGATTACGTGGTGGACTCTTAAGAAATTAGGGTGCATTTTGTCTTTATGCTTTAGTGCTTTCAAGATATTAGATTTCGAGTAACAAGGCTAGAGCTAAACATAACCGTAGGTGTTAGTGTTACCTATGTAACTTGTTTACCTATCCCTCGTCACAGTATAATAAAGAGAACTAGTATGGCCACTCCCTGCTTCTCACTGAAAGTGCCGCGCACCCGCTCTCGGTTACCTCACAGTTACCGCCTGTCAAGAACGCGACCAGTCGACCTATTAAGATAGGTCTCACTCATACAAGCATTATGGTACACGTTCGCCTACACGAGCTTAGACTGTGTGCCTAACGCGCCTCTTTCATATATATGATCGCCACTGTCCGAGGTGTGACCTAGACGTCATATAATAATATATTAGTGCAGTAATTTAATTTATTATTCGTATTCCATTTTGTGAATCGAATATACATATGTTCGAGGTGAGTTTTCAAATTACATAAATGATTATGTTGTTGTAACATAAAAACACTATACGTGACTATATCCAATTAAGTAATTGAAACCAGAAGCAAGAAGAGGAAATATTGACGGATAATAATACATATAAGTATCAAATATGTCTCACAAGTACCTATTGCTCTTCGGGCGGAGAAAAAGCTCCAAATATATTTCTTGACAAAGTTGAAATTGAATCATATTTGCAAATTCATCTAATTTATCACGCCATCAGCGTCAAGCATTTCTTCTGAAAATATATTTGGCGAAAAATTCAGAAACCAAGTTTGATTTCTAGTCCGTGGTAATGAGTTTTCCAATTTAGGTCAACTCATTATGTTAAGAGAAGTTAAGATTCGCGACGGGTTCTTAAAGTACGGCGGCGTAAAATATCAAATGCTTCGAAATCATTTTAGCTAACAATGTTTACATACTCTTCAGAACAACTCTAATTATTCTTAGAACAAATTAAATTATCCTCATAGAAAATAATTTAATTTGTATTTTTTAGTAGACACACTACTATTTTAACTATAAACTGAAATAAATGTCATATATGTACAAAGAAAAAATGACCAAGGCCTCCAAGTGTCCAAAGCTGGATGCGAACCAGCGTCCTCCGTTATCGCGACGGATGCCTCAAACCACTCGGCCATTCGGTCACGGTGGCAAGGGTCGAATTTTTCAAGTATATGACACAATTACCGAAGGCTAAGGCGCCCCCTGCCATCTCTGAGATAGAACCGAAACTAGTTCCAGCTTTGGACACTTGGAGGCCTTGGTTATTTTTTCTTTGTATATGACATTTATTTCAGTTTATTTCAACTCTAATTATTTTCAGAGGAAATATTTTAATTTGTAATTTTAAATAGACACACCGCCTGATCAAAATAATTTTCTAGAGTTTGATTATCATGGATTTCCGCAAAATAACGCCTGATTCCATCTGCTAAACTGCGATAGAGATCATTATTTTTTGTCTTTAAGAGAGATACCTAATTAGATACGAAACGCTACTCGCCCCGTAACATATTAACTTTGTCCAAAAACAAAACATTCCTGCCCCAGTAACGTCTAATAAAACATTTTGAAAAGGGTTTTGGCAGATAGCTCGTTTAACTGTTATCCTCGTCAGTGATTGAAACAGAAAACGTGCTAATGTCACGTAGAGCGATAAAAATAAATTTTCCATCCCTTGAAGACAAACATTATAGAAGCTAGGCGGTATTCTATAGCGCGGCAGGCAAAGGAAATGAGGTTATCCCAACCTCCCGTCCGGTCGACTGGAAACAGCTAAATAAAACAACGAGACTGCCAGTTTATTCCGGATTATGGTCCGGCAGGAGTTATTGCTATGCAGGATGCATATTCTGATTTTGAAAGCTCGGTTTTTTTAATAGCATTAATCGGGCGGCGGGTCTATTCTGCTATAGTGTTAAAATTGGTCAATTAAATTCATGTGACGCTTTTCTCAATATTAAAAATCGTTCTGTGAAGACTCTTAGTAAAGCGACTGTTTGCTGGTAAGTGGTTATTTGTTTGATTCGGATTTGATTTGATATAATGTGGCTACCATGCGTTATAAATGCGTTACCACACAGCGTTACGATCACTTAAAAGTCACAGTAAACGACATTAGTTGCAAATTAACAGCGCCCCCAAACGGTAACCATACATTTTCTGTGACGTTTAGATACACTATTGAGTAACGTATTGTAACACTCAATCTTATGGTATAGGCCCAGCACGATGTATGTCGATGTCAACCTAGTATGATTTTGATTAATGTGAAAAGGTTCGACCCACATTCATAAAATACCGTATCATAACCATAACCTGGTGTTCCAATCAGAATTAGTCTGCAGGATATTGTTGCGCTTTAAATGATGTTTACTGCACGCGGATCAACGTAAGCTAAGGGATTAAGAACTGCGGGTAAATGTTTTGTAAAACTAGCAATAGCTATTCCAGACTTTTATTTGATAGTTATCCATAAACTGCAGTTGCAAAAACATAATGTGGCTATTTGGATCTCGTAGGATTTTACAAGTAATGATAGCAATCGGGAACTGGGTACATAGCCGAATGGCACAAACGCTCACGAAAAGCTTACGAAACGAAACGCTCGTAGATATCTATCTCTATCGCTCTTGCGTATTGGCGCGACAGAGCCAGACAACCTTTCACGGCGTTTCGTTTTCGTTTCGCGCCCCTGAAATGCCATTTGGCTACGGCCCTTGTCTACCTTCACAAGATCCTTCCTCGCCTTTTCCACTTCCACTTATTTTTGTGACGAAAATATCACTTTTCCGGGAGAAACGTAAGTAGGTACCTAAATAAACTAATTTTACTGCGAATTTTTCCATATTATCCAACTTTAATGCTGAAAACTGTGGACTATTCTGGAAACAAAAGGCAAACCCTACATACAATTAATATGAGTTGTAAGAATGTGAGGACAGAATGAACTGAATATTTGCACTTGACGGTATAAGTAAGAGACTAGTTAGTAATCCAGGCTGTCAATCTCCATACAAACTCACTTTCAGCATCTTAGGCGCCATGCACTTAGTGATGGGAGAAACAATGTAGTGTGGACTTTCGAATGACAATACTTTGATTGATTTCATTATATTCCAATATGACAGACGCCTGGAAAAAGAGTTAATTTAGTAAACCGTGAAAAAAGGCCTGCAGTCGCCTATAGTTCTGTTGTCGTCAAATCTGGAAAATCCGTCCAATTCTCATTCCAACGTGAGTTATCCTTAAATTCCCTTACCATTATTTGAACCTTCTGCCCGGAACCTTCTGCTTCCTGATTGTAAATGCGTGTCTGTTTTATCTGGTTTTTTTTATGGGATAGGAGGCAAACGAGCAGACAGGTCGCCTGATGGTAAACGATCACCGCCGCCAATGGACACCCGAAACACCAGAGGTGTTGGAGGTGCGTTGCCGGCCTTTAAGATGGGTGTACGCTCTTTTCCTGAAGATTTGAAGGTCGTATCGGTCCGGAAATACCGCAGGCGACAATTCATTCCACAGTTTAGCTGGTTTAGTTTAATTTACTTTGTTATTCGTGTCTTTATTTGACTATACATTTGACGTGTCTGTCTGTCTGTTTGTCTGTCTGTGCCTGTTTGTAGCATCATAGCTCCCGAACGGATGGACCGATTTTCATTTGTTTTTTTTTTGTTTAAAAGCTGAATTAGTCGGGAGTGTTCTTAGCCATGTTTCATGAAAATGGGTCCACTATGTCGAGGGTTTTTTTCAAAATTTTAATTTTGTGCTAAGGTTTTATTTAATATATCTTGTATTCGTGAGTCTATATTTTTTACTTGTCTTAGACACTATGGAAGGAATGGTTCCAGTCCTCAGCTCGGTTATTATACTAGACCTTCACAAAGCGAAGGCTACTACGCGAAGTTAATATGCAACGCGGCGCCGGCGTGCGTTAATATTATTACTAGGCAAAGAGGATCGATCCTCTTTGCCTAGTAATTATAGAGTTACTGTCGAAGTAAAATGTGTAATCACAGTGCATAGACTGCCATCTCTTGACACAGGCTTAAAAGTCTTGAACCTCAGTTTTGACAATTTGGCCCATATTGTTAGCTTGATATGTTTTAAAATGTCAAATATCACTATTAGTACCTCAAAGATATAATGCCATCTAGGCCACCGTACCTTTTTCTGTACGGTAGTGAGGTACGTTTTTTTCTTAGACTTTATCTGTCTATACGGAGTTATATATGTCTTTGTTACTGGGAAAATGTTGCCCCACCTTCGTTGTTCACTGTCTTGATGTAATGTTTGATAGAAAGAGACAACATTTGTCACACGATTTTCAAATTTCGTTAGTAAGAGTAGGTAAAGTTTGTCTTTATTTTTGACTTGTTTTTGGCGCTAGAGAAGGAATGGTTATACTAGACCTTCACAAAACGGAGGCTATTACACATACAACATACATACAATCACGCCTGTATCCAATAAAGGGGTAGGCAGAACACATGAAACTACTAAAGCTTCAGTGCCACTCTTGGCAAATAAGGGGTTGAAAGAAAACGAAACTGTGACATTGCAGTGACAGGTTGCCAGCCTCTCGCCTACGCCACAATTTAACCCATATCCCATAGTCGCCTTCTACGACACCCACGGGTAGAAAGGGGGTGGTGAAATTCTTAACCCGTCACCACACAGGCACGGAAGCTATTATGCGGAGTTAATATGCAAGGCGGCGTGCGTTAATATTATTACCGGAAATAATGCTGGCCCGCCGTACACTGGGTAATTGAAAAAAGTAGGATGGCTCTTTCATATTACAGACACTACAGCTTTTTTCTTTTTGGGTTCCGTACCAAAGAGGTACAAAAGGAACCCTTATGGCGCCGGACGCTCTGTCCTTATGTCTGTCTGTCTGTCCGTCTGTCACATTGCTAAATATCTCGAGAACTACTTATGCTATCGATTTGAAATTTGGAATAGTTATGAACATTGTTCACCTCTATAAATTGATGGTATAATTTATTTGAATATATTAATATTAATTATAGAAAATGGCCAAAATGAAAGGGGGGCAAACTGTAAATGTCAAGAGAGTTACTTAAATAAGACAACAGCTTAAATTGTACTTATCAAAACTATTTTTTATAATTTGTTTAAAGAATTTTAGAGGAAAATGTCAAACAAAATTCTTCGACAATTGCCGCTATAAACAATAATACTCATTAGTACAACAGTTAGTCTTTAGAGTTATCTAAGAAACGTGAGATTATTTTAACTATTGTACGATACACTTGGTGGGCGAGTCCGACTCGCACTTAGCTTTTTTATTTAACATTGAAGAGCGACGGTGCTAAGAAAGCATTGTAAGTTGTAATACAAAAATTTTGAAAAAAAAACCCCGACCGCGAATTAGTAGACCGATTTTCATGAAACCTTGCTAAGAACTCCGACTAACTCAGCTTTCAGACAAAAAGAACTAAATCTAAATCGGTTCATCCGTTCGGGAGCTACGATGCCACAGACAGACACACACATAGACAGACAGATAAACACGTCAAACTTATAACACCCCGTCGTTTTTGCGTCGGGGGTTAAAAAGAACTCGACACATAATATATCTACTTCCAAACTACAAGAAACTTTCTAAAGTGATTATTAATATTATTATCTTATAGTTGACGTAGGTATCTCGAAAGTGGAATAGGACCGGTTGTATCATTTAACCCGTTGAGTGCTACGTGCTACGAGCGTAGCTGTTGACATGCGAAAAGCCTCTACGATACTCGTATACGGACGCATGCTCATCCTAAAGTTAGGGCCCATTCAGACGGTACGAGAGAACTCTCATACGAGTTTTATTACAATGCGGTATTTGATGGCTGTGCAAAATTGTATGTAACCTCAAAAGCCCGCAATGTAACTAAAATCGCATGCGAGTTCGCACGTCCAATTCCTAATATTTGAAAAAAAAATGTACGACAAAATGAAAATCAGCCCATACGTCCCGCTAAGCGTGTTCAGCTCAAATAGAAATGAATTAATTCGAAAACGATACAAGGAGCACCCGCCTGCATGATGGGTGTTTGCGAATGCACTAATGATCACTATGGTAGGTATGTATAGAACTAGTTTTGTCCGATTCTGCCCGAATTTATAAAGACGAAGATTTCCACGCTGTCATGAAGGTCCACTCCCAAGTAACATTTTAGTGCTATAATTTTGGTTTTCGACGCCAAAAGCTACTATAGATGTCGTATAAAGGTTTTCAGCGTAACCGCCTGTCGTATAAAAGCCTCCAGTAACACCTTTTAGCTCTATAAGCTTATACCGCTAAAACTGGTCTATAATAGGGTCAAATATGACTACTATAGATCTATATTATTGTATAATAGTGTTAGGAATCACTGCTATGCAATCAATTTGCGCTATTAAGGTTCCCGACAAGCCGCTATAGTTGTTGCGTTATACAGCTAAAAGGTGTTATTAGGAAGTGATATAAACGTTTATATCACCATTTTATAGAGCCGCTATAGGCCTGGTCTATAACAGGATCAAATATGACTACTATAGAACAATATCATTATATAATGGTGTTAGAAATCACTGTTATGCAATCAATTTGCGCTATTAAGGTTCCCGACAAGCCGCTATAGTTGTTGCGTTATACAGCTAAAAGGTGTTATTAGGAAGTGATGTAAACGTTTATATCACCATTTTATAGAGCCGCTATAGGCCTGGTGTATAACAGGATCAAATATGACTACTATAGAACAATATTATTATATAATGGTGTTAGAAATCACTGTTATGCAATCAATTTGCGCTATTAAGGTTCCCGACAAGCCGCTATAGTTGTTGTGTTATACAGCTAAAAGGTGTTATTAGGAAGTGATGTAAACGTTTATATCACCATTTTATAGAGCCGCTATAGGCCTGGTCTATAACAGGATCAAATAACCTACTAAAGAACAATATTATTGTATAATAGTGTTAGGAATCACTGTTATCCTATCAATTTGCGCTATTAAGGTTCCCAACAAGCCGCTTATAGTATTTTTAGTAGTCGTATTTTAACAGAAATTAAAACCTAACTATACCACTATTTTGGGATATAGTGGCTTTGGAAAACACTGCTACAGTATTTAACACTGTAGTAGTGATATGAATACCATTATAGAGCTATTTTGCTGTATAATGAAGTTTTCAGGATACGTTTATATAGCTTTGAAAAGCGTTAATAGTCGTTTTCTAATGCCTTTTATATCTCATCGCCGTATACGTCACAATGACTCTTTTATATCACAGAACTGTGGAATAATGGTTTCGGTATCTCTTTTAAAACACAATAGCGTTATAGCTGAGTTTACTATATGTTTTATAAAAAAAAAACTGTTTAGAAGATCTTTCTATAGTAAAACATTGAAAACAAGTATTGTTTTCTATATAAAGAACTTATAAGTTAAACTGGATCATAGTTGAAGTCTCATGCAACCCTAATGGAATCCACAATGGCGGGCTTATGGCAGTGAATGCGTATGATAAGTGACATAGTCGAACTATAAAAGCGTATGTTTTACTTCTTGGATCCATAGTAGAAAATATGGTGCCAATAATTTTATTGTATTAAATTATATTTATTTATTTTATTCAAAACAGGTATAAATCGAGGGCGCACTTAAAATACTCCATTAAACTAATATTCTTTTAACGGTAAAATTTCCATCGCATACCTTTTTGCAGTAATGATGGAATTATACGAAATCCAAATTATTTTGATTGACACTAAACTTCACAAGTTCACACGCCACTTTTCATAAAGTTCCTCGTTTAGAACAGTTTTTGTTAAATATTACACACATTAAATTATTTTAGAAATTTCATTCATTCGCATTAAAAGGGACGGCAACTGCTATTACAGAACAAAAAACCTGTATAACGGAATCTCAGATGCTACTATAGCATAAATTGATACTATAATAGCGTTACTGTGTCCTCTATGTCAACAAATTAGCACAATAGTCATCATCACATCACCATTATAGACCTTAAACGTCACGGATGATACTGCTATAGCCCTATTATATCACTAAATGGCTGCATAATTGCGCCAAATCGGCTCTACAGTACCAATATAGACTATTTATAGGACCATTTAATGTGATTTAATTTGGTGCTCGCGACCACTATAGGACCAGAAATTGTTACTTGGGCTGTTGCAGACCATAATTTAAATGTCAATTTCACGGTATCGGATCAAAATTGAACATTGGAAACATCACAGGGTATACGTAGCCGAATGGCACAAACGCTCACGAAACGAAACGCTCGTAGATATCTATCTCTATCGCTCTTGCGTATTGGCGCGACAGAGCCAGACTACCTTTCGCGGCGTTTCGTTTTCGTTTCGCGTCGCAGAAATGCCATTCGGCTACGGCACCAGGCCCCGTAGCCGAATGGCATTTCTCCGACGCCAAACGAAAGCGATACACCGCTGGCTCTGTCGCGCCAATACGCAAGCGCGATAGAGATAGATATCTACTAGCGCTTCGTTTCGTGAGCGTTTCGTGAGCGATTGTGCCATTCGGCTAGCCACCCTGGATAGATAGTCTACGTAATCATCCGTTTAATTTGCGCTCGTGTACCGGCTTTACCCGGTATTTACGTAACCCTTATTCAACTATCCAAGTTTCAGGTGAAATTTTAACCATCAGCAATAACCTACGTAGGTAGGTATCTCATAAGTAAATAGTTATGGCCTGAACCATTTTCATTATGGTACCAAGGCCAAAGTCATGAAAAAAATGGCTGCTTCACACATTAAACTATTCGACTGAAATGTTGCAACTAATTTTTATGGAGCACCCACTTTTATTTTCGCGGTGTCTGCGTTGGGCACATTTTAAACATTCCTTAGTAGGTATGACATATAAAGTCAACACAGTCAAAGGCACACGGTAGGTAAAATATCACCCTAAATGGTCCATCGAGCAAAATGTTAATATTTATACAAATTACAAGCAATTTGAACCAAATTATTAAAGAAAACCTAACAGAAAATTGTAATTGGAACAATTTCCAGTTGTTTCGTTCGAATCATATTTATTCTACGGGTAAAGACTAAAAGACAATCACACGATACGATACTGTGACGTGCAAGATACGACGACGTTTCACGGAGAACTAAAACAAACGACTGTGAAACGAAGTTGAAAAGAATTGCAGCGATAGGGTTAAGAATTTTGCTTTGCTAATGTTTCATGACAATTATGACATGGGGGTAGGGGGACTAGTTGATGATTACCTATGTCATCCGTAGTTATTTAGTACCGTAGTAAATAATTATAATCTACTTACGTAATATTTGAACGGTCCCCTATGAATCTCATAATAACCTAGTTACAGAACATTTACAGATGTAGTGCGAAAAGCTTTTCCTTCGTATTTTCCGGAAACGTTCGTATTTGTCATACTATAAATATTATGCTAGTTACAGTGTCAGTACGTTTTGTACTGAGACTGACTGAAATAACATGACACGTTCGTACGTTTCCGAAAAACTACGAAGAAAATTCTTTTCTCACTACATCTGTACTATACTTACTTTCCGTAATATCATACTGACACCGTCCGACACGACCTTACGACGACATACCCTGCCAAGATAGAAGATCGTATCGTATAAATGCGCTTTAGCCCTAAAGGTTATCGGTCCCGACCGTTAGCCGGCTCCACAGAATTAGATTTAGATAGAAGAAACAAGTGAATTCATTTGTATGGCGGCCGAGCGTGTCAGATTTTGTACTGAAGTTGTTACTTGCGTATGATTTTAAATATGTCTCAGGCGCTTGAGTGTTCATATTTTTTTGTGTTGTTGCAATTAATATCACTTAAAGAGGCATTATTAATGTTTTTGTTCACTTCAACTTACAAAAATTGACGCCCGAAAGCTGCAAGCTGCGATTAAAGACGGACAACTCAGTGGATTTCACTGAGTTCATTTGACACGCTAAGTAGATGTAGATACGTTTGCTTGATCTATGGTATATATGACATCTGTGGCCGGCTCCAATTCGCGGGCTTGTAATCGAATGCTTTTTCAATTTACACGCAGCGAGGTGGCCATGCATTTCAATTATTTTTTACACCGGCCTAGTGACGTGCGGTATGTGAGAAATTGTTCTTTGTATTTTTAAGAGAACCTATTCTCATATGACTATACTATGGACCGAGTTCGAACAATACCTATAAGATGTCAGCAATCTTCACAGGAACTGTCGGTACTATCAGTGACTTATATGACGAATTTAAAAGCAGAAGTAATACTACCAGGGTGGCTAGCCGAATGGCACAATCGCTCACGAAACGCTCACGAAACGAAGCGCTAGTATATCTATCTCTATCGCGCTTGCGTATTGGCGCGACAGAGCCAGCGGCGTATCGCTTTCGTTTGGCGTCGGAGAAATGCCATTCGGCTACGGGGCCTGAGATTTTAAGAATAACTACATAAAACTTGAATCCGAGCGATCGACTTCCGTCGCATGTTTATAGATATTAATATTTATAGGTATTAATTTAGTCATTATACCCAGAGCCCATTTCGCAAAACTGAAAGTCTCTTTCCAACTTGTCATATTAGACATTGACAACCACTTCTCACTTCACTTCGAGAAATGAGCCCCTACTTGTAATCATTATCCTCCTTGCGGTATCCCGGCATTCGCTACGGCTCATGGGAGCCTGGGGTCCACTAAGACATTGCTAATTTTAGTCCATATTTTAGTCGTTAGTAGTCTAAAAATATTAAACATTAATATTGCGTTAAATAGCCGTACAATTAAAATAAAACACAATTCGATAGGTCACGTATGAATTCAATGGAATTCAATATTCTCCCGTTTGGGGAGTATTCTCTGGAAAATTCCCCCGCGGGAATACTACCGTTCTGCCTCACTACACCCGTCACAATCACAAAGAGTCCTTTCACCGTGTTTGTGTCCCATCTGAATTTATTTTAATCTGTTAACACTTTAAAAAGATGGAATGGTGAATGTTTCAATTTACACGGTGATTGATGAACGTGATTCACGTGATTTTTGTAATGTTAATAATTATTGGGCAGGAATTCATATTTTGGTTTTTATTATCAAGTAACAAATGTTGAGTAACTATGTACCTCCTCTATTTATTGGTTGAACCGTGCCGTTCATTTTTACCGAGAGGTCAATTTTGTTTAAATAGTTTCGTTTTAATTGGTTTTGATATTGGATAAAGACTTATTTTCATTTTGCACAATCAGCATGAGCAATATTAAATATGTTATCAAATAAAAGTGTACCCTACGGGCGCCCTATTATAAGGGCATTAAGGGCGGAATATGCTCGTATTCTTATTCGAAGTACCCATTCAACCTTCCTTGTATTAAAACGACGATGTGGTACCTTTTTCTTGAGACAACCGCAAATAGTTAGGACCAAATAAATGACGTACGACTCGTAAAGCGAAACTTAAACTTCGTCGTAACCATAACTTAAGTAAACCGTAAAACTTTGTCAAGACACGATTTTCAACTTCAGGGAAAGTTTTAAGATTTTTAGAAATAATCGGAATGAAAAAAACTAAAATATTGATTTCAAACCTTATTTAGTGCTTCAATTTTGTGAAATTAGTTTGCGCTGACGTAATTACCTAATTCAAGAAAAACCAAAGAAAACTAACTACCTCTAACATATATCATTAAGACGATACGGTAGGGGTCAATTCTCCATACAAACGCTCTCGACTATTTCCTCCTGGTTTTTGAAGATAGAGCAATGATTTTTTCAACACAGATTGTTATTATTTTTGTCTGTGTCGGACCGTTTTGATTTTTTTGATATTCTGCTTTTTTAACCCCCGACGCAAAAACGAAGGGGTGTTATAAGTTTGACGTGTCTGTCAGTCTGTCTGTCTGTCTGTTTGTCTGTCTGTCTGTGTGTGTGTCTGTCTGTGGCATCGTAGCTCCCGAACGGATGAACCGTTTTGTCTGAAAGCTGAGTTAGTCGGGAGTGTTCTTAGCCATGTTTCATGAAAATCGGTCCACTAATGTCGCGGTCGGGGGTTTTTTCAAAATTTTAATTTTTAAAGATTCTAGAGCCAATCAAAAATTTCCAAAAACGGCCTTTTTCATAGTGGCGCAAAAAAAGGTGTGATACTCAAGATTGGTAACAATTAACCAAAAAAGCTAAACGGTCCGACATAGATTATTTCATTGTTATTCAGATTCTCAAATTTCGTTCCGATTGATTAAGTTTTGAAGGAGGAAAGAGTCGAGAGCGGAACCTCGATTTTTTAAAGATTTTTTGAAATATCTTTTGACTGAGTTGTTCTTAATGGACAATTTTTTTTCGATAAATCTAGTTAATAACACTTGTATATTTAACTAAAATTCCATTTTCGCTACCGTATCCTCAGTTTTGTGTTTCGCTGTATACTTATTGCATTTGTGAAAATAAATTTCGTTCATACAATTCAAGGGAAAGAAATAAAAATATGATGGTATTATTTGTTTATGGGTAGGTAAATGGGTATACCTATCAGTGGCGTAGCGTCGATACAACTCGGTTCCCAACGGGTTCCCTAAAATTCTGCAGTATCTGTATAAGTCCATACAAAACAGATCCCAAAAACCCCTCCGGCTTTACCTACAAAAATTTTCACGCGTCGCCACTGATACCTATGTACATGTACATGTACAAAAGAATGTAACAAACTAACGAACGAACGAACGTAACTAATAAATAATGTACTGAAACAACTAACCTAACCACAAAATTAATAAAAATTGAAAAAAACCCCGACATAGTGGACCGATTTTCATGAAACATGCCTAAGAACACTCCCAACTAACTCAGCTTTCAAACAAAAAATCGGCCAAGAGCGTGTCGGGCCACGCTCAGTGTAGGGTTCCGTAGTTTTCCGTATTTTTCTCAAAAACTACTGAACCTATCAAGTAAAACAATTTTCTTAGAAATTTTAACTTCTAATCTTCTTCTTTAATTAATTAATTTTCTTAGAAAGTTTTTATAAAGTTCTACTTTAGTGATTTTTTTCATATTTTTTAAACATATGGTTCAAAAGTTAGAGGGGGGGGGACGCACTTTTTTTCCTTTAGGAGCGATTATTTCTGAAAATATTAATATTATCAAAAAAACGATCTTAGTAAACCCTTATTCATTTTTAAATACTTATCCAACAATATATCACACGTTGGTATTGGAATGAAAAAAAATATCAACCCCCACTTTACATGTAGGGTGGGTACCCTAATAAAAGATTTTTTCCATTTTTTATTTTTGCACTTTGTTGGCGTGATTGATATACATATTGTTACCAAATTTCAGCTTTCTAGTGCTAACGGTTACTGAGATTATCCGCGGACGGACGGACGGACGGACAGACAGACATGGCGAAACTATAAGGGTTCCTAGTTGACTACGGAACCCTAAAAAACTAAATCTAAATAGGTTCATCCGTTCGGGAGCTACGATGCCATAGACAGACACACACAAAGACAGACAGACAGACAAACAGAAAGACAGGCATGTAAAACTTATAACACCCCGTCGTTTTTGTGTCGGTGGTTAAAAATTACCACTTGCTCTTTAAATAAATAGAAACGCGACAGCAGAAGGTAGAACGTCGGCAAAGATCAATAGCCCATGTTGTATTTTAATAAGTTACTTAAAGGTAGGTAGTGACAGAATCAATTTATCAGGGAATAGCGAACGGAATATTGATTCTACGGGAATCTATTGTCTCAGCAAACTAGTTGAGAATTTGATCTAGGGTGAATATACTTAATCTATAGTCGCATCCAACAGAAGCAATGTACCATAGTACATTCAAATTATTTGTAGGTTTAAGCAAGGTTTTTTATATAAGATTTACAATCTTCTTACTAAGAATCGTACCTCGATTTTTTAGCGCCACCTTTTAAATACTATCGTAACTACACTGATGATGCGTACAATTTTTTTTTTTAAATATATATTCCCGTGATATCATATTACAAATAAAGAAATATGACATTTGTTCTTGTCCATACTAATATTATAAATGGGAAAGTGTGTGTGTCTGTTTGTTTGTCCGTCTATCGCGGCAAAACGGAGCGACGAATTGACGTGATTTTTTTAAGTGGAGATAGTTGAAGGGAAGAGAGTGACATAGGCTACTTTTTGTCTCTTTCTAACGCGAGCAAAGCCGCGGGAAAAAGCTAGTAAAAAATAATAACACGCAAACATGTTTAGGGAAAATATGATTTTGGCCACTTCAAGGCTGCGAAACAGCGCCATCTAGTTATAAGCCTAAAAGGCCCATACATTTCAAGGGTACGCTTTTTTTGTATGGGCTCTGTCAGTCCCGTATTAAATTGTTCTTGCGAGTAAAATTTCGTTCGATTAAGTTCCCCTATTATATACACTGCGTTACAAATCGTCACTACTTTTAAAAAAACTTGTATCTTCGTCTGTCAATGAAAAGAAAATTGTAGTAAGTATGTATGGAATGCATATAGACTTACTGCGTTTTAACTTTGAGGAACAGCGTGAGATACGAGATTTTTTAAAAGTAGTGACGAAATGGTACTCATCCGTCCGCTGCAGATCAGTGAAAAATCATATCCGATCGAGATATCAAAGAAATGAGATCCGTCTCTGCTTTATGGGCTGTGGCATTTGTAGATCTGCGTTCAGTCAGACCGCTAGAATAATTTGAATTTGATAACATACATACATACAATCACGCCTGTTTCCCAGAGGGGTAGGCAGAGATCACGCGTTTCCATTTACTACGATCCTGACAAACCACTTTCGCTTCACACACTTTCATAACGTTTCTCATACAAGTTCGCCTAGGTCTTCCACTTCCAACTGAATTTGATAAATCATAAAAAAAACATTAGACATGTTGTCTCCTTGGCATTATATGAACACGATTAAGCAGATTCTGAAGATTTAATTCGTGTATCAAATAATACCTACCTACTTTTGAAATAAACAGCTTTTTTTAAATTACTCTACACGACATTAAATAATATATTATATAATTATACATATAGTATATAATATATAGTGAATGTGAAATGACTTCCAAACACAGCACAGGCTTCTTTTCATCAGAAACCGTAAAGTTGCTATTAAAACTAGTAATTTAAGTTTCATTCTCCGTAGAATTTCAATAAATCAACCGACCACGGACATAAATAGAGCGGCAGCTCTGCCATTTCCAATAAACGCCCTTTGGCATCTAAAAGATCCATTGTTTTCAGAAGCGTTTGTTACCGGCGCAGAAGGTATTCTGAAACGTTAAATATATATAGCGTAGGAAATTATTATTATATTCAGACTTTACTCAAGTAAATTTCGAATTAAATAAAACTATGGAAAAAGATTATATCGCGTACCAGTAATAAATTTACAATACATTCCGACGTTTCAAACCCATTGGATTTTTATTAACGTTGAATAAGTTGATTTTTTTAATCAGGAACCCTTACCACGGGTCACTGACAGTGTCAACACTGATGTCAGTGTAGGTACAGTTAACCAATTGGAACCTTAGGCCACTGTCGAACCATGTCATAGTGACGTTGTACATCAGATTGTAAGAAATCTCTTACTGCTTCTCATTTTGGCATAGTGGCCTAGGGTTCTAATTGGTTGACTGTACGTATACGCTAACGTGAACTAAAAAAGTAAAAAAATAAAAAAATGCAACAAATAATTTTTAAGAAAAAAAAACCGCCGCTTTTGTATTAATGTGTAGGTAATTTTTAAAACTGCTTTGAATATAAATCTTTGATTATTTGATGGACACACAAATTTAATGAATATACGTATACTGTTAAGGTAGGAGTTTCCTCAATTCCTCATGAATCTGATATCCGATTACATATTATAAGAAATCGAGCTTGACAGAATTTGACTTGAAAACTCAATATGTAAGCATAACAAATCTCCTAAATGTCACTATTCTGAACTTAAATGCATGCTGTTATTATAAAAATACCAAAGTCACTATAAGTGTGCCGTTCAGATTTGAGGAGTTCCGTTCTGACCATCATCAGCAGCAGTTCCACTACACCAAATGTCACTGTTACGTACGTAAATGCATGCTGTTCATTTAAAACACAAAAATCACCATATGTATGCCTTTCATATTTGAGGAGTTCCCTCGACTTCTCCAGGATCCCATGATCAGAACTGGGTTCTAATAAAAATGGGACTAATCTGTATGCATATACATTCGATCAAAAAAGAATTTTTCGAAATCGGTCCAGTAACAACAGAGATATCGTGGAACAAACATAAAAAAAAATAAAAAAAATACAGACGAATTGAGAACCACCTTCCTTGAAATTTGGGTGTGGCGGTTAAAAATCTGAAAAAGCACAAAAATCTATAAGTACCTGGAATTAAAAAAATATTGCATTAGATTGCTTTACGGAGTTGCGCCGCTTGCAACGTGATACCTAAGTAAGTATAAATTATACTATGAAGCCCATAATATGAACAATATGAATTGAAAGATAATGTTTTACGTAAAATGTGGTATAATTTTAAAATACGATATAGGGGAACGCGGGGTTGAACGTGCCGCGGGTAGGTTGTGCCGATGGCAATATCTCCGAGAGTAAAAGAGATAGATACATTTTGTTGCTTCGTCCTGAAATGTTTTACCGCCGCGCACAGTCGGCGGCCATCTTAGTTGCGTCAGCGCCGCGCTCTGAGTAGCTCGCTGCCACAAGCTGTTTCGATGTCACGTAAGTAAATATTTTTGTGTTTTTACTTTTTGGTCTATTTTTTACATTTTGCGAGTTATTATTTCAAACGCTTATTTAGAGTGTTAATGATTTATTTAAGCAGCTTGAGTTTTGTGTATAATAACGATGTGCTCAACGTGTTTCTAAAAATCTGATGATACTTAATTGTATTGCCAAAGGGGCTCAAAGTGCCGATAACCCGGGGCTCATTGTGCCGCGGCACGACGAACCCCGTTTACGGCACAACTAACCCCGTATAGTTCTGATCATTATCTATATTGTTGTCAGGATGAGAGTTTACAAAAAGAAGACTAACAGGGGTACCACTTCCCGGCAATTACTTCAAAAAGCCGCTGAAGCAGTTATAAAAGACGGCAGAAAATTAAAGACAGTAGCCCGTGAGCTGGAAATATGTCATACCACTTTACAAAGATATGTAAAGAAATTACAGCTTGGGGAAACACCTGCAGTGGGGTACACCCGTAAGTTGGTGTTTAATGCTGAAGAGGAGGCAGAATTAGCTTCATATGACTTATACTTGCCCAAATTGCTTTTCAGACTACTCTGACTCTGACTGATTAATGGTAAAAAAAATGTTTATTTGTTGATTTTCACTTAAAACTGAATTGTTTGTGATAAATATTTATCTAAAAACAAAAAAAATGCTTGTTTTGTTAAAGTAGATATAAAAGTAGATACATAGTATTAAGTTTTATGTTTTATTATTGAGTCAAATAGATATGTAACTGATTGATCTCATTATAAAGTACAAAAGTCAAGATAAGATGCTAATTTAAGCTATAAGACTGTTACCATGTTGATGATTAAATTGTATTTCCGAGTTATTGTTTTGTTTTGTTCCTTTGCACACGGATTTATCGGTTTTTACATACTTTAAGGAGAAGCGGCACAACTTGCCCCACTACCGGCACAAGTCGCCCCACGATGGGGTAAATTGTGCTCCTCTGACTTTTCGTATAAAATTGGCCATAAAATAATTTGTATGAAATTTTCCTAAAAATAGCATATGGGTACAAAAACTACATAAAATTTTACATGATCTACGTTACATAGTATAAGTATATCTTTCAGTTTAAATCGAAATATGTCTCGTTTTCTTAAAATCGGCACGTTGAACCCCGCTCTCCCCTACATCCGCAAGAGTGGTAAAAATGAAAGTTGAAATCTGAAAAGTTTTTTGTCAAATAAAAATAAAGTTTCCAAGATAGAGACACGATTTTATTTTTCCTGTAATATTTAGCATAAAGCCATAAAATTTTATGGCTGGAAATAAGGGACGGGGGATTTTTTTTTTTTACGTTTCCTTTCAAAAAAATTTTTTTTCTTCAAGCAAAAAATTATAAAAATTATAGTTTTGATTTGAGCTCGTTTTGAGTAACGATACCCCACTTGACCTAGTAACTTGAAATTTACAGTTTGCCTCCCCTAATATTGATAAATAAAATAAAATAATACTTTCAATTTATAGCGGTTAACAATGTTCATAACTACTCCAAATTTTAAATCGATAGCATAAGTAGTTCTCAAGATATTTAGAAATGTGACAGACGGACAGAGTTGCACCATAAGGGTTCCTTTTGTACCTTTGTGGTACGTAACCCTAAAAAGAGACAAATTTTATTTTTTTGCAAGAAAAATTGTTTTGTTTTTGTTAATTGTTTATTGCAAATAACACATTGTGTGAAATTAAAAAAATAAATGGATGAAAATTAAAAGTCTAGTTTTTTAAATATTATTTTCGGACTCCTCCGGGGAAAAAATGCGATTTACGCCAAATGTCCGGGTTTTTTTGTATCTTTGTCCGGGTTTGGCGAAATTCATGAATGCAGCCCTAATTGTAAGACCTCTTCCCTCGTTGTCACATTTTTACATAGGAAAATGAAAAGCCTTAGCGGGACTATTCCACAATGTTGAAATTACGTCTTACTTTACAGCGCTTTTTTTTTTCATTTTCGATAAAAAAAAAGGCAAAGGGCAACGTCCTACAAATTCGTAGAATATTTACATCATTAAACCCAGCACATTCATTACAGCAGGCAGGAAATAATGTTGGTGCTTTGTAATTAAAGGCCCGATAATTACATTGTGATTCAATGAATTTACGGATGTCTGATTTCCGGATTTAATGTCAATTTCAGATAATGGAGCTGAAATATTTAACGTTCAGTACATTCATTCACTCATTGCTGCGATTGACATGTCCTATTGAACAGCGAAATTTATGTTCATGTTTTTCGATTTATGAATAATTTGTATAATTTTGTGAAAACGGTGTAAAGAGTATAACTATAGTTAATACAAAACTGTTCAAACAGTAGGTAGTTAATAGTTATTTGTTTTACAAGGGGGCAAAGTAGTTGTTTAACCGCACGTGCCAATATTGAAGCCCGAGCAAGCGAAAGATTCCAATATTGAACCGCGAGCGTAGCGAGTGGTTCAAAAAGTGGAATCTTGAGCGTTGCGAGGGTATCAAGGCACGAAGGTTAAACAAACTTTGCCACCGAGTGAAACACAAAATTTTTCACCACACCAACACCAACAAAATACTCACTATAAAACATCAAAATAAATGAAATCCATCACCATTTAAATTGTGGATAAAATTCAATTTTGCTATCTGTTTTCGAATAGCAAGGAAAGTTGGTGTGGTGGAAATTAATTTATTATCATTAATGCATGTTTTGAACTGAATGAACATTTAATTCGAGCAGTAAATTTTCAATTATGGCCCGTTTGTAATTTCACGTAAAAGGGCATTTTATTGTACCTACAAGTTATCCACTAACCAAGAAATACACCCATAGCTACATAATGAGTGTATATGTGAGGCACAATGTACTCTACGTTAAAATTAGAACCTTACCTTAACAACAATATTTTCACTTTCATCTATTATTTTATATTGAAACCGCTCTCTATAAATATCCCAAGGCCCATTTTATTTCATTATCCTGACTTAAAATTGACACATCTTAAGAAGAACGAAAACAAACGAAGAGAAATGAGAAATTCTTCCTTTTATTTCCTTATCAATTTACCTACCGTTCGATAATTGATGGGAATTCCTTTGAGAGATTTTCTAGCAATCATAAAAAAAAAATCTTCATTATTTATTGATTTATTAACATCTATTTCTATAGGAGTCTCGCTACGTGACGTGCTTGATCAGAATTAAATCTGAACCAGAAATAAATACCTAGTTGAAAGAAGAATTTTATAAATATTCAGTATCTGTCATCTGTCACTGGATATCTGAGTAGCTATATTGTTATTTGCACACAACGTGTGCTGGGTTTCTTCGGCCATCTGAGCAGGACCGCACCAGATAGTCTAGAAAAGCTCACAATCACGGGGCGCATGGTAAGATTGGTAAGGAAGCGAAGAAGTGGAAGCATGGGCACACGTTGGGCAGCCAGAATAACGTCTGTGACAAAGACCACTTTGCAGGCTAGCATGCACCGGGCCCAGGATCGAGTGGTGTGGAGACAACTGGTGAAGAGTGTCCACATTCGTCACGTCCCTCAGCCATGAGGATACGACAAAGAAGAAGATATTGTTAAAAGTGTGTGTAGCCGAATGCACAAACGCTCACGATAATATATAATATCTCTTTCGTTTCTCTCTATCGGTCTTGCATATTAGCGCGACAGAGCCAGACTACATTTCGGTGGCGTTTCGCTTCGCAGAAATGCCATTCGGCTACGGGGCCTGGGCAGTTTTGAAATACGGCGGCTCAACGAAATATGACTAAATCCGCTCCTGAATTTTGAAAGTTGTGTTAGGTAGGTAGGTACTCGTAATTCATCCACTGGAAATCCTTTTGGACTACGAGTACATTAATTCCTTACAGTTTTTTGTTATTAGTAAGACTAGAAACGCTAGCTCCATCTGTTGAATATCTTAGTCAGTCTCCATCGATTGATTAAGACTCCTTATTCCTTAGAGCGCTCATCAATTTCACGAAACGGCCATCGATAGATGGCGTTGGCGCTCGGTACGCGAGCACCTGCAACTCAACGCGCGTTTCAACGCCGACACAAATAATCTTGATAGTTTTGAATTAAATTGGTAATAACATAATTTTCAATTTTATACGGGGAATTTCCTGTTCATGGTATGGTAGTAGTAAATAAGGTGTATGAATGTAGTAAAAGTATAGTAGTCTACATATACATATATAAATACAGGTTTCCTAATTGATTGATTCAACAACCAACACCGCTGAGCCGAAACTACGAAAGCTAGAAAGTCGAAATTTGTATAGATTGCATTAACAAAATTTCGAAGAGATAAGAATCGATTATGAAAATTTACACCCCTAGTAGAGGGAAAAAGGGGGTGAAAGTTTGTATCGGGATCAATTTGTTTTTTTTTATTAGGAAAATTTTAGTTAGGAACTTGAAATTAGAGAATAGTTTAATAGTGATTTCTGTTTTTTTATTGAATGTATATGCATAGTGATTGGTCCCATTTTTATCAGAACCCAGTTCTGATGATGGGATCCTGGAGAAATCCAGGGAACTCCTCAAGTCTGAAAGGCATACATACAGCGATTTTTGTGTTTTTATATGAATAGCATGCATTTACGTACGGAACAATGACATTTGGTGCAGTGGAACTGTTGATGATGGTCAGACCGGAACTCCCTAAATCTAAACGGCACAGTTATAGTGACTTTCATATTTTTATAAGAACAGCATGCACTTACGTCCAGAATAGTGACATTTGGTGCAGTGGAACTGCTCATGATGTTGTGTCACTTTTTAACCATCGCCTCAAATCTCTCAAGGAAGGACGGTTCTCAATTCGTTTTTTTTTTTTTGTTTGTTCCTCGATATCTCCGTCGTTACTGGACCGATTTAAAAAAATTAATAATTAAAGCATTAAAAGCAGTTTTAAAAAATACCTACACATTTCTACATGTGCTCTGCCTACCCCTTTATGGGATACAGGCGTGATTGTATGTATGTATTTGTACATAATCCAACATTCGCAAGTAGCTTTCATCAGAACCCAAAAGGCGGCGGTTTTTTTTTCTTAAAAATTATTAAACGTTTTTTTTATGGGATAGGAGGCAAACGAGCAGACAAGTTGCCTGATGGTAAGCGATCACTGCCGGCTATGGACACCCGAAGCACCAGAAG
Source organism: Leguminivora glycinivorella (assembly GCF_023078275.1). Taxonomy (NCBI): domain Eukaryota; kingdom Metazoa; phylum Arthropoda; class Insecta; order Lepidoptera; family Tortricidae; genus Leguminivora; species Leguminivora glycinivorella. The sequence continues at coordinate 9,448,056 of NC_062981.1, forward strand.
TGTTGGTGCGTTGCCGGCCTTTAAGATGGATGTACGTTCTTTTCTTGAAGGTTTGAAGGTCGCATCGGTCCGGAAATACCGCTGGCAACAATTCATTCCACAGTTTAACTGTGCATGACGTGACCTGTGCAAAACATTGCGTCTTAGAAACATTTGAAAGGGTGAAAATCAAATTATGTACATGTTCGTTCTAAAAGTAGCTGATCAAACATCGTCGGTTTGGAAAGCCTGCGGTTAAATTTTTGCTCCTTCCTTACTATACATATTTTATTTAGAGGGTTTTGAGATTTAGGTAATAAAACAACGCTTCATTAGGTTTAATAGCATTATGTAAAGTATAATGTCAATGTAAGTGCAAGCAGTCTTATGAATAGAATAGCAGTTCTGTTGACCACCTCCTTACTCCATCATGAGACCTTGGACCTCATCTAGTTCGATGGTGCTCGTCGGCCCAAATCTAATGAGCCCAAACATGATGGGGTTATAATGAGGAGAATAGCAGTTCTGTTGACCACCTCCTGACTCCATCATGAGACCTTGGACTTCGTCTAGATCGATGGTGCTCGTCAGCCCAAATCTAATGAGCCCAAACATGATGGGGTTATGATGAGGAGAATAGCAGTTCTGTTGACCACCTCCTGACTCCATCATGAGACCTTGGACCTCATCTAGTTCGATGGTGCTCGTCGGCCCAAATCTAATGAGCCCAAACATGATGGGGTTATGATGAGGAGAATAGCAGTTCTGTTGACCACCTCCTGACTCCATCATGAGACCTTGGACTTCGTCTAGATCGATGGTGCTTGTCGGCCCAAATCTAATGAGCCCAAACATGATGTGGTTATGATGAGGAGAATAGCAGTTCTGTTGACCACCTCCTGACTCCATCATGAGACCTTGGACCTCATCTAGTTCGATGGTGCTCGTCGGCCCAAATCTAGTGAGCCCAAACATGATGGGGTTATGATGAGGAGAATAGCAGTTCTGTTGACCACTTCCTGACTCCATCATGAGACCTTGAACCTCATCTAGTTCGATGGTGCTCGTCGGCCCAAATCTAATGAGCCCAAACATGATGGGGTTATGATGAGGAGAATAGCAGTTCTGTTGACCACCTCCTGACTCCATCATGAGACCTTGGACCTCATCTAGTTCGATGGTGCTCGTCGGCCCAAATCTAATGAGCCCAAACATGGTGGAGTTATGATAAGTAGAATAGCAGTTCTGTTGACCACCTCCTGACTCCATCATGAGACCCTGGACCTCATCTAGTTCGATGGTGCTCGTCAGCCCAAATCTAATGAGTCCAAACATGATGGGGTTATGATGAGGAGAATAGCAGTTCTGTTGACCACCTCCTGACTCCATCATGAGACCTTGGACCTCATCTAGTTCGATGGTGCTCGTCAGCCCAAATCTAATGAGCCCGAACATGATGGGGTTATGATGAGGAGAATAGCAGTTCTGTTGGCCACCTCCTGACCCCGTCATGAGACCTTGGACCTCATCTAGTTCGATGGTGCTCGTCAGCCCAAATCTAATGAGCCCAAATATGATGGGGTTATGATGAGGAGAATAGCAGTTCTGTTGACCACCTCCTGACTCCATCATGAGACCTTGGACCTCATCTAGATCGATGGTGCTCATCAGCCCAAATCTAATGAGCCCAAACATGGTGGAGTTATGATAAGTAGAATAGCAGTTCTGTTGAACATCTCCTGCCTGACTCCATCATCATGAGAACCAGAACCTCATCCTGGTCCCAAAATATAATAATAATTCAAACTCTCAACAAACTTCACGTATAACTTAAAATCCAAAATCATATGAAAAGCATGTCGAATGCTAAAATTGCATAAGGTGTAAAAAGGATCAAGATTTGTTTAGTCGCAGTTTACGGCACTTCTCGGAACTATCGCGCTGCTTACGAAAGCTAGGTGCGCCGGACGATCAAACGCAGGTCCGTTGTCTTCGAGCGCTCGGCGCAGACTGAGCGGGCTCGCGTTAGCACAGTGTCTTTTATTCGAATTTTAGGTGTTTTAAAAACATATCTATCGACAGAAAGGTATGTCTTATATGTATGATTTTTTTTTTATAGGTCAATAAGAAGTTCTAGTTTAAGATAATATTATTTAAGAGTTACAAAAAATGCAGGAATCGCAGGAAAAATACATAATGTAAACCTCTTTTTATCGAAAAAATGGGGAGGATACGGAAGGTTATTTATCCACCATTTCAAGTAAATCTTAAAATGTCAAAGTATTAGCTAACTCGTACAGGATATAACAAATAGGATTGTGATCATTTATTACCCCAAATAACATTTTTAACAGCACAATCACGATTCTAAACGAGCTATTCCACTACGAAATTTGAAAACGTCTTCCGAAAAAACTGATTTTTCGGAAGTATAAAAAGACATATTTTAAAGTAGTACCAATTGACTTTCTAGCTTAAGATATGTACTTTTAGGAACATTATCATTTTTTTAATAATCATTTATAGTTTCTTTATAATTTTGAATGAAAAAGGTTCTATTTTGCAAAAAACGCTCGTCTTTAGGAATAAGGCCTCTTAACAGTTTTCTGTATCTGCATGTGAAATATAATGTTGGTGTTGGTACAAAATGACTAGCTTACTAGCAGGGGGTACTGAAAGCACTCTTATCAGTAAACCTGGGCCTATCTGTGGCTGGAAATGGTAGAAACAATGCATTTAGTTATACAGCAGTGGCTTGGACGTATCTGGAGCGGTAGAACTGTAGTATCATTGCAAACTTCCTGAACTCCTGAGAGATAATCACCATAACCAGTTAAAGGAAGCTCTTTGACTGCTTATAATGGGTACAGGTCTAGAGGTGATTTTATGCTGGTTTTTCTAAGGATTCGCAAGCGCTTCGGTAGTGAGAATACAGGACTGAACTTTGTTGGAACGTTGCCCGGTGGAACTTGGTACGCGATACGTACACTTCAGTGCAAACGTTTAATGTGCTGAGTTGCCGCGATTTGTTAGCTGCCTTGGCCTCTTATGCGATTTATGGAGTTTCATAATTGCACTTTCGTAATTAAGTAAGTCGAGGTGGGTTTAATGTTAGGTTTGCGGTGCATTTTTATTCAGAAAATGTGTTCTTTGTCAAATTTATAAACATAATTTTTAAAAAAAAAACCGGCACCTTTGGGGTTCTGATGAAAGCTACTTGCGAATGTTGGATTATGTAGAAATGTGTAGGTATTTTTTTAAACTGCTTTTAATGCTTCAATTATTTGATGGCAACAAAAATCAATATACGTATACCTTTAAGGTTTGAGGAGTTTCCTCAATTCCTCTTCTCTTCTTCTTCTTCCTCCTACCCTTATCCCACGTTATGTGGGGTCGGTACATCACGTCTTCCTCTTCCATTCTCCTCTATCTTTCGTCATCTCAACACTCACATCTTTCTTCCTCATATCCTCTTTCACACAATCCATCCAGCGTTGTTTGGGTTTACCCCTCCCTCTCCATCCATCAACCTTCATCTCCAACATTCTTTTGCCTATATGACATTCATCCCTCCTCATTACATGACCGAACCACGCCAACCTGCCACTCCTCATCTTTTCCGTTATAGGCGCAACTTTCAAACTTCCCCTAATATACTCATTCCTGATCCGATCCATTCTGGTCACTCCACACATCCATCTCAACATTCTCATTTCCGCTACGTGCACTCTCCTTTCATCCTCCACCTTTGTCGCCCAGCATTCAGATCCATACAATACAACAGGCCTCACAATCGTCTTGTAGATTTTCCCCTTAAGTTTAAGGGGCATCCGTCGATCGCATGTTGTCCCTGAGACCTGTCGCCATTTCATCCATCCCGCATTTATTCTATTTTTCACGTCACGGTCGATGCTTCCGTCATTTTGGAATAATGACCCAAGGTACCGGAAGTCGGAGCAGACTGGTAGGTATACACCATCTAAGGCAATAGGGGAAAAACTGGATAGACCACCGAAATCGCAGAACATATGTTCAGTTTTGGTTCTACTGATTTTCAGTCCCACACTTTCCAGTCTTTCTTGCCATTTTCCCAGTCTGCTCTGGACCTCAAGTGCATTTTCCCCAACAAGAACAATGTCATCGGCGAACAGCATACACCAGGGTGCTTCCTCCTGTATGTCCGATGTCAGAGCATCCATAACCAGGAGGAACAAATAAGGACTTAAAGCCGACCCCTGGTGTAGACCTACCGCCACATTGAACTTGTCGGTGACTCCAGCTTCAGACCTGACGTGAGTACTAGCTCTATCATACATCGCCTGAACAAGCCGCACATACTTCTCTGGCACTCCCTTCTCTCTCATACACCACCACAGAACCTTACGAGGAACTCTATCGTATGCCTTTTCCAGATCCACGAACACCATGTTCCCTCAATTCCTCATGAATCCGATTGTCATCCAAATCCAAATCCAAATCCAATCATTTATTCGTGATAAACAACATACACATATAAAACAATACAAGCACATTCAAAAGTTAAAAGAAAAAATAATAATTAAAAACAAAGAAAAAGAAACACATTGATAGAATTGTTTACCACGAAATGGTCCCGCCTCAGCGTAATGCAGCGTATAAGAAATCGAAGCTTGACAAAATTCGACTTGAAAAGTCAATATGCTTAACAAATATAACTAAATAAATGTTACTGTTCTGAACTTAAATGCATGCTGTTCTTATAAAAATACCAAAGTCACTATAAGTGTGCCTTTCAAATTTGAGGAGTTCGGTTCTGACCATAATCTGCAGTTCCACTGCACCAAATGTCACTATTCTGGACATAAGTGCATGCTGTTCTTATAAAAATACCAAAGTCACTATAAGCGTGCCGTTCATATTTGAGGAGTTCCGTTCTGACCATCATCAGGAGTTCCACTACACCAAATGTCACTGTTTTGGACGTAAGTGCATGCTGTTCTTATAAAAATACCAAAGTCACTATAAGTGTGCCGTTCAGATTTGAGGAGTTCCGTTCTGACCGTCATCAGCAGTTCCACTGCACCAAATGTCACTGTTCTGTACGTAACTGCATGCTGTTCCTTAAAAAACACAAAAATCGCCATATGTATGCCTTTTAGATTTGAGGAGTTCCCTCGATTTCTCCAGGATCCCATCATCAGGACTGGGTTCTGAGAAAAATGGGACCAATCTGTATGCATATACATTCAATCAAAAAAAAAATTTCAAAATCGGTCCAGTAACGACGGAGATATCGAAGAACAAACATTTAAAAAAAAAATACAGACGCATAGAGAACCACCTTCTTTTGAGAGATTTGAGGCGGCGGTTAAAAAGTGCACTATCCTGACCGATTTTCTAAGACTAAGTTTGCCAAAGATTTTCAATGCCGTTCTTGGACTTAGAAAAGCGAATTTTTAAATAGGCTGATGTACATATAAATTAGGTAAGGTACAGCGGGGCAAATCCCGACTGGGGGCAATTTTTAGGGTTCCGTAGTCAACTAGGAACCCTTATAGTTTCGCCATGTCTGTCTGTCCGTCCGTCCGTCCGTCCGTCCGTCCGTCCGTCCGTCCGTCCGTCCGTCCGTCCGCGGATAATCTCAGTAACCGTAAGTACCAGAAAGCTGAAATTTGGTACCAATATGTATGTCAATCACGCCAACAAAGTGCAAAAATAAAAAATGAAAAAAAAATGTTTTATTAGGGTACCCCCCCTACATGTAAAGTGGGGGCGGATTTTTTTTTTCATTCCAACCCCAACGTGTGATATATTGTTGGATAGGTATTTAAAAATGAATAAGAGTTTACTAAGATCGTTTTTTGATAATATTAATATTTTCGGAAATAATCGCTCCTAAAGGAAAAAAAGTGCGTCCCCCCCCTCTAACTTTTGAACCATACGTTTAAAAAATATGAAAAAAATCACAAAAGTAGAAATTTATAAAGACTTTCTAGGAAAATTGTTTTGAACTTGATAGGTTTAGTAGTTTTTGAGAAAAATACGGAAAACTACGGAACCCTACACTGAGCGTCGCCCGACACGCTCTTGGCCGGTTTTTCCATTATTACACTACTAAGTTGTTCCACGTGTATCTACTGAACACGCGTGCCATGTATGTAATTATATAACCTGGGGGCCGATTTTTGAATCTCACGGCGTTCGAATTCAGAAAATTGTCACTGAAAATAGTAGGCAATTTCGGTGACAATTTTCTGAATTCGAACGCCGTGTGATTCAAAAATCGGCCCCCTGGACACTCTTATTAATAATGCAAACATTGTATACCATGGGAAAAATTGGATCAGTTGCATCGGATAATGTGAAAACGAACTAAAGTTTGTAGCAAAATTTAATCTTATAAACAATTAATCATATTTTTAGTCATAGTTTTAAATATTTAATCTAATATCTGGGCGACCGAGCTTCGCTCGGTTCTATTTTAATATATCACGTCTTTAGATAAAAAAAAACTCTTATAAAACAAAAACAAAACAAAAAAAAAAAAACAAAAACTTTATTTCTGGCCGGGATTCGAAACCTACGATCTATCTGCGTACATTAGACCGATCTCGTACGACTGAGCTAAGCGGAATCAATGCGCGCGCGCCGAAATTAACGACCATATTTTATGTTTACTAACGCGAAAGAAAAACTCATGAAAACTCGAAAATTCGCGTTTTCCGGGATCTAAGGCTACGCTAGATCGATTTTTCACCCCCGAAAACCCCCATATAACAAATTTCAGCGAAATCGTTAGAGCGGTATCCGAGATCGTCGGTATAAATAAATAAATATACAAGAATTGCTCGTTTAAAAGTATAAGATTTATTTAATCGTATGGCATACACAAAAACAGGCAGTTATATGAATGTCAGAGAATACAAATGAAATTACAATTGAAATTTAAACTAAATGTCAATATTCAGTGCGCTCAGCCTCGCAATTGCGTCGGTTGTTCGGCGCAGCAGCTCTTCTGGTGGTCCTGAGTATGATTGCAGACGGCATCGCTGAATTATTTAATGTATGTACGTTTCAGTAAAAATAACCTGGCGCTTTGGCAACATATGAATTTCTAATACATAACAGCATAAATTAAATATAACAAGATCATACCATCCCATACATTAAAATGCGACCGCCTACGAACGCGCTTACACTCCACCACACATAGATGGCGCCACAAAAAAATGCCTTGTTGCCACCGATTATTTGTAGATTGGCATTAAGTGTCAATTCCGAGCCGTAAATCTATGTCAAAAGTGACACTTAACGCCATCTACAAATATAATCGAAAGCTACAAGACATTTTTTTTGTGGCGCCATCTATGTGTGGTGGAGTGTAAGCGCGGTCTTAGGCGGTCGCATTTTAATGTATGGGATGGTATAATCTTGTTATATTTAATTTATGATAACAGGTAGGAATTTCAATACCTCGATGGAGTTAGGTGTTGCGCGATGTTCGTGCCAAGTGAATTAGTGGATTTTCACATTCACTATATTTGTACTAGACTAGATATTACTATGGATTTGAAAAGAGACGAAAATATATGGACAACTAAGGCAACTTAACATGCGTGCATGTTGCTACAGATGTAGTATGAAAAGATTTTCCTTCGTATTTTGACGGAAACGTACGAAAGCGTCATGCTATTTAAAAAAAAAAAAATATTAGGGACACCTTACACAGATCAACTTAGCCCCAAACTAACCAAAGCTTGTACTATGGGTGCTAAGCGACGATATACATACTTAAATAGATAAATACATACTTATATACATAGAAAACATCAATGACTCAGGAACAAATATCTGTGCTCATCACACAAATAAATGCCCTTACCGGTATTCAGGACCGCGGCTTAGCACCGACTGAGCCAGACCGGTCGTCTATCCGTCGGTCGTCGGTCGGTCGTCCGGTCGGTATTTCAGTCAGTCTCAGTACAAGAACTACTGACACTGTCTGAACTAGCATGACAAATACGAACGTTTCCGGAAAAATACGAATGAAACTTTTCGCACTACATCCTTACAAACATTTAATTTCAATATGTAACCTAAAATTATCATTTAATTAGTTTAATACTAATGATAAAAATTACAATTTTGAAAAAACCCCCGACCGCGACATAGTGGACCGATTTTCATGAGACATGGCTAAGAACACTCCCGACTAACTCAGCTTTCAGACAAAAAAAACTAAATCTAAATCGGCTCATCCGTTCGGGAGCTACGATGCCACAGACAGACACACACACAGACAGACAAACAGACAGACAGATAGACAGACAGACAGACAGACAGACGGACAGACAGACAGACAGACACGTCAAACTTATAACACCCCTTCGTTTTTGCGTCGGGGGTTAAAAACTGGTCATTTAAAAAAAATGAATGACTGTAAGATTGCCTCCCATTTAGAATTTTGAACTTTCTTTTCATCATCATCATCCTCCTTGCGTTATCGGCATTTGCCACGACTCATGGGAGCCTGCGGTCCGCTTTGACAACTAATCCCATGATTTGGCGTAGGCACTAGTTTTACGAAAGCGACTGCCATCTGACCTTCCAACCCGAAGGGTAACTAGGCCTTATTGGAATTAGTCCGGTTTCCTCACGACGTTTTCCTTCACCGAAAAGCGACTAGCAAATATCAAATGACATTTGATATTTTGAATTTTCTTTTATTTCTAAATATATTTTTCAATTGTACAAGTAGGTACGCAGGGACAGGATATAACATTACCTACTTGTCCTACTAACGTAGAGTTATTATGAGGTATATTAGGTTTCGTTATATACAATGTAGGTATAAGCTATATGTAGTCCAGCTCTTCTAACTTAACGTAGATCTTAACGTAGATTAAATGAGCGTAACTTATTCATATTTAATGTTTATAAAGCGTCGCCTGAAATCACAATCATATTTCCAGAGTCCGTTCGTTTATACTATTCCGCCCAAAGGATCAATAACTAAGACTTATATAACAGTGTTTAATATATAAACGCAATGAAAAGCGACTAGGGGTTTTGATTGAGTTTCCAGGTTTAGTTCGATTATAGGAACAATTTCCGCCCTAGGGTAATAAAAGTTGCGCAATCCAATCACTACGTTGTTTGCACTGTTTTTATGAAGCTCGCCATTACCGACCGATTCGAGCAATGCTTTTAAGACTACACACTGATATAATACTGATCTGTCAGTGTCAAATCGGTGTGTAGTCTTAAAAACAGGCTAACACCATGCTGAGTGGGGACCATTTCGTGGCAATTATTATGTATGTACCTATATTTTTGTGTTGTGTAAATAATTTCTGTTTTCACTTGTCACGAATAAATGATTTCTATTCTATTCTATTCTATAAAACGTTTACCTATGGAAAAAACAGTCACATAGCTAATGTTTGAATCGGATCGACTTTCGACAATCTAATAAGAGAAGGAATACAAAGGTACCTACAAAACAATAGGTTTTTTACTCTGAATCAATTAAATTTGTTGATCCTGTAAATAAGACAAGATAAGGTTCAAAGAAATTCGCAAAGGTTTCGAATGTTTTGATGCTTACAAAGAAACAACAACATCTCAAACAAATGTTTAACCAGTCGGTGTTTCTCTTCTCTTAAGAATAGAATAGACTTTAACATTATTTTGACAGATATAAAATACCTAGATAGGTACCTGGCTTATTTCACAATAGCGACAATTGTCGCGAGACAGTGACACTTCGCCGTGCATTGCCTGTTCTACAAGAAAATACTGACGCTGAGTAACAATGTTACTTATCAACGAAATAGGCACATAATTATCAGTGTCACTGTGGTAAAATAGCCCACAGGATTACCCGTTTCATGCCATATACAGGAAATCCTGTGGGCAACCAACAAGGCCCGGGAGAAAACCAAGGCTGTAGGGGCGCAGACAACATGGCAATATTTTCATTTCATTTATTTCTTTAACAATAAATTATTGTGTTAGAAAAATGTTACAAACTAATACATGCAATTTTAAATTCTAAAATAAAGCGGAACATGTCAATAATTAAGATTCAAAAAATAAAATAAAATAATAAATAAATCAGCTTAATCTGTACAAGTAAATATTTCATCAATGCTGTAGAAGCACCCCCTCAACAGGAACATTTTTAAATGCTTACCAAATATTTTATGATCCGTAATGACTTTCAGGTTTTCAGGTAGTTGGTTAAATATTCTGACCGCTTGATACCTCACACTATGCCTAACTACTTGAAGTTTAGGACAGAAGGAGTATTTAATGTTTTTTGTTCGTGTTTGAAAGCGCAACTCCTGTTCCTCTAAGGATTCAAATTTAGACATGTGTTTTACTAAGTCAGTCAATAAAACGAGCACGTATAATGCAGAAGCTGGTAAAATACCTAACCTTGAGAAGTACTCACAACAAGATGTCCATTGTGGTATACGCATTATTGTCCGAATTGCTCTTTTTTGCACTACCATGGCTCTATTCATATTATATTTGAAGCTGTTTCCCGACAATTTTATGCCGTACCTCAGCCTAGACTCCACCAGTGCATAGTATACTACTTTTAGCTGCTCAACCGAGAGTTCCTCCTTTCTTAATAGTGTTGACATGGGGGAGAGAAGGGGGATTATACAATTTAGGCACGCATCAGGAATTTCAAGTGTGTGTTTAACAGTGTCTAACTGGATTTAGATATGTAGATTTAGATTTAGATATACAGTATGTTTGGCCCGGGCCTGCTCAATAGGTAGGAGCAATTATTGAAAGCATTTACGTACCGTCATTAAGTTAATTTGTTATACTTGTACCTACTGTAATTATTATGTTTTTTTTTTCAGGCGGGTTGCGCGGATGGTGTGCGGAGATGGGCGGGCCGCGGCGCATGTCGAGCGCGCTGCTGCTGCCGTTCCTACTCGCGCTGCCCGCAGACACCGCCAACACCACCGGCTACCGGGTAACACTATTCTTCTCATTCACACTTGTGTAACCGTGGCAAGGGTGAGGGAGTAAGATATACTCGTTTCACATAAAATGCTATAGCACCGCGTAATCACACTCACTGCACTGGTATCTGTATCGGTGAGCAGTTTAGCTGTCCCTACCTTTGGTATGATGTTGACTAGGTTAGACCCATGGGTAGTCTGTAAATAAAACTAGTCTACTGCTAACACTACTCGTAAACTATTCGTTGCCTAATACCTATTAAGGATATACGAGTACGAGTACGTTGTTGATGCGAACCTCCGAGGTTTGCGTGCGGTTCGCAACAACGTTGTTATTGTGTTCACTATTATACCTATTATCATAACGGTACCATAACGGTACCATAACGGTAGGCAACAAAATACGTCTACTTACCACACTTAGGACTTTCAGGTAGACAGAACGGGAAACTATCAAAAACTATGAATTACCTGCCTTAACGTCTTCTCTATTATTTCCAGTTTCGCGTAATTAATAGTTAATAAAAATGTTCAGTTCATCCACTACGAAAAACAAATCTGATAATAAGTAGGTAAATGATTTGTAGAAAAGTTTGTCTGTATACCTAAATAAAATAGAATCATTTCATTAACTAATAGAAATACAAGACTGTAATACAATATCAGACCTCAGTTTATGATACCTACTCATTTAGTTACTTCGCTCGCTTCATAACAATAAACTGGCTACAGATCACAACTATCACATATACCTATGATCCGCCAGCCAAAACCATTTCTCGCAAAAATCCCTGGAGGTATAACAAAGATTAGGAAAGCTTGAAATCCTATTTCTTAGAGCATACCCAAGAGAGATTACAGTGGCCTTTATGCAACCCTTCGATTCTGAGAAGGCTTATGTGATGAAGCTGGGCTATTGAGATATTCGGTGTTCAATGACCTGTACAAGCAGTACAAGGTTTTAGTTAAACTCAGACGACACAGACTCAGATGACGATAAATTGGCATTACTTTTAGGATTATGGCACCAACTTTGAGTTGGACGGACGCGTCGAAAACGCAATTAGCCTGTAGAAAGTTTTGTACAGGCTAATTGCTGACAGATGCGTTGTAGTTTTGCCTCTAATAATACAAATATACCAAACAATAAACGCTACAAATTGGACAGTAAATATTGCAATTAACTATTGACTAATAGGTACCGTCTAAGCGGAAACGCTTACCTACGACTGAAGCTGGGCGGGGAAATGAAAATTTTCTAAGTAATCGGAATCGAAAAACGCTCCGTATTTCATGACTTTCTAAAAGACTTTCTAGCATTTAATGGTCAGGGTGGGGCTTTAATGTTATTAGAAACTTGATTCTTAGCAAAACAGAACCGTCACTACTCTTTTTTAATTAATTTTAACTTTAAGCGGCATTTGAAATTACCTTCTTAAATGAATTATAATACTTACTTATAATGGTTAAGCCTGATAGTTATTTTTTTCGGTCACCCTGCCATTAACAGCATTGTGGCTCGCCATGCCATAACGTCACGTTCGCTGGAAACTGGACAGTATACTCGTACCTAAGTACCTAGATATTAATTTTCAACGCTATGTAAAATAATCCACCTTGGTCGTAAATGCTCAGCTAAAACATGAACAGTAAACGAAAGATAAAATACAACGACCGAGAATTTAAATGAATTCCTTTTCTTGAAAATGAATCGCCAGGTTTAATCATTATTCTTATTAACCTTACCTGTAAAATAACATCTTATTTTATCCGCTGAACCCGAGTGTTGTTGAGGAAAAGAATTGTTTTCCTTTCATGTTTTTTCGTCCATGTTTAAAAAGCCAAAAGGCTAGCTGGCGGCAATTACGAAAAATACTTAGGTTCTGTGACGTAGAATAAGTAAATAAACTGGTATAGGTACCTAATGGGTAGCAGGAAAACTATCACGTTTCAGTGATTCGGCTGCCCAGTAAAATACCCTATAATGGACGATGATGCCATTATGGACAAAAAAACACAAATCCTTAAAAATAAGTTTCTAATAACTTTTTAACAAAAAAATAAAACCGCCTTCAAAAAAAGCGTGTTACAAAATACGGAGAAACTAAAAAGTCAAAAATAATAAACCTTCGAATTCAGATTTCTTATCGGATTGCAATAATCTAAACATCCAAATTATAAACAAATCAATTATTTTTGTAGTCGGTACCAGACCTGTTCGTCGCCTTGCTATTTCCTGTTTGCCCCACCCAACCATACGCAGGCTGGCCCCGACTCCAAAAATAATTGATTTGTTTATAATTTGGATGTTTAGATTATTGCAATCCGATAAGAAATCTGAATTCGAAGGTTTATTATTTTTGACTTTTTAGTTTCTCCGTATTTTGTAACACGCTTTTTTTGAAGGCGGTTTTATTTTTTGTTAAAAAGTTAATTTATTTGTTGATTTTTAGTGGTTCCTAGTGATATTATATGTATCAGTCCGAATATATGTACAGTAGTGAAAGAATTATCCTTTAACTCCTAACCATTGAGGAGTTGACCTTCCATCATCAGCTCAGCCACATAAAATTATTACCATCAGGCGTAAATACTGGTGTACCTTTGAAAAATACACTAAAAACATTACATGTGCCTATAACATTTGAAGAGTTCCCTCGATTTCTCCAAGATCCCATCATCAGACCCCGACTTGGTGCCAATGGGACCATCTCGGGGTTATACCCGTTCGATCAAAAAAAAAATTTTGAAAATCGGTCCACGATTCTCGGAGATATCGAGTAACATACATACAAAAAAAAAAAAAAAAAAAAAAAAAAAAAAAATTCAGTCGAATTGAGAACCTCCTCCTTTTTTGAAGTCGGTTAAAAACTGACGGCAATGATTCACCTACTTTTATCAATTTTAAAGCAGTTAATTTGACTTTATTCAAGGTCAAATTACTAGTGGATAAAATGCGTTTTTACGCGGTGGTATTAAAGGACAAAACACGTGTTTCCGAGCTAGTGAGGGAAAAAAAATTCAAAACTTAGAACATCTTGACGCATCTTTTTTCACGACAAGTTGAGTGACACTTGAGTCTGTTTCATAAAAGGCGTGCCCAGGCGGAATGATCAAATTATCAAGTTTATATTTTCAGTAACTAGGTAGGTATCCTCAAAAATTGATATTTCTATGTCTGAACCTCCGCGCCCTTTGCTTTCAAATCGCACAATTAAATTGGCATTTTTATCATACCGTGATTAGGTTTTGACAAAGGTTAATTCAGTGTGAAATGTGATATTTGCCTTTTAGTTGGTCTTACGTGACCATATTCTAACAATATATCATGTTACGATGAAGAACAGAGTTCTTGTTTGATTAACAGCTGTTTGTGTATTGTGTTATGATATTACAAAACCGCAGTAACCACACCACACGGCTGACGTACGCGTCAATCATGTTTGTGAGCTCGTTAACCACGCGATAGGATGGGGTCGTTCAAGTAAATCAGATTTTAATAGGCAAGATACTAGTACCCATGTAGGTAGATAGATAGATATCTCCGATCATAGAAATATTACATATAGAATACTAGTTTCCATACAACTCATCGGCCAACAATGAAGCCAAAACCCGATCGATGTTGCGTGGAACGCGCCTGTTTTACGCTCACCCCACGCACACATGCATATAAAAAATGTTGCCAGAGAAAAATGATTTCGCTCGAAGTTGGGATTTTTACAAAGTCGTTGTACTTGGTTATAATAATGAATTACTACATACTTAATAATTTTTAGTGTGTGCTCCATGGAAATGTTGTAAGTAATGGTTGAAATGAATTTATTTTAAAAATAAACATATTGAGTGCCTATACAAATAAATTTCTGTTTGGTTACCTATTAAGCATCTGAAGTAACCGGGTACAGCAGGAACCCTTTTGATGCGACTCTGTCCGTCTGTCTGTCTGTCACATTTCCAAATATCTTAAGAACTGTTCTTATGCTATTGATTTGTTTTTAACATCTACAATTAAATTGGGAGTGTTATTATAGTGCTAACACATGATCGTACGAGGACCCTGCCGCACCAAAGTCATCCAATTACTATCCTGTAAGTGGGAGCGAGAAAGAATTATTATTTTCTAGCTCCCACGTACAGGCATATATCGAAAGTTGTAGTAGTGCGAAAAGCTTTTCCTTCGTATTTTTCCGGAAACGTTCGTATTTCTCATGCTAGTTCAGTCAATTTCAGTACTTCTCGTACTGAGACTGACTGAAATACGAGTACCATGACATTCGTACGTTGCACAGACAGAAGCAGATTAGTCAGAAATCTAAAATTGTAGCACCACTACCGCCACACAACACCATCTGTCGCTAATAGTATCGAACTACGTACACAGCGTTGGGTGCAGCGCAGCCGACGCGCCGACGCATCTGCGCCTTGTATGTTTCCGCGGTGCACCAATAGATGGCGCCAGTGGAAAAAATAGAACACGCTAACGTTTGGTCAACGTAGAAACATGACCCTCCGGCCTCGGTCGGGAATCGTTGAACTTTCGCGGCAGGGAATAGTTCGATGCACGCCTGGTGCCTTAACCGTGTTTAAGCGCTTAGGTGTCTGAGAGCTAATAAACCTTACCTGTTCCCTAGTGCACCTACCCTGGTTAGGTCACCTAGGTCCAGGTAGTGTTCCTAAATTCTAGACTATAGGTCCTTAGTTGTATTAAACTTGTTACCAGTACCGCTCGGCTTTCTCTTCACTTCGCGCCCCCGCCACCCCCGTTCTACAAAATGAAGAAACATTATGCTATAATACTTAGCTAGTATTAGAATTTCGATAAAACAACAAAATTTGTGTCTTTGAGAATACTTAGGATTTTTTTTTTTCATTTTAAAATGTATTTCTTTAAATATACATGCAAAGAACCTAAAATTCTTGTTACTTATATTTTAAACATCATTTGGCGGAAAAAAAAAATCATTGGACTGGCAACATTTAAAAGAAATGGCGGACAACAAAAATTTCAATTTTGGTATTTACGATTTCGTAAAAATATCACATTAAACTCTATACTTTCGCGTGGAATGTAATATCGGGCGGTTTATTTTTATTATATGTTGTGTTATAACATCCATTCTCGACACAAACTACAATATTACTCACAAATTAATTTTTTTTTCGGGAGATGTTTTTAGAACGACTTGAAATTGAGTACTGCGAGGGCCGTTCGGATACAATCACACAAGTGCGAAAAAAATTCACACTTGGCATGGCTGCACTAGGATGTTCGGACACACTATCTGGTGTTATTAATCTAAGTCTCCGATACTATCGGCACCTCGACCTCGTTACACGGTTAACGGAGGCAAAATGTCAATCATAAACTTGTATAGGTATTGGATAAATAGTACGGTTCCATGTAATATGACCAACAATGACAAACTTTTATGTTTGACTGAACACGTTTAACTTCCAACGTTTAACTTCCAGGCAGGTTAGAAGCTACTCTAAAATAAAATCAAGCCGGAAGTATTTCAGCCAAAAATAAAAATTAATTCATAAAACATTAAACTTTCTGATTAAATCGCATTTGCGGGCATTGTTTTTATTTGGAGCGCTCAAATATCACCAAAAATCCAACATGATGGTGATTAAATTGGACATTATTACCAATTTATTTTCTGATCAAATCGGTTTCTTTGAACATCCCGTTTGTAGGGCCTTTATGATAGGGTTGCCCTAAACCATGTTTTACCGATTACATTATTATTTGAGAATTTCAAAATGATCAAATCGGAATTTCATGAATGTTCCGTGTTTTAACGTAATTAGAATCTCTGCCTCTCTGTTATTATGTCATGCACCTGAAAATGTAATCACAAACAAAATAAAATATATCTATCTCTATGTAATGAAAATATTATGCCATTTACCCGACAATGCTCTCATTACATTTCCAAGCTGCGTAAAAAATGCAAAATGTATTTTTTTGTGTATAAAGCGCGGCTTTACTGGTACCTATTTAATGCTGTTATAAATTACCCAATAACCGTAAACGTAACTGCAGCAATATATGTCAGTTCCATGCAGCATGCCATACTATCATTACAATGCATATAAATTTAACTGGCCCTCTAGCCAAAGTTGTCGCTGATGCTACATAGCGTGTCGTAGCTATCTCTCTATCAATCTTTTACATCTATGCGACACAGCAGACAGACATATTTGTGCGACACAATCAATTGGCTAGAGGACCTGGTCACTCGGCCGAACTGTCTCCACTCCTTTTGTAATTGGGACAATGGCGTATTGCTAATAATGGACGTTGATTTGATGAGCTGGGAACTAGATCAATGATTACCGCTATTCGCTCCTCCAGTCATATTGTTTGAGTATACCCGCAGAATTTCATGCAACACTCATTTGCACATACAAAACCGCATATGCAAATTTGCTGCATTCATTTTAACAACTGCACTATTTTAGTTCGGAAATGAGATGAAATAATAATTTGAGTATAAATAACCACAATAACAGCTCGGCTACACAATAGTACTTTAGGAGTGAATAATTTTTAGGACTGTTCCCGGTCCCGCTATGATCGTAAAGTTTTGATCATATTTTGTTTACTATTAAATATTATTATACTTGTTTTCGTACATTATACGATTTATACGAATTAAGATAAAAGTAATATAATTAGTTAAAGAGTTTTTTATAATCATATATGTAACTACATAAAATATACTCAAACATACTCAATTACTCGTACCTACACAATGATATTAATCTTAGGATTCTTAGGAACCATCCACACTCATGAGACGCATGTCTTGCGGCGCGCAACGGACGTCTCCGCCACGCCGCCCGAATACCGCCCGCCCTATACAAAATGTACTGAGGAGACGTTTTTTGAATTACATTCGGGCGGCGTGGCGGAGACGTCCGTTGCGCGCCGCAAGAGATGCGTCTCATGAGTGTGGATGGTCCCTTAAAGGAAAGGAGCAACCAAACAACCTACTTAAGTAGACCATACGTATTGCCAAATCATTTAAGGATTTATTTTGATTAAAATTAACTATTCTTAAACGTTATTTGCAGGAGGAACTGGAATCGTCACTGGTCTTAGTCCACGCAGTCGCCACCGGAGCCACGGGGAAGTTGTGTGTCTCGTACCGCAACGGTCAGCTGCGAGCGCCCATGCATGTGACACGGTGGGACTCAGCCAGAGCTCGGGCGGACTTAGCGGCCAGCCTCTTGCAACAACTGGGGTTGGACTCTGCTGGTTAGTTGACTCTTTTAATTCAACGAATGACTGAGTGTTTGTTTATAGTCGCTAGGTCGCAAGTCGCAACCGCTTTTAGGGAACTGGGCTGAATGAACACACCATGTGATCGACAGTCCGCCTGTTTCCGACCAGGCGTCCCTACACTATATGTACTTCTAGTTCGCTACCGGAGATAAGGGAAGCTGTGTCTCATAACACAAAGCTAAGGGCGACCCATGCTTATCATGCGGTTAGGTTTGGCGTGCAAATTACGATCCCTTCTAAGGGCCAGTTGCATCAACCACATTTGACAGACACATCATCGTCATGCAGCAGACGTCTATGGAACTTCCCATACAATAAAATTTAACGAATGCTTTAACGGTGACAGAGGGTTTGATGCAACCGGTCCTAAATCTTCTAATTTTTCCTTATTTGAGTACCTATTCATAACAGTAGCCCGCATCAAATATAAAAATATAGTTAAATTTTATTTTTATTCCAGACGTACTTGAAGCAGTATCAAAATCACTAGTAATGGGTAATCAGAATTCTGAAAGAGCAGTGGGGGCAAGAGCAATACCATTACGAGCTGATACCAAAGTTAAGAATGCCACGGGATGGCAAAGATATGGTACAGCAGAACCGGTTCCAGTGTTTTTTCCGCCGCTAGAGCAAGTGCCTGTAGCTGATTACCCCTGGTAAGGAAACACCACATATTTCCACATTTTTTACTACATATGTATAAATGTTAACTTATTGTTTATAGGTAAGTGATGTTTGATGTTATATGAGCAAAACTTGAACACATACGGTTATCAGTTCAACACATATCTACTTACAGTCAACAATTTTCTGTTAAACTGTCGATCTGTAGTGAATGGCTGACTGAATTTTTTACAAACTTACTTACAGGTATGAATCGCGGCATAAAACATCTCAACAGTCTTTTAAATTCATGCCGTCGCCAGTACCAGATGCAGCTATGAAGGGCTGGTGGTCCTTTCCCTACTTCAGCTGTGATGCTGAGCGCTGGCTACTCTCTTACACGGTTCCAGTACATTCAGCTAGAGAGTGAGTATCTACAATTACTTATAGTTACCAGGGATCGGATACCGGTATTTTTTTCGGAACGGTTCCGTACGTTGACCCGAGAACTTTACTTTAGCGTTTCTGGTTCCATTAACCGGTATTCTTTTTCGTTCAGTGAACGAACGTTTATGAGTGAGAACTGTTCCGAAGAACAGAATTAAATGATACGTTCTTTAAAGAACAGTTCGCGGGAACGGAATTATTTCGGTTTATGAGTGAGAACCGTTCCGAAGAACAGAATTAAATGATACGTTCTTTAAAGAACAGTTCGCAGGAACGAAATTATTTCGGTTTTGTCGGCCACGGCCATCACTTTATAGTCGGGTCGGGTAGCGATAGCTTTTGAGGTTTCGATAATATTCACGTTGCTTTTTTCTTTTTAATTTTTAAGCAGTGTTCAGTCAAAGAAATATTCGAGAAGAAATTATTTGTATCTATATAAAAACAACGTGGTTGCCGATGTACATATGCATTTTGGGTCATTTTCATCCATGGGTTTAATGATATTTCAAAAATGTCTAATATTGGCCCTAAAACACCTAACAAAATATTAAAGTTGGTAAGTGAAGTCTTATACCATTCAGGACATTATTATATATATATTTATACCCTTGGCCGAGGCGCCAAACTCGGCCATTAGCCCGGCCCCTGGGGAAGTAGAGCTACCTTCTCTGCTTCCCACTTGGGTAATTCTTGCTCGGCGCGTCCCAGCCGCGGGGGTGGGCACCCTTTATTTCAGTAGGCCGGAATAAAGAGGTGGCGAAGTTCGAGCGAGGACCCAGTGCCGTGGGGTATATCGCGGCCCCGTGCCCAGGGTTACGGGTGAAGACTTCAACGGCTGCGAAGGCGGAGACAAAGGAATGTCGGTACGGCGGAGCAGGCGGAAGAAGCACAAACCCCAATGAAAAGCTGCCCTTACATATTAAGGTACCAGGTGGACATTGGAGCTGCGCTGCCAGGCAGGGCAACGCAGTAGGGATGGCGCGGAAATCACTCCTGGTGTGACCCCGGCTCCCAAGCTCTTCAGAAGAGTTACTGCCTTGGCGTCAGGTGGCAACCGGCCGTAAAACCCCACGCCAACACAAATATCTCCTCACATGAAATGCACAAAGAAATGAGAAAGGGCAATAAGGCTAGGGCGTACCCCGGAAGCGACGCAAATGCGAATACGGAGATTCTCGATGCAAGTACCTCTAGGGCGTTCCCCCAAAGCGACGGACAACGAGACAAGAATAAAAATTCGCATTTGAATATAAGTAAGATAAGACTCGCAACCTGGAACTTGGGGTCTCTTACGGGAAGAAGCCAAGAATTGAGCAATACACTTAAAAGAAGAAGCATTAATATCTGTTGCCTCCAGGAAACAAAATGGAAGGGCTCAAAATCAAAAGACATCGGCAACGACTACCAGGTTCTGTATCATGGTACAGACAATAAAAGAAATGGGGTGGCGATTGTTTTGGATAAATATTTTAAAACCCGCATAATCAACATCACGCGGAAAAGTGATCGGATACTGGCCGTTAAATTGGCTTTGGATGACCAGCAAGTTACCAACATTATTTCAGCCTACGCTCCACAAACGGGCTGTTCAGAAAAAGAAAAAGCAGAATTCTGGGAGGACCTGGATGATGTGATGCACAACATACCACAAAACGAACTGAAAATAATAGGAGCAGACCTAAATGGCCACGTAGGAGCTACTAACACATCGGCGGCCCACGGAGGTTATGGAATAGGTGAAACCAACACGCAAGGGGAATATATCCTGGAATTTTCTACTAGACATGCCCTATCAATTATAAATACCAATTTCCAAAAAAGGAAGAACATCTACTCACCTACAAAAGCGGGGGACGTAAGTCACAAATAGACTACATCTTAGCAGATATGGTGGTTAAGACGAAATTCAAAGATTGTAAGGTAATTCCGGGTGAGCCCCTCGCAACACAACACCGCCTTCTGGTTGCCGTCTATACCTTGCCAAAGCCGATAAAACACATCGTTGATAGAACACCAAGGACGAAATGGAAGGATCTGAATGGCCCCAAAGGCATACAACTAAAGAATGCAGTAATAGAATACCTCGAAACAGACATTAGCGTAAACTACAGTAGTGCTGAACATATGTGGTCTAAATTCGAAGCAAAATATAGAGCTACAGCCGGAACCATCCTCGGAATTTCTAAAGGACCTTTCGGAAGCGGTAAAGATCCAAACTGGTGGAACGACACGGTAAAAGACTCCTTGGCCAGCAAAAAAGCGTGTTTCAAAAAGTGGCAAAGATCGCAACTTCAAGAAGACAAAGACCAATACATAGAAGCAAAGAAGAACGCAAAAAGATGCGTGGCACAACAAAGAGCACAAAGCAATACAAATTTCTACAATAGTTTGGAAAATGCTAAAAATGCAGACGATGTAATTAAAATAGCGAAATCGAGACACAGAGCAACAATGGATATAAAAATAAATAAATATATAAAAAATAAAGATAGCAAAATTTTAACAGATAATACCCAAATTAGAGAAAGATGGTTCGAGTATTATGAACAACTTCTTAACGAAGAATTCCCAAACGAAGACCCGATGCCATGCAAACCCACATATGGACCAGTGCCCGAAATAGAGAGTGGTGAAGTTAAACATGCAACGATGAAAATGAAAAGTAAAAAGGCTGCAGGGCCAGACGAGATCCCGGCGGATCTTTGGAAAGCTCTCGGACCGATAGGCGTAGCATGGCTTACGAAGCTATTTAATATCATCCTGGCCACGAAAAACATCCCGGATTCATGGCGTCAAAGCTTTTTAATACCGTTCTACAAGAACAAGGGCGATGTCGCGCAGTGCGAAAACTATAGAGGAGTAAAACTAACCTCACACACGCTTAAGATATGGGAAAGAGTTCTTAATAAACGAATTTCAAACATCTCTCAGACCTCTCCAAATCAGTTCGGTTTCACGGCTTCCAGGTCAACCACTGACGCAATACAAACTGTCAGGATTATGATGGAAAAGTTTCGAATAAACAAAAACGATTTGCATCTGACATTTATTGACCTAGAAAAAGCCTTCGACCGTGTGCCGCGGAAGCTAGTATGGGAGGCTCTGCGTGCCCAGAATGTCCCTGAATATTACATAGAATTAGTAAAAGACATGTATATCAAGGCCAGCACGAGAGTGCGAACACTAGCAGGCTTAAGTAGAGCTTTTGAGGTCAAGGTCGGCGTCCATCAAGGATCCGTGCTCAGCCCGTTGCTGTTCAATCTAGTCATGGACTACCTTACGAGAAATATACCATCTCCACTGCCATGGACCATTTTGTACGCGGACGATATAGTCCTGGCCGCCGACACCGCTACAAATTTGCAGGAACTTCTGAATCTGTGGACACAAGCACTTGAGAAGCACGGCCTGAGAGTTAGTAGGAGTAAAACGGAATACCTGAAATGCCCTTTCAGCAGATCTAATACACCGGAAACCATCTATATTGGAGACGCGCCGGTTCCATCTGTAGAAAAATTTAAATACCTAGGCTCCATACTCACAGCCGATGCGAATGTCGACGATGATGTGACACATAGAATAAGCGTCGCATGGCAAAAGTGGCGATCGCTGACAGGTGTACTGTGCGACCCACGGATCCCAATAAAAATCAAGGGAAAAGTCTATAAAACGGCTATTCGTCCCGCGCTACTCTATGGATCAGAATGCTGGACAACAAAGAAAATCCATAAACAAAAGGTACATACTAACGAGATGAAAATGCTTAGATGGGCGGGAGGTGTAACCCGGCTAGACCGAATCCGAAACGAATATATACGTGGTAGCTTCAAGGTTACACCAATCGCAGACAAGCTCGATGAAAACCGCCTTCGTTGGTATGGCCACGTTAAACGACGGGAAAACGATCACATAGTCCAAGTAGCACTCAATCTACCAGAGACGCCAAGAGGTAGTGGCCGTCCCCCAGATACCTGGTGGAAAAGCATAGAAAGAGAACTCAAGAAAGCCCAGGTGCCCCAACAGACAACCCAAGATCGTAGAACTTGGCGCAGGACTGTGAGGAGACCCGACCCCAAATAATGGGATCAGGAGAGGATAAAGAAGAAAGAAGAAGATTATATATATATTTTCTTAAAGTGTGTCACATTTTATCCATTGCTTATATATAAAAAAAATTTTTTTTTAATAAAAACCCTGTCAAAGCCTGAAAAAAAATTTCATGTTAATAAGTTGACGTCTATATTATTATAAAATGATATCGAGTCATCATTTTTAATTTGGGTCACTTTCATCCATGGGTTTTCAATATTTGGCAGAATAAAACGCAACGCAATAGAGTAGTATTTTAAATGTTTGCGCTGTGTGGCGCGCAACCGATAGCCAATCAGGTTGGCGCATGCCGCTGGCGCGACGCCGCGCTGTGACACGAGGCGTAGGTACCTACTTCTCGTGCGCAGTCATACATAATTTAAGATTGCCAGAGGGTCGGGCTTTGGCGGGATTCTCCCGATTTTTTTGTAAGTCTTCCCAATTAAAACTTATACATAGTAGGTAACCTTAAGAACTTTATTACATTAGTAACGAAAACAGACCAATTATAAATGTCGAAAACACGTAAAGGTCTACTATCTAAAATAAACGAAGTAAACTAGCTAAACTATCGTAAATTTTTAATGACAAAAATGCTCTGGTAATTCCGAAGAGGGAATCTTGATATGATGGAAATAATGGTGATTTTTATGTGACTTTCGTAATTAGACGACTTTCGGAATTACCCTAATGCACTATTATTTTACATTTCCCTACGAAATCCTCGAAACTCCAGAACCTTTTGTCCCGATATTGAAGTACCTAATTCGATCCGGCGCTCCTATTCATACACCGTGATTATATTATTGTAACTATTGATTTCAGTTTTTAGTTCCACAATACAGGGTGTAATTTTTATGACGGGAAATATTTATGGATGCAAATGGATACAAAACCCAAAAACAATAAATTGTAACTTGAATATTATTTCCTATATTTTCCTTAATTTTCATTTATAATGGACACGAAGCGCACGGCGGCATAATATATCTGTACACCTTATAAAACAAAGTTCCCCGCCGCGTGTGTCTGTGTGCGCACGCGTGTGTGCAAACACAGGTGGTGAGACTGCGGTAGCCATTATTGTAATTATTCTCATTATATGGCATTAGTATCCTTTTTACAGATTTTCGACATTACCTCAATTGGTTTCGAATTTAACCCTACCTTAGAAAAATGGTAATCAAAATACGTATGTATTTTTTTTACTTACATTTATCTATCCATACTAATATTATAAATGCGAAAGTATGTCTGTTTGTTTCTCCGTCTTTCACGGAAAAACGAAGCGACGAATTGACGTGATTTTTTAAAGTGGAGATAGTTGAAAGGATGGAGAGTGACATAGGCTACTTTTTGTCTCTTTCTAACGCGAGCGACGCCGCGTGCAAAAGCTAGTGTAATATAAAGCTGCAACACGACTGACATTTTTCAAAAAACAGCCAGAAGGAGGTTCCGCCGGTGGCAGTGTTTGGTGTAGCCGTATAGAGGTTTGTCCTGCAACCCTGTAAAAATCCGACCGTCGGTCTACCTGTTCCAGGTAAAAAAATGTTGGACGGCCTGACCAAACGGCGGGAGATAGCCAAGGGGTGTTCGACCAAATGTCATAGAGGACCCTGGGTTGTTTTTGACGCTGCCATTTTTTTTTTTTCAAAATGACCGTCTTTTTTAGACGATTTTTCAAGTTTGTCGTTCATCATCGTCGTCATGGGGGTCATGGGGGTCATGACCCCCATGACCCCCCCCCCTGGATCCGCGCATGATAACTGTACAACATTAGTTCAAGCACTTTAACCTTTTTCCTACCGTTACGGAGCTATGGCGATTAAAAAAAACCTCCATACAAATTTCAATTGGCGTTCAAAGGCAGCCATTTTGAATTTTTAGAAATTTTCTTTTTGTATACTAATCTTGGGGCGGCTATCCACCCGTGTTGCGACGTACAGACTTGCAATTTTGAGTTTTAAGTATGTTATTATAGCTTACTAGACGACGAAAATTTCTGCGTTCCGGTCTTATCCAGAGGTTCTCAAATAGGGGCCTGAAAATGCGGCGAAATGGTTCCAGTAAAGGATGGTACGGCAGTGTTGGCTTCGTGCTCGACTTGGCGGGGGTACTGCCGTGCCCCCAAATTAAATTATAAGATAGTTAAGTTTAATGAAAAGGTTTATCTATTTGTATTCTTTTGCAGCAGCGTCTCAGCGAATCACAATGAGTTGTCTTGCCTTCGGCCGACCAATCGTATTAGTCTCTCGTATCTAAGTAATATCTGTATTTAACGAGAGCTGTGATAGGCCTGTTTAAAATTATGGATATATATTAAAATCATAGTTCAAAACGATGGTTTTTGCCATACCTTTAACAGGCTTTAACACTGGCGTGTTTATTTTTGATAGGGGATGATTTTATTATTTCATAGTATAATTCCTCAATAAGGAAATGATGTATCTATTATTTTCGAGATACCTACAGTATCAACCATTTCAAAAGCTTTAACTGTTGTTTTGTGAAAACTTTTTATATAGTACTTTGGAGACTAGTTTCGAAGTCGTGACAGTTTTCAGACGTCCGTGACTGGCATCGCCTCAGCCATTTTGTACAGCCGCGTTAAGAGCAAACGTCACCCAGCGTAAAAATCAACAAAACAAATCATGCAGTGATATCATAAAGAGATACCCAAAAACGCTGGCTACGCTAACAGGACTCAGAGTTCAGCATGAGCTAAAGCTTAGGTACTACTTTCCCAAGCGCTTATCATGATGAGTCGTACCAAAACAGCGTGTCTTTATATAATCTCTATATTGCACCAAACCTGAGTTCTACTAGGTACAGCCGAGCCAGTGTCAGCTCAGTGTCAGCTCTATCTTGGATACTGCTCACCCACGAACTCACCGTGACGATTTCTTTAATTACGATGATAATTTGTTTGTTATTTTTCGAAATACATTAACTTTAATGACAATTGGCGTTCATTAATTTTTAATGGTTAATGACAATTAACCTTTTGACTGTGTAATTTTTGTTAATTACCGTTCGGCCAATACTCCTAGGCATTTCTTGCAGCCAATCAATAAATAATATCCTAAAACATCTGGACGACCGAGCTTCGCTCGGTTCTATTTTATTATATCACGTCTTTAGAAAAAAAAAACTTATAAATACAAGAACAAAAAAAAAACGAAACAAAAAATTAAAACTTAATTTCTGGCCGGGATTCGAAACCCTGACACCTGCAATCTGTCTGCGAACATTAGACCGACCTCGTACGACTGAGCTAAGCGCAGCCGATGTGCGCGGGGCGAAATTAACGACCATATTTAACGTTTACTAACGCGAAAGAAAAACTCATTAAAACTCCATAATTCGCCGTTTTCCGGGACCTAAGGCTACGCTAGATCGATTTTCCAACCCCGAGAACCCCTACATAACAAATTTCAGCGAAGCTTATCTTCGGGTGGCCGTCCACCCGTGTGACAAATCTCAGCGCGCTAGGACCATTTTGAAATTTTTCAAAAAAAAAGTCAGCCATATTGATTTTTTTAATGAAACTTTTTCTACTTAAAACCCTGTATGACATTTGGTCGAGCAGCCCCGGCTATCTCTTACCGTTTAAAAATTGCCATACAAAACAAAAGTGGCCAGTTTTCTCACATTTGTAGTATTTTTCAATTTTTTTTATTTCATTCCAATCAAGGCCTCTTGGAGATTCTACAACAAAAATTTGAGCACTCTACGACAAAGTTGAAAAATCTTCAAAAAAAGTCGGCCATTTTGAAAAAAAAACATGGCGGCGTCAAAAACTGCCCAGGGTCCTCTATGACATTTTGTTCGAGCACCCCCCGGCTATCTCCTGCCGTTTGGCCAGACCGTTCAACATTTTTTTACCCGGAACCGGTAGACCGACGGTCGGATTTTTCCGGGGTCGCAAGATCAACCTCTATACTACCACAGCCACACCAAATACTGCCACCTGCAAAATCTCCTGGCTATTTTTGGAAAAATGTCAGTCGGGTTGCAGCTTTATATTATATAGAAAAATAGAATAGAATATAGAATTGATAAATAAATGAATATACAAGAATTGCTCATTTAAAAGTATATGATATTCTTAAAGAAAATATATAAGTTATATTTAACCAAATTAACATGCAAAGAATTAAGTTATTTTATTTCATCTTTGTTTTAACGACAGGTAGGATAGGATAAGATTGGCTTAATAGTAATTTGAGGAAAGATTTCGTTTAATTTTTATCTAAAAAACCGGCCAAGAGCGTGTCGGGCCACGCTCAGTGTAGGGTTCCGTAGTTTTTCGTATTTTTTTCAAAAACTACTGAACCTATCAAGTTCAAAACAATTTTCCTAGAAAGTCTTTATAAATTTTTTTTTTCATATTTTTTAAACATATGGTTCAAAAGTTAGAGGGGGGGACGCACTTTTTTTCCTTTAGGAGCGATTATTTCCGAAAATATTAATATTATCAAAAAACGATCTTAGTAAACCCTTATTCATTTTTAAATACCTATCCAACAATATATCACACGTTGGGGTTGGAATGAAAAAAAATATCAGCCCCCACTTTACATGTAGGGGGGGGGGGTACCCTAACAAAACATTTTTTTCCATTTTTTATTTTTGCACTTTGTTGGCGTGATTGATATACATATTGGTACCAAATTTCAGCTTTCAGCTTTACTGAGATTATCCGCGGACGGACGGACGGAGACGGACGGACGGACGGACGGACGGACGGACTATACATGGGAAACTATAAGGGTTCCTAGTTGACTACGGAACCCTAAAAACACTACGTGACGTCACGCGAGGCAAGTCCATTGGGCGTTTAGTGTTTTGTATTCGATATCAGTTATATGACTTCACCATGTTAAATATTGCCGGTTATAAAAAGTACATCCTGTATTTTGCTTTATAATCCTGTATTTTCTACATATAAATTCCTCACCATTTTACGATATAATATGATCTCGTACCAACGTCGATCCCCACATGTACTTCAAAATAAAATATGAATAATCGGCGGCGCGTGTGTTAGCTCATTGAATTATATATATTTTATGTATGTGGATTCATATTGAAAGATAAGCGCTCAGCTACCTGCATAGTGAGTGACACGCTTAAATATAAGTCTAAAGTACTTAGATGATAAATCGCATTATTTTATTTGGCAGTAGTAGTAGTAGATTCCACGATGTATACTAAATTTATTATTTATAAATTAAATTATTTACTGACGCATGTGGAAAATAGGTATATTAAGTTAAAATTGTTACTCTAGTAGTCTTATCAAATACAACCCTTTCAGGTTTAGCATTAAATAGCGTGATGCGTACAGTTGAAATAAATTTTGGCGTTTTGTACACAACATGCGGTTTGTCGAATGTCGAGAGAGGTCATTGCCCTTCCCCGCTGCCGCGCCACGGCCGCGCGGTCGGTATCATAATACCTACACTACCCGCGTCACTGCGCTCGCTTGACTAGATCGAACGCAAATATTAATACCGTATTATTTTTCGAAGCATTCTATTAAACTTACCCAAATTCACGTATCTTATTTATCTTGTCTTTTTAGTTAATAAGATAAGAACTCTAGTAACTTTAATATTTTTTTGGAATGGTAAAAACCTATTTTTGCTAAATTATCGCAAATTTTATCAAGCACTGGAGTAGGAAAACACAATTTCAGTTTATTGATATATTTAAAGGAGGCAATGCGACGTTTCTTATTTTTTTTAACATGAATATTTTTTTGTGTCTGTTTCGCTAGGTATGACAAATTGTCATATAGCACTCGAGTAAATTGACCCAAACTACGTATACACGCTAAAAATATCATTCTAAATGCAATACAGTTACATTTTTTCTCTCGAATATTTTTTTTACCACATTAGGTCAAATTAAAAATTATAACCACAAATTACCAAATTACTAAAAAAGCACCTTAGGAATGTGACCCAAAACGAAATGTTAAATTTATATGTTATCAATGTATTTATAAACGAAAACAAAATCGACTTTAATATTTTTTTAACTTAGGGCCCAAAATATAGCCAGCGCCGCAGGACTACTTTAGTTTGATTTGAGACTAGCGGTGAGTAAACGTGGCGTCGAACGAAACAAATACGTCGAAAACATTCTGCACCACAACCACAATGAAGTAAGTTTTTTTCTTTTAATTTAGTGCTTCCAATTTTACCGATTTTAAAATTTAAGTAATGTCACGACGCTTAAGTATTTATTTACAGGCAATCGTACAGTCCAAGGTCAAATAAGGACGCGACGCCGCTATTAGCAAGAGCGAGAGAGCTGAATAACTTTCTCATTCTAACAAACATCAGCGTCCTTATTTGACCTTGGTTTGGTACGGTCATCCCATCTGTAAGCACTTTTGTGAGATGGACTTCCGAGCAAACCGGTTAACCGAGTTTTGTTGTTAAAAACCGGTTTTTATAGTCTCTAACCGGTTAATAACCGAAACTGTATTTATTTCTCAAAATTTGGAAAATTAGCATAAAGAGTTAAAAATACGTAATTATTCTAACATTTGTAATAATAAAGATTTATTATTTGACCTTGGTACAACATCTCATCTGTGTGATTTTATTTTGAATGCACAAACGCTCACAGACTATACTACATTTCTACAGCATTATACATTTATACAATACAGTAGAGTCCGGTTAGTATATTACGACTCTGCATAGAAACGTCCAACCTTTACAACGACATAAGCACAGGTATTTTTTGATTTACAGTTCCGGATAGTTGAAACACATCCGTTTATCGAAAATTCCGATTTTAACGACCAGATATATTTTTGGACGACACATTTTAGATATCCGTCCTGGTCAAGTTTTGCAACGACGAGCGACAACGTTTTTAGTTTTACTATAAATTGAGAAACAAATATGTTAATTCATTAAGTTAGACACTCCTCGGATTCAGGTAGTGCCTATTTTATGACCAAAGGGTTGCATCCAGGGCTAGTTAGAGCGAGATAGTGTAGTTTTAACCCGCTATTATATAAATATATAATCATTTTAAAGTAAATATTTGTTGTAGAAAGTTTTGTTTGTGATAATTTGTGTTTTGTTTTGTTTTAATTGGAAATTACACATAAATCAGGTTTGTAATAGGCTTCGGTCAGTTTTAGGTCAATTCTATCACTTAAACAATATATTAAATAAACGCACCCTGTACATGGTTTACTATGCCCTTGCTGATTCATTGTTAAGTTACGGATTAAGTTGTTATGGACTCACTTTTAAAACTTACATAGATCAAATTAAACAGTTGCAGGTTGAAATACTTAGTAAATAAAAAGACAAAGTATGATTGTAGAAATAATTATGAAAAATTGTTTCAAGCTTGTAAAATCCTTCCGATTTCATGTAAAGCAGAATATCTTAATGCTATACAATATTACTATACTCAGGACTATAAAATCGAAAGACCGGCTAATCGCTATAATACTAGGTTATCTAAGAAAAGAACATTATGTCAAGGTACAGCAAAAAATTATTATGGTCAAAGAACTATGGAATATGTAACACCTAAAATTTGTAACAAATACCCTCTTTTACTGGAGAAAAATAAATTAAAAATAGGCAGTCTTAAGACAAAACTTAAAGAAATAATGTTAATAAAAAAAAAAAAAAATTACTAGCCGGGAGTTGAGTGTTATGCTCGAATACTGAAGGACAATTTTATTAAACATAAATAAATAACATTAGGTAGGTACCTACATTATTAATATTAATATTTTATTGGCGTTATTTATGCTCAATTTATTAGATAGAACTTAAATTTCAGTAACAATCTAAATTAATCGGTATTAAAGCGGCATAAACCCAAAATTTTACTTCTTTTCTCATAGCACTGAATATTTTACGCATAAAGTCAAGTTCAGAAGCAAATCGTAGTATTTGGTATTACATTCATTCACAAGCATAACGTCGTAGTTACTTTATAGTCTTTATACACTTTTCACAAAGACGTGTGCACATTTTACTAAACTCTAAGTCTATTACCACTTACCACAAAATCAAAAGATTTGAGAAGCAAATGTATGGAAAATGATGTATATAAAACAATGATTTATTTTTTTACAAAAAATTAAGGTGTAGGTACATGTAGGTACCTAGGAATAAATCATAAAATCTGTCTTTTTGGGCTAGCTTGGATATCTTTTGTCCCTACTCGAGTCTGATAAAGGTAATTCAATACCTATTTCTTTTATTACAGTTATGTGAACAAGACGTTATGCAATTCTTGTAAATTATTACTTTTTTATATTATTTCGATGCTCAATGGATAGAAAAATAACTTTAACGTACAGAAAACTGGCACTAAAGCCTCGTTTGTATCGTTAACTGTAGTTCGAAATACCTTGCAAGACCGATTTTGACGCAAAATGGGCTTTCCTGTAAAATTACTAAAATGAAAATTTCAGTGTTATATGCCTTTCAGGTACGGAGTTATTGTCTTAAACGTCGATTTATAACAAATTTCAGTTTAAAATTGTATTATTTTATCAAAAATCTACCAGAAAAGCAAACCAAAAAAATTTGTTCAATTCCGGAACTAGTTCCGGAATTCCGGAATTGAAGTCCAATCTCGAAAACCAGTTCCGGAATTGAAAACCGTCCAATATTGCAAGCCCTAAATATATATATATATGTGTGTGTGTGTGTGTGTGTGTGTGTGTGTGTGTGTGTGTGTGTGTGTGTGTGTGTGTGTGCGTGCGTGCGTTCGTGCGTGCGTACGTGCGTGCGTGCGTGTGTGTGTCTGTGTAATATACACTACTTTCCCATTAATTGTGACGTTTTAAATTAAAAGGGCTCTCATCGTTGGTACTGTAGATAGTCAATTACCATAGAAATTACATCAGCTACTATCAACAATGGACCTTTAGGGTCAGTTGGACCAAACCGTCTGTCACCGTTAAAGCATTCGTTAAATTTTATTGTATGGACAGTTCCATAGGCGTCTGCTGCGTGAAGATGATGTGTGTGTCAAATGTGGTTGATGCAACTGGCCCTTAGTCTAAAAACGTCACAATGAAAGATGTGAAATGTGCAATTAGTCACAAAAATAAATTGTTTTTAGTATTCAACACTCCCGTGTCCCAGAACTCGAAGAATCCCAATTCATCCAATGTTCTTATACTGCTGCGAGTGAAAGGGGTTCTAATGATGATATTTATGACTTGATCGATGCACAGAATGAGCCACTGAGTAAGACTTACCTATACTAAACCTTCATAAACCTAAATACTGAAACTCTGCCCGGTGGTTCGGTGTTAGGGCTTGCAATTATCCGTCCAATTCGAAATCCGGATGATTCGACTCGATATTTGAAAATCCGGATATTCGGATAAAACGGATATTTCGAATATTTTTTATTTTATTTAATAAATCTCATAATTAGTAACATAATTATGTACTACGATACGAAAAAAACGCCGTAGGAAATTGTTATTTTATAATCAGGCTTCAGCTGTTGTTCGTAACCTTAATGTTAGGTTAGGTTACTTAGTTATTTCATTCTTGCCTTTATGTAATTTTGACTAATATTTGATATTAATGAATTTTAATGCTAGAGACATAATCTGATTGCCATATGAGGCAAAACGTCATGTTGTGATCGTTTAGATCGAATATTACCTAAAAAAGGTATTACCTACCTACTCCTTGTTTAAATATCAGATTGCATTTACGAGGTTTTCATTGCCGATTTATTCAAATGCAAAAAGAACTATGACATATTACAAACACCATTTAGCTTTGTTAAATAACAAGGCTGAATGATCTTTCTCTCTAATAATTTTCACCTCTTATCTTTGATGACTTCGTGACTCCATTCCAGTTACACTTGGGACTCTCGGGTAGACGTTCTTAGCCAGAGGGCCTTACGTTACGTATACAGCGAAAAAGTTTTGGTGTTGCAACACTTGCAACCTATTTTGAAAGGATAAAATGTAAAAGCGTATCTGCTTAACTACTTCATCTTGTTCTGCAGTTCAATACTAAACAGGTCTTCCGCCGCGGGATACATAGAAGACTTCTTTTTGTCAGAAAATTTGAACAGTTTTAGTTCTGTTAGCAATTTATTTATTTATTTATAATGTATTCGGATGCTAACAATAATGAAAGTGCAGCGTTTGATACGGTACTCAGTGTCACTTGATTGATTGAGTTAAATTTATATACATTTACATGAGATTATCCACAAATATTCATGAAAAAAACCCTGCCTGCTAAGCCGCGGTCCCGGCGGATTCGAATCCCGGTAAGGGCATTTATTTGTGTGATGAGCATAGATATTTGTTCCTGAGTCTTGGATGTTTTCTGTGTATATAAGTATGTATTTATCTATATAAGTATGTATTTATATCGTCGCCTAGCACCCATAGTACAAGCTTTGCTTAGTTTGGGGCTAGGTTGATCTATGTAAGATGTCCCCCAATATTTTTGTTTATTATTTATTTACTTATTAAATAAGGTAGTAGTGCCACTCAAGGAGTAATTTTTGATATAAATCGCTTTAATATCGTAAATGTGTTAATTTTACTTTAAAATTTGTTTTCCAAATGAGCTTCTTAAAAATTGCAATGGTATTTCTGTCATATTTAAAAATATTTTAAGCGGGTTACTCACGTATTAAGTCGATATAGCGTTCGACATGTTTCGGCTCAATTTCGAGAGCCTTTCTCAAGAGTAGCGACACCCCGCCTTTACATGTCGAGAGCGCGACGCATACAATATTGCGACGCTTAAAATATTTTTAAATATGTATGAGTCTCACGGGAGTTTTATGGTATTTCTGTCATTCACAATATTCGAATTATTCGTTTTATCCGGATTTTAACGTGCAAATTATCCGAATTTCAAAATCAGCGGATATCCGGATTACAAGCCCTATTCGGTGTCACTCCTAAAGTAGGTACTTACAGGTGACCGTACCGACATATCGATACCTTTGGGTTCAATTGGCGTAAAGGACAAAATGCAGGTTTTCAGGAGAAGCAAAAAACAACTTTTTTTTTAGAAAAATGTTTATATCTTTTTTGTTTTTTGACCTATATTTGTGACGTATATAGAAAAATATGTAGATTTTTAGTATCCTTAACCTAGTGTAGCAACCGTAGTGATAAACTAAACGGTTTAGAAGTTAGATGGTTGTAAAGGACACGTCAAAATGCTATGGACGTCCTTTACACCCACGATTTTTTTGAACAATTAGAGTTGATAGGGTCGTAAATGACGGTCTTAGATGATTTTTATACAAATTCGGGGCGTAAATGTAACCGGAATGGTACAAATGGCAACTGTTTTTAGCTTAGTTTACAATTGAGAAACTTGAAAAATGTATAAAAACGTAGTTAATATGGCATAGAATAGCCACATTAGTGTTACAGTGTATATTTATCTAAATATTTAGCAAAGACAAAGAACAAGACTATTTTATATCTAGTTTTGCAATAAAGAAACAACATTTGCTTAAAAACTATCTAATATTTTGGAAAGTTATTATTTTAGTACTCGCCGCTGTCTCAATAAGTTACGCATTCAGTATTTAATTCTAGCAGGGAAACGCTTTCGTAGTTTAAGTAAATATAAAAACACTAATGGTAATCACGTAAACTTTAATCAACTGTGAACAGTAGACTATATTAATACGACAGTAATTTTAAGTCTAAAGTAGAAAGAAGTTCTAAGAATAACTAAGAGTAAAAGTATCACTATCACTATCACTACATAGTATAAAACAAAGTCGCTTTCTCTGTCCCTATGTCCCTATGTATGCTTAAATCTTTAAAACTACGCAACGGATTTTGATATGTTGATTCATATTTTTGATAATTTTAAAACAGAAGATTGTTATTTAGTCTTAAACCTGTTAAATAAGAATAATCTTAATTATGAGTTCAATCCTAGAAATATTATAGTCAATGCTTTAAGTACCTGGGTACATAGCCAAGTCACCAAACGCTAACGCTCATTCGCTAGCGAAACGCACCTGTTATTGTCGCACTAAATGTTAGTATAGTCTACTGTTAAAGTTTACTGCCGGCGTAGCTGAATGGCAATCGTCGACGCCAGACGCCGACAAAAATGCAGTCTGGTGCAATACGCAAGAGTGATAAAGATATATAGCTACGAAATAGATATTATCGTGAGCGTTTGTGCATTTGGATACCCTGATTACCATAGTGTTTTTTTTAATTACCTACATCTCGCCGCAGTATAATAATACTACGAAAGCGTTTCCCTGCTAGAATTAAAGACTGAATGCGTAACCTACTGACTATTCAGACAGCGAATACTAAAAAAATAACTTTGAATTTGTTGCCAAAGTATTAGATAGTTTTTAAGCAAATATTGTTTATTTATTACAAAACTGTATATAAAATATTAGTCTTGTTCTTTTTTTTTGCTAAGATAGCTTAGATAAATAATACACTGCATTAAACTAATGCAGCTATTCTATGCCATATTAAGTACGTTTTGATACATTTTTCCAGTTTTTAATTGTAAACTTAGCACAACATTTGTACCATTTCGGTTACAATTACGCCCCGACTTTGTATAAAAATCATCTAAGACCGTCATTTACGACCCTATCAAATCATGGGTGTAAAGGACGTTAATAGTATTCTGACGTGTCCTTTACAACCATCTATCTTCTAAATCGTTTAGTTTATCGCTACGGTTGCTACACTAGGTTAAAGATACTCGTAATCTGCATATTTTTCTTATACACGTCACAAATATAGGTCAAAAAAACAAAAAAAGTGGGTTTATCTTTCTCTTGGAAACCTGCATTATATGTCCTTTACGACAATTGAACCCAAAGATATCGATTACAGTTGCGGATAAAATATTTTTAGTGCTGGTCGTAAAGGACGAAGAACAAAAAAACTTGTCCTTTACGCCCAACTTTATCACACCACTATAGAAAGTGATCCTTAGAAAGTAAGGGCTTAAAGGGCAACAATATATATCAAGGTGACTTACGACTATATATTTATTTGTAGATTTCCTTTACGACACAAATAATAATTTATAATTAATGACTTGATATTTACGCCCCTTCAGAAAAGCTATTTTTGCAAGTCCATAGTAGAAAATCTTGGTCGTAAAGGCAACTTTTTAAGAGATATCGAAATTTTAACTACACAGATCGATAGCGCTTAAAATTCTGAACAAAACTGTATATATAACTAATTTTCGCCAAAATGTCCTTTACGCCAATTGAACCCAGAGGTATCGAATTATGTCAATTAGGGACGCTGTTATTTGTAAAAAAATGAGAAAGCCTTATACGGTCAACCGGGGTGGCTTTAAAACGCAGGGGTGACTTTGAAAATTTAGTTTTAAAGTCATACTGTAAGTAAATTCGCGATTTTCTATGGTAGATTTACAAGAATATTTATTGATCTATTATCTATCTACTAGTTACATGAACAGTTTCAGTAAATAATGAATGATGTTAATTTTAAAGCCGTTCAAATACCATCAAAGTAACCCCAAATTTTCCTAAAGCCACCCCGGTTGACGTAGCTCTCCCGCTCTTACAATCCCGTACTTGTTGGACCTTGGTCGGTTTGGTCGTCTGTAGACAGTGTAGACACTAATACACTCGCCAACTACAGTTGTGTATTCCATGTAGATACACCAAGGGCCCAATTCTCAAAAGCTTTGTAACTTATTGTAATAATTTTCTAGAAATGTAAGTACTTATGCAAAATAAATAAAATATTTTTATTGCAGATAAAAGCTTTGACATAGATGATGAAGATCTAGTCTTCAAAAAAATATATATAGAGAAAAAACTACCCCATATCCAAGCGATTCTGATGACCTTGAGTTGGATGTAAGTGCTTATAGTGTGAGAAAGCTGTATAAAATATAATCTGCACTAATTTGTATAAATATGTGTGTTACTTAATCTGTGTGAATTTGTAATAGTGATATGTTTTTAAATGTTTTTAAGGACCAAGATGCAGTCCTTGAGAGAGCACAATCCATGCAATCCATTTATAGTGAACCGGAACCGGACGCGATGTGCCCTTGTTCATGCAAGCGTAATATAGTTGCAGTCGTTATAAGAAAAAAGTTAGAACAAGTTCCCGAAGAGAATTTACGGGCTTGTTTAGAAGATCTCGAAAATACAATAGAAAAATATTATTAAATGTGTATCAAGATTATGTGTACTCTATCATAATTATAGCTTCAGTGTAAAAGTCAATCATATTTTGGTACATTCGTTAGTGAAATATCGTTATAAAATAAGGGTTATTCCACTAGTCAGAGTTACCACTAAGTTGTTACCAGTGGTAACTACAATGTTATTTTCCCATAGGTAATTACTGGAAAGATTATATCATAAGATTCAAAAGTTTTGTTTTATTTTATACACATGTAAAGCATGACCAGAAATATATGACTACGCGCCATGTAGCGGAATTTCATTAAAACTATATAGTCATCATACTATACTGAACTGTCACTCCATACATCAGAATAACAGCGCACTCCTGCCTGACAATAGTTATTTATATTTCTGGTCAGGCTTTAGTTTCTTAACCATACTTACCATATCCAACGCGATCAATGTTATTTTCACCAAATCTAATGGCAACAGCTGAGACTGTTTCCTCACCTTTAATTGATTGGCCTCAATGGCCACTGCGTAAGAGTCGTTAGAGGTGCACATTGAATTAGAGCACACAAATATTATTTCAGTAGTTGCCTAATATCAAGGACGATATATACCGGGACTGACAAAGCCCATACAAAAGTTTACCCCTGAAATGTCCCATACATTTCCGAGCGATTATTTCCGAAAAAATTAACAATATCAAAAAATGTTAGTAGTAAACCCCTATTCATTTTTTAATACCTATCCAACAATAGGTATAAACATAAACATAAACATAAACATAATTTTTATTGAAAACAAGTATTGCATATTTACATTACATCCAACAAATACTTAAAATTATCGATGGTTTACATTTGCCTGAACTAGGGAAACCCTGTGTTTCAGGCGAGAGGTACGGCAAAACAAGGTTCAAACTTAATTTAATTCAATTTTAATGTTCACTTACAAAATGTATTTATTTATCATTTATCAGACGTCAGGGTTGAAATGAAAAAGAAATCTCTCCCCACTTTACGTGTAGGGGGGGCGGGCACCCTAATAATGTTCTCATGCAATGATTAGTTGGTTTCGATTTAGCTTAATATATTTTTTGTTCTTATTTATGGTGTCTGTATTTAGCTCTGCCGTGAAAAATATTTAAAGAAATAAGGAGGCCGTTTCATCATCGCCACCAGTACAAAACAAGGTCCCACGTAAGAAGAAAATAAACATCGACGACTTCGATACAGGCACAAGCTTCATGAATTTTAGGCTGTGTGGAAGTAGCAAGTCTTCAAACCTAGCTTATTAAATTGTCATTCTCTAAAACCATGCTTTAATTTTCTACAAATATTAACGCGAAACGAAACCCAATACTCGCTGTCCCGATTATACATTACGTCGGCACATTATTGCCATATGAAAACGATTTGTAGCGACACTCTTCCAGGGTCAAATAAAAACTTGTCAGGCTTTAGTTACTAAAAAAATCCGGATTTAATCCGGAGTTCGGATTTTGCCCTAAAAATAATCCGAAAATCCGGATTTTATATTATTGCAATCCCTAGGTATAACCCAAATAACCCAATCCTTTCAGAAAATATTTACTTTATCACAAAATTATTTTAAACTTTCTTTTTGACATCGAAAAGGCTTTAGTTTTTTACATACCGAATAACTTTATTTCGGTATCATGATTCCTTTTAAGATAATTACATTATGTATAAGGTAAGGAATAATATTTAGAATACCTAAAATATGACAAATTTGCATTCTATTCAAATCTGTACGAGTATACTTCACGGAGTCCAAAACTATACGCAAATCAGAAGTCCAAAACTAGAAAAATATAGATAGAGAGCGATTGCGGGCGCCGGTCGGCTCGAGCGCGAGTACTTGCGCCGCCGGCGTACGCGTCTGTGTGCGTGCGCCACGCGCACACACAACTTTACTATACAGGGCCTCTCTGTGGGTTCCGCCCCCGTCAGCGCGACGGCGATAAAGTCCTAAAAATCTGAATTCGTGCTTGCCTCCTGTATCGTCTTAATCCTTTAATGATTCTGTTAACGTGAACCTTTAAGTAGACAGGTTTTATGAAGACAATTGGCCGGTGAGCCCTACAATTTTAAAATTTGCCGCCCTTTATACATGGTGTATATTCATGCTGTTTCTTCCTATCCTAATAGTTTCAATATCCAGCATACACTATCACTGCACGTTCGCTGTTTATACGCCGAAAGTTGCAACTCAAGTAAATGAAGTAAACAAAACAAACAAAACAACCTACCTTCACCTTCATTGCC
Organism: Leguminivora glycinivorella; assembly: GCF_023078275.1. Classification (NCBI taxonomy): domain Eukaryota; kingdom Metazoa; phylum Arthropoda; class Insecta; order Lepidoptera; family Tortricidae; genus Leguminivora; species Leguminivora glycinivorella. The sequence continues at coordinate 9,487,901 of NC_062981.1, forward strand.
GGCCGCGGCCGGCCGGCTAACCGAAACAGAAATATAAATGAACTTCGTGTGAAAAAGAGACAGCGAAAGGCGGCTCGTGCGTCGGCGAAAACGCTCGGCTCCGGCGCTCGCTACAGTCGCTATACCTACTCCCGCGCGGCTCGGAACGAAATAATATTGGTTTTAGGAACGCTAAAATTCTGTTCGTTCATTTAAACGTTACTGTAAGGAACTGTTCTTTGAGGGAACGAAATAAGAACCGAAACCGAAATTATTTTGTTCCCACTGAACAAAATTTATAATGAACCGTTCGTTTAGGGAACGATATAAGAACCGTAACCGAAATTATTTTGTTCCCATTGAACAAAATTTATAGGTAACGGTTTAAGAACGATATCAAATGGTATTTGGGAACGGGTTCCGATCCCTGCCAGGTACTGTACATAATAAAAATGATGATATGAAAAGAACTGATCAAATCATATTTTGGTTACAGGCAGGAAGGAGTTGTTTCACTCGACATAGACATATCTAATCTGGAAATAAATCAATGTGAGATGCCAACCAACGATAATCAAATATATTCCTTTCACGGCACTCATAAATGTCACAACGAAACCACCTTTGTAAGTCTTTCGCGAATATTACATGTAACTTGACATCATGAAATTCGATTTGGAAGAGTGCTTTGCTTTGTAGCACTTAGTAATATTTAAAAAATGGTTTTAGTGTGATTACAAGCCAAATCGGGAAGTTGGAGTGAGGCATGCTGGTTGGGCTCGAGGGTCGTACGTATGCCGTTGCCGAGACGGATATTACTCAACGCATCATCCTGATGGATTCAATGGTTCACTTGTTGAAGGTAATTATTTTTCTAGTTTTGAATACTCGTCTGAGCCATGTTGATAAACGGCTTAAACTGAAATTAGAACTTTAAAGAAATTTGGTCTACCTATAGATGTTAAGATTCGGTCATTTTGGCTGTCCTTTGTATTATATTCTTTGCTTGTCTGTGTATAATTTACGACGAATTCTTGAATAGGTACCTACAATCTTTTCAGATATAACATTAATTTTGTTTTTGATGTCACAGAATCAAAGTTCATTAGAATTCAGTGAACAGTGAAATTAGTTTTGACTATCGCTTGATTAACAAAATTAGAATAACGAACAGTAGAGGTAAAATAATCTTGATCTGAACATTCTAAAACGAACAAACGAAAAAAAGTGACTCACTATGCGATCTCTACTTCTTTTTTCAACTGTCAAAACAAACGGCGCTTAGAAGTTTGCGTACATTTTCAGCCAACATATTATATTTTGCTAAAGCATGACGGATGCTTTATCCACGTGGATAAGTGGGCCATTTTTTTCAAAGTTGTCCACCCCGTTTTTGGCTTGTCCCATACTTTTGATATAATATTTAGCGTATTTAAAGAGTCTAAACTAATGAAGACTATTTTTTATTCGAACCCAAATTTAGTTGACAGTAATTTACAATATTCATTTAAATTTTTATTATAATTATGTATTTGTTAAAAATTATAATGTGATAAAAAATGGGCAAGTTTTTGCTGTCCTACGTCAAATATCGTTTTTGTTATGGATTTTATTCTATAACTAATTGTACTAAATATTGATGACGGCATAATTTGAAAAGATTGAGTCATACGCTATTATGTTATAAAATATTTCATGTTAATAAATAAACGTACTATTTAAAATTAAGTATAATTTGCCGAGACGGAATCTGGTAATTGTGGAATTTTCCATTCCGAAACCGCAGAATGACTGTTAAAATTAAAAGAAAGTTCCTAACATTTGGTAACATTTTATCCAGCTTGGCAAAATCAATTTAAAACTACTCAATACCGTCATCTTGCATTTGCCAGTTGCCGCCAAACACGCATCAAAGTAGCTCGTACTCAGGGGTAACATTTTCTCATTCCACCTTCCGAAACCAAATTTGCGGGTAAATACGTAATATGCAACCTTTTAACATCGATTCCTAAAACAAAGCACTAATATTGAAACCAAATAAGCCAATTAAAAACAAGATTTGTGATTATTTAATAAATAATTAAGTAAAATATCGCCGGAGGTAGCGTTCCGTTACTTCCGATCCGATACCAGATCGTTGGTTTCGTATAGGCGGAAAGAAAAACGTATCGGAATGGAAGTATAAAGCGGTATTCATGTGGTTTTAATGTGATGTTTTAGTTTAATTTGATTGCGGGAAATAAAAGAAAAACGTATGGGATTAAAACTAACTCATTTAAAATATGGTAATCAATCACGGATTACACACTCCGGTTGTTTTAGTCATTATGCGCGATTTGCTTTGGAGGTCTTAGGTACCCACGTTCAAGTGTAGACGAGACCTTAGCTTTCATCCGTTACCCATACAGTCAGATCCGTTACTGTCCCATGTTTCAAATAGTTTTATTTGCAAAAATTAAATACAATTTATTATTAAACTACGTTTCCGTTATTTTATATTGAAATAGTAACGTTTAAACTATTGATTACAAGTGATGGCATCCTATAAACTTGTGAAACAGTATAGTAATCTTAAAAATTCTCCTCTATTTTGTACTGAAAGTAACGGAACGGATATATATAGCGGTTTAAAAAATAGTAATCCGCATTTATGTGAAAATTAAAGTGAAATTTCTTCATTTGTGATTTTAGAATGAATAATAAACATATTGTAAAATTCCCAAACCTATTATATTTACATTATCTGCGATTAAATTTGGTTGCGGAACGGAACACTCGCTTCTCCTCAACTCAACAAAAACATATTTTTTTTATTAATTACTTAAAAGTCAAGTGAACCTTCTATATTTTATATAAATTCATTTATTAAAGAATCTATAAAAATAGCTTTTAATAAATTTCTATCGGTTTCATTTTCATATCAACTTTTTTCGGGGTGGACAACTTTGAATAAAATGGCCCAAGTAATAAAATTGGCAGCATGATACGCCGGCTGATATTATATAATTTAGTTGTGATAGTTTATTAGAATTATATAATAGTAAATTCGATTTGACTATCACCTCCTTATTTAATTAGAATCTGAATCGATAAACCGTAAATTCTTTTGAACGAATATTTACTTGACATCACTATGCGATCTCTACTTTTTTTTTCAACTGTCAAAACAAAGGGCAGCAGTAGGCAGCAGCAAAGTTTGTTCATTATTTTCAGCCGGTGTTTTACTTAAGTTTTTATCTGACGAAAAAGGTTTTCATAGAAATTATAAACTTAAACGAATGAAAAAAAAACACATCGAACTAAAGCAGGCAGCAAGTATTTTATGCACACTTTCTTATTAATTTAATTTTGAAGTGATTAGGTATGCGTTTATTTTTATTTTATTAAGTAGGTAATTAGGTATATTTTAATAAAAAGCAGTGAAAAACTGATTATAGCCTGTATCCAGTGATCATTAAGAAAGTAATTATAGCCGAGTTGTAGATATGATGTGCTTGTCTAGGTAGTCCATTTTTAATGAAAGACACTGTATTTTACTGAGATTTTGAATTAAGTATCGGGCACAATATTTTTAATTAACTTACGATTTTTTGGTTTAATTTCAGTTGCTTATCAAGAATACAAGGAGAACAACGGCTTGGAAAACTGGAGTGAACCCTACCAATGCCTGCAATGTCAGCCTGGCTGCGAAACATGTCGGGGACCGGAGCCTTGCCTTGCTACTTACAACTGGCCATTCCGGTGAGTCTTAATATTATGTATTTACAAAAATATTGATTTTTCTGCCTGAAAATTCAAGAATTAGGTACTTATTTCTCTGAAATCAAGGTAAAACAGGGCCTACATATGATATTCTCATTTTTATTTATTAGTTAATTAGGTATTCTATTTGTTTTTATTAACTACAAATGAAGCCTTTATTATTTCTTGTACCACATATATTGGCACTGAAGACAAGTTTCTCTATCACTCCCACTTTCCATCACACCGTCTGTTTCTGCCGAAAAATTGTCATAAAATAATTAACTTTGATTTAAATATTAAAAGTTCAAAGTAGCGGGATACCGCTAGGAAGATCATCATAAATATTGAAAGTTTAATGCCATATGTTAGAATCCTTATCAAACACAGACAAAGGGTTAAATGTGGATAAGCTATTCATGAGAGAGATATGACAGACATAGCTATTTTTTGGGCCTTTGCTATCACCGCACCTTTGCTATAACTGCACCAAGTGCTATCAGACTGTCATATGAGGTACAGTCACCGGCATAAATGAGTGATGATTTCTGTACCTTGTCACTTTAACGCAGTGTTTGAAATGTCATACGAAATTGTCAAACTATTAAAAGTGACAAGGTACAGAAATCATCACTTTTTATGCCGGAGACTGTACTTAAATCGTAAATGTTTTACTTATTATTTTCAGGATATCCCTCCTGGTGATCTCGGTGAGCTGTGCTTTCATGACGGTGCTGCTGACAATATACACAAGACATCACCGACGAGTCAAGGTGTTCCGTGTTGCCAGCCCAGTGTTCCTTTCCATCACACTGCTTGGCTGCGCTTGCATGTACATGGAGGTAAGAGGTTATGGAGGTAATTTAGATGTACCTAAGGACCTAGGTTTTAGGCAACTAACAATTTTATTGAGATAAAGAATGGGGCCTCCCATGAGCCGTGGCAAATGCCGGGATAACGCTAGGAGGATGATTGATGGAAGAATGGGGCCTCTAAATTCTAAGTACCAAAACAAGTGCCTAAAGGCCTTAAGTGTCTAAATCTAGATCTGCTTTGACTATTAAAATAAACAACTAGTTTTAAACTAGGTACTTTTACTACTTAAGTAGCGTAATAATTTTATGTGGCTGAGCTGATGATGGAAGGTCAACTCCTCAAACTGTACATATATTTAGGTACTTTTACTACTTAAGTAGCAACTTGTGGCTGAATTACATATCAAGGAAGCTTTTAATTGCCAACCATAATACTGCCCCACCATAAAGGATAAGGGAGGTGATCACTTTTGATAAACCAAATACGATCAGCTGGAGCATTCCATTCCATTCCATGAGAATATCCTTTATGAAATGTGATTATCTTGTTCTAACGCTAAGAATGCAGTTTTGATGGAATGCACCAGCTGCAAAGCAACTTGATTTTCCGTGCATAGTTGCTAAGTGAATAGTATTAGTCTAAGCGCGACAACGGTGAGCGGCAGCCATACGTGCGAATGAAAATTCCCATCTCTGTGTCTCGCCCTAATGTATGGCCGCCGCTCACCGCTATCGCGCTTAGACCAATGTCGTGGCCGGGCCGTAAGGAATATCTACACTATTTAAAACTTTGACTAATATTATAAACCTACTAATAAGTAAATTGTAGTACTAATAAGTAAATGTTTTCTATTTCAGATGGCAGCTATATTCCCAGTTCTTGACCGCTACTCTTGCATCGCCACAAAATGGACTCGCCACTTGGGATTCTGCATCACATATACAGCTTTGCTTATGAAAACTTGGAGGTAAATATACTACTTATCTGTGTTAAGTACTTATTTCAACTCGCAAACTTTATGGAAATAACGTTAATAGTTATTTGTTATACAAGGGGGCAAAATTGTATTTTAACGCCGAGTGTGGAATTGAAAAACGAGCAAGTGAAAGAATTCTATAGTTGGTTCGAGAATAGAATCCTGAACTTGCGAGTTTTTTAACACACGAGAAGTAAAATACATTTGCACCCGAGTGTAACACAAAACTTTTCCCCTCCTCACTATAGCGAGGAAACTACAAAGCAAAAAATGCGTTTATCACTGCTTCCAGTAGTTACACGGGTGGTAAATAATCTTTATTAGGTACTAGATTCACCTACTTTTATCAATTTTAAAGCAGTTAATTTGACTTTATTGAAGGTCAAATTACTTTACCCACTAGTGGATAAAATACGTTTTTACCCGCTGGTATTAAAGGACAAAACACGTGTTTCCGAGCTAGTGAGGAGAAAAATATCTTATTGTGTAACAAGTTAACAACCAAACAACTGACAGCAGAAGATAGTTGAAAAGGTCAAGTGTGTAATGATGATGACTTGCTAATCTAGCATCAAATTATACTTCGCTAATCTGAGTACCTATAATATAACCTACATAAAAAAGAATGACTTTGCAAAGTACACTTTTATTCTTTTTTAGGGTTCCGTAGTCAACTAACCTAACCTCCTACACGTAAGGTGGGGAGAGATTTTTTTTTCCTTTCAATCCTAACGTGTAATATATTGTTGGATAGGTATTTAAAAATGAATAGGGGTTTCCGAAAATGATTTTTTGATAAAATCAATTTTTTCGGAAATAATCGGCCCAAAAGTTTTAAAAAATGTGTGTGCGTGTGTGTGTGTGTGTGTCCTCTAACTTTTGAACCATAAGTTAAAAAATATGAAAAAAATGACAAAAGTAGAACTTCATAAAGACTTTCTAGGAAAATTGTTTTGAACTTGATATGTTGAATAGTTTTTGAGAAAAATACGAGAAACTACGGAACCCTCTCGAATTTTAGATTATTACAAGGGTCCATATTCTTCAAGCGAATAAATTCGACTTCAAGATATTGTAGATGAAACATGAGGATTCTTCTGTGTGAAAATAGCCGGGTTCACACAGAACGAGGTGACCAAAATGTGGTTTAAGATACGTTTTATGACGCTACATTTTAGAGCAAACAAGGGCGCGGCAAACGCGCTCACAGAGGACGCTACTGTCTAAAAGAATAGAATCGAAAAACAGATGATGGACAGGATTGGAGTGCCTCGGCCGAGTGGAAAAATGCGTTGTTGGAGATTCCACACTACCTCGGCCGAGGCACGTATCTATATATTGCTGTCCGAGGGAATTGCCTCGCTGTGTGTGGAGCTGGCTAATGATACTCTATTTTTAGGGTTCCGTACCTCAAAAAGGAAAACCGAAACCTTTATAGGATCACTTGTGCGTCTGTCTGTCCGTCTGTCACATCCAATTTTCTCCAAAACTGCTGAACCGATTAACTTGAAATTTGGCACACATATGTAAACGTTTGACCCAAAGACGGACATGTAATTTAAATTAAGAAAATTTAATTATAGGGGCCACTTAGGGGGGTTAAAGTGAAAATTAAAAATCAAAGTTTCTAGAACTATATTGTGTTACATATCAAATGAAAGAGCAAGTATTTCAAAAATATTTTTTTAATAATTTTTAAGTTATTTAAGAAAATAGGCAAAAAATGACCATTCCCCCCCTTATCTCTGAAACTACTAAGCGTAAAATTTTCAAAAAAATAAGCGAGAAGTTTTCAATACGAATTTCACTCACTGCGTTACGTTCTCTTGAAATTGTGTGATTTCTGTTTCGTTTTGTTCAAAATATCGAAAATTCGCAAAAATGACTTAAGTTCCTACTAAAAAGGAGGCGCTTAAGCCCTTCTTGTAGTGTACGGAACCCTTGCAACGCGAGTACAACTCGCACTTGGCCGGTTTTACTTACTGATTTGCTTATAATATATTTAATCAACAATTTCAGAGTATCCCTGACATATCGCGTGAAATCCGCCCACAAGCTAAAGCTAACCGACAAGCAGCTACTGCAATGGATGGCGCCCATACTTCTGATCATGCTGGTGTATCTTGGGACGTGGACTCTGTCTTCACCGCCTGATGCAGAAGATGTACGTATGGTTTATTTTTGATTTTATTTTAGCTTAATCGGAGACCATCAACTGTAACATGGTTTTTATTGAAAAACTTACTTCATAATAAATAATAGTTTATTGCTTCCACATTGGTTTTTTTACAGATGTTTTTAATTCTAAAATTGGATCACAATATGGCACCCTGTAAGGGTATTGCAAATGTATCTAACACTAACTCAAGTGACACAAAACATAAATTAGGTATAACTACGTCTTTGAGCCCATTTATATATATTCTTACATAAAGTGTTTAGTTATGGCAGATATCTATTACTTTCAAAATATTCTTGTATAGAATAAAACAATTACATATTAAATAGTTTTTCAGTAAGCTTATGAATTTATCATATTTTTGCTCTCTAGCTATTTGATTTGGCAGACTATTGAAAATTCGTATTGACATACTATAGGGGCTATTACTTATGAGGGCTTTCGTGTGAAAAACAGTGAAATCGCAACCGCGCGCTTGATCATACCGTGTGTGGTATCAAATTAAAGGGCTTTGCGAGTTATTTACAAATATATATCACATTATAGGACTTTTTCTACTTGGTCTAATAAAATATGAGAAAATGTCCAAAAGTGGTAATAATTGTACCGGTGAAGGCCAGTTTTCAAAAAATTGCCAAAAATAAATAATAGCAATTTATAATCACTAAGGCATAACAGCAATTTAAGTAAACGTTGCTGATTAATTAAGTACAAAAATTATTTCGATGTGATGTAGATTTTCAAAGAAATTGTCACTTAATTTTAGGTAATTTCTGAAAAAAATTGAATTCGTCTTAACTTTGTTTACTCTTTTTTAAAACCTTATAATAAAAATGTAGTCTGAGAAGTTTGTAGTACAGGGTATACGAATTATAAATTTACCTGTTTTAGTAATCAAAATTGTCCAAATTTTACAAATAAGATCGACTAACTCAGCTCTATACGTGTGTTTTGTGTGCATTAGAAAAAAATCATAATTAATTTAGTGACTTGGTTTTCAAAAATCCAGTCTTATAAAAATCAAGATAATAAGATGCTCTAACTGAAATTTGAATTCAATAAATCTATCGGATAACGGAAAGTGTAGTATTTCACCGACTAAAACTATCAATTTTACATTATTTTGACGTTTTTTTTTAAAGCAGCCTTATCTGTAGATTACTGGCAGGAAGGGATATTCAGAGATTAAAATGTTAGTCATAACAAATTAGACAGACAGACAGCTAGTAATTTCAAGTTCTATTTCTAGTTCGGCTAGTACAAAATATTAAAATATGCATTTTATACCAGACCCTTAAAAAGTTAAAAATGAAGAGCACAAGTCTCGTGGCACTGCTAAATATACTCTTCAATCTAAATTAATGTTTTCAGATCACAGACAATAAGGGCTTGAGGTTCAAGCAATGCACTTACAACTGGTGGGATCACAGTTTGGCTATAGGTATGTATTTGTTTACTACTTTATTATATTATTAAAAATATAAATTACAGCAATACGTATTTAGGAGCTTTTGCCTCCCACGAGGCAATGTACAGTGTACACATATCTCGCATATACATTCATCTCGCTCATGGTTACTTTCAGTATGACGTGAACTCGATCCCTATTAGGCCTTAAACTTTTATAATTATGAAATGGTGCTGAACCTACCCATTTTCACACAATGATTCAGATAAAATACCGCATATAATTAAATGTCATTATAATTGTTTTCAGGCGAAATTCTGTTCCTGCTATGGGGAGTCCGCGTGTGCTACAGAGTACGCCACGCCGAGAGCTTGTATAACGAGGCTCGACTCATTTCCATCGCCATCTACAACATCTTCACTGTTAACTCACTTATGATAGCATTCCAGTAAGTCGGTTTTTTCTCAGAAATGCAGGCAAATTGTCACGCGAGGCAGTGACCTGTGTAGGCTTGTCTAGACTAGAGCCCTTACAATGAGGCGCGACTCATCTCGTCATGTAATTTTGCATTGGGATGGACGCTTTTGCCTCCCACGAGGCAAGCCTGAAATAATCAAGATGATGTCACTCAGTCAGCTAATGAGAATTGGAATGTTCGATTGCCAATAATATTTATGGTCAGGATACATGTTTGACATATAGGTACGTAAACATAATGATGTTTTTATTGTTCATTTCAGTTTACTAATCCTGCCTCGGGCCGGGCCGGATATAAAATATCTGCTCGGCTTCATCAGAACACAGTTGTCCACTTCTACTACAGTTCTACTAGTATTTTTACCCAAGGTAAGTTTTCCCTGATGATGTTCTATTCAAAGCAAAAAGATAGAAATATTCGTTTGTGATATCAACATACATATGCACATAAGGATAAGTTCAGAGAACAGAAAGTAGAGAAAACTGAACAATAAAGGCAAATATACTTAAAGCAAACAATGTATTAGAAGATTTACTTAAATGGACTCATCAAATGGGTAAAAATTGGATCTGCAGAAGCAATGTTTCATGGTTTGAGCTGTCGATATTGTGCATGGCAAATTGGCAATCGATTAACTTATAGGCTTTGTCATCGGTAATCCTGGCCCTACACATGGCTCACGCCCTTCGCTACAAATGAATCATAATCAACGGTAAATGGTAGCATGGTATCACAGATAAGTGAACTCTCGTATAACTGTGTCCAGGTGCTACGCGTTGTACGCGGCACGGGCGACACGTGGGACCGCGGCGCTCGAGCACGCGGCGTGCCGGCCTCCACGTCGCTCAACGGCATCGGCCTCGTGCCCGACGAGCCGCCCGATCTGTACCGCGAGAACGACGAGCTCAAGGTACGCATCATATCATAATATTACTTAGGCTGGTTTTAGTGTCACGCGGACCGACCGCGCGGAGCGATCAGCACTGGACTAATATGTGTTAGCTTCAGGGAGCGTTTTAGAGTGGCGCGGACGATAACATCAACTTCACACAAATTGGTCGCGCGGATCGCTCCGCGTGACACTAAAACCAGCCTTACTACAGCCCGTGAGGTTTCTTAACGGCCTTCAATTTCCTGCTGATATCGGACAATCGTTATTTAAATGGACACTGGCTTGTTTTATTCTCCTATTATTGCTTTAAAATACGAAGGCTCTTCTGAAAGTTTATACGCTGTCCGTCTATTCTCCCTCCTCGAAGTTGACATGTCCTAGGTGAGCAATAAAATTTGTAAAGTTTTATATTTACAACTGCCTCGCACGAGGCATATTTTCATTAATAGTTTGTCTCGCGAGTCTCGCGTCGTCGCTCATTATATGCGGCCTGTTAATGTTTAAGCTACCTCGATTTTACTAATTTACCGCCTACTTACTGCGCCTATCTTACACCGTTTTAAAACTTCATTCCAGGAGGAAGTACAGAAGCTGGCGGCCCAGATCGAGTTCATGAAGATCGTGCAGATGGAGATGCACAACCGACACCTGCGGCCGCGGCCCGGCGGCTACTTCAGCGCCTCCAGCCCGCACGTCACCGCCACCGCCGTGAACGTCTCGCAGGTGCGCTCGCTGTGAACTAATTAGCCGTATTTTATATAGAACGAACTTCCTCGTTAAGAAAATGTCGCGCGAAGTCACTCCGTTTTTAAAATCGCCTCGTCCGAGGCGTGACGGGCGCGCATGTCGCGTGCGATGTTTTCACGAGACGCATTCGTCGAGTGTAGGGAATGTTGCGATTAGTTTACAAACGCTTTGTGTTTACAGGACAGCACGGAGTGGCCGGGGCCGGTGTGACGGGTGGCGCTGAGCGACGGCGCGTGGGCGTGGGCGCGCGGGCGCGTGGCGGGCGCGCGCGTGGTGACGGCGGAGGACGCGCGGCGGCCGCACTACGTGTAACGAGCGCCACTTTGTCGCTTCTTATATTACTTTGCGCCGATTTGACGATTGAAGGTCCCGGTAGTCGCCCCTGCCCTATAATTGTCATATTAAAACATTGCATGGAATCCCTCTGAAGTGAAACTTCTAACGTAACCTCGAAAACATTCTGTCAAATGACCGTCACGTTTTTGCGTTTAGTTGCGTCCATCTTTTTACGGTTTTAAATATTTTACATTGCTATTTGCTCAAATGATTGAAAAACAAACAAACTAATTTTGCACTCGATCTAAATATAAAACACACACATTCCAACCGACCGTTCCACCATTCAAAACCATTCTGGCGATAAATGATAAAGCATCAGGCCGGCTCTATCGCACTCACAAATAGTGCGATAAGGACGGCCCGTTTTTAGGGTTCCGTAGTCAACTAGGAACCCTTATAATTTCGCCATGTCTGTCTGTCCGTCCGTCCGTCCGTCCGCGGATAATTTTAGTAACCGTTAGCACTAGAAAGCTGAAATTTGGTACCAATATGTATATCAATCACGCCAACAAAGTGCAAAAATAAAAAATGGAAAAAAATGTTTTATTAGGGTACCCCCCCTACATGTAAAGTGGGGGCTGATATTTTTTTTTCATTCCAACCCCAACGTGTGATATATTGTTGGATAGGTATTTAAAAATGAATAAGGGTTTATTAAGATCGTTTTTTGATAATATTTATATTTTCGGAAATAATCGTTCCTAAAGGAAAAAAAAGTGCGTCCCCCCCCCTCTAACTTTTGAACCATAAGTTTAAAAAATATGAAAAAAATCACAAAAGTAGAACTTTATAAAGACTTTCTAGGAAAATTATTTTGAACTTGATAGGTTCAGTAGTTTTTGAGAAAAATACGGAAAACTACGGAACCCTACACTGAGCGTGGCCCGACACACTCTTGGCCGGTTTTTATCATCTTTCGCACGACCGAGCTTGCCTGCCAGGGCATTCTGTTTTGTTGCTGACTGAGTGAATGAATGGAATGAGTGAGTCGCGTTAAGACAGAATGTTACGCGCTGACAGAATGTTACGCTCTGAGTGAGCGGCATTCCACGCAAAGTAACAATGACTGAATGTTACGCGCTGTCAGTTGGAAGTCGCCTTAGAAGTTTCACTTTAATCTAACGAATACTGAGACGGGTCGAACTGCATATACAAAACGACCTATAGCATCGATCACTCTCCGGTCCGTCGAATCAGACACGATGCTATAAGTCGAAACGGTCGATATCGATAATCGATGGTATAACGGTGCATATTCGCTATAAACATTTTTGTTTCGAACTGTTTCTCAAAAAGTGTACGGTGTCCGTTACGAAACATTGTTTAGACGCCGTGTTTCGAAACAAAAATGTTTATAGTGAATGAAGCTTTACATATTCTATAAAATTAAAGAAACTTTTTAACATAATATCTTTGGTATGGACCGTACGATGGCAGTTGTGACTATTGGGAAGCTGACAATACTGGCTAGGGTTGTTCAAGCGGTCACGAGCAGATAATATCAAAGCTGTCTGTGATTAATATCTTCTTTAGTATTTATTTTCATATCTAAAATTTTTAAAGCGCCGCTGAAATATATTTACCTACTAGTCGTATTTATTTTCATATCTAAAATTTTTAAAGCGCCGCTGAAATATATTTACCTACTAGTCGTTGTATTAAAAAATACGGCATGATAAACTAGCTGAGCCGAGAAAATTCAAATATATGGACGATTTAACATCACGCACCAATTCCTAAATTGCGAACGACGCATTTTTTTGTTATTTACTACTCTTATTGCGAAGATGTAAACACCTCGGAAATGATGGCCGGATGGAGGAATTCAGTTTCACAAGAAATCCGTAACTATTTGATACAACCCTAGCTTAGTTAAACAACTCAAGTGAAAGTACCTACTTGAGCCCACTGTGCTTATTCTTAAGATAATTTGCTATATTATATTGAATTTGCATCGACATATAACAGCTACATGAATATAATTATATCATATGACCAATAAGTTTTGTGGAACATTCATATCCAGCCGAAATCAGTAAATATGTGTTCTCGACTAAGACTCGCTATATAAAGGCTCTCAGCTTAGGTAGCATCAGGTATAATGTTATATATGTGCTAGAAATAGATACGTAATAAATGGTCTTAACATAAATGTTATATCCGCTCTAAGCTCTACGGATTTTTGTTCCGAGGTATAGTTAGTTAAAAAAAATGCTAGCGTTTATTTCAATCGCTAGAGTGAAGTAGAATGAGTTAGGAACTCTATGTATTATTTTGAATGATATTTAAGTAATTTTTAGATATTTCATCATGTCATTTAACTCTTACTATAACTTACCTCTTATATGCTAGTCGTTAATTTTTAAAATAGGTATCTAATAAATTTGAATATTAGTTAAATTGATTACTCCATATTGTATTTTTATTAAAAAGTGGGAAACACAGAACGAGTCGCCTTCTGAGGAAATTGCCGCGTAGAAAAGTTCGATCAGTGGAGACTTGCCTCACCCGAGGCATTATGGGTATGTGCTTTGCGCGGCAAATTTCTCGCGAGGCGGATCGTGCTGCAAGTTTCCACCAAGAAGTACGTAGTTATACAAATTGTTATACTCTGGTTCATGCTAGAACAGACAATAAAAATACTGTTGTAGTTATCGAAATAGGGACTCTTTTTTGTTTTAGTTATATAGTCCTGAGATTATTAATTATTATGTTACCTGAAGTTACCTTTTTACAGCATTAATTTTGCTTTACCATATAACTATATTTTTTTAACATAGCTGTAATCTTATTTAGTTAAGGTATCATAAACGAACTGTAAATATAAATCAGAAAGAAGCATAAATTCTAAAGTGTTGTAAATAAATTCATTAATATTAGTGACGTAGTTATGGTTATTATTTATTTTCTTTGACTGTCTGTGATAAAATATAAATTAATAATTAGTTTAGTTTATTCATGAATGTTAGAGGACATACAGAGAATTAGCCAGTCATAATCAATATTAGTACATGTTTAACTTTTTTATGTGAGATGTATGTTGTAGGTTTACTGTTTTTTCATAAGCAAACATTGTTATTTTTATCTTCCAATACTGTGCTTTCAATGTTGTGATTAGTTCTGTGAAATACAAGATTATGTCAGTTGAGTGTTACTGTGGTTATAATATAAATAAGTATATAATACTTCAATGATATTTTTTACTGTTAGAATTATATAAACAAATTAATTTAGCAAATATTATAATTTGTTTTATAAAATGTGTCGCTTAGTTTCAAACTTAGGGAAATCCATTCTGCTTTAAGGTTGAATATATAAAAAAATATAATATAATCTGAATGATAATCAACCTTCTAATAGAATGAATTTACCCAACTTTGAAGTTAAGCGACACAATTGTAAACCGAAGTAAATGAAATATTTGAAAGTAACAAAGGCTAGAAACAAACTCTGGATAGCAGAGGATGCTGATTCCTTGCCATGGGCATCGGAACCCTTGGTCACTTATTTCTTAGTAGGCATAATGATAAAATTTATTTCAGTTTATAAGGATATTTTTATATCGATTTGCTCTTTTAACTATTGCTATTCATAAACATTTGGATGTAGCTGAAAGCTACTTGTATTTAATACTACAATTATTCACAAAGATTTTTCTTCCTAGTCTATGTAATAACATTAATGATTTTCCATACATGTGTAGATATATCCCGTACCTAAGTAAAGAGATATTAACTTTTAGTGTTCAGTGTCCTACTGAATTGGCATAGCCATGTTTAGGTAACGATAGTGGGACTACAGATACTGTTTTCGCTGGCCATAGCACAAATTTGGTATAAATATAACTATGAAACATCTGTTTTGATTGTGTACCCTATTTATCTCAAAACTTAATATACTTAATAAGTGTATGTAGTTGTTTGTCTATTAAATATAAATTCATCTGCAAAATAATTTATTCTGAGATTATATATTGTCTGTTGTTGTGGCTATTGCCTGATTCGGTCAAAGTATTTATCCTGTGTAATTTGTACAACTTTGGAATCTCTTACATTTTATTAGTATTAATTTACTGTGCCAAAGATAAGATTTAGAAATAAATTCAATATTATTTTTTCATTAGATGTTATATCAATGTTTTCTAATTATTAATGCATCATGGAGTGTTAATATAAACTAGATTGATGTACTAAATATTGTTATTCTCTGAAATTAGGACATAGGAAAAATATGTAAGAAGTTCTGTTTTTACATTAAAATAAAGAAAATAACTGTTTGCAATGATTTGTCTATTTATCACATAATACATCCATTTACAATTTTCACAATCAATAGAATATTTTTACACATTTTATTTCATTAGTAATCGGATAAGACTATAAGCAGCCAAACACTTGACTAATAAGTGATGATTTCAGTTCTATCTATCTATTTTTATATACAAGAAATAAATTGTCAGTGGTCATCAGGCGTACCGTATGCTTGTTTGCCACCGATGTAGTATAAAAAAAATTGTGCAGTTCCATTGCTAGTTGCAGTCCATTTATATCAGCCCACAGAGTTTGTGTTTTAAAATAGATAAATGCAGAGTTCTACAATCAATACCTATAGATTTAATCTTATTATGTATATAATGAAGCTCTTAGAACCTAACATCTGTGGTGAACCCAGAGCCTTTTCCACCTTGTCTCTTTCTAACGCAAGCGAAGCCGCGGGCTAAAGCTAGTACAGCACGGGAAGCATGGTCGCGCGATAGACGATAAAATATCAGGCCGTCCCTGTCGCACCTATAGATTTAATCTTATTATGTATATAATGAAGCTCTTAGAACCTAACATCTGTGGTGAACCCAGAGCCTTTTCCACCTTGTCTTTAAAAAAGTGAGGAATTTTTTTTTTCAATTATAAATGGGCTTACACTTATCCACAGACTAGTCAAAGGCAAAGACGTGGCCTATGATGGAGTGAGCTCGCCCAGAAAATGCCTGTTCACCCTTGGTTTTAAGCCCATTTATAAGAAAACTACATAATGATAAAATATGGCAAATCAGACATGGTTAAATTACAAAAATACACCAATCATAACAAATATGTTATCATGAAACTAAATAAAACACTTAGTTTCCTGTAAGGTATGAGTGTTACCTTGATCATTAACATTTCTAAAAAATACTATTTACAAATTCACCCAAATAACCATCAAAATTATAACATAATACAATTGTGTAAAAAATTACCTAAGAACAGTACCACTAAAATATATTATATAACACAATTACATATGTACAAAGTTATTATGTTCATGATGATTCATCTAAAAACCCGTCGTCCTTTAATGAACTCTGTGCACATAACAATTGTGCACTACTTTGAATTGTTTTCAAGTCATTTTTATCTAAGTTCTTATTTATCATATCCTGGATTTCCATGTTCTGTTTAGCAGTTTCATAAACCTTTTCCAAAGCAGATATGTCATTCTCCTCCGCAGTGAGTAAAGCCTCCATCAATGCTGCACGCTCTACTCTGTTTCTCAAAGCTGTAACTTCTTGTTTTAACTTATCGTATTCAGTATCTGATTTTTCTTCCTCATGAACTTCATCAGCAGGTAACAACACATTTGAAGGCACAGTCAATATTCTCTCGATTTCACTGTCCACCACTTTCAAGGAAGGCTCTGCTCGTTCACAGTACAGCCGTAATATTCTTTGACACAAGCTACGGATTGCTTCTTTATCACTTTCATTGAGGTGAAGGGAGTTTAGAAGTAATGTCTCCATATCGCACACACCACTCCTTATTTTTTCTTCAACCATTTGTCGAACAGCTATTTTAAGGCGCTGCGCTCCGAATCCAAAGTGTTGGGTTGCATATTCTTCGTCAGTTCCTCCTTTCCACCGATTTGTTCGAATCATTTTGAATGTGTATATTTATTTCAACTTTATAAAGAAGGCGTAGAAATCGGAATAATAACACCACAAACAACTAACCAAGCCCAAACGGTAATCTTTCAAACATAGTTTGACGTTTAGCATGGTGACAGTGTTGCTGTGATTAAAAATGTCGTGGTTTTAAGGGTATGCGCCAAAGTTGCTCGGCGACTTTTTTGTCACCGGGAAGTGTGCCAAAGGGGTCTATATTAATTCGCATAACTGAATACTCCTAATATGAATTGGCATACCGTTTATTAAGCATAACGTTTAATACGCATATCATTATTTCGCATAACACATTTCGTATAATTTTAATGCGCATAATGTTAATTGTTATAACGATGAATTGGTATAAGTATAATAAGATTAATAAGCATAACTTTGTTTTGTAGAATGTTTAAATGGCATACAAGAAAATTATATTTTCACCACACTAACGGGTAACGGCTTACTTTTCTGCTCGAAAATAAATAGCAAAATTGCATTTTATCCACAAGAGTTCAAAGTAATTTCATACAAATTTTAACTTGATGTCTTAAGCTAGCTGATAGAATTTTACCAATAAATGACGATTTTGAATCATAAACATTGATCGATGGATTTGATTTAGTTTGATGTTTTATAGTCAGTATTTTGTTCGTGTTGGGGTGGTGAAAAATTTGGTTTTCAAACTCGGTGGCAATGTTTAACGTGCCGTACGAAGGTTAATGTGCCTTGAAACCCTCGCAACGCTCAAGATTCCACTTTTTGAACCACTCGCTACGCTCGCGGTTCAATATTGGAATCTTCCGCTTGCTCGGGTATCAGTATCGGCACGTGCGATCAGCGAAAATCTGAACGATGAAATAATATTATTTAAATACTATCCATTTTCAATTTATTTAGTAAGGTACAGCGGGGCAAATCTAGACTAAAAGGCAATTGTAACTAATCCATTTTTCCATCATTCCATTATTACATGTACCCACTGAACACGCTTACTACATAACTGGTAGACACTCTATTTTCTGAAAAACACTTATGAAAAACGAAAAAACTTAATAATAATAAGTAATGTATAAATAAAATAAAGACTCCTTAACTCAAATAATCCTTTTAATTTAAGATTAGCAGATAAGTTCATAAATGCATGTATGTTTCTTAAAAATAAACAGATTTTTTAAATAATGCAAACATTGTAAAACATGGAAGAAATTGACCAGTTATATTTGCCCCCCACTCGAGATTTGCCCCGCTGTACCTTACTTACCCCTATTTTTTTCATGCTTAATAAGTGAGACAGTATAAAATTAAACACTCAAAATCGAGCGCTCGAAATTAGAAAATCAGCCTCTGATTGATCCAATCGCTTTCTCCATACAGTTAGTAAGTATGGCAATTTATTTTAGGATAATTAAAGTTATACGAAATAATAGTATGCAAATTTCAATTATGCAGATTCATTGTTATGCGAAATAAGAATTATGCATTTTTAATATTATGCTTATTCAATGTTATGAACAATTATGTTATGCCAAATCTGTTATGCGAATTCAAATTATGCGAATTAATGATAGGCGAAATAGAGGGCACCCGTGCCAAAGAGTAGTATAATGAGGAGGCACACTGACATTTTATTCCACCAGGCGGCGCCTGTGCAAGTGCCTAGGCATGTCACTGTCATTCATATGCGAGAGAGAGAGAGAAAAATATCTTCTCACTCTCACGTATGAAATTCTTTATCTGAGCAATGGACTAATAGAATGGCGCCATCTGTCATAACTTTTGAGTGTGTGTGTGTGTGCATTGAATCGAACGTTTTAAGAGTCGGCGCTCTCGAACAAGCCTCGAACCGACTGTACACTTAGTCACTTTTGTCATCCGTAGGCGCACCCTCCTAAACTTTGAAAGCCTGACCAGCCGGCGTATCATGCTGCCAATTTTATCACTTATCCACGTGGATAAGACATCTGTCACTCTCACACTGACATACTTGCTAAAGCGTGATGGATGCTTTATCCACGTGGATAAGTGATAAAATTGGCAGCATGATACGCCGGCTGAAATATTATGACTATTGTCAGAGGACGCTGTTATTCTAATGTATGGCCGGCTACAGACAGTCTGAAAACATATTTGTATGCAAACTGACACTAACAGATCTGTCAGTGTCAGTTTGCATACAAATCTTTTTTCAGATTATGAATTTTTCAGACTTTCTATTGCCGGCCTATGGGTGGACAGTTCAGTATAGTATGAAGAAAATAGTTCTAATAAAATTTCGCAACATGGCGCACAGTCATACATTTCTGGTCAGGCTTTAATCTTTTAAATATATTAATAAAAGTTACTCCATGAGTTTCATTGAGAATTATTAATAATAATTATATTGAATTATTTCACTTTACATTGTGTCGGATTATTCGTTTATTGTTTAGAGACAATTTCTATTATATTTTATCACTGAGTGGTAAACAAGACGATAGCACTGGCAGCCCTTAAAAAAAAAAATAAACATTTCAGATGCTAGTTATTTGAGCCAACACCTTTGATTGAATATGGCAACAGCGCCATCTAGTATACATTATCAATGCTACATTGTAATACTGCTACTTCTCAATAGATGTCGCAACGCTAACGCTGAAGCTCCCTGTCAGTAGAAAAAGGCGCGAATTTGTTTTTTATGAGTTTTACTGTGGTTTTACAAGGGGGAAAGTTGTTGTTTAACCGCACCATGAAACAATTTTTCACCACACCAACTGGTAAAGATCAATTTTACTATTCGAGAACGCATAGCAAAATTTCATTTTATCGACAGGAGTGCAAAGTAATTTCATACTTAACTTGATGCCTTGAGCTGGCTGGTAGAATTTCCCTACATATAATTATTTTGAAATAATTTTGAATCATAAATTAAAATACAACTTTGCATTATAGTGTCAGCTAGATTAGGTAAGTAACTAGGTACATTCGCAAAAGGAACACGACGGGTCTCTTTATAACTTAACGCTGTACATCATTATGATAAGATATTTTAAAAATGTTTCTAAATAGTCACCTCAGTAAAAAAATACTAATTATTACTTCGCTCGTTTCGTTCGCTTGCTTATTGGCCCAATTTCCGGTCCGATGGAAATGCATTTACATATATCGGAATATGGAACCGAATGGAACCTCGAAGACATCTCATCTCCATCGCCCTAGATCCGAAGGGTCGATCACTCGTTTATAAATAGATAAACTCAGTTAACCGACCGTGTACCTACTGAATTAATTGAACCGGGGATGGGAATGAGTTCAATTTAGTTCTTTTTATTTGTCCTGTACGTAATTGGATACACATTTAAACACCTGGGGGCCGATTTTTGAATCGCGGCCATTCGATTTCGTGAAATTTGTTCAATAATATCTCCACTACTAGCGATTTAAATTCTACTAACAGAATCGAAAACGAGTGGTCATTACCACTAGTTTTAAAATTACTCTTTGTGTACAATAAAGATTTTTAAATAAAAAATAGCATTACGTCGTTTTCCACCATTCCACAGACTTTCGAACGGCGAATTTGTGCGTTCGAAATTCAAAAATTTATCCCCTGGGTGGGTAACTAGGCAACTTACAAAACGCTTACGCTTTGTAAGCTCGCTCTCACTATTGCTCATTCTGAAGTGGCGACAGGTCAGACTGCGCTTCGATTGCCAGCTAGCGTCAACAATGTTAGTCATTTGGCTACGTCGGCAGGGCACGCAAATTGGGTACGCTAAGCTTCTACTACACTTTCTATTTAGCTCTTAGGATTCGAATTATTTCAACTCAGTGTTTCAAAGTTTTCAACTGAATTTTTCTCTACATTTATTGAAATTTTACTGCAACTACTCGTTGCTACCTACTGATCCTTTAGTCGGGTTTCCATTGCGAACGAAGCGGACTTCATTAATTTAATTTAATTTAATTAGGTACTTTTATTTCGATCATTTTGGATCATACAATTTACGAATTGTAGGTACCTACACAACACATAAAATAACACAATCAACAACAATGAAATTAGTTTACCACAAAATTAAAATTGAAAAAACCTCCGACCGCGACATAGTGGACCGATTTTTATGAAACATGGTTAAGAACACTCCCGACTAACTCAGCTTTCAAAGAAAAAAACGAAATCGAAATCGGTTCATCCGTTTGGGAGCTACGATGCCACAGACAGACACACACACAGACAGACAGACAAACAGACAGACAGACAGACAAACAGACAGACAGACAGACAGACAGACAGACAGACAGACAGACAGACAGACAGACAGACACGTCAAACATATAACACCCCGTCGTTTTTGCGTCGGAGGTTAAAAAAACTTAATAAATAAAATAAAATAAAAAAGCCTTTTATTTCTTGCAAAAGTAAATACATCTAGTGTTACAGTTTTTCTTTAATGGTTCGGTTCTGTTGCAAGAACCCCAGTTTGGGTATAGGCCTCCTCCAAACGGTTCCATCTCTCTCTGTCTTGGGCCACTTGCATCCACGAAGGGCCAGCGATTTTGATGATGTCGTCTACCCACCTTGTGTGAGGTCGTGCCCTGCGACGTTTTCCTATAGGACCCTTTCAGGAATATACTTTTCTAGTCCATCTGTAGGCGTGCCACGTGTCCCGCCCACTTCCATTTCAGCTTTCGCGCAAAGGATATTACATCCATCGCTTTTGTGATTTCCCGTATTTTTGTATGACGTATTTTTTGGATTTTTTTTTATGTTTAGCATGCTAAGTACGTTCTATACCCCTTTGACAAGATGTTAGTTTCCTCTTTACATTTGTGGTCATTTTCCATGTTTGGCAAGCGTATGTTAAACAAGGCAGTAGGCACGACGAGAAGACTCTTTAGACTTATATTGACCGGGATATTAGACCGTGATTACCTTTTTGATTTTTGTCGAGCTCCCGATATTTCGACGCAGTTGCATGCATCATGATCACGGAAAACTGACGAAGGCGGGTGGATGTTAAAGTTGTATAGACAGCGCGCGATCTACCCTCCTTCGCGCGCGTCGGCTGCGTTCACTTTCTTGGGTCTATATCCCGGTCAATATAAGTCTAATGAGAAGACTCTTGTTTTAACATTTATTGGCAAAGTGCTCTTAAATATTTCCTTTAGGCTCCAGTATTTCTTCCAGGTGTTTTGTATTCTTCTATCTATTTCCCAGTCATTGAAGTCTCTTGCAAAGCCTGTTTGCCAAGGTAAATCTAGTGTTCCGTGTAGGTGAGTGATTCATTGTCCACCATGATGTCTTCTTTTTCACTGTTTGTCATAACCATTGTTTTAGTGAAGTTCATTTCCAGTCCCGTTTGTTTGCTAATTGCATTAAGCGAATTAATCATATGTTGCAGTTCCGAACTGGTTTCTGATAGAAGAACTAAATCGTCTGCGAAACGCAGATGGCTGAGGTATTTCCCCTAAAAAAAACTTAGTATGAATTATATTGCAGGTTAGTGGGTACATAATTGAATGAAGAAAGAAAGAAAAAATATTTTATTTGCAAACACACATCAAACAATTCGAAACAAACAATAAAAGAAAATAAAAACCAACCATGTTTGTGTGTCAGCAAAAGCTCAGCATTGTCTGTGGCATTGTGCTCCAGCACGGAGGCTGCAGCGCTGATTTTCGGCTTGCTCCTTGTTGGTAATTATCTTAAATATATTAGTATTATACTTTTTTCGTAATTCATGTGCGAAATGTCATTTGATATTTGCCAGTCGCTTTCCGGTGAAGGACAACATCTTGAGGAAACCGGACTAGTTCCAATAAAGCCTAGTTACCCTTCGGGTTGGAAGGTCCGATGGCAGTCGCTTTCGTAAAACTAGTGCCTAGGTGCTACGCCAAATCTTGGGATTAGCTGTCGAAGCGGACCCAGGTTCCCATGAGCCGTGGCAAATGCCGGGATAACGCAAGGAGGATGATGATGGAGCGCACTGCAGTGTTTCAGACACGCCCCATCCAACCTGCTTGCAAATATTGCTAGGATGCTGTTGGTGCTGAGCTGCTGGCCCTTACCCTGCTGATAAATGATTGTTTCTTGCTGGCGAAGTGCTTGTATGCAGTTTAACGGTGCTGTCACACGGGCAACACAATTGCCAGTAATTCACATACAATTGCCGCGTTTGTTCAGTACGCACCAACTAACTATGGAGCAAACGCGGCAATCACAGATTTCGGGAGATAGGTCATGCCGATGTCGCAAGGTCTGCGCAACCCACACAAAGCACCAGTAATTGTAAAGATAATGCACGCACACACCTAATCCACACACACTTGTAGCTGGACGCTCCTATTGCGCAATACACGCGCATCATTTCAATGTATGTGTACACGCGAACGATAAGCGAGCGCGATCGCGCACGCACACAACGATAAATAGCGGGAACGCCTCGCCTCGTTTCCGAGAAAAATGTCTCACTGAGTGAATCGTTTTGTACACCGTTCATTGCGGCGCAAAACACTACACTGTTTACAATATGTTCCTTGTGTAGCCGCAATGTATAATGACGTTTTAAAGCACAAGCAAACGTAAGGTTACATGGTACAACTCGGAGTATTACGTTGAATTCGTGTTTTATGTGAAATAAATAGTATTTACCTATGAAATGTTATCCTATCGGCTTGGAAATTATTCAGGTCACTGCGATGTTTGCAAGTTATTATTGCACACTTCGGCATTTTTGATAAAACTCGTTTTTCGTCGGTGAACAGCGCGCGTGTACATTCGATGACAGCGGACGGCGAACTGGCGGCTAGGCTTGTGTCGTTCACGAACTATGAACTGTTAGGAATAAAATCCCATCAATGACCGAAATGAACTGAATCTTTCCGTGGTCTGAGAATCGGTCTTTGCTCATTTAGTTCAGTATAGGATCGACGAGCGCGAGCGGTTTGGATCGAGAACGAATGTGTGACTGCGCCGACCGAGAGCGAGAGCTACTTAGCAGAGCAACAAAAAAAGTCAAGTTTTCATATTAAACTTCGGTCACTTACAACCTTTCGGCCCGGAATGTTACTATCTGTGGACTATTCGTATCATTTGACACTATTCGGTCCCATTCGTTCTGATCTTTCCGACCGCAGTGGTCGCTGGTCTGGCTGAACTAAATGAGCAAAAGACCTAAAAGAGCGAACTAGTTCGTGGGAGCGATTGAACGAGATCGGAGCGCTCCGATCAACGAACGAAACGGCACAAGCCTACTGGCGGCGGTGTAGGCCCAATGGGCCTACATCCGCGACCAGGCCGCGCGCGGCTTGTCCTCCCTATAGAATTTTTTCCTCTGAGGTAAGTACCCATACTTCTCGTCGACGCCTGACCTTATACTAAGTAGTACATATTTTATTGTATTTTAATTTAGCCATTTTGCCGTCACTAAACAATTGTTTTAGGGTTCCGTACCAAAAAGGTACAAAAGGAACCCTTATGGCGCCGCTCTGTCCGTCTGTCTGTCACATTTTTAAATATCTGGAGAACTACTTATGCTATCGATTTGTACAAATTGTACATATCAAAACTATTTTTATGGTTGTGTATCAGTATTTACACAATGAAAACTGAAGACATAGTACCGGTTAGGTAAGACTTACCTGTGAAAGAGATAACTTACGTGACCGAAGTACGGCGACAATGGGGATGGATGACAATGACAGGAAAATTTACTACCTACTCCACGATAAAGGAAGTAGGTTAAAGTGTGAAGTAGGTACTTAGTGTAACTTAGCAAATCGTGTAAAAAGTAGACCGTGCGTATACCAAACGCCGATGACCTACTCGATGTGCGAATTCGCGGTGAGCAAATTTTTTATATGTTACAATTCCATGGCCACGGCCAAAGTTGTGTTGCGATATGGAATCCCGCGAGCTGTCTGCTCAGACCATTTGCATCTCGTTGTTCACAATTCATTCAGCAAGCTAAGCAAACGCTCGAAAGATCTTAGAGTAACTGCGACCTTAATGACCATGAAAATGATAATCAACATCTAAACCTAAAGAATTTTCAGCGGTTTAGATTTTACGTGGTTTCGCCAAGCTGTTGGAATAACCTCAACCCGTTGTTTTGCACCGCTGCTCGCGCCGCGCGTCGCGTCGCGTTTCGTTTATATCAGACAGTACTGACTCAGTAGCAACGTGGATTTCGCACAGTCCGAACGTATGTGACCGACGCGATCCCGTAACTTCTCTTGTTGTCATCGTCAAAATCTACTTCTAAACTAAATATATTGAATTAAATCCTATTCAAATAGTCCTTCTGTTTGTTCTAGCGAGAACAATGGTGTAAGTTTCGTCGTTTAGTGCAGTTTCGTTTGTCCACGCGCGTTTCGAGTGTTTACAAAGTTTGTTTGATTTGGTGGCAAGTTAAAAAGTACGTATTTAACAGTGCAAGTGTGTTTGTGCCCGTGAACTTGTGGATTCTGTGCTGAATTTACTGAAATAAGTCTTCTGCTGCCAGCTAGGTGAGGCCACTATGTTATTACAAAATTTGTACTCATTTAGATAACTATGAGTGATAAGCGAAAATATTTGGATAAGCTACATGTGGTTGAACTCGAAAACGTGACGTTTTATATGGAGGATAACAAGACAGATTTACAATTGAAATTGCGACTTCGTTTACCTACTCAATGACCCCATTGTTTTTCTCTATGTTTGTTCTTTTTCTGTAGTATACTTATATTTATTTCGACATATTTATGTAAAAAAATGTACCTACACTAAGTAGTACTGATTAAACATAAACACGCTTGAAAGTGATTTTTGTACCTATTTCACACCAGGCCAATAAGTAGGTTGCATTTTTGAGTGAATTCCTCATGTGTATAAATTCGGAACATTCCCGGGAGAAAACTTTTGTAGGTTAATTAACCTAATAACGATAAAGGTAACTGACGTAATGTCGGTTTAAGTATTATGTTACTTTCGCACACTAGAGCGGGAATGAACACTTTCCGTGCATATGTCAAAAGTTTAAAGGGGTATTATATATTAAGCTAACCTAATGATTAACGTCGCGTTCTACGATACACGTGCGAATAGGGTAGGTACGAGTATAGGACTACTAGGTAGGTACGTAATTCGCAACTCGTCATGTCTCCCTTCGGTAGTTCTAACGTATCGCTACTCGCACTTGTATCGTAAATGACGAAGGCACCTAACAGTCGTAAAGTCTTCTACCTATTTGGACAATTAATTAATTGAAACCCGTTAAATTAACGGCTCAGTAAAAACCGGATAAATGTGAAATATTCTGCTTGTGTCTCTAGGATATAAATCGATATCCTGCGGTGGCTAGCTGCTTAGTAGCCTACCTAGATAACTTATCTATCGATTCATTGTCACCCTGGGTAGGTGAACCATGTGTTAGGAAGAGAGACATACTTTTCAGCAGGTTATGGGACCATAATTATGTAGGTCTAGGCAAGGTCATTGTGCTATAATTATTTTAATTATACTGTACTATCTGCTTATCTAAAAGTCTATGAATGAACTGGACCATAAAATTAAAAAAAAAACTGCGCGGAATCCCCCCGCGCGGAAGAAGTGAAGCTTCATAACATAACCTCAAAATCATTTTGTCAAGTCATTTCATTCATTTCATTTATTCAGTAACAATATACATTGTATTCGAATGTCTATAATATAATCCTTAATTAACAATACACTATTTTACAATAAATATAATTATATTACTTACTACTAAATTACATTAAACAAGCTACTATTCATCAAAATTTGGTTTTAACTATGTCATAACATTATTATACTTATACAATTATTGAGATCATTTAAATAAATAACAAACAATGATTTATTGAATATTAGGAAATATAGTTACTCATCTTTATCATTAATGAAGTCTATCACAGAATAGTAACACTTTTTTATAAGAAACTCTTTCAGTCTTGCATTGAAAACGTGATTATTGGTAATAGTTTTATATTCCACTGGCAGTCTATTAAACAAGAGAACGCTCTGATAACATGCTGCATGTTTCACGATGTTTAGTCTAGGGCTCTGGATATTCGTTACTACCCGCCGATCCGTGCGCCCGGCCCCTTAGCCCCGGCGGTGCTAAGCGTCCGAACTACCCGAACCCGCCGAAGTCCGTTCCCGTGTAGTGCCGTTCGCGCGTGTAGTGCCGAATCGGCGTTCGGGGCCGGACGGCCGGACGCACGGACTTCGGCACCGATCGGGTATTGAACACACGAGGCGGCCGGCGGACCGATCGACTTATTGCCGTGCCGGTTTGTTTTTAAAAAATAGGTTAAATTTAAAATTTATATTAATTTAGCGAACGAATACGAATTGGTTTTGTACATACTATACTCGTTTTATTTTGATCAATAACGTGTTAACTATATTTTTTGTACTTGTTCCCGTTACGTTGTAGGCTACTCGTACAGATTAGATAATATGGTGATATTCAATACAAATATTACAAACGTATTCCTATTCCTATAGGTCCATAATTCGCCAGGCACACTAGTAGTCTACTGGTTTTTAGGGTTCCGTAGTCAACTAGGAACCCTTATAGTTTCGCCATGTCTGTCTGTCCGTCCGTCCGTCCGTCCGTCCGTCCGTCCGTCCGTCCGTCCGTCCGTCCGTCCGCGGATAATCTCAGTAACCGTAAGCACTAGAAAGCTGAAATTTGGTACCAATATGTATATCAATCACGCCAACAAAGTGCAAAAATAAAAAATGGAAAAAAATGTTTCATTGGGGTACCCCCCCTACATGCAAAGTGGGGGCTGATATTTTTTTTCATTCCAACCCCAACGTGTGATATATTGTTGGATAGGTATTTAAAAATGAACAAGGGTTTACTAAGATCTTTTTTTGATAATATTAATAGTTTCGGAAATAATCGCTCTTAAAGGAAAAAAAAGTGCGTCCCCCCCCTCTAACTTTTGAACCATATGTTTAAAAAATATGAAAAAAATCACCAAAGTAGAACTTTGTAAAGACTTTCTAGGAAAATTATTTTGAACTTGATAGGTTCAGTAGTTTTTGAGAAAAATACGAAAAACTACGGAACCCTACACTGAGCGTGGCCCGACACGCTCTTGGCCGGTTTTTTTTTTTCAATAAAGTTGCTTAAGACAACTGCGAAAAGTAGAGTTTAATGGACTTTATTTGTCTCTAGGTTAACTAATAGAAGTCTAAACAGGGTATTGGTTTTTGTGAAAAATACTATATTAGTTCTATTACTTGATTGTTTTATAATGTTCATGGTGCCTTACTATAGGGACCATACCACCTATAGTATTGTTATATCTATGTCTCATAGTTGTAAAATAAATAAATAAATATTGGGGACATTACACAGATCGACTTAGCCCCAAACTAAGCAAAGCTTGTACTATGGGTGCTAAGCGACGATATACATACTTAAATAGATAAATACATAACTATGGAAACGGATTATATCGCGTATCTTGAATTTACTATTCATCCCGACGTTTCGAACACTTTACATAGTCCTTGGTCAACGGGTGACACTCAGTTTCCACAGTTTTATTTCATAAATATCTTTCAAATTAAGGAAATGTATTTGAACTATCGAGTTATTCGTTTTTATCTAAGAAGTTAGTAGAATTAACGTTGCTTGAGAAGACAAAGGTAATAATAATGACTTGTGGGCGGCACAATAACCAATAACCGTGGTGATTTTTACTGATAATAATGACACTCAAACCTCACACTCGGCTTCCCTTTGACATGGACAAACCGTTTGTTTGAAAAGTTCTAGATGTAGCCGCGCTGTTTTACAAATAGGTACCTAGTTAAGAATGGTATTTTTTTTTTGTTATTTTGGAGGGAACCACTTTGAAGTGAATATGTATCCATAGTCCTGGTTCTTAACTTGAGCTAGTCGGATAGGGTGTGACAAAAAGCATGAGACTTGACGTGTATATAGATAACTTACAAACACTTAACAGAAAAAAATAAAAGTACGCAGACGCCGAAGTGTCAATGTTTCCCCTCTTTTCCCTCATTTTTATATCATTATCTTCAGTTTTTTTTATATTGTCATCATGAAAACCGTGAAAGCTATAATCACGATATTTAGGAAAAGTATATTCTCCATAAAAATTTTCTACAATACTGTCTTTTAAGGTATATAGGTTTAACTCATCATTTTCAAATTATGCTTAAGTCCCCCGCATAATATTTGTGTTTAACTACTAGTGGGATGAGTAGGGGTAGCACTACCGACTGTTAGTAATATACTTAAAATGGAAATATTGTAGAGAATTTCATGGTACTTCTCCTAGACATATTTCTGGTAAGTACCTACTTGTAATATTTACTTATCAAAACCTTTAATAGTTTTCGTGAAAATTTTAAAACGCTAAAAATGGGATATAATAGTGGGGGGAAGAGATTGACTCCTCGGCGTGTTTCTACTTCTATTTATTCTTATGAACGTCAAAGCTATGTGCATACCAAGTTTCATGCTTTCTGACATCATAATAATTTAGGCCACTGAAAACGCGTGCCCTATATAATAATACCTAAAATGTAAAACATGGAAAAAAATCGAGTAGTTAAAATTTGTCCCCCAGTCACAATTGCTCCGCTATCCCTTTCTCGTTTTAGTTATTAAGGTTTTATCATTTTTGGTTCTTTAAACTGATTTTCATATTCGCTTGAACCAAGAACGCGAACGATCATCAAGCATCACTATACGTCGAGAACGGATCGGACCCGCGGGTTTTTAGAGTCCGTCGATCCGGACGCACGGACTACACGGGTACCCGGACTTTAATTACACGGTCCCTAATTACCCGTTCCAAACGGGCCAGAAATCCGGATTCGTGTAACACGGGAACGGATACCCGGCAACGGGTACACGAAACACGGACGCGACCGGGAGCCCTAGTTTAGTCTTGGCACTATCCTATTCGACACATCCTTCCTTCTAGTTAACAATCTAGCATTCTGCTCATTCTGGCTTTCATAATGTAGTATATGTTTAATAAAGTCCGTTAGAAGAACGAGTATATACAAACAAGGCACTGTCAAAACCTTTAATCGCAAAAAGTGTTCCCTACATGATTGATACTGAGGAATGCGCACTATGGTTCTAATTGCCCTTTTCTGCATCTTAAACATTTCATCCACGTTATATTTGTAGCTATTTCCCCAGAGTTTTATGCTGTAACGCAATTTGGATTCGACTAAACTATGATAGACCATTTTAAGGTGTTTAGACTGGACTTCATCGCGTAGACTGCGGAGGGCATAGCAAGCAGAGCTTATAGAGTTTCGCAGTGCCTCTATCTCATGCCTCCAGTTTAGTTGGGAGTCTATCTGGATGCCTAAGAATTTGACACTATCTGTCTGTTCTATTTTTATTCCGTTAATACTAACATCCAATACATCAGCCTTATTTGCAGTCGCCGATAGGAGCATAACATTGGTTTTGCTTGTATTTAGCTTTAGTTGGTTGACCCCAAACCACTTACTAAAGGCTCGTAAGGCTGCGCTAACATTACTGTTTAGTTGCACCATGTTGTTCGCCGATATAACGGCATTTGTGTCGTCGGTAAATACAACTAGCTTGGTATTGGGAACAACGTTGCTTATATAGAAAATAAGATCGTTCAGGAATATAATGAAAAATAAAGGACCCAAAATGGATCCTTGGGGCACTCCTCGTGTCACAGTTACTAGTCTGGACTTGACAACCTTCTCAGTACCCCCTTGAACCGATCTGAGTTCAATAAACTGTTTCCTGTTTCTCAAGTAGGACTCAAACAGTTTTAGGACCTTGTTTCGGACTCCATAATATTCCAGCTTATTTAAAAGAATCGTATGATCGACCGTGTCGAAAGCAGCGCTCAAGTCAAGGAATAGGCCTGCCACCTTGTTTCTATTATTGATTTCGATCACTGTATCATGAATTAACGTATCAATGGCTTCGCTAGTACCCACGGATTTTTGATAGCCAAATTGTCTACTATTTAATACTTTGTGTAAATTTAGGTGCCTCTGTAGTCGCACTTTCATCAACTTTTCAAAAATCTTTGATATGGTGGGTAGCAAGGAAATGGGCCTATAATTATTCGGGTCACTTTTAACCCCCTTTTTGTATATGGGTAACACCTTCGCTAATTTTAACTGATCTGGGAACACACTTTGTTCACAACATTCGTTAAAGAAGTTTGCGAAAGGCACAGCTAGCAGGTCTATATTTTCTTTAATTACCGTGATAGGTATTTCGCCATGGCCCACCGAAGATTTAGGTGCCATTTCTTTTACTAGCCTTGAAACTTCTAGCGGGGTGACACTTTCGTACTCCATGCATTTTTCAATTTTAACTGCATTTTTCTGAAGTAGTTCCGTAGCTGAACTATAGTTTATCGACACGTTATCCTTACTATGGTCGAATATTTTTGAGAAAACGGCTGCCTGATCTTGTGGATTAGTAATTATTTTATCCAATTTAAGTGGTACGCATTCTTTTGATTTTACTTGTGTTTTATTTCTGTGTCTGTTGACTACTTTCCAGATTTCTCTACTTGAGTCACCTGCCCTATTTATTTGAAGCTGTACTGCATTCCTTTTCGCATTTCGTATAACTCTCTTATAGAATGTAAGATACTTATTTCTATAATTTACGATTGATGAGTCACAGTTTTCCTTATCTATCGTATTCAAGAATCGCTTCATTTTACTCGAGATTCGTATACCCTTAGAAATCCAGACTGCTTTAGGATCTTGTTCTTTTACCAGCTTTTTTTTCTTTTTGAAGCAGGATTTATAGCCATCCACAAATTTCTTAAGAAACGTATTGATTCCCATGTCGTTCCAGTTTTGTTCCAGAATCATTTGCCTAAAGGCCGCTTTGTTTTTGCTGTTTAACACACGTCGCACTACGGAAATCTTAGGTTTATCTGTTTCCCTTTTCCTAGATTCTAATCTTGTATCACAGAATATACCTGCATGCCCATCAGCTAATTCATTGTGATCAATTTCCATATTTATTATACTCTCAGGGGATAAATTACAATTAAAGTGACCGTGAAGTGACCATCACGTTTGTGCGTTTAGTTACGTCCATCTTTTACTGTTTTAAATATTTTACATTGCTATTTGCTCAAATCATTTTGCACTCGATCTAAACATAAAAAACACACACACACACAGTTAATGAGTTAAACAAATTATTATTTATTCACTAGGTGAGACCGCTAAGGTGGCGCTCGAACCAGAAGTCGCATATTCCAGCTATTTTGTCAAGTGACCATCACGTTTTCCCGTTTAGTTACGTCTATCTAAATATAAAATACACACGTTCCAACCAACCATCTACCATTCAAATCAAAACCATTCTGGGCATTCAGGGTACGTAGCCGAATGGCGCAACGTTTACGAAACGAAACGCTCTAGTAGTTATCTATCTCTATCGCTCTTGCGTATTGGCGCGACAGAGCAAGACTACCTTTTCGCGGCGCTTCGTTTTCGTTTGGCGTCGCAGAAATATATGCCATTCGGCTACGGCACCCGTTCTGTCACTGACAGTGAATTTTAAGACGATACGGTAGGGGTCAATTCTCCATACAAACGCTCTCGACTATTTCCTCCCTGGTTTTTGAAGATAGAGCAATGATTTTTTCAACACAGATTGTTATTATTTTTATCTGAGTCGGACCGTTTTGATTTTTTTGATATTCTGCTTTTTAAAAACTCTAGAGCCAATCAAAAATTTCCAAAAACTGCCTTTTTCATTGTGGCGCAAAAAAAGGTGTGATACTCAAGATTGGTAACAATTAACCAAAAAAACTAAACGGTCCGACATAGATTATGTTATTCAGATTCTCAAATTTCGTTCCGATTGATTAAGTTTTGTAGGAGGAAAGAGTCGAGAGCGGAACCTCGATTTTAAAGATTTTTTTGAAATATCTTTTGACTGAGTTGTTCTTAATGGACAATTTTTTTTCGATAAATCTAGTTAATAACACTTGTATATTTAACTAAAATTTTAGCATTTTCGCTACCGTATCCTCTTAAGTGAGTCGCGTTGAGCGAATGTTACGCGCACTCATAGAATGTTACGCGCACTCATAGAATGTTACGCGCACTCATAGTAACAATGACAGTGTTACGCGCTGTCAGTTGGAAGTAGCAATACCTACTCTCAATAGAAGTTTCACTTCAATAAATAACAATTAAGTACTTCAATTTTTACAAAAAAATATTAAACTGAGCGCCAGGCCACGTTAGTGAGCTTCCCTAGCTAAGGCTTTTGGTTGTGGTCGTTTATGGATACTCAGAAAAGGATTGATAATGTATGAAAAGTAAGAAAACCTTCCACTTTTAGTGAATATTAAACTAGATATAGGTCATATAGGTACATATACATATTTATTTTATTCTGATTGAACACTTTGCGTCAAGACTAGGGGGAACGTACTAAAAGCTACTGAATAATTTATTTGCGCATAAAATAGCACAAAACTAGCAAGTTATAAGATGCTTAGAATTATAATAGATAAGTAGGTGGGTTAAGCTTCTTTTGTTTGTGTCTCTGTCTATCACAGCCATCAGAGGTTCTTTATGTGGGATATTTCTGTCAGAGATTTGTTGAGATTAGAAAATTATTAGGTAAATGATAAAAGAAATATTTATGTAGCTAAGTAGAAAAGTACAGTAAACCATTTGGAACCCTAGGCCACTGTAGAATTATGTCATAGTGACGTTATAAATCAGATTGTAAGAAATCTCTTACGCCGTGTCTTGCGTGGGCGACGGTCGCGCGACGCCACGGCGTTACTGCTTGTCATTTTGACGTGGTTGTAGAGTGGCCTAGGCCACTGCACTGTAGAACTATGTCACAGTGACGTTATAAAACTTATAAATCAGATTGTAAGAAATCTCTTACTGCTTGTCATTTTGACATGGTTGTAGCACTGGCCTAGGCCACTGTAGAACTATGTCATAGTGACGTTATAAATCAGATTGTAAGTAATCTCCTAAGCTTGTCATTTTGACATAGTTGTAGAGTTGACTGTACATACAATTAATGCCATGCAATTGACGTTTCAAAATGTTCAATGTCCCCAAATCGAAAACCATTTCGAAATATACGCTTGTAGATCACATAAATATTTTTTTTAATTTTTTTTCCGTATTTTTAGTATAAGAAATCTTAAAAATAGTTTAAATGGGAAGTGACGTCAAATAGCTGATTTACAGCTGCCACTATACATTGAGGTATAATGTACTAGAGAGGACACGGCGAACAAAAAGTTTGCGCCACGAACATAAGTCCAGTGGACTTATGTTGCCTCAGTCAGTCTCTGCGCGTGGTGGGAGGAGGTTGTCTCTGACTGCACACAAATAAAATGAAAAAATGCCTTCCTGTGCTAAAAGATACTGTTGAAACCATACGAGAAAATCTAATAAAAGTGACGGTGTCACATTTCATCGGTTAGTAGACAAGCTATTTTGATCTAACTTAATTTAAGTAATTATTATAATGAAGGGACGGGCTCCTTAAACGCGATGCTATGGCCGCCATTTTGACAACTGGAATCATAGATGAATCGCGCAGACATGACATGCAGGTAATAAGGTACAATAATTGTGATCATATTCTGTTTTCAATATATAATATAAAAATATTTATTTCAATTTATAGTTTTGAATATTACACGGTTCTAATACGAATTTTAGTCGATAATATTATACAATAAGCATGATTTGGAATTATTTCTGAATTATAATTCTCATTATTGACGAAAAATAGTGACACCAAAACTAAAATAGTATTTAATGCAACCGGTGTTTAAGGGAGGTAAAACAAGGTGAATGGCGCGATTATTATTCTGAGCGACAGAAACTTACAAAACTAATTTTATTCAAAGGAAATTAAAATTTATGAAAAAAACAATTACTTATTTTTATTTCACTGAGTAGAAATTAAATATAACCAAATGTATAATAGTGCTAAAAGTAAACTACTTAGTATTCCACACACAAAGTATAAAACAAAGGTCTACATTAAAAGTGTCGCGTCTAGGTGGTCAAGTCTTACTCTATGACACGGTTCGCTTCACGCGCATGCGCCTCGCGCTGCCGCCGCTGCCGGTCGGCGCACAGAATATGTTCGAGTTGTCATTTCTAGTACGTAGTACATAGTAGTTCAATGCCACTATACCAAAAAAATCTTCCAGTTGGGATGTCACTTGAGTTTGACAGTTTGACTTATCACAGTTCGTAGCAAAGATATTAAAAATTTCATGGCTTAGTCTATGGTTCGTAGTCATTCACCATTGGTTGACAGTGACACTTGACAGTCAGACATACCGGACTGTTTGAGCTGACTGTTAAAACTTTTTTTTTAGAAGAAGAAGAAGATTTTGTCCTTTTCTTAAGGTGCGTTTAAACGGCGCGCGATAACGCGAGCCGAGCCTGGCTCGGCTCGTGATCCGGCGCGCCACGCGCCGTTTAAACAGCTACGCTCGGCGCGGCTCGGCTCGGCTCGGCAAAGTTCGCGCGATCCATCACTTGTCGGTTTTTTCGACACGGATCAAAGGCGCGCGCGCCATCTTCGGCTCGGCTCGTGTTAATACTAGGGCTTGTGATATACGTGTTACACGCGGAACCGTAGCTACGTAGCCTTAGTACCGGCGGTGCTAAGATCCCGTACTACACGGTCACGTCAAAGATACGTATCCGTTTCTGGATTCGGCTACGTTCCCGCGAATCTCGGCTTCGGCTCCGCTCCGCTCGGTTGTTGAAAGAGAGCTTGTAAGTGTCGAACGGACCCTTCGCATTATGTGTTATACTCGTGGTCTTTGCATTGATTTGATTCCAGATGTTTTTTTAAGTAATTACATATTGGTATTATTCTGTTCTCTGATAACCAGACATTATGAGTTTGTACAAAAAAAAACCAGAGGTGGTATTGGTGGGATTTTTGAATCTCACCGGTGCCTTGTTTTGTATGCAGCCGATGACTATTTAGTACGAAATAAGCCACCCGATGAGAATCAAAAATCGCACCTCAGGTAGGTACTAGGTACCTACTTGAAGATGTCGATGAATATGAAAGTCCATCCAAATAAATATATTAATATCTCTAATTAATATTTACTCCCTAGTAAGAAATGCTACAGGTAGACCAATGCAACAATTTAAAAGTATTTTAAGTGAAATAATAATATACACTGTTCATAAATATTATTTACTGGCTGGACAACCGTCTTTCGTCGGTGAAAATACTAAGAAATAGTTGCACGTGCAGATAAAGATAACAAACAATAGTTTGCGGGCCATTGATAATAATTACCTTCAAGGCTTTGGGATTTACCTGTTATTAAGTACCATGTGTTCCTATTGTTTGTGAAGTTAAGTGAAAGCAAAAATAACAAACTATTTGACTACTTCGGATACTACCAACTATAAGACGCTGACTGTACATGTTAGATTATTTAAAAAAAAAGTTGATTAATTATAGTCTGTGTCATGTGAATGAAAATTAGAATTTTACCTATTTTTTTATATGTTGATTATACGCGAATTCTTTTGATACACATCTTTTACAATTTGTACTGGTCTATTATTTTTGCCTCCAAAATAATATTTGCACGTAGAACCGATGGCCGTTGGGGCGGAAAGGTTCTCGAGTGGCGACCGCGTACCGGAAGGCGAAGCGTGGGTAGGCCCCCAACAAGGTGGACTGATGACCTGGTGAAGGTCGCAGGAGTCCGCTGGATGCGGGTGGCGCAGGACAGGTCATTGTGGCAATCTTTGGGGAGGCCTATGTCCAGCAGTGGACGTCTTTCGGCTGATATGATGATGATGATGATGATAATATTTGCATCTTATTATTTTTGATCACTCTTAAAACTTTATTTAAAATGCAAAAATATGGAAACTGAAATTAAAAACTCGCCCCTTGCATTACATTCGGGGGTCTTAGTGACACGCATAAAATCTACACTTAACTAAACGTCACGGTCACGACTGGATCCGATCTACGTATAAATAAGATACGTATCTCCGTGTACACGTAGCTACGTATCTTAATTACACGTAGCCGAATCACACGGAGCAAACGGAGCGGATCTCCGTTGCCGAGTAACACGGCAACGGAGATTCGGCTACGGGTACACGAAACACGGTCACGACCAGGAGCTCTAGTTAATACGCGCCGTCTAAACAGATGGTACAAAGCGCGCGACGACGGAAGTCGAGTTTTAAGTTTTTAACACGCTTTTATTAGGTCGTCGTGTATGTAACTATGTAATGGAATCTACGGAGGCTAATTTAACCATCTTCCAAGGATCGTAGCGTAATGAAAATTGGCAGCTGTATGCAGTTCCTGATGACAATGCAATAATATGGTACTGTTGAACTGATCTGATGATGGAGCCGGAAGATATGAACTAGAACTACATGATGGAACATCTTATCATAGCTGTTTTTGGGTTTCTTAGAAAAGTCTTGTAATGAACTTTGACTAAGATTAGGTTTCAAAGTCTGATGATGGAGCCGGAAGATATG
Organism: Leguminivora glycinivorella; assembly: GCF_023078275.1. Lineage (NCBI taxonomy): Eukaryota > Metazoa > Arthropoda > Insecta > Lepidoptera > Tortricidae > Leguminivora > Leguminivora glycinivorella. The sequence goes on from NC_062981.1 coordinate 9,525,921, forward strand.
AACTGGAACTACATGATGGAACATCGTATCATAGCTGTTTTTGGGTTTCTTAGAAAAGTCTTGTAATGAACTTTGACTACGATTAGGTTTCAAAGTCTGATGATGGAGCCGGAAGATATGAACTGGAACTACATGATGGAACATCGTATGAAAGATGTTTTTGGGTTTCTTAGAAAAGTCTTGTAATAAACTTTGACTACGATTAGGTTTCAAAGTCTGATGATGGAGCCGGAAGATATGAACTGGAACTACATGATGGAACATCGTGTCAAAGCTGTTTTTGGGTTTCTTAGAAAAGTATTGTAATGAACTTTGACTACGATTAGGTTTCAAGGTCTGATGTTGGAGCCGGAAGATATGAACTGGAACTACATGATGGAACTTCTTATCATAGCTGTTTTTGGGTTTCTTAGAAAAGTCTTATAATGAACTTTGACCACGATTAGGTTTCAAGGTCTGATAATGAAGCCCGAAGATAGGCACTGGCATTCCATGATGACATATCGTATCATAGTTCTGTTTGCGCTTGTGAGAAAGGCCACGTAATGAACTTCGAACGTTACGTTTTCAACGTTATAACAAACCTATTATTGACCGAAGCGAAGCGAGGCCTAAGCTAGGTTAGGGTTTTCTTGCGACCCTTATGAGCGGAAAAAGGAAAGACCGAATCAGTATATCTAAACTAAGTCAGGTTAGGGTCTTTTTTGTGACCCTTAAATATGCAGCCCAGCCAGGCAATCATGGTCGCGCAATAAACGATAAAACATCGGGCATCGATAGGGACGGCCTGCTGTTTTATCATTTATCGCGCGACCATGATTGCCTAAATAAATATCAACGTAGTATTTAAAATAAGTTGGTTAAGGGTTTTCTTGTGACCCTTAAGAGCAAAAGTAAGAGGGGCTCGGGGCGAAGCCCCCGCATAAAAGAAAGATTAACGTAATATTAAAAATAAGTTGGGTTAGGGTTTTCTTGTGACCCTTAAGAGTAAATAAAGGGGGGCTCGGCCCCCGAAAAAAAGAAAGATTAACGTAGTATATAAAAAAGGTGGGTGTGGGTTTTCTTGCGACCCTTAAGAGCGAAAATAAGGTGGGGGGTGGGGGGGTGTCTTTATCAACGAAAAATTTCACGCCACGCTACTGCTAAGCATGTCGCGAAGGTCTACAGCAGGGATGTAACGGAGTTCTGCTTCTGCTTCCGTTACTGCGGAACTTCCGTTTTGTTTTACACATCCGCTTCTGTTCCGGTTCTGTTATTTTTCAAACGGAAGTTATAACGGATGTCGGAACCTAGCGCGACGGTGGGACATGAGCGGCGTACATCAAAGACCAACAGGTCTATACCTATCATTCGCTCATCTCTCCGCTTGCCACGTGCTGCGATACTAAACATATTAATGTTTAGTATCGCAATGGAATGAAGCGATTACGCTTCATTCCATTGCGCGCCAATATTTGTCCTGTCCACCTAGTTAGTAGCGAGTGAACAACTATTCAGTGGTGCAGGGCTTATCTACGATCCCCTTAGAAGCTCCCCTTAGATTTGTTTATTAAATACAGTTTACTCATTTTACAATCACTCCATTTAATTTAAAAATATAATTGTGTGCTAACAATTACACATATAATTTTTACTGGTTAGTTTTGGATTGTATTATACTACCTACGAGTAAGTTTTCTTTTCGTTTCTAAAACCTTTTACGGCATAATAAAGGTTTAAAAGGATTCTTTTGTGATTTTTAGTGATTACCTAAACAACAAACAATCTTAAAGTTCAAGGTGATTTAAATTTTTGGATTGTAATGAATGATATACTTCAGATAAAATATCAGGTTACTTTTCGTTTTTAAAACCTAAGTGGGCCTAAAGGCTGATTACAAACTGCTGATTACAGGCTGAACAGTAAACACCTAAAAGTTCTAGGTAATTTAATTAGTTTTGGTTTATGTTATACCTATGTGGTATTTTTTCATTTCGTTTTTAACATCTATAACTTCCGCTTCTGGTTCCGGTTCCGCTTCTGCTTCCGTTAAACTAAATTCAAAACTTCCGCTTCCGCTTCCGGTTCCGTTAAAACCACATCCGTTACATCCCTGGTCTACAGTTCCCAGAGCCACTATCAGTCTTTTAGTTGCTTAGCAAAATGTCGCGTCCACGTTCCATATCCAGGTTCAACCCAACGTAAATATACTAGAGTGTGACTGAGAAAATTCAACCCTTTGTCTCTATCCTCTTACAGAGTAAGATGAAATCCTTAAGTTCCGTATTGCATTAATCTTCAAATAAATATAAATACCGTGCACAAGATGCAAGGCACTACGCAGTGGTGTATTTAGGGTCCCTTACTTTTGCGGTTGGACAGGCTCATGTGGCCCTGAGTAGAGTAAAATTACTTAGTGCTCTCCAGATAGAAGAGCTAGATTGTTCTAAAGCTGAAAGGTAAAACACCATGCAATACAGACACACTGGCGGAGATGGAGAGAATGTGGGCTCAATAAAATAGAAATTGAAATAAAAATTAAATGAATCAATGAAAAACTTTATTGCGATAAGTTTGGTACCTATACATCAGGTGGTATTAATTATTATTAAGTAGCAATACGTGTTAGCCACAAATGGCTTGCGAAATTCGCCTACTTGGAATAAATTTATGTTTAAATTTTAAAGATATTTCATTATTAACGACTAAAAAGTATAAAATAAATTTATAGTTTAAAAAACTCTAGAAAAACACGCTTTTATAAATGCACGTAAAAGCCAAAAATAAATTATGGATCGTTCAAGTTGTCTCTATTTCTGGGATGAAGAGTAAACTCTGTGCTTTTAATTATAATATTTGATTGTAAAAGCGTGGGGCGCTGTAACAGGAAAATCTTTTTGTATAACTTGCTGAGAAATCAAGTTAAACTATATTACGAGAAGCAGTTTACACAGATTGGCGCGCTAACTGGACTTGCAGCACGACTGCAGCGCCCCACGCTTTTACAATCAAATATTATAAAAAAGCACATAGTTTACTCTTCATCCCAGAAATAGAGACAACTTGAACGATCCATAATTTTTTTTTGTCTTTTACGTGCATTTATAAAAGCGTGTTTTTCTAGAGTTTTTTAAACTATAAATTTATTTATCGGCGTTTTCATGTGTTCGAATTATGGAGTGGAGCAATGATATGATTCAAAGCTTTATTTAATTATATGAAGAGGAACCATCAATATGGAACCCAAAACATCTCGGTCACAAAAATCGCAACAATATAATAGGCTTTCGTTCGTATCTACACGGACGGCTCGGCTCGCGTAGGATCGTGCTACCTCGCGCCGTGTAAACGCACAGGCTCGCGTTCGTATTGAGCCGAGCCGCATCTACACGGACGGCTCGGCTCGCGTAAGATCGTGCTAACACGCGCCGTTTAAACGCACCTTTAGGTGTATGAAACAACACATGTGACGTCACGAAGCTGTGTCTTGACGTTTGTAACTTACGCTCTTTCTGCTCGAAGTAGTAATAAGAAGGGATTTTCTCATTAAAATAGCAGTTTTTGGAAAAATAAAAAAAAATACGTGTATCTTTTAGTATTGAGTTCTTTCAAACCAAACAATAAAAAGTAGTAGGTACTCAAAAATATAAAATGTTGTCAATTTTGTTTCTTAATTGCCTTTAAAACACTATGCTTAAAATAACGAGTGTATGTTTTGCAAGGTGCAAAATAACGAAATCGAAAACTTGATATAAATATTCGTTTAGTACCCACTGGCCAGTGGAGACACCAAGCTAAATTGGCAATGATTTTGACCTCTTTGCCGTTGCTAATGTTATTTTAATCGTCAAACTTTGATGAAATTATGACATTTACTTAACCCTTGCAATTTGCATAGGCGAGGCTAACAAAAGTTTCCTTGAGTAGAATCGGTTTGTATTGTCAAAGACATATGTAACTCCGTATAGACGGGTAAAGTCTAAGAAAAAAACGTACCTCAAAGCCATAGAGAAAAAGGTACGGTGGCCTAGATGGCGTTACACCTTTGGGGAACGCTCGGCTAGATGGCGCTAATATTAATATTTGACATTTTAACACATATCAAGCTACGAATATGAGCCAAATTGTCAAAACTGAGGTTCAAAAGTTTTAAGCTTGTGTCGAGAGATGGCAGTCTGTGGACTGTGATTGCACATTTTAATTTGACAGTAACTCTCTATAATACTCAATCCTCTTTGGTATTGTATAGTTCGGGAAATATAATTTGAACGTTTACTTCAAATTATATTTTCCGAACTATACATGTATTTATTTAGCTATGTCAAATTGCCACATCATGTAGGTATTTATATTTATCATGACCATTTTGCAGTCGGAACAACTCGAGTTCATTATCAAAGAAGCAGGACATTTGGAAACGAAACGTGTTTTCAAAAAACCTGTTCAGTGTTCTTTTCTCTCATTCGGTGATTACTACGACTCACGTGCGTCGCTCGCGTGAGTATTAACATTGTAAATATTATAATTATAAGACTAGGACTTGTTTAGAAATCTAGTATTAGAGACAACCTATTAGGGAAGACCTTTAATTTTGACACCCATTTCATTATCAAAAGTTTTCATTAGGGAAATCAACTTACATTTAGATTCAAAGAAAAAAAGAAATGTCCTCCACAGGACTCAAACCTGTTCAAAACACCGAACAAGAAAAAAGTATAGGCTGTTACGAGTATAAGAATAAATAAATAAATTTTTATTTATTCGTATGGCATACATGTTAGAAAATAGAAACATAGAACGTGAAATTTTTCTTAAATATCTAGACTAAGAGCAGTCAGCCATTTCGTGGCTTCGTCGCACAGGGTGATCAGGTCATCGGTCATCAATAAATAAATGAATATTGGGGACACCTTACACAGATCAACTTAGCCCCAAACTAAGCAAAGCTTGTACTATGGGTGCTAAGCGACGAATAGTCGAATACATTAGGTACAAGAACATTCTATGTAACTGATCCTAGCCGCATAGAAAATAATACCTAGTCATTTCATTTTCGTAGGAATTTTAGGTAAAGTCTGTGTGATGTATAAGAAATACAGAATGTTTATATTCGTACAAACACAAACAGCTAATAATGTTCTTGATATTTACGTGTTTTATATCACCCACTGTTCTTCGCGGCGCTATTTCGATCGACAACGTGCTTATTTTAGCATTCGGCGAAAAATCGGATGACGATTACAGCATGTGCCGTGGTGCGTTTTGGGTAGTGCTAATAATGTTCCTATAATTACAGCATGTGCCGTGGTCCGCTTTGGGTAGTTGCTATAGGTGCAGTTACACGGGCAACACAATGGGGGATGTCTGAAAATTTTAAAATCGCCTGATATTTTTTCTGGTGATAGGAATAAGCATTTCTATTTACAGAAAAAAGTTACAGATTTTTTGGTAGCACCATACATTTTATAAAAATAAAAACGTGTTGCTCGACTGCGCGTACGACACACTTCGGCAGTTATGAGATTTGTCTTAGTCTTTAAAAAAATTCCATTTTGAATCTGTGCTGGCCACAGACACTGACAGTTGATTGTCAGCTTGACATTTTTCTCGGAGAATTCATAACCATATCTGGTGAACTATTTATTACTGTTTTCGACTCATTTTCTCTCCCTGGCCTCTGATTTTGCCTCCTTCTACGACTACCTTCGCTCTCGAACCCCGGACCGTGATTTTACTGGCTTAAAACGACGACCTTTGATTTTAAACCCTGGACCTGATTCTACTTGCATTAACGAAGACGTGTGCTTGCCCTGCTTGCTGCCGACGGCCTTTGCGTTGAACCCCGGACCTGATTACAATTTTTAAGCCCATTGAGTTGGGAAAACGTGGATAGGTACTAGCGATTTTGTAAGAGCTAGTTCATCTAATTTGCCAAAATGTGGAACAGCGACAAACACAATGCCTGTGAAGAAGAAATTGATGAAAGATGCAGAGATATTTTAGACAGAGAATGTGTATCCCATTAATTTTGAAAAGTGCAACTACATGTTATTAGAGTGTAATAAACATAAATTTGTCTTGATCTATATTAACATTATTACTCATTTTAGCACCCATAAGTACGTTTTCACATTATTCGATCCAATACCGGATGTTGGACCGATATCCCATACATTACAGGCGTCGTCTTGGATTTTTTCCATTGAAATCCTTCCGACATCCGATATTGGATCAGGTAATGTGAAAACAGGCTAACTCCTAGTAGTGATTCATAAGCGCACCTGCCTACAGATGAGAACTAGAGAAGGACCTGTGCCCTAAACAAATAACTTTAGATTGTTGGTTTATTGTCTGCTTTAAGTAGTTAGTGCTCAAAAAGGAAATGAGTTTGCGATGTGACGCCTACTGCTTTTCACATCACCCATTCAGAAAGGGTACTTTTCGGCCCTGTTAGGAGGGAATTAAGTGACACTTTTCTGTTCAATAACTTTGTCTGGCCTGTATAAAATATTAACGCCACGGAAAGTGTTTGCACATAAGTAATAATCAGTAATCAGTAATTCTTTATTGCTATCATAGGTACATAAGTTGTTACATTTCAGTAGGTATAGCACAGCTATGAACCCTGTAAGGGCACTGCAAATATAGTTCTTAATAACTAAAAATCTTAATACTTATAATCTTATAAATCTTAATACCTATATTGCTATGAGAACATTTTTATGTTGCAACATATTTTAATATTATGTATAAAAAAATTGTGTCGATTAAGTGCATAATATTTTTACAACAGACCTGATTCATATTTTAGTATTTTGCTGATATGATATGAAAAAAAAAGTGTCAAATGGTAGCAATAGTAGATTGTGCAACAAGGGAGAAAAATGAGATATATATCTTGAGTGTAGCAAGGTATTCTTAAATTTAATCCTGAGCGTAGTGAGGGATTCAAGTGTTAAGACACAAGGTGGAATTAAATTTGCTACACATATTAACATCAACTTTTAGGAAATTTATATATAATGATATGTTATATGAACTTTTAGGAAATTTATATATAATGATATGTTATATGAACATAAAAACCGGCCAAGTGCGAGTCGGGCTCGCGCACAAAGGGTTCCGTAGCAGCAAATATAATAAACCAATAACTTAACCAAAATTACAGTTAAATCAACCTATCTCAAAAACTATAAGAGATACTTTGATCAAACCAAAAATCGTTGAAAGAGTTAATTAGCATGCATCACCTCTATTTTTTTTAGAATTTTATACCCCGTAGTTATAAAAATAGAGGGGGGGGGACATACTTTTTACGACTTTGAGAGCTGATATCTCAAAAACCGTTCACTTTAAGAAAAATGTTTTTTAGAAAACTTTATATCATTTTAAAAGACCTTTCCATTGATACCCCACACGGGTATGTACATCGAAAAAAAAATTTTCATCCCTCAGTTACATGTATGGGGGCCCCACCCCAATTCTTTTTTTTTACTATTTAGTGTCATAATTTTGTAGCGGTTCATACAACACATATTCCCATCAAATTTCATCACTGTAGTACTTATAGTTTCCGAGTAAATCGGCTGTGACAGACGGACAGACGGACAGACGGACAGACGGACAGACGGACATGACGAAACTATAAGGGTTCCGTTTTTGCCATTTTGGCTACGGAACCCTAAAAATGGTATGTTATGTAACCATGTAAAAAAAATGTGTCCTTGAAGGGAAAAGTATCACTTTGGTCCCTAATAGCAAAGAGGAAAAGTGCCTCTTTGCACCCTCCTCGCAGTGCAGGGAAGAAAATAACCCTTTCTTTTCGAATCCCAGTCACTACACTCAGTATTCAATTACATATAGAATACTTCACTTTGTTCACAATTCCATTTATATCCTCGCTATAAATATGCAATTTTGCTCCCTCGTAACACAATCTACTATAGTGCTGTTAATCATGCTTTAACAGTATGGAGGGCCATAGAAGAATATGGAAAGCCATAGCCGACTGAATTTGATAGTAACTTGACAGTAACTCGACACACATGACACACCTACAACTCAGAAGTAAAATAAAACAACACAATAAAATAAATCAATTGTATTTTATTATAGGACATTGCAAATTATAAAAAAAAATGTATTTTACCATATTTTTCCTATTGGTCTATCCAACAAAATACACATTTTATAAAATGCCACCGTGTCAGATATTTATGGCTTTCTTTTTTATGATATTATTGCCAGCGTGTAACTGCATTTTAAGGTTGGTAAACAAGACACGGTATCTTACACTCAGGTGGTCTTCACAGCAAAATCACACTCTGGTTGGGCAGTTCCTGCCAACCTATTGAGACCAACTTTCCTTCAGCTCCTTTCTTAATATGAACAATTTTAAATCTGGGTTTTTCTGGTTGGTTTTAGAACAAGTTGGTATAAAGCATGTTTTGGGATCCTTATATCGTGTTTATGTACTTGTATTCATTATAACAAATAGTGTCCGGAACTTAAAAGCAATGATCGTCCTTATATCAAGCAAAATCAGAAGTCAGGGAGGCAAAACGGATCGTAAACAGTTCAGCAGGATCAGGTCCAGTGTTTAAAAGCAAACGTCTTCGTTAATGCAAGCAGAATCAGGTCCAGAGGTTAATACTTAATATCAAAGGTCGTCGTTTTAAGCCAGTAAAATCAACGTCCGGGGTTCGAGAGCGAAGGTAGTCGTAGAAGGAGGCAAAATCAGAGGCCAGGGAGAGAAAATGAGTCGAAAACAGTAATAAATAGTTCACCAGATATGGTTATGAATTCTCCGAGAAAAATGTCAAGCTGACAATCAACTGTCAGTGTCTGTGGCCAGCACAGATTCAAAATGGAATTTTTTTAAAGACTAAGACAAATCTCATAACTGCCGAAGTGTGTCGTACGCGCAGTCGAGCAACACGTTTTTATTTTTATAAAATGTATGGTGCTACCAAAAAATCTGTAACTTTTTTCTGTAAATAGAAATGCTTATTCCTATCACCAGAAAAAATATCAGGCGATTTTAAAATTTTCAGACATCCCCCATTGCCAGCAATTCACATACCATTGCCGCGTTTGTTTAACCAACTAACTATGGACCAAACGCGGTTATGGTATGCTGGCAATTGTGTTGCCCGTGTAACTGCACACTATGTCACTAATGTTCCTATCGCTCGCCCAGTGCAGGTGAAAATGTTGGAAAGGAACCAGTCGCTATACATTTCATTGATCTCAAAGAAAGATTGAAGTTGATTTCGCATAATTAGGGTTCCGTAGTCAACTAGGAACCCTTATAGTTTCGCCATGTCTGTCTGTCCGTCCGTCCGTCCGTCCGTCCGTCCGTCCGTCCGTCCGCGGATAATCTCAGTAACCGTTAGCACTAGACAGCTGAAATTTGGTACCAATATGTATATCAATCACGCCAACAAAGTGCAAAAATAAAAAATGGAAAAAAATGTTTCATTAGGGTACCCCCCCTACATGTAAAGTGGGGGATGATTTTTTTTTTGATTCCAACCCCAACGTGTGATATATTGTTGGATAGGTATTTAAAAATGAATAAGGGTTTACTAAGATCGTTTTTTGATAATATTAATATTTTCGGAAATAATCGCTCCTAAAGGAAAAAAAAGTGCGTCCCCCCCCTCTAACTTTTGAACCATATGTTTAAAAAATATGAAAAAAATTACAAAAGTAGAACTTTATACAGACTTTCTAGGAAAATTGTTTTGAACTTGATAGGTTCAGTAGTTTTTGAGAAAAATACGGAAAACTACGGAACCCTACACTGAGCGTGGCCCGACACGCTCTTGGCCGGTTTTTTTTTGATGTTTTGAGGAACCGCAGTTGAATGTTCAAAGTTGTAGCAGGCTAGCTACTAGCCAGTCGCAGTTTATAACACACGCACTAGCACAACATAAATTGGGCTCGCGCGAGTCCATACTTTCGCGCTATAGTTAGTCGCTATATGTAGCGCGACAGTGTAAGCTGCTAGACCGAATATATTGTATACAGTCGGTTGATCATTATCCAAAGTAACGGACCTGAAGCAAAGACCTTTACAGGGGACAGCTCAATCACATTTTTGCCATACGAAATTAAACCTTATTACTGATACAGAAAGTCGATCGTATCAGACTAGCGAAAACGGTCCACATGAGAGGGCATTGTTTGGGCTGGTGTCCTTCTCGCACGTGTTGCCAGTGTTAATGAGGTTCCCATATTAGTAGTATTTTTATCTGTATATTACCTGACTTTATAACTTCTTATTTTATTTTAATGTTATATTCAAACTAGGGTTTCGATATATTTCAAAAAATTTGAAAATAATTATAATGTTATTATTTTGATGCCAGTAAATCAAAGATTTGTATAATTAAAAAATACTTTCAATTGGGTGTTAGTAGATTTAGTAGTAACTTTGAAAATTGACTGGTATCCCCAATTTATGACAGTGATGACGTCACTGAATAATGTTGACATTGTCAGCAAGTGCGAGAGGGACACCAGCCCAAACAATTACCTCTCATGTGGACACACTTTTTGACCTAACTAAACAATCTAGTTTAATAATTCTAAATCTATGACCTGAAGAAACACAGAAGACAAGGACGGGGGTTATTCAGATAGTAATTTCTTATTCTGAAGCAGTGGAGCTACAAACGGTATAGTAATAAGAAATTACAAATTACTCTCTAAATAAACACACGGGGTGAGGATGTTCCGGATCACGAAAAAAAAAAAATGTTTATTGTTGCATTACACAGTAATACATTAAATTAATTCTCTGGCGGATCCCAAACTAGACTCAGCCTGTATCTTGGGACCCTGGAGTGCAGGCAGGCAATTATGGTCGCGCGATAAGTGATAAAATAGCAGGCCGTCCCTATCGCACTATTTGTAAGTGCGATAGGGACGGCCTGATATTTTATCATCTATCGCGCGACCATGCTTCCCGTGCAGTACGTCTTTATTATACAATCTAGAGTTACCTACAAATGTATCTCATTAGGCTATTTAGATGGGAATGAAAATATGTATTCTAATTTTTCAGTGCCTGTGTTACTTACGTATCGTATATCGTATCATGTGATATATTTTATAATAGTGTTGATTTAGTTGGAGGTATATCGTGCATCGTACTTGTCAGTAGGTAATAGGCGTCCTTGTAAAACAAAATTAGAGTGTAAAGTAGGTTTGATGTAGTATTTTTTGTTACTATTTTACTTATTGCAATAACCCATCACGCAGTTGTATATTTTTCCTTTCCTATACATATCCCTCCCAATCCCATCATAGACAACAACAATTGCACTCTGTCTGTCTATACTCCATTAGAGAATGAAAATATTGGAAATACACTAACTACGCGCGCGCATCAAAACAGATCACGGTCAGGGCCTTTAGCCAAGAGTACAATCGTTGCCACTTCGGAGCGGAGTCGTACTTATCTTTAAATCGCTCTTCCGTATTGGAGCGACAGAGCCTGGTGTTCGCCACGGAGCGTCAGCGAAGTACTCTTGTCTACAGGCCGAGTTTTAATCACTGGTAGATATTTAATTTATTATCAACAACAAAGACTAAATTATTAGACAAATGACTGTTGTTTTTGGCAGTCGGAGGTAATTAAGGCTTTTGTAAATCCTTGATCAGCCGTATTTGTAGTTAAATATTTGATGTTTGTCGGAAACTCGATATTTTTGTTCATATTCAATGTGTCATTTTGTGCTGTGTTTATTTGCTTTGCATGTAGGTAACTGTTTTATTGTAAGCAGTATATTGTTTTAAAAATATTGTCTTGTATAGAATGGCATGTAAATAAAATAATTGAAGTGCAATATAATTGTAGTTACTTGTTTATTTAGTGTATTTAGCGCTGTTTTAGCTAACCATACACTTAGGTACGGATTTGCCCGCCGGGCAGATCCGACGGGCAAATCCGTACGTATATGGCTAGCTTTTTTCTTTTAATGTATAAATTATTTACCTTTTACAAAGAATCACGGGTGTTTTAATTCTATTATATTAAATACTAGCTTTTGCCCGCAACTTCGCTCGCGTTAGAAAGAGACAAAAAGTAGCCTATGTCACTCTCCATCACTTCAACTATCACCACTTAAAAAATCACGTCAATTCGTCGCTCCGTTTTGCCGTGAAAGACGGACAAACAAACAGACGCACACACTTTCCCATTTATAATATTAGTATGGATTCTCTCGAAAGGAACATTATCCTCGGCAAAGTCGAAGGCCGACGCTCCAGGGGTGGAATACCGCTAAGGTGGGCTGAGACCGTGAAGAAAGCTTGTGGTTCCATGCAGATGGCAGTCCATATGGCCCTGGACCGCGTCAAGTGGAGAGAAATCACTGTTGGTCACGATCCTCAGCCATGAGGGAACGACTGAGAAGAGAAGATGGATTATGTACTACAGAAAAAGTGCGATAATAAAATGGTGTACTTATTGAAAACGTAACCAAATAAAATTGTAACTACACTTTTTTTCCCTGACAATGTTTGTAAATCTAAGTAGAAATAACATTTCTAAAATTCTAAAACAAAACTCAGGGTATAATCAAACATATCTTTTAATGATTTAAATATGGTCCTTGGTTAAAATATAATCTAATTTTAAGGCTGCAGACAATTTATCGAAAACTATCTAATTTGTATATATATTCTGTCAAACAAGTCTGTCAGTAAATAAGAACTAAGAAAACTATAGGTATCCTTTTCTCTAGCACCCTAAAGAAAAGGATGCATATAGTTTTCTTTGTTCTTATTTACTGACAGACTTGGTTGACAGAGTATATTACCAAAGATAAAGACAATGCGCAAGAAAAAGCGTCACAAGGAATAATGCAAAATTTATATCAATACCAATAAGATAGCTTGGACAAATCGAATGATAAGCGACAAGTCAAGAGCCCATTTTCTGTGATTACTTTCTCTGTAGGGCTAGCATATGATTGGCGCGAGATTAGATTGCCGCGACCTTAGACTAACCTGTCCTTATATCATTAGTACAAAAGGCTACTTTCCTCTTAGTCAAATCAGCTTCTTTTTAAGAACTGTCTAAACGATTTTGAACGACTTGCTAATATGGAATTAATATGAAATCGAATTGAGTGACGTCACGGTCAACTGATTTACTTTATATATTTCTGTTTTATTTATAAAATATAAATTGGAGTTGAAAATAACTTCTGTCCCTGTTTTTCTTATAATTATCTGATGCTTTGTTTCGTGCATGATATATAATATTTTATTTTAGTACAGTCTAGTTGCCTATTAGAAAAATACGTGTGATCTATGTCGCGGCGCGATACTGTCGCGGCAAACCCGTGCTAGCCATGCTGATTAAAAAAATACGATTTACAGTGACTCGCGTGACTTTTTGATAAGATTGTCCGATTGCCTACTTTCCTAGATGTGTGTAAACGATAACTTATTTTACTTACCCACTGACTAAAATAAATCCCTCAAGACTCAATTTCCCACATAACAAGTAATATTTTAATATACAATTTTATTGTTAGACAACGTCCAAGTAAAATCAAGACTATTCGACTTCAATAGTGTACGACTTACGACATGTCGCAAGGACGCTCCTGAACCGACCTCATTATATCAGGAAAAACGCGATGTAGGAAATGAGCGTTCAACGTACAGCGACATCTATCGGCAAATTGAGTAAACTAATGCGCGCGAGCTAGTTTGGAGGATGATTTTTATGGAATAATTGTTTATTGCGTGAACCGATTTTAACCATTTTGCCTCTATTTGAAAGCAGGTAATTTCATTGTTATTTTGTTAAAAAATACAGGTACAATAAACACCCGCAAGGGTGTTGAAATTGAAAATGTAAATCTGAAAGGTTTTTTATAAATTAAAAAAAATTTTTCAAGATACGTGTACGATTTTATTTTTCCTGTAATATTCATTATAATAGCCATGTTTGGTGAAAATTTCATAAATTTATGTTGGTAAACTTCGGAGATAAGGGGGGGGAACGGTATTTTTTTTTACATTTTCCTTCAAAAAACATTTTTTTTCCACAACCAAAAAATTATAAAATATAGTTTTGATATGTACAGTTTGAGCTCTTTCTAACGATACCCCACTTGATCTAGTTACTTGAAATTTTCAGTTTGCCCCCCTTTCATTTTGGCCATTTTCTATAATTTATATTAATTAATTAAAAAAAAAATCTTTCAACTTGTAGAGGTTCACAATGTTTATAACTATTCCAAATTTCATATCGATAGCATAAGTAGTTCTCGAGATATTTAACAATGTGACAGACGGACAGAGTCGCACCATAAGGGTTCCTGTTGTACCTTTTTGGTACGGAACCCTAAAAACGATATTTTACTATCTACCAGCAGCTGGATCCAAAAACAAGGTTGTCTTAAGATGGGTCCCGGGGCACGCAGGCATCGAAGGCAACGAGAAAGCCGACGAGCTTGCACGTACGGGGGCAAAGGGTAAGCACCATGGCCCAGAGCCTTTCTGCGGTATCCCGAAAAGCCTTACGAAACTAACCCTAAAGACCTACTGTCAATACAAAACTATTCAGCTCTGGAGGAACACGCCAGGCATGAACCATTCCAAGGCTCTCATCAGAGCCTACAGCAAAAAGGCATCCTCAAATGCCTTGGCGCTGTCAAGGAACCAACTTCGCAACCTAGTGAGGGTGCTGACAGGGCATTGCCACCTGAACAAGCACATGCACACTATCGGGAAACGTGCAAACGGGCGGTGCAGATTCTGTCTAGAGTCTGATGAAACGCCCCTGCACATCCTGGCAGAGTGCCCCTCTCTAATGCGCACACGTAACATGATTCTGGGCAGTTACCAATTTCTCCCAGAGGATGTGAGGTTTCTCGATCTCAAAAAGATACTACAAGTCTTTGAATTTGTAGGACTTGATCGAGAGTTGTAGTAGGTGGCGATCACAATAGATCAGAAATGGTCGCAGTGATACATAAGGCGCCCTGAAGCCTTACAAAGCCCCTAACCTAGAAGAAGAAGAAGAAGAAGAAGAATCTACCAGCTAGCTTCGGACATAAAGTTAAAATTTATAGATATAAATACTATAAATAGTTATTTGTTTTACAAGGGGGCAAAGTAGTTGTTTAACCGCACGTGCCAACCCAATTGATACCCGAGCAAGCGAAAGATTCCAATATTGAACCGCAAGCGTAGCGAGGGCTTCAAAAAGTGGAATCTTGAGCGTTTCGAGGGTTTCAAATCACGAAGGTTAAACAAACTTTGCCACCGAGTGAAACACAAAATTTTTCACCACACCAACACTATGAAAATATGAACTGTAAAACATCAAAATAAATAAAATACTTCAATTTATTTAACATTTATTATTCAAAATCATCATTTAAAGTTAGTTAGTTAAAATTTGTATGAAATTACTTTGCACTCTTGTGGATAAAATGCAATTTTGCTATCTGTTTTCGAATAGCAAAATAAGCCTTTAACAGTTGGTGTGGTGAAAAATACTTTGTACTCTAGTGCAAGTAGTGCATTGAAGAATAGAGATAATACCTCTATTGGCTCTATTTTTCATGCTCTAGAGGATAAAATACAACTTTGTCATTTGTTTCTGAACTGTCAGGAAAGCTTTTATCAATTAGTTTGCTAAAAAATGTTACCAATATGTAACTCTGCAATCCAGTGTTACAATTATCTTATCAGCAGTAGATTTAGATAAGTAATTCGATTAAACTAATGGATAGGATTTAGGCGCGTTTACGCGTAATGTAACAGACAGTTTGAGAGCCATCAGGTATGAGTTGTTTGCTGTTTTACTATACTAGAGATGCGCTGAAGTATTCTAGGCCAAATACTGAATATTCGTGCCGTTCTCTTGGCCGAATACCGAATATAGAGATACTAGCTTTTGCCCGCAGCTTCGCTCGCGTTAAATTCGACAATTGCGGAATTCTCCATACAAACTTCCACCACCCGTTTCAGGGAAGTGGGTTAGAAAGAGACAAAAAGTAGCCTATGTCACTCTCCATCCCTTCAACTATCTCCACTTAAAAAATCACGTCAATTCGTCGCTCCGTTTTGCCGTGAAAGACGGACAAACAAACAGAGACACACACACTTTCCCATTTATAATATTAGTATGGATGGATTTAGAGATTTTCGAAAACTGGTATATCTATACCAAAGACATATATAACTCCGTATAGACAGCAGTGGCGGGGCGTGAAAATTTTCGTTGGTAAAGCCGGAGGGGTTTTTGGAATCTGTTTTGGTATGAACTTCTACAGATACTAGAGAATTTTGGGGAATCCGTTGGGAATCGAGTTGTATCGACGCACCGCCACTGATAGACAGATAAAGTCTAAGAAAAAAACGTACCTCAGTACCGTACAGAAAAAGGTACGGTGACCTAGATGGCATTACACCTTTGGGGTACGCTCAGCTAGATGGCGCTATTATTAATATTTGACATTTTAAAACATATCAAGCTAAGAATATGGGCCAAATTGTCAAAACTGAGGTTCAAAAGTTTCAAGCCTGTGTCAAGAGATGGCAGTCTATGCAAAATGTACTGAGGAGACGTTTTTTGAATTACACTTAAGACTCCTTATTCCTTAGAGCGCTCATCAATTTCACGAAACGGCCATCGATAGATGGCGTTGGCGCTCGGTACGTGAGCACCGGCAACTCAACGCGCGTTTCAACGCAGACACGAATAATCTTGATAGTTTTGAATTAAATTGCTAATAACATAATTTTCAATTTTATATGGGGACTCTTTATTTAATTTCATATTCATGGTATGGTAGTAGTAAATAAGGTATATGAATGTAGTAAAAGTATAGTATTAGTCTACATATACATATATAAATTCAGGTTTCCTAATTTATTGATTCAACAACCAACACCGCTGAGCCGAAACTACGAAAGCTAGAAAGTCGAAATTTGTATAGATTGCATTAACACAATTTCGAAGAGATAAGAATCGATTATGAAAATTTACACCCCTAGTAGAGGGAAAAAGGGAGTGAAAGTTTGTAGCGGGATCAATTTGTTTTTTTTTTTATTAGGAAAATTTTAGTTAGGAACTTGAAATTAGAGAATAGTTTAATAGTGGTTTCTGTTTTTTAGGGTTCCGTAGTCAACTAGGAACCCCTATAGTTTCGCCATGTCTGTCTGTCCGTCCGTCCGTCCGTCCGTCCGTCCGTCCGTCCGCGGATAATCTCAGTAACCGTAAGCACTAGAAAGCTGAAATTTAGTAACAATATGTATATCAATCACGCCAACAAAGTGCAAAAATAAAAAATGGAAAAAAATGTTTTATTAGGGTACCCCTCCTACATGTAAAGTGGGGGCTGATTTTTTTTTCATTTCAACCCCAACGTGTGATATATTGTTGGATAGGTATTTAAAAATGAATAAGGGTTTACTAAGATCGTTTTTTGATAATATTAATATTTTCGGAAATTACCACAGTTATAGTGACTTTCATATTTTTATAAGAACAGCATGCACTTACGTCCAGAACAGTGACATTTGGTGCATTGGAACTGCTCATGATGTGTCACTTTTTAACCGTCGCCTCAAATCTGAGAGATTTGAGGCGAGGTTCTCAATTCGTCTGTATGTTTATTTTTTTTTTCATTTTTTTATGTTTGTTCCTCGATATCTCCGTTGTTACTGGACCGATTAAAAAAAATTATTGAATGTACATGAATACAGATTGGTCCCATTTTTCTCAGAACCCAGTTCTGATGATGGGATCCTGGAGTAATCGAGGGAACTCCTCGAATCTGAAAGGCATACGTATGGTGATTTTTGTGTTTTTAAAGGAACAGCATGCATTTAGGTACGGAACAGTGACATTTGGTGCAGTGGAACTGCTGATGATGGCCAGAACGGAACTTCTCAAATCTGAACGGCACGCATATAGTGACTTTGGTATTTTTATAAGAACAGCATGCACTTTCGTCCAGAACAGTGACATTTGGTGCATTGGAACTGCTCATGATGTGTCACTTTTTAACCGTCGCCTCAAATCTGAGAGATTTGAGGCGAGGTTCTCAATTCGTCTGTATGTTTATTTTTTTTTCATTTTTTTATGTTTGTTCCTCGATATCTCCGTTGTTACTGGACCGATTAAAAAAAATATTGAATGTACATGAATACAGATTGGTCCCATTTTTCTCAGAACCCAGTTCTGATGATGGGATCCTGGAGTAATCGAGGGAACTCCTCGAATCTGAAAGGCATACGTATGGTGATTTTTGTGTTTTTAAAGGAACAGCATGCATTTAGGTACGGAACAGTGACATTTGGTGCAGTGGAACTGCTGATGATGGCCAGAACGGAACTTCTCAAATCTGAACGGCACGCTTATAGTGACTTTGGTATTTTTATAAGAACAGCATGCACTTTCGTCCAGAACAGTGACATTTGGTGCAGTGGAACTGCTGATGATGGTCAGAACCGATCTTCTCAAATCTGAACGGAACACTTATAGTGACTTTGGTATTCTTATAAGAACATCATGCACTTACGTCCAGTCCAGAACAGTGATATTTGGTGCAGTGGAACTGCTGATGATGGTCAGAACACTTAGAACCAAACTCCTCAAATCTGAACGGCACGCTTATAGTGACTTTGGTATTTATATAAGAACAGCATGCACTTACGTCCAGAACAGTGACATTTGGTGCAGTGGAACTGCTGATGATGGTCAGAACCGAACTCCTCAAATCTGAACGGCACACTCATAGTGACTTTGGTATTTTTGTAAGAAAAGCATGCATTTAAGTTCAGAACAGTGACATTTATTTAGTTATGTTTGTTAAGCATACTGAGTTTTCAAGTCAAAGTTTGTCAAGCTTCGATTTCTTATAATCGGATTCATGAGGAATTGAGAAACTCCTCAAACCTTAGCGTTATACGTATATTGATTTGTGTTGCCATCAAATAATTAAAGCATTAAAAGCAGTTTTAAAAAATACCTACACATTTCTACATAATCCAACATTCGCAAGTAGCTTTCACCAGAACCCGAAAGGCGGCGGTTTTTTTTTTCTTAAAAAATATTAAACGTTTTTTTATGGGATAGGAGGCAAACGAGCAGATAGTCTGCCTGGTGGTAAGCGATCACTGCCGCCCATGGACACCAGAAGCACCAGAAGTGTTGGAGGTGCGTTGCCGGCCTTTAAGATGGATGTACACTCTTTTCTTGAAGGTTTGAAGGTCGCATTGGTCCGGAAATACCGCTGGCGACAATTCATTCCACAGTTTAACTGTGGATGACGTGACCAAATTTGCAAAATATTGCGTCTTAGAAACATTTATATTATTAAAGGGTGAAAATCAAAATATGTACATGTTCGTTCTAAAAGTAGCTGATCAAACATCGTCGGTTTGGAAAGTCTGCGGTAAAATTTTTGCTCATTACTATACATATTCGATTTAGAGGGTTTTGAGATTTAGGAAATAAAACAACGCTTCATTAGATTTAATTTAATAGCATTATGTAATTATAATGTCAATGTAAGTGCAAGCAGTCTTATTTACAACAAACTTACAAGCGGAAAGAAATATATACAGAAAGAAAAAAAAGAAGCTGTCAATACTGAATCCCCTAGGGTGGCTATGTATGAATAGCACAGAAAAGTATTAAAATAAAATAAAAACCGGCCAAAAGCGTGTCGGGCCACGCTCAGTGTAGGGTTCTGTAGTTTTCCGTATTTTTCTCAAAAACTAACCTATAAAGTTCAAAACAAGTTTCAAAGAAAGTCTTTGTAAAGTTCTACTTTTGTGATTTTTTTCATATTTTTAAACATATGGTTTAAAAGTTATAGGGGGGGGGGGGTCGCACTTTTTTTCCTTTAGGAGCGATTATTTCCGAAAATATGAAAATTATCAAAAATCGAAGTTAGTAAAACCTAATTCATTTTTAAATACCTATCTAACTATATCACACGTTGGGGTTGAAATGAAAAAAAATATCTGCCCCCTCTTTACATGTAGGGGTACCCTAATAAAACATTTTTTCCATTTATTATTATTAACGACCTTCCACATATTTATAATGAGCCCAAACATGATGGGGTTATGATGAGGAGAATAGCAGTTCTGTTGACCACCTCCTGACTCCATTATGAGAACTTGGACCTCGTCTAGTTCGATGGTGCTCGTCAGCCCAAATCTAATGAGCCCGAACATGATGGGGTTATGATGAGGAAAATAGCAGTTCTGTTGGCCACCTCCTGACTCCATCATGAGACCCTGGACCTCATCTAGTTCGATGGTGCTCGTCAGCCCAAATCTAATGAGCCCAAACATGATGGGGTTATGATGAGGAGAATAGCAGTTCTGTTGACCACCTCCTGACTCCATCATAAGACCTTGGACCTCATCTAGTTCGATGGTGCTCGTCAGCCCAAATGTAATGAGTCCAAACATGATGGGGTTATGATGAGGAGAATAGCTGTTCTGTTGACCACCTCTGACTCCATCATGAGACCTTGGACCTCATCTAGTTCGATGGTGCTCGTCAGCCTAAATCTAATGAGCCCGAACATGATGGGGTTATGATGAGGAGAATAGCAGTTCTGTTGGCCACCTCCTGACCCCGTCATGAGACCTTGGACCTCATCTAGTTCGATGGTGCTCGTCAGCCCAAATCTAATGAGCCCAAACATGATGGGGTTATGATGAGGAGAATAGCAGTTCTGTTGACCACCTCCTGACTCCATTATGAGAACTTGGACCTCGTCTAGTTCGATGGTGCTCGTCAGCCCAAATCTAATGAGCCCGAACATGATGGGGTTATGATGAGGAAAATAGCAGTTCTGTTGGCCACCTCCTGACTCCATCATGAGACCCTGGACCTCATCTAGTTCGATGGTGCTTGTCAGCCCAAATCTAATGAGCCCAAACATGATGGGGTTATGATGAGGAGAATAGCAGTTCTGTTGACCACCTCCTGACTCCATCATAAGACCTTGGACCTCATCTAGTTCGATGGTGCTCGTCAGCCCAAATGTAATGAGTCCAAACATGATGGGGTTATGATGAGGAGAATAGCTGTTCTGTTGACCACCTCTGACTCCATCATGAGACCTTGGACCTCATCTAGTTCGATGGTGCTCGTCAGCCTAAATCTAATGAGCCCGAACATGATGGGGTTATGATGAGGAGAATAGCAGTTCTGTTGGCCACCTCCTGACCCCGTCATGAGACCTTGGACCTCATCTAGTTCGATGGTGCTCGTCAGCCCAAATCTAATGAGCCCAAACATGATGGGGTTATGATGAGGAGAATAGCAGTTCTGTTGACCACCTCCTGACTCCATCATGAGACCTTGGACCTCATCTAGATCGATGGTGCTCATCAGCCCAAATCTAATGAGCCCAAACATGGTGGAGTTATGATAAGTAGAATAGCAGTTCTGTTGAACATCTCCTGCCTGACTCCATCATCATGAGAACCAGAACCTCATCCTGGTCCCAAAATATAATAATAATTCAAACTCTCAACAAACTTCACGTATAACTTAAAATCCAAAATCATATGAACTATGCACTGTGATTACACATTTTACTTCGACAGTAACTCTCTTTAATACTCGATCCTCTTTGATCTATACTAATATTATAAATGGGAAAGTGTGTATCTGTTTGTTTGTCCGTCTTTCACGACAAAACGAAGCGACAGCGACGTATTGACGTGATTTTTTATGTGGAGATAGTTATAGGGATGAAGAGTGAGACCTCCGTGAAGTTGACCGCCCCATATCGAGTGCCCGCAAATTACATATCTATATCGTTAGTTCATCGATAGTTCACATTAGTTCAGTATGTGAAATCGTTAGGATCCGATAAGTATAAAAAACAAAATGTCCCTTTAGGTATTGTAGAGTCGATGTCGAAGTAATATCGATATGAAAGGGACGAAACTACATTCGGCATGGTGGATGTAGGTACCTAATCATAGATTAAATATAACAAGATCATACCATCCCATACATTAAAATGCGACCGCCTAAGACCGCGCTTGCCGCTTACACTCCACCACACATAGATGGCGCCACAAAAAATGTCTTGTAGCTTTCGATTATACTTGTAGATGGCGTTAAGAGTCACTTTTGACATAGATTTACGCCTCGGAATTGACACTTAATGCCAATCTACAAATAATAGGTGGCAACAAGGCATTTTTTTGTGGCGCCATCTATGTGTGGTGGAGTGTAAGCGCGTTCGTAGGCGGTCGCATTTTAATGTATGGGATGGTATGATCTTGTTATATTTAATTTATGACCTAATATAAGCCGAATACCAGATCGTTGCCGAATATTTGTGGCGCAACTCTAGTTTTAACCTAACGACGTTATCTTAATGGAGGCTTAACGGGTTTAATTGAATGAGGAAATGCTTGATAAGGCTGTTTTATGACCAACACATAGATGTACAGTTTTGTATATGTCACATAACATAAGGACTTTTTTTGACGGACTGGGCATGCATTTACGCACTGTATGAGGACTCGCCGATCCTTTCCCCTTTCCTGACGAGAGGGGCCAGGCCCCGTAGCCGAATGGCATTTCTCCGACGCCAAACGAAAGCGATACGCCGCTGGCTCTGTCGCGCCAATACGCAAGCGCGATAGAGATAGATATCTACTAGCGCTTCGTTTCGTGAGCGTTTCGTGAGCGATTGTGCCATTCGGCTAGCCACCCTGCGCCGCCTGCGAGATATGCCTGTAGCTTGCACAATTGGTATGCCAGCCGCGTAAAAAATATTTTTCCCCTCACTAGCTCGGAAACACATGTTTTGTCCTTTAATACCAGCGGGTAAAAACGCATTTTATCCACTAGTGGGTAAAGTAATTTGACCTTGAATAAAGTCAAATTAACTGCTTTAAAATTGATAAAAGTAGGTGAATCTAGTAATAAAGATGATTTACCACCTGTGGAACTACTGGAAGCAGTGATAAACGCATTTTTTGCGTTGTAGTTTCCTCGCTATAGTGAGGGGAAAAGTTTTGTGTTACACTCGGGTGCAAATGTATTTTACTTCTCGTGTGTTAAAAAACTCGCAAGTTCAGGATTCTATTCTCGAACCACTCGCTTCGCTCGTGGTTCAACTATAGAATCCTTTCACTTTCTCGTTTTTCAATTCCATACTCGGCGTTAAAATACAACTTTGCCCCCTTGTATAACAAATAACTATTGTACGCGGCTGGCATGCCAGTTTGTGCAACCTACAGCCGCTTCATGTAATTGTATAGCAGGCTGAGCTGAACAGTGAAGTGCGCAATAGAAAGGTTCTTAATGTGTCTAATTTTTCATTCAATCGTATTTATCTCAATACGAAATATAACACTAAAATACGCGTGTCGTTTAGGAATTACGATACTTATACAATAAATATCTAATCGTTAGATGACATTAATTGACGACATAATAAGCCTATTATTTCGATTTTTCGCTGCAGAAAATTGATAATGACTTTGATTATTTTATAGATAGTTTATCGAAATAAAAATCCGCTGAATTGGTATGAAGACGAGATCCAATCCATCGTATATATTTCTATATTTGCCTATAGAGTGAAGTGAACCTATAGTTAAATAAAAATGTCTTTGTACAGGCAAAATGTACCACATTGTCGCTTAAGCTTAGTTCGTATAAACATACACGCTTGTATTCCATTAAAAGGGGTAGGCAGAGCACATGAAACTACTCAAGTCAAGTTTCAGTGTCACTCTTGGCAATTATGAGGTGGAAAGAAAACGAAATTGTGACAATGCAGTAACAGGTTACCACCCTCTCGCCTACGCTACAATTTAACCCATATCCCACAGACCCACAGTCGATTTCTACGACACTTACGGGAAGAAGGGGGGTGAAAATCAACATGGGCGCTGACAGGTTAAGCGGTGCGAACTAAGAATTCGTATAAAGATACGAGCATCATATTATATCTTGGAGTAACAATGTGGTACCTTTTACTTGACAACGTCACATATCCCTACAAGCTCTTTATTGCAATATAAGTAACAGCTGATAGAAAAGAACCAGTACTACCAGTTTTATTTCATTTGAATGAAGTCAAGTCAAGGTCTCGCATGTTTATTCACGTGCGAATGTTTGAAGAACTATTCTGTCGAGATAGCATTCTGTGACGCATTTTCGTCTTCCGTTTTTTGCGGCATAAATTAATTATTGAAAATATCAATTAATGGAAAAGTATTAATTGTAATTACAATTTGATAGTTTTGTATATCATCATTAAATTAATTACCATCCTAATTACTTAGGGCGCATTTAGACGGTACGAGAATTCGCATACGAGTTTTATTACATTGGCGTCATCCATATATTACGTCACAGTGTAAGGGGGGGGTCATACTAAATGTGACAATCCCTGTTAAAGGGATACAAAAAAGCGTGACATAGGGGGGAGGGGTCCAAAAACCTGAAATTTGGTGTGACGTAATATGTGATTTGCGGTATTTGATGGCTGTGCAAAATTGTACGCATGTAACCTCAACAGCACGCAATGTCACTACAATCACATGCAAGTTCGCACGCCGTATAAATCAGGCCTGAGTCACGTAATGTTACGTCGTACCATATTGTTTATCAACTACTTATTTTGATTTGTGTTATTACGAAGTCACACTCGTTATATAGACGTTAGGTGTTATTATTACCTACCTATGTCGTTAGAGGTTATAGCAAATACTATGTAAACTCTACGAGTTAATACGTGCAGCTCGGTGCCAAAGTTGGCAACATGCACACTAGCGCTCCTAGCGGCATGAGTTGATCAAAATAGTTTAGTTTCATACAGCATAAAATAAAAATAAATTACAAATTCTTATTTTTTTGTTTTATTCCGTCTAAAAATGTTAAAGTAGATCAAGTAATAGCATTTTCTATTTTAATTTACTCAAATAAAAGTCTCCGCTAGATGGCGCTAGTAAAATTGTTGCCGCTCAATTGTATGGGAAACGTCAGAAGCTGCACGTATTAACTCTAGAGTTTATATAGTATTTGGTTATAGCCAGGCAAAAAGAATAGAAATTAAAAATTGGCAACGTCGTCGTGTCGTCTCGTTTTCTCACACATGTTGATAAGAAAGGGATACAATACAATACAATACAATACTCTTTATTGCACACCTCACATAGTACACGGATGACACGGATGTAAGGGATGACACGACGATGATTCCCACTTATTAATTCTTACCTTTTTTGCCAATCTGTATAAGAGTATATTACAGGGTAACCCTAACCATTATTATAACTGAAATAGACGTCAAATATGAATGAGAAAGATATCAAGTGACCAATTCCTTGCCAATGAGGAGGCACACTCAAAGGTTATGACAAATGGCGCCACCCTATTAGTCCATTGCACAGATAAAGAATTTCATACGTAAGAGCGAGAAGGTGATATGTTTTTTCTCTCTCCCACATATGAATGACAGTGATATGCCAAGGCACTTGAACAGGCGCCGCATGAAGGGATAAAATGTCAGTGTGCCTCTTCATTCCTTATGTTATATGACATTTATTTCCGTTTAGGTTACGGTACCATAAAGGCCGTTGACTGAGCCGTCAAGTACCAACATAAGAGTTTTGAATGATTCACGGTTATTTTCATTAGACTTATATTGACCGGGATATAGACCGTGATTACCTTTTTGATTTTTGTCGAGCTCCCGATATTTCGACGCAGTTGCATGCATCATGATCACGGAAAACTGACGAAGGCGGGTGGATGTTAAAGTTGTATAGACAGCGCGCGATCTACCCTCCTTCGACCAGTGGTAACGCTGAAAGTGAACGCAGCCGACGCGCGCGAAGGAGGGTAGATCGCGCGCTGTCTATACAACTTTAACATCCACCCGCCTTCGTCAGTTTTCCGTGATCATGATGCATGCAACTGCGTCGAAATATCGGGAGCTCGACAAAAATCAAAAAGGTAATCACGGTCTATATCCCGGTCAATATAAGTCTAAGTACCAACATGTAAAAAATATAAACACTGGCGTCTGTAGCTAGTGGGCTGAAGGTAATAACCACTCAGCCGCAATGGGTGTCATATAACTTGTAGGGTTACCAGAAGGCTTACGAAAAATATAGTTTTTGTTTTATAAGGGGGCAAAGTTGTTGTTTAGGGTCCCCTCACATCTAGCGTCTCGCGAGCGTCGCGTCGGGCCAACTGTATGGAAAAAGACGTCGCGTCGACGCGGCGTCAGGCTTTGCCCATACAGTTGGCCCGATGCGACGCTCGCGAGACGCTAGATGTGGGGGGACCCTTAACCGCACTTGCCAATATTGAAATATTGATGCCCGAGCAAGCGAAAAATTACAATATTGAATCGCGAGCGTAGCGTGTGGTTCAAAAAGTGGAATCTTGAGCGTTGCGAGGGTTTCAAGGCACGAAGGTTAAACAAACTTTGCCGCCGAGTGAAACACAAAATTTTTCACCACACCAACACGAACAAAATACCTACTCACTATAAAACACCAAACTAAGTTAAATCATCATTTATATATAAATTCTACCAGTCAGCTCAAGATGTTAAGTTAAAATTTGTATGAAATCACTTTGCACTCTTGTAGATAAAATGCAATTTTGCTGTCTGTTTTCGAATAGCAAAGTAAGGCTTTACCAGTTGGTGTAGTGAAAACAAAATATCCTTGTCTGCCTCTCGTCGAATGTGTAAGAACAACAGAGAGGTAGATTTTGTTTTACACTGTAAGGTCTTTGATATGATCGATCGATTAGACATGTTGCCGACAAAATCCCCGTTTTTTCATTGCGCGACGTAGATAGACACTAATAGTCTTTTAAGTTTTGGTACAGTCAGTCACAAAATGACTCACAATTGTTTCCTATTCTATTTTGTTGTTTACTTTCTATGTATGTATATCGGATATTTCTTTTTTACGCTATGACAAAATTCAAGTTTGAAGTTTACTATACATATTAGGGACGGCGTTGTCTCCGCGGTCTCAGAGGCTTGGGTGCTTCTCTTCATACCTAAACTAAATACGCGATTAAGGGATAATTAAATAAATAAATAAATATTGGGGACACCTTACACAGATCAACTTAGCCCCTAAACTAAGCAATGCTTGTACTATAGGTGCTAAGCGACGATATACATACTTAAATAGATAAATACATACTTATATACATAGAATATAATTAATTCCGGGTTAAAAATTATTACGAGTAATCGTTTTCTCTGATAACCCTACCCTAAAGTCCAACTAAATATCTTCGGAACGAGCGACAACGCCTAGTTTCGAGATAATAAAATCTCCTTTGTTACTTAAGACAGCCCAATGTTATTACCTACGGTATAAAAATAACCGTTTATGGCGGGATATGATATTCAGTTCAGTTAGATCAGTTTCTTACTTTGTCACTATATGGCAGATCAGGTAACCTTAGGTATCCAACGGGAATTTGAAAATGTTTTCAACAGATAATTTTAGCTATTATTTAATGAAGACAGCAAATAAACCATAATATGTTAAACTCATATTCTTTTCCGTATACAGTGTATAACAATTTACAAATTTATTACAACTTATGTTTTTCGCAAAGCACTTAGAAAATAACGCCATCTATGTGTCAAATAGATATGATTGACCATTTCAGTGATTGAGGATTTCCGTATATGGCATTCATTACCATCCCTTTATAAGTTGTTTTAATTTACCCGGGCTCCCGATATCCGTTAAATTAGAATCCCGCGTGTAATTAGAATACGTGGTTTCGAATCCGAATACACGGGTAACACGGGTAACCGGACTAATTTCACGGACTACCCGTTCCGAACGGGCCAAGCCCTACTATTTACTTGTATTTACCTACTTTTATTAATGACCTAACGAATGAATGTATGTGAATGAATGAACACGAATCCCAGCCTTGGTCAGTACCAGTAATAAATTGGCGATTGGACCATTTTACATACAATTATTATGTATTTAAATTTAAATTGTTACATCTTTATAATATAACAAAGTCGACGAATGTTCATGAGACTTCAAAAATACTACTCAAATCAAGGAAGAAGTAAAAGTTAAATCTTTTTTTTTTTCAGTCAAAGTTATAACAAAAGACCTACAGAAGAATTTATCTGTGAATGCCATTATCTAACGAAATTTCGTAGGGTTAAATTGGGGCGAAAATAAATCTGATTCGGCTCGGACGCGCGTGAACGCCTTTCTTGCATGACTGTACCGTAGAAAAAAGGTCTTTAGAAACGTTTTTCTTGTTTCTTGGAAGAGATAAATGATTCGTAGAAAAACACTGCGTGGAAATGTGAAAAATGGACTGAGACTATCACAAGCGTGGGCCAATTTTAATTTATTTTCCTATAATAAAATTATGAATCACATTTTGGTATCATTAGCCCGGTCGCCATGCGCACTCCAATACGTTACGAAAGAGTACTAGCAGAATTCTCTTACAAATGTTAATAAAATGTCATCATCATCCTCCTTGCGTTATCGCATTTGCCACGGCTCATGGGGGCCTGGGGTCCGCTTTGACAACTAATCCCAAGATTTGGCGTAGGCACTAGTTTTTACGAAAGCGATTGCCATCTGACCTTCCAACGCGAAGGGTAACTTGGCCTTATTGAAATTAGTTCGGTTTCCTCACGATGTTTTCCTTCAGCGAAGAGCGACTGGCAAATATCAAATGACATGCCACCAGCGCTTCTTCAAATGTTAATAAAATGTATTATTTTATATCAGGTTATTCGGAATGTATCAATGTAGTTTCGTATTGGCCTTTATCACAAGTAATGAAATGACATCATGACTTCTTAGAAGACTGGATTAATGATTCACCATGCATAAATCATGAACAAAGAAAAATATTTTTAACTATTTTATTACTCGTGTGCCGCGACTAAAAATACCCGTGTCGTTTTATCAGAAAACTAGAAGATTTTAAATATTTATAGCTTCCTCCAAACGCTATTATTATTCATTATATTATTTATTATTAGAATATTAGCCCACATTGTCCCACTGCTGGGCAAAGGCTTCTTACTCTTCCACGTATACCTATACTCGGAAATCTCCCACCAGTCTGTCTCAAAGGCATCGAGTTCGTCTCGCCATCTCTGACGTGGTCTACCTCCTGCCTTGTAATTTGTGGCACCCAACGGGTGGCTGTTTTTGTTTTTTGCGGCTTTTGCCTTCGCATAGTTAATATAAATAAATATTATAGGAAATTCTCACACAGTCCCACGATAGCTCAAGAAGACTTGAATCGTGGGTATAATTGTATCGGAACGATATAATTATGTAAAAACATCCATGACTCAGGAACAAATATCTGTGCATTCTGTGAACACATCAATAAAAATAAATGCCCTTGCCCAAATTACAATCCAGGACCATCAGCTTAGTGGTTAGTAGCAGTAGATCACATAGCACACAACTTGCCTTGTCGCGCGCGAGTTCCATACGTCAAGCGCAACTTCAAGTATGGACTCGCGCGCGACAAGGCAAGTTGTGCTAAAGGGTGAACACAGTTGATGGTTTGTGTTCAAAGGTTATAAAACTAAATAAATTCCTTTCGGCTTAGCGTCATCGGATAAAAACCTATATTGTATATTGCCGTCACAGGCGTCTATAAACGTTTTATATGTGCTTCATAAAAGTTCAGGCTGATCCAGTTAATAATAAAGATGGTTATATTGCGATCGTACCTAGGTCACCTGGCTAGTTTCTTTTAACGGCTAAGAATATCTGAAATTTATTAGACCGCGTATAATGTGCAATAAAGAGTGTGGTGTTTCATTTTTCCTTGTGATTTTTATTTGTAACTAATCACATATATTTACATAATTATTATATTTCGCAAATACTCTATTCCATGGGGGATGAGAACTAGAGTATCTAATTGGCAAGTGGACGCAAACTAGCACAATTACCCTAATCAATCAGTCTAGTCAGTCGAGTAATTTGAGTTCCGACCAAGTTTAGGAAAAAAAAAACTATAAAGTTTAATTGTATACTGTTATTTATTTCCAAATCTTTATAAGAAACCCACCGAGCACGTCCGGTTGGGTCTATTCAAAATAAATCAATTTCAACGTCCCAAATCAGAATTTATTTATTTATTTACGTCCCAAATCTTCGTTCAAATAGTATTGCCAGTACAATAACGATACCGGAGGCGGCTTGTTCGTGACGCCTCGCCTTTTGAAAAGAGACATGTCTTTGAAATCTGTCTGGTCTGGAACGGTAAGGATTTCTTGTGTGAAATAAGAATAGTTTTTAACAAAGGCGGTGACCGGAGGTTCCGTTGTTTTTCGTCGAGCATGCTCAATCAATAGTATCAATACTAATGACTATAAGCAGCACATGAATTCAGGGTTCGAAAATATCCGATATTTATAATAAATATAAAATATCGGATATTTATGATATATATCAACTTTGATATATATCCATTTTGTATGGAAGGAATATTATTATTTTGTTGCACTATTTATGAATACAACTTTATAAGGAAAATTCTACTAAAAAACATAACATTTAGTAAAAAATCAGTAACAAACACAAAAAAAACTATATTTTTAACAATTTAACATTTTTTTAAACCATTTTTGTATTGCAATATTTATAAACAAATGATAAATATCGGATATTTATATCCATTGATATATATCGTCGAACGCCGCTGGATATATATCCGATATATATATTACAGAAGAGCGATAGGTAGCGTTAGCTACTATACCTAAACTTACGAAGCGTAAGCGAATCGATTGTAGGACCCTGGTCGGACGACATTTCCTCGTTTCTGATTCTATAGCGGAGAAAATAATATGACGAGCATTTTGCGTTCCATATAGCTCTTTGTGCGTCTTTGAATCTCTTCATTCCGTGTCAAAAAATATAATTAAGTTTACTCTAACCATCTTATTAAAAATATAGGTAAAGTATAGTTTAAAGTATCAAAGTTTCCGAGATTGATATTCCTAGTTAATGAGTAAAGCATAAAAACTAAACTATGTGAATGTTATGGCATTGACCTCGCTTATTTACGTACATCCATATGCATGGGTATGTGAAATCCTCTGATGAATGACATCAGCTTAGTAATGTGCCGGCATAGCACACTAGTGTAATAAACCTTATCGCGTCGCCGTCGGTGTGTCCCCATCGGACTTTAGAAATAGAAAATTACAATTAAAACTTATAATTTTCGCATTAAGTATCTTACCCGCCTGGTGTCGTGTCTACGGCAACAGTGGCGATTAGAGATGGGTAGTGAGTAAATACTCAAGAGTAAATATCGAGTAAATACTCAGTATTTACTCAAAATACCCGTATTTACTCGTTTTTACTCAAATTGATGGGTATAAACTATTTCGCGTGCTGAAATGGAAATACAAATTAGAAATATTGGTGTATTTTGTTATCGACTACTAAGTAATCAAATTTATATTAATTTTATTTTAAAGACGTGCTCTCCATACATGTAACTATTTTTCACAAAAATAAAATTCAGAAATTACCAGTGTGTTATACATCATCTGATAGGTCTTTAAAAATTAATTGAATGTTTCTAAAAAAGTTTTTTAATAATATGAACAGTTTTGGAATAAAACGATAATTAAGGCCGAAATAATGTTTATACCTTTATAACTTTCGAATTCGTTGTTGGAAAAATATCCAGAAACCGTCAAATTATTGGCCATATAATACAAAACACAAAACTAGTACTTTAAACGTCACCAGCTGAGCCATTTTTGAGTTTTCTTTAGAAAACCCTTAATAAAAGGTCGTAAGTGCCACATTAACAATCACTTCCGAACGTCATGCCGTTATCTAGAACATCAATTTCATTGAAGTCTCATACTTTTACTGTAAATACCTGCTTTCTTAAAACAAAACTGCTAACTAAACATTATCACTATTTTTTTCTCACAAAGATTACCTTTTTTTCGACAAACTAAGACTCCCATAAGCTTCTAATAATATAAATCTCATTTAAACATGTCCACACAGTTAAAATAAACACGACTAAGTACTTAAATCTCATTTTTTAAATTATTTTTAGGTAACAGTTTATACTCACCCAAATGAGTAAATACGAGTATTTACTCGGTGCTTTGAGTAAATTACGGGTAAATACTCAGTATTTACTCACCCCTACCCATCTCTAGTGGCGATGGATGAGAAAAATATTTCGAAGACGTCGGTTCACAATTTTTTTTTTTATACCAGGTAGGGTTGCCAACTTTTTTTTAGGGAAATATAGTATTTTAGAAAATTCCATCTAAAAAATATAGTACACCGAAATAAAATATAGTACGGTATAACGATACACATAATCGATAACCAAGTCGTAGAGATCGTTCTTTCTGTCCACTCTAAGGGACTCCATTCGGTTTTCATCGATTTTTGACAAGTTTTGTGTTGCATTGGTTCTCTTATTTCGAAAGATCGTCGAAAGTTGTATGGCCGAATATCACTTCCCAACTCACGTTTCGCGCAATTTTATTCCGCCGAATGTTCATTTCCCAACTTATTGTTTTATTTGCCAAGCTCACATTTACCAACTTAACATTTGAACTTTTTTAAAAAAGCAAACTTTCATGTTGTCGAATGTTTTACTTAGCGTAATATATAACTAGTTTATTTATTGTATGTAATGTACCAAATGTTTTATTGAACACCAACAATATATATGGCGTATTTCGAAAAATATGCAATATTGAGTCACTATCTAAATGTATTGACAGGTGTGCAATTTTTACTTACGTACCTATTAATATTCTTTTAATTTCAATAGTTACCTACTTACTTTTTTACAAGACCCATATTTAAAAAAAAATACCCATATTATAAGTACTTATATTTTTTTATGAAATTTGACATTGTTTTAAAATCATTTTTACTTCAATGAAATCTAGACTTTTATAAAAATGCGAAAGCGATTTTAATTTTAAACTAATTAAGGCAAAAATTTTGACCAAAGAACCAGTTTCTGTCCTAAAATAGTTCATTTTTGATGCTAAATATCACAGAATCAATGAGCTGTGAAGTAGGTACCTAATTATGGGATGCTAGTTTGTTTAAAGACGATTCTGTTAATATGATATGCTTCAGAAACTATCGTAATATTCATAACAGCAATGGATTCAAATCGAAGCTCATCGGAGTAGAGAATCCCCTTAAGAAATGTCGTTATTTAATATATCATGGAAAAAATACAAATCAAGAAAAAACATCGTCTGAATTAGCCTCGAGTATTTACGTATTTACATCCATATGCAATTATGCATGAGTTTGACAAGTCCTCTGACGAATGACATCAGCTTATGTGATCCGGAACGGTGTTTAAGGAACCGTGACGATAGGTGTCACCAACAGTATTTCGAAGAGGATGGTTTAGCACAAATGGGTGTTATACATAGTACATACAGACGTCATCTTTAAAATAAGTCAGGGTTAGCACATGATTGCTGCGAGAGTATGTCGCCGTGAGATAGACTACCCGTCCTTATGTCATTAATACAGTTAGAAGAAGACGTGTAACATACTCCCACGGCAATCATGTGCTAGGCCTACTGACTACAACAATTCATGCTCTTTCTAAAAATATAAGTTTCATTGGTATATGATAATATATAACCATGTAATTAAGAATTTTGTTTGGCAGGGGTTATCCTCCAGGTCGCATAAACGGGCGCTGACCGTAGTAAAGTATTCAATATTTTTGAGGTCTTATTTTACGGATCCATATGTGAGAGGTATCGTTTGAAAGATAATTAAACCTACTATAATTGTTTACACATAACTATAGTCATAAAGGTAGCTGTTTACAAAATATTTGAAAATATGTGTTTTTTATCGAGCATGAATCGCACAAGTACTGGTAAAAAATGCTTCTAAGTCACAACAATAACGTTACCGCAATTGATGTTATTATAAAATTTACGCGACTATTCATGAGCTTTCTAAGAATATAAGTTTTATTGGTAAGTGATAATATAACCATGAAATTACGAATTTTGTTTCGTAGTGGTCACTCCGCCGGTCGCATAAATGAGCGCTGACCGTAGTAAAGTATTCAATATTTTTAAGTTCCTATTTTACGGATCCATATGTAAGAGGTATCATTGGAAAGTAAATTAAACTTACTATAATTATTTTTGAATAACTATCGTTATAGAGGTAGCTGTTTACAAAATATTTGAAAACATGAGTTTTTTTTTCGAGCATGAGTTGCACATATGCAGATAAAAAATGCTTCTAACTTAATAAACCATAACTTTACCGCAATTACTGTTATTATAAAATTTACGCGAAATTTCATGCGCTTTCTAAAAATATAAGTTTTATTGATGTATGATAATATATGACCAAGTAATTACGAATTTGGTTTAGCAGGGGTCACTGCGGCCTGTCACGGTATTGGGTGCTGACTGACCGTCGCCAAATTTTCTACATTACTCAGATCCTATTTTATTGATAAATTTGTGAGAGGTATCATTTGAAAGCATATTATGCGTACTACCTTTATTTCTAATACTTCAAGTCGAAACTGTAGAAGTTTACAAAATATTTGATTAGTAATATGTGTATTTTACTGTGCAAGAATAGCATTGGCATTATTAAGACACGCTTCTAGCTCAAAAAATTATTGTTTTCCGCAATTGATATAATAACAAAATAAACGGAAAATGTATGACTTACACAAAAAATAAGTTTGGTTTGTATTGCATAAACAATTAATTTTAATTTGTTCACCTCACCTACTGGGCACCATCATATAAATGGATGTCCACCGTCGTTACCTTTTTTCATGATTTTTCAGACTTTATTTCACTGATCTATATTTAAAATAAATATATACTTAATTGATCAGTAAAATAAACTCTGTAAAATGATTAAAAAATTAAGGCAACGGCTTTGGACATCCGTTTATATGACTATTGACCGTGCGCAGTGGGTATGGTGGACAAATTAACATAATTGTTTAAGCAAAACTAACAAAACTCTTTTTTTGTAAAGGCCATACATTTTGCGGTTCATTTCGTTATTATATCAATTGCGGAAAAATATAATTTATTGAGCTAGAAGCATGTTTCACTCGTATCAGTGCGAATGCTATTCATATACAGTAAAAATACACTTATTGTCAAATATTTGGGAACTTCTACAATTACGACTAAAATTATTAAAAAGTAACGATAGTACGCATAATATTCTTTCAAATGATACCTCGCACAAATGGATCGCTAAAATAGGATCTGAGAAATACATAAAATTAGGCGACGGTTAGCACCTATTTATACGTCACGGGGTCGCAGTGACACCTGCTAAACCAAATTCGTAATTACTTGGTTGTATAATATCATACATCAATAAAACTTATATTTTTAGAAAGCACATGAAATGTCCTGTAAATCTTATAATATCATTATTTGCGGTAAAGTTATTGTTTATTGGTCATGCACCAAGATACAATCTTAAAAATTATGAAAACGGCAACGAAAATGGTCATCCATGTATATGACGGTGCGCAGTGAGTATGATGGATAAATTAACATTAATTGTTTATGCAATACTGACAAAACTTATTATTTGAAAAGGTTTAAGGTCATTTTGGCGTTTATTTTGTTAGTATATCAATTGCGGAAAAAATATAATTCATTGAGCTAGAAGCATGTTTTACTCACATCGGTTCCAATGCATATTTTCAAATATTTTGTTAGCTACTACAGTTACAACTAAAATTATTGAGAACTAATGATAGTACGCATAATATACTTTCAAAAGATTCCTGTTCAATAAAATAGGATCTGAAAAATATAGAAAATTTGGCGACGGTCAGCATCCATACGTGGCCGGGCGCTGTGGCCCCTACTTAACCAAATTTGTAATTACTTAGTTATATAATATCATACACCAATAAAACTTATGTTATTAGAAAGCGCATGAAATTCCGCGTAAATTATATACTAACATTAATTCCGGAAAAGTTGTTGTTTATGGATTAAGAAGCATTTTTTACCAGTAGCTACTTGTGCGACTCATGGTCTATAAAACACATATTTTCAAATATTTTCTAAACAGCTACCTTTATGACTATAGTTATTTATAAAAAAATATAGTAGATTTAATTAGCTTTGAAATGATACCTCTCGCATATGGATCCGTAAAATAGGACCTCAAAAATATTGAATGCTTTACTACGGTCAGCGCCCATTTCTGCGACCGGGCAGAGTGACTCCTGCTAAACCAAATTCGTAATTACATGGTTATATATTATCATATACCAATTAAACTTATATTTTTAGAAAGAACATGAATAGACGCAAAAATTTTATAATAACATCAATTGCGGTAAAGTTATTTTTTATTGAGTTAGACGCATTTTTTACTAGTACTTGTGCAATTCATGCGCGATAAAAAAACACATATTTTAAAATATTTCGTAAACGGTTACTTTTATGAGTATAGTTATTTAAATACAATTAAAGTAGGTTTAATAAGCTTTCAAATGACACCTCGCACGAACAGATTGGTGCCATAGGAGTCGAGATGTGAATAAATATCTATGATGGTCGGCCGCCTACTGACTACTACAACAATAAAAGACGTACATACGTATCACGCCAGTCTGCTCGAATTAAAGTGTTCACAGGAAGAAATTATCTTCTCATTTATGAAATATTTAGAATTACGTATCACGAGGATTAAAGTAAGGAAGTGAGTGATATTACCCATCGATTGCACCTGCGCAATGTAATTATTTCACCATTGCGCTATTATCAGGTGCTTATAAATCCCAGGAAAAAAGAAAACAACAGAATACACGTCGCTAAAAGGAAATTGAAACTTTCATGAACAAGTTGGAAACACTTATCTAGAGAACATTCTCACTCAGTCTAGTCGTGAGAAACTATTGCTTCCGTTTCTAAACTAACTTTTTGGATCGAAATAGCGGTGTAAGCGGCAACCCACACTCAGGTGACGCACGTTTTAAGACGCGGAACGGACGTCAGCGTCAAAACGTCTCCTCAGTACATTTTATATAGGAATGACGTACGTAAGGCGCGCCCCAAGGGACACGGAGCGCGCCTCAAGCGACGCGTCGCTTGAGGCGCATCTTACGTCCTTCCTATACGAAACGTACTGAGGAGACGTTTTTTAAATTACACTCGGGCGGCGAGGCGCTGGCGTCCGTTCCGCTTCTTAAGACTTGCGTCGCCTGTGTGTGGAAAGTCCCTAAAGAGTATTGAATTCTGTTTTATCAATCTCATAAAGTTTCCATTTGGTTTTGATACGATTTTTTTTAAACTTCTCCATTATTCAATTAGGCAAGTACCTACCTACCGCATACTAATAAATCATAATAAAATCTTTCGTGAAATATGTATAACGAATCACACATGTACAAAATTTTCTGTTACATCAGTAGAACCATAGTAGGTTGACTGGTAAAGAATGCTTTAAAACATTAAGTCCGCATTTTTGTACTGCAACATTTTTCTTTCGTGCAATAAAGATTAAATAAATAAATAAATAAATAAACCATTTGCGTGGTCGTTGCTCTAACGATCGAGTTTTATATGACAACAACGACAACAAGGGATCTTGTTACGCAAAGGCATCACTTACAAAGCGATACAATGATACATCTGAAAGTAGACTACCCATAATTAGACTTAATAGAATGCAATGTATGAAAACATTAAATATTATCTCTCCCAATAATGAGTACCTACATAATTTAACTGACGAATAAAGAAAGAGAGTACAAATGGCGGAGTTAACGCCTTGAGGCATTCTCTACCAGTCAACCATTGGGCTAAACAGAAAGATTAGTTTGGTGCAGGATGTAAAATATTTTTTCTACTCCCGAACTGTTATTCGTCATTTACAGGGTCGTGCATCATCATCATCATCATATCAGCCCTTTATCGCCCACTGCTGAGCACAGGCCTCTCTTCTAGTACGCCACTTGTCCCGGTCCTGAGCTAGTCTCATCCAGTTGTGACCCGCAATTTTTCGGATGTCGTCCACCCAACGAGCTAACGGATGCCAAGCGCTTCTTACATCTGTGAGCGGCCACCATTCTGTTAACATTTTAGTCCATCTGCCATCACTCTGCCTAATAGCAACATGTCCTGCCCAACTCCATTTTAGTTTGGTAATGACGAAACCCACGTCTAGCACCTTGGTGCGACGACGGATCTCGGCATAGACCTTTAAAACCCTACATAAAAGTCGTGCATACACCTTTAAAACCCTACATAAAATTCTGTTCCCCAAAGCCAGCGTGGCCAGCATTCCGCGCAAGCGCGCAGTAACGAAAAAACTGAAAACGCATTGTCTGGCTCTGTAACCATGGCAACGCATTGTTATAACGATACTGCGCGCGTACGCGGGATGGCTTTGGGCAGCTGCGCTGACAGTGCAAAATACAGGAAACAGTGTGAATTTCACGAAAATTATTCTAGAAAACTATTAAAAACTAAGTGCATGGTCGTAGAAAAAGTATTGTAATATGCAACGGTGTTTAACTGAGTCAAGAATAGGGTTGTAAATAGAAAAAAAACCAAATGTTTTTTTTCAGAATTGTGAAAAAAAACATGAAAAAAAACCGAGCACCATGGTTTTTTTTCTAAATATGGTTTTTTTTCAGATGAACAAATAATACGACAATAACGGTTTTTCGTGAGTTGTAACGTGTTTCAATAACAATAACGTACATTTTAATTCAATTAACATTCAGTATACAAACGTTTATTGGGGAATCCCCGATGCTGCGTGTAGCGTGGAGAGGCGGTGGTGTTGCCAACAGTAAATAGTGATAACTACCAACTACAAATTTCGTAAAACCCACTTTTATAAGACCAGAAATTAAAGTTATTTGATTAAATTCGTTTAATAGTTAACATTAAATCTAAAAAACCGTATAAAAGTATTAACTACTTTGCAAATTTTGAGATTTCGTACTTTAGAAAAAAAACATACTCCAGAAAAAAAACTGTTTTTTTTTTCACGGTTTTTTTTCATGTTTTTTTTTTCAAGCCAGAAAAAAAACCGTTTTTTTGCAACCCTAGTCAAGAAATACTCGTGGCGTCTTTATTAACTATTTTTGGCTTCGCCTCAAATTGTTACCCACGCCACTCGTCTTTTTTGACCTCCTTTAAACGCCTGTTGCATAAAATAGGTACCTACTATTTTCTTTCACATAATTTTTAGGACTGAGTATAATTCTATAATAGTACATTTCGATACAAGTGCGAAAAAAAGTTCGAAACGAGTGGCGATAAATTAAAACACGACCGAAGCGTAGGAGTGTTTTAAATCGACACGAGTTACGAATTTCCTTTTCGCACGTGTATCGAACGACAAAATAAATCAAATTTTCAGTACAGATGGACCTCCGAAGTTTCGACCTGACATATCTGAACCACTTCTCGCACTAGTGCGTAAAAAAAACACCATCTGTACGGAAAAGTAAATTTTTATGGCTAAAGTCTTGCCCGTTAAGGGGTTTTATTTTGATTGTAAATAATGTGTTCACTTTTTTAAAGTCTTGTATAGGTGAAAAACTTAAGAAAGTCACCTGTTGTATAGTGTGAGTGACGTGTTCGAATAGAGAACACATATTTAAAATTAGTAACACAAACAAAACAAACGCCTATTCGAACACGTCACTCACACATACAACAGGTATAAAGCTATTCTTGTAGCAAATAGCCGAAAAGCGGAAACATCTAGTCAGATCAATTAAAATATTCAATATTAAAACATTCAGTAACACATTTGCGTGCTTTTATATTTGTCACTCGCCATTGCAATGAGGAGGCAGAGGCACACTCAAAGATTATGACAGATGGCGCCACCCTTTTAGTCCATTGCAGTTGAATTGGACAGATAAAGAATTTCATACGTGAGAGCGAAAGATGATATGATATTGCACTATCATAGAAATCACATGATTTTTTCTCTCTACTCACATATGAATGACAGTGACATGCCTAGACACTTGCACAGGCGCCGCCTGGTACCAAAAAGAGAAATAACTAGCATATATCCATCCCTTTTCAATACATTATCTAATTCATAAAGAAGTCAAGGATGAGTATATGGATAAAATGTCAGTGTCAGTGTGCCTCCTCATTGCATGCAAATACGTGTAATACCGAAACCGATACTGGCCGAACGCATTTCACATGGATACGGACTTATCTCAGTTTATGATCGGCATTGATTAAAACAATATCATGACTAGCTTCCATATTGGACCTGGTACCTTAAACGTTAGAGTTGAAATTAGAATGTGATCATTGATTGATTTAATGCGTTTTCAATGAATAGAGATGTCACGTTGGACATTTGGAGTAAGCACACGTGCTTGTGCATTTGACAGGTGGTTTCAATCGATTGCCTTTCAAAATACCGTATTTGAATGCATGAATGCTTTATTGCTTATTATGCTTGCCTATTCAGGCATAACACGTGCTTAGTCCTATCTGTACAAGTTAATACTAAAGTTGCAAGTTGGGCCCATTTCTCAAAAACTGAAAGTTACAAGTTACAAGCGGAAGTCTCTTTCCAACTTGTCATATTAGACGTTGACTACCGCTTGTAAATTGTAACTTGTAGCTTCGAGAAATGGGCCCCTGGGGCCCAAATCTCAAAACTGAAAATTACAAGTTACAAGCGGAAGTCTCTTTCCAACTTGTGATATTAGACATTGACAACCACTTGTAAACTGTAACTTGTAGTTTCGAAAAATGGGCCCTGGCCAAGGCACAGAATGGGAGTCCCGTGCAAGCGCATCGCAAACGGTCTAGAACGCAAAATACCTACAATATTGTTTTCCGTTTTATCTTCACTTTAGAGCGACATCGACGGAGACGAAGCCCCTCTTCCGCGGGGGCTTACGAACCTAACCAACCTATATAAATGTGGTGAACAGTAATATAAAATGTCGTAATTTTGCGTCCTAGGCCGTCTGCGATGTAGATAGCGATATAGACTTACCCCCTTATTCATAAACGTTCAATAAAGTTATCAAGCCGATAAAGTTCGTTTGTCCCTTTCTATCACACCAATACGTCGGAAAGGGACAAACGAACTTTATCGGCTTGATAACTTTAGTGTACGTTTATGAATAAGGGGGTTAATATATATTATATATACTAGAGTCTAAATTTAAAAGTGGAAAATGTCTGCCTTGAGCTGGTGAATTTCCGATGTTACTTGGAACTCCGGATGCCGTTTAAGAAGTTTTCCCCTCACTAGCTCGGAAACACGTGTTTTGTCCTTTAATACCAGCGGGTAAAAACGCATTTTATCCACTAGTGGGTAAAGTAATTTGACCTTGAATAAAGTCAAAATAACTGCTTTAAAATTGATAAAAGTTGGTGAATCTAGTAATAAAGATGACTTACCACCCGTGGAACTACTGCAAGCAGTGATAAACGCATTTTTTGCGTTGTAGTTTCCTCGCTATAGTGAGGGGAAAAGTTTTGTGTTACACTCGGGTGCAAATGTATTTTACTTCTCGTGTGTTAAAAAACTCGCAAGTTCAGGATTCTATTCTTGAATCACTCGCTTCGCTCGTGGTTCAACTATAGAATCCTTTCACTTGCTCGTTTTTAATAACTATTAAAACTCTTACAGTAGATGTCGCTACGGGTCCCATTGACCTAAGTGGTGGAAAATTTCTCTGGCTTGGTTGAAGTCTTGGTGGCTCAGTTGGCAGAGTGCTGGAGTATCGATCCAGTGGCCGTGAGTTCAAGTCTCACCCAGTGCAGACACTTTTAAATTTATTCTAAGCCTAGTGGCGTCGATTGCAGTTTGCAGTCGTTTCTTCTAATCAGAAGTTAAAAATATTAGAGTCTGTTCGGAAAGTCAAGAGTCGTGAAATGTATGGAGTCCAAATACATTACACGACTTGAATTTCCGAACAGACTATCCATTTTGCGTCCTAGACCGCCGGAAATCGACCACAAAATTATTCCTACAATTAAATACTTGGCAGATGTAGGAATCATAAATTGTACCTACAAAATACACTTATACTAAATTTAACTTCAATTTAACCTTGTTTCACATCTACATGATTAGTTTATCCAACTTCGAGACTACCAACTCAGCATGAATATTGTAGCGAACCCTTGTTGTAGCCAAAAACTTTCAAAATTAATTTACGAGCTTTATTGGTATTCGGTATACTTAGAACATGACGATTCAACTGATATTGGCAACCAATTTCTCGTAATCTCCTGGGAAATCAATCAATTTACCTTGGAAAGCAATCAATTTACTTGCGAAAATCCAATATGAATGTTTATAATGTTTATAAGTAGGTGTCCCTACTAGTTTAGTTGTATTAGATAAGGTAAAGGAATTAAAATTTAAGGTCCATGGGGTCACAGCGCGCACAAGTTTTTCGCAGAAATCGCGAAGCGTCTGGTTGACGTAACTGCCGGCGTATCCGAATGGCAATCGTCGACGCCAGACGCCGACAGAAATGCAGTCTGGCTCCTGGCTCTGCCGCGCCAATACGCAAGAGCGATAGAGATAGATTGCATTTGAAAGAAATGCCGTAGCCAAATGGCACAAACGCTCACGAAACGGTCACGAAACGAAACGCTCGTAGATATCTATCTCCATCGCTCGTGCGTACCGCGCGACAGAGCCAGACTTCCTTTCGCGGCGTTTTGTTTTCGTTTCGCGTCGCAGAAATGCCATTCGGCTACGGGGCCAGGGGCCAGGTGACCGAAGAACTGGCGACTTCCTCGCACAACGCATGTGTATGTATGTCTCTATGTGACTACACTGACTGCTGTGATTTTGACTGGAGGAATTTCAACTAATCGAAATATTCTCCACTGCTCACATATGACACGCTTGTTCAGTACTTTCAAAAGACACATATATGGCATATAAGTTAATAATGTAAAACGTGGAAAATAAATGTATTAGGCGATATTGTCGTCCTGTTACCTTACTTAAGTTTGTCCTTTTCCTTTTATGTAGTAGGTAACACAATACTAGCCCATTAAAAGTGTCCTTTTCTGAGAGCATTCGTCTGCACTCTGCATGTTCCAGGTGCTTTGTTCACGTAGCACATGCACTTAGTGCACTTTACTTATCTATATAGCTTTTATCGTACTATCTACCAGTGTTGGCCGAACGTCAATGCAATTAACCATTAAAAATTAACCATTGAAAACGTTAATTGCCATTAACCATTGACAATTGACGGAAAATTAATTGTTAATTGCAATTAACACCAATTGCCTTTAACGTTAATGCATTTCGAAAAATTAACAATTGAAAAGGATTAATGGCTAATTGCTACACAAACCATTAAAAATTAAATTAATTGCTAATGTAAATTGAAAGTGTCTTTGACAATTAACAATTAACAAAAATAAATTGTGTAATTTAAAAAATACGAAACATATAAAAGTTTTAAGTAGGTAGGTACTTATTTTGAGATTTCTATTCTGCTCTTCGTGAACCCTGGTTGTGGTTGTACCTAGTGGAACTCAGGTTTAGTGCAACATAAAAACAAGCCGTTTTCGTCATCCAACTCGCCTTGAGCTGATAACAAGATAGAGCCCAAGATAGAGCTGATGCTGAACCCTGGCAGCATCTAAGGGAACTTCGGGTTTGGTGTAACATAGGCAAACGCTGTTTTCGTCGTAGGACTTGTCTTGATGAGTACTTGGGTGAGCAGTACCCAAGGTAGAGCTGATACTGAACCCTGGCTGCACCTATAGGAACTCGGGTTCGGTACAACACACGTGTGTCTATGTCTCACCAAACCTGAGTTCCCCTAGGCACAGCCAGGGTTTAGGCCGGGTCATTCTGCTGGGCCTTATTGACTCACTGAAGTGTGTTTTCATATGAATTTAATAAAATAGTAGTATCAATTATTAGTCCATGAGAAAAATAAATTAATTGCATTAAACATAATTGCAATTGAAATCAATGATCATTAATTTTTATTAACTTTAATGGCATTAATCAGACAATTGCATTGACAATCAATGGCATTAAACTTCGCAAAAATTCAGTGGGCCATTACATTTAATTGCAATTACCATTAATGCAATTGATTAATTGCGAAATCAATGGCCAATGCAATTGATTAATGGTTAATGGCAATTGACGATTACGGCCAACACTGCTATCTACCTTACGTTTTTGGCTTATTTAAGACTCCCCACCTCCCCCATGGTGATTTTTCGTGACATTTTAAGGACCCCCCGACCCCCCTGGCCAATATGACGTGTAATTTTTTGCTAACTTTAAGTAGACTTTTTTCGAATACATGAACCAACGAATCAACCAAATCTTGGCACTAAAAATGGCGCGAAATTCAATGTCCCCCTCCCTGTCCATGACCCCCTCCCCCCCTATACAGTATGACGTGATTAATGGACGGCCCCAAACCTGTAATGTAACATACATTATATGAGTCATGACTTCGTAAGGAAATGCTATATTAGCCTTCGATTCTGTATAAAATTATAAAATTCTGTATAAATAATATTGCATTGGATTCACAATTTCTTTGACAGTCGTATCGTTGGTCATCACCATCAGCGTC
This sequence comes from Leguminivora glycinivorella, assembly GCF_023078275.1. Taxonomy (NCBI): domain Eukaryota; kingdom Metazoa; phylum Arthropoda; class Insecta; order Lepidoptera; family Tortricidae; genus Leguminivora; species Leguminivora glycinivorella. Next base: position 9,570,568 of record NC_062981.1, read on the forward strand.
ACACGATGTCACACAATTTCACGCTTCCTCTATTAAGTTTAAGGAAAAAAAAAAGATTACTGTGGTCAAAATACAAAATTTTGAGTTTCGGGATTCGAAAAAAACTGGAAGAATTCCAGTTTTTTTCGAATCCCGAAACTCAACGAAGAATCAAGCATTGAAAACGTCTTAACTATTTATAGTAAGTCGTTTTTTCTATAGTTCGGCTTTATGCTTTACGTTTGTTTTATATTTTCCATACATGAAAATCTCGGCAACAGCCAAGTCTTGAACCTGAACCAGCGTGCTGATAGCTTATCATAAGTTTTGTACACACGCTATAACCTTGCCACTTCTACTATTTATCACAAACGTTTCCTAGCCAAGAATACAATCCTGTGAGTCTAGTGAAAAAGGGTATAACTCAAATTAACTCGGTGAAAAAGGACACAAGTCCGAGGTCGGACTTGTGTCCTTTTTCACCGAGTCAATTTGAGTTATACCCTTTTTCACTAGACCCACAGAATCGTACAAGACGTTCCGTAGCGTACAGTAGTTATCTTGGTGCAACACATACAGTTGCGTATCGTTCGTAGAAAGCCTGAGAAGTGAGAATACATTTTCTGTAGCCTTACTACAGACAGTGACAAATTATTTTACGTCTAACATACTTTCTAAACATCACGCTCATAGTGCTCATACTGACATATTCTTGATATATTATACATAAATAGAATAGAATAGAATATTTAGAATGCATTAATTCGTTAACACACACACACACACACACACACACACACACACACACACACACACACACACACACACACACACACACACACACACACACACACACACACACACACACTTAAAAGCGCTGGTAGCCTAGCGGTAAGTGCGTGCGACTTTCATTCCGGAGGTCGCGGGTTCGAACCCCGGCTCGCACCAATGAGTTTTTCGAAATGTATGTGCGAAATGTCATTTGATATTTGCCAGTCGCTTTTCGGTGAAGGAAAACATCGTGAGGAAACCGGACTAATTCCAATAAAGCCTAGTTACCCTTTGGGTTGGAAGGTCAGATGGCAATGGCAGTCGCTTTCGTAAAACCAGTGCCTACGCCAAATCTTGGGATTACTTGTCAAAGCGGACCCAGGCCACAGTATAAAGCAGTAATAACTCTTCTTTCAAATTTCACGCCGCGCGGTGTGTCGAAAAACTACCCTCGCACGCAGCGAAAACATGCGAAACTGGTAAATATTGGGCTGGACAGTCGGGGCCGCGTTTGCGCGCTGTGTTGACGTGTGTGAAAATGACGTCAGTGCCGAGGACATTTCGTTACTGTAGTGTTAGTTCTAAAAATCCGGATATAACATTTTTCACAATTCCTAGACTTCCAGAAAAGTAAGTGGTTGTTATACTTATATTTATGCAGTGTTAGATAAAAGTTAGATTTGAAGCTATAATGACGCATTAAAATCAATAAGGATTTACCTGTAACGACATTAATTACATTGCAACGAAATACTTGTTTTTTTATTTAGGTAGATGCTGCGATCTATCTATCTCGAAAGTTTGGTACCCACTTAAATATTGTGGAACCATCTATTCAAACATTTTATGTAAATACTATTTCGTCAGTATTTGAGAAAAAAACACGTACCTACTTGAATGGTACGTGGTAGAAAGTGCGTTTTTGTTTGAAATAATATCTAAGAATAACATATAAATTACCACATACGTGATGTGAAAAGCCTTCCCCGTAAATATCTCATTTTGCTCCCTTGTTACACAATCTAGTATTGCGCGTATGAGACTAATATATGAATAATATTTTTTTGTGTATTCAATATTGACTGGTGTGGTATTGTTATACTAATACTTACAGTTACCTAATAGTACCTACATATAAGATAACAACAACTTACTTTGTACGAAGTTGATTGATTAACTTTATAGTCATTTTGTTCAACCCTGCGTGACCTTGCGCAGTAGAGACCGCCCGCATCGACCTGCCGGAGATTAACTACTGAGTATTCCTTATACTGTGCCCAGGCTCCCATGAGCCGTGGCGCATGCCGGGATAACTCAAGGAGGATGATAATATGTAGGAGTATGTATACATAGAAAGTATGTTATATACGCAGACTTAGTTTCTGTCAGTGTCACACTCGTGGTAGTAAGGCTTATCACCGTTTTGTACACACGCGATAACCTTGCCACGTTCTGGCATTTATCGCGGACGTTTCCTGAGGATAAATCTTCGACTCCTCAATGGAATCCTTGAACGAGTCGAGGTTACAATCAATTTACATTGTAGACAGGTCATTATCAACCCAATTACAACTTTAGGATCTCTAGATACCCTAGAGGTAGATAGCAGGCAGTGTCCAAATTGACACTTCTGTTATAACCTCAGCATATTACAATACAATACAATCCTTTATTGATAAAATAAAATTTTACACGTCAGGTACATTGGCATGCTTACTGTAGATTAAAAATTTTAAAATTTAATTTATTTATTATTCCTGACAACTTCCAGCGCTGGGGGCCGATTTTTGAGTCTCACTGTCACTAAAATGCCGGTTGAAAACGGTGACTTGTCTATTATTTTCAGTGACAATTTTCTGAATTCGAACGCGTGAGACTCAAAAATCGGCCCGCTGGTCTGCCTATAATTCCTGCGTTGAGTCATAATAATTACGGACTGCCGTCCGACAAAAATAATGAAGCATAAAGAACAAAATAAAGCTTAGGTACAGTACATTTATAATAACATTGAATGCTAATAATAATTATGCACGTGTGGCGATCGAACCTGTATCGGTCCGGTCGGATATAGCGTGGCGGGACATTATTTGACCTATTTATTAACATTTTACATTAATTACAGGAGTTTCTTTAATTGGAAGCATCACTTTTAACACCGATATATCGAATATACAGATTAAACAGTGGATTTATAATCTGTTTTTACATCGGGGATATCTAGATAATCATCACCGCATGTACATAAGCCCATAATACTACCTACAGTAGGTATTAAAAACGTTACTGTAGTATGAATACCACATGGATAACGAGGATAAACCAAGTCTACCACACGACAACAATAACCACATTGTTGCCACAGTACTGCATATCAAAGCATTCTTACATAAGTATGAAATCACCATTTATCATACAATCACATGGTTTATTCATATTAGTACAAAGTAGAAAAAACAACACGGACTTTGTTCGAAAATGGCGCTACGGCCAATTAGATAGGTATGCCATGCGCCATAATTGCTTTCAATTCTCGATTTAATCTCTGGAATGGATGACTATCGTCGTATACAGATATCAGTGGTATTCATAAGAGGATGAAGTAATCTTAATTAAAGTGAATAGGGTCAGGTCACTACTTCGTCAAAATATGTAAATAAAGTATTTTGCTAATAATGTGTGTATATTTAACGCAAAATATATACGCGCGTCACAGTAAACCTACGTCAGTGTTCAGCCACGCCTCCGGAACAAAGTACAGCAAGTTCATCATGACATTCATGACTCTCGGGACCGGCCACATCTGAGCGTTGCGTGTCTCGGGGCGCGCAACGGACGTCCGCGCCACGCCACCTGAGTGTAATTACGCTTGGCGGCGCGTCTTACGTCCTTCCTATACAAAATGTACTGAGGAGACGTTTTTTGAATTACACTCAGGTGGCGTTGCGCGCCCCGAGACACGCGACGTTTAAGTGGGAACGCTGGCTTACGCGTAAACGATTGACCGTTTGTCTACGCGACCCTTAATGGGATAATCAAAAAGAAGACTCTGATAATGGGAGGGGGTATCCACTATGGGACCGGCAAGAAACTCGGCGGGCAACTTCTTTTCAAAACATTACATCTTATAATTAACATGCATTAAATAACAACATACAATTTAACATGCAAAAGTATTCATCAAAGAATATGAACAGACTAGGTACTCTATGGAAATCAATTTCAATAAATTATATTATTGCTTAATAATACGTCGTTCTTCTTCAGAGAAAACATATCAAATTGTCATAGAAGAAAAAGATAATATGAATCTCAATATCATTAAATATGTAATTTACCTACACAACATAAAATATAAAATATTTGATGTGCTTTCTTATCTGAACTGTGTCCTCTATACATAATACAATTATTTTAATTGCTATTCGTTTTTTGTAGTTTCTGGTTCGGGCCATGCATGTTTGTCTGTCAAATAGTCCTCGACTCTGTAATAAGCCTTTAACATCAATGATTTTTTTTTTTAAATAAAAGCCCTAAAATACGAGTATTACCGTCATTTATGAGAATAATCGTTTGCTTAAACACAGCTTCATGCCCGGATCAGTGAAAGTGTTCTGATCAAATTTGAATAATTTTACAATAACTACGTTATTTGGAGAGATCGTCTTGCAAAAGGCAGGAAAGGTCGACGTTTTGATAAGTATTAAATTTTATTTTAAATTTGCGAGTTTCTAGCGAGTTTTAAAAATTTGATTCGGTAGGCGTTGATAAAGGGTTGATTTACAGTAGCCAGTAGCATTGTACAAGTTGCAGTAGGAACATTCTCAAAATTTATTGGATTATTTTCAGTAGAAGATTCTCATGCATGTTGACATTGCCCATTGAGAACACTTTCTTTATGAAGGATGTATTAAGCAGTGTTCTCAACAGTCCATGGTCTTTTCATTTGATGTTGTGTTTATTGTTTCAACTCAGCAAAATTGACCCTAAAGCATTTTCAAGCAGACAGATAAAAAATAACCACAAAATTAAAATTTTGAAAAACACCCCGCCATAGTGGACCGATTTTCATGAACGTGTCTAAGAATACTCCCTGACTAACTCAGCTTTCAAACAAAAAAAAATCTAAATCTAAATCAGTTCTTCCGTTCGGGAGCTACGATGCTACAGATAGACAGACAAACAGACGGACAGACACGTCAAACTTATAACACCCCGTCGTTTTTGCGTCGGGGCTTAAAAATGCCCAACCTCAAAATGGGGTAGCCAAATAGCAGGACGCAAAACTTGTAGTCAATTTACAGTGGTTATACATATCATATAACATACGTGTCATATGTACACATTATGTATGTACTCGTATGTGTGAATGTATGTAAAATTTACAACCTGCCAGCTGCAGTAATTACTCTGTATCTGTTGCGATAACTGATTTTATTACGTCCTGTTGCGTAGTTTGATTTGTTGTTTATTATTACGACAGCATTATCTGTTACATGACACAAACAAATTATTTCTAGCATTTTTACATTTATTATTTATTTATTTATTTAGACTTTATTGCACGACATAAAATTGTACAAATCGCGGACTTAATGCCTTAAGGCATTCTCTTCCAGTCAACCATTGGATCAAACAGAAACTTTAGTTAGTGCAGGATTGTCAATATAGAGATTAGTGTTTGTGGTTGATTTAATTTACATGGACTTAATGTTAAAACAGCTACTCTCCCTAAAACGTACCTATTTATCTAGTATTTTATTAATTGATTTAATTCAGATTACAGGGTACCTAGCCAACGTCACAATCGCTTACGCTTCGTAGCTGAGCAATTCCCGAATAGTTTGTACATTTGGATCACGTCTCCGATTTTGATAAAAATTGGTAGGCTGATAGAGTCCATGATGCTGAGCAAGATCCACTAGGTTTCCCAAAATGTCCTAGGTTGTTTGTATGAAACCTTCCTTTTTTATTTCCAGATTTCTATACATTTTCGGTAACAAAAAAAGGAAAGTCTCATAGTCAAACAAGGCCACGACCAATACCGAGATGATTGTATAAATTGGGCTGAATTAGCATGGGGTACTGGTACAATAGAACCCTTAATGCGTGATGCAAATGCTACACAGCCAGCCCTTATAGGTGATCTACAAATACAAAATACAAATAATTTATTAATAAAAACATAATTGTACAGTGATTGTTCTTAAAGGCTAAGAATTGTTATACATATAAGAGATGTTTTATACAAATGCCTGAGCTAGGATAGTTCCTGTGTTTCAGGCAGAAGAAGGACTAAATTAGTGATTTATTTTTAATTATTCACTAAAATAAAACTTATAAGAAAATAAACACAAGACTTATTTTCGTAGGTTCCGAACTATTACATTACATATATATTCATTGTATATTCAATAGGTAATTATTTTACGACCATAAGTAACTTTTCTGTATCATCGTACGTCATATTTTGCAGGCCTCGTCGTAGAGCACTTTTACAACAAACATAGCTAAGTGGATATAAGTCTAATTTTGCATTTAACCTGTTGTATAGAAATGGCCCCAGAAAGACAAAAAATCTAGATGAGAAAACGTTATTGAACGAAATCTGAAAATCTGTTATTGAACAGCGTTTGGGAACCTGCAAGGAAAGCGTTCTTCGACGTTCGCATAGTTAATGCTGACGCTTCCTCTTACAGCAACCTCACCTGGCAAAAAACATCACAGAGACACAGCCGAGAAAAACATTTAAAATACGACCGAGCTACAGAAGATCTAAGAGCTTCGTTTACACCATTAATCATCTCATGTGATGGGGCCATTGGGACCGAATATAGCAGTTTCTTGAAAAGAACAGCATCAAAATTAAATACGAAATGGGGAAAACCATACTCGCAAATAATGTTTTGGCTGAAGGTAAAGGTCCAAATTTCCCTTATTAGAGCGGTCTCAATAAGGGTGAGAGGCACCCGGAGACTCATAAGGGCCTTCGAATGTGAGGACGGAGCAGGGATCCTGTTCTAAAGAAGGATTCATCAGGGCAATCATAGGTTCCCTCAACTGTTCCTCTGTCAAAGTAAACATCGTCCACGTGCCATACACACCGGCCCACAGAAAACGCACCAAAACGACCATTGGAATATGGTCTTGAAAAGCGTGAGCAAAATTGTCTTTTCACCGACGGCCACATTATCACTTATTGCTTGGAATGTTTCAGTTTTTGATTCCATCATTTTATATTGTTTTGTTTATATATTGATTTTACTTGGACTATGAAATGTAATAAAAAAAAAACATTTATATATATATAAAAAAGCATATATACATATATACATTAAATAAAAAATAAAAAAATATAAATAAATATTATAGGACATTCTTACACAGATTGACTTAGTCCCACGAAAAGCTCAAGAAAGCTTGTGTTGCAGGTACTCAGACAACGATATATATAATATACGGATGTATATCTAGATTCCTAAAGTTTTTTCTTCTATTTTTGTTTCGCCTAAAACTCTATGGTATAATGATCAGTTGGCACTAACGATGATATTCCCTAATTGTGGTTGCCCTGTTCAGTTTTGCGTGAAAATTTTGTCCTAAAATTTTGTGTTCTAATGTTAATTTGCATAATCATTAGCTATAGCTATACTAATACTGTTTTTCATAATAATTCATTGGCATAATCCTTTTTCTCCCTAATGCATTGTATGGCCTAATAACTATTACTCCTATAGCGATTTCAACTAATATTATGTGTCCTAATATTTTTGCTCCTACTATAATTTTTAATGATCACAATTCTAACCTACTTTTCTGAGAACAAGTCGTTTCTTCAATGGTCACAGTTTCTAACCTAACCTAACCCACTTTTGTTGCAACAAGTCTTCTTTAATGGTCACAGTTCTAACCTAACCTAACCGACTTTTGTTGCAACAAGTCGTTTCTTTAATGGTCACAGTTCTAACCTAACCCAATTTTTGTGCCAACCAGTCGATTTTGTGGTTGTCGCAGTTCTAACCTAACCTAACCCACTTTTCTTGCAGCAAGTTGTTTCTTTAATGGTCACAGTTCTAACCTAACCTAACCCACTTTTGTGGCCACAAACACACAACAACAACAAGTAGGTAGTATACTGGTTATATTTCGGGCAAGCAACAATTCAGCACACAAAAGATTAGTTAGTTATGCCACATATTATAAAGCCTGGCATGATTTAGAACAATTAATATGTGGCCCATCATCATTATGCGCATTATATATTAGGCTAATACATATGAGGCGAAAAAAGTTATGGAATATTAGTATAGATCAAAAGTTTTTATGATCATAAATTTTATTGCAAATAAAGTAAGGCCTATTAAAGTAGGCTAATATAGTAATAATAAATAGGACAAAGACTAGACTTGGCTTACGAGATAACCGCCATGTGGGATGTTGATTCGACGATCATTGTCCCGATAGTCGTTTCAGCGAACGGTCTCATAGCGAAGAGTCTCGACCAACATCTCGAGAGACTCTCGCTAGGTGGTTGGATCAAGGGTCAGATGCAGAAGGCGGTGGGTGATCTTGGACACGGCGCGGATAGTCCGACGGTTCCTCTCTCTGCAGCCCTAACCACCGGCAGCTTGGGCCCTGCCTAGGGTTGTAAATAGGAAAAAAAACATTTGGTTTTTTTTCTATTTACAACCCTACCACCATTTGGTTTTTTTTCTAAATTATGAAAAAAAACATGAAAAAAAACCGAGCACCTTGGTTTTTTTTTCTAAATATGGTTTTTTTTTCAGATGAACAAATAATACGACAATAACGGTTTTTCGTGAGTTGTAACGTGTTTCAATAACAATAACGTACATTTTAATTCAGTATACAAACGTTTATTGGGGAATCCCCGATGCGGCGTGTAGCGTGGAGAGGCGGTGGTGTTGCCAACAGTAAATAGTGATAACTACAAACTACAGATTTCGTAAATGTTACTTTTATAAGACCAGAAATTAAAGTTATTTGATTAAATTCGTTTAATAGTTAACATTAAGTCTAAAAAACCGTTTAAAAGTATTAACTACTTTGCAAGTTTTGAGATTTCGTTATTATTATTATTATTATTAGGAGCCTGTTATGTCCCACTGCTGGGCAAAGGCCTCCCCCCTCTTTTTCCAATCTTCCCGATCTCGGGCAGTTTCGGGCCAGTTGTTAAGGAAGCAATCCAAGTCGTCCCGCCATCGCCGGCGGGGTCTGCCGGATCCTCGCGTTAGGCCGGGTTGCCACTCTGTGGCAATCTTAGCCCACAGCTCACTCGGCATGCGGCAGACGTGTCCAGCCCAGTCCCACTTTAGCTTGGCCGCTTTCCGAGCCACATCGACAATTTTTGTCTTGAGATTTCGTACTTTACAAAAAAAACATACTCCAGAAAAAAAAACTGTTTTTTTTCACGGTTTTTTTTCATGCTTTTTTTCAAGCCAGAAAAAAAACCGTTTTTTTACAACCCTAGGGCCCGCTGCTGGCGGCACCCGGCAGGTTTTTTATAATGTGTTTATATATTTTGTATTGTTTTGTATGTGGTTTTGTATTTTACTTTTATAATCATATTATAAAAATACCTAGCCTAAGAAAGAAAATAAATACTGAGAATAGGACAAATAAAGATTAGGCCATCCATTACACTATGCCGAGTATGATGTTATGCTAATTGATTATTAGGTTACAAGCCCATTAGGCCAAAACGGTTAGGCCAAGTGATAATAGAACAAACGTTCTTAGGAATGTAGATGGACACCCATAATATACAAATACTTAAATACATAGAAAACATCCATGACTCAGGAACAAATATCTGTGCTCATCACACAAATAAATGCCCTTACCGGGATTCGAACCCGGGACCGCGGCGTAGCAGGCAGGGTCACTACCAACTAGGCCAATCCAGTCGTCAAGGGCATTAAGGATCAGAATTTTAGAATTTGGGATAGGAAATATAGGAAGATATCGGATGTTATTTAGGATTTCTAGGAAGGATGTCAAGATTTCAAACTCCAGTTCAACTATAATTTCGTTCCCCCCATTTTGGCCCCCTCCATTTTGTTTTTTAAAAAAAGTGATGTTGTTATCGGATCCTAACGATTTCACATACTGAACTAACGTGAACTAACGATGAACTAACGATATAGATATGTAATTTGCGGGCACTCGATATGGGGCGGTCAACTTCACGGAGGTCCCACAGACCATTAAATTAATGGTCTGTGTTTATACCTATGTCAAATTCTTATCTAATTGGCCTCGAGCATGCCACTGTGATTAAAATATTGCTCTTAAATTTCTTGTTTGATGTTGTCACATTCAGTTCGTTTTAGTAACACTACACCGGTTTTACCGAGTTCTAAGACCGTCCTCTACCATGAGTCGGTTGAGTTTGTTGTCTTTTTTTTGGTCGCTTAACATATTTGATTCGATCTAAATTGTGTTTTTTGAAAATAAAGATCGTAAGAATAAGAACTCACCTACCGCTAAGGCCTAAGGATAACTTTTTTTTTATAATTAATCAATTAAATGCGAGCCTTTTAGTGTCCTCATACACTCTTTCTTGGCTCGCTTTCTGGTTCTTCCTTTTTTTTAACCCCCGACGCAAAAACGAAGGGGTGTTATAAGTTTGACGTGTCTGTCTGTCTGTCTGTATGTCTGTATGTCTGTCTGTCTGTTTGTCTGTCTGTCTGTTTGTCTGTGTGTGTGTCTGTCTGTGGCATCGTAGCTCCCGAACGGATGAACCGATTTTGATTTAGTTTTTTTTGTCTGAAAGCTGAGTTAGTCGGGAGTGTTTTTAGCCATGTTTCATGAAAATCGGTCCACTTCCACTATGTCGCGGTCGGGGGTTTTTTCAAAATTTTAATTTTGTGGTTAGGTTATTTAAATATAAGACGAGAGACCGGCAACCTGTCACTGCAATGTTACAATTTTTGTGTGGCACTGAGACTTTTAGTAGTTTCATATGCTCTGCCTACCCCTTTATGGGATACAGGCGTGAATGTATATATATATGTATGTATGTATTTCCTTATTTACAAACTCTAATATTTTTGCTCAAAAAGCCGTCGACACTGCCAAAAGGATGGGTGGGTCAGGTCAGGGTAAGGTATTATGTATTATATATACCACTTTGACTCTTCTGTTTCTAACATTGCGTGTCAAAGGTTTTGTTCGAATAAGAACCTCGGGAATATTTTAAGGAATATATTCTAGAGTGTGTATAATTCAAACGTATGTTAATATTGACATATTTTGCGTTCGTGCCGTAGTGTGAATGCCATATTCAAATCGAGGGATCCATTCTCTTCATATTATTGTTCAAATGGCTTGACGCAAAATGGTTGAGGAATTTCTAGGAAACGCTAATATTCAGCCTCGTCATCGTCAAAATGTATTTTAAGCTAAGATCGTGTCCGTGTAGCATTAAATATGAAAAATGCATGTCTTTTTGTCTGTCTTTGAACTCTTTGACCGTCACGCGTCAGATATACGTTCTTAATTCTTATCAAGTTAATATTAGTTATTTCTCGAGTCTGAAATAAATGTTTTTTTTTAATATTATGTATCTTTAAAGAAAATACTCGTACATGCTAACTTTATCGACATAGCATCATTTGTGGCGTTCTAAGTAAAAGGGGCATCTAGTCAGCATCCTTTTACTTGAGAATGTCACTTTTATTGTACCTTTAAGTACTTATATTTAAATATAGTGTGTAGGATATACCTAGATTACATTGCTTTTCTATTTAAAATGAATTTGAGTTTATGTACATACAAAATAGCCTGTAAGTTTCTAATGGGTCGGCAACGCGCATGTGACACCCCTTGAGTTGCAGGCGTCCATAGGTTACGGTGACCGCTTTCCATCAGGCGGACCGTATACCTGTTTGCCACCGACGTGGTAAAAAAAAATAGGAAGATACACTTCAAAATTATTCGCTCCGTCCGTAGACCGGTGTGTAATACTTTATATTTTTTTACAGTCTAAATACCTTAGCATGTCAAGTACTCACGTTTTTTCAATGCGAGAAGTCAAGGCCATTTCGTTTGTTATACATATTATGTTCATAGTTCAAAGAACTTACTTTTAATAATCTGAACACAGTGGTTTTATTTGGGTGATGCAAAAAATATTTAGGCCTACCATAACATTATAACGATTACAAAAAAAAACATCTAAAACGACTACTTTTATAAAAAAAATATCCAAATATCCAATACAGGGGTGCCGATAGACCATTCTATAATACCTATTTGAAAATGTAGAAACCTAAGTTTCAGACGAGACTCTTTAGAAAACATGTTGTTTCTATATTTGAAAGTCGTTATTTTGTTTTTTCTTGATTACTTTAGCCAGTATACCCAATATCCACCAAAACTTCCACAACTTAAAAGATTGGATTTGTTCGTAATAGCGCGGGTAGTGAGAAGGGACCGACACGTCGTGAGCACAGATATACATATAGGAAAGAAGGAGATCGGGCATGCCGGGCGATAATGAATACGTGCTTGTCGCAACTTGAATCCACACACACACACGCACACATGTAGATGGATGCTCCTATTGGGCTATTGCGCAATACACGCGCATCATTTCCATGGCTGTGTACGAAAAAGTTGGTACATTTGTGATCGATGCTGTAGCTGTAGGAAATGCCGATCCGCCATTGGCTTGTACAGCCATCAAAACCGATGTAGGCTGTAGACTGCCTACTCAGAATACCTACCTCTTTACTGTCAATGTGTCAAACATAAATTAAAATATAAAATAATTATTGCTGGGGACTTTAACATAGACCTTCTAAAGACCACAGACAATTCAGCCGAACTTAAAAGAATTGCTAATAATCATAATTTTGCTCTACATATACTTCGCCCTACCCGTAAAAATTCATGCCTCGATCAAATACTATCAAATATCTCGATGGCTCGAGGCGAGATCCTTGATTTAGGCTTGTCAGATCATGAAACTGCCCAGACCTTAACTTTTAATGTCGATAATATACAAAAACCGCGCCGGCATTTATATCGCTACAAGAGAGACTACAGCCTAGATGATAATATTGCAAAATTCAACGAATGTCTTAGTAGTTTAACCTGGTCAGACGTGTACGCTGAAGTCGATGCGACAACGGCATTCTATTACTTTTATGATACGTTTGTTTTATTCTACAAATTATGCTTCCCGATTAACAAAGTAAAACTTATATTAAAACCTAAAAACAATTCGTGGTTTACAAGAGGAATTAAAAATTCTGTTAAAACAAAAAGAATACTGCTCTACAATTATTACAGAACACCGAAAAACCATGCCAGCGCTTTGCCAAGTAAAACTAAATTTAATAATTACTCCAAGCTTCTCAAACGTTGCATAAACTAAGCCCAAAAACTTGCTAATACTAACCATATAAATCAGTCCAAGAACAAATGCAAGGCAACATGGGATGTAATCAAAAATCTAACCACTAACAACGTAGGAGGGACAAATATTGAGAAACTGGTTGTGGAAGGTAACTCTATTTTAAATCCTACGGAAATTGCAAATACTTTTAATGACTTCTATATAAATCTGACAAATGTAAATAACGATCTGAAAGCAATGCCTGACATGTCACTAATCAATTCTAATAATGCTAATATGTTCTTATCGCCGACAGATGAAAATGAAGTTCGCAAATTTATAGACTCATTAAAACTAACTCAGCAGGCTTCGACGAAATTCAAACTAAAATAATAAAGGTGTGTAAATTAAGTATATCTGGAGTCCTAAGCTGTCTGATAAATTTGTCATTTGTTAGCGGAGTTTTCCCGGAGCCTTTAAAGCTCTCTCTTGTTAAACCACTCCACAAAAAAGGTAGCAAAGAGTGCGTTGAAAACTATCGCCCCATTTCGCTAGTTCCAATTTTCTCTAAAGTTTTTGAAAAGGCTTTTCACGAACGCCTATTGTCATTTCTCAATAAGTTTAATATATTAAAATCTGAACAATTTGGTTTCCAAAAAGGCAAATCGACGTCACTAGCTGCCTTTACGCTGACAAACAAGATTCTAGGTTACATGAACCAGAGCTTACCAGTAGTGACAATTTTCTTTGACATGACTCGCGCGTTCGATTTTGTGTGTCATGATTCACTTCTGGCTAAATGCGAACTCTACGGTATCAGAGGTGTTGTTAATGAATGGCTTCGAGATTATTTACGCCGTAGGACTCAATTTGTGGAAATATCTCAAATTAACACAGCTGAAATGATTGAGGTTTTTAGGTCTTCCACGAGAGTAAAATAAGGTCGGTGTACCGCAGGGGAGTATATTGGGTCGATCTGCCAAATGCGATAAATTTTGAGTGTGTACTCTTTGCTGATGATCTATCTGTGGTCATACCATGTAGTGATGACAAAACATATAATAGTAACATAAATAAATCAATCGCTGATGTAGTAAATTGGTTGCATAGAAATAACCTTCAAGTTAATCTTTTAAAAACCACGTATGTCTAATTTATTAACAGAAACGGCAAAAAGAAGCAACTGACTGTATCTTTCACAGATCACATGATTACAGAAGCAAGTCAGACAATGTTTTTGGGTATTTGCTTGGATGAAAAAATGTCATGGGATGAGCATATTACTAAATTATGTAATAAAATTAATTCCTTTGCTTATGCCCTTTGGAAATTAGTTAAGATTAGCACCAAGCAGACCGCTATTCAGGCTTATTATGGGTATGTTTGCTCACTACTCAGATATGGCATTATCCTCTGGGGTAATTCAAGCCATGTCAAACGCGCACTTTTAGCGCAAAAGCAGTGTGTAAGAGCGATCTGTAACGTAGACTTTTTAGCATCTTGTAGACCGCTATTTAAAGAACTGAATTTGCTGACTGTGCCATGTATCTATATATATGAAGTTTGTTTATTTGTCAAGACTCATCCAGAACTCTTCAAAACTTTTAAAGACATAAGTAACTTTCCTACAAGGTACCTAAATCGGCTTGCCGGTCCTGGGCGGATGACACAATTGTACAGCAATAATGCATATTGTAAATCCATTGACATTTTTAATCGCCTTCATGATGACATTAAAGATTTACCTATTAGTTTATTTAAGCGCAAACTAAAGAACTGGCTTATTCAACAATGTTTTTACTCGGTGGAAGAATATTTTGATTATTATAGACATCAAACTTGACATTCTATGAAATATGTATTTATTAATTAGCTGAATGTGTATTGTAGTTGTGTTATTTTAGTAGCAATATAATTGTAATTTGGACATTTTTAGTAAATACGTTAAATATGACTGACCTTATTTTAGATTTAAGTACTTAGAGTACCATTGCATGCTTTTTCTTATTTAGGTTGTATAATAATTTTGCATGCCAGTTTCTGGTGGAATGTGTGTGACTACAATATATGTGAACATCTCCTGTACCACATTTTAAAGCGAAATAAATATTTGATTGATTGATTGATTGTGACTATTATCTGGAAAGATGCTGTGGCCAATGATGATGATGTACATGCCCAGAAGATGGAGCCATGAGTTCATGGGTTAGTTTCCTTTTCCTTCTTTTTATTAAGACACTGCACCTACTTAATCTTTCTGGTTTAGCCCATTGGTTGGCTGGACACTGGTATAGAATGCCTTGAGGCATTAAGTCCGCCATTTGTACCTTATTTTGTTGTGCAATAAAGATTAAATAAATAAATACATGCGAACGATCAGCGAGTCATCACACACGCACACAACGACAACTGCATGCTCAATGAGTTAACAACCGCGACACTTCCTCCGAGCTCCGGCGGCAATGTCCGCTCTTTAAATAGTATTATATGCTCTGAGGACGTGAGCCTTTTTCGCATCGTACGGAACTCTAAACACGATTGATGTGTTTGGGTTATAGTCCGGCGCGAAACCTAATCGATCTTGCGTTGTTTATTCCACGTGGTACAGTTTTATCTTCTGCTAGGGTTGTCACAATTTTGGTCTACACCTAGAATTTTGCATCGCAACTACTCAGTTTTCGACTGCAACTCTGGTACAAAAGATTATCTAGAAGATATCGCTCTTTAGCCATAAGACCGATTGTTGTTTATCTTTGTTTGTGTTGCTATTTTCTTCTGAATTGTTGTCTTTTACTGACTTTTTGCTGTACCATATATCTTATATTTTTAAACGAGCAATTCTTGTATATTTATTTATTTATTTATATATACCGACGATCTCGGAAACCGCTCTAACGATTTCGCTGAAATTTGTTATGTGGGGGTTTTCGGGGGTGAAAAATCGATCTAGCGTAGCCTTAGATCCCGGAAAACGCGAATTTTCGAGTTTTCATGAGTTTTTCTTTCGCGTTAGTAAACGTAAAATATGGTCGTTAATTTCGCCGAGCGCGCATCGATTCCGCTTAGCTCAGTCGTACGAGGTCGGTCTAATGTACGCAGATAGATCGTAGGTTTCGAATCCCGGCCAGAAATAAAGTTTTTGTTTTTTATCTTTTTTTTTGTTTTTGTATTTATAAGAGTTTTTTTTATCTAAAGACGTGATATATTAAAATAGAGCCGAGCGAAGCTCGGTCGCCCAGATATTATATGTTGTATCATTTCGCAATTTTATCCATATACAGATATACATATAACTATAGTTGCATTACTGCTACGGTCGCTGTCAACTTCACATACCAATACATAAGTGACAAGGGTGACAACGCCCTTGTCAATGACAGAACAGTAATTAAACGTCACCCTTCATAACCATTTTGTGTCACAAGATATTTTGCATTTCCTGAAGGTCAGACGTTAGGTATGGGCAAAGACATATGTAACTCCGTATAGACGGATAAAGGTACGGTGACCTAGATGGCGTTTCACCTTTGGGGAACGCTCGGCTAGATGGCGCTAATATTAATAATATAATATATGACATTTTAACACACAATTTAATTTTAAATGTTTAGAATCGTTAGCAGACGTTTCTGCTTAATAAAAATTAATTTATTTTAACACACATCAAGCTAACAATATGGGCCGACTTTTTAAAACTGAGGTTCAAAAGTTTTAAGCTTGTGTCGGGAGATGGCAGTCTATGCACTGTGATTACACATTTTACTTTGACAGTAACTCTATAATACTCGAAGTGTCTGCGCATTTTACTGTGAGCTATTAAATGATAATTCGTTGTAACGTTAAAGAGGTAAAACATTGATTGTTTTATATTATAAACGAATGTAAACATAAACAATTATGTACTGACCTACTGACTAAACAGCTGAGCTGAAAATGCATGACGAACACTAGCAGGTAACCAGTCACCGCTTATTAATAGAACCAGGAAAAGGAGTCCAAAGTGTACGTACGTAGGTATTGCACTGAAGACATTATGCATTAGACGTAAATAACACAATGATCATTTGAGCAATGCCATTATTGTCTTACGTATTGTAAAAATACATACATACATACATACATACAATCACGCCTGTATCCCATAAAGGAGTAGGCAGAGCACATGAAACTACTAAAGCTTAAATACGTAATTTAATAGGTACGTACGTATGTATTAAGTTCGTAAAAGTTGTATTTAATAAAAACAATCTTTATTTAGTCTGTACATAAGAGCAACCACTGTACAATAAGTTTTCTCAAGAAAGTACGTAGGTCACTAGGAAAGTTTTTTGATATCGATAAACTACCTAATGCATAAACGTTAAACTATTGTCAATGATAGCACGTCTCATATAGTAGTGGGTAGCAAGTAAAAAATTAGAATTTACCTACCTCCAACAATTTTTCTGAATTTTTAATTGTGACAAGATGTCAGAGTTAACGCGACGCGATTTTCGAGCAATTATGTTCTATAATTTCAAGCGAGGTCTGAGTGCTGATGATTGTGTCAGTGAATTAAAATTTGTGTTTCATGAGAAAGCACCATCTCGTAGCTCAGTTTATCGGTGGTACAAACAGTTCGAAAGAGGAGATTTTAAGGCCTGTCGAAGCAGTGTCCTCAGAAAACGTGGCTGCAGTTAAGAAACTACTTGAGATAGATAGACATATTACTTACAAACAAATAGAGGAACTCTTGAAGATTAGTACACCATCAATTCATACTATTTTACATGACCATCTTCAAGTAAGAAAAGTTTGCACGTTATGGGTACCCCACTTGTTGACCGCGGCCCAAATGGAATGTCGCAAGAAATGGTGTCAAAAAATGCTTACTATGTTTGATGGTGGAAAATCATCTAAGGTGAATTCAATAGTAACAGGTGACGAATCTTGGCTGTATTATTATGATGTAAAATCTAAATCTAAAAATAAAGTATGGATCTTTGAAGACGAAGAACAGCCGACGACTGTCAAACAGTCTCGCTCCGTAAAAAAGAAAATGGTCGTGGTCTTCTTTGGCATCAAAGGTATAATAAAGCGAATAACTCTTGAAGAACAGAAGACTGTTACCGCAAAATGGTACACAGAGATTTGTTTGCCTCAGCTGATTGAATCTCTAAAAAACCTTCGGCCAAACTCACGCATTGACACTTGGCGGCTTCATCACGATAACGCACCTGCACATCGAGCTCAATTAACTCAAGGTTTTCTAAGTCAATCTGGATTAATTCTACTAGAGCACCCTCCCTACAGCCCTGACCTCGCACCCTGCGACTTTGGACTCTTCCCAATGATCAAGGATAAATTGAAAGGCCGCCGGTATTCCGATGATGAGCAGTTAATTCGAGCATGGGATTTGGCGTGTGAGGAAGTCCCCAAGGAAACCTGGAAGAAGATTTTTGATGACTGGTTTTGTCGTATGGAGAAGTGTATTGTAGCCGATGGAAATTATTTTGAAAAAAAAATAAAGTTTAGTTATTAAATCTCAAAACTTTCCTAGTGACCTACGTATTTATATTCGTATATTAGCATTCGTTTCATTAAAATTATCTATCTAACCATCTGTGAGATTCTGTAAGTGGCTTTTTGAATCCTATCTTGTTTCATACTGTAAGTTTAATAGCTGTTGGTTCTCCATAACCTAAACAAATACTTAAATGATATTAATTATGTTATTTCTTCATCCGTGTGGTGACGGGTTAAGAATTTCACCACCCCCTCTCTTCCCGTGGCAACCTGTCACTGCAATGTCATAGTTTGGATTTCTTTCAGCCCTTTTTTGCCAGGAGTGGCACTGAAACTTAGTAGTTCATGTGCTCTGCCTACCCCTTTATGGGATACAGGCGTGATTATGTGTGTGTGTGTGTGTGTGTGTGTGTGTGTGTGTGTGTGTGTTCATTCGTCCATTTATATACGTAATATAATTAATTAATTACGTAATTATTATTGTTCCTTATATTGAGCAGATACATTCATAATACATATTATACATTATGTATACCCACATATTTGTCTGAAATAGTTAATCTATGAAATACATATATTAGTCTGCTAGTCACTAAATATTAGGGTCAATATAACTTTTGGCAAATGGTTTATCATTCGATACCACGCTTGGCACAAGGTAAAAATATTTGCACCTACGAGTATGAGTAATGTTTGAACAGTATATTTTAAAAAGGTCTTATGTTTGTATGGAATCCATAAAGAAATAAACCTTTTTGAAAATACACTTCTCCTTTCTGCTCTGTCTTGGCATCTCGGAGTAGGTACAACTCTACATGTGCGCGAATCAAAACCATAGACCCAAAATAAAATATAGACGGAATATTTTACGCAGAATCTAAATAACCTTATGTCAACCTGTAGCATACTGTATTAAAAATATCGCACTTTAGCTCCTCTACTCAATCTTCAATCAGTACCGTGGCTTTTACTCTCCAGTAACTCAGTATTTGTATGAATTAGTTATATTAATGTTTGTTAACCAGCTGGCTATCAGTTATATGTCATTGTATTGAAATGGAAAATTGGTACCATGATGACGTCAGCGTTACATACCCGTCATCTACTCGTATTAGGGGTGTGTACAATCTGTGTTCAAAACAGCTATAAAATGTTATCTCTTCATTGACTTTAGTAAAGTAAATAAATATGTTTTGTATGATAACGTGTCTTCCTTGTTATCGTTACATTCTTGCGTATAGTAATTAGTCCGCTTTTGTTATTGTGATTGGCAATTAGGATTCCAGTATACTGAGTACTATGACGCTACTATTAATTAGATGCTATTATTATGTAAATTGGTCTATTATTATTGTTAATGAACACTATAAATATAAATACTATAAGTAATGTTTTAATTTGTATTTTCCTGGTTAGTTTATGTATAAAATGTAGACTTATCTACATTCGTGGTTACATAACATTCAGTGCAATTATTAAATACCAGCCTTTCAGCCAGCTTCGCACGCGTTAGAAAGAGACAAACCTATGACACTCTCCATCCCTTCAACTTTATCTCCACTTAAAAAATCACGTCAATTCGTCACTCCGTTGGGCCGTGAAAGACGGACAAACAAACAGACACACACTTTCCCATTTATAAATTTTATAATATTAGTATGGATGGCGTTTTGTAAAAAGAACAAAACAAAAGACCATCAAGAACCAGCGTTTTCCTTGATTGAAAGGCGATACAACTGTATTAAAGATTACAACTGAATCTGTGATTCAACAACGGGAAAATTCTGTCAACAAATATAACAGAATATGGAAACTGGTTATATAAACATTTGGTGCGGTACGTTAAGTCTAAATAATTAGTATTGAGTACAGTGCCGGCACACTGCCAAAATTCATCGGTCACAGCGGCGGTCGGCACATGTTCGGAATTTTAAGCATCTATACCTACTTAGTCTAGACTCGAGTATAAGCATCAATGCCAAGGATACAGCTGACAAAATTAGGGCATGCAGGGCAACACAGTTTACAGATACATCAACGTCACGTAAGCAGAAGTCTATGGAAATTATGAAAAAAAATTATGGACTTTTAGTGCAAACGACGCTCTTCATTACAGTACATATGTTGAATAATGACAAATTTGGCACCCCTTGGACTTGACGTAGTTCCGAATTTGGCACCCCTATTGGACTAGACTCCCCCCTAGATCCGGGCCTGAGCATACCTATAGGATTTCAAGGGTAAAACAAACAGTTAAAAGTACATTATCAAGTAAATGCCTGCATTAAAGCAAATTAGCAAGGATGATGGGTTATCCAGGCCACCTCGCCTTAGTGAGCGAGGCACGAAGAATTTAATATATGTGCATTGCATACAGCAAAATTGTCGAGACGTCTGCCTAACATGCGCGCAGGAGACTGCTGAAAACAGTAAATCTAAATTTTTTTGGTTCACAATAGATAAGAAAACGAATAAGCTAAAAATATTGATGGCGGCACTATTTAATGCGGTAACTTGAATAAGCAATCTTCAGCATGTATAACGGATTGCTACACTAATTTATACGTATTTATGCGGATGCGTTGCGGATAAACGTTATTCACTATAGCGTTTTTAATCCCCGACGCAAAAACGATGTTGTAAGTTTGACGTGTCGGTCTGTCTGTCTGTCTGCTGTGATATCGTAGTTCCCGAACGGATGAAGCAATTTAGATTTAGTTTTTTTTTAAAGCTGAGTTAGTCGGGAGTGTTCTTAGCCATGTTTCATGAAATCAGTTCACTTTGTTGGGGGTTTTAAAAAAAATATTTTTATGGTTAGGTTATTTCATTGCTTAATGGAATCGATGCTATCAGGATAAGATAAAAACTCTCACACGATACACACATTAATTGACAAGCACTGTTATTTTTACCTTATTTACCTAAGGCAGCGTTCCCACTTATGCGTCGCGTGTCTAGGGGCGCGCAACGGACGTCTCCGCCACGCCGCCTGAATGTAATTCAAAAAACGTCTCCTCAGTACATTTTGTATAGGAAGGACGTTTTGTGAGGAGACGCTTTTTTGAATTACATTCAGGCGGCGTCGCGCGGACGTCCGTTCCGCACCTCAGGTGGACATGCGTCTCTTAAGTGTGACCGGTCCCTAAATAAAATCTGACGCTGATATTCCCGGTCATGTGCAAATTTTTACTATGTAGTGATTAGTTTTTTCTCTTTTAATAGTTTTAATTTATGTTTTTATTCAATTACAGGTAAGCACGGAAATCTGCAGCATTAAGCTAACTGAGACTCTCAAGGGCTGAGTGGTAGGTAGTCCTCATGCACTTTTTTTTAATTTTTCGATTTTTTATTTTTCGGCCGACCTTACAATATCTGGGCGACCGAGCTTCGCACGGTTCTATTTCATGATATCACGTCTTAGATAAGCCTTAGATCCCGAAAAACGCGAATTTTCGAGTTTTCATGCGTTTTTCTTTCGCGTTAGTAAACGTAAAATATGGTCGTTAATTTCGCCGACCGCGCGTCGGCTCCGCATAGCTCAGTCGGTCAGGTCGGTCTAATGTTCGCAGGCAGATCGCAGGTTTTCGAATCCCGGCCAGAAAATAAGTTACACAAGTTAGATACACAAGGATTGCTCGTTTAAAGGTATAAGATATAATCTTCTTATTCCAACGAGACAGTAACGTACTGTTAACTGGTTAGGTGCTATGTCGTTGCATGCAATTAAACTTATGCACATTCATTCCAGAGATGCAACTTTAGTGTCGTGTGCAATTATGTTTTTGTCGGCGTCACCACGAGAGACTAAACTAGCTAAACTATTTACGAGTTACATACCTACGTTATTTGTTTGTATGAAGCTATAGCTGCTTATTTACCTGCTATTTGTATAGTATCACATGCTTGTTGATTTTAACATGACAATTCTAATTCTTTATCAAATGCCATGACAAATGGAAGGCATTTTAAATTTTTAAAGTAAATAATTCCGTTGTAGTTTTTGTGTGAAATATGTATTTCAAATCCTGTTTGTCGGATAACACACACTACGTTATTGGCAACACAACTTGATTTTGCGACAGATTTGCTGCTGCTGGAAGCGCTGGTGGACTAGCGGTAAGAGCGTGTGACTTATGATCCGGAGCTCGCGGGTTCGAACCCCGGCTCGTACCAATGAGTTTTTCGAAACTTATGTGCGAAATGTCATTTGATATTTGCCAGTCGCTTTTCGGTGAAGGAAGACATCGTGAGGAAACCGGACTAATTCCAATAAGGCCTACTTACCCTTCGGGTTGGAAGGTCAGATGGCAGTCGCTTTCGTAAAACGAGTGCCTACGCCAAACCTTGGGATTAGGGCCAGGCTCCCATGAGCCGTGGCAAATGCCGGGATAACGCAAGGACGATGATGATTTACTGCTGCTGAAAGTACCTACATAGGTAGTTTTTGTGATACCTGATATATGATACCTGTGTGTTTTTGTAATAACGTGCCTACATATGTACTGGACATTAATTAGACTTAATGGTTTCAACCATTAAGAATCGAAGGCCAGTACAGATAACGACACTCGAATAAGTAAAACCACAGATATAAATAATGTTCCGATGAGATCACCTTAGTCTCAGACGACTCGAATCATATAAAATACAGAGTTAAAATATTAAAATACACTGATTTAAACTTTCACGATTATTACACATAATTATTTTTAAAATCGGGACGAGTATTTATATATTTTTGTTGCAGCCTTCAGCATCACAAGCCTTATTGAACTTTTCCGTTAGACTTAATCAATAAGATCAGTGTAAGATTGTCCTATTTTATTCATGATGTCTATTTAACTAAGCATTATTAGCCATTCCACACGTGGACATCGCATATGAACCTTGAAAAAACTCGTTACGTAATGTAACAATAGAAAGTGCGAACGTGCGTTCCGTGAGAACGCGCGCCACCCCTGATTAGGCCGCGAACTCGCGGCCGCCAGCATGTACTTGTAGCGCGGCGATGGAATTGCGGAGTGAGCCGCCCCTGCCCGCACTTTGATTATCGACTTGAACTGTTTGCGCACTAGGGATGTTACTCTGTCGAAACACAACACTGACGATATTCGATTTAACGACTGTCGATAATATTTTCCGCTTACACTTAGTAATGACAGGATTCCATGAGAATGAGATCCTAAAACCTTCGTCCCGGTTGAAATTGCGATGTTTTTTGATTTCAATGGCTTCACGCACTTTTCTACTGTAGACATAGCGTTCCGTGGAAAGAACTTTAGGGTCATGCAGTTCGATCCAGTGGCTTGGTCCTGACTCTAACAAATGTTCAGCCACTGCAGACTTACAGTTTAATATGTAGTCATACTCGATTAAGTCCCGATTTTAAAAATAATATTAAAATAGATGAGAAAAGTACTAAAAGTGCATGTTTTAGTCATAGTTCGTGATTTATGACTTAGTTGATGTCATGTTTACGAACTGCAGCGTAGTTGCGGAAACGTAGATCATTGTAAGTTTTTAAAGTTTTATTTATGTGGCCCCTACCCTACTTTATGATATTTACCCTACTTTATGATATTTTCAAAAATAAGAACCCGATAAAAATCGACTGATTTAACCCCTGGATGACTTCCGTATCGCTATATTTTTATAGGGAAAAAATTAATGAAATATTTAACAGCGGTTTCCGATTTGTTTATACAATAGAATTAAGGTTGAAGAGCATTTTAAAAGTGATTTTTAACTTGAAGTTACCGGCACTCTCGATCTTATAGAAAACTCCGCTGTACCAAACATAATACAAAATGCAAATAAGTTTTGAACATTACTAAATAGTGTGGGCTCTGAGCTCTGTGTAACGCCGTGTCTTGCGTGGGCGACGGTCGCGCGACCGTCGCCGTCGCGTCTCATCGCATCGTCTACTTCCATATCGATAAGGTTTGATTTCGTATGCATCGCATCGCCGTCGCGCGACCATCGCCCACGCAAGCCACGGCGTAAGATGTTGCCCGGTATGTATTAAATACCTGATGTCTGAAAGATTTTTGTCGAGGAGTATCCCAAACTCACATTATGATTCTGATTTAGCTTTTATTTTCTTTGTTCAATAGGATATTTTTTTTTCGCGGACACAGAGCATCAGTATCGCTCCCAAAAAAGGTGTACCCAATAGTTATTAGGACATCGAGGCTTCTAATCTGTCCGAATAACGAATTCCGGAGCGTGCAGTGAAGGGCCGTGAACGTCAGGCCCCGTAGCCGAATGGCATTTCTGCGACGCGAAACGCCACCGAAACGCCGGAGAAATCTAATTTGGTTCAGTCGCGCCAATACGCAGGAGCCATAGAGATACATAGCTACGAAAGAGATATTATCGTGAGCGTTTCGTGAGCGTTTGTGCATTCGGCTACGCACACGACACGAGTGTCCACGCGTCAGGATGGACGGTTGCTTTATTGCGAATTGCGAACGCCCCGGCTGCGTAACACAAATACTTTTGTACATTTTCTTTACTACGTTTCTTTCTACTGAAAATAAAGTATTTGTCGCAGGCGTAGTATTGGCATTTCCAGTAAATGGCCCTTGATTTAGAAGATTCACGGAAATAAGCATGAAATATGTTATTCCCCTTTTGGTGGGAACATAATCAACGAATCGCTTTAAGAACACAAACGTTAACGTAGGGTGTGGTGACGGGTTAAGAATTTCACCACCCCCTTTCTTCCCGTGGGTGTCGTAGAAGTCGACTGTGGGATATGGGTTAAATTATGGCGCAGGCGAGAGGCTGGCAACCTGTCACTGTAATGTCACAATTTGGATATCTTTCAACCCCTTTTTGCCAAGAGAGGTACTGAAACTTAGTAGTTCATGTGCTCTGTCTTGTCTACCCCTTTATGGGATACAGGCGTGATTATAATTATGTATCTAAGTTCCAAGAAAACATGCGCTTTACATCTAGGCAAAATAATGCACTGAAGGCTTTAAAAATGTATATTGATTGATTTTATGCGGTTAACTAGCTTTTACCCGCGGCTTCGCCCGCGTAATAAAAGTATTCTTATTGAAACGTTTACAAAAAATAAGATTTTCATTTGGATCCGTAGGTTTCTTTGTAGGTACATCTGTCCGCGATTATTTCGATTAAGGTAAAGCGGGGCAATTCTCGACTGGGGGGGCATTGTAACTGATCTATTTGCTGTACGGTCAGCCAAGAAAGTGGTTTACCACTTTTCGACTCTTCGAAGAAACCTACGGATCCAAATGAAAATCTTATTTTTTGTAAACGTTTCAATAAGAACACTTTTTTGGCTGACTGTACCTTACAAATATTACTATTGTTTTAAAAGAAATTCTTGCAATGATTGTAGAATTGTTACACAGCGACCACAGCGTAGGTAGTAGGTATGAATATGTATGTATTTTACCTATATAAATATTTATACTGGGGAAACTTCATACAACCCACATAGCCAGTATCTCGACGCTATGGTCGGTAGGGTAAAAAGTACTTCCTTGCATTATCGCTTACAATTTTTTCCATTTTTCTTATACTTATTGCAAACGTAAACATATAAAAGGCAAGCAAACAACGATCTTCTTACAGCACATTGAATGTAATAGTTATTACGGATGCAGGATACTCGCCGATGCCTACTTAATCCCTTCCCACTGAGCCACCTGCATTTTACACTGCCTAGATATCGATTGCCGACCGATTATTCCGACCCCAATCCCTATTCTTATCCCCGTCCCTATCTCTATCCTTGTCCCCGTCCCCGTCCCGTCCCTGTTCCCGTCCCTCCCCTATCCCTATGCCCGTCCCCGTCCCCTATTCCTATCCCTATTTCTATCCCTATCCCCATCCCTACCCCTATCCCTTCCCTATCCCTTCCCTATCCCTTCCCTATCCCTACCCCTATCCCTACCCCTATCCCTACCCCTATCCCTATCCCTATCCCTATCCCTATCCCTATCCCTATCCCTATCCCTATCCCTGACCCTATCCCGTTCCGTCCCTGTCCCTGTCCTTGTCCCTGTCCCTGTCCCTGTCCCTGTCCCTGTCCCTGTCCCTGTCCCTGTCCCTTTCCCTGTCCTTGCCCCTGTCAAATTATCATGCTAGGAGGTGAACTTTGAAAAATCCTTTCTTAGTGCTCCTCTAAGGAACTTCCGTGTTAATTTGAAATCTCTTGAACCAGAAGTAAAGTTAATTTTAAATTGAAGGAAAAATGGAAAAATTCACACCTCCGGCAGGACTCGAACCTGCCTCCGTGGCGCAGTTGGAAGCGCGATGGCCCCGGCAAGGCCAGAGGTCGCAGGTTCGAGTCCTGCCGGAAATGTGAATTTTTCCATTTTTCCTTCAATTTAAAATTATGTAATATCGCTCGCAGACGTTTCTGCATGATAAAAAACAAATTCGGAAGTAAAGTTAAAAACTAAACCTATACTTATGGCTATTTTGGATATTTTAACCCCATTGCACAACAACAGGGGAGAAAATTTCTTTTCCACCTCATTAGATTTTATAATCGTTGTATTTATCGTGATCAGCGACCCGATAAACCATAAAAACGATACCCATATTGTGTTTTTGACTGTACCCCCTTTGCACCCCTTTAGGGGTCAAATTTTCAAAAAACCTGAAACATGTATTTAGTCATATGTCTTTAGGAATCCTCCTGTGAAGTTTCGAATAAAATAGTCAAACTAATCTAGTTTCCCCATACAAACTTTGAACCCCTATTTCCTAAGAGGAGAATTTTGAAAAATCCTTTCTTAGTGCTCCTCTACGCTATATAAGGAACCTATGTGCCAAATTGGAAATCTCTAGGACCAGCGGTTTCGGCTGTGTGTTGATATGTCAGTTAGTCAGTCAGTCAGTTTCTTCTTTTATATATTTTTTGATATTTAAACCCCATTGCACTACAACAGGGAAGAAGGTATTTCACTTCCGCCTCGTTAGATTTCAAAAACGTTGTATTTATCGTGATCAGCGACCCGACAAACCATAAAAACGATACCCATATTGATTTTTTGACTTTATCACCCCTTTTCACCCTTTTAGGGGTTAAATTTTCAAAAAACCTGAAACACGTATTCAGTCATATGTCGTAAGGAATCTTCCTGTGAAGTTTCGAATAAAATAGTCAAACTAATCTTGTTTCCCCATACAAACTTTGAACCCCCATTTGACCCCCTTAGGAGGTGAATTTTGGAAAATCCTTTCTTAGTGCTCCTCTACACTATATAAGGAACCTACGTGCCAAATTTGAAATCTCTAGGACCAGCGGTTTCGGCTGTGCGTTGATATGTCAGTCAGTCAGTCAGTCAGTCAGTCAGTCAGCTTCTTCTTTTATATATTTAGATAATGGTTATCATAATTAAATAAAAAACCTCACATGGATATCAGAAAGCCCGTACGTAGAAATCCCGCGTTCAGTAATATTTGCACAAATAATAGATTTATTCCTATCTATTCACCAAGCACATCGTCTCAACGCCAAACGAGCGCCTATTATAAAAATTTGGTCTCTGTGTTCATAACCCGTGAACGAAGTTTTGCTTCTCTATCGCACTTAGGTACATATCTCATGAGATTCATGAGTTTTTGACATTTTTGAAAATGGTACTCGATAGTTCGTAAAAATCGTTTCGGGCGCTGTTCACATTCTTACCAATATTATGAATATCATTTTCCGTGACATTTATCCTATAGAAATACATCAAAAACTCTTGATTTAGGCTAAGAATCTTGATCAATTTAGAATGCGTAGCCCTAACTACCGAAATGGAAGTAATCTCCTCTCTAACAGGCACATACTTAAAAAGTCTGAACAATGTGTGTGGTACATTGGTCCGAGACTATACATATAATCGTTTGCCCAATAATCTTAAATTTACTGAACTTACATATAATATTTTTATCAATAATCTCAAGGAATATTTATTAAATGCAGCTTTTTATTCAATAGAAGAATTTTTGAATAAAAATAATTGTATATGATTATTAAAAAATTGTTGGACATAATTGTAATTTTTGTAAATATGTATTGACATGTAACTTTTGTTATGAAGAAATAAATAAAATAGAAATAAGGCTTATGCCAGCATAAGACCAGTCACTTCGAGAAGGTGTTTTGAATAGTCTCATTCAAGCAAACGTGATTGGATATCACGCCAGCAGATTTCGAGATCCGTTCGATTTGAAGTTTGCTTATGGCACGTAGATTACGGCTACCGTTTGCAGAATAGACCACAACAATTCATGTGTGGAGAATTATGGGCAATATGCTTGTTTGCTCTTCCGATGATCGACATTGCTCATTACAGTAGTGAAGTTCATTCTTGTGAAGAATCACGGAAGAAAATTTTACGGACACATATTTCTTTACAGTATACGTTTTAGGTAACTAGCTTTTGCCCGCGGCTTCGCTCGCGTTAGAAAGAGAAAAAAAGTAGCCTATGTCACTCTCCAGCCCCTCAACTATCTCCCCTTAAAAAATCACATCAATTCGTCGCTCAGTTTTGCCGTGAAAGACTGACAAACAAACAGACACACACACTTTCCCATTTATAATATTAGTATGGACAAAGACATATGTAACTCCGTATATACGGATAAAGTCTAAGAAAAAAACGTACCTCAAAGCCCTAGAGAAAAAGGTACGGTGGTCTAGATGGCGTAACACCTTTGGGGAACGCTCGGCTTATTTGACATTTTACATTACATTTTACACATATCAAGCTAACAATATGGGCCAAATTGTCAAAACTGAGGTTCAAAAGTTTTAAGCTTGTGTCGAGAGATGGCAGTCTATGCACTCTGATTACACATTTTACTTTGACAGTAACTCTCTATAATACTCGATCCTCTTTGGTATGGATAATGACACCAAGATGATGTTGTTTTATTCCTTGACAGCAACTTGACAGTCAATAAGTACACTATAAAGTTCAAAAAGAAAAATAACTTAGTGCGAAAAACTAACATCAATTTGACGCAAATTCGACGCATGTTCGACATAAGCAGACGGCACGTGTAAGCGGTGTAAGGAAGGCAGAAGGATCCGTCGTAAACAAAACCACAGATTCATGGAAAACTCCACTGAGCCTTCACGGTTAGCTGGCCAAAACGGACAAGGCAATAATATAGACAGACCAAGGCTTTCCAGTAAATCAAGGGTGGCTGCAGGGGTCGGACACTCTTGAACGACGATTCTGGCAATGTTCCGCTCGCAATTCGCATATGCTACGGAGTATATGTATTAGGGTCAACCCTACACACGACAACGGTTATAACTTGACGTCCCTTTGCGTAAGTTAACACTTTCGAAACCGGGCTCTACGCGGCGCTACGACATTTTCGCTACATACGGGGAAACCCATGTAATCGGCTACGCTTCTACGAGCGGTGTGCCCGACAGTCGGGTTCTTGGTAGCGAAAGTGTTAAGCTACCACAGATTAGATAATAACGTGATTTTTTACATATAAATAACCGAAAGTCCGTTGATTAATTAAATTGATTTAATCCCCAAGAAAACCACTCGAGCAATCTAACTTGTGGTAACTAGCGCGCTATCTGGAACCTAATTTAAATGCATGAAAGTTAGAACTCAGTTATAACTCTTCGCGTCAAAGTGTTAATAGTTTATTACAAGAGTTAATCTATGTCGGAAATTAGTCTTCAATAATTATTAGTCTTTCTTATTAACTAGTCGGTATCGGTATCAAAACTGACCTACATACTTCCCTGCAGGTCTGACAGTTGACCAAATAAAGATGGTACAATACGTTTGTTCCTTTGTCATTAGTGGAAAAATCTTAGGTCAATGACCATATTACGCTTTGTTTCTTTGATTCATGCTAAATTTCAGCTTTTGTTATAAAACGCACTGCGATGAAAACGGGAAACTTGACAAAGAGATTGTCCTTCAGTAGCCTTACCATGACTTTTTTGAGTTAAAAAATACGTTACGTTTTCAGTGAGAGTTACGGAAAATGTATGGAAAAACTGAACAGCGCTCCAAGCGGAAACGCTCACGTACTAAAATTTTCATCGGTACCATAAGTTATTAACGTGTTTACTCCGAGTTTTCAATACGTTCCTAACTTTACAGCTAAGGCGCTCTCTTTCTAACTGTATGAAGTCAATAGAACCAGAACTATTTGACAGTCTCTAGTGAAAACTCAATACTTTACGTGAGTAATCATGACAGTCACTAGCGTAAAAGTAAACCACCAATTCACTCTGATGTGTCATTACTGTCAAATTATATAAAAATTCCACAACATTTTCACGATTATATTTGCAATTTTAAATACAATTATGACTAATATGTATTCATTTATAATATTACGTGAAATTCAAGAACAGCTTAAATGTAGCAGTTAGTCAGTAGTTTGATAAAAAGATAAACCAGTGATGAAACCAGTGCTTGATATTTTAACAAAGGTTACAAGTTATATTTTATTCATCATTTTGTACTATTTAGCTACAGTTGAGATAATTATATTGCTTGCTTTCAGAAAAAGGAGTTATTATTGAAAACAATATTTCCTTGCAAGCCGTATGGTATTCAGCAAACCCAACATAGAAGATTGTTCAAATTGATAATGAATGAGGCAGTTACGAATCAACTAATTACCTACAGCAGCAGGCAGTACCAATTCATAGGCAGTTTTGTTCCTCAATGCACAATACTTGTACCTACAGTCACCATAACACCATATCTCGTGGGTATATATTAGAAGTGAACCAAAGGAAAAAACTTCAAAAAAATTATCCTATTACTGAAATAAAGTATCTCATTCTGTGACTTTGTTTATTTTGTAATATTCTTAAGTAACAGGCTAAGTATTTAATAAATTGACGTGAAACGAAAACTAAAAACTTAAAATTCAGCGTTTACGTACATAATATATCAAACATCAATTACAACGACATCGACATAAGGACAAAGTCTAAGGTAAGGTATGAAACTTTTGAAGGCCATTATGGGGTGTATATGAAGATTATAATTTGATTCAAAAGTGAGTAGAAAAAGCATTTGAAACAAGTAAAAATTGTATCTCATTTTTTTGGCAGGACACGTAGCCAAATGCACAAACGATTATGATAACATCGTTATCGTAGCTTAGCTATCTCTATCAGTTTTCCGTATTGACGTGACAGAGCTAGACTGAATTTCGATCGGCGTCTGGCGTCAACGATTGACATTTAAGCTAAGTTCTTGTGTCAAAATTGACAAAGCTATTTTTTTTTATTTATTGGGAGCATTGGCAACTTGGCCATCAGCTCAAACATACAATATTTAATACATCATACAACAGAAGAAACAACTACAGGAATAACAATTACTATGTTAAACATAAAAGTAATAATTGCACATACTGAAATGCTAAACTTATGACTATTTGGTAACTACACAATACAATGTTTTATGAATGAAAAGAAGTATTTTTGAACAATTACAAATTATTTACAAAGCGCCAATAGTGTGCATAATAAATTCATAAATTACAGGGTGTAATTTTGGATACTTTAAAAGAGCCTTCAAGTTGATTTCCCGGTTCTTTGCTTGGCTGAAAATCCCGGGAAATACCGGTACCGAAAGTACCGGGAATTCCCTATCCCTATTAGGGAGCAAACCCTAATAGGGATAGGGATAGGGTTAGGGATAGGGATAGGGGTAATCGGTAGGCAATCGGTAATTGTAAGCTATAATGCGAGAAAGTACTTTTTACCCACCGACAATAGTGTCGAGATACGGGCTATGTGAGTTCTGTTGTATGTAGTTTCCCCAGTGTATATAGAATACATATCTACTCGTACCTACTACCTACGCTGTGGTCGCTGTGTAACATTTCTACAATCATTGCAAGCATTTCTTTAAAAACAATAGTAATATGAGTAATCGAAAAAAACGCAGATAGACGTCTGCATAGAAACCTACGGACCCAAATGAAAATTTTATTTTTTGTATATGTTTGAATAATTTGAATTCTTTTAGTACGCCGGCGAAGCCGCAGGCAAAAGCTAATTCTATATAAGATGCTATGTACCCTTTTTCTGCAAATAAAATATTTCTATTTCTTTACTACTTGAGAACATCACAAATAAACAAAGTCAATTAATGAAATAGTTTATTTTAGTAACAGGATTATTTTTTTGGGGTTGAGGTTCCTTCCTTTATTGGAGCACTTCTATACATAATATACCTGTGATGATCATGGCCAATAATACCATTAAGTGCATCGCGGAACAAAAACACCTATTAATTGGTACTGCTTCCGAAGGTAATGAGTAGCGTAACTGCCACAGTGCCACAGTATTCATATCAATTGAACTATCTTCCATGTTGACTGAATACCATACGGGTTTGTTCGGAAATATTGATTTCAATAATAGCCTCCGTCATCTTTCTGAAACCAAAAACTGCTTTGAGCAATATAATCATCTCAACTGTAAATAGTACAAAATGATGACCAAAAATAACTCATTACCTTATTTGATTTGTTCACTGGTTTATGATGAATTTCACGTAATATTATAAATTAATACAATATGTTAGTCATAATTTTATTTAAGACTGCAAAAATAATCGTGAAAATTCCGTGTGATTTTTGTATACTTAAGTTGACAGAAATGTCACGTCAGAATGACTTTGCCTATGGTTTGAGGCCTACTATACTACCGAATACCGAAGTTATCGAAATGTGGACATGCGTCTCTTTTACTCTTATCAGTATGAAGTGAAAGAGGAAGAGTCCCTCAATGCGTATGTTTCGGAATTCGCAGTAGACCCTATATTGACAGATTTCGATAGGTAAATTTATGGAGATTAGAGGTAAGGAGCGAAAGCTTTAAGTATCAGAAGTGCACATATAAAAGAAAAGATAGGTGGCACTGGAATAGCAGGTACATAAGGGTTTGACAATCTCTTAGCCTTCTCGGTAGTGACCCCGCCTACGGAGCAAGAGGTCCCGGGTGCAAATCTTGATAAGAGCTTTTTTATTTTTTTGTACTACATAATATCTTTTCCTGGATTATTTTATATTTTTACATACATACATACATACAATCACCCCTGTATCCCATGAAGGGGTAGGGAGAGCACATGAAACTACTCAAGTTCCAGTGTCACTTTTGGCAAATAAGGGGTTGAATGAAAACGAAATTGTGACATTGCAGTGACAGGTTGCCAGCCTCTCGCCTACGCCACAATTTAACCCATATCCCACAGTCGCCTTCTACGACACCCACAGGAAGAAAGGGGGTGATGAAATACTTAACCCGTCACCACACGGCATATTTTATATTTTTAATATCAAAAAATATTTTGTTTTGTTACAACTTTTCGAAATTTCATTCGCAAGACTTACAACATTACCTAAGAATCCTAAGATGGGGCAAACAATGTAAAAGGGCTTAAGTTGACATTTTTATTAATAAAACAATAACTAAACGCAATTAAAATACACAAAATGAATATTTAAAAAAATCAAAAATCAAAAAGAACGCTGTCAGGATCGAACCTGAGAACATCTGCATACGAAGTCAGCGCACTACCACGGGACTACATCTTGACTTGTTCGGTATGACGAAATCAGCCTAGAGAATAGAACGTCTAATCTCATGTCACGTCGCTGATCATTGAGCGAGACATGAGAGATTTGTAACCTCAATTACAAGGCATCAGCCGGTCATTTTTGCGACTGTTCTACTTCGACAGATTTTCCTCCTAGTTTTTCTGAGACGGATGGAAATTGTAATCGTTTTATGTTTGCTACAAATATATGTTTAGGTGGAACTCTTCACACTCAATACTTTATCACATCACTATTTAGTTTTATCCAAATTAAGCTTATGATGGCCATGTCACAAGTAATAAAAATGTGTGAAATAGCACCCTGTTGACCTGTTGGCATTTAAATGTCAAAAGCTTCCAGTACGACCACAACTGAACAAAACACCCCAGTACAAAATATCCTTACATTAATTTGAATTCACGACTCTGGAGAAGGAAATCTTCTTTTATGTTAATTAGACGTTATATTTTTCAAAAAGACATTGCTTAGACAAACTGCGGGTTTTGTCGATATTAAAAAGCCAATGAATAATTGATGATGTTAATGGGAATTTGCAGTTATTTCATTGCTTTGGCATAATTTATGGAAAATTTTACTTCATTTTGCATCCAATGTTTGTCGTGTGTTGTATTCAAGGCTTAAAAATTATTCGAACTGGGGACCGATTTTTGAATTTCGAAGGCATGAATTCGCCGTTCGAAAGTCGTAGTAGCATTACGTCGTTTTCCACAGACTTTCGAACGGCGAATTCATGCGTTCGATATTCAAAAATCGGTCCCCAGTATCGATAACGTTAACGACAGATTAAATAATGCTCATTTCAATTTATTTTATTTATTCACAAATAAGCTTACAGTTAACACCAAGCGCTTAAAAGTTAGGTTGTAACATAATAATATATACAAACAAGTCACTTTATACAAACATTAGAAACATACAACAATTAAACATTATAAACAAACAAGCAAATAATAAATCAATAATAACTAATAAGTAATGTAAAAAAAAAACTATTCATACTAATCCATAAAGTAAATTAAAACTAATCTATAGGTACATTACATTATGTACCTATAGATTAGTTTTTTCTCATGGTTGCATTTAACCTGGCGGAACTTATATAAAACCATTGTTCTTTATTATAAAACAAGTACGTATTAAAATACGCCCATTCCACCCCTTATAAGTTACTAGCGACCCGCCCCGGCTTTGCACGGGTACTCGGGTACTATACCTACATGTAAACCTTCCTCTAGAATCACTCTATCTATTAAAAAAAACCGCATCAAAATCCGTTGCGTAGTTTTAAAGATTTAAGCATACATAGGGACATAGGGACAGAGAAAGCGACTTTGTTTTATACTATGTAGTGAATAGTGATGATGATAGTGATATTTACATACCCACGTAACAAAATTGCAACTCTTTGAAATTGTGTCTAAAATATTTCTCTTCCTAGTTTGTTAATGGACTAGAAAACATCCTTTCACTTCAAATTTTCTCCAACCGAGAAACCTAAAAGCTTGACATCATTCGTCGGGGCCACTTTGTGTTATCTCTTATCTCAAAATGTTACTCTTTCAGATAACGTCGATAATTTGATCGAATTTATCGAGATAAGTGAAAATCGACGTGGGGTCGGCGGGGGTGTCCGCATTTGTAGACGCCGAATCGAATTGAGCAGTTGATTTCATAAGTGAAAGACTTCAGTGGACGCTCGGAGCGGGGCGGGCATGCAGTGGGGCGGGTGAGCGGGCCGAGCGGGCGTATACATGTACCACAGAATTATAGTTAAGCCAGAATGAGTATATAGTTAGGTCAAAAAGTGTGTCATGACAGTGATGACGTCACTGAATAATGTTGACATTATTAGTAAGTGCGAGAGGGACACCAGCCCAAACAATGCCCTCTCATGTGGACCGTTTTCGCTAGTCTGATACGATCACAGACTCGCCGCCAAGCGGCGCGGCGCGCGCCACGCCGCCGCCACGCCACTTGGGGCGCGTCTTACGTCCTTCCTATACAAAATGTACTGAGGAGACGTTTTTTGAATTACACTCAGGTGGCGTGGCGCGGACGTCCGTTGCGCGCCCCGAGACACGCGACGCTCTGATGTGGCCGGTCCCTAAGTCATTCCGTATAGACAGATAAAGTCTAAGAAAAAAACGTACCTCTAAACCATAAAGAAAAGGGTACGGTGACAAAGATGGCGTTACACCTTTGGGGAACGCTCGGCTAGATGGCGCTAATAAAAATATTTGACATTTTAATTAACACATATCAAGCTAAGAATATGGACCAAATTGTAAAAACTGAGGTTCAAAAATTTTATGCCTGTGTTGAGAGATGGCAGTCTACGAACTGTGATTACACATTTTACTTTGACAGTGACTCTCTATAATACTCGATCCTCTTTGTTGACTCTAATATTTGTCACACTAATATTTAATTTTAAGTGTGGTTGTTTTTTTGCGATTAAACGCTTGTAACGACTTGTCTCTGGTGGTTATTATTTCTCCTGCACCAACATAAATGTCTCTGTTTAACCCAATGGTTGACTGATAGAGAATGCCTTTTGGCATTAAGTCCGCCATTTGTACATGTTTCTTTGGTTGTGCAATAAAGTTTAAATAAATAAATAAATAAACGTTATCTGAGGAAAATGACATGGCTGTGCTCGGGGCGTGATGTGATTGTAATTTTTATAAATTTCTAATCGCGATTGTACCTCATAATATATCTGACGCTGAATAACAGAAGCGTAGTTTGGTCTACTTTTGTACCCCTTATGATATGAACATATATTTTTTTGACACATAAGATTAGATATCAAAATTCAAGGGGCAAAGTTTAATGGCATGTGGGGTCTGTGATTTCATTACTAATTACCAACGCTTTTTAGGGTTCCGTAGTAATTACCTTAACGCCATGTCTGTCTGTCCGTCCGTTTTTAACATCCGTCCGTCTCTAGTTTAGCACTAGAAAGCTGAAATTTGGTACCAATATGTATATTCACGCCGACAAAGGAAAAAAAGCCTTACCTGATTTTTTTTTTATTACCAAGAATATATTTAATCATAATCATAATATCGTTTATTGCACCTTGGTGAAAAGTTGTTACACTACATGAAGAATCTCATGGACCCCGGAAGGGTGTAGCAAATAATTTTCTAGACTTACGCTAAGTAGAATTGTCAAATTTACTTACATACTATATTTATTATTTATATTATACAATAACTACATCTCCGCTACTCGCAAACTTCTCGTTCCTCGATTAAAACTTCTTTAACGACTTATCTCCGCTTAGTTTACTATAACATCAGGGTACTTAACCCATGTCAGCTAATGGTGATCGTTAAATCTTTATTCCTGTCACTGTATATCAAATCCACGACTCTGAGGAAGTAACAGGAGTACTTCGCCTTTTTAGAGTCAAACGTGACTTTTCTGGTTGGAAAACTTCATATCCATAGCTAACCCAGAATTGGATAAAATCATATTAAATGAAAAAATCGCATTCGGCGGGACTTGAACCCGCGTCGTCTAGATACTTCCCATTGCTCTTAATCAATTTCGGTTTCGGAAGCCCTGCTACTACCTCACATATATTTCCATTCCTTTCTTTATGTATGTGCCATATTCAATCAAATCGATACCTATTCTCGATAATGCGCTACTCCCTTAATATAGATGCAAATTTGAAAGATTTGCTTGTCCATCTATAGCATCAATATGAAACCTATTTTATCGACAAACGACAATGTTAGATACCTTTTGATTTGATGTTACATTTTCCCCTAAATATTAAATATTGTAGTATTGTTAACTAGTAAACGTTGCGCCTCCCTAAAATTGGTATTCTAAATCTAAATCTGTTACTAAAATCCTAAAATTAGAATACGCCTCTAAGAGATTCAGACCTTCAGAGCACAAAAGCCTCTCAGCGTCACTCAATCCTACGAAGCGCGACATTGTCCAAAGTATGTTGGCATTCTTGTCGTCATTTCCAATCCCTTAATGCGTTAACGCTGTTTTGTAAGGTAACAAATATTATCGGAATAATATGAAAATGAAAGGGAGTGGAAATTTTGGTAGTCAAGTCGGAATATAATATTATGGAGGTATCGAATTTTCCACCTCGTCTTAAATTTGGCGAGTGTTCGATGTAACTTGTTTTGAAACTTATGGGTTGGTTTTCGTCATCTGGGAAAAATTACATTGCTAGACCATGAGGATAGTTCGAACGACGAAGATATCCAAATCATTATTTAACCGACTGCCAGCTCTCGGGAGTGACACAAAATGGAATGCCATTTTGTGTTTTTGGTTGTTGTGTTTGAGCTGGCAGTCGGTTTCTAAAAACTTGTGCCTACAAATCTTGGGATGATTTGTCACAGCGGACCCCAGGCTCCCATGACCTGCGGCAAATGCCAGGATAACGCAAGGAGGATGATGAATCGATTACTGAACATGTGTAAAGTTAGTCCCATCATTATCAATCAGTTGTCAACGTAGCTTGATCTTGCTCTAGCTATTTTGTACATACTTAGACCAAAGAATGGTGAAAGAAATCTGCGGGGCATCTCTACCTCTGGATGAGACTAGCCTGGACCGGGATATAAGTGGCGTACACGAAGCTTATGCTCAGCAGTGGGCGATTAATGGCTGAAAATGATGATGTAAACTATGTCAGATACTAGCTTTTGTCCGCGGCTTCGCTCGCGTTAGAAAGAGACAAAAAGTAGCCTATGTCACTCTCCATCCTTTCAACTATCTCCACTTAAAAAATCACGTCATTTCGTCGCTCAGTTTTGCCTTGAAAGACGGACAAACAAACAGACAAACACTTTCCCATTTATAATATTAGTATGGATATTTTGTAGCTAAAAATGAGAAAAGAAATAGTCGAGTAAATTATAAATAACTCTCAACGGGTACTTGTGAAAGTCCCCAGGAGATACTCGGATGTCGGTATCTTAAAGTCAAGGTTAAAGTTAGCGTCATCGGTGGCTTGGGGGCGTTTAAGAGGATAAGGGAGGACCGATTCTCCATACAAATGTGGTCCTTATTTTTCTCCTAGAATTTTGGCATTATGGAAAATATTTTTACACAATTTCATGAGTTTTAATGAGCTATGTCCCTATGTTTTATTTTTTAGATTAAAAAAATTAAAAGCTAAAACTAAGCTTTTATCTCGATTTAATAGTAAAAAAAAAACAGCTGACGTATAGGGTCGTAGCTATGGCAAATATATGTTACTGTAAAAGCCCAAAGTTCGGTAAAACTTATGATTTACCAGCACAAACTAGGTTTTACCTGTGTCGAACGTTAAAAGCCTGAAATACAGAATAATGACCGATGATTTCGGGATTTCGCCGAAATTGATTTATATATTTGCCTATAAGTACCTACATCAAAGTTGTGTCATTTAGTTTCCTTAATAATAAATATACAGGGATAAAACTTAACTACATTTGTATAGGAAATCGACAGTCCCTATTTCCCTTAACGGATTACTTCAGTGGCTTTCGGGGAGAGCCATGGATTTGCGGCTAAACCGTATTAAAGCCCCCAGGAGTGCGGTGAATTGCCAAGTAGCCGCAAATCTTGGTGACGGGTAGTTTACTTATATACTTGGGTACATAGCCAAGTGCGCAAACACTAACGATATATCGTTTTTCTAACTAACTATCTCTAACTAACTATTTTGACGACCGGTCTGGCCTAGAGCGTTGTAACCCTGCCTGCTAAGCCGCGGTCCCGGCTTCGAATCCCGGTAAGGGCATTTATTTGTGTGATGAGCATCACAGATATTTGTTCCTGAGTCATAGATGTTTTCTATTTATATAAGTATGTATTTGTCTATATAAGTAAGTATATCGTCGTCGCCTAGCACCCATAGTACAAGCTTTGCTTAGTTTGGCGTTAGAGAGCCGGACTTCGATCGCCACGTAGCGTCAACTAAAAACTGCGGGGCACTTCTGGATGAGATTAGCCCAGGACCGGGATGAGTGGCGTACACGAAGGGAGGCCTATGCTCAGCAGTGGGCGATTAATGGCTGAAATGATGATGATGATGATGATGTAGCGTCAACGATTTGTCACTTCGGCTGGGCCGGCTTGTGAAAGCGGAAATTATTATCGTAGCGCGGTTTTTATGTTGTTATGTTACTCGTAATGGCAGTAGGTAATTCGTTTTTAGAATAGGTAGATTACGTAGTATGTATTTTCATTTTGAACTTATCGAGTACGTAGGTCCTACGAGAACACAACTCAATGTAAATAGTCAAAACAAAACCATTAAGCACTTTGCTAATCCACGAAAGATAACATGGTAGCTAGACAGTCAATCTGTTATTGTTAATTTTTTCGTAGGTATAAATGACCTCCTTGCGTATTATTTCTGTGCAAAAAGTAAATAGATGAAACCTCCTTCAAAAGAATAAACAACACGAGGCATCCTCTGGATGTTCCAAGGAGGTATAATTTTGTGTCGATTAATAGGATTTCCGCAAAGTAACGATGACGCCTGGGTCCCTAGCCAACATCACAATCGCTTGCCCTCATCCCGTTATCGTAGCTAGCTCTCTCTAGCGGTATTGACGCACAGAGTCAGTTTGCTTTCATCGCCATGTTATCAGCTGCAAAAGTGCATGGAGAAATTATGAATAAATTCATTATAAACTGAAATAGATACCATACACTAAAGAAAAAGCGATCAAGCCCACTGGTGGCGAAGCCGGGAATCGAACCCGGGTCTCCAGCTAACGCGGCTGACGTGTTCGACCGCTACACCACCCCGACCGCCGAGGTACCCGCTTCGCTTTTTCTTTAGTGTATGGTATCTATTTCAGTTTATAATTTATATATAGTAGTGTTACTACTTAAAAAAACAAATCAAAAAATATTTCATAAAATAATTTGATTTGTTCCCTACATCAATAAATTCATTGATAAATTCGCAATGCACTTTTGCAGCTGATAGTACTTAGCATCAACGATTGTTACTTCGGCTAGGTCAGCAAATTATAACTCAATTTGCCTTTAGGTACTTTACAATAAAAAAATATTTTTTATTAGAATTTATTAAAATGTGTGCAGAATTAGAATGTATAATTGTATACATACTTATACTAATTTATTGGGCATTTGGCGGATTTAATTTTACATCATATTAGGGCCACTTGCACCAACGAAAATGGAGGGTTAACCCACCATTTTATATGGAATTTGACAGATGACAGCCCACTAACTGCATGAGTTAAGTGGTTGGTGCAAGTGGGCCTTAATGAACGGAAGCAATATCTTCAATTTTAATTTGAATCCAGTTTAGTTCTAATAAAAACTTATCCTTTATCCTTATTAAATATATCTGGTATTGCATTGTACCTATTGATTCCAAGTCTATAGACAGTGCTACAAAGGAAGGGTCAATCTGGATCCGTCCTTATTGGCCCCGATCTTATACGAGTAGATACTCGTATTCTTATACCCGTATATTATTATAGTACCTATGCAAATACTGGGTACATAATATAATTAATAATGAGCATTAATAGACCTTTTTAAAATATGATGTGGCTTATGGTTTTCACCAGACATTCCCTAAAGCTTCTTTTCTATACCCATAAAGAATTAGGACCATTTTCCGATGAAAAACCACGATGAGACGTGATGTGTTTAGTTTTGTAATGATTTCGAACCACATTTTTTAGAAAACTACTGAATTTGATTCGCCACAAGAAAATCTTGTTTAACGATGTCAAGTATAAACTAAAGCAAAAGTTTGGTAGGTACTCAATAAGTTTTGATAACTTATTTGATTTTAATTCAGTTGAGGATATATTATGAATTCAATCCACAATAATAGTAAAAAAAAAACGTGAAAATGTCGTTTGATAATAAATAAAGTAATTTAAAAAAGAATCCCACGTGTTTATAAAAATGCGAACAATATTAAATTAATTTTTATTAAGCAGAAACGTCTGCGAAAAATGTTTGCGAACAATATTCTTCTGAAAACGCAATTATATTCAAATGAATATCCGATTTACACTGGAAATCCATTACATTGTTTTGTCGAGGTGAGAAGAGAGGAATTCCTTTATCACTTCCGCCAAGCTGGTTTCTAAATTAAATTACTGGAAATCGCACTTGTTTACACACTTGACTTACAATAATTAAATCAGAGACTGCCCAAGAAATCAATTCACGTTGATTTTATTTCATAAATTCTTCTACTTGTAATATAAACATGATTTATAGTCTTTATAAATCATTTAACGCAAGTTAAAATCTTAAAATATTTAAGACTAAAAATTATTTAAAAATTAGTAATAATTATAAACTATGATCATATTTAAGTAGATCCCATCCCAAGTAATTGATTTTGTTATATGATAAGTATTATTATAAGTATTAGAGCAAAGTATATATTAATAATACATGATGATAAAATAAGTCAAATACAATTCTAATTACATCAAGGTGGTACTCAGGGTCTGATGATGGAGCCAGATGGTGGTCACCAGTACCAATGAACCATATGACTAAACCGCTTCGTGTTTAGGGTCATTGGGTTCGTCTCAACAAGACCTTTGACAAGAGGTGGTACTCAGGGTCTGATGATGGAGCCAGATGGTGGTCACCAGTACCAATGAACCATATGACTAAACCGCTTCGTGTTTAGGCTCATTCCCAACAAACAAAATATCCTTATAAAATCAATCTATAAGGGCTAAACACTCATAGTAGTTTTAAAATAGCATTCATTATGCCAGAGTTCCTTATAGCGGCTCATTATAAGAGAATTTGGCCTAATAGTACATTTACTCTTATAATTTGGCCATGTACACGTTAATAAGTCAAATTTATATGACTGCAATAAGGGTTTGAAAATATTTACTCTTATAGTAGCTCATTATAAGAGGATTTGGCCTATAGTACATTTACTCTTATAACTTGGCCATGTACACGTTAATAAGACCAATTTATATGACTGCAATAAGGGTTTAAAAATATTTACTCTTATAGTAGCTCATTATAAGAGGATTTGGCCAATAGTACATTTACTCTTATAACTTGGCCATGTACACGTTAATAAGTCCAATTTATATGACTGCAATAAGGGTTTAAAAATATGTATTCTTATAGAATCCATTTAAAATGCCTTTTCGCTGTATAATATTAAAAGCACTATAAAAGCTTTTGTTATGGCCAATTGTTCTTATAAAAGTAATGCATCAGATAACTATGATGCTTTATGCCCCATAGGAGCATATTATAAAACGTCTATCCAGCAAACAAATTATAGCATTTTATAAAGTGTTTAAAAGAATTAAAGCAATACATTTTCTCTTATACAATAATTATAAAGGCATTATTCTTGAAAGTGTCGTATTAAAAGTTTTTATAAAACTTGATTCGTCATTTTGAAAATCCAGCGAATGTGAACAATCTGATCCCAACTTATCGATTAGTGGTTCCGTAGAGGATGCCATTATGGAATAATTATAAGAATATGCAGGCAAGCAGCAGTGACAGTAATACAGGTATATCGTTAAATGATGAATTGAGTTTGGATTTAGCTTAATAATTATATTTTTTGTTCTTATTTAAGGTGTCTGTAGCTCTGCGGTGAAAAATGTTAAGGTATATACAGCGGGGCCGCGGGGCAGATCTCGACTGGAGGGCAAATGTAACTGGTCCATTGTTTCCATGTTTTACAATGTTTACATTATTAAATAGAGTGTCCACCGGTTATACCAGACTAGCATGCACTCGGAGGTGGCCAATTATACATAACTGAGCGTATAAGAGACTATTACCAAGGCACTTAGTTTTTTTATCCATCAGTACCTACTAATATTAATTTTTAAGATTAACTTTATTAGAATAAGTTCCAAAAGTGTATTCCTTACTTTATGGACTTTGGTCTGAATTAAAAAAAATCTTTTAT
Source organism: Leguminivora glycinivorella (assembly GCF_023078275.1). Taxonomy (NCBI): domain Eukaryota; kingdom Metazoa; phylum Arthropoda; class Insecta; order Lepidoptera; family Tortricidae; genus Leguminivora; species Leguminivora glycinivorella. The sequence continues at coordinate 9,614,733 of NC_062981.1, forward strand.
TGCGGATTATCATTGTGAATGTTGGACGATCTGAATAAGTGAATACAATGTTCGGCTATTTTAAGAAGAAACCGATTTTATATGTAGTCATTTTGGGACTAAGACAGATTAAAATTGAGGACAAATAAAGACAAACTCACTGTTTTTAAGATATTTATTTATGTGCAACGAAACCAAACCGATACAAGTAACTTTATAAGATTAATATTTTCAGTTCTATTGCTCACGATGTTGCTGTTTCAATGAGTCTACATACTTCAAAATATTAATATATTCTTCAGAGCGCCTGCTACACGGTGGTAGAAATTGTAATTAACCTATCAGTATATTTCCAAAATAATAAGTAGTTTCCTTTATCGAGGTCTTCATCAAATTCACAAAAGATATATTGATTTTCGTTTTCTTGTTTTGAATTATCAGCGCCATCTTTGCTTGGTGTGATTTTTTTACAACCTAAACTATTTCCTGCGTCCTCTTCCATTTTGCATGTTTTTTGATCCACCACTCCGGGCTTATTTTTGAGTGTAAGTAATGATTGTGACTGATTTTCTCCATCAGAATATGTGACGTTTTGTAGTTCATCTGTAATAAAAAAAAAAATTTGAAGTCTTAGGCTAGGCTGTTTATAGTTATCGACACAAAGTCCGTTGTGATGGCGGTACTGAAATCGTCTGTGGTTTTCAATAGCACTTACTTACTAAGAGGAGGAGAAGAGTTGTCATCTTCACGTCACTAAAAACGGCTGACTATGTATCTCATCCACAGATTCTGTAACAATAACCATAATAATAAATATCAAATAGAGTATTTGACTCAGTATTTACAATAAATCAATAGGAAGTAATAAAACAAGGCACCAGAAGATTAAATATTCCGAGGCACAAGTTTGTTTTAAATTGAAAATTCTAGGTATAACTTCCTAATGAAATATTGAAAATATCAGTATTACCTGACATGCTGCGGACTACACGGTTTTATTTTGTTCTATGCCGGTTAATTGAACCAAACCTTTATCAAAGCGTTCCCCAAAATACCGGTTTAAAAAGAACGGTCTTTCGAACAAAAATGCATTTTCAAAGTTTTGCGCCAAGTACATAATAAAGATAACTAGACAGCGGATTTCAGGTAGCGATTTAAATATTAATATGGATATGACTAGTGCAATTTTTTAAATACATGTCATGTGGTTTATAATCTATTATTATTACCTACATCGCACACCACAAACTTCACTGAATAATTAGATTAAATTAATGTTATTTTTTCAACAAACTACATTTAAAAAAAAGTATTTTATTCTAAATAATGGACTTTCAATTTAAATATATATAGGAAGCGAATTATTTTCATTTTTATATTCTTTGAGCCATAATAGAAGTTTTTACTGTGCAATGCGCAGAAGAAATATTAAAGAAATAAGTATAAATAAATATTTTTTTTATTTTTATTTATTATCATTATAATTTTTGCCCAATATTCACAAAAGCATCCAAAATGGGTTTTGTTTTTATGTTCCCATACATTTTTTCGTGTGTAGAAAAAATAATAAATATTGTATGCGAGTCATATTCATATTAATATTTAAATCGCTACCTGAAATCTGCTCTCTAACGATAACGTTATGAATTTTTAACTGGCATCCGTTACAAATATTTAACTAGATGGTAAGGTTCGGGATTTCACTAATTGTGAGAAGGAACCCTAAAGATATATAAAATGGCGAATCTTAAGTAACACCGGTGGCTATTATAAAGTGTTTACTCTTATAGAGTATTTGTAAATGATGTGCTTACTGCTTTTACTCTTATAACAGCCTTGCTTAAGACATGTCAAAATTAATTAACCGCATTTTTAGTACAAAACCGTTGAAATACAAGGGCGCATTAATAATACAACACATTTTATATCACATTTCACCATGAAATTGGATTCCCACACAGTTTTCATAATAAATAAGCAAATAATTGTAATATGTAAAAGTTAACTTACCGTTTACTAACTTGCAAAATGGATGACTTGATGATGATGTACACATAAATCACTACGAAAAGCACAATAAACTTTTAAAACAGCATCCTGTTTCGCCGTTATGAGTTTTACTCCCTTATATCTGATGATCACAAAACGTGTACAAGAGCTATTGCCCTTATTAAAGCTTTGAATATGATTCTTACAAGTATAATTGCCTTTATTAAAGCATTAAATATGATTCTTATTAGTACATTAGCCTTTTAAAAGCACTTTTCTTGCCATTATAAGGTTAACTTTCTTATTGCATGCCATAATAAAGCACGTACAAGATAAGAAAGCTAATAATATAGCAACTACAAGGGGGATATAAGGTTTTTGGCCTTATAAGGTGTGCCCAAATGCCCTCTTGTAAAGGGTTTACAAGGTTATTATAAGAGTACTATTTTTGGCATTATAAGCCACTATAAGACTAATTTTTGTTAGTTGGGTTGGGTTCGTCTTAACAAGACCTTTGACAAGAGGTGGTACTCAGGGTCTGATGATGGAGCCAAATGGTGGTCACCAGTACCAATGAACCATATGACTAAACAACTTCGTGTTTAGGCTCATTGGGTTCGTCTCAACAAGACCTTTGACAAGAGGTGGTACTCAGGGTCTGATAATGGAGCCAGATGGTGGTCACCAATGAACCATGTAACTAAACTACTTCGTGTTTAGGCTCATTGGGTTCGTTTTAACAAGACCTTTGATAAGAGGTGGTACTCAGGGTCTAGGGAATGCAGCTAGAACCGAAAACCGAGTTTCGGTTTTTTTTCGGTGAAACTCGAAACCGATTCGAATTTCGGTTTTTAACCGAGTTTTTGTTACCTTCAGGTAAGTTGTTAAATAAAACAGGTTTTTCCCTTATATTGTGTTTTTATGAGCTGTGTAAACACAGTATTAAAAAAATAATCTCATAGGACGATTTGTCGACTGTTGGGACCACTTTTTCTTTTCTTTTTCTTTCTTGGGACCACTTTCAATTTAGGTGGAGATTATTGCTTTGTAACGTAAGTGATGTTACATATTTTCTTTATGTTAGACGCATCATATTCCGATTTAAAATGGGATGGGACACTATTATCAACTCTCTGAGAACGAATCTCATTTATAATTGAAATAATGAAAGTAATCGTTTTGGCATCTTTTGTGTCCTGGTGAGGTCTTTAATTTTTAACCGATTTCCAAATATCAATGGAGGAGTAAAATGAAATAAATATCATATACAAAGTAAAAATTATCGGAAACAGATGCCTTAACCTCACCGTCCAAGGCCCTAGGTCACGCGGCCGCGGTAGGCCTAAGAAGCGCTGGCTGGACTTCGTGACAGCGGACATGGAAGAGAACAATCGCTCACCTCAGGATGCCGAAGACCGGGCAAAGTGGAGAAGGCTGAGCAGGAAAGCGGACCCTGGCGCTAGGCCGGGAAAACGCTAGGTTGAAGAAGATACAAAGTAAAAATTACCAAGGCCTCCAAGTGTCCAAAGCTGATTCTAAGAGATCAATGGAGGAGGTTATCAATTCATCTGTATTTTTTTTAAATATTTGTTATTCGATATCTCCCTCAACTCTGAACCGATTTTAATATTTTTATCGAATGTATATACAGTTTGGTCCTATTTTGATCAAGTGGTGTCCAGTTCTGATGATGGGATCCTGGAGAATTGAAGGAAACTCTTCAAATCTTCAAGGTAAACTGATTTTTGTTTGCTAAGAACGTTGGGGTTTTAAGCCAAATTTTGGTCGAGCTCGTGTTTTGGTGGCGGCCTCCATGAAGAATGAAGGGAACTCCTCAAATCTAAACGGCACACCAATAGTTACTTTTGTATTTTTATAAGAAAATCAAGGAATTAAATTAAAAAGAATGGCATTTGATGAAGTGGAACCGCTGATGATGATCAGAAAGAAACTCTTAAAGACACATGGCATATGATAGTTGATTTGTTTTCTTCGTTATGTTTGTAAAGCATGTTGGGTTTCAAGACGTAATTTTGTTAAGCTCGAGTTCTAATAATGGGATTCATGAGGAATCCAGGGAACTCCTTAAACCTTAACGGTATACGTATATTGTCTTTTGTATTTTTATCAAATAAAACAGTCGCGTTTGATGGAGTGGAAAGATAAGCTCCTTCAAAACTTTTTTATATGATTGTTAATTAATTTACCCGATTGGCTCCGACCTGGACCCGAACTCAAACCCGATACCGCATCCGCAAAACTTTACTTTTAGTTAATTTTACCTACAGTGTCTCCGCAAAAGAAAAAAGCCCCAAAATGTCTTCTTTTATCCTACAATTTCGTGAAAATAGCATATTATGTTACAATTACAAATCTCTTAAACACCGTTCAGTTGCCTTTTAAAAAATATCAGATATTTGGCGTATTAGCTGAATCTTGAACAACGTAAGTACTAAAAGAACAAAATGGTCGTTAGAAGTTTAAAAAGCGCTGGTGGCCTAGTGGTAAAAAAATGCGAACGTGAACCCCGGTTCGTACCAATGAGTTCAGAACTTATGTGCGAAATGTCATTTGATATTTACCAGTCGCTTTTTGATGAATTAAAACATCACGAGGAAACCGGAATAATTCCAATAGGTTCCGGTTGAAAGGTCAGACGGCAAAAGCTTTCGTAAAGCTAATGCATGTGCCAAATCTTGGGATTATTTGTCAAAGCGGACCCCAGGCTTCAATGAGCCGCGGCAAATACCGGTATAACGCAAGGAGAACGATGATGGTCGTTAGAAGTTTAAATAACAATTACAAGTAATTTGAAAAAGTAAAGTGATCACTGTATAAATTTGAAATATTTGAACAAGTTAAGTGATCTACATTGGCTTTACGTCAGTTTCTAGGTGAGAATTTGCATCTTAACTAATGTATTTAGTACTTTTATAAAAAAATCCTTCAACGAAAAAACTCGAGTTTAACTCGGTTCAAAACCGAGTTTTAAATCGGTGAAAACCGGACGGTTTTAACCGAAACTCGGTTTTTTCACTACTCGGTTGCATTCCCTATCAGGGACTGATGATGGAGCCAGATGGTGGTCACTGGTACCAGTGAAGCATGTAACAAACCACTTCTTCAAGGTCTTGTTGAGACGAACCCAACTGAGTACCACCTCTTGTCAAAGGTCTTGTTGAGACGAACCCAATGAGCCTAAACACGAAGCGGTTTAGTCATATGGTTCATTGGTACTGGTGACCACCATCTGGCTCCATCATCAGACCCTGAGTACCACCTCTTGTCAAAGGTCTTGTTGAGACGAACCCAATGAGCCTAAACACGAAGCGGTTTAGTCATATGGTTCATTGGTACTGGTGACCACCATCTGTCTCCATCATCAGATCCCGAGTACCATCTTGTTGTGTCTTAGACCGTATTGTAATTTTAACATATTTGTCATCACAACGTTCTAAATGTTCTAATACTTTAACATTCAAACATAACAAAATATTACAAAAGCAAAACTTACGGATCTAGGATCAAATTCGTTGGTCGCTGTATACACACACACAATGCGGGGTTAGCCCGTGTATAAACAAGGCGTCCGACCCACACAACGATAAAATATTCTCGTCGTCTGCGATGAAAACTCGGAGAGCAAAGCGACATACGTCTTACCTTCACGAGCTCCGACGCGGCACTGAAATCGCGGGCGTTCGTCACTGGTAATATAGCGACGGGAGGGCTAGTTTTCAAAAAATTGGCAAAAAATCATTATAAAATATTATAACGACTAATGGATAGCAGCAATTTAAGCAGATTGTGCAGATTATTTATATACTAAAATAACTTCGATAACATGTAGATTTTCGGAGAAATGATCACTTGTTTCGATGTATTCTCTTTATCGATGAATATTGTGTATTTTACAATATATCGCCTTTTTTTGTCATAGCGCTCTTAAGCTGCTAAAAGTTACCGTATTAAAAATGTTTCAAGTTTGGGATCCTTGTGGATCGTGAATTTTCTTGCATAAATATGCACCTTCTGTAATGCTATTAAAATATGATTAAACTTGTCTGAAATACACTCTAAAACAAATTAAATTATTTTCATAGGAAATATTTTAATTTGGGCTCCATAAGCTTCAGTAATTGTGTCATAATTATACTTGAAAATTTCGACCCTTGCCGCCGTGACCAGTTGGCCGAGTGGTTCAGGCATCCGTGGCTATAACGAAGTACGCTGGTTCGAGTCCAGCATTGGACACTTGGAGGCCTTGGTAATCTTTTTTTTATATGACATTTATTTCAGTGTATTGTAGGTATTCACACCATAACTAAATAACAATAAATGCAGTTAAACTGAATAAATACTATAGCTTCGAACGACAACATAATATGAATTTAAATCTAACGTTTCGCTGGAAATTGAGCCAAATTTTACCAAAGTACACGCTTTATCTGTGAGAGCTTTGTTAGATATAGGGAATGCAATTACCGGTCGTTTTTCAAAACCGATAATTTACCGACATAGCGTCGCCAAAACCGGTAAACCGGTAATTTCCCGGTTTTTATTTTATTTCATGAAAAATCAATATTTTCCGTCAAAATCGATAATTAAGTAGTTTTTTTAGTAGTGTTCATTAAACTACCATTTTCAAAAGACAAATATGATTAATGAAGTCTTGAAAAAAGCAGATTTTAGGACTTTGTTACAAAAAATAAATACATTTTAGATGCTAAATCTTACAATTAGCACTCATCTCATCTTCGATAAAATCAACTAAGACACCAGAAATCATCACAGATTATTGATATAAGTATCACTTATTTGTAATTGCGTTAAGGACAACTACAGGACCCTGGTTTTTATATCCCACCAGAAAAGTGCTGTGTTACACAGCAGGTTATGTCACATCCTAGACTGGCAGATCCCGCAAAAACAGGCAAGTTTCGTCAAGGGCAAAGGTGCAAACAGATCCTAAATATACGTCCATTGATAGAGATGGCTTATGAATTCAGTACTTCGATGATCCTCTGCTTCATCGACTATAGCAAAGCCTTTGACTGCATCGTTTTGTCATCAAAAATTTGGTAGCTTTCATTGAAATGAAACACCGTTGAAAAAGAAAACTGAATTGGCAGAGAAACTTCGAGCCCTTTTACTTTTGTAAAAGGTGTTGATAAGATCACTCGTCACCTGCCTACGGTGAATATGTCATCAGAAGAGCCTGCGGAAGCTGGGAGGAAAGAATCATCATTAGTGTACACCAAAAGTGAACTATGATTTAGACGTACCAGCATCAGCTGCCTGTCTAAAACGGAATAATAATAATAATAATAATAAAATAACGAATCTTCGATGGGCATATATCACCAATTTTCTGCCCGCCAATGAAGCGGATATGGTTGACAGCACTGGTAAAATGGAACGCATCAGCCTGGAAACGCATCTCAAGATTAACCACAGTAAAAACCAAGCTCATGGTGGTAGATTGTGGTAGGTAGATACAACACACAGATGCTCTTAGGCCAGTAACAGTAGATGACTTCATATACTTCGGCGCAAACATCGACAATACCGGTTCTTCTAAAAAAAAAATTAGAATACGCATGGACGCAGGAATGGCCAAAAGAGTCCCAGCTACAAGGATTATCTCCATAATTCTTGGTTCCTGAGAACCGCATGTCTCTAGAAAAACCAAAACCAGATTGCTTTACGCTCTAGTCTTCTCCATTTTTATCTACGAAGCTGAGACTTAGAGTCTGAAAAAGGCTGCAACCGCATTGACGTTTTCGAGATGTGGTGCTAGATGAAGATTTTGCAAATACCCTGAATTGCCTTCCGTACAAATGTGTCTATCTTACGCGAATTGAAAATCAACACCAGGTTAATGGCTAACGATCCAGAGGTCGCAAGATGGACAGATGAGGTCCCTTCCACCCTCTACACCCAACTCCAGATCCGGAACAGAAAGTCAGAATAAAACTGATTCTATTGGGACTTCACGACCCTCAGCAATGAAGATACCAATGCGAGGAGGAGGGGATCTTATCTTAAAAGCTAATCAAATATTTAGATAACAATGAGTGAATAAATGGTCTTATCCTTCATTCGGGGTCTAAATTTGGAGTTTATAAAACCAACTCTGGATAGTGATTGTCCACAGTCCACACTTGTTGTTTTTATAGCAATCAGGTTTTCATCTTTTTTTTATGAAATAGGCAGCAAACGAGCAGACGAGTCGCCTGATGGTAAGCAGACATCGCCGCCCATGGACATAAGCAACATCAGGGGAGCCACTCATGCGTTGCCGACCTTTGAGAACCCTAAATACCTGCTTCTTGAAGAACCCCATGTCATAGCGCAAGGGAACACCTCAAGAGGGTAGCTCATTCCACAACTTGCACGTTCTGGGCAAAAACGAGCGGGAGGCCCGTTTGTTCTTGGTTTGCCACGTGTCGAGAAAGTGAGGATGAACTTTGTTTCTTTGGCGGGAGGTGCGCGACGGTGGCACCAAGTCAAAGAGTTCATCAGAACATTCCCCGTTGTACAGACGGTAGAACAAGCACAGAGAGCCAACATCTCTCCGAAGGCTAAGAGGATCTAAACCGGTTGTGAGAACGGGATCGCCAACAATACGAATTACCCGACGTTGGATAGAGTCAAGTGGAAGAAGTTGGTATTTCGGTGCTCCAGACCAGAGGTGAGAACAGTACTCCATACGAGGTCGAACCTGTGCTTTGTATAACAAAAGCCGGTAACCCGATGTGAAGCACTGTTTCGCTCCATTGAACACCCCGGACTTCTTAGAGGCCAGTTTGGCCTTGAGTTCCAAATGAAATGACCCTGAAACTGGACCTCCTTCGTAATGTCGACACCGAGTATCCCGATACTCTTAGAGATAGTAAGAGGAATGTCTTGGAATTTAGGCGCTATGTCAAAAGGGGTTTTCTTTGCGGAAAACGCGCAAACCTGTGTCTTACTGGGGTTAAACTCAACGAGGTTACGTCTACCCCACTCGGATACCTGCTGAAGAGAGGCCTCGAAACACAAGTTGCATTCTGCATTCCAAAAGTTCCAAAACCTGCTCTCGAGGGGCACGACCTGTGTATGTATTGGCTATGTGTGTATTGGCTATCACCAGTGCTGTCATCCGCATAACAATGTATATTGCTAGCTAGTAGCATATCATTGATATGAAGGATGAACAGGGTTGGTGATAGGACAGATCCTTGAGGTATACCAGCGTTAATGGACCGGAGATCTGAGCATTGACCGTCAATGACAACTCAAATGCTCCGCCCGGATAGAAAGCTGGAACCGACAATGCAGGTACGCACAGTGCAGGCAACAATGCACGGACTCTAGCCGCTGCAAGAACTCATGCCTGATGATGGGTCTCCATATGACACGAAACATGTCGGCCGACATACTTAGGTTCGTTAATGAAACGACAACCATTCATCCTTCTCGCGCGTATTAACTGTCGACGTATTACAGTGGGTAAGATATAACAGACATATATTTTCAATACCACAACACAATATAGCATAGCAATTACACAAAAAAATAAACGTTTTCGTGGAGATAACGAATTTTTGCTCAATAAAGTGTTTACCAGAAGTATCTACAAGTGTTTATTTACGAAGAAATTGCGACAGAAGTGCTTTTTGTAGTAATTTTTAAGTAAATTTAAATTTCGGTAAAAAACCGGTTTTTGAATATATTTACCGGTAATTTACCGAACCCAAATTTGGCAAAATTACCGGGAAACCGGTAAACCGGTTTACCGGTTTTCATTCCCTAGTTAGATATCCAATAACATGGCAATATTATGATTCCTACGAAACTGGAATAGAAGCGTTACACTGAAGCCACTGACGTTGAAGACATCAATATTTAAGTCAATGCTCAGCAAAGTTAACCAGGAGATATGTGACGTTATCTGGGTAAAGGGACCTTATTGTCGATGGTGCTTATTTGTACACGAACATCGCTCATAACGCCGTAAGCGCCATCGATAAGGTCCCTTTACCCAGATTATGTCACATATTTGAAAAATAAACAGGATTTCAATAGGACCGAAGCGAGGATCTTGGATCTATTGTTGTTGTGTACAATTCCTTTCTGATAAAATATATTAAATATACAACTAGTAGTCGAGTAGTCATTCAGTAGACTAAACTAATCCCATATACCTATGGGACCAATTTGCAATTTTGTGGTATGGACGACGGGTTAGGTGCTTAGCAACCTGTAGGCTGTAGCTGGAATATTACAATTTCATTTTCTTCCAACCCCCCCAATTGCGCCGTGGCCTTTTGGGAATTCGAACGAGTTTATGTATGTGTATGGACTATATTAATGTGAAACCAAATCAATTCCATCTGTATTACGATTCTGATTAGTCAATCAAACACAAACCCAAACAAAATCAGTAGAACAAACAATCACGTTACCATCGACATAATTAATTTATAGGTTCGATTTCGATCGCTATTAGACCCTTTTATATCTAAACTTGAGTTTAGTATTACTACAAATAAGGTCACTATTCTGACGTGGTTGACCAAGTAAATAGTTGATATGCTAAACCCCGTTTGCTATGAACGCAGGCATGTGAACTACTAACACGTGATGATCAAAATACAGTTTTGTAATTAGCACTAATCAGGCGATAAATTATGAAAATATTTGTTTGTTCGTCATTAGGTTATTATTATAATTTTTAAATAAATATTCGAGGCGCCTGATGTTGTAAATACCTATTAGCACTACAAGTGCTACAATACTTTAAATATTTGCAGTCTTTGACAAAGAAGTCTTAAATTGAGAATGTTTGATAGGTTTGAATGTGTTGAAGTCTTAAATTGAGAATGTTTGTGAGGAACTTACCCCTCTCAACTCCCTCAAATCTACCCCTAAAAGAATAAATTAAATTTGCGCTTCTTATTTACGTTATTACGAGTAAATTAGTGGTTAGTTGATAAAACTGATTTCAATTTTAGCATTCTACGGCATGCCCGATTTATTAACAACACTGAAAATTGATTCCATGAGTGTTCCGTGACGTGATCAAAGGTTTGAACGGAATTATTAATGCTTGCCCGTATTATGACGGGTTAAGAATTTCACCAATCCTTCCTCGCGTGGGTGTCAAAGGGGCATTCCACGAGAATGTCACTTACGACATGATGTTATATGGCAGCTATTTCATAAAATCGTAAAGTTCGAGAAAATATTGCCAATTTGTTAACCAAGTCATGAAAGGTTGTCAGCAGAAGTATTAGAAAAATTACATTTCGTAAGCGAGATTCTCGTGGAATGCCCTCAAAGAGGTCGACTGTGGGCATGGGATACAGTGGTGTGGGCGATGGGCTAGTAACCTGTCACTGCCTTTTGGGAATACAAGCGTGAATTTACGTTTTTATGCACTCAAAACTATGAGTACGAGTATGAGTCGTGGTAGGGGTGTTCATCATTGTAAGCGATGCTATGTCGGTTGTACTGTATATCCCTCGCTATATCTTTATGAGCGGTTGATTTAGTACGACAGAGGCGATGATGATCGAGTGTGTGCAAAATACCGCCCATTACGTACATTGTAATTGTGAACGATGGTGTTTACTCGCTACGACATAATTTATAATTTGGCGCGAGGAAATTTTCCGACGGCGCGACAAAGCGTTAACTCGTTAAGTTTTTATGTGTGTATTTCTTCCTAAATATATGTTTTTTAACCCTAACAAATTAAACTAAATAAGTAAACCTAAATGTAACTAAACTTAAATAAACAGTATAATAACAAATATTGAGAAAAAAAATAATCCCGCCAAGGACTACCTACCTACTATTTTAACCCTTGTTTTGACATTGAAGTGTGTTAGGTTTCCTGTTCTAAGATATGGTCTTATGGTAGTTATGCACCTATTAACTATTTCCTCCTTCGTCCGGTTGGTGATTATCAAATAACGTTGGGTTGATAGAGTCGGAGAAAGCTGACGTGATAAAAGTGAATACCGAGCAAAGTAACATGCTCTTTTGTTTGTTGAAGGCCAAGAATTATTTTGGGGAACTAGTATTTAATCTATGATCACTCCGCAGAATGTGAGAAATACTTGACGTACTTAACAAAAAACATATTTTTCTTCTTGTTGAGCGTGTAATTAAGTTATTAAGGTTGGCAACTTCTGAATAAACAACGGAATACGCCGACCTAATGCGATTTTACATTCCTTTCGTTCAGTTCAATGTAACTTTTCCCAGAGTTTTTAACTTCGTTTGAATTACCGACAGGTATTTATTCAGGATTATTTATGTATTGCAGGCATGTGGATTATTTTCACTTTCGTGAGGCTTTTGTTTTTTTTTATGACAGGTGATCAGTGCGATAATTCCGATAGCAATCTGTCATTACTCATTACCATGAATTGGCATTCAAACTTAAAGTTTATAACAAATAACCTAACCACAAAATTAAAATTTTGAAAAAAACCCCGACACAGTGGACTGATTTTCATGAAACATAGCTAAGAATACTCCCGACTACCTCAGCTTTCAAACAAAAATCGAAATCGGTTCATCTGTTCGGGAGCTACGATGCCACAGACAGACACACACACAGACAGACAGACAGACAATCAGACAGACAGACACGTCAAACTTATAACACCTCGTTTTTGCGTCGGGGGTTAAAAATAGGTACCTACTCTGCGTAACTTCAATCGCAGTCCATCTTGCCTTCACTCTGTGACAGTCTCTATCTTATGGCAGCATTTAAGTGTAATTATATTATGTAGAGTAGCAATGATCATAGGCAGGATTTAATTCCCAAAAATCTTTGACTAAACTGTCAAATGGCCTTGACGAAGACCTTTGTTAATTCGGCATCATTAATTACTACAACCATACACTGTATGTTTGTAAACATGACCATAAAATCGCCTCAAACTGCGCCATTGACATTTACTATGTACGTCCATGTTATGTTCTCATTAACTTACATGTCCATACTGACCTTTCCCAGTGGATTCAAGAGCGGGGGCAGGATGTAAATTTAAGTGCAAATTACTGGGTGTGATTCCCATTGATTTTAGAGCAGCCGAGAGCCTGCCTCAGTCGATCAAAAGTCAACCTTTACATAGTAGAGATAGGTACAGTCATCAGCAATAATACACAAAGAAGACCTCAATATCTGATACAATTACGTTACACACACAACGTTTTTACTCCATTAAATAGTTCTTAGAGGCCGCCTGATTGATTTCTTTTTTTATTTATATGAAAACTGAATATAATGAAAGTGATCAAAAATGTTTTACTAACCTACAATGTTCAATCAAAGAAATAAAATATTTGATTGATTGATTGATTGAATGAAATTTTTGCGGCCTTCGAAGAGTAATATATTATTTAATCCAAATCAATAAGGATAAGTAACTATCCTTACAGGATGACACGCTAGAACGAAACGGGGCGGTCTATCTAAAATGTATTAGGTAAGTAAAGAATTACCTACTATCAATGGAACGGGATGGTTATAAATCCTATCCTTACCATGCAGATTTGTCAAATCTACCCTTAGATAGAAACATGCAGTGATCCTCGTGAATAGCAGGGGCTCCCAAACTATTTTTAAGCATGCTTCCCTGCTACCTAAATTGAAATGTCTACGCCCCTCCCCTTTCCCGTACGGGAATATAAGGTTTAGGTACTGACTGATGTATGCACTTATCACACGTCACACCACGTCCACGCTAGCCCGAGCTGCCGGTCGCCTTCACTGCGGCCCCGAACCTGGCCCCGCTCAAACGGTATCACCAGTCTAGGGGTCGCGGGGATGGATAACGGCCGGTAGCAGTAGGGCTAGCACTCACCAGAAGGACCAGATATAGCCCTCACAGCGCCCAGCGCGGAAGGGGACTCTCACACCCCAGCAGGGGTGTCGAACGACATCAGCAGCACTTGTCCAGCGGCAGCGCTCCCGCAAAAATCCTGGTCTAGCGCGTCTGGTGTCTGGACATGCTCTAGTCAATTTGTCAGTAAGCTTTTGGAATATCCTCATTTATAAATGAAGCTGGATTCGCTACCCTGACTTTGCTTCCGAATCATTTCCGACTTTAAGTGCAAGCAAATCGTCTGCTTAATCCGAAATAGGGTCTTAATTTTGCATCTTGGAGCTCGTTTTAGCTGTTCAAGTGACTATGATATTTTTCACTCATTACAAAAACAGGTTAATTTTTATGCTCATTATTATGAATAATTACCATTATTATATTTAATCCGCGAACGTTTATTTTTTATTGTCAGTAGGAATATAAATAACCCTTTTTAATTTGTATTCCTCTGAGGTCCCTTTGATAAGAACGGGAACAGACAATCAAAGCCTTTTTATAAAGCTTGAACTGACGATGCCGTGAATATTTAAACAACACCGATAAAGAATAACAAAGAAAAGCTGTTCATTCAGTTCCGTCTTTAGAAAAATATCTGGCAATCAAAGAGAGCAGAAAACATTCAAATAAATAAATAATCTTATTTCCTCGCGTATACTCAACTTTAAACATCCCGGAGTCTCAAACCACTGTCATCATCATCATCATATCAGCCCTTTATCGCCCACTGCTGAGCATAGGCCTCTCTTCTAGTACGCCACTTCTCCCGGTCCTGAGCTAGTCTCATCCAGTTGTGACCCGCAATTTTCCGGATGTCGTCCACCCAACGAGCTAACCGATGCCAAGCGCTTCTTACATCTGTGAGCGGCCACCACAAACCACATAGGTGCATAAATCTCTGCAGATATTATTAACTCTCTTTTTGTAAATTCGCAGGCTTCTAAAAGTACTGCACTAATATGATGGATGATGTCTAAATCTCGAATACGAGTGACGCCTACACACTGAATCTTGAGTATACGTACTAAGTTATTTATATCAGTATCACGTTTCTATCATCTTACCTTACCGTATTGGATTAGAACAACAATTTACGCATTTCAAAGCTTCGGTGAGCGTTCAGATCTAGGGTAGCCGAATAAATTCAGCGATATACCTTTCTTAAAACCTGCCTTTGTAATGGATGGTCACTTTGTCGCAGTTAAGACTAGACAATACAAAACATGAAAGAAAAGTAGCAGTTATTTAAGGTTTTACTTTGTTTGTTACGATATTGGAGGAAATCATTTTTACAATTTGTGTCCGTTTTCTATTTGCAGATTATGTATCTTTATTTCAATTCCTATTTTCACGGCAGGCCCTCTAAAGTATGCTACATATACCTAACTAAGTACGGTTTGTCTATTTGTTCAACCCTCATTTCTACCCTATTTTCTAAATATTCCTGTGATCTCCAGTGATGGCAGTGATCACATAAAGTTAAGACCTAATGGAGTTGTGATACTGACACGCTGTAAAAATGATAGCGACGACGACGACTACGAGTTGATGTGGCAATGGACATAATATATAACAGGCCTTTGCATCTATAACAGATGATTCAAGCAGCATCCTTGCGACATTTACGTTCGTGGCTGTATAGCCCAATTCGAGAGAGGATCCCTCGTCCGCACACACGGCAGGTGTATGCTTCTCTAATAGATGGGCGGGGGTTAGATGCGTCTATCATTCAAGGAGGAGAACCAGCCAGGCATTGTCGTGCTTGGATTGACCGTCATGGACAACACGGCGCCACGTGGGTCGGTCATAATAATTGTTATAAATAATTGTATAAATAAATAAATAAATATTGGGGGACACCTTACACAGATCAACCTAGCCCCAAACTAAGCAAAGCTTGTACTATGGGTGCTAGGCGACGATATACTTACAAAATGGTATTTTGTATCTACTATCTACCTACCACATTAAGCGCCCTGTTTATGATTGAGTAAATAAGTAAATGAGAAATGAGTACTGTATTCGAGCTGCAGGGGCACTTGTTAAGTTCACCGTGTCTCTCTTCGTTGCGATTTATCTAGTCCACACTGATTATTGAGAAATAGGGGGTTTATTAATTATATATAAGCCAATTGTAATAACAATTATTTGTATAGTAGATACGTAAGATGACATGTATTATATATTATCAATAAATTATGAATATGAGTATGAGTATTAGCCGATTAGTACAACCCTCGTTTCCATTCGACTCCATTACGACGTTACAATCCCCGTGACCTCCAGTGGTCACATCAAGTTAAGATCTAATGGGGTTGACTTCGGTCTTTAATAGTGACATGCAGTAAAATTAAAGGTGGCGGGTTAATAAATAAATCGGCCTCGGTATTCAGATTTTGAAGGCACATTATGAATACGAGTAACGTAGGTATGTTCTTGTTAGCTACAGTTTTTGACCAGACTCTGACTGTTGGGAAATAGAAGATATACAGGGTGGCCCATTCAAATCGGTCAGTATGGGAAAGTCTGAAACTATAAGACATACGTAGATTTGTTCTTAGGAACCATGTCACCGATTTTGATAAAAAGAAAAACTGCATTCATACAATTAAAAAAAAAGTGTACCCAGCTAGGGAATCGAACCCGGTTGTTTTGAAAAAATAAACTTACACTATTTCTATTCAGATATCGTTTGTGTAGGTCTTAAGCAGTAAATATCTCTAAGAAACATAATGTCTAAAATGAATAAAATGCATTTTTTTCACATACTTTAATTTATCATAGTAGGTGTTCAAAGTGACCACCTTCTTTTTCAATACAATATTCAACACGTCTAGGTAACGATCTTACTATTGCATTTTGTATCTTCATGTGGTGAATCTGCGTTAATGTTGACTCTATGGCTACTTTTAGGTCTTCAACGGTGTTATAGCTATTTTTGTACACTGTTGTAAAGATGAAGTGAACTTGCTGAATATTGTAAAGACCTACACAAACGATATCTGAATAGAAATAGTGTAAGTTTATTTTTTCAAAACAACCGGGTTCGATTCCCCAGCTGGGTACACTTTTTTTTTTAATTGTATGAATGCAGTTTTTCTTTTTATCAAAATCGGTGACATGGTTCCTAAGAACAAATCTTCGTATGTCTTACAGTTTCAGACTTTCCCATACTGACCGATTTGAATGGGCCACCCTGTATACCTAAGTTAATTTGTAGAACCCTCATTTCCATCCGACTTCATTAAGACGGGACAATCTCGCCGTGACCTCCAGTGGTCACATCAAGTTAGATCTAATGGGGTCATCGGTCTTTAATACTGACACGGCGTAAAATTTAAGGCAGCTGATTGATTAATCCATGGACTTGAGTATTAAAATTTCGATTTGTTTGATACAGCTTTTAAATAGACTGACATAAATCTTGAAAAAAATGGGGATCATGACATGACCATCACATTGTCATATTCAATCTGTCAGCAGTTTGTCATGTCATGTCACTCAGATGATTGGAATAGGTCAAGCCACATAAGTACAACGATAAAGAACTGATTAACTAAACGATAAGAACTGATTATCATACAGGAAGGAAAACTTTTTACCTACAGATATTACTTAGGAAACCAATAATAACAACGATATAAAAAAACTACGACGCAAAGCAAGTCTACACAATAGCATGTTGCTACATTGTTAGAACCCTTGACGATAACAACAACCTATTTCAAAACCCTAATTCAACGTAATAAGATCTTCTAACAACCAATTTGGAGCGTGTTAGTTTGCTCATACAATTTCACACCGAATAGTTATTTGTTGTACAAGGGGGCAAAGTTGTATTTTAATGCCGAGTGTGGAATTGAAAAACGAGCAAGTGAAAGGATTCTATAGTTGAATCACGAGCGAAGCGAGTGGTTCGAGAATAGAATCCTGAACTTGCGAGTTTTTTAACACACGAGAAGTAAAATACATTTGCACCCGAGTGTAACACAAAACTTTTCCCCTCACTATAGCGAGGAAACTACAACGCAAAAAATGCGTTTATCACTGCTTCCAGTAGTTACTATATATATACCAAGACCCACAGGTGGTAAATCATCTTTATTACTAGATTCACCTACTTTTATCAATTTTAAAGCAGTTAATTTGACTTTATTCAAGGTCAAATTACTTTACCCACTAGTGGATAAAATGCGTTTTTACCCGCTGGTATTAAAGGACAAAACACGTGTTTCCGAGCTAGTGAGGGGAAAACGTTATTTATGACACTACATCACGTGCCGACGATTGTTGACTGAAACCTATTATTTGCATAGATGAGTCAACGGGGATATTCAATAACGTTGGTGGTTTGATAACAATCCATACTAATATTATAAATGGGAAAGTGTGTGTCTGTTTGTTTGACGTGATTTTTTAAGAGAAGATAGTTGACGGGATAGAGACATTAACTACTTTCTGACACTTTCTATCCCCCCATTTCCTTAAAATGGGGGGTAGAAGCACAGTATAAGGATAAATCAGTAGTTAATCTCCGGCAGCGGCGACGCGGTCGTTACTACTGCGCAAGGTCACGCAGGGTTGTACCTGTGCTACTGTCCTACTCGTAGTAACTGTGTATGGCGCTATGCTAGTACCAACGCTCTTTCTACCTTTTTATCTAATAAAGATTCAAGTACGTGTTTGTTTCTTAAATACTGACGAAATCGTATTTACATAAAATGTTTGAATAGATGTTTGCACAATATTTAAGTAGGTACCAAACTTTCGAGCTAGATAGATCGCAGCATCTACCTAAATGTCGTTACAGATAAATCCTTATTGATTTTAATGTGTCATTCTAGCTTTAAATCTCACTTTTACGCCATTTACGTAAGCAATAATGTACCTAACACTGCAAAAATATAACAACCACTTACTTTTCTGGGTGTCTAGGAATTCTAAAGAACATTCTGACATTTCCGCATTTTGAGAACTGTTCTCCATACACCCATAAACACTACAGTAACGAAAATATGTCTTCGGTGCTGACGTCATTTTCTCCCGAACTCAACACGTCAACACAGCGCGCGAACGCGGCCCCGACTGTCCAGCCCAATACTTACCAGTTTCGCATGTATTCGGTGCATATGGAGAGTAGTTTTCGACACACCGCGCGGAGTGAAGTTTGTTAGAAGAGTTATTACTGCTTTATACTGTGGTAGAAGTTTGTATTGAGCCTTCCGCAATTTTCATATTTAAAGCGAGCGAATCCGCAAGCAATATAGTACTTATAACATATCTGCGCCTCGCTCGCATATTACTTGTAGAAAATATAGGCACTGATATTACACTCAGTTTTTCATAACGACATTTTTTTAACGCTGTTAAAAAGGGTAGGTATCCTCTGTATGGAGTATGGTCGTTATTTATTTTGCAATTATTGGTGGAATATGGACAGTATTTTGGACACGCTAAACGCTTGTTGTTCTTTCGTTAGTAACTGTAATTATTTACAAATAATGTTTTCTGGCGTATCTAGAGCAACGTTGCCTCCGTCAGTTGAAATAGGAGCATACACTATTTGCACTGTAAGGCAGCGTTCCCACTTAAGCGTCGCGTGTCTCGGGGCGCGCAACTGACGTCTCCGCCTCGCCGCCTGAATGTAATTCTAAAAACGTCTCCTCTATTCTAAAAATGTACTGAGGAGACGTTTTTAGAATTACATTCAGGCGGCGTGGCGCGGACGTCCGTTCCGCACCTCACGACATGCGTCTCTTAGATGTGGCCGGTCCCTAAGATAGCTCCACTGAAATACAGGAAAGGATGTGTACATTTCAAACAGAGTCTAATTAACCTGGTCTACTGCTTGTTCTAACTAGTTATTGTGTGTGAGTAATATGTATTCATAGAATAAGTATCTGACTTTACGAAAAAAAAGTGATTATTTATGCGCGTGCACAACAAGACTATAAGAATCATCATCCTTTTTGAGTTATCCCGGCATTCACCGCGCCCATGGGAGACTAAGAATATTTATTTAAACAAAACCGTATCAATATCCGTTGCGTAGTTTTAAAGATCAAAGCATACATAGGGACAGACAGCGGGAAGCGACTTAGTTTTATATGTACCTACTATCTAGTGATGGGTAAAGAAGAACTTTCTTTTGTTTGGTAACCCTAACCCCTAAAGTTTGAGTTTTGGACACACTTTGGGAGCTTTACCCGTGTCATTATTCATTTTGACGACCGGTCTGGCTCAGTCGGTAGTGACCCTGCCTGCTGAGCCGCGGTCCTGGGTTCGAATCCCGGTAAGGGCATTTATTTGTGTGATGAGCACAGATATTTGTTCCTGAGTCATGGATGATTCCTATGTATATAAGTATGTATTTATCTATTTAAGTATGTATATCGTCGCTTAGCACCCATAGTACAAGTTTTGCTTAGTTTGGGGCTAAGTTGATCTGTGTAAGGTGTCCCCAATATTTATTTATTTATTTTATTTATATTTGTCTCTGCCCAAACTTCGTTGTTTGGATTTATGTAGTATGGACGCCTAGTTACTGGATAGCGTCGACCGTCGTCGAATGTAGGTATATCATTAGGCCACAATATTTATGTTTATTTCAACGTTTTACATAAGTATAATATGAATGTTAAATTAGAAGGTATTCACCAAACTTTACTTCAATACAAAAGCGTTCTCCATCCTCGATTTGTAATTTTAAGTGGCGTGGCGTGAACCGCATGATTCATGGACCTTGATGGAAAGCGGTAGTCCAACCATAATAACCAAATCGCGGCTTTAAAAAAGTTTATCCTGATTTTCTCATAGGATTATCCCTAAAGTTTGTCCTTCTAAACGATCAAATAGGTACGTGTTTAAGGTAACATAGCTCTGTCAGCAATGAAACTTGCGTTTGTATTTGTACCCTTATCAGTGCACTGTCGCTTGCCTGTAATTGGAACTCGGCCAGGAATCTGTTTCTCAATGAAATACAGGGAACAATACTCTGCTGTTAACAGTTTTTCCAATTGGCAATTTTAATGCAGAAGAAAATCACCATTGTTTCCTATTAGCAAGTTCGCCAACAGTTTCATGTAAATACCTAAACACACATCTGAGATTAAAATATAGTATTCATTCGATCGAAACGCACAATCGCAGTCTGGCTCCGTCGCGCCTCTTCAGAAGAGCGATAGATAGCTACGACACGGTTACGAAGTGCGATAAGTGGTATAGTCCATTTCAAATACGAAGGCCCGATGGCACTCGAAACTTAACAATAGGGCTCATAATGTTTGCCTTTTGTTATCTAATTAGGCCCACTTCAAATTGGCACGCGTCGGTGCAATCTCTTTGTCGGTGCAATCAGGTATCTTTTGTTATCACTAATCCTATTGTTAACGCTAACTGACCGTCTTAAGTGCCATCGGGCCTTCGTATTTGAAATGGACTATAAGCGATTGTGACTTTGGCTAGGTAGTAGGTATCCAGATGACCAACCATGTGAATCATGTGACGCTAAACAATGAAATTCACAGTTGTTTCACGTTTTCTCGTGAGGTAGGTTCGAGGCACTTCGCTTGCTTACCACATCTAACAGTTGTCACGGAAAACATGCGTAAATGAGCACAAAAGTTGCCATTACTCGTGGTTGATTAACGAGTAGCAGAGTAACGTTTATATTGCTGGCGAGATGAGCCAAAATTATTTTTACCCTCTCACACGGGAGCATTGCTCGGTCCCGAGCGGTGCTCCCTGTTATAAATGTTATATAACACGGTGTGACAGGGACAGCGCTTTGGAATTGACATTACGCTGTCCCTGTCACACGGTGTTATATAACATTTATAACAGCCAGTGTGGGAGCACCATTAGACAAAATGTTCTTGGGTGAATCAACTTTTTCTTGCTTTTTGCAAGAATTGCCCATACTTATTATTAGCTCTACTTTTGTGAGTTTTAACCTGGCCATCGTGAATAAAGATCCTTATTTTTATTTTACATTAAGGGAATAATTAAAAAAAAAACCATTTACAATTAAATCTATATGTGACCCAGTGGAAGAGACACTTTTTTCATACAAAAGTGAGGGACAGCTATGTCCACTGGGTCACTGCTCGAAATAAAGTAATAAAATAGCAAATCCTATAAAAACATGATGTATTGCATAGCTTGTATATCTGTTTTTAATATAATAAGTATAAACTAATTACACTAAATACAAATTAAATTTTCTGACCACATGTAGTCGAAGTATGCGTAATTTTGCTGGCAAAGAAAAGTTGATTCACCCTCTTACGCGTCTATCACGTTTCGACGCTAATAATTAATCGACTTGGAATATTTTTGTTTGATAATAATGTTAAACTTTTACAATACCTACCTACATGTTAAATCACAAAATCGGCAACGGCTGCGGCCGACTCCAATGCCAGTATGTCCACACAAATTCACCGCTGCAGAGCCGGCAAATTGCCCGCCATTCTCCCATTGTCCTATCGACCTGCTGTGCAATGAAACAGTTTTATCTACCTTATTGCTACGCTATTCAGAAAACTAGATACCTACTTAATGCAGTTTGCAACATGAAATACACTCGTTAGAATGACTCACTCATGCTAGACCGGGTCGAGACGGGATAATGTGCGATGTGTCAATTTCTATAAAATATATAGAACTAGATTTTGCCCGCGGCTTCGCTCGCGTTAGAAAGAGACAAAAAGTAACCTATGTCACTCTCCATCCCTTCAACTATCTCCACTTAAAAATCACGTCAATTCGTCGCTTCGTTTTGCCGTGAAAGACGGACAAACAAACAGACACACACACTTTCCCATTTATAATAGTAAGTATGGATTAGTAGAAGCAGTCACGTCACGGGGCAGCCCGGATATCACATTACACATCCTATTGAAAAATATCGCCCCGGCCCGTCCCTTTCTGATTCTGAGTCATCCTTTATACCGTTACAATCTGACTATAATAGGGTCAACGATACTCGTAGCAATGGATTTGGATGCGACAAACTCAATGGCCACCTGTCTCTAACGATGATCTCTAATGTAAGCGTAACTGAGCCAAGTACGAAATGGGTTCTAAATACCTTATATTTATAGTTATTAAGCACACATATTGTCCCACTGCATGCTGGGCAAAGGCCTCCCTCAAACTCCTACACGTACTTATCCCTAACCCCTGAAGTCCAGCATAATGTATATCTAATAGTTTTTTTGAGCACCTCATCTTTATACTCTGTTATTCACTGGTAATTTTGTGTGTCCTTTAGTATTAGTACTCGCACCCCCTTTTACCTTTGCTGTCCTTAGAAGTTCGTACTGAATTTAAACTTGAAATGTTCCGTTGGAAAATGCATAATAAATGCAATTGCAACTCTGTTGCGGTTTCCGTCGTTTGTAGCTACATTGCGAAGCCGCGGTTTGTTTCCTGTTTCATTATGTAATACTTTGTTGCGGGCGTTAAACTAAGAAACGTAGATTTATGTGGCACTGTGAGTATCATCAGAGAAATGTAAATGTCTGGAGGACTATAAGATTGATTAAGAACAGCTTGGTTTCGGCTGGATTATATTTAAAATTGATGGAGTATGAGCATGACCTCATGTCAATATCGATATATACAACATCCAAGTATACAAAATAAATATGATGTGGGCATACAGGTTCATCTAACATTATGTTGATGTTTCGGAGAGTTCCGAGATTTGGGAGGCCTCATGTCAATATCGATGTTATATCGAGCAAACTCAAGTGAGCTAAAACCTACAGCATATTCATTTTGAAATATTGGGTTGGTAAGAAAGTAATGAGCGAATCATAACCAATATTGTAATTTTTATTTAATTTATTATTTTAATCATTTATCAAAAATATAACGGCCTTCGTTATCTACTACTTGTCTCCATCGTTCTGGTAAAGAATGAATAGCATCGGCGAAGAAGTTCTTAGGTTTAGATTCAAAAAACTCAGCTATGTACTGTCGTAGATGGGCTTGATCATCGAACTTTTTTTCATTCAAGGCATTGCTTAGCGAATTGAACAATGCGTAATCCGTAGGTGCCAAGTCTGGAGAGTACGGTGGATGAGGTATCACTTTCCAACCTAGCTCCAATAGCTTTAGCCGAGTCACTTTTGCAATGTGTGGGCGAGCATTGTCGTGTAAGAAAAAAACTTTAGCATGCTGTGGACGATTCTGACAGATTTTTTGGTTTAAATTTTCAAGCTGATTACAGTATACTGATGCGGTAACAGTCATTCCACTTGGTAGGAGTTCCCAGTGAATAATACCATGAATATCCCACCAAACGGACAGCATCACTTTTTTCGGGTGAGGCTCTGTTTTTGGTGCCTCTATTCCTTTTTCGTTTGGAGCTAGCCACTGACGTTTGCGTGTGTGATTTATATATAAGACCCATTTTTCATCTCCAGTGATAAGATGGTCCAACCTGTTGAATGTGCGGCGAAAAGACAGAAGTTGTATGCAGATATCGGCACGGCGGTTTAGTTGATCTCTATCAAGTTCGCGCGGTATCCAAACACTGTATTTGTAGTTTTTTCCCAACTCATGTAAATGTGTTTCTATGGTGACATGAGAGCAGCCTAACTCGGTAGCAAGAGTACGACTCGTTAGCCTCGGATCTCCTTCAATTAAGGTTTTTAATTTGGCTACATCAATCTTCACCGGTCGACCAGACTTAGGTTGATCTGATAATGAAAAGTCGCCACTACGAAACCGCTGGAACCATCGTTTCGCCGTGGCCTCAGACACAACTTCAGGAGCAACACGCTGACATATATTACGCACTGCTTCGGCGGCTGAATGGCCAGACTGAAATTCATATAGTAAGCAATGCCTTACATGCACTTTTAATTCGTCCATTTTCTTCCTTATATTAGCTCGGCGACAGCTAGTGAATGACTGACGAGAAACTGTGCGACTCGCCCGTTATATACTTTCGACCATAGAAGATTCTAGAACTCTCTCAAAAATTTTATGTGGAATTCAATCGATCGCTCATTACTTTCTTACCAACCCAATATTTTTACTGATACCTATATTGAATGTGCAAGTTCACAGCTGATTATTTTAGGCGATATGGGGTAACAAAATCCTAGAACGAATATGATCATTATTTCATTATGCTGATCATATTTGTGCACCTGATTGCGTGATCAACGTGATAAAGATAAAGAAGTGTCACTCTATAAAAGAACCTTCTTGAAAGAGACGGGCGATATCTTTATCAAACAATCTCGTGGATAGAACCCTAATTCTACAGGTACAGGTCAAGCACGCACTTGAACGATATTTCTTCCCGCCACGCACCGGTGGTCCCCAATATAGGAAAATTCCCATCACGCATTTTTCACGCTGTGGGTTCCTTCAATTTCCGCTCAAGGGCCGAGGGCTGAATACGGACTATGATTGCGAAACTATTTGAAGGGTATTTTTCCTGGTACCTTTAGGTTAGATTGACTTAGAATTTTAGAGGGTTACCAACTATCTTTCTACTTTTGAAAGACAAAAACGATTGAAGGTGTTGTTCTAGTCATGATCACTACGCCAGGGACAGGAACTAGCAGGTGTTTGGTTATTAATTGTTATACTCTGTCAAAGTAAAGATTTTTTTATGTGAGGTTGAGCTGGAAATGTTGGAATGCAGTGGTATTTTTGTTTAACGAAAATCATTCAAACGGTTAAATACAAGTCCACTGTACATGTTTGACATAAAATTGAGCCATATTTTTGGCAGTCATCATCATCCTCCTTGTGTTATCCCGGCATTTGCCACGGCTCATGGGAGCCTGGGGTCCGCTTTGACAACTTATCTCAAGATTTGGCGTGGGCACTAGTTTTTACGAAAGCGACTGCCATCTGACCTTCCAACCCGAAGGGTAAACTAGACCTTTATTCGAATTAGTCCGGTTTGCTCACGATGTGTTCCTTCAACGAAAAGCGAAGTATTTTCTGAAATATATTTTTTTTCTATTTAATAGATAGTAGTGATAGTACAAAGAAAGGAAGTTATGTTGTTCTTACCGAGAAATGTTAATTGTTTTAAAATTACCCAAACGATACACAGCGTATCTGTCTAGAACAATGACAAACACTCTGAATAACATTCCCAAAGTAAATAAGTACATAGTTACTATTATCTACTTCGTGTAAAACTATGCCAACCATATTTGATATTCTCTCAAAGTATCCCAATCCTTTTATCATATCGGCCCATTCGATTTACCCATGTTTATACAAATTGGAACAAACAACGGGGCGACGACACGAAAACTTCCACGCTGTTGCTGGGCGCAAATGCCACAGGTCTTTGTTATATTGCTGTAGCATAGATTGTATTATAGAAACCTCTAGATGTCGCGTATGTGACGTCATCGCGTCACCATGGCACCAGTTTCCATGACGACAATATGTGACTTTGACTGAAACTCACTTTTTCATACTACGTCGGTGGCAAACAAGCATACGGTCCGCCTGATGGAAAGCGGTCACCGTCGCCTATGGATGCCTGCAACTCCTTTTTGCTATGTTAAATTAAGTACACAGCAAAAAAGAAAGTACAAGTTCTAAGGAGGGTTTGGGTTGCCGACCACTCAAAGGACAATACACGGAACAAATTAGTTCCGTAAGGTCCTTCCGTCACCAGCACACCGCGCACTCGTTGAGCTCTGGCCGCCTTACTCATCGGCAGGAACACAACACTAAGAGTAGGGTCTAATCCCATATAACCATAATCGGTCGCCGTTCCTACGCAAATCCTCCTATTTTGTGTACACACAGGTCTTCGGGTCTCAATGCTTAGTCGCAGTACGGTCGACGTTTAGTCGCGGCGACCCAAATGGGGACGATTGGTAACAGGCACAAATGGTCACAGAAGTGACAGAAGTGTGCACTACGCGTGCACACATTGTTACCGTTTGGCGACTACTTTCCCAAAATCATTCGTTCATTTCATTCTTTTCAAATGGCGACTGTCAGAGACGTCAAAGTAAAAAAGAAATAAAATCATTTGACATTAAAATGTAGGTAATGGCGTAAGAATTTGTTAAAGATAAAATATTGTTTGCATTTGTAATATAAAGTGGGCTAATTACCATGGCCAATTAAATTGCTCGAGTGATTTCATAAAATAAGTCTAAATTTATCAACGCGCCATCAATTTACCTCAGTTTAACCAGTAATAATATTATTAACTACTCGGTGTTTGCGTGTTATGTATATTATTGGTGAAGTTTTAGTGCTCCGGTGCATATACTATACTGAAATAATAAAAATAATGCCTAGAAAACCAATAAAGTTGTTAAAATATGAATTAAGACGGTAATATTCCATGTAAAAAACAGTCGCCAAACGGTCACCAAACGGTCGACAAACGGTCGCAAAATGGTCGCAGCGTACACGCGTGACCGAAAGCAGTGAATATTTATTATATTTTCAAAATGGCTTCATGTATTAATTTTTTCCAGGTATCCTCAAACTTTATAAACAATTAAATATGCCGTCGTACTCAGTTGCCCTCACTAAAGAAGATTAAAAAAAAATGTAACGTGCGTACCGAGATGCTGGGTTGTAAAGGATCGGGGATCATATTATTATGGTCTTCTATAGAGCAACTATTGACACTTGTTGAAGTAGTCGTCAAACCCAAACAAAATACTTGTAGATACGAGTGCGGAAAAGAGGAAAATCGATACGAGTAGCGATAAATTAATACACGAACGAAGGGAGTGTTTTACTTCGACACGAGTTGTGAATGTCCTTTTCGCACGTGTATCGTACGACGATTTTCAGTACCTAAATCTAAGCTAAGAGTTTCGACCAGACAAGAAATGAATCATTGCTTGATTTGCTCGCACTACTGCGTTAAAAAAAGCAGCATCTGTACTGAAAAAAACTATCATTGCGCAACAGAAATTCTATTAATATAGTCTAGTGACAATGACAGCCACAAATTCGTCCACATGTTGTTACCGTTATGTGTGCAAACGTCGACTAATAAAGTGTCGTTAAAAGTCATTCTGACAGTGACATTGACAGCCACAAATTCGTACACATTTTGTTACCGTAACGAGTGCACACGACGACTACATTTTGTTATTGTATCAATACGGTCGCATTGTTTGCACGACGTTACCACGCGTTATGTCACATTTGACAGTTAGTTACTGATTTGAAGATTTTACGACTGAAATGGTTGTATGGGATGCTATTTGGGTGTGGTCTTCTGTAAGCCGGAGGTACTTCCCCAGTTGGGCTCTGCTCTAGATTCGAGCGAGATGATATCCGCTGTGCTGTCTTCTACCACACAAAGCGGAATATCATTCGCAATGCCCTACGTCCTACAAAAACTCATAAAAAACCAAAAGTCATAAAATTGGAGATCAAAAGCAGCACCATGGAACTTCAAGATCGAGTAGAGTAGCTTGTATATATGTCATCTGTCTCTTTCAGTTTCTGGTACGCTTCATGAGAGTGTACAGGATGACATAACTTTATGCAGATCCTGCTTGAAACCTTCGGTCTATATTTTTTTCTATGTGGCTCAAAGTTTCTTTTATTGTTTTATTGACATCGAATTTAGTGACGAAGATTGACGAAGGGAAGTATGCCTTTGAGAGCTTCAAGTCCTACCATCATGAGTTCGATACTTCGATAAAAGTTATACTCATACTTTTAGATCTTGAAAGAGAAGTTTCTTAGGGTCAAGGTACCCATTTGTATTGAAGATTTATTATCGTTATCTCATATTCTGCTTTCCAACTTGGTAAATAAAACTATGTTTATTATACCTAGATATTATTGCATTCCGCTATAATTAAATGGTAAATTGTATTGTAATAGCGTTAAACATGGTTTAAAGAAGAATATAAAGGCTCTAAAAGTACATTTATACCTTCTTTATAAGTAACTACATTTAGAGTTTTGAATGATTCACGGTTATTTTCATTAGACTTATATTGACCGGGATTACCTTTTTGATTTTTGTTGATTGCGTCGAAATATCGGGAGCTCGACAAAAATCAAAAAGGTAATCACGGCCTGTATCCCGGTCAATATAGGTTAGTATAAAGTAGCTACATTGCCAATTTTCTTAACTTTTTTAAAACTGAATTCCATAACTCAGAGAGTATTTGCACTGCCCGTAGAAAACCAGCTGGCTATCAATCTTGCATGCTCCAATTCATCGCGCCGCACCGCAATTCCAGACGTTTATACTAGTGCTCCTGGTCGTGACCGTGTTTCGTGTACCCGTAGCCGAATCTCCGTTGCCGTGTTACTCGGCAACGGAGATCCGCTCCGTTTGCTCCGTGTGATTCGGCTACGTGTAATTAAGATACGTAGCTACGTGTACACGGAGATACGTATCTTATTTATACGTAGATCGGATCCAGTCGTGACCGTGACGTTTAGTGTAGGTAGATTTTATGCGTGTCATTAAGACCCCCGAATGTTATGCAAGGGGGCGAGTTTTTAATTTCAGTTTCCATATTTTTGCATTTTAAATAAAGTTTTAAGAGTGATCAAAAATAATAAGATGCAAATATTATGTTCGATGCAAAAATAATAGACCAGTACAAATTGTAAAAGATGTGTATTAAAAGAATTCGCGTATAATCAACATATAAAAAAATAGGTAAAATTCTAATTTTTATTCACATGACACAGACTATAATTAATCAACTTTTTTTAAATAATCTAACATGTACAGTCAGCGTCTTATAGTTGGTAGTATCCGAAGTAGTCAAATAGTTTGTTATTTTTGCTTTCACTTAACTTCACAAACAATAGGAACACATGGTACCTACTTAACAGGTAAATCCCAAAGCTACTTGAAGGTAATCATTATCCATTGCCCGCAAACTATTGTTTGTTATCTTTATCTGCACGTGCAACTATTTCTTAGTGTTTTCACCGACGAAAGACGGTTGTCCAGCCAGTAATAATATTTATGAATAACAAAGTATATTATTATTTCACTTAAAATACTTTTAAATTGTTGCATTGGTCTACCTGTAGCATTTATTACTAGGGATTAAATATTAATTAGAGATATTAATATAATTATTTATTTGGATGGACTTTCATATTCATCGACATCGCCAAGTAGGTACCTACGGTCCAATATAATAAAGTACTTCTTGTTTGTGAATACCGTGAATATGAGAAAGGACGCTCCTTTTCGATCTCGTATTTGTCTTTAAAGAAATATATAGATGAAATCCAATACTTATGTTATATCTTGCTATCCTCCTTCCTATCCTATTCTATATAACCAAACTTTTATTACTGGTTTTCTCCTTTTTACTTTTTTTTATTAATCCCCGACGTAAAAACGACGGGGTGTAATAAGTTTGACGTGTCTGTCTGTGTGTTGATTTAGATTTAGTTTTTTTTTGTTTGAAAGCTGAATTAGTAGGGAGTGTTCTTAGCCATGTTTGAAATGAAAATCGGTCCATTACGTCGCGGTAGGGGATTTTTTCAAAATTTTAATTTTGTGTTTAGGTTATTAACTCATGTGTAGTCGATGGAGTTTTCAAAATTTCAGTGTTTATCAAATTTTTGACTTCATGACACGACCTTCTACTTTTCTTTTTTTCGTATTTTTTTTGCCGTCGCAATCCGATCATGAATGAAGCCTCAGGGTCCACCAACTAAAACACTTCTTTCTTTTGGTCAGTGTCGAGATCACTTTACGCCGGCGCCCAAAATCTGAACCTCACCCTCTAGCAACCAATATGCATCACGCTATTCACGCTAACTCGCATCAAATTGGTATATACTCCATACTCGTAGCTTGTGTATTGTATAGTATCGTAATACTTGTCCTGCAGCGTAGTCAGCATGGGCTGTGTTAGTTAATCTCTTGGTTATTTATACAGGAAGCTTTCGTCAAATGTGGGTTTAATTAAACCTCGTATTATATCACGATCAACGTAATTACACATATACACTTCTACTTTATTATTTTACTGACATATAAATTTATCTTAACTTTTTCTAACGTACGCATTCTATTCATAAGGAGTGAAATAGAATAAACTGTAAAGTCTGCAAATACGACCAAGTACAGATGTAGTACGAAAATTTCCTTCGTATTTTTCCGAAAACGTTCGTATTTGTCATGCTAGTTCACACAGTGTTGGCCGAACGTCTATGCAATTAACCATTAAAAATTAACCATTGAAAACGTTAATTGCCATTAACCATTGAAAATTGACGGAAAATTAATTGTTAATTGCAATTAACACCAATTGCCATTAACGTTAATGCATTTCGAAAAATTAACAATTGAAAAGGATTTATGGCTAATTGCTACACAAACCATTAAAAATTAAATTAATTGCTAATGTAAATTGAAAGTGTCATTGACAATTAACAATTAACAAAAATAAATTGTGTAATTTAAAAAAGACGAAACATATAAAAGTTTTAAGTAGGTAGGTACTTATTTTGAGATTTCTATTCTGCTCTTCGTGAACCCTGGTTGTGGTTGTACCTAGTGGAACTCAGGTTTAGTGCAACTTAAAAACAAGCCGTTTTCGTCATCCAACTCGCCTTGATGAGTATTTGAGTGAGCTGATAACAAGATAGAGCCCAAGATAGAGCTGATGCTGAACCCTGGCAGCACCTAAGGGAACTTCGGGTTTGGTGTAACATAGGCAAACGCTGTTTTCGTCGTAGGATTTGTCTTGATGAGTACTTGGGTGAGCAGTACCCAAGGTAGAGCTGATACTGAACCCTGGCTGCACCTAGAGGAACTCGGGTTCGGTACAAGTGGTACAACCTGAGTTCCCCTAGGCACTGTCAGGGTTTAGGCTGGGTCATTCTGCTGGGCCTTATTGACTCACTGAAGTTTGTTTTCATATGATTTATATTTTTAAATACTTTTTTTAATAAAATAGTAGTATCAATTATTAGTTAATGACAAAAATAAATTAATTGCATTAAACATAATTGCAATTGAAATCAATGATCATTAATTTTTATTAACTTTAATGGCATTAATCAGACAATTGCATTGACAATCAATAGCATTAAGCTTCGCCAAAATTCAATGGCCATTACATTTAATTGCAATTACCATTAATGCAATTGATTAATTGCGAAATCAATGGCCAATGCAATTGATTAATGGTTAATGGCAATTGACGATTACGGCCAACACTGCTAGTTCAGACAGTGTCAATTCAATACGTCTTGTACTGAGATTGACTGAAATAACATGACACGTTCGTACGTTTCGGTAAAAATACGAAGGAAAAGCTTTTCGCACTATATCTGTAACGCTTTGGGTATTTTATTTTTACGGGCAATCATTTTGCTCATAAAGTGTTAAATGAGGGTCGGATTTACACAAAATGTAGCCATGAAAATGGAATAAACCCTTATGTAAAATTAAATGGTATGTAGACAACTAGGTATAACTTGCGCATTATCAGTTATCTTTCTTAGCCATACATTCGTAATTAAAGCTGCGGTACCTACTAAAAGTAGCATTCGTAAAAAAGGCGATATTTTTTTTATATTGAACGCCTTTAATTCAACTGTTCATTTGTATTTTTAACCCCCGACGCAAAAACGATGGGGTGTTATAAGTTTGACGTGTCTGTCTGTCTGTCTGTCCGACTGTCTGTCTGTCTGTCTGTCTGTCTGTCTGTCTGTCTGTCTGTTTGTCTGTCTGTCTGTCTGTCTGTCTGTGTGTGTGTCTGTCTGTGGCATCGTAGCTCCCGAACGGATGAACCGATTTATATTTAGTTTTTTTTTGTCTGAAAGCTGATTAGCTCGGGAGTGTTCTTATAAATTGTTATTTAGAAAGAATAAGAAAGATCGAAATTCTTACATTTACAAGATCTGCAGAGAGACGCCAAGCTTTTTATTATGAGGTTTATTTGATTTTGAGTTGTAACCATTTAAACGATTTGCAAAACACTTCTCCGCGGAAATGTTTGCTTGACAAACATTTGTCGCTCT
Organism: Leguminivora glycinivorella; assembly: GCF_023078275.1. NCBI lineage: Eukaryota > Metazoa > Arthropoda > Insecta > Lepidoptera > Tortricidae > Leguminivora > Leguminivora glycinivorella. The sequence goes on from NC_062981.1 coordinate 9,647,579, forward strand.
AGTGGCTACGCTAGAAAATGGCAGAAAATGTGTTTTACGTTGCGAACCTATAAATATTTGCATTTTCTTTCTCGTATTGGAAGGAGTACTACGGAAAGTCGTGTTCAAAATATTTGAACACGAAAATTGAAAATATCAAAATGCATTGAAATGTACAATTGTCGCTTCTGGCGTAATTCTATTTGCCATTGTGCGAATAATGTTAATCTTCTTCCTAGGTACTAACAATGGAACAATGTTGTTTACCTATTATGTAGGACGAAGGTCCCGATTGACAAGGGATCAAAAGAGGGGCGAGATAGAAAAAGTTTTGGAAGACTCTAGTTTACTTTTTTCTTTCAAACTTTTATGAAAAATGATATTAAAAGTAAGTAGTAAGTAGTAGTAGTAGTAAGATAGTAGTAGTAAGATAGTAGTAGTAAGTAAGTATAGTAAGTAGTTACACGTGGGGTGCAGTGTTGTGGCAACGAGAGCCATCCTTCAGACGTGACAGGACTATCAAATAAAAGGAAATATTTATCTTCATATTTTACTCGATCGTGGATTGGATACTCTCGCTATAGATACTATTTACTCCTGCAATGTTCTGCCGCCAAAGTGCAGACTGCAGATATACAAAGTTTAGCGTAACTTAAAGTACAGTGAGTGAGCTGCAAAAGTGCACGGTGAATCAATGTATGAATTAATAATTTCTCCATGCAATTTCACAACTTATACTGTAAATAAACCTGTTCAGTGCATAGGCTGAACAGCAGGGTTAGCACATGATTGCCGCGAGAGTATGTCGCCGCGAGATAGACTACCCGTCCTTATGTCATTAATACAGTTAGAAGAAGACGTATGATCTATCTCGCGGCGACATACTCCCGCGGCAATCATGTGCTAGGCCTACTGGTTTATTTACAGACTAGCTACCCGCCCCGGCTTCGCTCGAGGAGTTAAGTATAAGAAGGAGTATAGTAAGTTTACCTTAAAGATATGCCATCGTATACGTTTTTAGACTTATAAGAAAGACAATTTCGCTCTGGTACGGGAAAACACCAGCGCAGCGGGTTTTGATCCGACTCCATTAGCAAATGTCGTCAAATGTTTTTCAACCAATTTATACAAAATCCAAGTTATATACGTAAATCTTCCTCAAGAATCACTTTATTTATAGACGAAATTGCATGAAAATCCGTTCAGTAGTATTTGAGCTTATCGGGAACGGCACAGTACACACAGACGGCGTGGTGGGGGATTTTGTTTTATTATGAAATGGGTGGTGACTTGGTGACATGTTACGAAGTATATCTTTTATTTATTTATTCTTTTTAACTACGGGTTATTCGCATATATGTTTCAACATACAAAAATTCTTATATATAGAAAGAATAAAAAACTAAAACTAAACTAAATCTAATAAAAACGGTCCCCGCGGTAAGGTGCCGCAGATATCTGCGTTACCTCGCTGGATTGCCAAACTGATTCGTTGAGCGAGGTAACTGCCAGCTCTACGGTCGCCATTTGTATCCCTGAGTCTCTTTGAAAGTTCTCCAAAGAGACTCAGGGCGCCCGAACCTCACGGACCCAGGGTCTCGACGCCGAATGGAACGAAACTGTATTCGGCGCGGAGACCGCGGTATTTGCCGATTTTTACAATTTTCGGCTACGAATAAATACAGAATGTATACTGAATTTGTGCTAGTGACAGCCACTGCGCAGTTTCTTTATTTTAGCAGACTAGTATTGTTACGGTTCACAGAATTAGTTACAGCCTCAAGGGGACAAGACGCTGTCTGTACACAGCATTTCATTTCAACGCTTCACCAGTGACGGAGAAACTTACCCCCGAATATTTATCGTGTGGTCGTTTGGGGATTTACCTCAGTAAAGTTTACTGTAAGACAGTGTAATCTTATAAATCTTCGTTATATGTGGTTTTATTGATATGGTTTTCGGGGTTTTGTTAAGTACAGGCAGCTACAATGTACAACTTAATACTCTTGTCAAAATCAGCACTAAAAGTGTGCTGTTTAAGATGAAAGTCGGTACTTACTACTTACATATTCATGCGGTCTTCACTATATCATGCTTATGCTTAACGTATTTGCCCAACTAGTTACCCAATTAAATTTCTGTGTTGCTAATGTTACTATATTTGTGATAAAACTTCCAAAACGCAAAGTTTTAACCGTTCTACTCTCTTCATAGCTGTTAAAAGAGTAATAAAAAGCCAATTTCCTAGGTAGCTAAATATTTGTGTGTGTGACAAATCAGTTTCTTTAAATCACTTAAGAAAAAAAGTCTAATATCTAATCTAAGATTCTATTAAGCAATCTATCAACTGATTAAATAAAGGCGCGGGGGACTAGAGCATAACTGGATTATCTCGAAACCATGTAATTCGTTTACTCCCATAATTGATAGTGGTGTGGGCTTTTTATGTGTAAGTAATACATCCCGAAAAATAAATAAGTATTTGTATAGATGTGTATAATATTAAGCAGGAGCAACTTTTTCCTCTCTTAATATTGCTATTTTTGGGAATATTTTTACACAATTTGATTTCAATCGTAGCTATGAAAAACAAACAAAAAAGTACGTAGGGACTTTTTCTGTTTTTATTTTTTAGTTTGTTTAGAAGACAGTAATTCCAAAACATCCCGCTGGGAGCGTTGTTCAAAATCCCATACGAAATGAGGCTTCAGTATTTCTATTAGTATTTAGTTCACAATATTCAGGCTACATGTAAAATATTTGTATGCAGCGCACAAATTGGTCTGTTATTCCGTCTGTCACGTACTTCGGTTCATGTGACGGATGTTAATTAAATTCCTCATTGTTTCGAAGGAATGGTAATGTCACGGAAATACGCCTCTGTTATTAATATTTCGCTCACGTAATTTTTTAGGAAGCACTCGGAAGTTGGAATTAACTTTGTATTTTAACGCTATTAATTTATTAAAAGGTAGCGGCCTGGTTCCTACAAGGACAAAGGTCTTGAGAGCTTCTCCCACACTGGCTGTTGTATAACATTTATAACAGCTCAATGTGGGAGCACCATAAACGAACAACCATGACAAAAAAGCGCTTTGCTTCTTCTTTTCTTATGCGCACTGCCAAGGAGTGGAATTTCTTGCCGGCGGCTATATTTGCGAGCTCATATAACCTTCAAATCAAGACAGAACAGGCATCGTCTGGGCGAGCTCACTACATCGTAGGCCACGTCATTGCCTTCGGGTAGTCTGAGGCCAAATGTAAGCCCATTTATAATAATAATAAAATACCATGAAAATTCTATCTACTTATATTATTATACACCTTAAACGAGTTAAGAATTGTATCATCCCCTGTCCTCCCGTGAATAGTAAATTCGACTGCGGGATACGGGTTCAATTGTGCCGTAGACGATGGGCTAGCAACCTGTCACTGCAATATCTCAATTTTCATTCAACTTCTTAATTGCTTGTATATGAAAGTGAATGAAATTATGATAAAATTTACTAATAATGACATTATTAGTTAAAATTAACTACGTTCAATTAAAACGTTCAAATACTACCGATTTAACTCCAATGCTAATCAAAGGGAACCCAAATCGAAAAAGTGACCAGCTTTTGCTACGTGGGCAGTATCGTTGACTAGAGTGGAGGAACTGAAGCTGACATTGAAGCTCGAATAAACAAAGCCCGAGCCGCTTTCGGTCAGCTTAAACCGGTGTGGAGCTCCTCGACCCTGACTAGAAGAACTAAACTGAGGATCTTCAACTATAACGTAAAGGCCGTATTACTGTACGGGTGTGAGACCTGGTTTGTCCGCAAAACCTAATGTCAAAACTCCAAGTGTTCGTGAACAAATGCTTGAGGCAGATCCTGCGTATCTTTTGGCCTAACTGGATCACAAACGCTCACTTATGGAGAATAAATGGACAAGCACCCGTACACGAAAAAATCCAGACGCGGAAATGGCATTGGATTGGACACATCCTCAGAAAACCTGATACCCATCTATCCAAAATGGCCCTCACCTGGAATATACCCGGCAAGCGGAAACCATGCCGCCCTAAATCGACCTGGCGTCGTTCAGTTCAGCTCAAAGCGGAGCTCAGGGTGCCCAAACTGCCGAAGACCGCAGTAAATGGAGAAATATGATTCGAGCCCTACACCCCAGCAGAGGGTAACAGGATGTAAAGAAGAGAGAGAGAGAAGACGTTCAATTAAAATGAACTCAGTAACAATGTGACAGTATGTATAAATATTTATATTTAATATGACATCATACTGTTGGACTTTGACTTTGACTTCAAAAATTTTTTCATATGGCGACTCCACGGATTTTAGAACCACGGTAGGCGATAAAAAATCCTAAGCCTAGATATTACTGCAGGGTTAGCACATGATTGAAGCGAGAGTATGTCGCCGCGAGATAGACTGCCCGTCCTTATGTCATTAATACAGATAGAAGAAGACGTGTCATTTATCTCGTGGCGACATATTCTCGCAGCAATGCCAGCAATCATGTGCTAGGCCTACTGATAGGTTTTACTGACACTTAGTTATACGTGTATATATGCGGCTTCAGGATATGAACACTAATAGGTTTCCTAGTATCTGATATCGAGAAACTTTGATAGACAAGAACTAATCATTGGAAACTTAGCTTTTGCCACAATTGCGACCGGAGTTCTGGGGGCGTAGTGCGACGCGAAACGCCACCGAAACGCCGCAGAAATGTAGTCTGGCTCTGTCGCGCCAATACGCAAGAACGATAGAGATAGATAGCTACGAAAGAGATAGTATCGTGAGCGTTTTGTGCATTTGGCTACGCACACAGGCGTGTCGATTTGGAGGCCAATTCTGTTTTACCAAAAGTGCGGAGTGCTATACACTATACTTTTAGGTATTTTAAAGAATGTAAAGAAATAATTTGTACATTTTGATGCATAGATACAAAATTACATATTAGTCCTAAATCCTAATACACACCCATAATCCTAATAATCAATTCATCAAGTAAGTATTAAATATTTGTTGAATTTAATAAGCTGTTCACCACATGTGTATGTGAGTCATGGATGTTTTCTAATTTATATATTATATTATATATTTTGTGGCGGCTGGCGAGAGCATGCACAGAGCCGTGACGAGTGGAGGAAAACAGGGAGGCCTTTGCCCAGCAGTGGGACACGGCTATAGGCTATATAAAAAAAAATATATAAATCGTTCGTCCGTCCGTCCTTCCGCGGATAATCTCAGTGACCTTTAGCACTAGAAAGCTGAAATTTGGTACCAATATGTATATCAATCACACCAACAAAGTGGTAAAATAAAAAGCGGCCAAGAGCGTGTCGGGCCACGCTCAGTGTAGGGTTCCGTAGTTTTTCGTATTTTTCTCAAAAACTACTAAACCTATCAAGTTCAAAACAATTTTCCTAGAAAGTCTTTATAAAGTTCTACTTTTGTGATTTTTTTCATATTTTTTAAACATATGGTTCAAAAGTTAGAGGGGGGGGGGACGCACTTTTTTTACCTTTAGGAGCGATTATTTCCAAAAATATTAATATTATCAAAAAACGATCTTAGCAAACCCTTATTCATTTTTAAATACCTATCCAACAATATATCACACGTTGGGGTTGGAATAAAAAAAAATATCAGCCCCCACTTTACATGTAGGGGGGGTACCCTAATAAAACATTTTTTTCCATTTTTTATTTTTGCACTTTGTTGGCGTGATTGATTTACATATTGGTACCAAATTTCAGCTTTCTAGTGCTTACGGTTACTGAGATTATCCGCGGACGGACGGACGGACGGACGGACGGACGGACGGACGGACGGACGGACGGACGGACAGACAGACATGGCGAAACTATAAGGGTTCCTAGTTGACTACGGAACCCTAAAAAGTGGAAAAAACGTCTTGTTAGGGTACCCCCCCTCCCTACATGTAAAGTGGGGACTGATTTTTTTTTAATTCCAACCCCAACGTGTGATATATTATTGGATAGGTATTTAAAAATGAATAAGGGTTTACTAAAATCGTTTTATGATAATATTATTATTTTCGGAAATAATCGCTCCTAAAGGAAAAAAAAGTGTGTTCCCCCCCTCTAACTTTTGAACCATATGTTTAAAAAATATGAAAAAAATCAAGGAAGTGTGTGGAAGGATCAGTTGGAAGTGGAAGATCTCAAATCGCGGAAATAATACAGGAAGGTCAGTTTAGAAGTACTAATTAAGTAACCGATACCAATGAGCGCGTATGAGGAACATTATCTATCATAGTGGAGGAAAAGAGGTACTAAATGTAAATCTGTGATCTCTGCATTCCCCTCTGTGAAACAGGCGTGGGTATTTGTATGTTTGAAAATAATTCTGAAATTTCCGAGCTACATGTAAAAATTATGTTATGTACGGAACCCTTGGAAACGCGAGTCCAGCTCGCAATTGGCCAGTTTTTAAAAATTGGCTTATTATTTAAATTTTTCCATTAAATCTTAAAATCGCTCTTAAAGTGCCTTAAGATACGATTCCAAATTCCTTTTGATGCTCTGGGCAATTTATTATTTGGGCCAGTTTTTCTACAACATTAATGGCGTCCATTGAAGCTAATGTTTATTTTGTATGAAAAGTTAGAAAATTAGAGACTTCATGATTTTATAAAGTCGCTAAACAAATGTTGGTCAGTTTAAGGAGTACAGCCTACAGTTTAATTTTTTGCTTTTGTTACAGGCCCCACCCTGTATAAATATGTTTGTATGTGTATGTATAAACTGATCAATATATAATGTTTAATTTTAATACATTTTTACTCAATTAAAACCCATTATAATTCTGTTAAGGTAACGGCGGCTATCAACGCGGGTATCGAAATCGACGTCCATTACCGCCGCATTTACAAATACGCATTTTATAGGCAAACCGACCAATTTCATAAAAAAAGTTACTCACACAAAGGAAGCCTGTTTAGTTGACTAACGCACATATAGGCGATAGAGAGTGTGAATGAAAGAAGACGCTCGCTATTTGACAGTTTTTGCCACGGGGCCGCGAGAAGAGGTTGTGTCATACTGACGTATGACGCTAAACCTAAGTGAACTCTAATCTCATTTAGTAGTTTACGTAATAATTATGGCAAACAGGTGAAAGTTATGCATTTCAAATTATTGTTTATAGTTTTCTACATGACTTCTGAGTACTTTTTACGTATTGTTTAGCCTGGAAATGTGTTTAAAGTGGAAATTAAAAGACAGCGGTGAAAGGCGCCATTTCGTGAGTAGATTCTATTACTGTGGTATACCACGGTAATAGTTAAAGTAGTGATATTAGTTCTTTTTGCTTTATTTTAAGTATATGTGATCAGTTATATAATGTCTTACAGTTGTTTCAATCTTGACCTATTCACGCTATCAAAGAACTATTTACGCGGTATGAAAATTATTCAACAAAACCTTAATTTTTAGCAAAAACTTCATGACTGATTTCGTAGTTTCTATGAAAACCGTTAATTTGTCAATTTTTTTAAACATTGACATAAAGTCTGATGCTTACTTACCAGTTATGTAAACTTGGTTTTAATATAAGGTTGCAATATTTTATTTTGATTTGTAATGAAAATACATCTGTATGGCTTTGTTTTTATGGGTCGGAATTAGATTTTATAATACTCCAATTTATGCCTATTACCGATGGTACGATAAGATAACCCTCGGTAATAGAATATATAAGAATCTATTACCGATCCATGCAATATTTGTTTGGGTCGGTAATGGGTTCCTATAGAAGTATCTATTACCGAGCGACATATTAGTCTTGTATCAAAATATGACATTTAGTGTACCGTAAGTACAGATTTCTTAGGTGAAACTGAGTCTTCTGTGGGTATTCATAAAGGAGGATAGTATAGGTATATGTATTTGTCATAATTTGTATATTCAACCGTCGGTATTAAGCTCCGAATTTTGAGATGGGTTTCTATTTACCGATGGCAGAAAAACACTGTCATTCATACCCTCGGTAATGAAATCTCAATTCGCGTTAATAGAACTGCAACCTGTTCATTACCACGGTAATAGAAAATTTAGGTATGTTGGCTTCAATAATCATTTTATGACATATAATAAACTAAAATGATCCTAAAACTCTTCAAAACTAATAGTTCAATAAATACTCTTCCATAAAAAAAATATTTGTGGTCGTTAATGAGCTTTGATACCCTTAATTTTTTGGTATCTTTTGAAATCTGCCTAAGTACCACGTTAATAGGCGCCATTACCTTAATATGTACTTTTCAGAGTGTCACGGTATTTCAAAACCTCTCTTCACACTTGTCAGCATTATTGATCATTAGGTACTTAGTGCGTTTTCACATTATCCGATCCGATATCGGATGTCGGACAGATATCCCATACATTACAGGCGCCATCTTGGATTTTTTCTATGGAAATCCTTCCGACATCCGATATCGGATCGGATAATGTGAAAACGGACTTAGCCACAAAGAGATTCAGTTATCAATTTCTGATCTAATTCCAGTTGACAGTTGGCTAATTACAGAATTTTGGCCCATGTTTTGCTAAGTAATCAGTCTAAACTTTTCTCAAGAGTAGATAAGAGCCACCAAGTTAAATTAGTTTCTTTACCAACCCTTCAAAGTATACAAAGTCTTACAAAACTAGATAGCGGTACGATTCGTACAACTTCGTTTCTTTTAAGATTAGAATTATCTGTCAAACGGGTAAACAAAGAGAACAGTTTTGGCACTGACAGACCAGTATAGGTATAACCAAAGACATATATAACTCCGTATAGATAGATAAAGATAAAAGATAAGATAAAACGGTACGCTCAGCTAGATGGCGCTAATATTAATATCTCATTTAACACATTTTAACACATATCTATCTAACAATATGGGCCAAATTTATATCAAAACTGAGGTTCAAAAGTTTTAAGCCTGTGTCAAGAGATGGCAGTCTATGCACTGTGATTACACATTATACTTTGACAGTAACTCTCTATAATACTCTATCCTCTTTGGTATAACTTATAGGTACTCGTAAGTCCAAGCCAATTTTTCCGATTTTGAATTTCGAAGTTTCTTTTATTTCTATAAGAGTTTAAAACTCGAATTTAATTTGTACTTGTACAACAAATACGCAGGGACTTAGGAGGTTCAAAGTGTTGTTCGAATACCGAAATAGCTATCAGCAGCATTCTAATGGTAAAATGTTTAAAAATTAAGGACATACCTACAAATTAATACCCAATTTGGACATACGATACGAACTTACACTTCAAATCTTCGTCTATAGAGTGCATTCAAAGGTCCGTCTATCGCATAATCCATATTGACGCTTAAGTAACATAATTTAAATAATATTCCGTGGTATGTGTACGTTCGAATTGCCCTGTCACCTACACTCTACACTTAACACAAGCGTCACCAGTATATAGGGGATAGGAAAAGTTGTGGAATTCCGTGTAGGTGGAAAGCCAATTTCGGGCGTAGCTTGTAGCCTACGAAGGTTTAATTAAAATGCCGATGGCCACACTTTGTGTCCAACTTATAATTATTCTAGGCAGCTGGGCGTTGATTAGGTTTGCTTTGCAGGTATAAAGCACGCTGTAACATTGTACATTGTTTAACAATGTGGCTCGCATATTTTTATTTTTGGTAAACTGACAGTGTTTGTGCACTTTATTTTGAAACTTTACCTTATTAAAAATTAAGTACCTTATTTACTTTGAAACCATTTAACATTTAAAGAAGACGTCATTATTAATTATTATACCTTGCCTAATTATGAGGCGTAAAAATTGGTATTTCTATGCAACTGTTTCTATGATACTTCGTTTCTCCTGTTTATGTATCAAATTCAAAAGAAAAGACCAAAAAAATATACTAAAATCGGATAAAAAGGACTCGGATACACCGGTGACTACATAAGCAAAAAACCGGCCAAGAGCGCGAGCGTGTCGGGCCACGCTCAGTGTAGGGTTCCGTAGATTTCCGTATTTTTCTCAAAAACTACTGAACCTATCAAGTTCAAAACAATTTTCCTAGAAAGTCTTTATAAAGTTCTACTTTTGTGATTTTTTTCATATTTTTTAAACATATGGTTCAAAAGTTAGAGGGGGAGGACACACTTTTTTTTTCCTTTGGGAGCGATTATTTCCGAAAATATGAATATTATCAAAAAACGATTTTAGTAAACCCTTATTCATTTTTAAATACCTATCCAACAATATATCATACGTTAGGATTGCAATGAAAAAAAAAATCACTCCCCACTTTACGTGTAGGGGGGGTGCCCTAATAAAATACTTTTTTCCACTTTTTATTTTTGCACTTTGTCGGCGTGATTGATATACATATTGGTACCAAATTTCAGCTTTCTAGTGCTAACGGTCATTGAGATTATCCGCGGACGGACGGACAGACAGACATGGCGAAACTATAAGGGTTCCTAGTTGACTACGGAACCCTAAAAACCAACAACAGAACACAGAACCTTCTCCTTCTTATAACCCTCCTTCTTCGTACGCCATTATTGTTACTGGTCAGAAACTGCAAACTCCCTGAAAATCAGTTCCACCACCATAAACTGAAAAACTCCTGAAAAAAAAATCTGCCGTCCAAAATTGCAAAATCTCTGTAAAGACACATCCATTAACAAAATCTGCAAAGATTCTGGAAAAATCCAAGGTCGATTTTATTTATTTATCGTATGGCTTTTACACACTGGTTAAAAGTTGGCAGATGTGGACTGATGGTCCGACATCCCTTGTCAAGGTCGATTTATTGTACCAAATTCAATCAGAATTGTCGTTTTTATTTTTATATTAAATATTGTTATTCCTTTAAATTGCAGTTTGTACTCGTATTGATACTCAACAGACAATGGAACGATCCTCATTAAAATTAAAATAACTTCCATGTTTAATTGGCCCAGGCTTTGTTGCTAATGAACAAAAATGGCGCTGCAGAATCTCATTTGAATCTTTTGTTCGCGATATTGCAGTCGCAACCCGGGGTCAATTAAAACACAAAGCAGTTTTTTAATGGACAGAACTTTTGCTGGTTCATCATTTTCAATTTATGTTAATTTTAAACTGAAATCAGTCCGGTGTGCCCACAATGTTTTAGTCACGGAAAGGTAGCTGAGACTTTCCATACATACGTAAATTTATGTCTGTATTTCCAAAAAGGGTCGACAGAGCACATAGAAGTTTCAGTACCAGTCAAAAAAATTACCTGACGCTGTGACTGGCTAACCCATTGCCTTCGCAATTGAATCCATATCCCAGAGTCGTGGGAGGAAAGGGAGTGGTGAAATTTTTAGCTCGTCACATTGGGTAAATTATCGTCAATGTTATTACGTCATAATACAGTATTTACACGGTCACCAATTGTGATATGACTTGATGATGAATTAATTACATAAGCAATACTGTAATACACCGGTATGACTAAATTATTTATCTGCCTAGTGCCTACGGTATCCCTTTAAAGTGTAGCCTTTCCCAAAATTGCTCCACAAAGTAAATAAAATGTAAGCCTAATCTCAGAACTCTGGGACGGGCTTTATTATTGGCGGTACGCACTCCTTTCTCTAATGCCATTTGCATAGATTTACATGAAACGCTCTTAGCCGGGCCTTATTTGGGATTTAGAATACAAGTTTATTTTGCACGATGGGCTTTATTAGGTGTTTAGGTATTTGTTTGAATAATGTATCTCGTGGGTATTACCTATTGTTATTTTTTCGCTAAGCTCTTTTACTGCCAGGGAATGTATTAAAAGAGGTTTAGGCTTCGATATTAAATATCGTTCCATAAAGCTTTATTTCACAGAATAAAAGTATGGGTAAAGGTACTTTTTTGATCCTCATGTTTTGATGTAATAAAAATAGCCTGAATTTATCTTTTGTATTTTAGACTTTGCGTGTGTAGTGCGTTATTTTCCATTACGTGACAAAATTTATTGCGATGCCTTGTGCTTACAATAAATAAATAAATATTATAGGACATTCTTACACAGATTGACTGAGTCCCACGGTAAGCTCAAGAAGGCTTGTGTTGCAGGTACTCAGACAACGATATATATAATATATAAATACTTATATACATAGAAAACATCCATGACTCAGGAACAAATATCTGTGCTCATCACACAAATAAATGCCCTTACCGGGATTCGAACCCGGGACCGCGGCGTAGCAGGCAGGGTCACTACCGACTGCGCCAGACCAGTCGTCAAATGTGCAACTTTGTGTCTTGTCCGTCAACCTAGGGGTCAATTTTATTTACGAACTTTGTTGCATTTTAATAAACACTAAGTACTCCGTTGATACAATCATTTCTGGCATTTTGAGACCAAATAATTGAAATAATTTCTCGCCTTTCTGTGATTCCTATATTACAGAGTATTTTGTCACTATAAGCGTGCCGTTCAGATTTGAAGAGTTCCGTTCTGATATTTTGAGACAAAATAATTGAAATACCCCAAAATATGTCAAGGACCGCAGCTCTGCACACGATAAAAGCTTGAAAGTTCGCGGGGTTAAAACAAATTTCGAATCTGCTTTCCTGACTTGACCATTATAGTGCACCATTTTGCTTGTTATTTCACACGTAAAATGAAAACCATAAATTCTGAAAAATTTTCGCGCTCGCTGCGCTCGCGATTTATTTTCCTGCGTAGCGAAACATCTTTCCAACGACTCGCTCTTTTGCACCAACAGATACAAACACGTAGCTGATATGTGGTAGCCATTACGCAACTAAATGAACAACATCCATACTAATATTATAAATGGGAAAGTGTGTGTGTCTGTGTGTTTGTCCGTCTTTCACGGAAAAATGGAGCGACGAATTGACGTGATTTTTTAAGTGGATATAGTTGAAGGGATGGAAAGTGACATAGGCTACTTTTTGTCTCTTTCTAACGCGAGCGAAGCCGCGGGCAAAAGCTAGTATTAATATGAATGAAATAAAACTACGGAAACGGATTATATCGCGAATAATGAATTTACAATTCATCCCGACGTTTCGAACACTTTACAGCGTTCGTGGTCAACGGGTGACTGCAGTCGTCGGGATGACTTGTTTCCATTGTTTTATTTCATGAGGAACTGTCGCGGTAACCGAAGTAAATATTATATTCATTTGAACTTAGTTATTACCTAGGCATCTCCAGAAACCTAATAAATTTTCTTCCCAGCAATAAATTATATTACGGCCTTACAATGTACAAGTTTCCTATAAGTACGTAAGCCTTCATATGTTTCAAGAGTTGCTAAGAAACTAGGAAGCGTCGCCGCGTAATTGAGTTAGCCGAAGCACAATATTGTCCGAAGTAGTTTTGCCAAGTGCCACTAAGTTATGTTGCCACTTAGATCCCTAAACGATAGATAGAGCAAGAATTGAAGGCTCATGACGCGCCCCTATCATTCTAAATTGCATAAAAAAATATTGTCGCGGACATCAGATACCTATACTGATTGTAGCAGCTACCTTGCTAACCTGCAGAAATCTGTACCTAGGTATTGTATAGCGTTGTCTTTTAAGCTAACTTGTTCAACCGTCATCATGCCAACTTGCCAAATATTGGGTTAAAAAATGTAACTATTAGACACCTATTTTGAATACTTACCCCAAATACTTAATAGGAGAGGAGCCTACCCACCTGCTCTACCCAGTCCCTTAACATGCACTTGATAAAAATGGGAAACGGTTTTAAAGTGGAAAATAAGGGCTAGGAAATAAAGGTACTTTCGCTGAAATAATATGTTTCTAACAAATTACATCGTAGCGGTATTGTGAGTATTGTGACGCTGTTATGGTTGTGACATTTTGACGAGTGACTTAAATAGAGATAGGCTTGAGAATTGGGTGGACTTTTAATACGAACTAGTATGAAACGAAAATCTCTTTAGTCAGGTTTACAACGTATGTTAACGATGTTATTGAAATCGCGTCTGTTGAGCTGAGCGCAAGTGTTGATTGATAGATGATTTCTAATGATTAATCTAAGGGTAGTAATCTGTATATTGCGGTTACAAGCACCAACATTCCGTACTTAAGAAGTTGGCTACAACAGTCATTAGTCCAAGTGACTGTAACAGACAGTTTCAGCCATAATTAAGATGGTAACTCGTCAACTTCTTATTCAGACACAAATATTCACAATTTTGTACTTTAATCCATTGTAGTAAGGCAAAGAATAGGTATGTGTTTTTGATCAGTGGAATAAATCTAGAAAAAGCTTTGGATGAAATTGAAATGAGTACTGCCTTACGAATTGCGTGTTTGACCTTATTTACAAACTGAAAAATGTGGACAACACTTTTATTAGAGTTGCAAATTACTCTTCGTCTAATTTAGTAATTACACTAATTAGGATTTGAATAAACGAAGACATTAACTAACGGGACAAATGTTGATTATTATGGCGCGCCTCTTATCTCTTTTCTATAGTTATGTACGTAGGTTGACTATTTGGTGACGGCTTAATAATTACACCTTCCTATCCCCCCCTCCCCCTCCCCCTCCTGCATATCGTAAAGTAGACCCCGTAGCCGAAGTAAAGTAGGTTACGGGGCCTGGTAGGAGTCGACTATGGGATATGGCAACCTGTCATTTTCATTTCCTTCCAACCCTAACAGTGGCAGCAGTTTCATGTGATTCCTCTTTTGGGAATACGGGCACTTGTATGCATGTTTCTGTGTGCCCTTTCAGTGTGCCCCTACATTCATTACCGTCGCGATTCTGTAAGTTCAAAGCAGAATTTATTTCCAATTCAAAATGTTTACTCCAAATGCATTTAAGGTTCCATTATGGACGACTTAACCCAATTAAAAGTAGGGACTTCTTGCAACTCGGACTGTCCGTTTTAATCCACCTATCTGTTGGGGTCATGTTGGGGTAATAAGAGGATATAACGGCAATGTTGTACCGCCAGAGTGCAGCACTTTCATAGACAGTAAACCATAGACGATAAGGTTAGTACCTTAAACAGTTTTATTTATGAAAAGTTTTTTGTCACATCATATCAGTGTTTATTTGGTGTTTATGATGAAACTCTTCAAGTTTCGCAGTTTCTTAGACGCAGTCATACTTTCATTAAAAATATTCTAGTTTCTTTAAAAATATTCATTCTATTCTTATATTTTCATTATTTTACCCAGACTCAAGGGGCTATCGTTTTACAAAGTGCTTTTTACTATAAAAAAATAGACAATGAATTTTATCAATAATGTTAAATTGAAAGGTGAGAGCTTCACTTGAAACAAGGGCGTTGCGAACGATTTGAAAGTCTCGAGTCTTAAGCCTTTCAAGATTTCTTATAAGTTTTCTAGTAGCTAGTCTAATCAGAGGATTTTTTTTTTTTTTTTTTTTAACTAAAACAAGAGTGATACATATTTAAAAATATTTTAGTCGAGAGCGCGACGCATACTGCGGGCGCTTGCTCGGTGCGCGCGGCTGCTGAGGACAGGCGCAGGGGGGTCGGCGGCGCGGGCGACGTCACCGTGGCGAGATCGGAGCTACCCACTATGTTACTTTTGTCAAAAGCAGGATTGCACACAACACTTATTACGTCACTTGTTAAGGGTGCGTTTACACTGGGGACCGACGTAGTGCCTAGAACTGTTTTCCAACTCGGTGGCACCGACCAACCACTGTCACGATTGAAATTAGGATGACGACTAATTTCTATAGCTTCCCGTATTTTCCGCTGAACGAAGAACTTTTCTCGCGCCAGTACGGTTACCCTCTGGCTAAAGGCTCTCGAAATTGAGCCGAAACATGTCGAACGCTATATCGACTTAATACGTGAGTAACCCGCTTAAAATATTTTTAAATAATCATGAGGATCTTGAAGGAAAGAAACTGAAATAGAAACAGGTGAGGAAAGATAAAGTGAGACCCATATGAACTTTCAGTTACATATATATTAATACGCTCGCGTTAGAAAGAGACAAAAAGTAGTCTATGTGCCCTATGTCACTCTCCATCCCTTCAATTATCTCCACTTAAAAAATTCGCTCCGTTTTGCCGTGAAAGACGGACAAACAAACAGACACACACACTTTCCCATTTATAATATTAGTATGGATTATAATATTAGTATGGATTCCTATTGAATACAAGCACATATCATTGCGACAAAATTGACGCCGGGTTATCGCCACAGAGAAGAATTTCAGAGATCAGAGATTAGTCCTTACTCAGATATTTATATAAATATTTGATAAAATATAAAACAGCAGTGGACCTGATGATATTGGTTCTAAAATTGGTCGAACCGGTTTCTATAATTGCATTCTTTTTTCAACATCCTACAAAGCCAAAACACCAGAGTATCATATTACTATTACTACCAACAATAATTACATAAACCCCCAGGCCATTTTGTTAATTGCAATAAACGGTGACCCTTTCTCGTGTTCGTGTCCTGTTTCATTAACCCAGAGCTGTCCAATCCCCGGCCCGCGAGCCAAATCCGGCCCTTGAAGCGTTCCAATCCGGCTCGCGGCCAAACTCCGGCCCTCAGGCAAAATCCGGTCCGTCAAGCGTTCCATACAATCCGGCCCGAGACAGCTACGGTCGAGTGCGAGCCCGCGAGTGTCAGGCAAACGTTAGGAAATCAGTCGAAGGTACATGCGGTAAACCAATCTGAATCCTAGGCCACTGAAAAACCCTTTCACAGTAAAAGATAAACTGACTTCTATAGCAAAGTCAAGGCGACAGGATTCTTGAGTGGCCTACGATTCTAATTGGTACGTAGTGTAAATGCAAGCTATCGCTATCACTATTCCGTATTTGCGCGACAGAGCCAGACTACGTTTCGATCGGCGATTGTCATTTCGGGTAGGCTGTCTGGCAATCGCATCACAGATGGTCACGGGTGCGTGACATTTACTGAGGAACAATAGGGCCCTAAAGCAAAAACGTTTGAAGACCCCTGCATTAACCCATTACCTGCTCCAAGTAAACAACTTCATTCAGGAATTTCGGGCATTCATTAATTTGAGTATTTGTAAACAAAGTTTCCAATTAAATTAAGATAAAGATCAATTCCGGTATCAAATTGTAGCAATTTATTACCAAGCTTTTAGTACTCCTACTCCGTTGATGAAGGGAGGGTTTTATGTGTCTATAATTGTTTGTTTTGTGTACAATGCCATTAAGTTTGATAAGAAAACGTGTAAATACTATTTGAAAAAGATACCAGTATAATCCACCAATAGCTCTCTTACGTATGTAAATATTTGACACGCTCTTATGGCTCTGCTAATAAGATTTTTGTCCTAGATATTTTTGCTGCCTCCGTGTTTGTGAGCGTCATGAATAAATGTCTTTTATCTTTTTTATCTTTTTTTTTTTTTTTTTTAGTGCAACATATTATTGCTGGTCATGGTAGGTAGAAAGTGCAGTTGGAAGAAGAAGCTGTATCGGATTATAATTTATAATAAAATTATACAATAAATTTTACTGATAAAATAACAAGGAAGTGTGAGATCTCAGTGAGAGCAAGAATCCTAAATTTATATGGCTCACTCTTAAACAGGTAATCTCCTTTTGCGTAGATAACTGTCCTTGTAAGTAGGCATCTCAAATGAATATTTGAATACGTGGGTTGTAAGTACAATTATGTAATAAAATAAGGCAATTTCAGCGGCAGTTAAATGTAACCTTGTTGAATAACCTCGCTCTACACATAAAACATCCATTTCTTTCCCTTTAATATATCTTAGCGACGAAGAAAAATTGCTGGTACGTGTAGCGTACATACCGCGTCCGGCTACAGCGTAGTCCGGATATTGTTTTAGCAATATTCCCGGCTATAGCTTTACGACCAATTGTATGAAGCTTTTTACTGTAAGAATGTACTATCAGCTGCAAAAGTGCATGGAGAAATTATGAATGAATTCATTGATACATTCGCCATCAACTTTCTGATAGTACAGTCGACCAAAAATGTGGTTTACCACCCTACGGGTGAGGTTCGTTTAAACGTCATGAGACAACAAGGTCGATTTCCGCTTGCAATAATATTATGTCAGTGACAATCGCTCTGTCTATATATGATGTTTACGTCATGCCGTGTGTCAAGTCAACCTTAGCGATTGTTAGAGCTCACAGAAACTTTTGTAAAAACTGGTAAACCACTTTCTTGGCCGACTGTACGTAATCATATGTATGTCATGTGCTTAAGTAACAAGAGGTCTTCACTCAAACTACATACCTACATAAAAAGGCATCTCTTTCCCTTTAATATGTTTTAGCGACGAAGAAAAATTGGTAGTACGTGTAGCGTAAATAGCATGTCAGGCCGCAGCGTAGTCCGGATATAATTTTAGCAATATCTTCGGCTACAGCTTTAACGACCAATTGTATGAAGGTTTTTACTGTAACCAATGGCTTTCAATTCAATTAAATTCAATAATTTTATTTCGGAAAAAATCCATAGTGTTAGTGTACATTCCCTTAAACCTATATTAGCTACATTTACATTACATCATCTGGACTAAGAGTTCACAAATATAAAAATTTCAATCGTGAGGATGGCTTCAAACTATCTAATGTATGGAATCCAGTGATTTGTTTGTGTAAAAAACCGGTGAAGTCAGAATTGAACAAACGTAGTGACACTGTGAGTGTAGTGTGTTTGGACAGACCATCGAGTGTGAATGCGACCAGTGGTAACGCTGAAAGTGAACGCAGCCGACGCGCGCGAAGGAGGGTAGATCGCGCGCTGTCTATGCAACTTTAACATCCACCCGCCTTCGTCAGTTTTCCGTGATCATGATGCATGCAACTGCGTCGAAATATCGGGAGCTCGACAAAAATCAAAAAGGTAATCACGGTCTATATCCCGGTCAATATAAGTCTAATCATCTGGACTTCCGCGATACAGGCTTTACCTAGTGTGGAAGTCACAGTAAATGATAAAATTGTAGCTATTCCTTTTCTTGGTAAATAAATTATTCTTATTCTTATCTAAAAATCTAAACTATAATAAATTATACACTTGGCCTCTGGATGCCATATATACACTATCCCAGTGTCTCCAGAAAGCAGAAGCAAGAGATTCCAACACTAGGCGCACAAGGCTGTTGGAGCTGTCTCGCACGCGACGCATCAGGGAAGCAATTCTTTTGCGTATTATACCGCAGGCCGCAGCGTAGTCCGGATATTGTTTTAGCAATATCTTGTTCGGGAAGCTTCAACGACCTATTGTATAGAGCTTTTCATGAAAGAAGTGTGTAACACGGTACCTAAGTATTTAGGTTTTGTCAGCTTCATCTTCAAGAGGTTAATTTTCATACATATTAAAAGAGTAGCGAGATGCTACTCATATAAGTATACTATACCTAGATATGGCACGAACGAAGTGACACTAGTGACTTCCTTCTGATATTTAGTTCATCGATAACTTACATTATAATATGTCATTAATTATTATAATTATGTCATTAATTATTGCCGTGGCACTGAATCTTGATTAGTTTCATGTGCTTTGCCTACACCGTTTAGGGAATATAGACTTGAATTTATGTTTATATAACATGAATGTTTTATACAAAAGTCACATGTTTGAAAATAAATGGTCAATAATAATAAAACGAACCGTATTAACAGTTTACATAATTTCTTACATGATTATTCAAGATTTTTTTATTAGGGGTAATTAATAACCTTATGTAATAGTACATTACATCAGAGGCCGGGAAAATGAGGATTTCCGGCCAAGTGGGATACGAGGCCGGAAATCCGTTTTCACGCCGAGGCATGTATAGTGATTTTCTCAAACATACAATGAAATAAAAAAAAATGCTCTAAAGGACAATATTTTATAAAAAAAAGTTACTTTACAGGCCTAGGCCTAAAAAATAATATGAAATCCCTTTACAGTCCTCTCGAGTTGTTGCGCCCAAAAAGCGATACTTCCAGCCCATTTTAAGGAACGTAAAGACAATATTTCATTGCATGTTTGAGAAAAGCTATTTATCGATAAAAGGATTGTCGATGTTTTTATTTTGTCAAACACTAATAACATGACCTTCGTGCCAGAAAAATATCTAGGTATGCAATGCAATATATAAGTGTAAGACATTGGTAGAAGACTGTATTAAATATTTCATTTCTAACTCTTCCTCATTGGATTGCGGATTTCTTTATTTGGTTCATAATCTCAATCAAACTTGAGATTAACTTTGTAACTTAGACAAATTAACTTTCGTAATTTAAGTTCAAAGTTAATTCCTTTACATTTTATGAGTTTTATCGATATGATAGAACATCGGAACAGAAAAGTCAGAGCGGGTTGTCTTAATTTGTAATTTGAAGGTGATGATGCGGTGATGTGCCCAGAAAGACAGGCCTGTCAAAAATGTATCAAATCTCTTGTAGAGTCAAGCTTTTAACTCTACGGTACCGGCCACATCAGGGCGTCGCGTGTCTCGGGGCGCGCAACGGACGTCCGCGCCACGCCACCTGAGTGTAATTCAAAAAACGTGCGCGTCTTACGTCCTTCCTATACAAAATGTACTGAGGAGACGCTTTTTGAATTACACTCAGGTGGCGTGGCGCGGACGTCCGTTGCGCGCCCCGAGACACGCGACGACGCTCTGATGTGGCCGGTCACTAAAAGCCATTACCTTCACAAACTTTACTCCTTAGGCAAAATATATGGCTTTATGGCTTGGCCGTTTCGTTACTACAAGAAGTAACGAAAGTATTGAAAGTATTGAAAAGTATTGAAAGTATTGAACGAGTGTCCAAAAAGAAAATTTGTTGGGGAGGCCCTGGATCTTCACTCACCTGATGCTAACGCTGCCCGATGGGTGAAACACTTAGATATAGTATTGTAATCAATGATAGTATCATAAGCGACTCAGTGCATGCCATACGAATAAATAAATAATAATTGAACAGTGAATACATTTTTCACGTAATGGCCATGTGACTGTGCTTCCAGGAAGATATCACAGCAATTTTTTTTTTAATTATAAATGGGCTTACTCTTGGCCACAGACTTGCCAAAGGTAACGATGTGTTCTAGGACGGAGTGAGCTCGCCCAGAAGATGCCTGTACAGTCATGTGTAAAAATATGGGTGCGTACAACTTATCAAAAATATAAAAATATGTCCCATAGCACTTTATGTCGGCGGAATAAGGTCTCGGTACATATTTTTGAGCGGATAAAATCGATACGTATTTTTGCACTTGACTGTACACATCTGTTTACATGATCTGTAAAGTTACCAAATTATTCATTTGAATTTTTTTATTTCCAGGTCTTAAACTAGACCGCTGGAGGCGCGGAAGGTCCGGTTTCAAGAGTGCTGGAGGAGTGAGTTTATCATACTTTATTTGTTTCCTATTTATAAATAATAAAATTTTATAACTCATTAGTCATTTTCACTTGAACTGCCAGTAACACGTGCATTCGCCGTCATGCAAGTTTGTTCCTTGAGACAATTATAAAATATCTACTAACACATTTTTACAATTATTTTTATTAGTTGTATTCAGTACCCCGGAATATAACAACCAAGAAATAACATTGTTTTCCCTATTTTCATTTTCTGTGAAAAGCGCCATCTATCGGAAAACTCGAGTACTGTTAAGAATGTTGGGCATCTAGCTTGGCTGCATGGTGTTTGTCGCGCGGCGTTTCTTATTCCAGTTGTACTTCTCCATGTAGTTTCAGGGCCTTTTCAAAGATGACGCCACTTGTCTGAAAAAAATATATGGAAATATTTTCTAGGTACCTGAAGGGAGCTAAATAGGCGAGTAGAAGCAAGATTAAAAATGGATAGTTCTATGTGGATTGTAGAGCACATGAATTTGTACATAAGTAGGTACGTACAGTCAGCAGCAGAAGTTCCGTAACGGGCAAGGTGTTCACAATGATCCTAACACGTTCTTATTGTCTTAAAAATAAAATCGTGTCAAGAACATTTTGAACACCTTGCCCGCTACGGCCCGCTAATTTAAAAACCTATCTATATAGGTTTTTAAATTCACTTTCCAAGGTACACACGTACAGTCAGCAGCAGAAGTTCCGTAGCGGGCAAGGTGTCTGGACTTGGACTTTAAATACTTAGGTAGGTACTACGTCGGTGACAAACAAGCATACACCACGCCTGATGGTAAGCTGTATCGTAGATTCGTAGCCTATAGACGCCTGCAACTCGAAACGTGTTACATTTGCTAACAGTTGAGCCCTGGCAACCGTATTCACCGGCATGAACATACTAATGTCTAGTGTTAATTGCGAAGTACTTTCCCAAGTGTTATATGCTCTAGATTTGGAATGACATCCGCTGTACTATGCCCTACCACAGTGCTCTTAAATTACCTACTCCAGATGGAAGACACTTTCTTTTTTGGAACCTCTAGAGTGTGTCATTCGTATTGGCATACCATAAAGTTATTTGTGTAACTAATTCGCGAATCTCCGTGAATGACCTATGTATATATTCTCATTGTTCTAGGTGACGGCCTCAAGCTGGCTTCGTCGGGCTCAGGCAGCCCGGCGCCGCCGGTGCAGTGGCGCGTGCGACGAAAGCCAGGTAAATATCACACGCTAGACTCTGGGTGCGTAGCCGAATGGCACAAACGCTCACGAAACGAAACGCTCGTAGATATCTATCTCTATCGCTTGTGCGTATTGGCGCGACAGAGCCAGAGCCAGACTAAAACGCGCGAAAGGTCGCGGTGTTTCGTTTTCGTTTCGCGTCGCAGAAATGCCATTTGGCTACGGCACCTGTTCGGAAAGAGAAGAGTCGTTAAATGTATGGGACCCTTTACATTCCACGGCTCTTCACTATTTTGTAAGTTTGTAATTAATGGTTTGGAGTATTCACTCCACTCCACATATACAATTATGTGATCGCGTAACTTTTGATAGACCGAACTGATATGTCTAATATTGGCGTTTATAAGGCGAAAAATTATTAAAATAATGCGAGGAAAATTGTTAAACTCGATACTTTCGCTGTCCCATAAGAAATGTGCCTACTTGTCAAACGCGATGTGTTCAGAAATTTTACAAAATGTAAGTGATACGAAATTCAGCTTCAGTTAATTTCTAATAAGATTTAAGCTCAAATAATAGGTAGAGCAGCTCTTTCTCGTATATAATAATTATCTCTATACCTATATATATACCACCCGCCCACTTCTATATCGAGCAAGAGAAATTACGTCCATCAGGAAAAGTAACATCCACCAATCCCGCTTGATTATAATCTAAAGAGAGGCGTTCGTAATGAAATTACGAGTACTTAGTTTAAGATTATATTATTATAATACTAGTCATCTGATTGTTTGTTTCACAAAAATCATATTATAAGGAAAAGTCGAGCCACCCACTCTACTAAGTACGTTCGTAATCCTCTCTATATTCTCAGAGCTACGGCTTAAAGGGAAAACTATAAATTCCCCGTTTACGATTCCCGTGAAACTGGCGCGATAAACAGGTTATATATAAATACCCATAAACCTCCTACATTCATCAATTATTTTAACACAAAATCACCTTTGAATTCTACTGAACAGAGTTGGTATTCCAAAATGAAGTGAGCGTTAGATATGCGATTGTTGAAGTAAGGATACGGCATACGACAATGATCGCTCAGTATGTTTCATGATTCATAAAGCATATCTCGGAATGATTAACCCAATCAACTGCGCTTTATCGTCCATCATACTTTTCGAGGAGGATAAAATTGGACTTGTGACAAACAGTACTCCTACAGCAGGGGGTTCTTCAAAAAATGAGTGTACAAGTTTCTAATGGGTCGGCAACGCGCTTGTGACACCCCTTGAGTTGCACAGGGGCGGCGACCGCTTTCTATCAGGCGGACCGTATACCTGATTGCCACCGACATGGTATTAAAAAAAGCACTATTTGGTGAACTTGCACTTTGCATTTAGGTCTTCAAGTGCTCGGAACTATAGAAGGGAGAAGTTCTCAGCAGCCTCCATCGACTAGATCAGCCATTCTCAAAGTGTGCTCCGCGGACCCCTAGGGCTCCCAAAGCCTCTCTGGGGGCTCCGTGTGAATTTTGGGTACCTGATATGCAACTTCAACTCTCTTCCATAAAACCAAATATTCACCAATTGTTAAAAAATAAAAAAAACTGCTTCATGTAATAATACCTCACATTAGAATCTATTGATTAGATTTTACTATCATGATTGCTTATTAAAATAAAGATTGCAATAAAAAAAAATAAGGGTTCCGTCAGATGTTTTACTTTCTAAAAGGGTTCCATGGGAAAATAAGTTTGAGAACCGCTGGACTAGATAGTTCGATAATGTTCAAAAGGCCACCTCAGCTCAGGTAGGTACATAGCCGAACGGCACAAACGCCCACGAAACGAAACGCTCGTATCTAGAGCGATAGAGATAGATATCTACGAGCGTTTCGTTTCGTGATCTTTTGTGCCATTCGGCTACGTACCCTCATCATCCTCCTTGCGCTATCCCGGCATTTGCCACGGATCATGGCTGCCTGGGGTCCGCTTTGACCACTAATCCTAAGATTTGGCGTAGGCACTAGTTTTACGAAAGCGTCGCCATCTAAACTTCCAACCCGAAGGGTAACTAGGCCTTATTGGAATTAGTCCGGTTTCCTCACGATGTTTCCCTTCACCGAAAAGCGACTGGAAAATATCAAGTGACATTTCGCACATAAGTTCCGAAAAACTAATTGGTACGAGCCGGGGTTCGAACTCGCGACCTCCGGATCTAAAGTCGCAAGCTCTTACCGCTAGGCCACCAGCGCATTCGGCTACGTACCCTTTTTTTTTTATGTGGAGTAATGCATTTACGCATTCCATCTAGCCGGGGAACTAGGACGGATATGTCGGGCTCGTGGCCAAGGGGCCAAATACCGACTAAACCCTCCACGGTATGCCCGTCTCGCAGCAATGGTGACGATGAACACGGGATCGCAGAGCATTCTACCGCGAACATGTCTGCTGCCGACAGCCGAAACTGTCCCCTCGTTGGACCCGAAGGCCCTGGAGCCGAAGCTCCCCCTCTCGAAGGCAGTGTGCAGGGCGACACCACACACTGGACCCTCTTGACAACCTCCACGCCGGGAGGAGACGGAATACCGGCTACGTACCCTGACAAGCTTAAACAAGCAGCAAACAGGGAGACAGACTTACAAAACTGTCTGCAAGACTCAGAGAGCGGAAGGAATTCAATATGCGATTGAATATCACTTTGGATATCACAACAAAGAATACACTTTGGATTCGGCGTAAAAAAGAAACAGAATTGCTGCGTCATATTTAAGTAATATTATTATTTGTTTCTTTATTTCTATACCTATGTGCAAGGGAGCTATGTCGTTAGCTTAAGATTTTAAAAGCGTTTTCATTGATGTCCACTCGGTACATAGATAGTTGAGTCAGCCGACCATTCATACATTTTAACATTGGTTAGGTCTCCGAAATCTTTGAATTTAAATACAAATTTTCAAAGAGAAACATATTGCCGTATTGCGTTTGAATGGAGTGTATTATTATTAAATCAAGATGTTCAATGTCAAGAAAAAATGTCTGGGCAATTCGTTCGTATGCCAGGAACATCGAGATTTGTGTGATATTGGTACTAATATTGATACAAAAATAAAATGATAAAATAACAGATCACGTGTCTAATATTGTGTTTATTTGACAGGAAGCTATTATTCTTCAGGGATCTGTAATCAAAAATAGTTCCATATTTTTACCCAACAGGAGGCTTCTAAGTGACCGGCCACACCAGAGCGTCGCGTGTCTCGGGGCGCGCAACGCGCCACGCCACCTGAGTGTAATTCAAAAAGCGTCTCCTCAGTACATTTTGTATAGGAAGGACGTAAGACGCGCCCCAGGTGGCGTGGCGGCGGCGTGGCGCGCGCCGAAACATGCGACGCTCTGATGTGGCCGGTACCTAAGATAAGTACCTATGCTGTCACTGCGATGTTACACCGAATCTGTCGGAGTTAAAATTGTACATTACGATAGAAGTGCGCAAAGTGGAAGGTGGAACGAGTGGCGATTTTAAAACACGACCGAAGGGAGTGTTTTAAATCGACACGAGTTACGAATTTCCCTTTCGCACGTGTATCGTATGACGTTTTTGTAGGTACAGATGCCCCAGAAATGAACCACGCACTAGTGCGAGAAGTGGTTCATTATTATGCCAGGTCGAAACTTCGGAGTTCCATCTGTACTGAAAAACGTCGTACGATACACGCGCGATTAGAAAATTCGTAACTCGTGTCGATTTAAAATACTCCTTTCTGTCGTGTTTTAACCTGGTAACCTGACCATGTTGAATTTTAACCAGTTTTCCTATTTTGAATTTGAACCTTGTTCTTATTTACGTAATTATATAAGAAACTAAGACTAAACTTAAAAGCTAGCTAATGTCTAAAATAGGCCCTTGAGGCATTGTACCAAGGATACCTTGTTCTATTATTGGTAGGTACGAATTTCGTTTGTTTCAAAAATCAATGTTTCAATAGAAATTCTACTTTATTTGGTTCATGAAAGATTAGATTGCAACAATATTTACGTTGTAATGGACATAGGGCCTTACGATATTAATTTATCGCCACTCGTTTCGAACTTCCTTTTTTTCGCACTTGTATCGTAAATTGTATCGTCTTGAAACAAAAACGTCATTCTTGACACTGACATCCGATTCAAATCATATCTACTAGATCTAATATTTGACGTAACATATCAAAGTTCAAATCAAGCTGTTAGTCACAAAAGTATCCTTTCCAAATAACTCGTCTGTCTTTTCATTGAAATAATATTTGTGTAGGGCTTGATAAATACCTATACCTATTTCAAGATATCTAAGAAGTTCGCTATTGTTAATTCGTTCAATGCTATTTTTAGTTCTATTGATGATTGCCTCAGTAAATCCATCTTCTTTGTATAACATGTTTAAAGGTACTGTATTTATACCTTTAAATAACGTTCCATAAGTAAATAAATGCTTTTCAGAAGTAAAAAGAAGCGATTTGTACAAACGAAACGTTCTTAGATTTAACGTAACAGTAAGTAAATAAATTATTTACACAAAAGCTAATATGTACCCAATGTCATCCTTTATAGAATAGAATAGAATAGAATATACTTTATTAAACATCAAATTGGACAAATACAAGATAGATACAACACAAACTCGATGCTAAATGGGATCCCACTCAGCATGTTGCCACGGCAAGCCGAGGCGCTGATTTTCAGTGGGACCCTGACTTAATAAACTAAGCTAAGAACTAAACTAAAACTAAAACGAGTGACAGTACAAACATCAGGGAACAGTTAGGTACGAACTATACAAGTAAATTGACAGAGTGTCCACAAGATGTAACAATGACTGACAATACAATTAATGATGGAAAAGACGACGCACGAAACAAACACGCGACAAATGGATAAATAGTACATACATACTTAGCACAGAAGGTAAGACTTTTTTTTAAAATTGTTATTCCCCCAGTGAGGCACAGCAGGTTTTAAATTTTTACCGCATCTTAATAGATTTGGCTGTTTAGAAAATATGCTCGACATTTAAATTTAAAACTATGAACTGACTAAGTATACGTGAAATGTCTTGCTTTTATTAAGCTTTAATTTAATTAGCTTTTTATCTATTCGACGTGACATAAAATCATTCCTATTTACCAATATATTATAACCAACACTTGCTTACTCAATATCGTTTGTTTTATAAATATGTTACCTACACGGAAATTGCGTTTATTTTTCGACCAGTGTTTTGTAACCTCATTGTTTATGAGCTACGGCAGTTGCTTACCATCAGGCGATCCTTCTGATCCTTTGTTTTCTATGACATAAGAAAAATTATGACGGGCCGTACGCCGTACGGCATATCCATATCACTGTTTCTACTTCACATCCCGCAGTGTGGCATCCAAATCCCCGATCACTGATAATTGTATATGAGGCTAGGGTTTCCCTGCAGTTTTTTTTTGTTCATGTCTTCGAGGCAACAATTAGCTAAAAACCCAGATGTAATAACAACACACACACACACACACACATAATATAATACGCAAGATTTTTGTGTCTACAATAGTCACGCCGTGGCTTGCGTGGGCGACGGTCGCGCGATGATCACGCGACGGCGACGCGACGCATACGAAATCAAACCTTATCGATATGGAAGTATGAGACGCGACGGCGACGGTCGCGCGACCGTCGCCCACGCAAGACACGGCGTCAGAGTCTTTTATGTAGCGGGTAGTCTGGAACCGGTATAGAGAAAGCTCTAGACTGCTACAGCTAGCTACAGACGCGTAGAGATCGTAGCGACGCTGAACGTGCGTAGCGCGAATACAAAATGAACAAGCTTATCTCTATCCAAGTCCACTCAAATGGATGTTGTTGTTTATTTGAGAGCCTGATCATAGTGATCATGGTAGCTATTGTTGATAGAAAACACCATACTAACCTTTATTTTATTTAAATCTATGGAATTACTATTTGTTTTCAAATACGAATTAATCAAAATCAAGATTGCGTATTTTTCTTCTACCTCGGTTCCTCATGGCTAAGGGTCGTGACCACATGTGGTCGTTATTTTGTGCACCAGAGGTCTCCATTCCGCACGGTTTTCTAAAGTCCTAGTACCTAATAGACGCCTATGTTAATATTTTTATATGAAATTAATGTTCCCATTCTCACAGCAAAATAAATATCTACGCAAATTAATATAACAAACCACCACTACTAAAATTACAAAAATGATGCTGCCGTTGATGATTATTAGATGCTGGAGATGTTGATGTCCGAGATCCAACTGTCTAAAACAAGACAGTTGCATGTAAAGATACGTTATCTAATCGCGCATTAGCAAAGACTACCCAGGTTTATTTATATCTGATCAAATCATTTACATAATTATAACATTAAATTAAACAAAACACTAAAATTATATCGTCTTGACGACCGGTCTGGCGCAGTTGGTAGTGACACTAGTGACCCTGCCTGCTAAGCCGACGGTCCGGGTTCGAATCCCGGTAAGGGCATTTATTTGTGTGATGAACACAGATATTTGTTCCTGAGTCATGGATGTTTTCTATGTATATAAGTATGTATTTATCTATATAAGTATTTATATCGTCGCCTAGCACCCACAGTACAAGCTTTGCTTAGTTTGGGGCTAGGTTGATCTGTTGTAAGGTGTCCCCAATATGTATATGTATGTATATACTTACAGAATTTAATTATATTAACATCACAATAAATGAATACCTTTCCTACTACTTTACTAATAAATCTAAAATCTAACAACTAATACCAATAAAACTAAAATCTATGTACAAAACCCGTCCCGGGCCCATCCAGGCGCAAAGGTACTCATCAAACTCGATGCGTTTCCACGCTGAACAGGCTAGTTTCCTATACTTAAAATAAAATATTTTATGCAGTGCACGAAATAAAGCACCACATAATTTGATGAAAAATATGGACAGTAGTTATGTTTAAACATAATTTCTATTTAATAAGTCAAAGAGAAAGATATGAAGTAAATTAATTGACCGTGACGTCACTTCTCACAGTATTTCATAGTAATTCGATATTAGCAAATTGTTTTGACAGTTCTTAAAAAGAAGCTGATTTGATTAGTAGGAAACTAGCCTATTGCGATAGACAGCCTCTGCATCAGAAAAGACCCGGATTAGCAAAGTTATCTTTTTCATTCTTATTATCATGGCTTTCCGTTAAGTATCTCCTGATTCCACCGATTATAAAAGTAGCGTATACAAGGACTCGTGTATCGATTTCCGTACTTTCTATTTATAATACTTTTAAGTTGTTATTATTTTGTATTTAACTTTAATTTACCCACAAATTTAACAGTAAAATCAGTGTACTTTGTATTTCTATAAAGAATAATGTAAACAATGACAAGGGGAATCCTGTTCCACCGTGATACAGTTTTTACTAGTACGGGGATCAGATGCCGCTTACTCAAAGTTTCATTCCAGTTACCATAAAGTTATAATTATAACTTATGTAACCGTTAAATCACGATATTTATAAGTTTACTATTAACTGTAAGCATATATGTACTACACAATGCTAAATAAAGTTATTTTATTTTTATTTTTTATTTATTTATAATTGTTATCGTGTCTACGTAGAACTTAAAACTAATACCGTAATAGTTAAAGTGAATGGACATCAGTTATTAACTACCCCATCATCTGATAGCATCGGTATTGCGTCGTTTTCCCCAAGGTAAAACGATATAACACTATAAAAGGAAAAACAGCAGTAACTATGGTTTTACACATATACTTGTACCCTTTTTATATGTTGGAAGTTTCCATCGCGTGCATGTGGCGCATATCGCTGTTTCCAGGAAAACATATGAACGTATACAGCTCATCTTTTAGTAATTAAGAACAAAGAGATACATTCGATACAGACTGGTAGTCTAGATTTCATTAACGCGTTCACAGTCGTATCTTCTTCTAAGAGTTGGTTCACTAAGATAGTACAAACACAAAGTAGAAAATGAATAAATATTTTTTTATATCAGTCTTTCGTTTAATTATAGTCTTTAATCAAGCGGCGAGTCTTACTTGCTTTAGCGGGTACGGTTTTTTTGCTGGATCCCAAGTTAGTTCATACATTTTAGCAAAATATTGTAACGTTCACACGGCTATTTTTGAGAATACCTACTGGTGATACTGTGTGAATACTTCTATATAATAACTAAAACTAAAAAAAGTTATCTAATGAAACGTCATCGTCAGCCATCATGACAATTAATAAGCTTTTATTTTGCACACGTCTTTGGTGAAGAATAACAGTTTAAGGGTATTGGATAACGTCAATATGTACATACGGGTTCACGGAACACCGAACGCCTTTTTAAGTATAATGTATACTTGGGTATACTTAGATACTGTTTTATTAGGCAGGCGTCCGATTTTTATCCCATAGGCCATAATCTAGATTCTCGTCCATCCATTTCAACCAATAGCTTAGTTTATTTTAGAATCCATCAATTCTCAAATAGTCCTTACCCCTTGGCGGGTGCTGCCTCTGCATGCGCGGTGCATTCCATCCTATGACATAGGCAAGGGACGCCTTATACATTTGATTAAAGTGTCAAAAGTACCTCCAAGGCTTCGCGGCTGTCCTAAATCAAAACCTAGCAAGTGCATTGAAAATACACGTCCCCTTCTAGGTTTTGATTTGGGACAGCCGTTCGGCTCTGCGCACCCCTCCCAAAGGTCCGGAATACCCAATGGGTCCGTGATAGGAAAGACGTACATGTATGGAAACAATCAATCGAAAAAACGTACAAAGAGAAACCTAGTATGATAGGTGTTTGTTGTCATAGTCACATATACTAGTAGCATTATATTGACGAAACCTGCGTAGGGGATCTGCCTTAGTTATTTTTAAGTGAAAGAAGAAAGCAAGTTTGGCAAGAGTCCTATAGAAAGAAGAGAGATCTATAGAAAACTATTCTGTATTTATCTTAATGCTAGTTCAATTAAACCAAATAGACAGGAGTTTTTTTTCGTCTGATACTGTGCGAAATTGGTTTGACAGACAATAACTTCTAGTTCCGTAAAAAAAGAAAAACTTATTCCCACAATTCATCTAAGCTGAAATGGCTGCCACATATCAAAAGTCGCAATATCGCTTCCGAAGATGGATGGAACATGCATTACTGCCAAAAACACCTTACGTCTGAAGGATCATGAAAAATCTTCGAAATAACCATTATTTACGACGAGATATTTAGGTCAAACCAGAAGAGAAAAAGGTACAATCTTATTCATTCCGTTATAGGAACACAATTGTGTGTGGAGGAGTCCGTCGCGGGGAAGAAGTGAAACTTCGTAACATAACCTTAAAAACTTTCTGTCAAGTGACTGTCACGTTTTTGCGTTTAGTTACTTCCATCTTTTTACCGTTTTAAATATATTACATTGTTAATTGCTCAAATTATTGAAAGACAAACAAACATGAACTCATGAAAACGGACTAGTTCAAGAGTTTCACTTCAAAAATTGGCATATTGTTGGCATATTCCTGGGGGCGATTTTTGAGTCTCATGTCACTAAAATATGTTGTCGGTAGCATTATTTTCAGTGACAAAATTCGAACGTTGAGACTCAAAAATCGGCCCCCTTGACTAGCATTTTTTTCAAAATTCGAGTTGGCAACAATGACCGTTATACGTTCAACGCTGTCAGTTGGAAGTCGCATTAGAAGTTTCACTTCAAAAACATGTCATCTAGTTTATTATCCTATTGTTTCACAACTAGGACACAGGGCTCCATAATGTCTCTAACAAAACAATATGGCGTAATCCCGCCATTGTTCCCCAAGTGGAACAGTGAATCAGGTTAGCCACCATAATTCATCATCTCCCCTACTTCAAAGTATTTTCAAACCCCAATTTCCCGTGGCACTCGCTTTTTAGGTCGCAGCTTAACACATTTGTTTGCCAAGTCTCCCAGTAATAAATTTGTTTGTAAGGCCGTACGATTCTCAGTAATGGTGCAGAAGTGTTTAATAATCTTTGGGTTTTTCTTGGCGTATGTCACAGTTCATCAAGTTAATCAACTGATTCGTTTATGCACCAATTTGTGAGGGGTTTTTGATGAATCAGATCGATGATGGGAGAATCACACTTTGAGATGGAATAGTTTTGTATTTATAACCACATATTTACACATAAGACCCCAAACCCCCCTCGAAATAACCCGAGAAGAATGAAAGTAAACTGCAAACTTCTACAATTTAAAAAATATTTTAACCGCTTGCAAAAATTACTCTTGTGACTAAAAATAGTAGGCGGTGAAGGCTTTTTCAGCGTTTACTTACATTTTCTAAAACCCTTTTTATTTTTTGTCAACCAAAAACAGTGGTCTAACATAGTTACTAACGCAAGCCACATGTATAACACTCGAGAGAACAAACGACTCAAGTATCGAGTTTGTTCATTCGATGCTGCTACTTAAATGAAGTCATGAAGGTACAAAATGGATCAATCGTTCATGGCGCTTTGAACAAATATAATGAGATGCGTTCAAGTACAATAATTGCAACGTGTACCGCATATGTAAAATGGGCTTTGGCAAGTTGGTAACTAAGGCAGTAATATATTCACTTGAGGTATAATAAGCAGAGTGAACGACATTTGTGAAAGAATTTAGTGCGTTGAGATAAGAGTGTGAGAGATAGGTAAAATTGTGTAAGGAATATAAATACAGGAAATATATTAAAAATAAATACAAGACATTATTTAAAATGGGGTTAATTGTTTCCGACCCACGAGTCCCTTATACGTAGGAATAATAGGTGTATAATATAATATAGCCTATTATAAGGACCTCGCTCGAGCATATGTACAAACTAGGTTGCTGGTTCAATTTATGCTTTATCAAACATTGAACAAATGGGATCCTTAGAACAAAAGTAAACTGATGTAAAGTGTCTTTGCTCTACTTAAAAATGTACTACCATAATAGTAGATATCAAATATTTAATCAAGGATCCTTTAATCCCGGTATAATTTTATATGTTTTGGGATGTTTCTGCAACCAAGTCCTCTAACGTCAGGATAGAAACTGCTCTGCCTACCCCTGGTCTATCAAGGAAATAGAATATCTATTTTGATACCCTTTATTGGGCCTATTCATTGACCTTCTTTTGATACTAAGACAAATACTTCATTGATCTAGCCTTTCGAACGACAAAAACCCCAGACTCACACGCCATCCCATATATATATTTTGGTTCGGCCATAGCCATCGAAGGTTGTCCAAGATCACAAAATATAAATTCTATATGCGTGCAATTTCCCACGTTCCGAGTATAGTGGTCCATTGCTTGACATCGTGTTTCACTAGTCAATGCTAGAATTGTTTGGTCTCCCAGACAACGTTATCGTTAACCATATTATGAAATGGAATGATGATTCCAAAGTCTGCCAATCTCGAGGCCAGTGTCAATGATTCAACTTTTGTGAACAATCTTATTTTTATATCAATGATTCTCCTTGATAGCGACAGGATCCTAACATCCATAGATGTCCTATGCCTCCCTAGTATTTAGTATTAGTATTAATTCCCACAAGTTATCCTTTAACTCTAATAAAGTTTACATGTTATGAACAATAAATAAAGTTATTAATCCTACTTCATTGATATAGCAAAATTATCTTACTTAAGGATGAGACAATAGTATGAAAATCCTTCTAATCACCCAAAGAGATTCTAGCTAATAGAATGTGTATGTACATAAAGTAAATATGTGTAATATTTTATGTATCTATTTTGTTACATATAGTAGTCATATTAGAGATACTCAGATCCGAATTTTAATTAATAATATTCCAAATTAACTGTTAGTGTTAATTGTATGTAATAAATAAATTGAAATTTGAACGACTTTAAATAATTACCACATAAATATAACATTCATGAATATCTTGTTCATATGAAATGAATAAGTACCACTATTTAAAATTATCACCTTCAGAAAATAGCACTAATCTAAAATTACAAATATAAACACATTCAAAATAAACAATTTGGACACTTACTTGTAGTCTTCAAGTCTACTTTACCAAGATACCTTCTCGCCAGTCTCCAACCTCTCAATCTTGTATCTCAAATCCGCTTCCTACTTAAACTCTGATGTGTTCCTTCAACGATTCCTAGTCGAATGCCTACCTAACCCTCAGATGTGAACACCTCAACGTTCCCTCGCCGAATGCCCTCTCTGACGCTGCGCTCTGAGTTTTATTGTCCCGATTTTAACGCATGCGCTGTGTTGTTTTATGGCAAATAATGTCTGATTTCGCCAGTTGTGCCTAAAACGCCTATTGTGCCGGTTTTGCCTATTGTGCCTAAAACGCCTATTGTGCCGATTTTGCCTATTGTGCCTAAAACGCCTATTGTGCCGGTTTTAATTCCGAGAATTTCTATTTTTAATTTGTTGGAATTCCATTCTGTATGTAAGTTGTTTTCGTTTTATTTATTTGCAATTTTTAAGTTTTTATCTCTGTATGCATTTGTTTCTAAGCATAATTTATTATAGATATATCTTATGATTTGAACCGAGGACTGTGTGGTCCGTTACATCTGCCCCTTTTATTTTCGTTTGATTCAAAATAACATTTTGTGTTAAACGAAAATAACCAATAAAATAATTCAGTTATTGAAATTTTCAATTTCCCATTTTCATAGTTGTGGTGAATAAAAGTGACCAATACTCAAAAGAACCTCACTGATCCAGCACGAATTATGAACTTAATAGTTACCCAGACACATGAGTCAAATTGCCACCAGCCAGAATTTTCATTCCAGTAAAAGCATTTGGTTGTGAATCAAATGTACCCTAATGGTAAAATCCTTGCATCCTCATATGGGTAGTTAGTCACATTGTCCGACAGGTAACCCGCTATCTCCATTGTCCAGATATTATGAACTTACAAAGATCTCTTCACTAGAAAGAAAAAGCCTTTCTATTCTCAGGTAGCCACTGACAACTGTTCTCCCCATAGTTCCAGGAACCAGTCCACAACTCAATACTAATCAATAATTTTCCTCCTTTCTCGGCATAATGTCCTATGTATAATTATAAGAGTAATCAGACAATCAATGTTTTAATCAAATCAACAATTTTATAAATATGATTCCATGTTAAGTCACATTTTTTTTTATATATGCCAGACAAAATTATCTGATTTATCCCATAAAGACACAGGGTGTGTGTTTAGTTCGTTTGTTAGCGGCATGTAGAGTATGTTGTTACCAAAAGAATGTACCTGTAAAAGGTATAAATTATTTATCCTAACACCTAACTCTTTTGGTATCAAGTTTGTGTAACCCTTTCCCCATTTCGAAATTCCAATAACTGCCGTCACTATTCTCAAACTTGCAAACATGAGGAAACCCTTCATATCTTCAAACGACTCTTCATTCATTCATCTAGCTAAACCTCTCTTCTTTCTATTATGCGAATTTCGTTTATACTACTCGTTCAGATTTCATCCTTCCTCATACGCTCAATTTTACTGTTTCTGACATACCTGCAAGTCCACTTAAATAATGACAGTAAAAATAATGTATGATATCATAATTAAAAAGCTTTATCAATTTTTCAAATTGATCAGAAATTAAAAATAATATATATATACTTATATCATAAGTATAAGTACTATGTTATTCATTACTTTATGAATTACCCTACGCAATCACGTCTTACATTTAACTTTCGCATTAACCCTATACAAACGTACGCAAAACTCCAAAATATTGTATGTGACACCAATTACCGTTAAGTATTAATTACATCTTTGCAACCTTTTTTATGGAAGATGATACGAAATATTGCTAAGAATTCTCCTTTTGTAAGTAGGAAAAATAATACAAGTAACTTGTTACGTCTAACTGCTCTGATAACATCTGCTAAAACTGTAACTTAACTATCTTCTAGTATTATCGTTACAAACATACACACATACCTACATACTGAACTATCATTAGCTTAATAAACCTATCGAACGCGCATGTGACACTGTTTGAGTTGCAGGCGTCCATAGGTTACGGTAACCGCTTTAGATCAGACGGGCCGCACGCCTGTTTGCCACCGACGTATTACATAAAAAAGATGGAAAGACACATGAGTGAAAGTTTCCAAACATGACGAAATATAAGACTTGGTTGCACATAATAATGTACGTACTATTTTTCTAAATAAATGATTGCAACGATTGTTGCATTGTTATTCAACGATGGTAATATGGCTAAAGTACCGTACACCGACATCTACAGATCCAACTGAAATCTTACTTTGTTTTGTAAACGATTGAACAAGAATTATGTTTCGAACAGTATGCGAGCGAAACCGCGGGCAAAAGCTAGTAAATCTTATACTACTACTACGCACTATCTATTTATCTTATGTTATAATTAATATGGTTCTACGATCCGTTATTTAGCTAAACATAGAAAGTTTGAAATTTGGTGTTTTTAAACTGACCTTTAGATTTGTCATAGTATACTAAATGTCTAAATAAAGTTTTACTATAATAATATTTTTCTCCTCAATGAAACTCCACAGAATATATTTATATGAGTCATGGATGTTTCCCTTGTATACAAGCATGTTTTTATCCATTCAAATAGGCATATCGTCGCTTAGCACCCATAGCACAAAATTTGATAGGTTTGGGGCTAAATTGAACTGTGTAAGATGTCCCCAATATTTATTTATTTATTTCATATTTATATTTAAAAAAAACATTAAGATTGAATGTAAACGTCAAATCACTGTCTCTATTTTATTATTCTACAATTCTTTCCACATAGTCTGCAGAGCCCCATTCATACTGGATAAATTTTAGTCGCATCCGGTCCGTCAAATATCTTATGATCTATAGAGCCCTTTTGATTTTTCTATGGCAACATTTGCTATGCTGACGTCATTGCCACGTCATTACTGTCAGTCAGACAGAAATAAAAGAAAAATGGATGCTGTTCAGACGTACACGCATTATTTGGAACTGAAAATTACGTAATTTATCGACCTGCTGGCTTGTATTTGTTATAAATCATAAAAAAGTGAGTAATACATTAACTAAGTAATGATATATGTTGTTAGTAATGTGGTAAATACAACACAAAATGTGTATAACGAATGTAATAAATAAATGATTGTTTGCTTTTAGCCTGTGACGCCAGTGGAACTACGTGGTTTTCTTTCGTGATGATTTGATGATACCTCAATGGAATTGAGCCAAGTTTTCGCCGTAAGTAATAATGTATTTAACTTGTCCATCACAAAGCAGTTCATAGTTTAGTTTAGACTTTGATTTGCTAAAATAGTAAAATGTTTTCCAATAGAGAGATTGTCTAATTCCTATAGCGCTCTGCAATAACATCCTAATTCTGGTCTTAGAGATGGAGAGTATTAGTAAGCCTACAACTCCCTATTTCTTATGTCCGCCTATTTACGTTTCAGGTATCGGGTGCTAGATGCCCCTTGGAGTTAAGCCCCAGTGCCACTATACTACCTTACCAGTTATGTGTGGGTGTTGTAGTCCTAAGACACCCCGGAGGTAAAAAGGGCCTTCACAAGCTCACGCCACGCCTTCCTATCTTCAGCAACCCTCGTGACCTCGCTCCACCAGCTCAAACCTGCCACTCGCAGCTCATTTTTCGACGGACTGCTTCCATGAGTGGACAAAGCACCGACGATCACGGCTTGCATCACCTGTACTGCTATGTAATAATATATGTAAGTTACACTTTTAATGTCTAATGATCCTGTAATCTGTTAACTAATCTCACCTAGTGATAATAAAATTATTTGTATGCCTTGAATTATAAGGTACGGGTTCGAACCGCGACCCATTGTCCTTGAGAACTGTCATCTGATATTTGCCAGTTGCTTTTGAGTGAAGGAAATCATCGTGAGGAAACCAGACTAATTTCAATAACATCTATTGAAAATTAGTGCCTACGCCAAATCCTGGAATTAGCTGTCAAACAGACTCCATGCTTCCATGAGCCGTGACAAACGCTGGAATAATACGGAATAGTACTGGAATAACCAAGCAATGTTGATTTTAAGCAAAAATTGTATAAATGAAGAATGTAAGCATTACCGAATGTCAATAATAAGAATCATGCTTAGTTTGTAATCAAGTAGGCCTGTACAAAAATGCCCCTTCAATTTTTATTTATTTATTTACCTTTTATGTTGTTGTTAAGTCAATTATTTCAATTTGGTTTGATTAAATTTTATTTCGATAATAGTTTAGTATGATAAAATTTGAAATTCATCCCGTAATTAAAGTAGACCCTAATTAATAAAATGATCAAATACCTATTTAGTTATAAAATCTCTGCCAACTTTATTCTTATAACTTATGCTTATAACAAGGACTTATTTCCTACTTAATTACTAAATATATTTTTAAATTTTCCAGAGTATGCTGAACACCGCTGCCATTATACTAGGAACAACGTCCTGCCCCTTCCCCGGCTGCGCACAAATTGGAACTCCATTGGCATGCCCCTTTGACTGAGCAACTTGTGTATGTGTGTGTGCTCGAAACACATTCACTTGCAACAGAATGACTCCCAGGCTGATCTGGCTCAGTTCCTGTATGTCTGATCTACATCCACAATGGTAAAATGTTTTATTTATTTATTTATTATTCTTTGGTTTACTCTAGGGTAAATAATATTGTTTGCCCTTATTCCTGATTCTAATAATAGCAAGTCTATTACAGACTGACTCCATTTGTTCATTCAAACTATTATACTGTGCACTATATTTGGCACAAACACTACTACTAAGTCTAAAATCTTAAGTCTAGCTTATCTATCTACATTCATAAGTACTTAATCTATGCTAACCTGCTCCATCCACTGATAACTGGTTTAAAGAATCAAAACACAGACTGACGGATAATCTGACAAAGTCATAAATATAGGAAACCTATGATCAACTCACTTGCTCTATTTTATAGTATACTAGATTTACTCTAATCACAATCTATTGATAAATATTTTAAGAAGCTTGCTCTTGGCAATTATGCTTTCCTATTGTAACCTCAGGTTATATTGTAGACTACTCCATAGTTGATATATTTACTAGCTACATGCTACCTAAAGAGCTGAAATTTTATAAAACCAATAAGTGGGATGACAATACAATATTACAATATCATTGAAAGCCAACTTCATGAAGATGTCTTGACAAACAATGCAATTCATTATATGACTTGTTGACCTGTATGTATAAAAAAGGAATGCACATCCAATAGTGGAATTGCATTCTAAATGTTTTAACTGAAATGTATTTACCCTTCATTTTTGTTCCAGGTTTCAATGAAAGAGTTAAAATTCTTCTCCATGTACAATCACTTCTAACGCCTACACTGACTACACCAAATATGATCATCACTCAACGTGTCTCACATCAAGATACTTTTCAAAAGTCATCGAGAAGAGGAACATAATATCTTTTTTCCCATTGTTGACTGAATAATCCTAACTAAAAGTTACTTCTCTATTCTATTTTTCCTGCATGGAGTGGCGCTTTTCCGTCTAATGGAAACGATATGAACATATATGCTCTGGGTTTTTTTTTTTGTGCACCTTTCCAATATTACTAATAAAGCATTTTGTGGGTGTTTCATTTACCACCTTCCTTCATAATTTTGCTAGTGTGTGATTCACCATATCCCTAATTATTAAATGCAATAGCTACTGCAATCTGTTCACTGATGGGAATCATTTCATGTTAACACAGCTCTGAATACTATCTTATATAATGACTCAGACTGACTGTCAATAAAAATATTCCTAGCTATAAGCTTGCCTGAGGTTAATGAATGGTGTGCCTAACTCCTTACTTGAGTACTTAAGAACTATGCTTAAATTCTAGATTGTATGTTCTTGACATTCTTGTCAATAAGCTACTTGAATGTTTGTCTCTTTCAAGTAATTATAATTTGTTCACTCTTCAGTGGAAGACAACTAATCCTTAGTTGTTAGTAAGTATGAGACGTGCTAATTGCTACTAGTTTCCCTATGATTATGAGTACCATTACTTATTCTATTGTTAATTTTATTTAAAAATAAATCAAAATCAAATCAATGAGTCGTCCTGTTGACAACATAAGATTATTGTCAGTATAATCACAGCTAAAATAGATATTTCACAGCTTAACGCTTCTCTAGATCAATCATCATTTTATTTCCTAGTTTTTCTCTAGCTGATAACAGCTTATCACTAATCAGTTGATAACACGAAAAAAGGGGCGAGAAGATAGTGAGGTAAGAGTGAACATGATATTGTCTTGCTGTCAAAGTGACATCTACCATGATATGCGACACTGTTGACACATGCAGAATAGATTTTGACAAAATGTACTTAATCAAGTCTGTGTATCGCATACTGTCATTAATTTAGCTTATTCTGTTTCTTAAAAGAACATGCCAATACTAGCAACTTGTACATGACATACATACATACTACATGCCAAATCTAGTTAGAAATCAATTCCTACAGAGGCCCACAGAGCAAAGTACCTAAAATACTAGCAGTATTTCCTTGCTCATTTCTACTTAATTTAGTGAGACTGGCAGATATATTATAACCAACAGAACGGAAAATCTTGATTCACTAAACAGTAAAAGTTTCCCTTAACATAAAACATGTACAACGTTTTAATATTAAATTATTTTGATGTATCTAAGTATTTATAACCTTCCATGATATTGTTTTAAAGAACCCTCGACACAAAATTACCACAAGACAGTCGATCTGTGCGTAATTGCTTTCAGTAACGACTAATTTGTTTTATTACAACTTTCCCAGTAAATGAATATAACCGATATAATTGAGGTTTTATTTATTTTTGCTATAATCTCTTGATTATCGTAACAGAAATAATTATTAGCTAGAGAACGAATAACTTTTCTAAATTTGCCATTCCGATTGAATTGTTTCATTGACAGCTGGTTTGACATTTTTACAATAGCCTCAAATACTTTCTTCTATCCCCGGTGTCCCTAGTCGATGACAGTTTTCTGCACG
Source organism: Leguminivora glycinivorella (assembly GCF_023078275.1). NCBI lineage: Eukaryota > Metazoa > Arthropoda > Insecta > Lepidoptera > Tortricidae > Leguminivora > Leguminivora glycinivorella. The sequence continues at coordinate 9,689,215 of NC_062981.1, forward strand.
TGTTATCTCTTATCAGTCTGTACGCACGTTGTTGATCGATAATTATGTTATTGTTTACATACAATACCATGTGCACACGCGATTCCAATTATCGTATAAAGCCGCGTCCTAAGTTCGTAACGGGTAACGTTTATAAGTTTAGTTTATGCTAGAAGCGCAAACTGTCATTAGTTCTTTGAATAGTGAATTAAAGTGAAATAAAAATCTAATTAGATAAGTGATAAGCCTACAATGGTTTTAAAATTACACAGCTATGTCTAAAGTGAGTGAAATGTGTAGTGCAAAGTGCAATGTTTCTGTTTCAATATCGGATTATAACTTTGTTTAAAAATCCAGGTTAGTGACCTTAAACTTACAAAACTTACTTCAAGATGAAACGTATCTTAGAAAACTATCAATAGCTTGATTGCCCCTTAGACTATTACGCAATGGTTAATAAGAATAGACGAATGATACAAAATTAACATAAAGTTTCAGCATGAAGGATAGCAAGTTCCCAAAAAGGATATCTCATTCACAGCAACACTTTGTGACAAAATGTCACTTGAATATGCTAACAATTGGACATATTTAGGGTCTATTACATCCTGCGGTCACGGTCTCCACTTTATAACACCCCGCTACCCCTTAATTAATTCACCCTTTATTAACCTAACACTACCTAACTTAAGTCCAAATTGTTAGCCCTAATTAAAACAATACACTATTAAAAATTGGCCATTAAAACAAATACTGTGATCGTCTAGTAAGTGGAAGGACCCCGTAGTTGTGCGTAGCAATCCAGATTCTTTTTACCTTCAGGAACTTGCTATTAGGGTTAAATTTAAGTTGATAAAACTAAGGCAGTAATATATTCACTTGAGGTATAATAAGCAGAGTGAACGACATTTGTGAAAGAATTTAGTGCGTTGAGATAAGAGTGTGAGAGATAGGTAAAATTGTGTAAGGAATATAAATACAGGAAATATATTAAAAATAAATACAAGACATTATTTAAAATGGGGTTAATTGTTTCCGACCCACGAGTCCCTTATACGTAGGAATAATAGGTGTATAATATAATATAGCCTATTATAAGGACCTCGCTCGAGCATATGTACAAACTAGGTTGCTGGTTCAATTTATGCTTTATCAAACATTGAACAAATGGGATCCTTAGAACAAAAGTAAACTGATGTAAAGTGTCTTTGCTCTACTTAAAAATGTACTACCATAATAGTAGATATCAAATATTTAATCAAGGATCCTTTAATCCCGGTATAATTTTATATGTTTTGGGATGTTTCTGCAACCAAGTCCTCTAACGTCAGGATAGAAACTGCTCTGCCTACCCCTGGTCTATCAAGGAAATAGAATATCTATTTTGATACCCTTTATTGGGCCTATTCATTGACCTTCTTTTGATACTAAGACAAATACTTCATTGATCTAGCCTTTCGAACGACAAAAACCCCAGACTCACACGCCATCCCATATATATATTTTGGTTCGGCCATAGCCATCGAAGGTTGTCCAAGATCACAAAATATAAATTCTATATGCGTGCAATTTCCCACGTTCCGAGTATAGTGGTCCATTGCTTGACATCGTGTTTCACTAGTCAATGCTAGAATTGTTTGGTCTCCCAGACAACGTTATCGTTAACCATATTATGAAATGGAATGATGATTCCAAAGTCTGCCAATCTCGAGGCCAGTGTCAATGATTCAACTTTTGTGAACAATCTTATTTTTATATCAATGATTCTCCTTGATAGCGACAGGATCCTAACATCCATAGATGTCCTATGCCTCCCTAGTATTTAGTATTAGTATTAATTCCCACAAGTTATCCTTTAACTCTAATAAAGTTTACATGTTATGAACAATAAATAAAGTTATTAATCCTACTTCATTGATATAGCAAAATTATCTTACTTAAGGATGAGACAATAGTATGAAAATCCTTCTAATCACCCAAAGAGATTCTAGCTAATAGAATGTGTATGTACATAAAGTAAATATGTGTAATATTTTATGTATCTATTTTGTTACATATAGTAGTCATATTAGAGATACTCAGATCCGAATTTTAATTAATAATATTCCAAATTAACTGTTAGTGTTAATTGTATGTAATAAATAAATTGAAATTCGAACGACTTTAAATAATTACCACATAAATATAACATTCATGAATATCTTGTTCATATGAAATGAATAAGTACCACTATTTAAAATTATCACCTTCAGAAAATAGCACTAATCTAAAATTACAAATATAAACACATTCAAAATAAACAATTTGGACACTTACTTGTAGTCTTCAAGTCTACTTTACCAAGATACCTTCTCGCCAGTCTCCAACCTCTCAATCTTGTATCTCAAATCCGCTTCCTACTTAAACTCTGATGTGTTCCTTCAACGATTCCTAGTCGAATGCCTACCTAACCCTCAGATGTGAACACCTCAACGTTCCCTCGCCGAATGCCCTCTCTGACGCTGCGCTCTGAGTTTTATTGTCCCGATTTTAACGCATGCGCTGTGTTGTTTTATGGCAAATAATGTCTGATTTCGCCAGTTGTGCCTAAAACGCCTATTGTGCCGGTTTTGCCTATTGTGCCTAATTGGGTAGCAATAAATTGAATTTCTGAGGTAACGAGCTTGGGTATTGAAATTGATTTGATAACAGCGATATATTATGCACCTAATTTGCGCAGGCCGTTGCTTCGTTTTAAAGACTGTGCAAAGAGGGACATGATTGCATTTCATATTGACCACCAACACTGGGAGAGGGTCGCAGTCTCGCAGAGCAAGCAACGGAGTGGCGCAAATGCGTTTATGAAGGGTCGCAGAATTTGTGATGAGACATGGTTTGCTGCACTTGCTGATAAGAGACAGAAACGACGCCAAGGTGTTTCAGCGCCGATCTTCAAACTTCTCTTGTCAGTCCTGCGGTAGACTATGTCGGTCTCGCATCGGTCTACTAAATCACCATAAACCGTCTGCAATAGACGATAAGGCCAATGATGATGAATTTGCGCAATATTACTCAATACTCTATGTAGGGGACACATCTAGCACTTTACTAAGGGCCCGCTTCGTGCTGTGAAACATGAAAATCGAAGTGTTGTGTGTTGCATTAGGCCTCTGTAAACAAACATCTATAATACTTCAATAGTTGTAAAAGACTGAATATTACAAGTAAAAATATTATACTTAATCAAATAATCCATGGAGATGTAAAGCGTCTCCAAGAGTCAAATTTTATAAAATTAAAATATTTAAAAGTAAAAACCTTTGTCAAATAATACAAAAAAAAAATACAGAAAATGAACAGCTAAATTACACATTTTAAGAGATGTACAAGTCTCTAGTTGTCAATCATTAAAGAACAAATCAAGTTTACAAATAAGGGCCAATCAAGGATACAAATTAAGTTTAAAAATATAATCAAAATCTCAGAGATGTATAAGGTCTCTAAGTGTCCAAAAAACTAACATTAACTTAATCAAACTCAAAAAAAATCAACCATCTTGATACATCAATATCGTAACGAAAACTTCTCAAAAAAGTGTTTCGAGAATAAGGGCCAGTTGCATCAACCACATTTGACAGACACATCATCGTCACGGTCACGCAGTAGATGACTATGGAACTCCCATCAAAGACATTTCACATAAGTTCCGAAAAACTCATTGGTACGAGCCGGGGTTTGAACCCTCGACCTCCGAATTGAAAGTCGCGCGCTCTTACCGCTGTTAGCGCTTATATAGTACAGGTTATATCATACTTTACTTAAATAAATGATATTGATATGTGATACTAGTACTGCACTTTAGCATCAGAACATCACAGAAATGCTCCCTATTTGAGGACTACCTAATGTACCTATCAATTAAGGATTCCGTGAAATTAATACAATAAGTGGCTTAAATTTACTGCAGTGAAAATTCAGTAAATTATCTGTTTTTCAATAGATAACTTGCACTGCAGCGGTAATAAATTTCTCAGAAAATTAACAAAATGGTTCTATGAATGTGACCTTTATAAGCCAATGTCATTTTAATGTCTAAATTTACTTTCAAATTTACATTCAATTTTAGTTTTAAATTTACTTTTAGATACAAGAAAATTATTACCTAACTACCTAAAAATCTACTTCGAAAATTGTAATGTAACATAGTTGAGAATAGCATGTACCTACTTATTTTATATAAGATCTTAATTGTCACAACAATGTTAAAATTAAAATAATTTAATATTATTTTTAATGTTGCAGTATTTTTTTAATTTAAGCTGAAGATAAAGCCTGTATGAAAGAGCGAATACCTCCTAATACAAGTTTTAAACTTAAAAGGAGGATTCGGCCCCTATCGCATGTCTACTTTGCTGAAAATAAATAATTTTGAATTTTTTTTTTAATGTCTTTAACGAAGAAAATTGATCCACTTGAAACCAGATACTTTTCTCGCTAATATTTATTTTGTATAATTTTTGCAAATCAAGTTATTTTTCTTGTTTTAGTTTGTTTAGCTCAAGAAAACCCCCTGGGAACTTCTTTACTACCCTTTTTTATCTAAAAACTTCAACCTCAGCTAAATATGATTTTTTAATTCCAGCCAAAGTATAAGCACTATGAAGTTACTCGAAAGCTTAATTTTGTTTTTGTTTCCCGTACATCGCAAGCGAAACATCGGACGAGCGCCAACTTTGCACAACAAAAATGAACTAAAGTCTCTAGAGTGTTCACCAAGCTAGTGATCTGGCGACTTTCTGCGAGGTACCTATTTTAGTTATCACTAGCGATTCGACCCGGCTTGGTACGGGGAATAAGGGAAAAAATGGGAATATTGGCAACGAGGGTGACGGAGTGGCGCTGATTGTCATAAATACGCGCCATCTTATGGGCATGTCCAACATTAATGCTACGGCGGCCATTTGAACTAATTTGACACCATACAATCCATACTAATATTATAACTGGGAAAGTGTGTGTGTCTGTTTGTTTGCCCGTCTTTCACGGCAAAACGGTGCGACGAATTGACTGTGATTTTTTAAGTGGAGATAGTTGAAGGGATGGAGAGTGACATAGGCTACTTTTTGTCTCTTTCTAACGCGAGCGAAGCCGCGGGCAAAAGCTAGTTTAATATAGCCGACAAAATGAATGCAGCACCAGTCGTGCATGTACAATAGAATAGGGACCATATAATATTACTCAAATTATTTAGACTTTATGGGATAAATAGGTATAGAATGACTAAACACAATGTAATATTGTTAATGAATAAATAACTGTGAACTGTGTGAACTGTGAATTATTTGAATTATTTCTAAAATTATTTTGCCTTTTAAGGGTTTTTACCATCTAACAACTCACAGGTCGTAGCTTAAATTTCTGAGTAAAAGTCTTTCATCTGACGTTACATGCTTTAGTTTAGAAAACATACACGTAAGTAATTAACGTCCTGCATGAAGAAAAATTTCTAAGGGAAATTGTTGTTTCCAATGTATGTAAATGAAACCTTTCCCCGAAACGTCCTGACAGTTTAATTTAGACTGGCATCCTCTTTAATTGTTTCCCTTCTGAAATATAGACAACGTAAATTCAGCCTGGGTTCATTTGGAGACGCGTTTGTTCAGTTGAATTGGGGAAAATTAAAATAGTTGACGTTTTTGTATTTTAATATTGTCTACGGTTACCGCGATAGTTACTCAAGAAATAAAACTATGGAAACGGATTACATCGCGTATAATGAATTTGACCACGAATGCTGTAAATTGTCATTTCGACTAGGCCGGCAGGTGGGCTAATAATACAATAAGGTAAGACGTAGTTTAAAATTTAAAAGTGGTAAATGTCTGCCTTGGGTGAGACTTGAACTCACGGCCTCTGGGTCTCTGGATGGATGAGTTCAAGTCTCACCCAAGGCAGACATTTTCCACTTTTAAATTTTATTCTATGCCTAACGGCATCGATTGCAGACGTTTCTGCTAATCAGAAGTTAAAAATAAATACGTAGTTTATTTGTATCCAGCGAGGGAATCAAAGCAAAAGCAACAGTATGATTATGGTTTGAGCAACTATTATTGTGTATAGAGACCCATGCTTTCGTTTTAGCAGTTATTTTATATGTACATAGTGAATTTATTTCTGTTTTTTGTTAATGGGTCAATTGCCTGAAATTTTATTTGGCTATTGTACATAATAAATACATCTTCCAGTGTAATACTTCATACTTGTACCAGGGTGCGTAGCCAAATTGTTAATCCGTAGCGAACGAAGCTCTCTCATCTATCTACGGTGCTAGAACGAACTTCAAACTAACTAGCCCAGAAAATTCACACAATCTATCTTTTTGTACTCGTACCCATTGTGCGAGGCACGACACGCACTTCGCCAGTTTTTTTGTTGTTTTCTGAACGTTTTGTTCCATAAAAGCTGAAACAAACTTTATTTGGCTAGCTTACTAATGGATCAACGAATTTTTGGCAAACTATAACGTTTCGCAATTGTTTCATTTGGCATTTCTACAAGTAGGTACATATTTTCAGAAACTGAAATAAATCACGTTGTCTACATTCTATTATGCCCCCCCCCCCCCCACATCTAGCGTCTCGTGAGCGTAGCCTCGGGCCAACCACATGCCAAAGCCTGACCTGCCCGGCGCGACGTCGACGCAGTGTGATTGACGCTAGATGTCGCTACAAATAACTCTCATTTACTGATGTATGGAGTTACAACTCTTTCCTTTACTTATTCCTCTATGGTTGCAATGCAAGAATCACTCCTACACCTAGCAGCCGTCACACGAAGTCATTAAATTCTTAGGTAAGAAAAGAAAATACCTAAAGCATGTGTAGTGTCAGTAGGTGAATTTAAATTACATATTTTTCTAGCAATACAAGCTTGTTTACATATGTACAGTGTATCTTAACTTACCTTACGTTTACATTTCTATTTTTAAATAACTAGATCCCACACATTTTCATGTAAAATGTTGCCAAGACTCTCTGCAGAGATCTCTCGATTTATTTATTTATTGTTATTATCAGTTACAGTATAGTACTCATAATTAAAACATATCTCTGCAAAACTGCACCTACAGTTAGTCTGCAGGTATGGTCTCTACTCTATAAACCCCAACTTCATAAAATCTACTACACGAAATCAGGGTTTTTTAGATGTCAATAAAATCTAAGGTATAAAAGCTATGCAATCGAAACTTTGTATGTTTAATAAGGTTGGTTATGACATCATATCCTGAAAATTTTGTTTGTCTAGTCTAGACATAACCCAGACCCGTTGTGAGGGCTTAAAAAAAACGACGAATGACTTCGAGAAAACGTAGGTAGTGCCCTAGCGCTTCGCTTGGCTCGTCTTGGCTGCGGCACTACCGTGCAGATATGTGTATTCCAATTCAGACATGCTAGGTAATACAAGCGACATTTCATGGACTTACGGTTTACAGTTTACACGTGCCAAACGCTCTAACAACAAATGTAGACGGTTACGTAATCTATCACATAGGGTTCGATACTAAATTATAATCAACATCTTCGGATAACGCGATATGAAATGACATGAAAGAAAAGTATGGAAACGAATTAATTCGCGGAAAATGATCGATCGACATGATGAATGACTCCCAGGAAATAATTATGTCTGTGGGCATTTTCAGAATATGGATCCCCCCGATTAGCGTCGGTTGTTAACAAAAATTAACTAGATTTTTTTTATGGGATAGGAGGCAAACGAGCAGACATGTCGCCTGATGGTAAGCGATCACTGCCGCCCATGTCAGTTTTGTGACGACAATTAAGCATAAAATCTAAATTAAATAAACTAATCTTATTTAAATTTACTTTTTTTACATTTTGAATGTAGATTATTGTTTAAAGTTTATGTATGTAACACAAAAACAATATTTTTATTGAAATTTCATACTTAATTATCGTCGCAAAACTGACAGTGAGTTAATTTTTGTTAACAACTTAGTCTAATTTGAGGAGGGGGGGTCCGAAATTCTGAAAATGCCCCTGTGCGGTGTTACATTAGAAATATTAAGCAACGTAGGTATTGCAGTTTCATTGCAATCAACTCCAAATACCTCCCACTCATTCATTAGAAGTTCCAAAACCTCAGTCCTCCAACTCTAAACTAATTTTCTAACACTTTCCTAATGATACTTCTAATGACTGATAATTAAAGCCCAGGAAAATCCCCGAACTATGCGAATTAGGTAACACATTGTTCCACGCAAGTATGCAGAGATTCCAACGTCAATTAATAGCTAAACTTGAAGCTATTAGCCCGATCAGGTGCGGGGGAGACCGTGGGTTGATTTAAAAAGTTCTGCTCCTGTGGTTTACAGATAAGCCTGTAAAACAAAAGCGAATTCACTTCGTGCACGATTGTTGCTACATTATTTTGTAATTTGTAGGCTTCTGTTTTAAATGTCATACATACATACCTACATTCATAGAGTATATTGAATAGTATGGTATAGAGTTATCAGTCAAGATTTTCGAATGCAGCGCCATCTATTATTAAGTTACGACAACTTTTCATGTGACTTTCCATTCTGGAAGGTTCCTTATAGCACATAAAACATTTGGACCCTTTAGACATGGACCGCCACATATTTATGGCGGTATTTTAAACAGGTTTGACATTTTCATTGGGAATTTGAGCAAGAAACACCAACTTATTTTCCTTTCTCCAAAATTTGCTGTAAAATTTACAATGTAATTACATATGATTAACCATAAAATATCGTTCGCTAGTTTGTCGGTGGTATAGCGACATCTAGCGAAATATTTGGACATCAAAAAATACTTATACATTTTTTATCAGAACAAGTCATTACCCAGTTTGCGGGGGTAACAGTGACATCTAGCGAACAACTTGCACTACGGAATATAATTGTTTTTCACGACCTCTATCGTTAATTTTCCTAAACATATCCTAAGCACATCGGATTTACTATTTCCTTTGACTGAAAACACCGTGCCTACATTCATTGCAAATTGTTAAATGCTTTGTGTCAAATTGATTCTAACAGCTATCGCTTGCTAATATTTGGCATTCCATAGGATTACGTGTATTTGAAACGATCAGCACCACTCCGTCACGCAAGTCTTTGTTAATAAAGCTCGTTTTTATGCGATCAAAAGAATGTAGGGAAAATGACAACGCATGTTTTTCATCATAGTCCGCACGCTTCATGAGCATAATCATCATCATTATCATCATCATCATCATCATCATCATCATCATCATCATCATCATCATCATCATCATCATCATCATCATCATCATCATCATCATCATCATCCTGTCCCGGCCTCAGCGACTGGGTTTTGGCTTATTATTGAAAGCGACGGTCTTGAGCTCTCAGGTGGCTGACGTAGCCTATTTTTGTAGTGAATATACGACCACACTCACTCACTGCATGTCAGCACCCCTCCGATGAAATTATAGTTGATGGCTGCAGGTGGTCGGGCCTTTATCTCGTCGCGCTTGGCGTCAAGTTCCACTCGTCTCTGTTTTTCGAAGGCTTGCACTTTTGTTTTCACTGTATGCCTCCACTTCGGCGGATCTTGTGCCGAAGTCTCCCAGTGCGATGGTTCAATGTCACACAATGAGCATAATATTTAAGAAACAACCCAATCTATAACAAAATGTTGCGCGCATGAGGAAAATCCATAATGAGGCCTAATTTGAAGAAAGAAGCCGCGGATAGTTCGTTAATGAGCTTATCCTTACGATGCACCGTAGCTCGTGTTTCCCGCTTTGTAAAAAAATCCTCCGTAGAGGCACAGTATAATAGTAAGGCGGCGGAATTGAAAAAAGTCGTCTAGTTTTGAAGTTGATGTGACTGGAGAGTATACTGCCGACAAGTGGTATGGTTGTGATCGGTAGACTTTACTGAGTACGAAATAATGACTTGTCGCATTCTCAGACTGTGGGGGGGTTAACTATGACGTCACAAAGATCGCGGTCCCGGGTTTCAATTTTTTGCCAATTTGTCTAGAACCCCTTATCCAATTTTGAAAAATGAGGTGTCGATTGAAAGCGTATAACATGCTGATTAAGATTTCTTATATGTGAAAAGTATAGTTGTGTTAGTTATTTTTTAATTAACAATAATGCAAAAAATACTTTTTTTTTACTCTCTTTTTTGATTTTTGTGACTCAAAAAGGCAATGAAAACGGCCACTTAGCTAAAAAATATGTTATATAAATCATTTAACTACATTATTAAGCTATCTGTTGCTTTTTAAATTTCTACGATCGGATAATAAATAAGCAAACTACAACCACATACCTGTAGGCGGGGAGTACAGCTTGACACGCGTTCCCATACATTCGGCGTCTATCAAATTACACCTCGCGCAAAATTCGTTTCAAGCAGATATACCTCTAATCTTATTCATCGTAACCTATCAATATTGGTATCATTTGAAAGTACAATTAAAGTACTTTAAGAAACAATCTCAATCATTTTCTTAAAATCAATAATCGCCAGTCTGCGGTGGTTACAAAGGAAAAAAGTGGGTATGCAATTTGACTGGTTTCCTAGGTTTGATACCCTAGACGAGTTTAAAAGGGGAGGTAAAGGTGACATGGGTTGTTCTCTGGCCTAAAAGCTATACAGAGGGTCAGGGGAGAAAAAAACTAGGGTTTAAGTTTAGTTTTAAGTTATTTTTTCTTTTATTTGTTGATTTTATTGTGTTAATTTTTTTTGTAATTTTATCAAGGATACACGTTGGTTTCTTTTGCTGAAAATTCCCTTTTTTATGAGAAATATTATAAATTTCATGGCATTTTCCGATAGAGACTAAAATTAACTTTCAAATAAGGCCACATAGTCATACTGATACATAGTCATACCCTTAATATTATATAAGTAAAAGTATGACTATGTGGCCTACTGATACATAGCCATACCCTTAATATTATATAAGTAAAAGTATGACTATTTGGCCTTATTTGAAAGTTAATTTTAGTCTCTATCGGAAAATGCCATACAATTCATAACATTTCTCATAAAAAAGGGAACTTTTAGCAAAAGAAACCAACGTGTATCCTTGATAAAATTACAAAAAAAATTAAACACAATAAAATCAACAAATAAAGGAAAAATAACTTAAAACTAAACTTAAACCCTAGTTTTTTTCTCCCTGACCCTCTGTGTAGCTTTTAGGCCAGAGAAAAACCCATATGTCACCTTTACCTCCCCTTTTAAACTCGTCTAGGGTATCAAACCTAGGAAACCAGTCAAATTGCATACCCACTTTTTCCTTTGTAACCACCGCAGACTGGCGATTATTGATTTTAAGAAAATGATTGACATTGTTTCTTAAAGTACTTTAATTGTCCTTTCAAATGATACCAATATTGATAGGTTACGATGAATAAGATTAGAGGTATATCTGCTTGAAACGAATTTTGCGCGAGGTGTAATTTGATAGACGCCGAATGTATGGGAACGCGTGTCAAGCGGTACTCCCCGCCTACAGGTATGTGGTTGTAGTTTGCTTATTTATTATCCGATCGTAGAAATTTAAAAAGCAACAGATAGCTTAATAATGTAGTTAAATGATTTATATAACATATTTTTTAGCTAAGTGGCCGTTTTCATTGCCTTTTTGAGTCACAAAAATCAAAAAAGAGAGTAAAAAAAAAAGTATTTTTTGCATTATTGTTAATTAAAAAATAACTAACAAAACTATACTTTTCACATATAAGAAATCTTAATCAGCATGTTATACGCTTTCAATTGACACCTCATTTTTCAAAATTGGATAAGGGGTTCTAGACAAATTGGCAAAAAAATGAAACCCGGGACCGCGATCTTTGTGACGTCATAGTTAACCCCCCCACAGTCTGAGAATGCGACAAGTCATTATTTCGTACTCAGTAAAGTCTACCGATCACAACGATACCACTTGTCAGCAGTATACTCTCCAGTCACATCAACTTTTTCCGAGACCCTCTCGCCGCTCTACTATAAGGACGACTCACAGTAGCTACTCTCCGGGAGCGGCGACGCGAAAGGTACCTACTGCGTTCGTCAGCACGTGGTTGAACAAAATTACTATAAATTAGAGATGGGCCGAATATTCGGTAAATATTCGGTATTCGGCATATTCGGCAAGTTTTTAATTATTCGTATTCGGCCGAATTATTCGGTTGCTTTGCCGAATATTTACCGAATAAACAAAGTAAATAATTAATGAAGATCTTACGTATTCCATTGGATAATAAGCTCCTATTTTAGTAATTTTTTAAGGAACTGCTAAAAAAGAGAAACCTATGCATCAAAATATAAATACAATTGTTTTTAAAAAAAGTAAATAAAAAACCGTAGCTTAAGAGTTGAGAAGAATTCAGAGTTGTTGTCAGAGTTTTAGGTATCCACTAAATCATAAAAACATAGTTGTAGTGACATATGTAACGATTATCAATAATTTAATAGTTTTAATTAATCCCCTTAAAAATTATGGCGTAACCGAATATTCGGCCGAATGTTCGGTTCGGTAAGAGCTGAACCGAATGTTCGGCCGAATATTCGTATTCGGCAAAGTCCATATTCGGCCCATCTCTACTATATGTAAATGTTACTCGACATCGTTCAAAGTAAGATGTTATTATTTAATACTATTAACTATAAGTATTTATAAGTATTAGTATAATAATACCACGTTATATCAATCAGAAAACACACAAAATATAATTATGCATATTATCCACGTTTATTCAAATCCGCTTGCATGTGTTGCGTACGTACAGGACGCGCTTGTGGGCAACTGTGCACCCCGCGCGGCGTACTTTTGTTAGAAGAGTTATTACTGGTTTTTCCTGTGGTAGAGGTGTGATTAGGTTTGCCAGATCAAATGACTCCGATATCGGGACAAAAGTTCTTTTTCTGGATTTTAGCACTTATGTTGAGAGTAAAATAAAATCAAACTAATTAATCAACTCGAAACCGTTTACTACAGTACACACGTATACTGTGATACAAGTGCAAAAAAGAGGAAGTTTGAAACGAGTAGCGGTAAATTAAAACACGACCGAAGGGAATATTTTACTTGTAAATCGACACGAGTTACGAATTTCCTTTTCGCACGTGTATCGTACGACGTTTTTCAGTACAGAATTACAGATGACCCTCCGAAGTTTCGATCTGTCCAGAAATGATCACTTCTTGCAGTAGTGCGTAAAAAATCACCAAATTCGTAACTCGTGTCGATTTAAAACACTTCCTTCGGTCGTGTTTTAATTTATCGCCACTCGTTTTAAACTTCCTTTTTTACGAACTTGTATCGTAATGTACTATTTCAGTACCTATATTTCAAACAACGTAATGTGTAGCTGTAATACGTATTACGTGTCACTTTTTTTTTTGTCTTGTCCGATCGTCGCGTCTTTGCAGTCTCGCTTGTCGTTTTTAACCCCCGCCGCAAAAAAACGCCGGGGTGTTAGTTATAAGTTTGACGTGTCCGTCTGTCTGTTTGTTTGTCTGTCTGTGTGTGTGTCTGTCTGTGTGTGTATGTCTGTCTGTGGCATTGTAGCTCCCGGACGTATGAATCGATTTAGATTTTTTTTGTTTGAAAGCTTGAATTGGTCGGGAGTGTTCTTAACCATGTGATGGAAATGGGAAACTTTTAGGGTTCCGTAGTCAACTAGGAACCCTTATAGTTTCGCCATGTCTGTCTGTCCATCTGTCCGTCCGTTCGTCCGTCCGTCCGTCCGTCCGTCCGTCCGTCCGTCCGTCCGTCCGCGGATAATCTCAGTAACCGTTAGCACTAGAAAGCTGAAATTTGGTACCAATATGTATATCAATCACGCCGACAAAGTGCAAAAATAAAAAATGGAAAAAAATGTTTTATTAGGGTACCCCCCCCCCCCTACATGTAAAGTGGGGTCTGATATTTTTTTCATTCCAACTCCAACGTCTGATATATTGTTGGATAGGTATTTAAAAATGAATAAGGGTTTACTAAGATGGTTTTTTGATAATATTAATATTTTCGGAAAAAATCGCTCCCAAAGGAAAAAAAAGTTTTGAACCATATGTTTAAAAAATATGAAAAAAATTACGAAAGTAGAACTTTATAAAGACTTTCTAGGAAAATTGTTTTGAACTTGATAGGTTTAGTAGTTTTTGAGAAAACTACGGAACCCTACACTGAGCGTGGCCCGACACGCTCTTGGCCGGTTTTTTTTCAAAATTTAAATTTTTTGTTTAGTTTATTGCAAAGTCGTTTATCGGATTCACTGTACCGGGAGTCGCGAAGACGTGCAAAAAATCGAGTATTCTGCCAAATCCCGACCACCAGACAACCCTAGGTGTGATTGGAGGTGAATTGAATACAGCGTAATTTTCTTGTAATTGTTATTACTTGAGTTACGGATCTCATCTATGTAATTACGTAGGTATATAAATATATGTACAAGGTGTAACAAAAATGGGGATCCGTTTAAGGGCAGATTCGTTATCGTGCCTTGTATAGGAAAAGGTACGTAGAAAAAACTTTTACGCTATAAATAGCTATTTGTTTTACAAGGGGGCAAAGTCTTCTTGTGCGTCGGGGGGATGGCTAATTCAATTTGAGTAAGATAACTTACCTTCATATTTAAAAAAATGCAACATTTTAAAATCGCATCAATTCTGCTGATTATACGCACTTACACGCTACGTACTATACACGTGCCGTAAACGACCTTCATGCCCATTTTTTATTACTTTCTTATTGAAAAGTCTCGATTATGACACACTGCGTCGCAAAACTGCCATAACGGCAATGGCATTGCGTAATGCATTTTGTTACGCAGTTTTATCGGCTGTGACGATGCGTTTCAATTTGTTAGTGTAGCTTTATGAGTGAATTTTAAATTTTTTTCATCACACTTTCTCGGTAACGCCGCGGCTTGCGTGGGCGACGGTCGCGCGATGGTCGCGCAACGGCGATGCGACGCATACGAAATCAAACCGATATAATACGAAACCAAATGCGATGAGACGCGACAGCGACGGTCGCGCGACCGTCGCCCACGCAAGACACGGCGTTAGTGTGTAATGGCACGCAGGACGCAGGAGTAGCGGTTATAGAAAAGGCTTTTCCCGAGGGAGATGTAATTTCTAGTACTATAATTTTTTTTGTGTGACAAAAACATCATCGTAAGTCGAGGCGCAAGAATATTGCAAACTCGAATCTTTAAATCGCCCCGGCAGCCGCGATTAAACAATGCTTACTTCTCGTTTGCAATATTTAACTTACGTTCCATGTCGCACAATGTACGATTGAAACATTTTTTGTCATTAGACTCGTCATCAACTAATTTTAAAGCTCGGCCACACATGCGCGTTTTGAGAGCGCATGCGCTGCGCGCACATTCCGCTCCGCTAACGCTACGCTATCAAAACGCTTTTTGTGTGGCGGAGGCTTAAAGCATCGAATTTGTAGGCTCTCGCTGGAGCGACTGTGAAAATCAAAGCGGCGGTGCGCTGACAATCAAATTGTATAATAAAATCTGAACTTCTTTTTACAGAATAAAAGGTGACCTTGCATACTCGTACAATATGTAGAATGCAGTGTACTTTCATGAATTAGAATTAGATTTAAATTGTGGATTTATATTATGCATTGGATATCAATTCAGAGTAAAATTGCATTCGAGTTTTATTTCGCCAATTCTATTCTACGCACACTTCTTAGATTCAGCGAAATCGTCTAAATTTAACGTATAAGATCAAGTAAAAAAAACTAACTATAAAATCAAGTAGACTATTTTAGTGGTATGTAAATCATCGGGCATGCTCTTCTACGTAACTCGAGAGCTGATCCGAGCATTGCAATATTTGCAATGGTAAAATAAAATGGTACTTACCTAATACTTTTGACGACCGGTCTGGTGACGACCGGTCTGGCGTAGTCGGTAGTGACCCTGCCTGCTGCGCCGCGGTCCCGGGTTCGAATCCCGGTAAGGGCATTTATTTATATGATGAGCACAGATATTTGTTCCTGAGTCATGGATGTTTTCTATGTATATAAACTATATAAGTATTTATATATTATAATTATATATCGTTGTCTGAGTACCCACAACACAAGCCTTCTTGAGCTTACCGTGGGCCTCAGCCAATCTGTGTAAGAATGTCCTATAATATTGTCCTATAATATACTATCTATTACTACTTTTATGCTGAATATCTGGAGTGTAACCAACTAATAAACAGTCAGGCATGTATGTAGGTATATACGTTTCTTAATATCGAGTTCTTCATTTTTTGTGGAATCTAAACAAAAAAAAAACGAAATTTGAACTTTCTTCGATATTTTTTTTTCTGGGCATATCGAAGAAAGTTCAAATTTCGTTTTTTTTTTTAATTACTAAACTGTAAAGTTTTGGGAGCTGAAATTTGGCATACTCGATACTAATACAAAGACGAATCAATAAAAAAAAATTCAAGCCAAAACTCGCTGGTTCACTTAGCTTATCCTGGCATGGCCTTTAAATAAATAAGAAAACTTTTCGTAAATTGACCTCTAGACTTGGCAAAGTTTCTCTTTCAAAGTATCAAAGCGTTCATGCCATCCCGAATTTGCGAAAATGATATTTTGAACAATAAAGGGCCGACCACACCGCAGTTAAAAAAAAGTGACGATACGGGAGATATCAGTAGGTACTTATCACAGTGACACATCGTAAGCGTACCTACCGTTTATGACGCGTGCTCCACAGGGTGGCTAGCCGAATGGCACAATCGCTCACGAAACGCTCACGAAACGAAGCGCTAGTAGCTTGTACATATTTGAACTATGTAAATTTTTAAGAAAGTATAACCAGTTTTTCCCAGCAGCAAAAAATCCTTCAAATATTAACTTACGTCCTAGAGATAAAATTCCATTACCGCCATCTAAGTTAAAAATGCATGCCTCTAGTCCACACTTAATGTGTATAAAGGTGTACAACAAACTCCCAAAGTCTATAAGAGACGAAGAGGCCAATACACTATTTAATAAAAAAATTAAAAAATATTTAATAGATAACTGTTTTTATACCCTGAAAGAATTTTTTGATAGTTGATGTGGTAATAATAGTATATTTAAGTGTTTATATAGTTGTGATACTGTAATTTTAATAATATTTGTTACGGTTTTAAAATTTTGTGTATATATGAATGTCTTGTATATTAGTCATAGAAATTTATTAACATCTTAAGTCATAGCATAAGTTAGATATAAGTTAAAATTGCAGTGCCCTACAGGGTTTCGTAGCAGACCAAATATAATGTACCACCTGTATCTATCTCTATCGCGCTTGCGTATTGGCGCGACAGAGCCAGCGGCGTATCGCTTTCGTTTGGCGTCGGAGAAATGCCATTCGGCTACGGGGCCAGTTCGTTTCTCAAAAAAAAAACCGTGACGATGTGGAATTGCGGTGATGCTGGCGGATCGTTATCTTACGTTTTAAGACTATTACGGCGTTTTTTGGGCAGTGGTGTGTCGATACGATGCGTCACTGCGATTCTTTTATTTTTTTCTTTTTAATTGCTAAGTTCGTTACTAAAACTATACAGGGTGGCCCATTCAAATCGGTCAGTATGGGAAAGTCTGAAACTGTAAGACATACGAAGATTTGTTCTTAGGAACCATGTCACCGATTTTGATAAAAAGAAAAACTGCATTCATACAATTAAAAAAAAAAGTGTACCAAGCTGGGGAATCGAACCCGGTTGTTTTGAAAAAATAAACTTACACTATTTCTATTCAGATATCGTTTGTGTAGGTCTTAAGCAGTAAATATCTCTAAGAAACATAATGTCTAAAATGAATAAAATGAATTTTTTTCACATACTTTAATTTATCATAGTAGGTGTTCAAAGTGACCACCGTTACAATATTCAGCAAGTTCACTTCATCTTTACAACAGTGTACAAAAATAGCTATAACACCGTTGAAGACCTAAAAGTAGCCATAGAGTCAACTTTAACGCAGATTCACCACATGAAGATACAAAATGCAATAGTAAGATCGTTACCTAGACGTGTTGAATATTGTTGAAAAAGACGGTGGTCACTTTGAACACCTACTATGATAAAATAAAGTATGTGAAAAAAATGCATTTTATTCATTTTAGACATTATGTTTCTTAGAGATATTTACTGCTTAAGACCTACACAAACGATATCTGAATAGAAATAGTGTAAGTTTATTTTTTCAAAACAACCGGGTTCGATTCCCCAGCTGGGTACACTTTTTTTTTTAATTGTATGAATGCAGTTTTTCTTTTTATCAAAATCGGTGACATGGTTCCTAAGAACAAATCTTCGTATGTCTTATAGTTTCAGACTTTCCCATACTGACCGATTTGAATGGGCCACCCTGTATATAGCTATCCGTGCCGTAATCGGCAACGGCGACCCTAGCTACTTACGTTACGAGCGCGTGCTCGGATATGGCTTGCAAAGACGAACTTGATCTTGAAAACTCTGTCGCACGTGGGGCAGTAAAGTTGACCTTAACCATTGTAGGTGTAATTATAGGTGGGTTTCGGCCGAGATTTCCGTATCTGACGCTTCGTATCAAGCTCAATGAGACGGGCGTCTTCAAAGTCTACTAAAACTAGACTAGAGTTAAACAGATTTCACCAAAGTCTAATAAAAAAAAAAGACAAAGCTTCGTGACAGTTCGTACGGCAGCACGAGAACGCTCGATGATTACCTACAACTAGGTGGTTAAAAGGTTTTGCGGCAGTGTGATCGCACCTTAACACTTTTCCGTTTAAGAAGCAACAATGAGTGCGGACTCTCTTTTGTTCGTCTATCTCGAAACAATAAATTAGGCAAAAAGGTGCGTAATGCCGAATATAATAATAGTAATATAGTATTCAAGTTGAAATGAGGATGCTGCGTGAAATTCTTTGATCCGAAAATAATTTGGGCATATATGATATACAATAATATAGCTCTAGGCAACGTACCGCACGTGCAAAAGTTTGAAAGAAAGTTTTGTAATTTGAGATTAAGATTCACGCTAATTATTTAAGATATCAGCCCCCATAATAGTTTTTTTTTACTACGACAAAATAGGTAAAACATGTTTAACCACAAAATTAAAATTTTGAAAAAACCCCCGACCGCGACATAGGCTAAGAACACTCCCGACTTACTCAGCTTTCAGACAATAAAAACACTTAATCCAAATCGGTTCATCCGTTCGGGATGAATATAAATACTTAATTTTATCTGTGGTAGAACAAGGTGTTTGTTTTAATTGAATACATCACAATACATTTTACTCCTAATATCATATAATTGTCCTACCTACATGCACAATATACGTGACGCACGTCAAAATCGGCTGCCCAGAAAAAAAAAATCGAAGAAAGTTAAAATTTCGTTTTTTTTTTATTACTAAACTATAAAGTTTTGGGAGCTGAAATTTGGCATACTCGATACTAATACAAAGACGAATCAATAAAAAAAATTCAAGCCAAAACTCGCTGGGGGCAGATTCACTTAGCTTATCCTGGCATGGCCTTTGCCCCGTTGTATCTTATCTAAATATATAAAAGAAGAAACTGACTGACTGACTGACTGACATATCAACGCAGAGCCGAAACCGCTGGTCCTAGAGATTCCATATTTGACACGTGGTTTTCTTATAGGGTGTACAGGAGCTAAGAAAGGATTTTTCAAAATTCATCTCCTAAGGGACCGGCCACATCAGAGCGTCGCGTGTCTCGGGGCGCGCAACGGACGTCCGCGCCACGCCACCGTGTAATTCAAAAAACGTCTCCTCAGTACATTTTGTATAGGAAGGACGTAAGACGCGCGCCACGCCGCCGCCACGCCACCTGGGGCGCGTCTTACGTCCTTCCTATAGAAAATGTACTGAGGAGACGTTTTTTGAATTACACTCAGATGGCGTGGCGCGGACCTCCGTTGCGCGCCCCGAGACACGCGACGCTTAAGTGGGAACGCTGGCTAAGGGGGTGAAATTGGGGTCCAAAGTTTGTATGGGAAAATAAGTTTAGATTAGTATGCGGGCGAAGCCGCGGGAAGGAGCTATTTATTTATAATAGTTTACATGCCTTCCAGCAGGGCAACTAAAATGTTTCAGAAGACAAAACATGTAAGGCTTCCTTATTTACGTACAGGCGGAAGAATATCCTATTTATTTTTAACGTTAGCCAGAAAGTGGCAAATTCGTTCATCACAGCACATTTAGATGGAGCGCGAATTCACATATGACTTTCGATATTATTGAGATTACGCACGGAAAGCTACGGAGAGTACCTACTTATTAATCTGTACTTTTTACATAACGAGTTTCGAGATTGTGACATTGATTTAACAAAGGTTTCAGACAAATCGTTTGTCTTGAACGTTATTATTATGCTTATTGAGCAGCAAAGGACCATCCATCATACCGTACCTTTTTCTCTGAAAATGATATCTGACTTTTTATTTCGCGTTCATTATTTTGAAGGAAATCGTTGTCTTCAAGTTGAATATTGCATTATGCGAGGTTTACATGAGATTGGAACTTACCACATACGTTTTATAAAATTGACCAAGATTCTATTACTGCATTCGAAGCAAGGGCCGATGGTAGGAACTAACAGTTAAATAAAATGACGAAAATTTCTGCGTTCTGGTCTTATCCAGAGGTTCTCAAATAGGGGCCTGAAAATGCGGCGAAATGGTTCCAGTAAAGGATGGTACGGCAGTGTTTGCTTCGCGCTCGACTTGGCGGGGGCACTACCGTGCCCACAGATAAAAAATGGTGTAAATCGTTAAATACCTTTCGAATTGATTTTGTCAAGTAATTATATATTACTAAGAAAATAAGAGTCATCTTTATGCCATGTATTCATGTTTCTTATTATTGAGGGTTGTGCCTTCTGCTTCATTTTGCACCACTTTATCTGTTGCTGTTGGTAAAAGATGAGATCAGCATATTAAGAAAAAAAATATCGCGGGACACCTTACACAGAATCAACCTAGCCCCAAACTCGATATTATTAATATTCAAAATTAAAAAAAAAATCAAAATTCTTTATTCATATAAATTGATTAAACTGTATTATATTATATTGACTGCGTCATCAACTTCGTCGTCAAAATAAACTTTTTCCAGATTGCCATCGCATTTCCTTCATTCTGATCAAAATCATCAAGTACTTTGTAATATTGTAACGTACAATTTGTAAGACACCCGCTACGAGAGTCGAGACTTAAGTTCTCGCGGCGTACAATATTCCTCGTGGGGTAGGCGCAGATGCTTTTCATTAACAAGTTTTTTAGAAAAATAAAAAACTTGCACAAGCTTTTATCGCCAACTGTACCTTTCTTTCAACGGTCATCTACTGCTCTCCGAAACGTTTCTAAAAAACCCTTACTCGACGGGGAAACGACGATTCATTCCAGAGTTCCTAATCACCACCTTTCTGCTCCATCATCAGATCAGCTCCATGATACCACAATATTGCATTGTCACGTGATTTACATAATATGCGATATAATATACGATTGAGCTATTTTGCACACATGTTATTTGTGTAAAATAGCTCAATCGGAAACCCGGAAGTGGGTCAAATTTAGCTTCTACGTTTTGACCCAACCTATAACATACTAAAAAGGAAAGTTGAATAAAAGCTTGTAAAAATGTTCTTATTACTCGTCATTCATTTGCTGTTATATCAAAGAAAGCTGAAAACGAGAAATCAATATTGGCTCATGTAAACCCAGCATTATACAGGTACAAGTAGACATGTCGCATCACAGTCTTTTTGCGTAAAAATTGAGTGCTCAGTGGGGAGGCAAATATTATACCACTTTCCTGAAATGTCGAGGTTTCACGTTTACTCAAATTTAACTTATATATGTACAGTATTGCGTACCTATATGTATTTGTATATACCATGATGTTATGTACACAACCCTAATGTGTGTTTATAATCCGTCGTCTGTTTCTGTCAAAAAATTGTCATAAAATAATTTTCTTTTTTGCATCGGCATCGATAACACTTGAGTTGACATTTTAATTAATCACTAGCACTGATGCATTTTCACCCCCGTCAGTATGGATATGACAGATATTGTCGATATTAATAAACTTGAAAGGAAAACGTTTGATTGATCTATCGAATAAAGTAAACATGGACACTTAGCTTATTACGAGAAAGGTCATTCGCAAAATTACCAATTTTAGCCGATATCAATCATTTTCTTTGTGTGAAAATGCAAAAGTTAAGTCACTTGTGACAGGGTATATATCATTGCCGCTATTTTCGTCGGCTACGTTAAATCTCTCGTAGTCTCGAAAAATGTTTTTGTATCGCAATTTCGCTTATGTATTTTGCTTTCGACGCCGTTTGACGAAATTTCACTCGGCACCATTTCGTTTTGCGTTTATTAAGTGCTTGATCGACTTCATCCCGCTTTACTCGAAAATTCTGCGGAGCTCTGCACAGGAAAAATATATGTAGGTAACTCGTTTAATATCTACTATTCTACTCATATTTGGTTTGATATTAAACTAAAACAAATGCCTAATTTTCTTATGATAATGATCCTAAATAAAGTGATAGCTAATTACCAGAGGGCGGAATTACTCATGGCAAAAATCAAACGTCAATAGAGTTGGAACGTAAAATTTTATCGACTATCGATTAAACTGAAATTATCAGTATATATTGTTGAGTTGTTTTCGACGTAAGTAAGACATGGATACTTCTTTATCCATTTGGTGGCTGTTTTTCGTCTTGGATTAACAATTTTTTTCAAACGTGAACTAGTTGCAAAAGGACTAGTGACAGAAATGGTAATTAAATGTCATTTAATTTACTTTTAATCTAATCAAAGAGGTCAAAATCAAATGGTCGACTAGCTAATCAAAGAGGTTAATGTTAAAGTCAGAAATATAAAAGGTGACTGAATTTATCGATAGCTGAATATGTCGATAAAATTTAACATTCCAACTCTATTGACGTTTGATTTTTGCCATGAGCAATTCCGCCCTCTGCTAATTACCTATAACACACTAAAATATTTCAGCTAAAAACCAAGGCTGGAAAAAAGTCAAAGTGCCACGTTGTTTTGGCCGTAAATTTCATTGCTTTAAAGTCTTTAAACTCAAGTATGCGGCCAAACATTTTTGATGAACTAACACATCGTAACCTAGTAACATGCATGATAAACGAATAACCAATGAAATATTACACATCAAGTCACACCGAAGGGAAGGAAGCTTGTAATTAGTTCATAAGCCGGACAAGCTGATGAGCGCGACAGTATTTCGTCCTCCAGACAGACTACCCGTCCTTTTCCAAGAGTATTAATTAGAGCAGGGCGGATAATCTATCTCGGGAACGAGATATAGTCGCGTCCCTCATGTGCTGGTACTATTCCGAGCTGACGTCTCCGGACACGACGACGCATCCAACCAAAACACTGATCGTAAAATCCTCTACTCACGGAAACATGCCGATCCGACTCGACCACTTGGTCAGATTAAAATAAATTATACCTTATTACCTTGGAACAAATAGGCTAAGAAAGTCAGCAAATCTAATAGCATTGATAAATTGGATTAGGTCGATTGAAAATATTAGTCGCGTCTTACGCCTTATTAAGACGTAATGCGCGTCTTATGTTTGCGTTTCGGTTACGTCTTTCCTATACAAAATGTACTATACTGAGGAGACGTTTTTAGGGTTCCGTAACAAATAGGCATAAAAGGAACCCTTATGGTGTGACGTGCGACTCTGTCCGTCTGTCCGTCTGTCACATTTTTAAATTACACTCACGCGACGCGGCGCAGGCGTCCGTTCCACGTATTACTACTTACGTCGCATGTGTGTGGTCCACGCCGTAGATTTCAGAACTTGCATGTTGTCAATATTGCTCCAATTATTTGCTTTACTCGAATAGAGGCCGTGTTGACAGTTTAAAGAGGAACACAGATGCCGTCAACACTCGGGATCCCATCTAAAACAAGGTACTACCTGTTCGGCTGTTACAAAGCCACCGTAGATTAAACTGGGAATAGACGAGCGTCCGTAATTTGAACATCGAATGTGGTTGTGAAGGGTGCATATCGGGTCGCATATATTTTTTTGTAATATCTTCTATGCGCATAACAACTTACGGCATCATCATCAATGTGCATACATATAGGAAATTATATTATTTTTTGTCATACTTCTTTTGCTCTAATAATTAGTGTCATACTTAATAGATGTCATATACTCCTTATTCATACAAACTTAGATTATAATAATCAAATGTCATACTAACTATCAGCACACTTATCAGGTTTGATAATTTGTTTTATACATAACGATTTTTAGCATATTTATTATCAGCCATAATAGTTCACTATAACCCCTTGAAACATTTTAATTTTTTTGTTTTAATTAAGTACAATTTATTACGCATAATATTACTTAAATTATGAATTTTTCTATAATTTTACAATTTGTAAATTGTTTGTTTGGTCACAGTTCTAACCTAACCTAAACCTAATTTAAAAGCGGTTCGTTGTTGTGTAGGGTCGCAGTTCTAACCTAACCTAAACCTACTCTGTATGCCGTTTGTTTCTGTGTGATCACAGTTGTAACCTAACCCAAACTTACTCTGTAAGCCGTTTGTTTCTGTGTGGTCACAGTTCTAACCCAACCTAAACCTACCCTGTAATACATTTGCTTATGTGTAAATCAAAGGTCTAACCTAACCTAAACCTACTCTGTAAACTGTTTGTTTTTGTGTGTGGTCACAGTTCTAACCTAACCTAAACCTACCCTGTAATACGTTTGCTTATGTGTAAATCACAGGTCTAACCTAACCTAAACCTACTCTGTAAACTGTTTGTTTTTGTGTGTGGTCACAGTTCTAACATAACCTAAACCTAATATAAAATCCATTCGTTGTTGTGTAGGTAGCAGTTCTAACCTAACCTAAACCTACTATGTAAGCTGGTCGTTTTTGTGTGTGGTCACAGTTCTAACCTAACCCAAACCTACTCTGTAAGACGTTTGTTTCTGTGTGGTCACAGTTCTAACCTAACCTAAACCTACCCTGTAATACGTTTGCTTCACTGTTTGTTTGTCGATGAAATTGTCGTCGTCGCACCTAACTGGGCTATATCATATGAGATTTGAGTTACTTATTAGTACATTAAATTCGAGCCTAAACAGAGTTATAAATGGAACGTATTATGATTTTTAAATATATCACTTCTTTTTTGTATACAATATTAATACTATGCATAGTAATACGTCGAAATAAAGACAATTATGCTCAGCAAACTTATGACTTAAAATTTAATAAACATAAAAAATATTGCAATAAAAAATAGACTTAACACAGCTATGACGTAAAACAGCTATGTTCAAAAATTATTCTGACTTCCAAGTTTTATGACATACAACGTTATGTAAATAGTGCTCTGACAAGTGAAAATATGACAATAGTTTATAGGCCACCAGAATGTAACCCGGTTGTGAATCATACTTAAGGGCCGGTTCCAACAAATCGTACCGATACCGTCACAGTTTCTGTTTCGTACTACTGCTGATTTCCGTCATAATTATATAGACGGCCAAGCAAATCCTTGTCAACAAAAAAAAGACGCGATATGCAAATGTTAAGGGACGATGAACATTCCCTACACTGAGAGAAATTTGCATTGTGAATTTAACAAGTTAGACTTGTTGCGGGTTCATCTTATCCGTTTGAAACGAAAGTATTTTAGTAAACGGAATAAATCACAATATTGATGGTACAAATCGAATTTGTTCGAACAACAAGGTCAAACTTGTTAAAAAATATCGTCACTACTTTTAAAAAATCTCGTATCTCACGCTGTTCCTCAAAGTAAAAACGCAGTAAGTCTATATGCATTCCATACATACTTACTACAAATTTCTTTTCATTGACAGACGAAGATACAAGTTTTTTTAAAAGTAGTGACGATATATTATTTGATATTTATTTTAAAACATGTGACATATATTATTTTCACACATTAATGTTTTATATACACATAAATTCAAGCCTATATCAAATATGGAATTATTACACACATAAAACTAAACACAATATATATTTGATTGAATCAGCCAAACATAATATGATTAAAACAATACTGTCATGTTGCTTTTATAAAATCGACTTGTTGATTCAAATGACAAGTAACTTCAAGAATGAACTTTAGTTATACTTAACAAAATCTAACTTGTTGTTTGAACCAAAGAGCACGTAGGCGCTATTTTAACCAAAAAACTTGTTGATCGGACATGAAAACTAGTTGTTTTTCTCTCATTTTTTAAATTTGCCGCCTTTTCAGTGACAAGATTTGCTTTTAACCATCTAATTGTATATACACACTGTACGAGTATAATATACGAACTGTATGTTATACAATTCGTCAAGAATGGAACCACTGTCGGTCTTATTGACTCTTAATGTTCGGAAAGTTATATTTACTTAGAATTTTATGATGTACTTAACTAACTTTCCGTTTAAGTCATTCACCTTATATTATCGATATTCGCTAGGTAGAGTGGTTGCCTGGCAACCAAGGTTATTTAAGTTGGTAAAGATGCTATTTATAGTAAAAATGGGCGTTTATAAGAAAAAGGTGCGACCGAAGGGGAAAATCCTTTGCACAATCATTATAACGAGCCATTTTTGCGAATCGAAGGACTTTCGTGCATTGAACTACTAAAAGGCTAATTTTAGATATTCTTAGAAATTAAAATCATTTGTTTTTTTTTATTACAGAGTAGGCGCCATTTAGCAGCGAAATGTGGCATATGCCTATAGTTAATTAAAGTTTGTGATTCAGGCAGTTTTATTTTGCCTCAAATTCTATGTACATATACCTAGATAGAATACCGGATCAAAGTTATAACAATTCACTTACCTACTTATTGTTTTCGCAACAAAGTTTTCTCCTATTCGTAATAAAAAATGATGTACTAAAGTACAGGCGTACTATTAAAGCTCGGTCACACATGCGATTTTTGAGGGATACCCCCATTAGCCAGAATTTCATTTGCCATAATTTTATTTGTCGTCCTATTCAACAACCATAATATTGTTTCTCATAACGTCTTATGCCATAATCATTGTTTACTATATTAATCATGTGCCAGAAACTTTGTTTCCCATAAAGTCAGTTTCCATAATGTAGGTAATTTGTCAGAATCATCGAAATCCGTAATTACTACATTCCATAACATCATTTGTCATCCAAATTAGCTACCAGAAAAGTCAATTTGCGTAATGTCAAATGCGTGATTATCACAGAGACGACATCACTAGAGAATGAAACTGCTATCAGAAAGTAGGTTAGGTTAGAACTGTGACCCCCTGGAAAATGAAACTGCTTGCAAAGTAGGTTAGGTTAGGTTAGAACTGTGACCCCCTGGAAAATGAAACTGCCATCAGAAAGTAGGTTAGGTTAGGTTAGAACTGTGACCCCCACAAAATGAAACTGCTATTAGAAAGTAGGTTAGGTTAGAACTGTGATCCCCACAAAATGAAACTCCTACTGGAAAGTAGGTTAGGTTAAGTTAGAACTGTGACCCCCCAAAATGAAACTGCTTGGAAAGTAGGTTAGGTTAGGTTAGAACTGTGACCCCCTTAAACCGAAACAATTGATAATTCCTTATGGCGTTTGAATATCCCATTAAAAAATATTATTGCACTTAATAATATTGGCAACAATTAATATGGCTATAATTGCTTATTGCGATTGAATATTCTATTAAACCATATTATTGCACTTAATAATATGGCTAACAAATAGTATGGCACTGTATGATTATGGAAGGTAATATTCGGATAAACAACCAGTATGTCATACAATTATTATGGTAAACAAATTATTCGAACAAGTGAAATTCAGGCAAGTTAGATTCGGGCATATGAATATTATGTTAAATTACTGTCGGGCAAACAATAGACAACCGATTTTTGAGAGCGTAGGCGGAGCGTTAGCGGAGCGCAATGATAGCGGTGCGCCGGACGAACGCTGGCGTTGCTCCCAGCGGACGCCGGTGGGAATGGGAACTAACGAGCGCGGATTGCGAGCGGAATGCGCGCGGATTACGAGCGGAACGCCGGCGTTCGTCCGGCGCACCGCTATCATTGCGCTCCGCTAACGCTACGCTATCAAAACGCTGTATGTGTGGCGGAGGCTTTATTAGTCAGAGAAGGCGCACTCTTGGTGTACAGTTGCACACTTATTTAATCCGATTAAGCGCACACTGTTTTGATTACTCTCATTTGATGCAAAAGATACCTGTTTTTATAAATGCACCTCAAAAGTTTGTAACTAGGCCATTTTTTCAAAGTTATCCACCTCACTTTTTTTGGATTTCGAAATTTTTATGTGGTTTCCACTCAGAATTGCGAGCTCTTTTATACTACGTCGATGGCAAACAAGCATACGGCCAACCTATGGACGCCTGCAACTCAAACAGTGTCACATGCGCGTTGCCACCCCATTAGAAACTTGTACATTCCCTCTTGCTGTGTTGCGATCCTAATGGAGAAAAAAATGTCTCAAGGTTTTTTCCCCATTCCGTTACCGTTTTTTCATACATTTTGTATGGCGGTTACGGAATGGAAGATTTGAAAAATGTATGGAAATCTTGGGTCCTTTTTTTTCTCCCATCAGGATCGAAAGACCTCACGATTCTAATATGAATCGCGTAAAAAATACCCATGATACAAAAAAAGTGGGGTGGACAACTTTGAAAAAATGGCTCAACTATCTGTGAACCTTATGTTACAGCTTCCTTTCCAAAAAAACATTTGTTATAAAAAAAAATGAGGCCATGGATAGTGTAACTGTAATCTTCTAAGGCACCTTAGGCACCTATGCTTCTACCATGAGATTTTGACGATTTAGAATACTTTACTCGATTGCGTAAACTTACATACATAAAGCGGTAGGCAGAGCACATGAAAGTGTCACTACTCAAGTTTCAGTGTCACTCTTAGCAATTAATGGGTTGAAAGAAAACGATGTTGTGATATTGCATTAACAGGTTGCCAGCCTCTCGCCTACGCCACAATAGGCTAGTTTCCTATACTTAAAATAAAATATTTTATGCAGTGCACGAAATAAAGCACCACATAATTAGAAGAGAAATAGTTATGTTTAAACATAATTTCTATTTAATAGGTCGAAGAGAGAAATATATAAAGTAAATGAATTGACCGTGACGTCACTCCTCAGTATTTCATAATAATTCCATATTAGGAAATTGTTTTGACAGTTCTTAAAAAGAAGCTGATTTGACTAGTAGGAAACTAGCCTATTGTCCATGTCCCACAGTCGACGTCTACGACTCCCACGAGAAGTATGTCGTTTTTGTAGGTATCTGTTTTGGGGCGCTGTTCACTTTCTCCATACAATCAGTTTTACGTGAAGTTTACGATTTTTTTTTATACTACGTCGGTGGCAAACAAGCATACAGTCCGCCTGATGGAAAGCGGTCACCGTAACCTATGAACGCCTGCAACTCAAGGAGTGTCACGTGCGCGTTGCCAACACATTAGAAGCCCGTACACTCCCTTTTGCTGTGTTAAGTACACAGCAAAAAATAGTGTACAAGTTCCAAGGAGGGTTCCGGTTGCCGACGACTCAAAGGACAATAGACGGAACAAATTAGTTCCGTAGATCCTTCCGTCACCAGCACACTGCACCCTCGTTGAGCTCTGGCAGCCTTACTCACCGACAGGAACACAACACTATGAGTAGGGGGTAACGCTGAAAGTGAACGCAGCCGACGCGCGCGAAGGAGGGTAGATCGCGCGCTGTCTATACAACTTTAACATCCACCCGCCTTCGTCAGTTTTCCGTGATCATGATGCATGCAACTGCGTCGAAATATCGGGAGCTCGACAAAAATCAAAAAGGTAATCACGGTCTATATCCCGGTCAATATAAGTCTAATGAAAATAACCGTGAATCATTCAAAACTCTTACTATGAGTAGGGTTTAGTGCTATTTGGCTGCGGTCTTCTGTAACGCGGAGGTACTTCCCCAGTTGGGCTCTGCTCTAGATTCGAGCGAGATGATATCCGCTGCGCTGTGCCCTACCACACAAAGCGGAATATCATTCGCTATGTCCTACCTCTTACATCCAATATAAGATATCGAGTAACATATACTAAAACGTGATAAAGCCACGGTAGAGGGTCCATCCCCCGCTAGAGTTAGGTAAAGATCGACGCCCCCGATCCGTGCCGGGATCAGGGGGGTTACCATGACGTGCTAAAGCCGTTCAGTTTAGGTTGAGAGAGAGGGACGGAGCTATGTAACTGCTATAGCTGTGTCCTCTTTCTCTCAACCTAAACTGAACGTCTTTAGTACGTCATGGTAACCCCCCAGATATCCTATCGTTTTCTCTTCCATTTGATTTGTTGCTCTGAATGGATTGTGTGTAATGAATGATGCGTGACGCGTGTACTCTCGTATATTATAAATAGGAACGTTATTGGGGAAAATCTTTGAAGTCAGCGTAGCATATTTCGTTGTTAATATAATAGGTGTACCATTTTTTCGTGCACAGTTATATAATTGTAGCTAGAACGAATTGAATACCCCTCAGTGTTCATTGTTTTATTGTTCATGATGTAGACTCTAAGGAGACTTAACCCCTGGTATGCGGCCTGTCAATTTTGATCATTGAAATAGTGACCTTAACCTTTAAAACAATAGATTGAAATTCCCACGCACGGATCCGTGTCTAAGCATACGAAGGGTTAAGTAAGTAAGTACTTATAGGTGCAACGAGTTAGTATTTAATATTTGAGATAACAAATAAATATTAAAGCAAGACACACAGAATCGACTCAGTCCCACGGTAAGCTCAAGGGCCTTTTACCAAAATTTTTAATGGATTACCCACCGTAATAACTTTATTACGACGGGTAATCTATTCAAAATTTTGGTAAAGGAAAAAGTAAGGGAGAAAAAAACAAGTATTTAATTACGCTTTGCTACTCCTTCTAAAACACACATACATACACACATACATATGATAAGAGTTACTCGTTCTGTCGTCTCCACTTCCCCAAGTAATAAAAAAAATGTTTTATTCTGTATCAACAAATGTTTTACAAAGTATCTGCGCTGGTGCCTGTTTTTAAGAGAGGAAACACTTGTAATTTCTAAGTACCTCTAAGTAATTTCTATATGTTGTACCTCTATGGATAAATCTAATTTTGGAATAACGCCATTCTACATAAATGATCCGTCTGCTCGTTACGATAATCGTGTTCATGTCGTTTCACAGTAATTGAAACAGTTAATAGTACATTTCGTTATAAGTGCGAGAAGAATGACATTCTCGCACGTGTGACGAACGACGTTTTTTAATACAGTTGCGAAAAAACACTACTACTTACTTACAACGAAATAAAACAATCCGAACTATCAATTTTCCCATGGACATTGACGGATTATTTGACAATTCAAAGGCGTATTTTTGAAGGTTTTAAACTTGCGTGCATATTTTCGAGTTTGCTATTCATCTAACAATTTATTTCATTGGGTGCCATAAAAACATAAACATTTACGATTTGGGACGATTGTTTAATGTACAACTACATTTTAATTTAATCGATCCATTTATGCCCCGACGTATTGCAAATAACGTAAAATAATTATGACAAATCGCGTAACATTTTGAGGTTTTTTGAACGTGCATTAAGTTAAAACATGGTAGACGCCTCTACTTTGACAGTAGAAGACGCGTTTCGTTCCAATCATGTTCTGTTTACACGACTCATTATGACCGATTTTTCAAAGTATAAACCATTTTATAAATTATGTTTAGTATGACTAAAAGTAAACAATTACATATGAAATATTAACGTTTTAAATATTAATCACTTAATAGTATGTTTATAGTTTTATTCTGTCTTAGTAAACTAGACTAATATGAAAACAGCTCGGTAAGTAGTCGTAAAATGGAACGTATATACTTTTTACGCACTAGTTCGTAAAATACAACTTCTCGCACGCTAAACAGCCAAAAAACGGGCACTTTTTGAGCAACTGTATTAAAAAATTGTTTTCAGTACAGATGGTCGTTTTTTTACGCACTAGTTCGAGAAGTGGTTCATTATATGCCAGGTCGAAACTTCGGAGGCTCATCGTTTTAATTAGGGATGTACCGACTAGTCGCCGACTAGTCGGGAAAGCCGACTATCCGGCCACATTTGTAGTCGGCGATTAGTCGGCGACTAGTCGGCAAAAAAGGCCGATTAGTCGGCACATTATAAGTGATGGAAAAACAGTACAAACATAAATTAACAGCTGATATTGTTGTATTATGAACCTATTTGTTATGTTGTTAGTCAAAAGAACAACTGCGGTAATCACAGAAAGAAATGTCCTACCAAGGACTATCGGTTTCATAGGCAGGATTCCTACCCACTTAAGCCAAACCGTTTGTTAAAAATGGAAATTGTATATCAATATTCTCATTGACCTTTGAACCTTTAAAAAATAATGAAAAGCGCCAACAAACGACCAATGTAATTCAAAAATTTTGATAAATTACTCGAAAATTATGTTCTGGCCGACTAGCCGACTAGTCGGCCGACTAATCGGCCACCCAAGCGCCGACTAGTCGGTAGTCGGCCTAGTCGGCCAAATCAATAGTCGGTACATCCCTAGTTTTTTCTTCTATTTGCCGGTAATGCCGGTTTTCTTTTATATAATGTAAGGTACAGCGGGACAAATATCGACTGGGGGGCAATTATAACCGATATTTTTTTCCATGTTTTACAATGTTTGCATTATTAAATAGAATGTCAACCGGTTATATATTTATATGGCACGCGTGTTTAGTGGATACCTGTGGAACTCAACTTAATACATAGTGTAATAATGGAAAAATTGATCAGTTACAAATGCCCCCCAGTCGACATTTACCCCGCTGTATCTTATTTACTTTTTTACTTTACTAGTATTACCTAAAGGGTACAGCGAATTGTTAATATTTAACATAAAGGAATAAGTACTTGCATACGTTGTAAATTCGTCTTCCGTCTAAGATGTTAACACCGTTTTAAGACGTTTCTATAGGCGAACTATTTGCAAATCGAAAAGATGTTTTCATCAAACGTTCCCATTTACGATGTCGCTCTCAGGAATTCGATTTAGCTTTCGCTAAATCTATTTATGTTTCGACAGACGAAAGGAGAAAAAAATGGTGTCGAAAATTTGATTTCTCCGATGCGTAAATTTGCCGGATGTCAATTGAACCAAGACGTGTAGCTATAAACGACGGAACTTTTCGTCTTTTATTTTACATTTTGTAGTAATCCGCTTAAGAATTTTTGTAGTCGTATCAGGGTATAGGACATCCCCAACCCGCTTAGTGGACTTTGTAACGAAGCCTTGCGAAGGATCTCCAAAGATGCCTAATGAAGGCGGAAAACCGTGCAGAATGGAGGAGAGATTTGGTGTACAAAAGAACCTCAGTCATGAAAAGCCTGAGAAACAGAGAGAATAATTTTAGTTCCGAAAATAAAATATGGCTACATGGTTGAAGAAAATGGAAGTTTAATTAGGATTGAGAGAGAGAGAAACGAAATCGACGGTACGAGTAGGTATGCGGTAGCCAAAGGATATGTTAAATTAAAAAGATAACTAGTTCGATATCCGCGGAAACTAGATTTAACAATAAAGAAAAAAAGAACGAAATAATATTTGTATATAGTGTATATTATTACACGTTACATTGTATATACACGTGACACAAATATTGGATAATTGCGGTGAACGCAGCAGTAAGCGTTTCCGTGATCACATGCGTTCAACTAATCCATACTAAAATTATAAATAGGAAAGTGTGTGTGTCTGTTTGTTTGTCCGTCCTTCACGGCAAAACGGAGCGACGAATTGTCGTGATTTTTTAAGTGGAGATAGTTGAAGGGATGGAGAGTGACATAGGCTATTTTTTGTCTCTTACTAACGCGAGCGAAGACGCGGGCAAAAGCTAGTATTATATATTCTGTGGTTCAACGCTACGTCTATCGCATAAAATGACCGAGCGCTTTAGCCAGCGTCCCTGTACCTGTATCTGGTAGTAAATTAAATTGTTCTCTACAAAGTTACTGAGACGGAACTTTGCGAATTGAAAGAAATAGGATTCCAACCCCATTCCGGTTGTCCATGTCAACGAATACTCGTAACGTTATCTTTAAGTTACCTGTAAATCAATTTCAGATCCGTTTAAGCCAAAAGTTGCTTAATTTTAAAACAAGAAACTTTTCCTTAACCTACATTGCTTCATTAATAAATTTTATAATGGGATTGTTTGGTGCCTGTTTTACGCCTGAAGTTGGAACATTGAATAAATTTAATAGTCTGAAAAAGTTTAGCAAATTGGAAGTTTATTAAGATATTTTCTCATAAATCTAAGAGAGTAAGGAAACAGTAAAAAATATACAAGCTTGATAAATAAACTTCGTTGAAAGAAAGCGGAATTGACACAATTTCTATAATTTTGTTTAAATTCTTTGGCAAAGAGTTCGAACATGAGGCAACTGTGTTAAGAAATGTAGGTCAGCCTGCAACATCCTTGTGAACGTGTGATTTCGCTTTTTGTCTTAAGTCTACTGCAGTGCCAATGAGCCTGCCAAGAAATCTAGATGAGATATGGACTCGACGCTCGCTCAGGTCATCCCCTCGCTGGCGTCAGCTAAGTTATTTATTTGTGGTTGCATTGCAGCCAAATCTGTTTGTTGATCAGCATATCAGCAGGTTTCCAAAATTCAGCAAGAAATATTCACTCCATACTTGAAAATTTCACCAAAGGGGTACTTAACACCTTGGAGGACACTAAACGCCTATAGGCGTAATCTCTTTGTTCTTTCTATTAGGTATGTCTGGAGTAGTGTCCAGCAAGGTGTTAAGTAATATTGGCTTTTAATGTAGAGCGATGTTTGTGTCTTAAATCATAAAAAAAGAGGTATGTTTACTTTATGGAAGTCATACAATATTTATATACTTTTTTATCTTCGTTGGTTGTTTTATTCAGATACCATATTCTCAAATCCGCAACGCAGGCTTCGTCAGCTGAATACAAAATCCCGTTATTAGCTACAAGCTTCGTCAAAAAGTAAAACAATGGAAAATTCGCAACATGCATCGTCAATAAACTAAACCTAAAAGTACATACTAAAAATAAATAAAAAATATTATATATAATATGGAAGTCATTGTAACTGAAATGTTTATAATGAGCAGTAAGTAGGTACATAAAGAAAATAACAACTAAGTAGTGCTACTCTGCCAGAAAATACCACTATGTCCACTACATTGTTCAAATATTGCCAGCATATCTCATAGCAACTAAGTTTCAAACCGTACATTTGTGAAATCCACGTGGTAGGGATTTGAGACACTTAAACAATTCACAATAAAATACTTTGTAGAAATAGAAATGGAATACATTCCGAGACGATGCAGCGCAACTAAGGTGAACTTTCTCTGAACGTATAACAGAAATTCGAGTAGCGAAATATATAATTATATATAGTAGACCGACTTTTAAAAAGTTTGAGCCCCGAATAAGCGATATCTACCACTTGTTTAGAGGGCAATAAATGAGGGGCAATTTCAGGTTTATCAAGCTATATTTTTTTATTATAATTGGGCTTACTCTTGGCCACAGACTAACCAAAGGCAAAGACGTGGCCTATCTACAATGGAGTGAACTCGTCCAGAAGATGCCTGTTCACTCTTGATTTGAAGGTCCAACTCTTCACTTTTCGATTTGCAATAAAGGCTTTGATATGTCGAAATACATACATACATACAATCACGACTGTATCTCATGAAGAGGTAGGCAGAGCACATGAAACTACTCGTTTCAGTGCCACTCTTGGCAAATAAGGGATTGAAAGAAAACGAAACTGTGACATTGCAGTGACAGGTTGCCAGCCTCTCGCCTACGCCACAATTTAACCCATATCCCACAGTCGCCTTCTACGACACCCACGGGAAGAAAGGGGTGGTGAAATTCTTAACCCGAAATACATTTTTAAATTACATTAAGGACCATTGAGCATTATATAATATTAGAATAGAATGGATAAATTGCCATTAGCTATTGCTTGCGCATTGTTTTATGCTTTGTTACCTACCCGTTTCACGTACTCTTAGTGACCGGCCACACCAGAGCGTCGCGTCGCGTGTCTCGGGGCGCGCAACGGGCGTCCGCGCCACGCCGCTTCAGTGTAATTCAAAAAACGCCTCCTCAGTACATTTTGTATAGGAAAGACGTAAGACGCGCCCCAGGTGGCGTGGCGGCGGCGGGGCGCGCGCCGCGCCGCTTGGCGGCGCGCCTTACGTCCTTCCTATACAGAATGTACTGAGGAGACGCTTTTTGAATTACACTCAGGTGGCGTGGCGCGGACGCCCTTTGCGCGCCCCGAGACACGCGACGCATAAGTGGGAACGCTGCCTTATGTATTTGAGTTTAGGTGTTTGAGTTATGAGAGAACAGTTCGCTCGGTTTAGCCTAGCCGAAGTCACAATCTTGTGACGTCGTAATATTCGTTAATTATATTTATTTACTAAAAATATCTTCTTAGATGTGTTTGGCTAGGTATGTTTAAAGAAATAAACTGAAATAAAGGCAATTTTCGAGATATTCATTCCTCATCACTAGTCACTAGTTTTTGATTTTTTTATGTTAAAACATAATTTATATTAAATAGAATTTAAGAGATGTTTATTCACAATATAATATACAGACAAATACTACAATCGAATTAAAAGTAACATAAAATAAATATTTACAAATAAACTAACTATTAAACCCCGCTCCTTATCGTTTCTGGTGCAAAAGTACCCATAATCTCTATCTTCAAAACCCAGGGACGAAATAGTCGAGAGCGTTTGTATGGATAATTGACCCCTCCTGTATCGTCTTAATTATTCTTTCAGTTCTCTCTGATTTTTTAACTAAAGAAATTCAACTAGGGAACCAATCAATTTATTTTATTGAATATTTTTGATTTGTTCTTTTTTTTTCAAGTAGTCGCACTACTTCACAGTCACACTACCGCGTGGCGGGCGTGTGGTCTAGTGGTAAAGACGTTAGCCGCGTAAGCTGAAGACCCGTTTTCGATTCCCGACTCGGCCACCAGTGGGCCTTGCCGTTTTTTCTTTCGTGTATGATATCTATTTCAATTTATAAAGAAATTCATTTTTGTGTGGGACGGCTCCGCTTACGTTTAGAAGTTTCTTTAAAATACGGTATGAAATATGTTAACGTAATTTGTCCGGCACCCGGCACACGTTTCTTGTTACTTTAACAAATTACGACCGATTTCTCAAGATCTTAAGCTAACGTTACTTGGAGGAAATGTCATCGAAATGTAATACTTAGGGCCAGTTGCATCAAACACAGTTATCAGACACTTCAACGTCACGCATCATAGATCTATAGGACTTTAGCGAACACTAACGGTGACAGACGGTCTGGGGCAACCGACCTTTACTGTCGTAACAAGATGAATCAACTACATACCTACTGCTTTAGGTGTTCCTGCAGAATCCTAGGTTCAGAATATTTATTTTATTTATTTTATATTATGTGCTGTATTATTTTTCTGTACAATAAAGTGTTTACTTACTTACTTACTTACTTTATTTCTTGTTACCCTAAGAATATTTATTTGCATAACCTCACTTGACAATCGCGCGCAATTTCCTTCGTATACCACCAGTAGAAGATGGTGCTCAAAGTCCTGCGCTTAAGTTAATTTCACCTCTTGCAATCGACTGATCCAGAAGAGATCTTCCTTAATTATTCCATTAGAACAGCACTCAATTAGCTGACAGTAAAGACGCCCAAGGCCGCGCTGGATTTCCAAGTTGATATCAAAGTAGCAATATCGATCAGCTGTTTGTTTGTACAGCCAGGTCGGCTACCCACTCCGGCGATGACATTATTAGCACAGATACAGATATAGATGAAGAATTATAGGCTACGCAAAAGAAACTACTACTTCCTTACGACAGTAGGTATCCTTGACCTAGTAGAACTCTTTATGAAATGAAATGAAAATTATTTATTTGAAACAACAGCATACTTTGTACAATTATTGCAGTTATGACAATTAATAAATTGTTCCAAAAAGGATTCCACTCAGCATGTGTCGAAGCACTTGGTGCCACGACGCTGATTTTCAGTGGACCCTTAAACTTAAATACTAAGAAATTCCTACAACAATATAGGTCTTAAATTATAAGTATTACTAAATACAGTGTTAGTTAAAATAAACATCATAATACTTAAAGTAATGACCGGCGTAACACAGAATTACAATTATTAATCAATAGGTATAATGGGCACATGGGCAGTGGGGAGTTAGGGACGCAAGTAAGACTTTAAATCATGAGTGACACAGACGACTAGGAGTTGGAAATTTGAAGAGTGAGCAGATGAAGTTTCAACTTGTTTTTAAATGAAATAAGTGATTGAGCGTTTCTTATTGGCGGAGGAATATTATTCCAGCATTTTGTGGCAGCATATCGAAAGCTGCCACGAAAGCTGGCCGACCTGTGTCGCGGGTATATAAGGCGGGAGGCATGCCTTTCGTGCATTTGCGAAAAAGTAAGTTTGTCTAGTAGATATGAGGGTTTGTTGCTTCTTATTATTCCAAATAACAAGGATGCGAGGTGTAGCGTTCTGCGTGCCTCCATTTTAAGCAGTTTGCTATTATTTAAGAATGGTGTAACATGGGCGCGCTTTGGTATGGGAAAGCAAAATCTAGCACAGGCATTTTGTAGTCTTTGTATTTGCATTTTTGTACGCGACAGTAGGCACCCTCCAATTAGTGAGTCAGCGTAATTTAATTTTGATAGGATAAGTGTATCACAAAGTTTAATTCGCATATCTATGTTAAGATGATCACGGATCTTATATAAAACTTTCAGACGATAAAAACAATTTCGAGTATTGTCTAGGACATGTTTTTCAAATCTGAGATTTTCGTCTATTAATACCCCAAGATTCCTAGCTTCAGACACGCGAGCTATTTTATCGCATGAGATATGGATGTGTGGATTGTGAGATATGGTATTTACTATTTGACGTTTTGAACCGAACACCATGAACTTTGATTTCAGGGGATTTAAAACTAGACTATTTTTACCTGCCCAGAGCGCTATTTGACTAAGGTCTTGGTTAATTGTTTCGACAGCTGAGTGAGTGTCTTCAGGTTTGAGTGAGGTGTAAATTTGTAAGTCATCTGCGTATAGGTGGTATTTACAGTGACTAATTTTATGTGCTATGTCTGAGGTGTATAATAAAAATAAAATAGGGCCCAAAATCGATCCCTGAGGAACGCCTCTCGTGACTACAGATTTGTCAGAGAACGTTGGCATGCCCTGTGAGTTTCGTAATTCTACCTTTTGAGTGCGCTCACCAAGATAAGAAGCAAACCATTTTACTGCTTTAGGGTCAAATCCATAGTACGTTAATTTTGAAAGCATTAAAGTAACATTTATGGTATCGAATGCACGCGAGTAGTCCAGTAAAACTAGGATTGAAGCTTTTCCGCCATCTTGAGCAGTAAGGAGGTCATCGACAACATCGAGGAGGGCAGTGGTTGTGCTATGTTTTTTACGGAATCCCGATTGATTGGGGGGGAGAATATTTTGTTCTTCTAAGTATTCTACAAGTTGCATACATACTGTTTTCTCTAATATTTTAGACATAAGAGGAAGAATACTTATAGGACGCAGATCTTTGAAATTAATTGGTAAAGTGACTTTAGGAATAGGCTTTATTACCGCACTTTTCCAGGCTTCAGGGAAAACGCCTGTTTCAATCGACTGGTTAACAATTGCTGTAATAGTGGACAATGTGCGTGGCAAGGTCATCAGTAACATATCGAGGGATATGTTGTCATTTCCCTGAGCCTGGGTGCTAATAGATCTTATTATTTTATCGATGGTAGTTTCTGTTACTGGTTGAAGTTTAAAGAGTGCGTCGCTGTGTCTATGGAATTCGAAATAGGTTAAGTCAGATATACTAATTTCATTTTTGCCAGGGACATCAAGAAAGAAGTCATTTATGCCATTTGGATCTAATAAGTGTTCTGGTATTTCAGAATCTTTTTTATTAAAGTCGGCTATGTTATTTCTTACGTGCTTCCATAAAGCGCGAGGATTTTTTATTTGAGACGTAATGTACGTATTAAAATAAGCAGATTTTTCTTGGTGTATGGCATCAATGACTACTTTTTTCATGTCCTTGTAATGTACTTTGTGAGTGTCCAGGCGGCTATGTCTGTATTTTGCATATGCTTCGTCCCGTTTTGCCATTAATTTTTTGATATTATACGTGATCCATGGAAACGAGCGTTCTTTGATTACAATACGTTTCAAAGGTGCATATCGGTCAAACAGATTCAACAAAAATGCATTAAAAGTACTTACAGAATTGTCAACATTATCGGATATAACATTTTCCCATTGTATTTTATAAACATCAGAATTAAAACTATCTAGATCAATGTCTCTGATTGGACGATATAATATAGAGTGTGAGGGATTTTTAGTCTTGGTTATATTCACTATGCATGATATGAACGCATGGCTACTAAGATCTGGAACGAAATTTACACATACATCGGTAACTTTAACACTAGAACAAATGATATCAATCAGTGTTTCGCTATGCTCTGTAAAATGTGTGGATTGATTTACATATTGATTGAGATTATGGCAATACAAAAAATCACATATTTTTTTAGTATTTGAATCTTGCGGTTTCGACATATCTATGTTAAAGTCTCCCATTAGGATTACATGGTCAAAATAA
The DNA here is from genome assembly GCF_023078275.1 of Leguminivora glycinivorella. Taxonomy (NCBI): domain Eukaryota; kingdom Metazoa; phylum Arthropoda; class Insecta; order Lepidoptera; family Tortricidae; genus Leguminivora; species Leguminivora glycinivorella. The sequence continues at coordinate 9,730,093 of NC_062981.1, forward strand.
GAAAAATGAGAAACAGAGTCACTTAGAGCGTTGATAAAGATGTCAGGATTTTGCCACGGCGGTCTGTATGCAGTACCAATAGCCAGTTTAATACCATTAATAGTGATACTTAGCCACATTTGTTCTATAGAGTGAGCTATCGGGTGCGCGAGCAGGCGCGCGTTGATGCCGCGCTTGAGGTAGAAGCCGACGCCGCCGCCGCGCGCGCGCTCGCCCGCCGGCCGCGGCGCGTGCCGCAGCCGGTAGCCGGGCGGCGCGGGCGCGCGCGCCTCCTCGCCCTCCCGCAGCCATGTCTCATTAATAGCCATAATATCTACTGAATGACGTTCCATTGCTACTAAGAATTCGTCATGGCGTGTGCCAAGTGAACCTGGATTTAACAACCCTAAACTGAGGAACGATTTTTTTATAAATTTAAATTGTATTACATAAGAAATGCTTAGTTGTACATACTTATTGTTCGTAATATACATTTTAAGCATACTAACATGACGCCAGTCTAATGTGATATGAAGAACTAACACAATTAATGACCAAAAACTTTTATGAGATCGGATTCAGAACGCAAGCGGCAACGAGAAGCTCCATCTTCTTTGCGAACAAATATCGCACCATCGCGCGTCCATACATACTTCCAGTGAGCCCGCGAAGCTTCCTCGCGGGTTTTATGGAAGAGTAGGCGATTGTACCGGGTAAGTCTTTCATTGACGTAGAACCGGTGCACAGGCTCACTTAGCCCCATGCCTTCTGTTGTGACGTTGCGGCGCACCCGCGCGGCGGCCAGCAACTGGTCGCGCGGCGCGCGGCGCGTCAGCCGCACCACGAGCGGCCGCGGCCGGGGTCGCGCGCCAGCTACCACTTCTTGTTCGCGTCGTATGGGTCCTACACGTTCCGCTCTGACGATATCGCGTTCTTCGATGGATAACCCCAGCTTATTAGCTACGGTGAGGGCTAAGTGTACGCATTGCTCGTTGTTTTGTTCTGGTATTCCACTAATTTCCAGGTCGTTTCCGAGAAGCTCTTGATCGCGGTCATTAAGATCAAGTTTTAGATTGGCGACTTCGCGGTCTAAATCGGTAGTATCACTGAAGGCTCTTTCACTTTGCTGACGTTCAATTACGTCCATTCGCGCCGATAAATCGTCTATACGTCCCTTGCATTCTTTAACTGACTCGCGAAGGTCGGCAATAACTGTATTGAACTCATGCATTTCGACTCGCATCTTCTCCATTTCTTCACGAAACATGCGCAGCTCCGTGATTAGTTCGGAGGATGAATCAGTAGCCTTAGGATAAGTAGTTGAGAGAGAAGGTGGGCGGTTACGCAGGTTTGGTTTTCCAATCGTAGGAGTCTTATTTTGGGCAGCAGCGGAGCCCGCACTGACCTTAGAGGGCTTATTTGATCCTGACGGCGGCGGCGACATCTTCATTCACAAGTATTGCAATGCACTATTAATAATTCACAAAAATAGTCTATATTGCGCTAAGTTAAAAACACAGTTCATCGATTCTCAGAAATAGCTATAACTTTCTAGGAACTTGCCGAGGCGCGCTTCAAGTCGAAAAAGGTGGAAGCGCCGCAGGATTTCATATCTTTTACGCCCTTTATCGATGCGATCGTTAGATGCGCGACCACTTTTATTTAGTTTTGCGTTTTTGTTATTTGTATGTTTGTTCAGTTTCTATCTGCACCGTATTTAACATCATCACAATCACTATTTTATGCCGATTAATTTGGTATAATTTGCAAATAAAACAGTTCACATTAGACACCTTAAAACAATTTTTGAAGCGGAGCGTTTTCGAAGCGCTGTTTACGCGCGCGCGTCGGTCGATCTAATCTTTTACACTGCTCTCTTATCTACTCAGCCTTTTGTGTTTATCCATAGAAACTTTTACAAGACCTCTCAAAAATTGCATGAACTCGGGAATTTGGGACTGGTAGCCGAAAAATATCCGGTTTGGTTCCAGCTTCTGTCATTAGAGAGGTCTTGGTTAATCTCCATTAGTCCATTTAGTCGATTTTGTCCGCAACCAGTATGCTGTCCCGCACACCGCTCACTGGCTCCACAGAAAACCAGCGCCGTTGACACGCCTGTCGTGTCAGCTGCATTTGCGACCATTTCGGCCTCTCATTTCTATTTCTATTGTTTTGTTTTAAGTCTTTGTATTTGCTATTTCTGATGTTTGTAGTGATGTCAATCTGTGTAACAATGTCCTACAATATTTATTTATTTTATTTATTTATGTATTGGCTGAATAAATGAATCCTATTCTATTCTAGTAGTTGGGTAGCTAATTAGCTCTGAACAAGTTGCAGAATATTCTCAAAATTTCAATTCTCATTCAAGTTGTTACTGAGAAAATTATCTTTAAGATCAGGATGTATTACCCAACATTCACAAAAGATGACAATCGCTTCATTTGAAATTTTAGTTATGCGCTGGTTAAATATGAACTCATCAAATGCCGTAGAAATTGTCCCTCTTGGCAATAATTGTGCGAAGAACAATACCGATTACCTGATAATATTCTTAATTTTGTAAACTTCTCTTCGGTGCATTGCTATGGTAAGTGATCGGTGGCTACAGGTAAGCCAGAAATACATTCGTGAATGAACGAGTCTTCAATCGGAGCGTTCGTGGAAAATTTTACACCGCTACGTTTGGAAAACGAATGACGTCAAAGGATTTTGACGCCTATTGGGTATGGGACAGAGGAGAATTGCATGCGGGTGGTTCATGATCTGATGGAGATAATAGAATCGAGTCCGTTTTATTTTATTTCTGTCTTACTAACAGGCCCCGTAGCCGAATGGCATTTCTGCAATGCGAAACGCCGCAGAAATGGAGTCTGGCTCTGTCGCACCAATACGCAAGAGCGACAGAGATAGTTAGCTACGAAAGAGATATTATCGTGAACGTTTGTGCATTCGGCTACGCACACAGGTGTGTTAGTTGGAAAAAAGTTATATGTCTGATAACGCATTTAACATATTTATTTATGTGACTGGTGCATAATGTAATGAGTGTCATAAAAACACGTGTGTTGTTTTATACAACGAGCCGTTAGGCGAGGCCAAAAATTTATATTTTCTTATGTACAGATTTCTTACTTAATATCTATCCAGTAACTCATCACAGCTGTTCTATCCTCGACTATCACTAACACTGGTATCGGATATCATATTACTAATGACGAAATTGAATATTCATTTATTACATGAAACTGGTAACATCATATTGGTAATCTGTTACACGGATATGGGTACCTAAATCACCGAAACATGTAACAGGGATATCGTAACAGATACGTAACCATGTTTTCGTCGTCAAATTTCATGGCTACAAACATAATTAGGAATTATATAGGTACAAAATAATAGGTTGGGATAAATTAGAGTGTGGATAGAAATAACATAGAAATAACTAAGTACCTAAACTATGCTTCGAAGAAATAATAAGAAGATTACTTTGCCGTACCTTTTATTATATACTAGCTTTTGCCCGCGGCTTCGCTCACGTTAGAAAGAGACAAAAAGTAGCCTATGTCACTCTCCATCTCTTCAACTATGTCCACCTAAAAAATCACGTCAATTCGTCGCTCCGTTTTCCCGTGAAAGACGGACAAACAAAAAGACACACACACTTTCCCATTTATAATATTAGTATGGATTAGTATGGATATCGTTGTCTGAGTGAGCACTCATAATACAATACAAGCCTTCTTGAGCTTACCGTGGGGCTCAGTTAATCTGTGTAAAAAATGTATTAGGCTTGTGTAGGACATGTACTAATAATACAAAAGACACGATTCCCTGCACTGTACTAGACCGAACGACTCCCAAATGATTCTGCTCTCTAGGACATTTTTGTACACTCACACACGAGCAATACAATGGGGGCGAAAGGAGCAAAGAGCCGAGGAGTGACAATGACAGCAAAGCGATCCGTGTAATCCGACCGCTGTCGGCTAGTACGAGCGAGCGTTACTGTACGCCATATGCACAATTTGTCTCTCACTCTCTCGGTGTACTACTGTCCTAAATGTCCTAAAAGAACGAACTAGTACACTACGGAGATCGTACTAGTTGGGGAGCGATCTTTTCAGTGAACGAGCAGGCACAACTCTATTTATTATTGCACCACTCGCACCGTCAACATCTCCCGAGGATGGCACGTCTAGTTTTGTATCTTTGCTGCAACTGCTGCAAGGTTAGCACTTGATGGCCGCTAGATAGACTACCCGTCCTTATGTCATTAATACAATAAGAAGAAGACGGGTGATCTATCTCGCGGCGACATAGGTACTGTCGCGGCAATCGTGTGCTAGGCCTACTGGTGAGTTGTCATATTTTTTTTGCGTATTTATTTTTGCATGAATATTAATTGCATGTATAAAATACGCAAGTATAACGGGTTAGCACTGATTGACTAGCACGTTATTAAATTGTGTGTGTGTGGATTGAGTGAGCACCCTCCGAAAATAAAAAAAAATATGCTGATCATTTAGTAAAAGTTCTAAAACTATTGTAAAACGAATCTCTGAATTTGTAAAAAGATAAATCAAAAGATACAGCCATTAACATGTGCTCACTCAGTTCTCACAAACTACCAACGAAAACAGTGAATATATTCATTTAACATATAATATTTATATACTAACATTTAGTAAAAAATAGGCCAACCTACCTCTATAAATATTAGATCACCTAGTGACGTATTTAATTTTTTACAAATAGTTTCTTATGCTCACTCAATCCTCACACTTTTGAAAAGCCGAATTTTGATGAAAAACATAAGATTTAGACCGCTATTATATGTGTATAGTTTAGTAAAAGTGAAATGGGAATTTGTAAAATACAAAACGAACCACTAACGTGTCAGGTTTTTTTATAATAAATTTTTGTAAGTGCTCACTCAGTCCACACGTTTTGAGAAAGTTAAAAATGTAAATATCTTACGATTTGTAGCACCTAAGACACTCGAAAGTACTTCAACATTTAGTAAAAATTTTTACTAAATATCCACCATCTAATATTTTATATTCGTTGTCTGGTTTTAAAGATATTCAGACATAACTTTTCTCATACAAATGTATCAAGTAGGGTGACCACACTATGTCGGCTCCTGATTTTCCCCGCCTTCCCATTGTCATATTGAGATTGGGGAGTTTCGTTCAATTTTGATAACAGTTTATATTAAACTAATACCATATTAATTCTCCATTTGCAAACTGTTTTTAGGTTATGTTCTTTGCCTAGCGATGATGTGTATTGTGTAATTTTTATCGACGTCAGGATAATAACCATATCGACATCTATATCGCTCGTGCGTACTGGCGCGACAGAGCCAGACTAACTGGCACGGCGTTTCGTTTTCGTTTGGCGTCGGAGTAATGCCATTCGGCTACGCACGCTGTAAAGCTGCTAACACATGACCGTACGAGCACCGTACCGCACCAAGGTCATCCATATGGATGCTTGCTAGCTTGTAAATGGGAGCGAGAAATAGTTATTATTTTCTCGCTCCCACTTACAAATCCGGTACGCTCATCTGTTAGCACGATTAGATTACCAGGTTCTGGTTTCTTACTAGTGAAGTATTATATTCTTTGTTTCTTACCAATTATCATTCATGTCCTTTTTAATGCATGAATGTCGATATGGTTATTATCCTGACGTCGATAAAAATTACACAATACACATCATCACTAGGCCAAGAACATAACCTAAAAACAGTTTGCAGATGGAGAATTAATATGGTATTAGTTTAATATAAACTATTATCAAAATTGAACGAAACTCCCCAATCTCAATATGACAATGGGAAGGTGGGGAAAATCAGGAGCCGACATAGTGTGGTCACCCTACTTGATACATTTGTATGAGAAAAGTTATGTCTGAATATCTTTAAAACCAGACAACGAATATAAAATATTAGATGGTGGATATTTAGTAAAAATTTTTACTAAATGTTGAAGTACTTTCGAGTATCTTAGGTGCTACAAATCGTAAGATATTTACATTTTTAACTTTCTCAAAACGTGTGGACTGAGTGAGCACTTACAAAAATTTATTATAAAAAAACCTGACACGTTAGTGGTTCGTTTTGTATTTTACAAATTCCCATTTCACTTTTACTAAACTATACACATATAATAGCGGTCTAAATCTTATGTTTTTCATCAAAATTCGGCTTTTCAAAAGTGTGAGGATTGAGTGAGCATAAGAAACTATTTGTAAAAAATTAAATACGTCACTAGGTGATCTAATATTTATAGAGGTAGGTTGGCCTATTTTTTACTAAATGTTAGTATATAAATATTATATGTTAAATGAATATATTCACTGTTTTCGTTGGTAGTTTGTGAGAACTGAGTGAGCACATGTTAATGGCTGTATCTTTTGATTTATCTTTTTACAAATTCAGAGATTCGTTTTACAATTGTTTTAGAACTTTTACTAAATGATCAGCATATTTTTTTTTATTTTCGGAGGGTGCTCACTCAATCCACACACACACTATTAAATTTATTCGGAGATTAGCAAAGTAATCTTCTAGATTTTGATTATGCTTAAGACTCACTTGAGTAACAGTAATTCTTTGTATTCCAATGGCCGTTAATACTCATAAAAAAAAAATGAACACTTATTTCAAGCAAGAGAAGAGTTATTCTATTTGGTCTGGCTCAGTCGGTAGTGACCCTGTCCGCTAAGCCGCGGTCCTGGGTTCGAATCCCGGTAAGGGCATTTATTTGTGTGATGAGCAGAGATAATTTTATTGTTCCTAAGTCATGGATGTTTTCTATGTATATGAATAAATATACCACCAAATTAAATACGTATTTATCTATTATTATATTATGTATATCGTCAGTTACGCCGTGGCTTGCATGGGCGACGGTCGCGCGACGGCGATGCGACGCATACGAAATCAAACCTTATCGATATAGAAGTATGAGACGCGACGGCGACGGTCGCGCGACCGTCGCCCACGCAAGACACGGCGTTAGCACCCATAGTACAAGCTTTGCTTAGTTTGGGGCTGGGCTGATCTGTGTAAGGTATCCCCAATATTTATTTATTATTTATTTATTATTTATGAAGTAAGGAAACTAAAGAATTATGGTGAGGTGAGGAGCATAGATAAAGATAAAAATCATTTATTTTTTAAATCATTCCACATGTGGCGCCTTAATCTACGTTGCAAGAAATAACTTACTCGTACTCTCACAAACATATAAAGCACTAAATACTGATTACACCTAAAACAACATGTTAAACAAAGAAAAACAGAAAAACAGATGGTGCATCAGTAGAATAAAAAGAAAAAAAAAACAGGGATTGTAAAAGAAACATGGGCGCCCGTTCAGTGGCTACAAAAGGACGCCACTCAGCATATGCCATGATATGAATACCACAGCGCTGGTCTTCCGTAGCGCTCCGGGTTGATGGGTAGCTTTAGAACACACACACAGGTTCAGTCATACAGTTTGGCGAAAATACTATAATTAGAATAATTCAGTGTAACCTTTTTTAAGTAAATGAATTAAAAAAAAAAACAAATCTATAATATTGCAGTGCACAAGAACACAGATATCAACGGGCAGTTGTAGTTCGAAATATGCATAATATAGCTGCATTTTATCCCTTTATACAATGAATTGTAAACGAAAAGCCGCATAGAAGTGAATGTTTAATTTACTACAGGTAACAAAGCTTTGGCCGGCAGCCACGGAACCACAGATGTCATATATACCATAGATCAAGCAAACGTATCTACTTAGCGTGTCAAATGAACTCAGTGAAATCCACTGAGTTGTCCGTCTTTAATCGCAGCTTGCAGCTTTCGGGCGTCAATTTTTGTAAGTTGAAGTCAATCAAAACATAAAAAATGCCTCGTTACGTGATATTCAATTGCAACAACACAAAAATTATGAACAATCAAGAGCCTGAGACATATTTAAAATTACAGGCAAGAAACAACTTGAGTACAAAATTTGACACGCTCGGCCCCTATACAAATAGATGAACTTGTTTCTTCTATCTAAATATAGTTCTGTGCACTGAACGGAAACGGGTACAGTCGGATAGCGACGAAAATAGAATCCGAGTCCATTCTGCAAAGGCGTTTTCTGAAATTCATGGAGCTTTAATAACAAGTGAGAAATTCAGAGTGTGAGGCGCTTGTAATTAGCAAAGCTTTTGTGATTTAATTAAATTTTGTACGAACATTTTGCACAAAATTACGAGTTATCGTAACCTGTTTGGTGGAATATTCATAATACAAGATCTATAATAGTCTGAATGTTGCCATGGCAACGCTTAGTTACGGTCTAAGACCTAAGTATTGAAACAACCCAATATGATTTATTATTATACAATCAATGAGCAACAATCTTATTGGATACAGTTGAATCTGTTGATTTATCCAAAATATTGCACCATGTTATAAACTATTTCACAACAATGACTAAGTAATAATATTTTACTATGGGGTCTATGGTACTCAAATATTATGACGCACATGTTTTTTTTATATGCTGCTGTAGGAGACCGTTATGTTTTATGATGTTGGCAACTTACTATGTACTATCAGCTGCAAAAGTGCGAATAATAGCGAATTCATCAATGAATTCATTCATAATTTCTGCATTCAATTTTGCAGCTCACTGTACAGTGTACACCCTTTAATTTTACTTAAATCGTTCCCGTCCCCCAATTTTTTTTTTATTTTGGCAGTAACTAGCTTTTTAATTTTTTTATAGTTTTTATTTCAGGTAACTTCCAAAGAATACCAGAACTCGATTTATGTGAGTACCCTATTTTTTTTTCTTTATGTTTGTGCTTGTGCATATCTACAAATACGATAAAACCATTATACGGTGTGCTCACATGGTATTATTCATCATCATTTAAAATTGGAAGATTTATTTGTAACACATACTTTTATTGTTTGTTTTTATCTAATAGTTTATTTGATTTTCCATTTGCGTTTAGTAGGTATTTTTAAGTAAATATTGAACCAAATTTAATTTAAAAGAAAGCTATGACGTATTACACTACGCCCACAACATTTGACATTTATTTCGATGTACGCAATTGAGATGGGTTTCAATTTAAGATTTGACTTTCTCAGGCTACATACCTTATCAAGTCATCATCAAACGTCATTAAAAAATACTTCTACTTACTTGGCTTGAACACTATCATTTGATTGTAAATAATACTATTATGTTTATTAAATCTCACCTTACTTGTTACTTTAGAAACAGTACATATAGCATACCACAGGTTTTGCTAGAGCATATAAGTTATAAGTACATCTCTTTTGAACAATATAAACTCGCTCTATATCCATGCAGTTTCCCCATAACATTAGTCCGTAGACTGATAATACGTATGCAAGATACGATGAGTGCTGCTTCTATTGACAACTTAAATACAAACTTTTTAAGTTTTTACTTGTATGATATCCGTGGTGTTTCAGATTACATGTTACTTATTTATTTTTCATAATTGTTTGTCTAATATTTTGTTAGTATGGTATGTCCTTAATGTTGACGTAGGTACTACCTACATTTAATTTGATTTTGTTGTTTTTTGATACGCAAACAGTTGGTGCTGCAACGGCTGCATAGTTCACATCCTCGTTTTAGTTGTTTTTCATTTTTAAATTCAGTTTGTAGATTTGTATTTGTTATGGAACTCTATTCCCGGATGTTTATTTACTCAATGAATATTTGAAATGATCGAAACACGTACAGCTATGATCTGTAAAGGGATTTGAAAACTAATTTTTAATAAATAGGTAGCCTGTAAATAGTACCTACGGCTGTATTGGCTGTATTTATGATCTTTTTTAATCACTTGTATCATGTAGGTACATACATTTTATATTTGTGTAAGTCTTCATGAGAGTTGTAAATTGTAAACGTAAATGTCTGCTGGGATGTGACGTCTGTGGGACAGCCAAATTTGGATGTTTGACAGATTATATCAGGCATGGTCAAGGTATAATTTTTTTTTATCGTAACGGCATTTGTGTAGGGATTTTGTCCTGCAGTTGTTTTATTCAACGGCGTGGTCGTCTAATTGAGAATGGCAACAACTATTAATTGTAGATCATAAATTGCTTCGTTTCCTGCGGCGTCTTCAATTAATTCATTCATTAATGCTCGTGTCGTGTCTCCTATCGCGTCTGGCTGATATGTCTCTATGAACGTGTGACACCGAACTAGTACTCGCGACCGCGACTTGACAGTGCGTAGTGCGTCTTGCCGACTCGCCTATACACTGTTTATTGAGTGTATGTGCAGTTGCAGCGTGTGTGGTTGTTTTATGCTGTTTATCAGTTTCATTCTGTGTTTGTGTGTGAGGGTTCTGAGCGCGTGTGCCGTGGGTGTGTGAGCGCGCGCGTGTGCGTGTTCCTGAGCGGCGCGGCGCGGAGTGCGGTTAGACGGCGGCGCCAGTTGACTCCCAAGCGCCGCGCCGTCGCTACGCTTATCTGCGTTTCGTCCGCACCGCGATCTGAATAACTTTGTGCACTGGAAACTTTTCAAAGCAATTTTCACGTGTTAACGAAGTTCGCTTCGCGTTATCGTCGCGAATTACGTGTACCGTGCTGCGGGCGTGCTTGCTGAGCGATTAGACACGCACTTTCGCACGTGTAAACGTATCGGTCGGTCTATTTTTGAATATTCTCTAAACGCTACACCGCGAAGTTTTCGAAACGCCCGTACCGGGTTAACGCCCGCTGCACAGTGCAGTCGCAACGGCAGTGTTTTTGTTGACGGATAACATTTTGTGTTGTTAACCTCCGCTCAATCTGAGAGACGTTATCTGTAAGTATGACCCCGGTTATGATACTGGCTGTTTGTTTAATCTATTACGCTGTGTTCATTTCGAAATCAATGACATTCCTTCTCCCTAGAGACATGTTATATGAACCCTTTGGAACTAGAACTTTGTTTATCGCAGTACCTATTCTGTCGTTACAAAATATACAAACAAACTGGGAATAAATAAGAGTAGGTGATCGAAGAACACGTATCAGTATTTTATATGTGTGCATCTTTGTGGGTATGCGTGAGGCAACACATGTATACAAACAAATGTAGCCACCGCTTCGGACTCGGTCGTACTATAGATAGACATATATATACACAATATGTTGTTGGCATGTGCATAGGTACATTTCGTGTGGTTACCAATGTTTAGACTTAGTTTGAAATGCGTGGCGATATGGAATTCATAATTTGTACAACATAGTAATTATATTATAGACGCTATATTAAACAGGTTCTACCAGTTTGACTTAATTGATATACTTACATAATTATACCTACATACAATAATCAATATGCTTTTTCAATGATCAGATACTACTTTTTCGTAATTTCTTCAAAGGAAGTTAAAAATTTATCTAAAATACATATTTCTTTAATAACAGTAACTGTAACTTTAGCAGTTTCAAAATTTTCTTACCCCTTTATGGGAAACATTAAGTGAAATATGTATGTACCAATCATGTATATTTCTTTAATTAGTGATTTAAACATTGCTCAACTTATCTATAGTCACTATAAGTTTTTGATGTGTTATAATACGTTACTACTACTATTTATAAATAAATAAATAATACGTTACTACTAGACAGCGTAAACTCACGTCAAATGTATGTAATTAGGGTTCCGTACTTTAAAAAGGAAAAAAGGGAACCCTTATAGGATCACTCGTGCGTCTGTCTGTCCGTCTGTCACAGCCAATTTTTTCAAAAAGTACTGAACCGATTTACTTGTGACCCAAAGACGGACATGTAATTTAAATTAAGTAAAATTAATTATAGGGGCCACTTTTGGGGGTTACAAGTGAAAATTAAAAATCAAAGTTTTTTGAACTAGGTAGGTATATTGTGTTACATATCAAATGAAAGAGCTTTTACAAGTATTTCAAAAATATTTTTTTTAATAATTTTTACTCAAGTAATTTTCGAGTAATTTAAGAAAATAGGCAAAAAGTTACCCCCCCATTGAGTAGTTTATAGTCACATGCCCGATAATTATCAAGTATTGTAGATACGTTCGACATATCAACATGGCCTACTTGTTATGTCCAAAAGTTACCTAGTATTAGAATATAGATGGAGCAACGCGCTCTTTATTAGTCTTTATGCCTAAAAGCAAACTACATAGGTCCCTAACCCCTAACTAACCTAACCCAACCCAAAACAGTTGCTACTTGCCTGCTAGTAAAGAACAAACACTTTTGTCATTCATCGTAACGTTGGATACCGAACCTAGTAGAGTTTGACCACGCTCTTTTATGCCAATGCTAAGTGCTATGTCAAAAATTTTCATTTGTGCAAATTTAACGTGGTCGTACTCTACTTATGATGGGTGCTAAGAAAAAATCTAATTTAATAATCGGAGAGATAAGATTTCAAATGACAAAAGGCCATTATAACACTGGATACATAGGTATCCAGAGGACCTATGAGTTGTTATATGGTTATCTTATACTTTTAAACGAGCAATTCTTGTATATTTATTTATTTATTTATTTATATATATATTTATTTACACTGACGATCTCGGAAACCGCTCTAACGATTTCGCAGAAATTTGTTATATGGGGGTTTTTGAGGGTGAAAAATCGGTCTAACTTATCCTTAGGTCCCGGAAAACGCGAATTTTCGAGTTTTCATGCGTTTTTCTTCGCGCGCCATCTCGTGTGCAGTAGTTGTACTGTTAAGACAGAATTCTTTCGGTCGATGTAAGTACTATTTATTGCAAACACTAGATGGCGACACAGGTCAAGGCTAAAACGAATAGAAAATACACTATTTGAGTTTTTGTGGCGAAATGCGCGCCATCTCGTGTGGAGTAGTTGTGTTGTTAAGGCTGAGAATTCTTTCGCTCTATGTAGGTACTATTCATTTTTGAACTAGATGGCGACACATGTCAAGGATACGAAACAGAACCGAGCGAAGCTCGGTTGCCCAGATATTATCAAATAATGCCATATAAAAATACAATAAAGTCGGTTACCTATCGATTATTTAACCTCTTATCTGCCAAGAATTACTGCGTACAGTTTTCCTCTACCGAAAATTAAGCTAAGCAAATATGTATTTATATTCTGATAACAAAGGTACACTTTTTCGAGACACGAGCATTATGCCAAACAATGAAGAATGTAACCAACTTCTTTGTTTATATTTTGCAAATAATTATGTTTTTGAAGTACTGTTAGAAAAGAACGTAACAAATCTTGACAATTGACATGATCTGTGTCTCTTGACAATCTTGATAGCTCATGTAAATATATTTTGTTTTGTGTTTATATGTAGGGATTCCACAATATGTAATAAATAATAAAACAAAAGCTTCTGCGTATGAAAAAAAGTAAAGCTGGCACGCCAACCGATTAGACTCGGTTAAATCAATTAACATCGTAATTGTTATGTCACTTAAGATGCAACGGGAGCTAAAAAGCCAAACTGGGAATTTTAGTTAATAAGGGACGATAAGACCATTTTTATTACGAGAACGCGTGGCAGTATCGTGTTGAATAGTATTTAATTAGATCTTATTTTGCATTTCCCGACAAAACTTGCAAAATTGGGAGCATTCAGTCTGGCAACCCTAATTACCGTAAAGTCATACTTACTGACTACATTTTATGGAAAGGAAATTGTGCGATAAAATCTAAAAAAACTAGGTTTTCTTCACGATTGTTCCCTTTTCCAAAACTTAATAAGAAAATAGAAAATCAAAATTTTAATGGAATAATCTGTATCGAACAATTTATCTTTTTAGGGTTCCGTAGTCAACTAGGAACCCTTATAGTTTCGCCATGTCTGTCTGTCCGTCCGCCCGTCCGTCCGTCCGCGGATAATCTCAGTAACCGTTAGCACTAGAAAGCTGAAATTTGGTACCAATATGTATATCAATCACGCCAACAAAGTGCAAAAATAATAAAAAATGGAAAAAAAATGTTTTATTAGGGTACCCCCCCTACATATAAAGTGGGGGCTGATATTTTTTTTCATTCCAACCCCAACGTGTGATATATTGTTGGATAGGTATTTAAAAATGACTAAGGGTTTACTAAGATCGTTTTTTGATAATATCAATATTTTCGGAAATAATCGCTCCTAAAGGAAAAAAAGTGCCCCCCCCCCTCTAACTTTTAAACCATATGTTTAAAAAATATGAAAAAAATCACGAAAGTAGAACTTTATAAAGACTTTTTAGGAAAATTGTTTTGAACTTGATAGGTTCAGTAGTTTTTGAGAAGAATACAGAAAACTACGGAACCCTACACTGAGCGTGGCCCGACACGCTCTTGGCCGGTTTTTGTCTAATTGATATCAGTTTCGAATTCCATTTCTTGCAGCACCGTCAATTAAGCTTTTTGTAGCCATATTTGAAGACCTATTATCACAGAACACCCCACTAGAAGCCAAATGCAAGCGATATTGTTCGAGACGCAAATCACCAATCCTTGCGGGGTGAGGCGGGCGCGCACGGTGCTGCCATTGGTCGTTTCAAATAATGGCGCGCCTTTATGATTAGCAGTAGGGATGGGAATGGGACATGTCTATTATAGACAATGGTACCGGTACCAGTACTGTGGTGAATTTGTTTTGCAACAAATTATAATATTATAATTAAATTATAATAAGGCCTAGTTACCCTTCGGGTTGGAAGGTCAGATGGCAGTCGCTTTCATAAAACTAGTGCCTACGCCAAATCTTGGTAGTAGTTTCCAAAGCGGACCCCAGGCTCCCATGAGCCGTGGCGAATGCCGATGCCGGGATAACGCAAGGAGGATGATAATTGTGATAGCATCTCAATAAAAATCATTCTAGTAACTAATAACTAAACTGTGCATTTTTACTTACGTTTACTAAGTTAAATAACCAACTAAATATTCTAAACTAATCCATGAACTAAATACCACTACAGACTCTACAGATTCTAGATAATTATTCACTATTACAAATCTGCTTTCTTTTATATTTCATAAAATGGTAGCACATGGTACGAACGGCAGTACGAAGTTCCCGCAACAGACATAAACTAACATGGCCCCATGCCTAGTCGTTTACGTGAAAGGGATAGCATATCACATTGTTAACTCGGTAAAGAGGGATGGACGCGCCTCGGCGCCGCTCAGCACAACCATATTGACCAGTATAAATGAACTCCGCGGACAATAAACAATATTCAACAAAATAATTAATTTGACTTAACTGTGGAATGTTGTTCCATCTTTTTTACATGTAGAAGTGTTAGAAGACTTGCCACACCACTTTATGCTGTAAGAGACCATTGTTTGCAACCAAAATTGATTATTTAAGAATTTTTCCCGAGCGGACACGGACACTGTTAGCGGGTCGTATACTTGGGCGCTACTGATCGGTGTCGCACGCGTTCAAACTTTTATAAACCTGATTTGTCGTATGCTTGGTGACCGCGAGTCGCCCTGTAAGGGCCATCTTGTTGTATTGATCTGTGCCTATTATAGTACCTTTAAAAAATGTAAATTGCAGATATTGATTGATAACAAGTATGTAATAGATAATAATTATTATGTTGAAAAAAAAATCGCTGTAACTTCAAAACCCAGGGAGTAAACAATCGAAAGAGTTTGTGTAGAGAAATGTCTCTTATTGTGACTTAATGAACTTAATGACGACACAAGACCTCAGGATCAAGGACCGATGAACAAACCCATCAAATTACCTTCAGCCCTCAAAGTCAAAGTCAAATCGGATAATTCGATAGATGGTTGCTCCCACAGACATAGAACTAAATATAGACGGAGGGTATTAAACTAAATAACCTTATGTCATCCTGTACATTCTCATGAACTGTGTTCGGTTGCATCTCGAGCAAAATTGGCTACCTAAAGCTTATTTTAGTGTAGTTTATTATACTTATAAAAAATGACCTACACTCAAATATAAACTTTCTAGCAGTTTCAAAGGCAATACGGGCTTAAAATTGTATCTAAAATTGTATCTATGTCACAATTTACCGCGGCGTTGCAACTAAAAATATATACTAAAACCCCGATCATTCCTCATGAAGCGTACCATATACTTACCTTGGTACCGCTTTTTCTCTACTAGGTACTTTATGAAAATATTTTGGATTCTTGTTGAGCAACTATATTTCACTATCAGTCTTATATTGCCGTTAATGAAAGTGATGCCATGATAATGCCAAATCCCCGTCATCTAGGGGTTCTACAATCTATGGTTGCTCCGAACACTTAATTTCGTCAGTCTCTAATCCATTATTGAGTAATCCATCGTTGTCCCGAAATTTCGGATTTTCATCCACTTTCTGTTGATTATTTCTGTAGGTGGGAATAGTACATTCCCTTGAAAAAGTTTTTAGCTACAGTCACATGCTTAGAAAGTTTATCCTTGTAAAGGTTAATGAAATCGGTTCGGAAATACTCGAGTTAACTTTTTTTCGACATTTTTCAATACATAATTACGTATTCATGCGTGACACGATATAATATACCTATTAAGTAAATTATATCGTGCAATTAAATGCAATTGTCAGTTTCTAATATGCAAGAATATCGCCTATAATTTGTTTGCGTGTAAGAACATTATTTGTTTTATGATTTAACTTTCGATATAAATGTTCAAGAGAAATAAAACTAGTCCCACGTGTTTGAGCCAGTAATTCAACACTGGAAAAGTTACAAGAAACTGCAAAATTGTTAAAATTAAAAGCGTTCTGTTTCAAATTGTGCAATGTTGCTTCTTTTGAAACGGCTTTTGTTTACAACAGTTGTCAGTGTTGTCACGCTACAACAATTGATTGAAGTCGATAAAACGCAACTTTTTCAATTGATTATTTGCTTTAATTATGTTTTATAAATTTTACAAGATGATAAGTTATGATTTAAAATCCTTCTGACATTTCTTTTCTGGTCCTTATACCAATGTGAATTCTAAGGCTGAAAGTACACTATCATATACATATATGATCATAGGTCTGTCTGTATGCCTCTCTTTTTCTCCAACGTGAAGAAAACGGACTGCTTTTGCATATGATCATATTTCTATGATAGTGGACTAATCGGCCTAAGGGACACTTTTTTACCTATTAAATATGATGATCGAACGGGCTCGTGATAATGAGTAAAAATAAAATTGCCAAATCTAAAAAGAAATAGTGTACAATAATGACCATAAGTGGCTACCTAATACCGTATATCTAATGTATTATAAGGTGGAACCAATTATGTCAAAATGACCGTGAGATTTCTTACAATCTGAATGTCACTATGATAAGTTCTACAGTAGGGTTATTGTCGTACCAATAGTCAATGACATAATCTAAGTTTATTGGCGATAGTCTTAATCATTCTGACGCCATTACCATTGTTCTAAATTGCACGAACCAATCTAAGCGCTGTTGTTAGTTCAGAGTACCTAGCCGACGTCACAATTGCTTACGCTTCGTATCTTAGCTAGCTCTCTCTGTCGCTGTTCAGCTGGCCTAGCCGAAATGACAATTGTTCCGATTGAAACTCAATCTGGCTCTGCCGCGCCTATACGGAAGGCTCGAAGGACCAATGTCGTGGGGCTATCCGGGTTGTGAGTTGTGAACTTGAACTCCAAAGAATTGTTACTATGATTTTAATTATAAAAAATATACAAAAATGTAAAGAGCCGAGTCATGGCCGCGGTGGCTAGTAAGTAAGTCCATCCCGAAGATGGCTGCTCCCCGCTGTCACCTCACCCCGCTGTCGCCCGGTTGGAGTGCTCGCGACACGTACAACGATTGCTACTTTGGCTAGGCCGACTGTCAACCAGGTTGCCTAGGTTCTCTAATTGTTTACGCGTAATTACTAAGCTAGGTTATACCGTGTAACATTGAAGGGACAAACAAATAATTCTGAAGTTTTAATCATTTTCAGAGCCTCTTAAGCTGTTTAGGTTTGAAAAAGGATTTGTTAAAAGGTTTATAATCTATTTGTGTGTTTTGTGATGGAACCTTTATCAAAATCAAAACAAAAGATTGATAAAGGCAGAATTTCAGGGAAAATTATTTATCCTGTTCATTTTTTATTTATTGTGACTTAAAATTATTTAACTACACATTGGAACAAAATTAGCAATAAAATGTATTCGATTGTTAACTATATAACTTTTAATGGTTGATTACAATTTATTCAGCTGAAGGGATGGAGATGACATAGGCTACTTTTTGTCTCTTTCTGACGCGAGCGAAGCCGCGGGCTAAAGCTAGTTTTAACATAATTCGAAATTAATCTTAAAAGTTGTTCTTACTACAATCGTTTCGTTAATTCATGGTTAGTTTCATTATATCATAAAATCTAACAAGAACCACGGTAAGCAATATGTGCTTAGTAACAACCTAATGAACCTAATAAGTTCACATCCAAAAATAGATAAATCTTAATAATACTCGTTCATTAGTCCATTAATATGAAATAAATCCTAATAAGGGATGATTGCGCCGGGTCACGGACCCCGTAATTAGGGATATTGTACTGAATTAACATAGTCTAAAAGAAAATCAATCGCCATTTCTTATTCTGATCCCGTTTCTCGTCGTTAAGGCCGGATCCACACAGAAATCAGAATCTGAATTCACGGGATTGCGTAAAAGTTTATCTATTTACTACGCACAATCAGATTTTTGGAGATTATGAATTTATCAGATTGAAACTGTCATGCTTTATGAATTTCAAATATGAAATTTTTATACAAAACTTTTTTACACACATATTGTTTATGAATCCTACGGTGACCACTCACATACTGGATTCAGGTCTGGATCAATTTCTCAGATTGATGAGATGATTTGGCATGTGTTGTAAATTCAATTTATGAAATTAATGAAATTCGTATTCAAAACGTACGGCCCTTTTTCCTTACTGGGATTCAAAATATTCTGATTTTGAATTTATTAGATGACATCTTAGCATTCTTAGCATAAATAACGATGCTAGGGAAAATAAAAATTTGGGGTGGGTGAAAATAATTAGATGTTTAATTCTAAATTGACAAGCATTAAATGACAATAAAAAAGATTGTAAGACGATCGCTAAAAAACGGATAAATAGGATTAATAGGAAGTTTCAAGTGCAAAACCAGGCCTCGGAATTCAGAGTATAAATTCAGATCTTCTCATGCATTCAAACTATGTAACGCTGCCCTAAGAATCCAAGGGAAACGAACCCAAAACCGTTTTAACTCCAGCTTTTCAAGTTCTATCCTTATTTCCTTCGCAACTCAGTTCTAAATAGATTCAGTCCGGAAAAATAATGATATGTGCTCACTGTGCTCAGAATGGCTCAAAGTCCATACTTAGTCATAGTAAAATGGAGTATGCATTTCTTTTAAACAGTGAAACTAATCTATTCGAAGAACATCAAGGCTACTTGATCAGCTTTACATATGTATTGTGTAATCATTACCTACGTATGACGTCTGTTTTTTAAATGTGATTTTCTATTAGATAAAAGCAGTTTAATATACCTAGGTAGGTATATTAAACTGCTTTTATCTAATAGAAAATCACATGTAGGTACATACATAGAGGTATAGTTACTATAGTTAGTATGTATTATAATATAAGGGCGATAAATTAAACCAGACATTTATTAGTGTTACTATATTTCAGGTTATTATTTCGAGTGTGTCGCTCTTATGGTGTCACCTTCATTGCTAACCTTGCAGTGGCGGCTGGTGAAAATTCCTGCTAGGCAACACCAAAGCAAAAAGAAACCTATCTTAACATTAGGTACTTTACTAGTAACTACTACTACTGTACTAGTACTACTGTAACCTTGGAACATACATAATATTAGCACAATATAAGACGCTTCGTTGCCAAAAAAATTAGAGTAACACTAGGGCTTGCAATATCGGACGATTTTCAATTCCGGAACTGGTTTTCGAGATTGGACTTCAATTCCGGAATTCCGGAACTAGTTCCGGAATTGGACAATTTTTTTTCGTTTTGTTTTCTGGTGGATTTCTGATGAAATAATACAATTTTAAATTATAATTTATTATTAATCGAAAGTATTTCGAACAACAACAAACGATACAAACGAGGTTTTAGTGCCAGTTTTGTGATAGTAGTTAACATTAAAGTAAATATATTTAGCATTATTATTTAATAGTATTTGACACATCAATCAGTAATAAAAACTACATATTTTAGACAAAAACTAAATAAAACTACCCCAAATACAGTGTTTTCCTTCTGAACTTATTTCATATTTGAGGATTTACAGCAATATGGACGAGGACAACATTATTGTTTTATCAATTTAATCTAATAAAAACAAAGGTTTTAAAACTTTTAAATGCATAAATGCATCGATTGTCCACCGAAATAATGTAAAAGTAATAATAAAATTTACAACAATGGCACAACGTCTTATTCACATAAATGTAATAAAATAAATATTGAATTACCTGTATCAGACTCGAGGCCCAAAAAGTCAGATTTCCTGATTTATACCTAGGTACATGTACATATAGACCTTGAATTCTTGTAAAAAATAAAGCATAGTTTTCATATCCACCATTTTCCATACATTGCAGTAAAGTCCACCAGTTTAGTAAAATATGCACACGTCTTTGTGAAAAGTGTATAAGTAACTACGACGTTATGCTTGTGAATGAATGTAATACCAAATACTACGTTTCGCATCTGAATTTAAGTTCGCAAAACCAGAAAGTGACAATGGTTAATATTAGCGCCATTAGCGGGTTAAAATTTAAAATTACACTATCTCGCTCTAACTAGCCCCTTTAGCCATAAAATAGGGTACTACCTGAGTCCGAGCAGTGTCTAACTTATGAATTTACATATTTCTTATTCATTCTGTGGTAATTTTGTAAAATAACCAGGCTGATATTACACGTTTTTATCTAAAAATATATATTTTTTCAATCCCGGAATTTTCGAGATTATGTGTTTCAATTCCGGAACTGTAATATCGGAAAAATTGTCCGAAATTCCGGAATTTCGAGATTCCGGAATTCCGGAATGCAAGCCCTAAGTAACACCGTATTAGAGTTAAAAAAGTTTTTCTATTAACAAGATAAATAAAAATAGTTTCTACAATACAATATCTAGTCGGATAGTAAATGAGGGGTTCCATTATGCTTCTAGTAAAATAGTTTTCATCTAAAATGTCAACAGAATTTGTAGATTTATTTCAGATGAAGTAAAAATACCCTTTCGGCAAAGAACGCCACAAATGATACTAATCGAAAATAGATCGTGTTTGACGTATTGATACGAGTTATTAGAAACAATAAAATTAGTCAATCAACCTTTTGTTGCATTTTAGAGAGAGTCACTCTTTTGCCTTTAGTAGAAAATTACTGTTATGTAGAAATGAAACTAGAATATAAATAGAAAAAAAATTGTCTTCGGTTACCGCGATAGTTACTCATACTCATGAAATAAAACTATGGAAACGGATTATTTATGGTCATGGTTCATTAATATTTCTTGTATTTATGTGGGTACCTTTTGTACATTGTAATTTTTCGTTGACCACGAATGCTGTAAAGTGTTCGAAACGTCGGGATGAATTGTAAATTCATTATACGCGATATAATCCGTTTCCATAGTTTTACTTCATGAGAAAAAAAATGGTATAGTAAAATACTTCACCTAAGTATTAGGTACATTTTATTTACTTTAGTACCTACAATATACCAAAATGGATGCCAGTCAGCATATGCCGATGAGTGAGATGACTTTCAGGGCAACTAAGTCTGTATTTTTGTGATAAAAATTATTCAAATAATAATTATGTAATCTAGGGTGTTGGTTCATATTCAGATGGTTAGGAACTTGTATAAGACTATATTATCAACATACTTGTAATAACTTAATAAGGTTGTCAACAACGATATCCATATAATTACTCGTGTAAACAAGTAATACTTTATTTATTTAACTATTTGAGGACATAACTAATAGTCTAGTAGCTTAATTACCTAAGTCATTAAGTTTATTATACTGTAAACATTGATACAAATATTCTATTCGACTCGCAATCTAGCCCTAAGCGGTTTTTGATGGCTTTTGATCTATATTGAAACAATTTGTATTGTGCCTTTTAGTGCTTATACTTATCTTAGAAAATGACTTGTTTACGTATTTCCGCTATTTTGTTAGTTTAACGAGTAATTAGTAATGTTTACAGAGTTGATGAGTTTATTATTCGACAATCGATCTTCCTAAGTATATTCGAAAATAAAATAAATAATATCTGGGCAACCGAGCTTCGCTCGGTTCTGTTTCGTATCCTTGACATGTGTCGCCATCTAGTTCAAAAATGAATAGTACCTACATCGAGCGAAAGAATTCTCAGCCTTAACAACACAACTACTCCACACGAGATGGCGCGCATTTCGCCACAAAAACTCAAATAGTGTATGTTCTATTCGTTTTGGCCTTGACCTGTGTCGCCATCTAGTGTTTGCAATAAATAGTACTTACATCGACCGAAAGAATTCTGTCTTAACAGTACAACTACTGCACACGAGATAGATTATTTGGTTGTCTGTTGTATGTATGGGCTTAATCAAATGTTTATCGGTAAATATAATGATTATTGATTGTGAGTATGTCTTTTGCTTGACTTCGTTTCAATAATTGTACAAGTTCCTCATCATAAAAGGAAAAAAAAACCGGAACCCTTACTTATAGGCTCACACGAGCGTCTATCTGTCACAACGTATTTGCTTCAAAACTATGTGATAAATATTTTTATCAGGTATTCTTATGGGTCCGGGGACAGGACAATCGGAACAGTTTCTTAGATATGTACCTAAAGAGATCTCATACTTTACTTTATCACTCCTACTTAATACGTAGTAAGTAGTATTAAATAATTATGCGACAGCCGGTCGAAACCGGTTTAATTCAAACACAAGTGCAGAATATGGCATTAAACTTTCCCTTGTTTGAACACGAGTGCATGTTCCACGACATTTTCTATCTAATAACTGAGATACAATTCTTCGAGTAGGTAGCTTGTAATGCATAGCGTCACGCGAAATGTTGCTAGCTAGATTGTGGTCACAGCGGTACGAGAATGACAGTAGGAATTAAATTTAAAATTTATTTATTTAGGTAAAAACATATTACAAGATTTTGTGCTTATCCACAGAATTTACAAGTCCGGTTGCTCTGGTTCCTAAACTAGGCTGAAGCCTGTCTCGTAGGTAGCCCAGACTCAAATGAGTTAATGTTTACGTTTTAGCTTCTACAGATATTGGCGGCGACTCGGCGAGGCATCCTACAATTAAACTAAACTAAATAAGAAAGGTTACATCAAGTCAAGACAAGATTGAAAATTATAAGAAAAATGAAATAAAAAGTAGGCAATTAATTATAATATGTATGTACTAATCAATGAAATGAAATATTATACAGCTGTTGGTTGGAAGTATTCGATTTATGATACAATAGCTCGGTATCAATCAAGCTAGTTTTCCTTCACTCGTTTCTTGTAATTATATTGTAACTTGGGTCTTTCCCTATCACGTGTTTGTTCTTCAGTCAATTTGATAAAAATAACGGTATACAAGTTGACGTAAAGTTTTAAAAGTCGATGTATTTGCGTCAGGTTTAACCTTTCTATCCATTTATTTGTCTTTTGGCTCATCGTCGATATAATGTTTTGAAATCATGTGCGATTGTTCTAAAAACGCGTATTTTTAACATGAATATTTCAGATACGTTAGATATCACATGTCTTCTCTGAGAATACCTTTCCTTTTAATAATACGTTATGGCTTAAACAAAAGTAATAATTGAAGTCATCTTTGTGCTGAAACTAATCGCTTACTGTTATTGCGTCGAGTGCCGTGGCGTCGTGTTATTAAACAATGCATAGTAGCAAATTTTCCACAGCGAGAAAATTGTTTGTTTATGAAGCGGCAGTTATCTCAGTAACTCTTGACTGCGGAACCGATAATACAGTTCGCAGTAAGACTATACTGGCCATTAGACGCGCGGCGTTGCGTGGCATAATATTTTTCTGGATCAAAAAGGTATGTACTTATCGACTGTCTGATTATGATCGGTTACCTGACAGTTATTGGCTAGAGTATAGTCCATATGGATCTTAAATTAATGTAAGAAAATTACGTTACTCAGACGTTCTTACAATTAGATATATTACCTACTCCATACCCATAGATAGAAACTTTTGTACTTAAATGGCTGAATGATAGTGCCAAATGGGTTTTTGTTACTACATACTTTAGATCCATATGGAATACAAATACACGTATGGGCACACATAGAAGTCTATGACACACATTTTTAATAACCGTGTATGCTACGAGACGAGATATTGCAAAAACCGATGTTATGTTACCCACGTCCTTCTTGGACACCTGCTTCTATGATATTGGTTGAATTAAGTAATAAACTCATTCTGTCATAAAAAAACACCTTCTAATATAATTAAGCCAAGCGATGTCCTTTACAGTTTTCACTTAATCTGATAATCTAATTCACCTTTCATATTCATAATTATCCGATTAATTTTAATGTCTGAATAACTAATGCGCAGATAACATTTTACGGTGTCGTCAAATTTAATGCAAATCTAAATTAGATTGAACTGCTTAACCCCGCTTAGCCTTTTCGCTTGAAAGTGAAATCGCTTTATTTTTAAAATAAAAATGTTAATCATTTTTAAAAAGTCCGTTACGTTAAAACTCCTTTCTTCTTGAATGTTACCTTATTCTTTCATAAAGTGTTTCCCATCTGAGCACGTTTTACACAATTCAGATCTTATCAATTTTACAAAAGCTTACAAAGACAATCATCGATCTCGCCAGGTTTCCCGTTTGAGCTCAGTCATCCAGATATCTCAAAGGGGGTAACAGACGGTTCACTATTGTCTTGCAGAAACTTTTTGCGCATATATTTGATTCGTATAATAATTCTTGGTAGAAGTCACATTTGGCAGAAACACCTTAAAACGCAGAATATGTTTTGGCATAAATCATTTCGCAGATTTTTATAATACCGAATCGTATGTTGGTATAATGTTTATGAGCATAATAGTCTTGTAGACGAATTGTACTTCGCAGATAATATTTTTGCATAATACAGTTTTCCTTCTCCTTCCAATTAGTTTTTTGATAGCGAGTCTGTTGTATTGGGGTGCAAGATACCTAACACTCCTCCTCGCTTCGCTCGTTGTCGTACCTAACGGTGGCTCTGTATTTCCTTTTTGTTAGCGTGTCATAATTTTGCTCTTGTAATAGTATGCTATACGATTATTATGGTACATAAAATTATGCTAAATCAAATTCGACCAAAGTAATGTTCTGCAAACCAATATTCTACCAAATGTGTGTTATGCGTGCTATTAATAATGCCAACTAAGTTTTCTGCAAAATTACCATTCAACCGAAACTGTTTCTGGGCGTTTTCCAAATTAAATCCCGAATATCGAATTTCACCAGATCTGGACGTGTTTGGGTTCATTCTTCTCAGAATAACGAGCTGATTCGATCCCGACGATAAAAAAAATGTGTCCCAATTTTCCATACAAAATTCGAGTTTCCAATACGTCACTCTCGTAGTAAGTTCATACTAAAATCGTGACGTAATGGGAAAAAAAAATTAGGACATATTTTTTTATCGTCAGGATCGAATCAGCTCGCGATTCTGAGAAGAATGAGCCCAAACACGTCCAGATCTGGTCAAATTCGATTTTAGACATTTATTTTGGAAAACGCCCTTCTGCGAAACATGTTATGCGAAGTGTGTTTCTGACTAAAATTATTCTGCCAGATGAGGGTAACCCGTAACAGACGTACCATCTCCGGCCCGTAAACCGTGTCTCGGCCTCTGTACCCTCTTTACTCTATCGCTATCATCCGAGGCGTATCTATGGCGCCTCTTAATTGCCTTCAGACTAATAATTATCAGTTTGCGTGCGCCGCGCCCCTTTTCATATACATGTACACGCACACAAATGCAAAACGCACACTTGTGTACACAGCACGTGCTGAGGCCTCAGCGTGGTCACGCGGTAGTATGTACTTGATTAGTTAATTATATGGCTGATCTATGCGTTTCACTGGAGCCGCGACGCCATTTTCGACTTTGATGGATGAGAACAGCGAGCCTTTATGCTTCATCTGAAGTCTGCTGTCGGGATCGTGGTCATGAATTATCTCCGACTGGCGCTTTCGCGATTTCATCTACTTGCTCAGCTGGTAGCGTCTCATACATTTTACATAGTCATTAGAGTAAAATTAGAACAAGAATTTTATACAAAGGATGTTGACGAATTATTCTATATTGGTTTATTCGTTACTTCTGAACTGTCGAAATTTTAATCCGGGAAAAAGGATGCACTATTCAATCTGTACATACATAATACACGTTGCAAAATAATCCTAAACATATCCTATAACATAGTACACATAATGCCAACAGAAATGGTTACGGCCAGCGGAAACGCTGACCTTATTCGTCCTTCAATCGTCCCATAATCCACAACTATAAGGACATAACAGCGAAATAAACACCTGTTCGAAGGTCGTTTAACCTATAGTGCAATCGTGTTTACGATTTTTTAACTACATATTTAACACGTTGGATAACATGGGTAATCAGTTTTGCGTCTCAACAAGTTTTTATTTTCATATCTGAAGTATTACCACTTCAGAAGGATTAGAAAGGATGACAAATTGTTTTTGATAGTGAAACTAGATACCTATTCACTGTGGTAGCGCAAACGATTTTAATACAAATGTAGTGCGAAATGTTTTCCTTCGTAATTTCACGGAAACTCACGAACGTATGCTATTTCTTTCAGTCCGTCTCAGTACAAGAAGTATGACCGAACTAGCAAGAAAAATACGAACGTTTCCGAGATAACCTAACCCCAAAATTAAAATTTTGAAAAAAACCCTCGACCGCGACATAGTGGACCGATTTTCATGAAACATGGCTAAGAACACTCCCGATTAATTCAGCTTTCAAACAAAAAAAAAACTAAATCTAAATCGGTTCATCCGTTCGGGAGCTACGATGCCACAGACAGACACACACACAGACAGACACGTCAAACTTATAACACCCCGTCGTTTTTGTGTCGGGGGTTAAAAATACAATGGAAAACTATTACATCTCATCTCATCTACATCTGTACCTATTGGTTAGGCTAGTACTGTGGAGGACTAGCCTAGTCAATAGGTCTTGTAAACAGTAGCAGAGACCTACTGTAAAAAAATAGTTTATTTGCCAAAAAGTGTACATTATTATTATTATAGGACATTCTTACACAGATTGACTTGAGTCCCACGGTTAAGCTCAAGATGGCTTGTGTTGCGGGTACTCAGACAACGATATATATAATATACAAATACTTATATACATAGAAAACATCCATGACTCAGGAACAAATATCTGTGCTCATCACACAAATAAATGCTCTTACCGGAATTCGAACCCGGGACCGCGGTGTAGCAGGCAGGGTCACTACCGACTGCGCCAAAACGGTCGTCATATATTTTTACTTTTGACTACCACACTAGGCTAGGCCTGTCTCGTGGAGTGTAGTGGATATTACTTAATACTTTACGTTAGCAGCTGGTATAGTCAACCAATTGGAACCCTAGGCCACTGTAGAACTGTCATAGTGACGTTATAAATCAGATTGTAAGAAATCTCTTACTGTTTGTCATTTTGACATGGTTGTAGAGTGGCCTAGGGTTCCAATTGGTTGACTGTACAATGTTGCCATGTATTTTCCATATGTTGAACAGGGCAGTAATATTCCATGACGTAACAATATTGTATGAACACATGTCTAAATATTACTAATATTGATCAGCCATATTCGAGTCAGGGTTAGCTAATTATAGCATCATTGCCTTCTAATATTAATGGCCAGCTGAGTCTATCTATACCCTAAATTATATTAGTGGAAATAGATTAAGCTGGAAAAGAAAGTACATATACTTAATAAATTTTAAGTATTTATTTAACTGACATGAGTAACCTCGATAGCCTTCGTTCGTGATGTAGAACACGTATACCACAGTAATGCAAATGTTATAATAGAATTCCTTTAAGTTAAACGTGGTATGTCAGCAATGACCAGGGGGCGTTATCAGTCTTAGGGCCCATTTAGACGGTACGAGAACTCGCATACGAGTTTTATTATATTGCGGTATTTGATGGCTGTGCAAAATTGTATGTAACCTCAGTAGCGACAACGTATGCGAGTTCGCACGCCGTCTAAATCAGGCTTTAAGCAAATTGCATATATACTTATTATTTATACTCATACTGAGTACTTTATACCTATACTAAAGCCTCCGCCACACATAGAGCGTTTTGGTAGCGTAGAATTAGCAGAGCGTTAGCGGAGCGCAATGATGGCGGTGCGCAATGATGGCGGTGCGCAATGATGGCGGTGCGCCGGACGAACGCTGGCATTCCGCTCGCAATCCGCGCGCATTCCGCTCGCAATCCGCGCTCGTTATATAGTTCCCGCCGGCGTCCGCTGGGCGCAACGCCAGCGTTCGTCCGGCGCACCGCTATCATTGCGCTCCGCTGACGTTCCGCTAACGCAACGCCTACGCTCTCAAAACGCGCGTGTTTGGCCGAGCTTTAAATGTATCATGCTAAAACAACAGAAAACAAAGTTTAAAAGCCAGTAAGATGGAGTCGAGCCATTAATTCTTTAGCGGTTGAATAGCCTCCAACGCAATCTTGCTTAGAATATCAATTGTTTTTCTTGGAAACTGTAGTTGTAACTACTTTCCTGTGTTGTACGGTCTTCGTCAAAAAAGCACATTTTAAACCTTAGCTGATTGGAAGAAGATGTATTTCGCATATCTTTGTCGGTACACCTCACCTTTGGTGTTAAAGCCCTAAACTAGATGGATATCCTTACTTAATCCTATCTTCTTTGCGCGTTAACCCATACTTAATATTATAAATGGGAGAGTGTGTGTGTCTGTTTGTTTGTCCGTCTTTCACGGCAAAACGGAGCGACGAATTGACGTGACTTTTTAAGTGAAGATAGTTGAAGGGATGGAAAGTGACATAGGCTACTTTTTGTCTCTTTCTAACGCGAGCGAAGCCGCGGGCAAAAGCTATCAATGTGGCATAAAAATACTTATTTACTGCGCTATCAAAGAGGTATTCGTGTGCTCATAATTCTGAAATAAATATCATATGTATATGTATACCAGAGAGACCTTAACCTTCACATCAGAGACTATAAGCGCAATAAGCGGTTCGATGCTGCAACATATATAAAATACAGATAACTCTGGTTATCCTTTAGCCTCAACCTATTAAAAACCATCAACAATTCAAAAACCACACGCAACCTCCATAAGTAGGTAAATCATATTCATAAAACAGTCGCCACTGTGTTCAGAGGTCGTGTGACCCCGCTATCGGGACGAGCCTCTCAGAACGAACCGATTCATCGCTTATCGCCAAGTATTTTGAAATGACGATGACGACTCAAACGCTGATACGATTTCTTTCGTACCAACGAATGTTTGAAGTCACTATACAGTAGCGATTCTGGAAATTTCCATGGCTTAGTTCTGTGCTTATCTTGGATAAATTATTCTGTTAGGTCTTATGCAATAGGTTAGTTTTCTGCCGTCATATTGGTGGGAACGGAATATTTGAATACTATTATCGATAAAGTAATATCTCTAAAGAAAGGCCATTAACCTAATTACTGTCTTTCCTAAAAAAGATATGAAGGTTTACAATAGTTTCAAGTGAATATCAACCTGAATCACAAGATGGCGCGGCATACGTACGTTTCCGTGACAGATCCTTTATTCCTTTCGCCTGGGGCGTTGGATCTCCAGCGGGATTAGTAAGTCAACACCTCGTATCCGGGCCTCGTGATATACGCCATATTGTTTTTTTTTTGATACAGACATGGGAACAGTGTTTATAAAGCTAAAATATAGTGTTTTGCAAGGATTGCAAGAATCAGTGATATAAGCTAAACTAACCTATTTCTATTGAGAAATTTCGTCTGAAGTTAGCCTATTTAATCGATGAGTCATATTATGCTCGACTGCTCGTGAACTAGAAAAAATAGTGATGTAACATTAGTTTGGTTAACATTATCGGGACAGAATTGCGATTAAAACTGTAATCTAGATCGATAGGTACTGTAAAGATATATTCCGCAAAAATAATCGTTCGCAAACTAGTTATAACGTCCGAAGCAGTATAAGGATTTAGACTAGAGATATTTTCCGCCATACACAAAACAAAAACACATCCAATATACCGAAATAATCACGGTTCAATCCATATAATGAAATCACATGGTACTCTAATCGGCAACAATACTCATGGAGTCATTAAGATGGATTGTTTCCACGGCACTAAAACGGGGGAAGGGATAAGGCGGCCGTTTGCAATCGCTCCACACGCGACCACACGTGAGCCCACATCTCATTAATTCCGCCGATACGCCGTGGCCAAAACATTGTGTCATTGAGCGCCATTCCGATCACATGGCTAGCGATGGACCAGTTTCAAACTGCGGCGATAGCAAGGTTCGCCAAAGTGACACTTTTGAAATGCCCTATTTATCAGATACCAGATTATTTTTTGTTGCACTGGGGGCCATCCAGGATAACAATCGTTGATAGGAAACGCTGCGAAGAAACATAAATATCGTATGGAAATAGTAATGTGATTTTTCGTTCGTGTGTCATTCCGACACATATTTTTTTACTAGCTCGAAAAAAGGAGTCCAAAAAGGAGGAACTAAAACATATTTTCTTTACATTTGTAGACCTAAAAATAGTTTTGAATGATGAAATTGAAATAGGAAGTATAGGAACCCTTACCTTACTTATTACCGATTTCTGCAAGTCGCAAAGAGAAGCTAGTGGAAAGATGTAGAAATAAATGGAATAATACCCATGTTATATTCCTACGTTTCCTAACGAGCAACGGGTTAAAGTCTGAGGCGCATAAGAGCGCTCTACAACAAAGCGTACTTGTAACAGATCTCAAGGTAACATTACACTGGTCTGCCCAAGAGCTCAATTCTAAAAACCAATAACAATATACGATCACGTAACTGAGGGAACAACCGGCTCAATTAAGAAGCGCCTCTCTCTGAAAGCGTTACGTGCTCACAGGAGCTATTTGAATTAGCACGCTCCCCGTAGTCCAACCGGTGGTCCCATTCAATGCGTTGCTTTATTGCATTTATTGTCTTCTATTCTACAATTGTTTCACGATATAATGAGTCATCATAGTCTGTAACTCATCGTGTGAATTGTCTGTCTTCCATTGTTGTGCTTGTGTCAAAATATTGACAACATCAAAATGTAGATGGAGGTAGATACCTGTCTTAATCTATCACGTTTCACGTGAATCACGTGTGATGTTATAAGTTTGTTGGTTCAATTTCAGCTGAATCTACAAGGAACACAAATGTACATAACTGTAAAATAAGACAATGATCATGTCTCGGTAAATACCGATATGTTTTCTTAGTATTGTTAAAAAACTGGTTCAGAGTAAACACTTCACATATGCGCACATTATGGCGAAATATCTTCTAGACTTCAAGGAAACTCGTATGGTAATGACATTTGGAATGTGGGTGCAAATGCCTCCAAGATTCAAGATCCCATTTTATAATGAGATTAAGTGACTGTAATTACTTTTCTTAACCCTTAATTTGGCAGACATAGAAACATTAAAAATACCGTTTTTTTTTGTTGAATACTATTTTTATGGGTCATAAGGAACCCCGAAAAAATAATGAAAAAAATCATAATCTTTCAGTTTTTCAGGAAAATTATGTTCGGTGTGGCGAACACTGCCAGCTAATCAAGAATTAAAAGTGTGAAATAATTTGCTATATAAATGTCAAGAAACATACAATTTTTTCGTAGAAAATGAACATAAAAGTATTGTCTACACTTTGTGTGCCCTTTTTGTACTTTGTGACCCCGAAACTAGACCTCCTTCGTAATGTTGACACCGAATATCCCGGTACTCTTGGAGATGGTAAGGGGAATGTCCTGGAATTTAGGCGCTATGTTATGTCAAATGGGGTTTTATATGCGGAAAATGTGCAAAACTTCATACTGGGGTTCACTTAGATGAGATTATGTTTACTCCACTCGGATACCTGCTCAAGAGAGGCATCGATTTGAGACACAAGTTGCATTCTGATTTCCAAAACCTGCTCACGATAGGCATTTGCACGACCTGTGTACTGGCTGTCACCTGTGCTGTCATACGCATAGCAATAGATATTGCTAGTTTCTAGCTTATCATTGATATGAAGGATAAACAGGGTCGGTGATAGGATAGATCCTTGGGGTACACCTCCGTTAATGGGCCGGATTTCTGAGTATTGATCGTCGATGAAAACTGAAATGCTTTGACCAGGTAGAAAGCTGACGACCCACGTGCAAAGCCTTTCTGGGAGCCCGTACGAGGGTAGCTTGGGGAGATGCGTCTTATAATAAACTCTATTAAAAGCCTTAGGTAGCGATATCTAGGCTAACTGCCAGTGCCTCTCCCTTGTTCTCAATGGCGGTGGCCCAACTATAAGTATACCAAAAGATCACCAGCGCCACGACCATGGTGGAAGCCGTATTGTCGGTCACTATAATTTGGTGTTCTTCAGGTATGCCAAGAGCTGGTTATTAACCACTTACTTCATTGCCTTGGAGAGAAGAGAGGTTCTCTCCTCTGGGCCTCAATGGGCCGACAGTGTGTAGGGTTTGTATGATCACCCTTCTTTGCGGTTGGATGGACTCAAGCAGTCTTTCAGGATGACGAGTATTTACCTGAGCAGTATGAATGCCAAAAAACGCGAATTAAAAGTGGGGTAAGCTCCCCAGCGCACGTTTTCAGCATAATAGCTGGAATACCATCAGGCCCATTGGACTTATTGACACCGAAGGCAAAAAGTGCACGCCTAACTACACTTTGAATGAAGCGAACCTCGGATGAGAGTATTGAGAATTTTTTTCTTGGATGAATGATGGTGGATGGATCTACTCTTAGAAGGTATTTTTGAGGAAGTGGGAAGACTCATGAGGAAAAGGGGTCTAAACCCTCGCTGTAGGACCTTCCTGATGCACATCCATCGCGGTTCAACACGGTAACGCAGCAAGAACACGGGTAGGTACTTTTGCATCGGGATGTTCGTAATTAGGTTAGAGTTGGCTATTAATTTTTTTTTATTTAGACGCCATATTAATGTAATTTAATTTAGTTTTGTGCTCTTTTGTCAAATAAATATTTTGGTATAAGGTCCACCGATAAGTTGGCAATGTTCGTCACACCGAACATGCAACCCTGGAATTCAAACACTGCGTAGCTGGCAGTGTTCGCCACACCGAACATGCAACAAACCTACTATTTCACTGTGAAGATGGCAGTGTTCGGTACCACGAACATGACTTTTTAAGTGCCATTGTCAATAAATTAAGACTTACACTAAACTAGAAACTCTTTAGTACGATTAATTAACTCATTGGTAACCGATAAATGTCGTTTTTATTAATGTGACAAAATAAAAATCTAATATTATGTCATAAATAACTTGATGATACTTCGCGGTTGCCGTCTTGCCGCGATTTTGCGTGCACTGCTGACATACGAATATTGTGACAGTAGTGAAATAATTTTCTACCAATTAAAACAATACAAAGCTACAATTTGAGTCGAAAGAAACATAAACAAAGATGAAAATGTGACCAGTAGATTTTTTTGAAATGTATGTTCGCCACAGCGAACACTGTCCAATTAAGGGTTAATTTTACCTTATCAATGTTGAACAAGCTAACCTCTTTACTTACTTCTTTGACGTTTGACGACCGGTCTGGCGCAGTCGGTAGTGACCCTGCCTGCTACGCCGCGGTCCCGGGTTCGAATCCCGGTAAGGGCATTTATTTGTGTGATGAGCACAGATATTTGTTCCTGAGTCATGGATGTTTTCTATGTATATAAGTATTCATATATTATATATATCGTTGTCTGAGTACCTGCAACACAAGCCTTCTTGAGCTTACCGTGGGACTCAGTCAATCTGTGTAAGAATGTCCTATAATATTTATTATTATTTATTATTTACTTCTTATTTTTACAATCACATTCAGTCCCGGACGCTCCTCTCATACCTATTTGTTTACCATACTATACCAAGAAAATTAAAACCATGTCCTATTTGCCTTCACAAGCGTATGTCGTTCACAGTGCCTTTTAGAATGAAACGAAACAGCGAAGACAGAACCAATTAACCGTTTTTTGCAACAAATAGTTTCCATACTCGGATCTGCCGTCAAAGCGACAGCGGAATGTCCGCTCCTTGGAGTTTCAATTTCAAATGTAATAAACACGTATCGAAGTGCAACGGCGGATGGTTTCTGATGCGGAATTGTACGGACGTATTGACCCGAGGGCATGGGGGAAATTGTTTGATTCTTGATAGTTTTGCTTTATTAAATAGATACACATGTACTGTTATATTTATCTACATACGTTTTTATGATACTTTTGAACACTCTTGTGTGCATCATTTCGACTCAAGGTTTCTCAAGGTTCTTAATACATTGGGAATTGAAATTAAAATTGAAGTTGCAAAGTAAATGATTCTAAATACTTGTACGATGTTGTTTTCCTATACAAATATCTTATTTTTAGATTCAAAGTGTTGTGAACTCTTGTTGACTTAGGTAGGTATTCGACTTCTTAACTGCGCATAATTAGTTCTGTACGTACAGTATTTTAGTTCATTATTTTAGAAGAAATCTATGATACTAATGCAGTTTCAAATGTTTTAATCAAATTTCATTAGCGGTTACAGTGGAAAATACCTAACTCTAGATTTATTACAAAATGTAATTCGGTACTATCCCAGCTGAGTTAGTGGGCATTACAAATGCATTAGCGCTTTTTAAAGTTGCCCGTTTAATTATTAGAGTTTTTGTCCGAGCGAGGGCACGACCTCGGCGTGACGTCACGGCGCGGATGAATGAACATCCACCCTGGGTCCCCCGAACCCCCGGGCCCGGGCCCCACCCAGCGGTCAGTCTCACACGACCAATATTGCCGTCGTGACGTTCTGTCTGGCTACACTATCGACGTTCGACAACGATCTTTAGAGCAACATGTCTTACAATAGGTACAATAATCCTTACGCTAACGAAAACGGATTATAAGCAATCACAGGTCGATGTATCTACCTGAACGACAAGCTCTCTAATTGCTATTGAGCGAAATTTCTAGAAAAGCTTTTGTGCAATAGTTTTTTTTCCACTATGCGTTCTTAACTTTCCAATGGTCTGTCAAGAATTTTTGCTAATTATTATCACATTAACAGGTGATAGATATTTTTTTACTGTCACATGATATTGTCGGATGACTTGTGCCTCATCCATCTCTAGTCATTATACCTTTCTATTTCCATTAATTATTTTAATGACAAATCTTTCTTAGCGGCATATAATATTAAACAGAAACGTGAAACGTGTAATGACTCTGCTCATTTATCGCCAACAGAAACTTAAACCTCCATTCTTCGTGCATTGTGCACATTTATCAAGCTTTACAAGCATAACATCTTTGCAGCACTTTATTTTGACTAAAGCGCAGTCCTAAGTATCTGCATTTCTCTAATGTTAAACCCACGTACTTGTTAGGATTGCGCGACGATTTATGCCCGTTTAAATACGAGTTCAGTCCTGTAATTAATATCGTTGATCCGGCTTTAGACGTTGCATTTATGGGCTAGGGTCGTAGACCAGCGCCATATTTGGAGCTGTGAGTCATGCGACCAGCTAGTCGCTAGTGGGTTGCAGCGGAATATACTGGAGCGGGTTTATAAGGAGTACCATGTCTTTAAACAAGGGCATATTATGCGGGAGTTGTGAGCAAAAACCAGTAACGATACAGGGACGATGTGTTGTATCTTATGTTTATTAGAAATTCGTTTAATGTGGCAACCACAAGAATTCTCAAATGTCTAGAGATGGGTTACGATAGAACTTCGTCACTTAACTGAATCAAATGTAATTTCTCCTTCTAAGTTGCCATGTAAATTAATATGGAAGTCCAGTTTAGGAACGTGACAATGAAATTTCTTTGTACATATTTCACATCATAAATCTGTATTCGTTAATTCAGATTTACCTACCAAATCGGTATGACTCTAAGAAGTTCAATGAACACAATATTTTTAGTCTAAAAGGTATATTTCAACCGAAAAATCCCTTCCAATACAATAGCTTCTCGAAATACTCGAGCGTCCGATTTCGTATTGTGTTCATGTTTAAAATATCCAATATTAAACGTCGAAATTCCTCACGGCTCCGCGGCCACAGCCGATAGGACCCCGATCTGACAGGGGGAAAATTGCGGCTTGACAGATGATTGTTCAGAGACCCTTGAGATCCTTCGCTCGGGTATAAGCAGACAGTCTCCGCTTGAAGAGGACTCTGTGTCAATTAAGCCACGGTTTTCTAAAGACCCGAAGGCCCGAGTAAAGTTTAGAAATTCCGGTGCATTACCATATCTACTATTGGCGTCTCGTATGAAAAGGGGCTGAATCTTTATTTATAAAAAGAAAATCACATTTCGAATTTGGAGCTTGGGTTGAATTGGGCAGCTATAAGCAGGGAATTAAAAACAAAACTTTCAACCTAGCCTTGATTTACAAAGGAAAATGCTTAAGTTGATGTTTCTTGAGGCGCTTTTGTATTTTATCCGAGAACTAGCTTTTGCCCGCGGCTTCGCTCACGTTAAATTCGAAAATTGCGTAATGCTCCATACAAACGTCCACCTCCCATTTTAGGGAAGTGGGGGGTTAGAAAGAGACAAAAAGTAGCCACTCTCCATCCCTTCAAAACTGTCTCCACTTAAGATCACGTCAATTCGTCGCTCCGTTTTGCCGTGAAAGACGGACAAAGAAACAGACACACACACTTTCCCAATTATAATATTAGTATGGACAAAGATATATAACTCCGTATAGACGGATAAAGTCTAAGAAAAAAAAACCGGCCAAGTGCGAGTCGGGCTCGCGCACAAAGGGTTCCGTAGCAGCAAATATAATAAACCAATAACTTAACCAAAATTACAGTTAAATCAACCTATCTCAAAAACTATAAGAGATACTTTGATCAAACCAAAAATCGTTGAAAGAGTTAATTAGCATGCATCACCTCTATTTTTTTTAGAATTTTATACCCCGTAGTTATAAAAATAGAGGGGGGGGGACATACTTTTTACGACTTTGAGAGCTGATATCTCAAAAACCGTTCACTTTAAGAAAAATGTTTTTTAGAAAACTTTATATCATTTTAAAAGACCTTTCCATTGATACCCCACACGGGTATGTACATCGAAAAAAAAATTTTCATCCCTCAGTTACATGTATGGGGGCCCCACCCCCAATTTTTTTTTACTATTTAGTGTCATAATTTTGTAGCGGTTCATACAACACATATTCCCATCAAATTTCATCACTGTAGTACTTATAGTTTCCGAGTAAATCGGCTGTGACAGACGGACAGACGGACAGACGGACAGACGGACAGACGGACATGACGAAACTATAAGGGTTCCGTTTTTGCCATTTTGGCTACGGAACCCTAAAAACGTACGTCAGTACCATACAGAAAAAGGTACGGTGGCCTAGATGGCGTTACACCTTTGGGGTACGCTCAGCTAGATGGTGCTAATATTAATATTTAACATTTTGACACATATCAAGCTAAGAATATGGGCCAAATTGTCAAATCTGACGTTCAAAAGTTGTAAGCCTGTGTCGAGAGATGGCAGTCTATGCACTGTGATTACACATTTTACTTCGACAGTAACTCTCTATAATACTCGATCCTCTTTGGTATGGATAAGGCAGCTTTGCGGGTAGGCAGATTTAAAGGCATGTGACGTCATTAACTTTCTTTGCGTTGCTAGTTGCTACAATGTTGATCACATGGACGGATGCTCCGTCACAAGTTTCCTTACTTGAACAATAGGTAATCAGAACTCAAAGGAACTAGTTCTCCTCTATTTGTCTGTCCATCAGTTGACCTGTTGGCAATTAATGCTCGTTATTATAAAGATTAATTGGCATTTATGTAGGTATCTAAATTAAATAGCTGTAGTAAACTGTCGTAATAGTAGACCTCTTAGTTTTGACTGTAATTTGAAGTAGTGAACGTACCTCGATGCATATAGCTCTGTAACAAAGCCATAGCATAATTGTCTCATATTTAAATGTACGTAAGTATTAATTCTGAACAACTCATAAAGAACGCTCACAATAATATCTGTTTCGTAGCTATCTATCTCTATCGCTGTTGCGTATTGGCGCGATAGAGCCAGACTGCATTTCTGTTGGCGTCTGGCGTCAACGATTGCCATTCGGCTACGCCCTCAGGTATTAGAATTTTTAATAAGTTCTTAATAATTGAATAAGTAGGTTATTCCTCACACCCAGGTCGACGCTTCAGCCGTAGCTGAATGGTAATCGTCGACGCACGACGCCGACAGAAATGCAGTCTGGCTTAGTCGCGCCAATATGCAAGAGCGATAGAGATACGAAACAGATATTATCGAGAGCGTTCGTGCAGTTCAGTTGGCTACATATCCCCGTCACATGACGCGCCTGCCCTAAAAGCAACTTCGTGGAAGCGCTAGTGTTCTGTTACACCGCTGCGTTACCCGAGTCCCAGCACGGTGGTCTCTGCGTTACCCGTTAGTGCTGACATCTGATTACGATTACTGAAATTAGAGACCAGACGTGCTTTGTTTGTAAGTCTTTGTTATTAAAATGGGGTCGTAAAATTGGATACCTGTTTTGATGCGAATGTGTATGTGAAACAAAAGATACTTTTTCTAATAAAAAATACAAGCTGAAATAATCTATTCAGAGATTTGTTTAAATCACTGACTATTTGCATTTGTCGGCGACTAACATCGTAGGCATAGTGAAACTGGTGTAGGATATAGGTGGAAATCTTGATCGTGGGATAGTCACCTCACCCAATCGAAATATTTTCCATGTCTAAATTTCTATTGGCTTTTCTATAACCGAGGTGCCTAGAGTACTCTGTAAGATTGTTATTGTTATTGAATAATACCATCCATATGTTTTTCCTAAAAGCGCGGTGGACTAGCGGTAAGAGCGTGCGACTTTCAATCCGGAGGTCGCGGGTTCGATCCCCGGCTCGAACCAATGAGTTTTTCGGAACTTATGTGCGAAATGTCATTAATATATTTTCCAATCGCTTTTCGGTGAAGGAAAACATCGTGAGGAAACCGGACTAATCCCAGTAAGGCCTAGTTGTATGGTGGCAGTCGGTTTGTAAAACTAGTGTCTACGCCAAATCTTGGGATTAGTTGTCAAAGCAGACTCCCATGAACCGTAGCAAATGCCGGGATAACGTAAGGATGATGATGACGATATGTTTTTCCTAAAAGATTTCACAGGTTAAGTGAGTGCGTAACATCCTATACAGGTAATGTTATAAAATCTCATCTAATTTACCCGCAAGGAAGCTAAGTAGATATTCGTGTTTTCGCAGAAGAATATCCCGAGACCACTAAATAATTGCTACTATCTGGGCAATAAATAATTCTGAGCACAACAGCGAAACATATTTTATGTTCTGGAGCCTACAATTTTTTATACAGAAGATTTATTATCACGAAAAGTTGGTAATGAGCCGTTACTAATTTTCTTAGCTTGTCTTATTTATTAAGAGCTCATAAGGTTAACGGGGTAAATTGGTGATAATATTTACGTACATTGTTTTCTTTGGGTCTTTTTATCAAGCTGATAATCGTCTGCAAAGGTTACTATTTTTTTTATTTAAAAGAAAAAATACCGAAGAGTTCGAAACGTCGGGATGTATTTTAAATTCATTATACGCGATTTAATCCGTTTCCATAGTTTTATTTCATGAGAAAAAATACCGTTTTGGTAAATTTTGCCTTTATTTTCAAATGTCTTCAGTACGAAACCCCTATGGGAGAGATAACGCGATTATTACTTACGGTTACGCACTTATGCCTGTGAATTTTGTTTTTATTAGGAGCTGTACCTTTAATTTCGTTACCTACGGTAAAGTGAATGGGATTAGAAGTGACATTTTATAGGCGATTGATTATCATTAACATACGAGTAAATAATCAAATGTAGTTATAGAAAAAGGTATTCATATATGTAATACCTATACTCACGCGATTCCTTTATGTGGGCATTTTCAGAATTTGGGACCCCCCAATTACCGTTATTTGTCGCAGAGATGACGATCGATGGGACCGGCTAGTATTACTGTGGAGACCTTGACTGGGAAGCCGAGGTGACGGGAAACCACGAGTCAGATGGTCGGACGACATTAAAAAGACGGCAGGGCCGACCTGGCACAGAACCGCCGCTTATAGAACAGAACGTATATGTTCAGCAGTGTACGCAAATATGCTGAGAAGAAGAAGAAGAAGAATTAGCGTAAGTCGTTAACAAAAATTAACTCACTGTCAGTTTTGTGACGATAATTAAGCATGAAATTTCAATAAACATATTGTTTTTGTGATAATCTACATTCAGAATGTGAAAACAGTAAATTTTTAGACAGATTTTTTGATTAGGTAATTGTCGTTACAAAACTGATAGCGAGTTAATTTTTGTTAACAACTTACGCTAATTGGGGGGACCCAAATTCTGAAAATGCCCATGTATATTCTACAAAAACGATAATTTCGTAAAAATCGTTTGTGTAAGAACCCGACCTTAATGTGCAGATACATACTTATAAAATATTTCCCAAGTATTTCCAAAATATCCCATTAAAATCCAGAATCCAGATACGCCTCGACGCGCCACTTCGTTTTGTATCAAGTTGATTTATCTCGCAAAATAATAATTGAAGCCGTAATTCAGCGTTTAACTTGACCTTGACCTAATAAAGATTCGCATGATTCATACACTATCTCAGTTTAGTTTTGTAATTGGTACTGTACAAATTTGCGTGGGCTTAATTTCTCTGCCACGCGATTTTACTATCCATTATTTTATTTGTATAGGTTAGTTTGGTTATTATGTGACGCAGAACAAGTTAAAATTGTGACCTTCAAAACTTCTAATAATTAATGAAAAAATAATGACATCTCACCTTAATTAATAGTTACGATAGTTCCGTACAATTATGATCTGACCAAGCCAGTTGACAATTACCACTATTTTGATACCACAGGTTGTGCGTGAGCTATATTCAACGGCAAACATCTATGGAATGATGACATTAACGTGCAAAGTCTGCCGTATCAAAAACTTGGTCTGCCTCTAATTGGTTCGTTACGCTTCATAGTTGGCTGCACAAATATCATACCTGCGCGGTTGTCATTGTCGGTACCCACGAGAACCGGATTCGGTCGCAAACTACACTTTTTACTTCTCCCACGCTAGGGAAATTGCGAACAAACAAAAACTCCAGGGAAATTTCAGCGAAATGTGTCTCCCAACGGGTGTGGGAGTTTAAGTGATTTAAATTGGTCCAATGTAACTTTTAGCGAATGCGTCAATAGAAAAGCAACGGAGTGTCAGCTGTTTAATCCAATAGCGAGCTTATTTCTTCGAAATGTTTCTCTGGCCGATCTATTCTGGAAGGATCCTATACTATACTACTTAGTCTGTGAACATAAAAAAAGACATTCTAATTCTGATCCTGATAAAGAATTTAGATTTTCTAATTTTCGATGATATATTCAAATGGAGTTGAAATTTTGGAAAAAAATAGCTTTGAATTGATAGCCAAGCAAGCAAAACCTAAAATTTCATAGACATTTGTTAGGGGACCATAAACAAATATCTAAAAAAATCAGTAAACCTTCATATCCAATAACTACATAGTATGACGTCCCGTCCTCCCACAGTAATCTTGAAATAGCTCCACATAATCACACTACACACACTATAATCTTAATTATGTACTTAGCTACTTAGTGTTTTTTCTTGTGTCTTGAAAATGTTCAGTTAACATCGTCATGAGACCATTTTTGTTTATAAAATGTGCAACGACGTAGTGTACTATCAACATTTATCTTACCAATTTCATTGCATCTGACTTCCGCAATTTCTTCGCTGGAGTGTAGGTGTACTCTCAAGCTGTTTCAACAATTTAACTGTTTCAATACTATTTTGTATCGTGTGGTATACGTATACACGACTGACTCTGAACCTTGAGTATTTACTTAATGCAGTTTCTCTGAACCATTCTAAACATATTATTTCGTACCCATGTAATGTGATAATTCTGTATCTTACTCTCCACATGACTAAGACCTTACTTCGTTCTAAGACTTCTAAGGTTAGCTGATTTATGATCTGTTGTTGACTTTTTTCTGGAGATTACCTTGTTCTAGATTGTTAATTTGCAAGGTTCTCTTTAGTTAAATTAATCACAAGCATAAGATACTGATGTTATTCGTACCCTGGAGTAATGTTATAAATTAATATATCTAAAAAAAACAAGCACAATTAGCAAAAATATTATCGCTACAATTTACCAAGCTCATTGTACATAATAGAATAGTGATAAAGTAAAATATAAACGAGCCCGCTAGTTTAGCAGTTCAAACAGATGGCGTTTGTGGTATTTATGCCACATGTCACATCTGGCACGAAATAGTCTTCTAGAACAATAATCTTTGATTCGAGTGATAACTAGAATTCGCTGTATTTCAGTAGTGAACGCGTAAAAAACAGCTCCGTTCCGAAAGAATGTGAATCATACACGGGTATTTGCTCTTGACCTTCCCTATCGGGTCTGTGACCGCGCACCAAACAAACCTTGGCGGCACTTGAACAACTTCGCAGTTTTTTTCAATCGTTTCTTCCTTTTGAAACATGTTTATGTTTAAAAAACTTTTAGAAGGAAGACGTTTCTCATCTATGACAAGTCTATAAACCTTTTAGGCCTTAGTCTTGTCGTAACGTAAGATACCATTATACGCTAAAGAAATATCAAAAGTTGTGCGGTTTTATACTATCTTCCTCGCGTTATATTTTTTTTATTTCTACAAAATATAATTTCTTATATACATGTATACCTACCACTACCAGTTTATAATATATTCTTGCATTATTTTCTGGGTTCATAGGTCTTGTGTGTATAAAAACGTAATACGTTGTTAATAGTTTTTTTTTTATGGTAGCTGATGAGGTGTTAACGAAGGCGTGTAGTAATTATAAAAAAAGTAAAGTATTACAACCGCCTAAGGGTTTTGAAGCACTTTAAATGTCAAATTAGATTACAATAT
The DNA here is from genome assembly GCF_023078275.1 of Leguminivora glycinivorella. Classification (NCBI taxonomy): domain Eukaryota; kingdom Metazoa; phylum Arthropoda; class Insecta; order Lepidoptera; family Tortricidae; genus Leguminivora; species Leguminivora glycinivorella. The sequence continues at coordinate 9,773,472 of NC_062981.1, forward strand.
TTTATCATCAAGTTCTTTATTAAGTATTTATTCATTCTTAATTGAACATGATCCACGTCAATATTGAAATATGGTTTCATAAATTAAAATGATTCATAGTATATTAGTATTTTTTTTTTTTCAAATAGGAATAAATTAAATACAAGTTTTTTAGCTATATTAGTAGATGAATTAAGGTGATAAGAGACGCTAATCGTTTATATTGTGTACCTACTGCTTTATTAACTACTTTAGTATGAAACAACCTTGCAAAATATTATTAAATTTGCATTTTCGCTCATAATGTGTTGAGATGAAATACAGGAATTGCGGGCTGATTTTTGAGTCTCACGTGTTCGAATTCAGAAAATTGTCACTGAACATAATAAGCAGGTCACCGTTTTCAACCGGTATTTTAGTGACAAAATCCCGTACCTATGCGAGATTCAAAAATCGCCCTCCTGGACTGGAGATAGAAAATGAATTCGAAATAAGACTAAGCAAATTAGCATTATAATTCATTATTATTGTCTTGTCATCGTAATATTTTTGACACGTTACGAACCACGTGTTTCTTCGTATAAACTCATTGTCTTTATCAATAATTAAGTCAATAACTGGTTTGTATAATAAATTCATTAAATAAATACATAAAACGTATTTCTGAGGACGATCCCAAGGTTGTTTGTAAAATGCATATTTTTTTTCCATCAGGAACAAAACGCCAATACGAGATAACTTACTATTGTGGTCAAGCGGGTCAGGTCGTTTATATTGTAATTTAATATCATGAATATAAAAAATAATTATCGTGTTCGACTGGTTCTTAAACAAATAACAGTGTCTTTAAACATGTGACAAACAATAAGTAAAGTAAACCAATATGTTTGGCATCAGTAATAACAAAAGCTGTGGCAGACTGTAATGAAACCACTTTCATATAACGGGACAGCACAAAAACCGACCGCCTTCAGTTTTATATTTTTTGTTTCGTTCTTTCGTACATCGACAGCGAAAGTGGCCATAGAATGGTACACGAGCGATCATTAAACCCGTCATAAGCTGCATTAATTTCATTACTTTTTTTTAACCCAGTTTGGGTCTCACAATTTTTTGTTTTTCTTCTTTACAGTGGTGCCCGCGGCTGTAGTCTATCGGTCGAGTGATGACTTCGGATGACCTTGTTAGTGTTTTGTCTTTGTGAGTGTCAGTGAGAGTCAGTGGTGCTTGTGCTGTGACCAGTAGTGCCAGTGATGTGACAGTTTATGGAAGCGTCAGGGTTGACTCGGAATGTTCACAAAGAACGGCAAGGCTCCCGAGCGGTGCCGACACCCTCATAGGAGCTACAAGAAGAAAAAGCCCCTGCCGCATACGCCCTGGAAGTACTTGATGAATTGCCCACTCGTTAGGAAATGTTTTGGTACGGTATTTTTTATTTATTTTAGTTTAGTTTTTATTGTTTTTCAGACACATTTAATTTCACTTTCATAACTTTCTTTATAACACTCAACAAACACTTTGTTTAAGATACAATGATTTGAGAAGTTATATCGGGTGAATATTGAGGTGTTTTGATGCTTGAAGTTCGCGCCTGGATGGATATCGAAAGTTATATTTACGGCCCAGACAGACGGGTACTATATTTAAGATTTCTCTCCGATCTAGTCAAGAAATAGTATTTTGAATAGAAAGGTTAACCGGGAAAATAAGTGTCTATTTTATTTTCTTTTGCTTTTTTGGCATATAAAACTTACTCTTATTAGGCATACGAATTGTACGGTAAGTTAGATTTTTCTCAGGTTTTTGGAATTTCATATTATGAAAACAAATTTTAAAGACAAGTTATATAAATTCAGCGGAAGACTGACTGACAACCGTCTTTTAATTTCAGTAAAGTCAAAAAGGAGATCTGGATATGATATAGGTCGGATCTGCCAGTGCCAAATTGACCTTTCTTCAAGCAAACCGCCTGTCTCACTGTTTCCCGTTTTCACTTTAGCGTCGTCCAATAAGTACATATTAAACCTAAACTATTTCTATTCCCTCGGAGATATATCGGTTAACAAAGATAAATTTCTCATCCCGCGTTATCCTTCGCATCTGCGCTACAGGAATGTAATAATAACGTAATCCAGAAAACAAGTTCTTGCGCACATATCGAGGAATCGCGACGGCCGACGAACGTTCCCGACCCGACCTTGCCGTGCATTCCGCACGCGGCGGACCGTCGGCCCGACTGGTCCGCCGACCGGTTGAGACGGCTAAGCTGCGATGTCCTTTTTTAACAGGATTGGAACTGAAGAATTCTTAAGAATACTGCATATCGCACGTCTGTTAAAACTTAGGTGCTAAACTTTATCTGCGAAGTTTGATACCTAATACCTAAGGTAATCAATTAAGAGTTTGCCAAAGTTTTGCACGTGTTCTGATAATGTCTTATCTTTATCTACGTCTGTCCCAAATCTTCTGCTTGAAAAGTCGTGAAATTTTGTTTAAATTTGCCCGCCACATTTGTAAGAAAAAATGATACTTGGATAGAGAAATTAAGCTTGACGAATATCCTAAATCTATATCAATTAAATGTAGTTAAAAGATCCAAATATCCAGTAATCACGTCAAGACAACAGTTACAAGATTCTTCGTTCCAGAAAGAATCTACCATCAGAATAATGACTTGTTAACTTGCCTTTGTAGCAAAAACTAAAGCAATTTCACCTACATTTGCTTTTACTGTTGTTTCAAAAGTCCGAACAATTCTAAAGAAGATAATTGACGTAGGACCGTAACAAGACTCCCGAGACAAATGATTCGCGAAGTTTTTTTCGAGCCAGTTGGACGATCAGTTGGACGATTGGTTGAGCGAATTCACTTGTTGCTGGCCTATTGCAACTGGCATACGAGTCATTTGTTTTTATCTGCTTACAAAACTATAAATGTTGGATAAATTGAATCAATAAAACACTGCTATTGTAGTCTTTTAACGAATTTTTGTTTATATTTTTTGCAAACATTCGAGAAAACTTAATCTGCTTCGAGTTTTTAACGAAAGATTTTGAAAGGTCAAGAAAATATCACAGTAGATTATGAGATAGATAGATATGAGTCGAATTTTGGTGATTACTAGGTACAGAGACAAGGAAAGTGAAGTAAAAGAACTGGGAAATCACTTTCATCAATCATTGCTAGTTTCCTTTTTGTTAATGTAGGTGAGTGATCGACATGTTCTAATGATTAGGTAGAAAGAAGTTAAAGAGAGGTAAAAAATATATGAATTACTTTTGCTCGGATATCTACCACATTAAACGTCGATGCTTACAATACTTTTTAATACAAGTAAGACGCTAAAGCCATATTCATTATATCGTCCACTTAAAATCCTGATGGAAATTTCCGTAAGACCGACGGTTTTATGCATTAAGCTAGTAATGAAGTACTTGCAATCTCACAGTTAATAGTCAGAGGTCGCCGTCAAATTCCTAGTTCCCAGTAGATGCATTCAGATTTTAAAACATGACATTTTTTTGATATTAACTTCAGTGCGACTCGCTCGCTCTTACTTTATGAGAACGAGACGCATTGTGGTTAATGCCAGTTCAGTATGATGGTTTAAAATCTGAATACGGCTACAGTAGCCATTTCTTGGCGCCAGCTGTAATAAATCCCAGCGAAAGCATTAAAAATCTCGTTAAAATTCTCTCCAGTAGCAAGCCACAATCCTTTGGGAAGCTAACATGTTCTAAGCTAACTGCAGATTGGAACGGACAAGGTACACCGGTCTTAGTACATAAAATGAGAGGATTCTTTTCCTTCACTGTTCCTCATTTTTGCGCTTTCCTGGTGGCTACAGATAGCCATAATATTGTTGCAGGCAGTGTATAGCAATTGTGTTTTAAGAGAGAATCGATATCAAACTTTTTTTTTTACTATAAAAGGGTTTCCTCATGGCCACAGACTAGCCGAAGTGAAGGAGCGGTGAAGAGTTTGCTTTAATAACATGTTCTACTCATTATTTAAATATTTATTTAAGCAACTAAGTTAATGATAACGAGTTCGGCCACCCAGCGTGCTGTCATTTACAATTGGCAATTTTGTTTAAAGAAAACACTGTGGAATATAAATGTACCCATTAATTCGTTATCTTTACTAAAGTACTCAATTAGGCATACCACTATATATTTCAAGGCAGATACATTTCAAGACTGTAGGACAAACATGTTTTATCCAAACATTCCAAACATGCGTCTCAAACTTAAATATTCCTTCACAAAACACAAAAGGACTAGCCAGGGATTCAAATTTTGCAAATAATATCACAGCTAACCGCTATAAATATCGCATATTATAATAATTCGGTTGATATTACATTCGGCGCGCGTGGGCCTGCGGCGCGATTTTTCCCGGATGAATACATTATCGCGGTTAGTATTCAAGTCGGGCGCCACAGATTGCGTTACCTTGTCGCCTTGAGGGCTCATTGCATATTGCAATAACTGCGGGTGAATCATAGAAAACGTGCTGAAACCGTATACCATACCGTTATGGATGCGGTTTTGAATGTGACGGACGTGTGCGGACACGGACATGACACTGCGCCGATCTGACGGGAGTTACGAGGTGTTATTATTCTTACGTACGAATCTGATCTCGAGAATTCTTGGAATTGCAATTGGTGTAACTCTGACTATACATACCTCACTTTTTGATGACGCTTGCACGCACAGTTTACTTGTAATCTTCAGCTATTATTTTTAGGGCTTCTTAGTCAAGACTGGTTTCTTATATTTATTTTACTAGGTCCAAGGTTTAGCACTGAGTCACCCTAGTGATCAACTGCTAGAGTTATCATTGTTATCAATGGATTACGTGCCTTTTCAATAGGCAATCTCACTTGATTTTAGGTTGACATTGACACCGTACGATAAGCTTGTATGAATAATTTGATTTTTTCAGACACTGTTTTTAAATAACCACTTGCTTTTTAGAAGTGTATAAGATGACTGAGACTATAACGGTTTAGGTTCTGCCCGAGACGTTTTATTGCACACATAAAGAATCACGTGATCACCAATCTCCCGTCGCAATTTCCAAACAGGGGACCGATTTTTGAGTCTCACGCGTTCGAATTCAGAAAATTGTCATTGAAAATAATAAGCAAGTCACCGTTTTCAACCAGTATTTTAGTAACAAAATCCCGTATATGAAATTCAAAAATCGCCCCCCTGTTCTAGAATGAATCATCCTTAATCCATTTAACCTTTTCACATAAATAACCCCGACAAGATTATTAGGTATATTAATATAAATTCGTTCCAGAAATCATATAATGCCCGTGACGCAAAGGCTCTTCCGTTTCCTCGGAAGCTTTTAGACTATAATGTATTATATTTCGCCGCTCATGTGGCACGGATAATTTACTAATCCCATGGGCACAATATACTTACACATCGCTTACTATGAAATATAAGCGATATTTCATAGTAAACGATATGTCTATCGTCTATCGTTTATTAGCGTGTCTGAATTTCTCAATGAATTACAAAATTAGTGACATTAACACAACAATAACCTAACCACAATATTAAAATTTTAAAAAAACCCCGACTGCGACATAGTAGACCGATTTTCATGAAACATGGCTAAGAACACTCCCGACTAACTCAGCTTTCAGACATAAAAAAACTAAATCTAAATCGGTTCATCCGTTCGGAAGCTACGATGCCACAGACAGACACACACACAGACAGACAGACAGACAGAGAGACAGACGGACAGACAGACAGACACGTGAAACTTATAACACCCCGTCGTTTTTGTGTCGGGGGTTAAAAAGAAAAATGTGTGCAGAAGTAGTCAAAAATGTTTGAAATAGGTTTTGAACTCCACACTATACCTGTCTCTCACATAAAATCCGCGAAGTCGCTTAAAAGGTATAGGGCAGGCTAGGACTAATAGTAAGTACCTGCAACTTAATAATAAATCCCTGAAAGAGTGAGATCTAAATTGTAATTTTATCACCGTAATCTAAAAAACTTATGAAAATCGTGAAAAGTCTTACAGGAAGCTTGCAAAAGCCGTATAAAAAAATCTAGTCTGAAAGAAAGGCTTTCCTGATTAACTTTTCAAAAAAAGAACTGTCTCCGTCCAAAGACTTTCTGTAAAAATGCAATCAGCCGCCGCATTCAGGGATACTTCTCGTCCGATTCTGAATTATTCATCCACAGTATTTGAGATCCGGAAATAGGTTTATTGAAAATAGTTCCTAGATGTTTTTACACATTTTTTGCCTGGGTTTTTTTATCTTATAATATAAAAATGTTATATAAATACAAAGAAGTTAATTTACTTGTCCACAGGACTTGAATTCATCTATTCTAGAACAGTATGATTATAAAGGAAGGAAAAATTAGAAGAAAAAATCTGTCCTAGAGAATTTTTATGACTATCAATACTATCATAAATATATTAAACAGTCATTTATCACGATTTACATCACAATGGGAGGTGCAATCTTTACAGACCTTTAAGTGGATTCTCGGAATAAATCGCGTTTAATGAAATAGCATCTTAGATAATAGGTACACTTATTCACACGGCATAATATTCTTCACGGCGGGCATTTTCAGAATTTGGGGCCCCCCAATTAGCAAAAGTTGTTAACAAAAATTAACTCGCTGTCAGTTTTGTGACGACAATTAATCATAAAATATGTTTAAAAATTTACTTTTTTCACATTCTGAATGTAGATTATCGCTTAAAGTTTATGTAATTAACACTAAAACAATATTTTTATTGAAATTTCATGCTTAATTATCGTCACAAAACTGACAGTGAGTTGGGGGGTCCCAAATAGTGAAAATTCCCTGATACGACATAGCATTATACCTCTAAACATTCTTCACGACAGAAGTCTCCGGTTAGCGTGATAGTTTAATTTCATGAATATGCGAGATGTTTTCCTAGATGCTCTTATTCAGGAAAAGTGTAAGTGATAGGCATCACAAATGTTGTCTGATACTCGAACATGTTCGAAATATAACTGTAATCGTGTCCTTTCCCTCACCAAGAGCACAGTATCATAAAGAGTACTATCGTACAGTATGGCCACTCCCGCTCCCCGCTGAAAGTGACGCCTACCCCCTCTCGGTTACCGCCTGTCAAAAGCGCGAACAGTAGACCTGTCATATTTCACTCATACAAGCATAGTACGCGTTCACCTACACGAACTTAGACTGTGTGCTAGGAACGCGCCTCTTTCATATGTTTGATCGCCAGTGTCCGAGGTGTGCCAGGTTGGCAGCAAAGTAAAATATGACGACATGAACATAATTACGTACCTCGTGGTCGTATTATGTAGTTCCTTGCTGGATATTATGTACATATTATACGTAATTTAATCAACACAATATGCAAACCAAACAAAATGTAAAACAACATCAATGAACGTCACGGTGGCAGACACTTGCGTCATAATTAAAAAGTTATTAGGTACTAGTATCCATTTTTTATTTGTCAAAATCTGTGGAAGTTCATATTGAAAATCTAGATTAGATTTTTAGGATCCAACCACTAATCATCAACGCACCAGATAAGATCACAGACGCAGATAAAACCCCGATGGTAACATAATATTAATAATGTGATGTTGGTAATAATTACTCATAACAGTCGATAAGAATAATTTTGCATTAATGTTTTCACAAGTTCCTGCCTACTCTCATGAGTCACGTCGGGCACTCGAATGTTAATTTTGTAAAGTGGACTGTTGTTTACATTGCTTTATGACGGAGCTGAGTTTTCATTTGAAGTTGAGTATTATAATTATGCGAGCGTTTGCTAGGAACAAGCAAATAGAGACACTGAATGTAGGTATTTGTACATACAAAGCCAAATTGAGCATATTATTTAAATAATTAATTGGAACAAATTGACCAGTAAGAAGTTTGTGAAGTATTTTTGGTCATTATTTCGTAGTCAAAGTGAGGGAATATTTATTCTTTCAAACAAGTTTTTTTATCATGCGACCATATTGGACCGGTGTTCCAGAATAGTCGCAGGTTTGAGTCCTGCCGGAGGTGTAAATGTTTTCCTTAATCTATAAATATATTTCCTTGAAAAAAAGCTCCTTTATTTGTACATAATTAGATTCGTTTCATCTAAATTGTCGAGGATTTAAAGTTTTTCCTTCCCATTACGACCTTTAAAAGCGCAAGATCAGCAATTTCGTAAAAGCTGACATTTGGAATTCGGGTTCTAATCTCATTAATTCGAACCAGACGTTTGATGACATCATTTAGAGGGATGAGAAATGTCAGTAATTAAAGGAAAATTTATTTTTTACCCGTCGTAGTCGTAAAATGTGGCATTCTCAAGAAAATGGTACCACAATGTAGCTGAAACATAAGGTCGGTCTAACACGATACTTGTGTAAGTTATTAGCAAAATTAGTCCTTATGCTAAGCCTTATTTGGTACCTTTTACTAGAGAATGTCACAAATTCAGTTGATTTAGGATATCCTTCGGGATACGTCTAGCATTAGTGGTAATATTTCTTACTACTAGACATTTTTTCTTGATCAAATATATTTTCTACGTGAATTAGTTCGTACTCATGGGATATCTTAGAAATCATTTTGGGAAATCTTTCTGTGTATTTTATTGTATTTACTTTTATAGGGTTCGCCCTTTTTGAACTGTAACAAGTTCGTCTAGGAATTCAACTAAACAAATTCTGGGTACCAAAACTGTTTGATATGGGAACGTGTAATTAAATTATTAACATATTTACATAGTTGGGCGAATTTTTATTTTGTTGTAGCGTTTTGAAAAACTTGTGTTTTTATAAATGTTGTTAGTTTGAATGATAACAATTGTTTTTCGTGTTCATTAGTCATTCATCTACATAAAATTCAATGAAATTAATAGCATTTTTGTAAGAACTGAGAAAAAAATGAACTTTAATCGATGTTTCTGGAGCTTGGTGATCCACTGAGTTACAAAATTACTAATGTATAAAAATAACAAAAAAAGACGTATATATGTGAAATCTTTTATTAATATTAGAAATCTTAACAAAATGAACTTAAATTTTAAAAAAAAACAGTTGGATAAACACAAAAGAACCCTCTAAAAATCACTTTTACATATCCACTGAGTGACATTGTGGTCAAAAAACTTCAAAACTTTTTCGTAAAAACATAAAAATCTGTTGAAAAATTAACTATAAACTCCTATTAAATGTAAAGAAGAGGTTAGATTTATATAATATCATACTCACAGGTAGGTAAGGCTAATAAAATCTTATAAAAATTTAAATTTACGTCTAAGAAATTGCTAGGACAATTTCTCAGTGGAACGTAACATAAAACTAAGGGTGCGATTAACATGGAGCTAATTTAACTACGTCAAACAATTAAGCAAACTGGTTTTACGTGGATGTTAATATCTCAAATAAAAAATAAATAAATTAACTGAGCCTTTTTCAGAAAAAGTGTACATATTCAGTGTCTTCAAAATATTTACTTTTTGGACTCATTTTACGCCTCACGTATGAAAATTGAGGCCCTTAATTTAGTAATTTGTTTTATATGTATATTGCATCACATTCATGAGAATAATTAAACTTCCATATAAAAAAGTGACGATAATTTTTTTTTCATGTATATGATGTGAAAATATAAATGTGTACTTATAACGCGGCTTTATCGTTCCACTGAGTTACTTTTTAATCCACTGAGAAACAATATTTCTCAATGGAACGTAACGGTTACGCCTTTGAGAAACAAAATTCTGGTTGTAAATTAAATTATACAAACTCTTCCCGTAAACGTTATATATTATTAAAATAGATAAACTAACTAGTAATATGAACAGGTAGTTTCTTAATAAATATGCAACATACCTTCGAAAACGTAGTCACTATGTGGAACTCAGAAACGGACCTCTAAAACACGCTCGAACAAATCCTTCCTTTACGAATTGTGGCGTGCGACTGACAACAAATAACCAATATGGCGTACACGGCAAGACATTATAATGTTGCCAGAATAAAAAATAACCTACCACTTTAGTAGTAAAATAAGTAAATATTGACGAAATTTCTCCGTAACTCAGTAGGATTTTCCACAGAGCTACTTTTTGTGGTTTATGTTTGAAATGATTTTTTAGCATTCTAAAACTATTTATGATCGATAAAGTGTTATTTAAATTAGAAATTAATGTACAAAGAAACATTTAAATAAATAAAATATATTGTTATGATACAAAAATAATATTTGAACGCATATGAAACATAAGTACTTCATGGTAGGACATGGGAAAAACAACACTTTTGTTGACTTCAAACAGAAGTTTTTAATAAAAATATGACTAATATTCATCCAAAACTAATAATTTCTGAAAGACAATTTATTTATTTATGCATAAATATCAAACGCCTGTAAAAAAGTGATATAGAATTTTTGCAATCTTTGTCAAAAGAGGTAGGACATGCCAAATTTGGTACCATACAACAAAAAAAAAATTTGCCCAGTTATCGTATTTTATTAATTCCATGAATATCCTCAACTGAGTTGTAAAGAAAACGTTGTTATGGTTTCCCGCTTTGATCTACAAGTAGGAATTCTTAGGAATCGTTTGAGTCATAAGTCTTAAGAAATCATATGTGGAAACAGGAAGCCTTGGAAATGCTTGAAATAGTTAATGTAGCATGTCTTCCAATGAAGAAGCTGTGTTTTGCATTAAAATAAACAATGTTCATTCGAAAATCATAGTGGCCGGACTAACACGCACCTCATTTGTTTGTAACCGACGATATGGTCACATAAAAACTAAGTATATAAAACTAACTAGTATATAAAAACTAAGTTTGTGACGCTATGCTGTTAGCTGTAAGTTGCACATGTAATTCTGACAAATAAAAATAAAAAACTCGTATTTTCTTCTGTCTCTCAGTGAAAAGACAACTGTAGTATAGTATGAATTTTCTGAGATGAACTTTTCGCTTTAGCCGTAATCTGTTAAACAAAGGCTTTTGTTTCTATTATTCCCGGCGACTAGCTGCCGTTTACACAACACGTACTAAAGTCTCAGTGTAGTTAAAAAGCAACTATCGTGATAGCAATAAGGTTCAAATTTATTAAACAGTTTGCAGTATGCAGGTAACTTTTTTTGAAGATGACAAAACGTGTTATCTCCGAAAGGTATTTTTATGGATTTGAACCTTATTACCATCATGATAGTTGCTTTTCAACTACACTGAGACTATAGCACGTGCCGTTTAAACGTGAGCTAGCCGCCGTGAATAATAGAAACAAAGGCCTTTGTTTAACAGATTACGGCTAAAGCGAAAAGTTCATCTCAGAAAATTCACACTATAACTATGTAGGGGATACATACAAAGTTAAAGCCTGACCAGAAATATATGATTATTGTCAAGAGGGCGCTGTTATTCTGATTTATGGGGTGACATTTCAGAATAGTATGCAGAAAAGAGTTCCAATGAAATGCCGCAACATGATGGTCAGGCTTTACTGCGTTCTAACATTAGTAGCAGTCGTGAGATACGAGATTTTTTCAAAGTAGTGACGATATATATCTTAATATCTGGGCGACCGAGCTCCGCTCGGTTCTATTTTAATATATCACGTCTTTAGATAAAAAAAACTCTTATAAATACTTTAGATAAAAAAAAAAAAACAAAAAAAAAGACAAAAAACAAAAACTTAATTTCTGGCCGGGATTCGAAACCCTGACACCTACGATCTATCTGCGTACATTAGACCGACCTCGTACGACTGAGCTAAGCGGAATCGATGCGCGCGCGGCGAAATTAACGACCATATTTTACGTTTACTAACGCGAAAGAAAAACTCATGAAAACTCGAAAATTCGCGTTTTCCGGGATCTAAGGCTACGCTAGATCGATTTTTCACCCCCGAAAACCCCCACATAACAAATTTCAGCGGAATCGTTAGAGCGGTTTCCGAGATCGTCGGTAATGTCGGTATAAATAAATAAATAAATATACAAGAATTTCTCGTTTAAAAGTATAAGATATGTACCGTATCGTCTTGTTCAATCAAAAGGGTATCTACTTATTGTCTGTTGCCACAGACGCTATTTTCATAATAGTTGTAATACGCAATCAATTTTATCGACAACCAAAATTGTGGTGCCTTTTCAATGAAGAGTCAAATATGCTGAAGCACTTTTGATTAAAACAAACAAAAATGCACGGAAAATCGTTTTATTAAATGAATAACTTTCGTTTTATGTACTAGCTTGGAATACGACTACAAATATTTTTGTAATTAATTCTGTAAAATGTACATTTTCGTTTCTTTTCAAGTTTTACGTACGTAATAAATCAAAAGTGATAACAAGTTTCGCAATTTCGTGTCGACAGATTGATGTCGCAGTATTTTTTTTAATTAACTGCGATTTATGAAAGTCTGAATTAATTGTGGTGACGGGTTAAGAATTTCACCACCCCCTTTCTTCCCGTGGGTGTCGTAGAAGGCGACTATGGGATATGGGTTAAATAAATTGTGGTGTAGGCGAGAGGTTGGCAACCTGTCACTGCAATGCCACAGTTTCGTTTTCTTTTAACCCCTTATTTGCCAAGAGTGGCCCTGAAGCTTTAGTAGTTTCATGTGCTCTGCCTACCCCTTTATGGGATACAGGCGTGATTGTATGTATGTATGTATGTATGAATTAATTGCCTGGTGTCGAGCGCGTTTGGTTGTCAAATAAAAAACTTTTTTTCTAATTAAATGTTTTATTTATTTATTGTGAAAACTACATAGAAGTAGTCTTTGTATTATTGACAGATACGTCTCGGCTTGAGCAAAAAGAACTTAGTCTGGGCGTCCGAATTATCTCCTCTCAGAGTCGCATTTCTTAATCGATTCTCCTGAAATTTTGTCAGTTAAATATGAGTTATTGGAAATGAGTGTAATTTTTGTTTAAGTAACCGTTTAAAAAAAAGAAAGTGACCGTTTATTTATACTACTCTTTTTTATCCACTAATGTAATTTTGTTTATGCTATGTTTATGCTATCGAGTAAATAAAACGTCAAAAACATGGCAATGGTTCCATTCCAATTCAAAATTTACTTAAGTAAAATAATAAACACCGACTCGTCATCTCGCCTTTAAAATACGGAATTTAGCTCACCAACTTTAAACAACAATACGTTAAACTGCGCCTTGTTCCCGCTTCCGCTTTTAAGAAGATTAAAATCTGCATAACTTATGTCTGTTTCTTGTGATGGAGTAGTTTAGGAAAATGTTTCTGAGGCCTAGTCTAGGTGACGTTGACGAGACACGTTGAGTCTGCTTTATTTTTTTTTAATTATAACTTTTATAACTGGAACAGTCAGTGTATTGTGACAGTCAAAGCGCCAAATATATTGTAAATCGTAACACACGTCGTCTGACACAATATATTCGACGCTCGCGCTGACTGACAAATAAAACCAGTCAGTGTTTCATATCATGAAGAATAGAATATCCTGGCGTCGATGCACAAGGAGGCCTGACCCCAGATAAACTGGGATTATGGGCAAAAAGAAGAAAACCATATAATGGAGAAATAAATATTTATTTCTCAGGATAGAGAAAACTAAAAAAAAATTTACTAAAAAAAACAAATTTGGACATAACTCTGTTATTGAGTCAAAATTGTTCTGGGCCGGATTTGCCGTAATAATTTATCTTTCAGACAACAAAAGTCATGCAAACTATTTTTTCAGTAAAATGCAATCGCCGCTTTTTGGGTACAATTCACTTCGCATTTTTACAAACAATTTCGTATGAATAAATCGTTCGGCTATAAATTTTGTTCACGCTGTGCATTGGTCCATATCGTCTAGGCACTCTTTTCAATGTCTCATGTGTATTTTACATTGCCTCAAAAAATAAGTCTTATTGTAAAATGAACTAGGTTATTTTCTCTGTAACATGGGCTGACGAGATAGGATTTTGCGGTATTTAACATCGGAACTCGGATAACGTCGTCTGGGCGTATGCTCTGACAGGTCAGACTGTGTAAATATTGTTTCAATGGATGTCATTCAATATTTTAGAGTCCAATGCCCTCTGGTTGATGTTTTACACATCGTAATTAAGAATTTACACGCTTTGCTTTGACTATAAAAATAAACGTCAAAAATCAAAATGAAAGAGAATGGTAGTTGTATTGTAATTGGTATTTACATATCGTAATTGACAATGCTACATTTTAGATCAGCTTCTAAAAATGAGAGCGCTTCTTAAAAGTATCAAAAGTTTAGTATCCTTGATTTGAATATTTTAAACGTTTTACAATTTCATATTTTCAAAAATGTCAAAAACTTACAATATTGTTATTATCCTTTTATCTATTCCCGTTCACAGTTGAAAAGATCGGCTAAAGGCCGGTACACACGTACTGCAATATGTGCAACCCAATTGCAAGTTGTATGGGTACTACATCACGGTACAAATTGGCGTCCGTCTGTATTAATTAACCCTAAAATTATCGCTTTCACTCTAACTACTATCAAACTAAATTTTTCGGTAGATCCCCAGTGTAATAACGATTAAACATTCAGCCAGTAGTCAGTATCAGTGATTCAAAACCAGCCAATCAGTGAAGTGTAAAGATGTAAGGTCTGTCGTGGAGATGTAGCCGATGACGGATGGCGGGCAGCGCGGCGTAGCGCCCGCATGGGGCAAACGGCGAGCATGTGCCGCCTTAACGGATCATGTCTCCACCACAAGAAGAGTAAGTACTAGAACTGTACATCACAAGATACGACTGGCGGTCTAGCACCTTGTGTTCTCGCACTTCTCGCACGCGAATCCATATATGCGAGAGCGCAAGTTGTGCTAAACCAGCTTAGATATTGAGTTTAAGATCGTGTATTGAAAGTTCACTAATCCTGAAATACATTCGATACTTTTTTTAATTTATCGCCAACTTAGGGCCATACGCTATGGGGGATTTTTTGCATCATAGAATAATTGACTATAGCCGTGCCGTAAGACGTCGCTACAGAAATCGATGTCAAACTTTGTTTGGGCATCATTTCAGTTCTATATATGTAAGTTCAAATTTGGTGTTCCTAACGCAGTAACAAGACTAAACAAAGAAAAAACAAATACTCGGAAACCCACATGATGAATAAGTTTCCAAGTTTATGCTACGTGGGTGGACATTGTGGACAACAGCCGTTCATCATGTGAAAAGAGGATTCGTTAATTCAACTAGTGAGGTATTCTGCTAGCGTAGGCCACGCCGCAGCGAAGCCGGCTTTGGAAGTAATTGCAGAGTATTTCATCTTTACACTGATTTAAACTTTTATTACGATTATTACACATAATTATTTTTAAATCGGGACTTAATCGCGTACGACTATATATTAAACTGACCTATTAAACATTTTAGGGACGGCGTTGTCCCCGTGGTCTCGGAGAAGACGGGCTTGAAATGACATCAACACCTGACAGCCGCGCGAGTTTTTCGAACTACCCGCACTTGGTTTTGATTATCAACTTGAACCGTTTGCGCTTTAGGGATGTTACTCTGTCGACACACAACACTGACGATATTCGATTTAACTTTTTTTTTAAGTTTGAATAGGTAGACGTTTGACCACGCTCACACCTGATGGTAAGATGTGGTCATTCGATTTAATTATGTAGTCATACGCGATTAAGTCCCGATTTAAAAAAATAATTATATTTCATCTTTAAATTGAAACGTCAGAAAACATCAAAAATCATCTTTTTATGGAATTTTGAATGGCTTGTCAAAAAAAAAACCTTAAAGATAACTCGTAAGACGCTTGTTACACGTCGTCGTCGTCGCTGAACGCAGCCGTACGCATGTTCATACTAAGCGGCAACCCAAACTCAGCGACGCGCCCCAAGCGACGTGTCGCGGGCGCGTCTTTTTGAGGAAATTACACTCGAGCGGCGTGGCGTGTTGACATGTTGACGTCCGTTCCGCGCCTTAAGACATGCGTCGCCTGTGTGTGGATTGTCCCTTACGAGCGTATTTTTGGTTGGCGAAAGCCGATTCGGCGTCGATATATTTGGGGAGACCCTAATTCCTAAATAACTAAAAGTTGTTACTGCCATTGTCCCTACACTGTGAATTCGTTGGTCATGGCACTGAAGAGGCGGGTGTCAGCGTCTGCCACTTGATTTATTACAGTACGTGACTCGCTTTATGCTAGTTTTTAGCTATTTGAAATTTGGAAAAATTTAAGCTGAATCCATATTTTATGAATCTCGTTATAACTTTGAAGTAGTAAAATTTGTCGGCTTTGGACATACTTGAATTGTGCTATAAAATGAGCTTTAATTAGTTATAAAATAGTTCATCTACATACTTAATCTAGTTTACCTACTACGTCAAACTAAATTTAATAACCTTAGTGACCGGCCACACCAAAGCGTCGCGTGTCTCGGGGCGCGCAACGGGCGTCCGCGCCACGCCGCTTCAGTGTAATTCAAAAAACGCCTCCTCAGTACATTTTGTATAGGAAAGACGTAAGACGCGCCCCAGGTGGCGTGGCGGCGGCGGGGCGCGCGCCGCGCCGCTTGGCGGCGCGCCTTACGTCCTTCCTATACAAAATGTACTGAGGAGACGCTTTTTGAATTACACTCAGGTGGCGTGGCGCGGACGCCCTTTGCGCGCCCCGAGACACGCGACGCATAAGTGGGAACGCTGCCTTTAGGAAGGCTCCAGTAAGACGTAACCTCACTTCCGGTAGGTACGTCATTTTATATGATGCCTGATTGCTGATGACGTTGTGCTCTCAATAAAGCTTCGGAACCTCTAGCCCGGTCCGCCGGGGCATTCCACGAGAAAGTCGCTTACGACACGCTTTGCCTTGTATGGCAGCTATATCAATCAAATCCGTAAAGCTCGTGAAAATCCTGCCAATTGGTTAACCAAGTCATTAAAGGTTGTCAGGGACAACTTCGCTTCTTAGCGTCTTCAGAAGTATTAGAAGAATTGCATGTCGTAAGCGACATTCTCGTGGAATGCCCCTGCCGCAGTCTAATGTGAGTCTTGGTCTGCTATTGAATAGCCATTTATTGTAGGTACGAGTATTTTCTATCTAATTACTAGAAAAGCAGCCTTTAAAATTGTAAATACATACGGTATGATTGGTTTTTCTAACTCGCAAATACAACAAAGATTACGTTTCTAAAAATATGGCGCCGTGTCCTACATTTTTTACTCGCAAACCAGCTTAAGCTTTTAAAGAAATAAATAAACGAGTAAATAGTGAAAGAAAGTTGTTTTCCCTGTAAGATAAATAAAGGAGGCATCGGCAGTTATATCGGGTTACAGGCGGCGAGGCTCGGTAAGTTCGGTAACTAAGTAATGGTTTGCCTTTAAATCCTTTAATATAAAATAAATTAAATACACCACCAATTAATTGTGTAGGTTTTAAAACCCCTTCGCGTGTGGTGACGGGCTGACGGGTTAGGAATTTCACCAACCCCTTTCTTCCCGTAGGTGTCGTAGAAGCCGACTGTGGGATATTGGTGCAAATGTGGCTTGGGCGATGGGGTAGCAAGTGTAGCAACTTGTTACTGCAATACTCGTAACATAATTTGGTTATCTTTTAATCCCTAAGGGACCTTTTGAATTTTTGAATTACTAAGGGACCGTCCCCACTCAGGCGACGCATGTCCTGAGACGCGGAACGGACGTCTCCGCCATGCCGCCTGAATGTAATTCAAAAAACGTTTCCTCAGTACATTTAATAGGAAGGACTAAATGTACTGAGGAGACGTTTTTAGAATTACATTCAGGCGGCTTGGCGGAGACGTCCGTTCCGCGTCTCAGGACATGCGTCGCCTGAGTGGGAATGGTCCCATACGTTTTGCTACTTCGATCTTAGTAGTTATCGCTTTATACTTGAACGCCACCGTAACCACGTTACGTAATTTATGTACAAATTGCTCTCAGCGGTCGCGTGTTCGGGCACAGTATTAAATAATCGCACTTGCATGTCACGCCAAAACGGAAACTTCCATTCTGAACTGTAATATGTGGCTTATGCTACAAAGTGTTATATTATAAGAACATTTTCATCTGAAATATCCATAGAAATTTATCTTTACTACAGGTGCTATCATGCTAGATTGACCCAATGCTTGGGAAGAGTAATTTGTATTCCTCTATTATTAAAATTTGTATATTTGAAATATACGGATGTAATCACGTTAATATATTGCGATTGACGACATGCTTTCATCAGGCGTGAGTGCTCGCGGCGGCAATCCGTACACTGTCGCTTAAATATTTCACAATAAAGACAATTGTCTCCTGACAGAGACACTTCGTCGTTTATTTCGTGTTCAACAAGGAAATATTGACGATGAGGAACAATGTTTCTTATCAAACCAGAGATAGGCACAGTCTTGTCAGTGTCAAGTGTCAATCTCACAGTAGTGAAATAGCCCACAGGACGTCTGTGATTAAAATTTGTACTATTGTTAGGGACCGACCCCACCTAGGCGTCGCGTGTCTTGCGGCGCGTAACGGACTGTACTGAGGAGACGTTTTTTGAATTACATTCAGGCGGCGTGGCGGAGACGTCCGTTCCGCACCTCAGGACATGCGTCTCTTAAGTGTGGCCGGTCCCTTAGACGTTTCTAATTCTACTTGTTAAAAATTGCTACAAGGACCCTTGAAAGTCACGGAACGCCACATTTAGTAAACCTGATTGTTCTATACGGCTCTGTTTGTTTACGTTTCATATTAATACAGACGTCATCGTACTGTTTTCGAGTTTCTTTTGATCTAAAAATAGATGTACTAAATTAAAAAATGAATTGAACATGCAGGGTTTCGTTCGTAAAACGAAAAAACTCTCATTGCTAATAAACATAGACGGTACAGTACCTACTATAACATGACTCATCTAAAGACTCTGCCCGTCTGCCCATTGACTGGCTTATTGACTGCATTGAGAATTACCAGCTCTGTAAATCTGTAAAAATGGGACAAAGTAAAAAAAAAATCTGTATAGTGAGATTAGTGAGTAGTTTAGTTCTGTCAGAAATGACTTGTTTTCTCTTTATAGGCACTGGTCCTACCAAAAGCGAATTAGGACTGAGCTATCGGCCGGCGATAAAAGAGACATGATGCTCATGATAGCGCGTGCGAGTGGTATAGGTCGTCGCCGAGCGATGAATAAATCGCTCGCTGTCTCTTTTATTTACGCGTGAGCGACTATCTTTTTTTTTATAATCTGTGACTTCCGAGTCCAGTCCCCGCGAATGATACGGGCGGCTGAATTCAATTAATCAGTATGTTTTTCCGTATGCATAGATAATAAATCTGTTTGTATTAATGAAAATTGGACAGTGTTATGGAATAAGCGATCAAGCGACAGTTAGTTGAAATCGAGAAAATGAGCTAGAAAGATTTGAAATTTGAATCAGTTGTTGTAAGTTCATTTATAAAGCAAAAAAGTTAATTTTGACATTGAACCTATAAAAGTGTTCATAATTTAAATAGATAAAAAAATAACACCATACCTATTCTAGTTTCGAAGTTATTAACGTTTTTCCGCTTGATTCTTTACTGAACTAATACTGCGATGAGGTTAATTTATTTCGCCGTAGCGTACTATGAGACATATTTTGTCGCTTGATTCTTTAATGCAAATTGTTAGAGGTAAAGTGAATACTAGTAAATAGTGCTATTGTAAATAAATCAACAACAATGTTTTCCTTCACAATCATTAGGACTAATCCGTCTAACAATTTAGTTTTGTTGTGCAATCAACTTTTTTTAATAAATGTCAAAAAAATCAGCATATATGGCAAAATTGGCATTGTAACTAATAATAATTCATTAGTACTAGCCAGGATTACACACATAAGATATTATGATATAACAAAACCGCTTGATACGTAGTTCTCATTAAGCGAAATATCCTGCAATTTCAAATATGTAACAACGAATTAAACGACACCATTAGGGCAGTTAAATCGATATTGCGTTTATAAATCATCAAAACTTAAAACCAAAACGAATTAATAACATCTTTATGGCGTTTAACTCGATTTTGCGATTTAGAATATACGCTTATTATAATTTGTAAAAGTAAATTTGGCGTTCAATTCGTTTTTACGTAACGACTTAGTACACAGGGCCATACAAATTTTAACGTGTCGCTTGATTCTACCCCTTAAAATAAGGCTGTAAGCATGATTTTTCAACAAAGAAATAGTCAATACTATAGATTATCACATTTATATCCGAACTGCATTCATAACTTTTTTTTCGGATTTTGGCGCTTAGTTCGCTATTCCATAACACCGTCCAATTGTGAAATAATGTAATGATGGAAATGATGAATACATGAATGATAATGAGTTATGTACCGTTGAATGTTTTGAGTTTGTTAACTATATAAGTGATAAATTTACAGAATGATTCCAAAGTCGAGTTTTTTGTAATGATCTCCAAAAGGTTATAAGGGTCAATTTTGAGGTTTTGACTGATGATTTCGTGGTTGAGACGTGGGTTCATAAATTTAGGGCAATATCTGAGGAGATGACCTATGGATTGTGGAGTGGTTTGTCGCATGGGCATAGGTCATCGGGGGTGATTTTGAAGCGGTGGAGGTACGTTTTGTGATAGCCATGGCCGGTGAGAATTTGGGTGAGGTGAAATGATAGCGTGATCTATTGTTCGTTTCTATCGCGGATAGCTCACTCGCTTTTAGTGAGACCAGCGCTGTCTGAGTCAAAAGAATGACAAGGTTTTTGTTCACGAAATGCCGCCTATTTAAATGCCTACAAAATGTTTACAAAGAAACCAGCCGCACGTGCGCAGCGTCGGATGATTAGGGTTGCTTATGGATAAAACGAATTAATTACTCAACATAAAATTTTATACTAAGTTTTATATTATATTTAAGTCTTGGGTACTTTCTAGGTATATATACAGTATTTTGGTTTAAGTTCCAACATCACAAGCCTTATTGAACTTTTCCGTGAGACTTAATCAATAGTAGATCTGTGTAAGAATGTCCTATGGTACATAATTTATTCATGATGTCTATTTAACTTAGCATTGTTAGCCATTCCACACGAGAACATCGCATATGTAAAATAACAATAGAAAGTGAATACTACCCCTGATTACGCCGCGAACTCGCGGCCGCCGTCATGTACTTGTAGCATGGCGATAGAATCGCGGAGTGAGCCGCCCCTTATTTGGAAACTGAAAATCAGCCGTCTCGCTAAATGTCCTACATTTTATACATTCATTGGACCAATTATTGTACTTACAATTTCATTGTTTTTGTGTTGCTGAATAAATTTTTTTAATCTATGACCACGGCGATTGCCAACGGACCCTAATGTCAAATGAGAAAGTTTATTTATCGTTGATACGTCAGTGTAAGTATGAAAATATTCCAAGAAGTATTCAATGTGTTGCTTCCGAATACGTTGTTGGTGAATCATTTGGAAAATTCAATTTCAGAAGTCGTTTTACGCTTCCCGTGCCACCCCTTTCTAGAACCCCCTTCCTTTCCTTCCCCCCCCCCCTTCCCTTTCCTTTTCCCACCCCCTTTCCTTTTTTCTTTTTTCCTTTTCTTTCTTTTTTGTCGTAGAAGGCGACTGTGGGATATGGGGCAAACTGTGGCGTAGACGAGAGGCTGGCAACCTGTCACTGCAATGTCACAGTTTCGTTTTCTTTCAGCCCCTTATTTGCCAAGAGTGGCACTGAAACTTGAGAAGTTTCATGTGCTCTGCTTACCCCTTCATGGGATAGAGGCGTGATAGTATGTATGTATGTATGTATGTGTTTTACGCTGTATTGCACTTTTACTTTGTCCTTTGACTAGAGAATTCTGCGACTAGTCTTTTGTTTTTTTATGTTTTGGCACAAACGCTCACGAAACGAAACGCTCGTAGATATCTATCTCTATCGCTCGTGCGTATAGGCATGACAGAGCCAGACTACCTTTCGCGGCGTTTCGTTTTCTTTTTGCGTCGCAGAAATAGCATTCGGCTACAGGGCCTGATGTTATTAAAATCGGTTGCGGTTATTTAAAACGATTAGAAATCCCAATATCTAATGGCTCCATATTATCCATATAATCATCTGAATTTCCCAAGCTTGATAACCAAGTTGTCCTCATTAATCTTACACGCAAATAAATGCACGGGGAACCCAGTGACGTCACGGCTTGCTACTCGAATCTGCTATATCTCACCAAAGAGGATCGAGTATTATAGAGAATTACTGTTAAAATAAAATGTGTAATAACAGTGCATAGATTGCCATCTCTCGTCACGGCTTGAAACTTTTGAACCTCAGTTTTGACAATTTGGCCATAATATTGTTAGTATGATATGTGTTAAAATTTCAAATATTAAAATTAGCGCCATCTAGCCGAGTGTTCCCCAAAGGTGTAACGCCATCTAGGCCACCGTACCTTTTTCTCTAGGGCTTTGAGGTACGTTTTTTCTTAGACTTTATCCGTCTATACGGAGTTACATATGTCTTTGATCTCACTTAGAGCGCTTCAATTCATTTGTCACTAAACTCTGATTAGACGTAAAGCACCCACCCTTTCCCGACTGAAGAGAAAGAGCAGACACCACTTTTTGTCATCAGCATAGTTGATTTGTAACTTCATTATTGCTCTTGTGTCGACATATTCGTTCCTTGAAAAAAGCCTCTTATTAATAAAGGTTATCGCATTTTATAAACGTTAAATCGACCTGATCAAAGGGCATTTTCAGAATTTGGGACCCCCTCAATTAGCGAAAGTTGTTAACAAAAATTAACTCACTGTCAGTTTTGTGTCGATAATTAAACATGAAATTTCAATAAAAATATTGTTTTTGTGGTATTTACATAAACTTTAACCGATAATCTACATTCAGAATGTGAAAAAAGTATTTTTTTAGACATATTTTATGCTTAATTGTCGTCACAAAACTGACAGCGAGTTAATTTTTGTTAACAACTTTGCTTATTGGGGGACCCAAATGATTCTCCGCACATGCTTCCGAATTCATACACGCGTCGGCTCGCGTCTATTAAGGAAAGCTCTACGTAATTGACGGTAGGTACCTACTAGGGGCAATTTCAAGTGGCGGGTAATTTCAAATAAAAAAAATATTTATTAATCACGTTTCACATTTTTGAACTAGAGTTCTATATGCGTCCATTAGACACATTAAATAGTAATAGGGCTACCTGTTTTACTCTGATAGAAATAGACATTGTGCGCGATATAGGTATCGTCTGCTTCTTATTGTGAGTAATAGTATACAGACCAAGACGACGAGTGGGAGTTGTCTAAACGCTCGGGACTGATTCGATTACAATTTGGACACAATTGGATGACGTTTATCTCTCCCTCACTTAAAAGTACGTCAGAGACGGAACGATAGATCAATACATATACTATAGGACTATAGTGAGCCACTACTTACAGTAAAACTTCGGGCTCATTTACGTGGCGCGCCCGAACTCGTGGAAAATTTACAATTGAGGTTACATTACATTATAATTACAATTTTAACACACCAATCAAAGCCTACATTGCCTTTAGACACACTTATTCTTGGGAATACCTCACAAGTCATCATCAGGCTCTCATGAGCCATGCGGACAGAAGGCAAAGAATATGTTTTTTTTTATCCTATGTAACTGCTACTTGTAAAATATTTTAGTTACATTGGTTGCCACTGTACAGAGTTGAATCGCAATAAGCTTTCGGCTTTTGTTTTCAGAATAAATACCACGATAAACAGGGATTCAGATTCAAGAGTTTCATAAATAGAATTTCAGAAATATCTCGAGAAGCCAAAGCTATATTAATGACTTGTTCTCCACTCGGATCGCAATGCCATTGCTGGTATTCAAATATATTGCACAAATAAACGTCTATTATTATGGATCACAGAGTGATAATGTGATAAGTGTCTGCTAATATAACTGCGATCTAAATATAAACATTGTTTAGTATTAGATCAGGCGATCTATATGTACTTTGTGTGCTTTAGAAAAATATTGTCATGTATAATTTTTAATCCATTATTTAGTAGGTAACTTAACCTGTATTATGTGCTGACATCGGTGGAGTGATTTATACGACTAGTACATTACAATAATGTATTCTAATAAACTATTTTCATAAATCATTTGTCTCTCAACTTATTAGTGAGACTGATTGTTCAGAAACGTTCAAAAATTGTATTAATTTTTTATCCTTATTTTCTGTGTCGCAATTAGCCAATTCATTTAATAATTTTATAAATAATTTAATTCACTTTTTAATAATATTTCAATAACTAATTTAATTCAAAATGCAAAATGTACAATTTCAATAATTATTCAAATGTTTCTAATATTCAAATTTTAATTTAATAATGTTTCAATCAATTATATTCAAATTGCATATTTTTTAAATAAATATTCAGTGCATTATACATTTAATCTTAAGTCAAAATCTGTTTATTCATATTTCATTAATTTCACCTATGGCAATGTTTACAATTCAAAATTCAAATCTGACAGCTTTTTAGAGCTTTCAAAAACTTACTGTTACTGTTCGGTTATTCCGCTCTCCAACTGTACCACTTTTCTTTGTCTTCCACAATTCGGATTAAAACCAGCACCAAACTACAGTCCGCTTATTATTTCTACCACCACTACGAAGACCTGAGACCAGCGAAGATTTTACACTGATCCTTTATTTTGCTTTAATCTTATGGTAGTTTAAGTTTCGTTACTGCTTAATAATAGTCTCTACAATCACACACATACTAAATGTCACCTTATGACGCCTTATTATGCCGCATATATGTTTTTTTAATCACGTTGCACCAAAATGTCGATACAGAGATAACAAAAAAACACAAAGCGATATGTAACTCAATCTCTTATAACTATGTGCTGCCTTACCACTCAAATTCGTAAAATAATCGCTATATTGATCTGAGATGCAAGGTTCAGTCACTTCAGTCATACGACGTCACCATATATACGATTTATATTAAGTACCATACGTGGTCAGTGTATGAGTGTGCCAGTGTATACTCTGTAAATAGCATGCCAAATCGCCCACTTCGTCATTGTCCTTTGCAAACCAATGTACTCGTAACTTGGGAACATTACTTTTATTTCTTTTCCACTGCGAAACCATTTCGACAGTATCCCCAGGGTAAATTTTCTTTATATTGTTTCTTTAGGATGATTAAACTCAATTCTCTATTTGATTACTTTCACGTTCCTCACTGAAATCCTGACCTCTTTAAAGTTTCTCGTGAGATAGTGGGTTCCACTTAAATATTTATCCATCCTCTTAAGCTTATTTACATAAATATTGCAAGCCACCGAAGGGGACCGCTCGAGGATAAAGCAAACGGAATATTTAGAATTTGGTCGGGATCTACATGAAATTCGCTGAGCGTTTTCTTGGTTTAGCTTTAAATAAAATGCTGATCCGTTATACACGGTACCTTAAGAAAGGTAACATGATTTAAGAATGAGGGCTCATTTAGACCGCGTACGAACTCGCATGCGGTTATAGTTACATTGCGGATTGTTGAGCTTACAAACAATTGAGCGCATCAATCAAATACCGCAATGTATGAAACTCGCATGCGAGAGTCTCGCACCGTGTAAATAGGCCCTAAAGGTAAGCAAGATGTAAGATCAAAATCTACTCTTGAAATAAAATCGTGAAGTGTAAGGTACATCGGGTCAATTTCGACTGGGTGGCAAATGCAACTGAACCATTTTTGTCCATGTTTTACAATGTTTGCATTATTAATTACAGTATCCACTGGTTATATATATATATGACACGCGTGTTCAGTGGATTCATATGAAACTCAACTTAATAGTGTAATAGTGGGAAAAATGGATCAGTTACAATTGTCCCCTAGTCGGGATTTGCCCCGCTGTACCTTACTCGTGTTGTGAATTTCACAATTTAAGTTCCTACTGCTTTGTAGAGCAGCATATATCATTGTTCAAAATGAACTGGCACCTTTTCAAGTTCTTCTCAACTTTAATATTTCGTTTTTGGCACGTATTTTACGCGTCCGATATTAGCTTGACATTGCGAGAATCTCACCCTTTCTTATCCTTCTTATCTAATTTATTTATGGAGCTTTTACAATTCATTCGAGAAGTTTCTATAATAAAATTTAAAGGTTTGGTTTCCGTTGACTCTGAAGACAGATGTTTCGTCTGTATTGTTTGCCTATTGTAGTCTAATCCTTTTGAAATTCTTCCGAGACGACAATACCATTCAGAATATAAATTTATCATCTGTACAGAGCTGGTGATGGTAATTTGAATTTAATTGATTTGATTAAATTTAGAAATTACCAAGGGTTTGTAAAGTTTACATTTCCATTACTCGTGAGTTAGAAGTTTGCAACTGCAATCAAAGTTAAAGTTGGGAAAGTTTAGAATACCTATGTTATTAAAAGTTTTTTAATTTAATTTCGTGCAGAGATTCAACATGTTGTTACTCTTGATAACTTAAATTTGTTAGCTCGTAGATATACCTTTTAGTTGCGGAGGGTCAAATGAGGTGCTTAGGGACCATCCACACTCAAGAGACGCATGTCCGCCGACGCGGAACGGACGTCAGCGCCACGCCGCCTAAATGTAATTTAAAAAACGTCTCCTCAGTACATTTTGTATAGGCTGTAGGCCTAGCACATGATGGCCGCGGGAGTATGTCGCCGCGAGATAGATGACACGTCTTTGTCTAATTGTATTAATGCCATAAGGACAGGTAGTCTATCTCGCGGCGACATACTCTCGCGGCCATCATGTGCTAGACCTGCTGCCATACAAATTTGTATGCAAGGGGGTCTACTTTTCTCTGCAGCTGACTGTACATACTTACAGTAAAGATATTAAGCATGGACTCGGTTAAGGCACCAAAAATATATACACTAGCATGATGTGTGGAAATATATTATACATAACATACATTACTGTGATATTATTATATAGCCTGACTTTTTGTACGTGGGAAAAGGACGCACCGATACGATATGCCATATCACGTGCCCGTGCTGATACCGATACCGCAAGAATTGATTGAGTGTAACCTTTACGAATAACAGGGCACAAATTCTTCAAATTCGTATGTCAAAATAGCACAACCTTACCCTAAGAGATTATCGACACACAGGCGACGCATGTCCTAAGACGCGGAACGGACGCCAGCACCCCGCCGCCCGAGTGTAATTTAAAAAAAACCGGCCAAGAGCGTGTCGGGCCACGCTCAGTGTAGGGTTCCGTAGTTTTTCGAATTTTTCTCAAAAACTACTAAACCCATCAAGTTCAAAACAATTTTCCTAGAAAGTCTTTATAAAGTTCTACTTTTGTGATTTTTTTCATATTTTTTAAACATATGGTTCAAAAGTTAGAGGGGGGGGGACGCACTTTTTTTTCCTTTAGGAGCGATTATTTCCGAAAATATTAATATCATCAAAAAACGATCTTAGTAAACCCTTATTCATTTTTCAATACCTATCCAACAATATATCACACGTTGGGGTTGGAATTTAAAAAAATATCAGCCCCCACTTTACATGTAGGGGGGGTACCCTAATAAAACATTTTTTTCCATTTTTTATTTTTGCACTTTGTTGGCGTGATTGATGTACATATTGGTACCAAATTTCAGCTTTCTAGTGCTAACGGTTACTGAGATTATCCGCGGACGGACGGACGGACGGACGGACGGACAGACAGACATGGCGAAACTATAAGGGTTCCTAGTTGACTACGGAACCCTAAAAACGTCTCCTCAGTACATTTTGTATAAGAAGGACGCGCATTACGCGCAAGGGTCGCGTCGAGTGTGGGTTGCCGCTAATGTTTTATATAAGCCATTCGTATCAGGTCGATCACATTAAACATTGGACACGTGGACAGATCTGTTTAACTGCGTTGTAAAACGAGATTGATAATGGTTCAAGTTTATTGCCTCCCATTCGGCCGTTTCCTGGCACTTCCGTATTGATAGACCTCGTATTTTGTACATTTTCCTCTAGGTTATTGCTTCTGATTTATTGCTGTTTAATATCGTTTATTATAAACGGTGAATGGGACGGTTATGGAGAAATCAAATTATTTTGGATTTAATAAAGTACGTTATGAAACTTAGCGAAATTGAAATCTGTGTTTAACCCTCTAAACATGTGGTCAGGTTATATAACAGGTTACTTACCAATAAAAGTAAATACATTCCTACTTACAAAGTTTTGGTGTAAGCTTGTCCAAATAATAGATGCACAGAGTTGGCTCCAACGGAAGAGTCATTAATATCATGCAAGTTTCAGAACAATAGTTAACGTTATACATTCACCTCTGTTACTAACTGGAACTTTGAAGTTGATAATGTGCTTGAAACCTACCTAATGAATGTTTCGTCCAAAATCGGTGCCTAAAATATCTTTTACAAATACAAGGTGTGAGAGATATGCTTGGACATATTGACAAAGTTTAAATTTAAAACATATTAGCACGGTTCGGTGTAAACATAGCTTTAGGTAAAATTAGCAGTTGAACGAACTTCGCGTGACGTCAGCACCTAGTCGTGATGCAACATTCTCTGCTGGATGAGTGCATCGACTTGCATTTAAGAGCGTTATCTGCAAACCATTTTTAGCAGTACTTTCAGTTGATTTTTCCTTTTCATCGGCAGTATTATTTTCGTAGTAAGTACTGCAATTTACGAATGAATTTGATTCGAGTTTGCTTTGCGATTGGGTATTGAAATGTACCTAATCTAAAATTGAAATTTATTGTAATATCTTTGGAATTGACTTACGTGGGTTGTTCAGTTGACTCATAGCATAAACGTGAGCTTATGCATTTCACTAACCAATATAATAAATATATTCTCGGAGACTTATTATGCCAATACTGAATTGTTTAGACATAAACACGACTTGATGTATAATTTAAATTGTTTGACATGTCAATCTGATCTGGCAAAGCAGTTACCTACTCAAATATATTTATTGTTTGGAGTAATATTAAAGCTGTATGAGTTTAAATTTATGTTTTAATACCAAACTTCATATTCAACCCAAAGTGTCCAAACAAAAATGTTAAGTTATGAAATTGTTTTGAAGATGAATTATATTATACAAAATACAAAATACAAAATCATTTATTCAGCAAATAGGCCACGGGGGCACTTTTACATGTCAACATTACAGAGTATTCATTATAGTTAAACAAATGAAATTAATAGAAAAATTAACTAAAAATATTAATCATAAGCAAAGTAGCTATACACTGATATAGAATTAGAGATGTATAAAGTCTCTAAATGTCATATTATTACTAACTATAATCAATACATAAAGAAAGTGCAAACAGATACAAAGATAAAAGAAATCTATAATACTTCAATAGTTGTAAAAGACTGAATATTACAAGTAAAAATATTATACTTAATCAAATAATCCATGGAGATGTATAGCGTCTCCAAGAGTCAAATTTTATAAAATTAAAATATTTAAAAGTAAAAACCTTTGTCAAATAATACAAAAAAAAATACAGAAAATGAACAGCTAAATTACACATTTCAAGAGATGTACAAGTCTCTAGTTGTCAATCATTAAAGAACAAATCAAGTTTACAAATAAGGGCCAATCAAGGTTACAAATTAAGTTTAAAAATATAATCAAAATCTCAGAGATGTATAAGGTCTCTAAGTGTCCAAAAACTAACATTAACTTAATCAAACGACAACAAGGTCATTAAAGTAAGGAATCTATTTTAAAATAAAATATAATCAAAATCTCAGAGATGTATAAAGTCTCTAAGTGTCCAAAAGCTAAAATTAACTAAATTAAACGACAACGTGATGGTCTCTAGTGTCATCCTTAAGACATTACTTACTTAAGTTTAATTCTTACAAGAACCGAATGTAGTGTCTCGCAATCCGCTCAAAAGTAAAGTTAAATAATCTAACAAAACATGTGGCCCAGGTAAGCTTGAACAGACCAGTCTCCACAAACAGCACCCGTTCACGAGTATGACGCGTATCTCAGCCATCGCCTCCCTCAACCTCCATTCGGGAAGGTGGCGACCCGATCAACACGCCACCGTAAGCAAAGACTTTTAAGCGAGCATGACATGTTCAAGCTAACAGCAAATTGACAAAAGAAAAATCGACACAGTGAAACACGACATTAAGCTTGTAGGTGACATTAAAGAGGGCAACAATGCCTAGTATAGCTATACATAACTAATTACATGCTCAACGTGACTTAGAGATGTAAAGGTCTCTAAGGGTCAGTGTACTATCATACTTTAAATAAATTTTATATAACTACGCTATATAATGAAAACAAAAATCTTAGAGGTGTATAAGGTCTCTAAGCGTCCTACTAACATAACTAATGATACAATACAATCACATGAGAAAAATTACGCTGTGTCATTTTTACTGGATACTAGTACGGTTGTATTACAAACTTCTGCTACCATAATCAAGCTACTGGCTTAAAGGCATTTTTATCATCTATAAAATCATTTACCGTATAGTAAGCTTTACCTAGCAAACAGCGCTTAACATGTGACTTAAATTTGCCGAGTGGCAAGTTCACTACATCAATGGGGATTTTGTTATAAAAACGTGTACAGTTCCCAACGAAAGACGTACTAACCTTACGGAGACGGTGGAAGGGCACGGCAAGTTTATGTTTGTTTCTAGTGTTATAGTTATGGATATCACTGTTAAGCTTGTATTCATGGATGTTTTTCCTAGCATACATAATATTCTCAAGTATGTACTGAGAGGCAACGGTAAGGATGTTCACCTCTTTGAATTATTCTATTTAAATTATTCTAGAAAAAGCCAGATAACTTTCAATTAGTGAAGTTTATTCTTATTAGTAGTGTTCAAATGTATTAAGGAAGCTGTTACAAGTAGTTCGATAGGCAAAGTCTGAGTTATCTCGGGGACAGTCGCCACAAACCAATTTAAACTTCGGGCACAAATCACACAGATTGCTCATTTTGTTGAACCGTCAGCAACTACTCACGGCCAAGGTTGTGTTATCTAATTTATTTTCAATATTGGGGATAAGTCTGTCGACATTCAATTTTGATTGTTCATCATCATTAAATCATGCAATGCAACGGTTTGTAAATTGAGAAAGTAAAATTTGATAGAAAAGCAAGTAAACTTTTCAAAGATTTCGGTAGCTATCTATTAGTAGGTATTCTACTAGTATCTGCATATGTAAAACTACGAGTGACGTTGTCTCTATTGATGTCGTTACGCTTTTTTTGTCTCTGTGATATGATCAGTTTACTGTTATCATATTTATTTATGCTAAAAAATACACCAGCAATTCCCGAAAAGTTTGTACATTTGGATCACGTCTTTGATTTTGATATTTGGTAGGCTGATTGAGTTCATGATGCTGGCCAAGATCAAGACCGAAAATGTACCTATAAAAATAAACTAACCTAGGACATTTTAGGGACCATCCACACTCATAAGACGCATGTCTTGCGGCGCGCAACGGACGCCACGCCGCCGCCACGCCGCCTGGGGCGCGTCTTACGTCCTTTCTATACAAAATGTACTGAGGAGACGTTTTTTGAATTACATTCAGGCGGCGTGGCGGAGACGTCCGTTGCGCGCCGCGAGACACGCGACGCCTAAGTGGGGTCGCTGCCTTAGGAAGCCTAGAGGATCTTTCTCAGCATCATGGACTACCTACCAATTTGTATCAAATTCAGAGACGTGATGTGATGCTCATGTACAAACTTTTTGGAAATTGCTGCATAAATGATTTACATAGATCTGGCATGCAACGCAAGGTAAAAACAACGCATGCTACTACTTAGGCAGTAAACACTGTAAACAGGGATGAACGTGGACGTATTAGGTTTTCCGCAACCATATTACAAGTTATACACCAATATTGCTTATTGATGTGAAAACTGTTGAGAAAAACTCTTATGAAGTCATTTTGCCGTTGAAGTTGCATAATAATATGAAAGTGGAGGTCAGTACAAAGCAAAAGTTCGTTATTGTGGAATAGTCACACAACTATCAATCGCTATTTTCCTTTTCATATTGAGAGTTTAATGTTTGCTGGCATCCAACGTAAGAGTAGTTAGAAACTAAAAGGTGGCAACATTGTAGTGTCCCTTTCAAATGAATGTGTCAGAAAAAAACGAGTATACGATGTTGCTTTTTTATTTCTACTCTTTTGTCTCTTTTGCCAGACTATAGGTACAACATAATTTTCCTTTGATTGTATCCCAAATAGTTCACTGACCCCCATAAGATGGAATCGATCGATCTAACCAAAACACTCCATTTTAGCGCCAGAGCTATGGGGGCGTCGAGTTGATGTGTTTTATATACAAGCGGCCCGCCCCGGCTACGCACGGGGATTATCATAAATATGATAATAGTAAGTTATCCGTAAAATATAGACATATGCCTCGTTTTTTGTAGACCTATATAAGAGAATTCCACGATACTTAGATTGTTTTGTTATAATATAAGGTGCTAACAAATTAGTCACGGATATTTTAAGGGACGTTAATTAACATCAAAACAATGAACTTTCACTAGAAATTACTGAAAAAAATCATGATTTTTTTTGTTTTCATACCCTTAACAAAAAAAAATTATTTTAATTTATTTTCTAAATAACCATCCTCTGTAATGTAATTGCCTGTCAGGATGTTTAACAGTGTCTCTCATGTCACGTTAACAGTGTCTAGAGAGGTCGCATTTAATAATTTTATTAACGGGGTGTTTTAACATGGCATATTTGTTTCCTAGTTTTCTCTAAAAAAACATAACAAAACCTATGATGTTTCATACATAAGTATACTCCAGGAGCGGAGTACTATCAGCCGTAAAAATATCCGTGACTAATTTGTTAGCACCTTATATATCAATCGATTTGGGCAGCGTATTTAATAAAGACCTTGAGCAACTTCATTTTGACCGACTTAATTAGTAAATAGGGTAAACTCGCCTCATTCGGTGACACGCCTAATTCGGTGATACAAGCTTTGAAGCACTATTCCGAAAGATGATTTTTGGTTGTTTCACCGAATTATGCGTGTCACCGAATGAGGCGAGTTTACCCTATAGTCTTATATCAATAAATTTAAAACAACACCTTACCAATTATATACTTAAACCTTCCTCAAGCATTACTCTATTCATAGGTGAAAACCGCATGAAAATCCGTTCGTTTTTGAGTTTATTGCCAACACACAGCACACACACGCACACACTTTGTTTTATAAGTTGTAGGGTATGTTGTAGGTATAGGCAAGTCGATAGGAGTCATAAAACCTGAATGGATTCGGAGAATAGGTTCAGAATTGAGACGCCGTCTGAGGCGTGGGTGTTGAAAACTGACCTATGGGTAAACTGCGATGAGTTTAAAAGGTTAGTAAAGGGCAGTAACACTGGGTTGGTTCTTAGTATTGCTTGTCAAACGAATCAAATTGAGTAATGATTTTGTTTTAGCGTGGTTGTCTCTAATTATGTACCTATTGATAGTTATTGTTTTATGTTACATGTTTAATTTAATTAATTTATACCTTGCATGTTGCTTAGATAAATCTTACAGGTCACATATTTACACTAATTACTTTAATTTAATTGCATCAACATGCACATGCGGCACAATCTCGTAACAATGCGATTCGAAGACATTAGAATGTATAACGGTCAGAACTTTGACCAGGAACCAGGCACGCCCCAACCAAACGGCCAAACTTTGATTTAGCGGAATTCTGTTACACAAAACGAAGGAATCAAAAGCAAGGATAAAGCAATGCGTTTGATGCTCGATATACCAGGATTGGTTGATGAGTATTTACTCCTGGCGCGCGCGATAGGTCGCGTTGATTATACGCTTTGCTCGCTTACTGGCACCATTGTTTGTGCCCGTATGCCACGTCTCTCTCGTCTCAAGTAATATCATCATCATTATTATCCTGTCCCGGCCGGCATCGACCGCGGCGATTGTAGAATGCAGTCGCTATGGCCGAAAACGGCTAGGAGGAGTCTACCTCTAGTTTATGACCGCAGGTGATCGGACTTTTAACTACTCGCGCTTCGCTCGAGTTCCATTCGTCTCTGGTCTTCGAAGGCTTGCACTTTTGTTCTCACTGTATGCCTCCACTTCGGCGGATGTACATATATAATAAGTCAATGCGCAATACTATTTCAAGCATGATTGTATCGCAGACCACGTCTCTGTTCCGGTCGACTTGCATAAACTTAATTTGCTTGTGCACTTGCACAAATTAAATAGCTCCTCTGAGTTTCTGCAACATTGAGTTATGACGCTTAAGATTGTGCAAGACGGGAATGAAAGATTTTTAAAATGGAACGCGCTCTTTGTTGCTTTTGAGAAAGACTTTTAAATAACTTAGTTGCTGACTGTTCCTTGTGACAACAGAGTCAGTTGTTTTATTGGGTAAATACTCGAATAGTTTGCTTGTTCAAAACGGGAATAAAACTAGATGAACTGTACTGTACAAACATATTAAAGCTAGTGATTTTATGGTACAGTAACAGGCATAAATAAGTGATGATTTCTGTACCTTAGTACCAATATACACCAATGAAACTTAGTAAATAACCAACACAAATAGCAATTTTTTTTTATCAGAATTTCTATCTAAATTTCTAATGGAGATAGAACATTATGGCAATTCAAGAACCCTTCTGTTTGGAAAGCTACAATTAGAATACGTCAGGTGAATTTTATTGTGGCCATTTGAAATATTTTTACCTACTTACAACCTAACGTTTATGTCAGTTTAAAAATAGACTCACATAAATATTTTTTATCGAGAAACCTAGTCTTACAGCTAATAATTTGGTCCTGGGGGGTTACCATGACGTGCTTAAGCCGTTCAGTTTAGGTTGTGAGAGAGGGACGGAGCTATGTAACTGCTATAGCTGTGTCCCTTTCTCTCAACCTAAACTGAACGTCTTTAGTACGTCATGGTAACCCCCCTGTACACGCATTTACCTAGAAATAACTACATCGGTCGTGAGCTCGTAAAGTGCGAGCGGACTTGACACGAATTTGCTTTATGGCCGATGATGGCAGCGGCTGAGTCCCACTCAGTCCGGGTTAGTGGGCCACACATTGTTGCCTTTAAGTTGTAAAATGACGCTTACGGAGTTTGTCTATGGTCTTGAATTTTTATGGTCGATGATGGCAGCGGGCTGAGTCCCACTCAGTCCGAGTTAGTGTGCCACACATTGTTTTGCCTTTGTAAACCTATACTAATCAGTAATCACTAGAAAGAAACAGATCTGATTGTATTATAATCAGTTACGATTACATGTCGACGCCTGATATATATATATGTATAGTTAGATCACCATTGTGCCATGACTCTTTGATACTAAGGTATAATGTAATAAGTATAGTATGAAAATATATGTAAGTTTTGGTTCTTCCCCCTTCCAGAAGTAACCTTTTGGGGCGCTGTTCCCTTCGAAATTTCCGAGACAGCTACACATTACTAAATATTCTACCTTAGAGTAGCTTTATTTTTTTTTGTATTTCGGTGCCTAAAATAAAAATGACATCTTTCTGAATTCAACATACCTATCTATTTTCATTATAAAGTAAGTAAAATGAAAATTTGCTGTTTCATTGTTTCAAATTTTGTAAACCATTAACGGATTTGTATTGAGAAAAGAACTTACTTAGGCCACTGCACTGATCTGTTTTCCAAAGCCTCCCTTTGATCACAGAGTGAAGTTTCCTATAACATGAAAGCCTTAATTTTCAGTTCACTATGCTCCACAAAGAGAGGTTTCTAATTTCCCTAAAATTTAGTCCTTTGTCATAGCTTCTGTTAAATTAAAGGCGCGCTGTAGCTAGTTGAAACATAATACTTAAATTTACAGTTCCGACGAACTTCAAACACAGTATAAGGACGACCATTGGATCATTTCACGGGCTGTTCCGTTCAAATGCATTATGTTTCGTGTTATTTTTCGGCGTTTAAAGCTGCAATCAGTTTTCTGTGCACTTTACCTCAGAAAAATACCCTTTTACCCCAGTCAAAAGGAATAAATATAATACCCGATTATTATTAAGCAAAACTCCGACGTTTCGAAGACGTCTTTGTTCGAGTGGTCCCGAAAGACTTGACTGCTTGAGTCCCTTTTAGCTAAATAATAATAAACAATAATTGGTGAACATTTTAATCAGTGTATAACTTGATTATTTTCAAAGACTTATTCTACATATTCGAATTGCCTAATGCTTACTATTGTAAATTATTCTTCGTTATCATTTTGAATATTAAATTTCAAATATTCAATCAATTTCTCACTAATTGATAAACTTTTGGGCTGCATAATATTAATAAGCCTGGGCTTAAATCTACGTACGACCAATCGTCAGATTAATAGGGGTGCAGTGACAAAAAAAATAGAGAACGTGACAACTATATGTAGGTTAGCAATTTACAACAACTATTAACATAATTTTTCTAAAAAATTATTTAAAGACACAACGTCGTTTTTACTCTATACACAAAACATTTCGTTTTCGTCGCTCGATCACCTTGGCTAAGCCGGCAGGTCACTCAACCAACGATACCCACATAACGTAATTGTACGGTCGTAACAAAACAAACATTGAAATCGCAAATTAGACTAGCTGCTGATCCGCAGGATTACAACTCAGATGAGCCGGTGGAGATTAAACATGGGTGCCACAGTGGAATATTAATCAGTAGGTACTTAAAGTATATGAACCTTAGAGCATGTTCCATGAACTAAATTCTCGTTCAAGTGCCTTGGAAAGCAGTACAATTTTGTGCCTTTTTACCTTTAAAAAATTTTTTCACAGAAATCGCGAAGCGTCTGGTTCACGTAACTGGTGACCGAAGAGCTGCGACTTCCTCGCACAACGTATCATATCAGCATTGTGATACAGCGAGGTTATGTCATTAGCATCCTGGTACAATGCCTGAAGAGGCTATTTTTTTATTAAATTTATTTTTAAAGGACCTTTATAAAAATTACATATCGGCCAGAGCCTATTTTAGATACGAGTATAAACTAACTTTTCTTTTCTTATATCAGTAGATTTTTTTATGTTTGTAGAAAAACTGACGGAACAGGGGATTGATATGAAACGAACGCATGAGATGACGAATGTACATAATACAACTCTTTGGATGACGAGCTAAGAGAAGCTTGAAATGAAAAGATAGAGAAGTGAATGAGATAAGGATAACCGAATGATGACTTGGTTTTTAAAATGTAATTAAACTTAAATTACTGCTACAATTTTATTGTGGACGGATCATAGCAGTGTTCAATCAGCGGCTTAGGTAAATACGGGATCGATTAGTGGTCACCGATTCGATCGATTGTACTCAATGACACATTCGGCAAGTTCATTGTTCTATGACTAAACACAGCGTGCATTGGAAGGTGAGCAAAATCTATTTTAATGCCGTGAGTTTAGGATTTTCTCTCGCTGAGCATCATCTATATGTAAATTGTCATTTTTAGTTCCAAAAAATAGTTAGTCGATGAATTTGATCAAGAATATCATTGGTTATAATTAGAAACTACTTTCTTGTTTGTACACGGTTCTAATACTAATGGCATTCAAATTCAATATCAAATAGAACAGAGTGAGTTTGTTTTATGCCTTTCTATTTTAAAAGCATTTTTTTTTTCTTCTGATACGATTTATTGTACTTAGCACTTTTTATGCATACAAGCCGCTAAAAACTATAAACATATTATATGTAAACGTGACGGCAAATAAGGAATCAAGGAATCGTACGAACCAGCCAGACCAGTGTTCGCCAGATTGTCCTTTCACTACCGGGGCGAGGGACATGACTTTATGCATACAAATATTTTATATGCGAGAATTGCGAGACTTTATTCCGGAAAGGTCCATTCCCGAGGGTTGGAATACATGCTAGCAATTCGACCGAAGTTGCAGAGAAAATCTAATAGGGTTATTATTTGATGTTATGACTCACATATGGTAGGGTGAATACACTGTGACGACTAAAAATAACGCCTGGGTGTTTATTTCTATGGCGACAGCACTACGAAACTGCAAGGTCTGTAAGGCCTGATTTAGACAGCGTGCGAACTCGCATGCGATTTTAGTTACATTGCGTGCTGTTGAGGTTACATACAATTTTGCACAGCCCTCAAATACTTCAATGTAATTAAACTCGTATACGAGTTCTCGTACCGTCTAAATGGGCCTATTTGTGAGCTCCACACTAGCGCCTCCCAAGCGTCGGGAGTCTTGTCATGTACCTCGAGGTGATGTTCGACGCAACGTCCATAACACTCAAAAACACGATAGTGTCGAGTGGCCTTTTAAGGACACACTCGGGAATCGGTATATATTCAAAATAATATAAGTTTAGTTAAAAATATCATAGTAATCATACTAATGCTTTGACTTTGCGATATGAACTTTAAATTAAAAAAATAAAGCTTAATATGATTTAAGCATTACTCGTGCTTATTGATGTGCCAACGGAAAGTTTCCAATATTCTGAAATTTTCACATAGGCAAACTTCTAACAAACGTATGGGTGGAAACTTTTCATTTCATAAAGGAGGATGGGCAGTTTTGTATGGACACTGGCCTAAAAACCAATAATGACAAGTCATGTGTCATTTGAAAGGTTTTTTCATATTCTACAAATTTTTGTATGGCGGGAAATCTTAAATCGCTGTGTGAAACAAGTTATGGCAAAATAAAAACATTCCATCAATAAGTATTTTTTTACTGTTATAGGGTTTTTGTTCTGTACAACGGTTTTTAAACGTGTTATCATACAAATAAACATAAGAAAACAACTGAATATCGATATGCCATCAAATAATGACCACTATTTTTCAAGCAAAAGGTTCATCAATTATGAGCCGTGTTAAGTGCCCAGCTGGAGGAATAAATAGTTCGTGTCTTCCTGCACCAAGGTACCAAACTTTAGATACTACATGTGCACAACTCCCAATAGTGCAACGCCCTGTCAAACAAGTGCAGTAATGTTGTGCTATCCTACGTATGCCAATACGAATAGGAATAAGCGATATAGGAATATTCAGTATCAAAAAAGTTACATAGTAACGTTTCAACTCATTAAATTATTTTTATGCAGCGATAACTTTTTTCACACAAAGATTTGGGATTACCTGTCATAGTAAAAGTTTTAGAACTTAGAATAAGCTATCCAGTGACATATCGCATGTCCTTATTGGTCAATAGGCCAATTAGCCCACCCTCCTTTAAATTCCCTTTTTTTTTTTTTAATTAGCCTCTTTTGTGTCCCACTGCTGGGCAAAGGCCTCCCCTCGCTTTCTCCACTCGACCCTGTTGTTGGCATTTTCCCACCATTTTGGGTAGAATGCGTCCAGGTCGTCCCGCCATCTCCTTTTTGGTCTGCCTGCACCCCGGCCTGCCCCGTCTATGGTGTTTCGCGGGTCCCAGTCTGTAAATATTTTGGCCCACCTTTCCGGGTGCATGCGGCAGACATGTCCAGCCCAGTCCCACTTTAGCTTAGCGGTCTTGACGCCCACATCTACAACTCCAGTTCTGGAGCGTAGTTCCGTGTTTCTGATGCGGTCAGTTCTACGAACACCTAATATACTACGCTCCATCGCTCGCTGGCAAACCTTGAGTTTCAACTTTAGAGCCTCAGTTAATGACCAAGTTTGTGCTCCGTAAGTCATGATAGGCAGGATGCACATGTCAATGTGCAATTCCCTTTATTTTTCGTAAAAGTTTCGTGAATTTTTCAAGAAATTTAATATTTTTTGGAAAGTTTCCGCAATTTGCACATACTACACTACTCGTGCTGCAAAAATATCGTACGATACATAATCTACCATCAACTCAGTTATCAACGGAAGTATTTAACATAAGTAGGTAATTAATATAATACTTATATCTGATTTGATATGTATCTTATTCATTGATACTTAATCATAAATCTGCTGATAGACTGGACAGACGACGTAATCTAATAAAATCAATAACAACTTCATAATATTTGGAAAAAAATAAAATAGAGGCGTAATAAAATCGTTATTTGTTTACTATGAAATAGCAAGTAATACTTTCACTTTACATGTAGGTATAGTACCCGTGCGAAGCCGGGGCGGGTCGCTAGTCATTATATAAAATTAAAACTATCCCATGAAACGTAAGATTTTTCTTCAATTAATTAATTAGGTTTCATTCATATAAATATAGCTTTTTCATTTAGGTAACTTAGTAAAAAAAGCAAATAATAAAATACATGTCGTAAGTGAAATTGTTAATAATTATGTTATTAAATGTTAAAATTAGCTTTCAAGGAAAATTGCTTCTAGGCTTTTAGACAACATGAGCAGAGACTTTCTTTTGACAAATTAATGCATAGACTTTCCGGGCAAACAGCTTCGATCTACAGGCCGTCTGAGAACAGTCCCCCGTCGCATGGCACTTTCAAGAAAGAACCCTCGAGTCATCGGCCCTACTTACTATAAGCACTTACCTGCCGATCTGAGAAATGAGCCATGTGACGAAGCATTTAAGTGCAAATTGAGAAACCTTTTGTTAGATAACCCCATGTACTCTGTAAATGAGTACATGGATTTGAATTTTTAATGACCGATGATATAATTATACCTATATTTCTCTGTTATATAATATTTTCTTGCTTCGTGATAATTTCATGATATTGTAACTTAATTTATTAATTTTATTTAGCTTGGCATGTGTATTTTCTTTCTTTGTAAATGACGATCCTCATTTGGGAGACACAATTATTTTTATTTGGAATTTATTATGTAATTTTTGACGATCATGATGAGAAGATAAACATAATTTTGACATGTAGCAAATTTATAGTGTAATTTTTATCATGAAATAAAGAAATCTAATCTAATCTAATCTAATGTTCTTATAAGAATGTGTAACATGATAAAGAAAACCCTTTGTTGTTATTAATATATATTACGGTAGAAATTCATGTTCCTGTCTGAAATCATAAAAGACACGAAAGTCATTTATTTCGAAATTCAAGATGGTGGTTTACCAGCAGGGAAAACACATGGTTGGCGCGAGATTATGTCACCGCGAGACCGACTACCCGTCTTTATCTCAATCGATCTTCTTCTTCTTTAGTGGTTCCGTCAATGCTGAGGATCATGACATCATGTCATTCTGTTGAAGACTAGGACCCTCTATAGGCGTCTGTTCCTTGCCAAACGCATGGCCTCGTGCAGTTTTAATTTTAATCGCATGGGTGCAGTAATTTGAGCACACCATTTAGTAGGGGGAGGTGCCTGAGGTCTCATGCTTTCAACTTTGCCCGTCATAATTATTATCTCCAGGCTATCTGGCGGGCGACGTGAAATGTGACCGAAATAACTATGGTCCTGGCATATTGTTGACAGCCGGCGATTTGTGCATAGCTATCTATCGATACTGTAGCGCCAATCGTTTGCTAGCCCTACAGAAGAGGTATACATCAAAGTTTGCAAACTCCAGCGTACCGGCGGGTTGTTACTGATTCAGGGACCTCTATTAGTAAGACGGCTGGTAGGTGAGATAAGGCTAATGTCTCGAATTAGACAATGTATTGGGGGCAAGTGTGTACACGCTGTAAAGTTTGGATTGTTAGTGTTAGTAGTGTCCCAGAGGGTCATCAATAGGGATGTGGATTATTCATCCGCATTGGCGGTGTCACGATTTTGTATGAGATATGTTACAAACATATAATTATAATTAATGACCATCTTTGAATAATTTTCATGATTATTATGATTAGTGTTTAAGTTTAGCATTTAGCATGAATTGAAATATATAAGTATGAATAATATGAAGTACAAGTTTTAATGGCATGGCAAGTTATGTAATTAATGTTTAACACTTCATAAAATATTATATTGTGGAATAGAATATGTAATCAAATGGAGCTAGAAAAACATAGCGTCGGCATCGCTTCAAATTGCTTGAGAACTCAGCTACATTGAGTCGTTCCTAGCTTCATTGTTGTACAGTGACTGTGGGCCTATTTTAGATTTAACAGAATACAGAATCATTTATTTGTCCAACATAGGTGTACATAAGTTGTTACATTACATTTCAGTTCAGTTTCACTATGTGGCGCCTTACGGCATACAAATTTGAGAGCATGCATGTCAAACTATAAATTAATAATTACCTACATAATTATATTCTAAATATTCACAAGTCTTTATCATCTAAGAATTCTTTTATAGAGTAGTAACTCTTTTGAGCTAACTACAATTTTAAGGCATAACCTAGCTATTAAATTGTAGTTAGCCTTAATTTCAATTTGCAGACATTCGTTGTACACCTATACTCATTCTCATCTGCAATCCGCAATGTCAAAGCCACCGCTGTCCCCGCCACGATTGTTAGCATTTATATTAGCGAGGGCATCGCTTCCAATTGCTTGAGAACTCATTCGTTCCTAGCTGCAATGTTGTACAGTGACTGGGCATATTTTAGATTTAAACTAGCTATTAAATTGTATGGTTAGCCTTAGTTTCAATTTGCAGACATTCGTTCTACACCTATACTCATTCTCATCCGCAATCCGCAATGTCAAAGCCACCGCTGTCCCCGCCACGATTGTTAGCATTTACATGAGCGAGGGCATCGCTTCAATTGCTTGAGAACTCATTCGTTCCTAGCTACATTGTACGATAGTCGAGCTACATTTGTGTGGAAATAGTGGATGATAAGCGAGTTTCCTTTTGTTGTGGAGATAAAAACTGTTACTGTGATCATTCTGCGGGTACAGTTGAAGGGTGCTGTTTAATAAATGTAGATTACTGTTAAAGTAGTACGTTCTCTTTTTGACAAATGTCGTATTGTGAATTAGGAACTTTTTCTGATCATATTAATGTAGAAATGAATATAAGCATAGGCGCTTTTCTGTTGGAAAGACACATATTTGCTAGTATGTTTTTTAAACGTGGAATAATTACTGGAAACTACATTATGACTTATAGCCAATGGTACCAACCAAGGCAATGTCCTATACCTATGTGTGCGAGTGTTTGTCTGTGTGTTCATACGCTTGATAAGTGCAAGTCATATCGCATGGCAATAATAGCTATTGCCGTGTTACAGTGACTCAAAAAAGTACCTTGCATACTTTACCTCTTATTTATATGTAATCATTGGAAGAGATTCTTTATAGGCATAAGTTTGTCGTCGTATCTCTACTTCTGTAAATTGTATTTCTGAGGACCTAAGCTGTGACATTACTGTAGCATACTTTAATAAAAACTGTCCAAAATCATCGATTCATCGTAACTCGAACTTGAAATCCCTAGGTCACCTGGTTTGTGGTTAATTGTTAATTTCGTCTGTTACTGTGAGAGTAACTAATTACTCTAATCAGTCAATTTCTCGCGGTGGCGGACACGGTTAGCCTTTCAAGGTCTGGCTTGATTAATGCTCGTCCATACACGATTCCGTAGCCTAGTTGATTGGTCTATGCGAGCTTTAGGCTAGCGGGACCATGAGAAATTTAGTTTTGACTATACTATATTTCAGCAGATTTCTAAAAATGTTGTACATAGCCACGTCAGCAAATTTTAATTAATCCTATTTTGTTACCAACATTTAGTGATATAAGCCGACTGTCGTAAGATATATACATGATAATTGTTATAATTAAGAAAATATAGATACTAGAGAACCACCAACAAAATAAAAGTTACTAAAATCTCAATTTATGAAATAAATCTTGGTAACAAAAAAGGAATAAAAAAAACCAAATTTAACTTTTTCCTTAATTTTTGTACAAACTTTACGAGAACTGCTGATTTAAGGCCCCATGTAGCGGGTTAAGAATTTCACCACCGCCTTGGGTATGGTAAAAGTCGATACAT
This sequence comes from Leguminivora glycinivorella, assembly GCF_023078275.1. Classification (NCBI taxonomy): domain Eukaryota; kingdom Metazoa; phylum Arthropoda; class Insecta; order Lepidoptera; family Tortricidae; genus Leguminivora; species Leguminivora glycinivorella. The sequence continues at coordinate 9,817,418 of NC_062981.1, forward strand.
CCCAATTATGGTATGAGAGATGAGCTAGCGACCTGTCGATGCAATATCACAATTTCGTTTTAGTCTAGTAGACAGAACACATGAAACTGTAAGTTTCAGTGCCACTAGGCAGTTAAGGAGGTGAAATAAAACGAAGTTATGATACAGTGAGAGGGTACCGTATCCCATAGTCGACTTCTACAACACCCACGGGAGGAAAGGGGGTGGTTAAATTCTTAACCCGTCACCACACAGGAACTAAAAAAAAAAAATCACTTATAAGTTTACTTTGAACGTGGTAATACCATCCTAACGGTCACTCAAGGTTCGGCCTAAATGGCTCGTATGAAATCGGTTCAATCCTGACCTAGATTGGTAACAAAGCTATTCTACTGTATAGTAGAGCGGCGAGAGGGTCTCGGAAAAAGTTGATGTGACTGGAGAGTATACTGCTGACAAGTGGTATCGTTCTGATCGGTAGACTTTACTGAGTACGAAATAATGACTTGTCGCATTCTCAGACTGTGGGGGGGTTAACTATGACGTCACAAAGATCGCGGTCCCGGGTTTCATTTTTTTGCCAATTTGTCTAGAACCCCTTATCAAATTTTGAAAAATGAGGTGTCGATTGAAAGCGTATAACATGCTGATTAAGATTTCTTATATGTGAAAAGTATAGTTTTGTTAGTTATTTTTTAATTAACAATAATGCAAAAAATACTTTTTTTTTTTACTCTCTTTTTTGATTTTTGTGACTCAAAAGGCAATGAAAACGGCCACTTAGCTAAAAAATATGTTATATAAATCATTTAACTACATTATTAAGCTATCTGTTGCTTTTTAAATTTCTACGATCGGATAATAAATAAGCAAACTACAACCACATACCTGTAGGCGGGGAGTACCGCTTGACACGCGTTCCCATACATTCGGCGTCTATCAAATTACACCTCACGCAAAATTCGTTTCAAGCAGATATACCTCTAATCTTATTCATCGTAACCTATCAATATTGGTATCATTTGAAAGGACAATTAAAGTACTTTAAGAAACAATGTCAATCATTTTCTTAAAATCAATAATCGCCAGTCTGCGGTGGTTACAAAGGAAAAAAGTGGGTATGCAATTTGACTGGTTTCCTAGGTTTGATACCCTAGACGAGTTTAAAAGGGGAGGTAAAGGTGACATATGGGTTTTTCTCTGGCCTAAAAGCTACACAGAGGGTCAGGGGAGAAAAAAACTAGGGTTTAAGTTTAGTTTTAAGTTATGTTTTCCTTTATTTGTTGATTTTATTGTGTTTAATTTTTTTGTAATTTTATCAAGGATACACGTTGGTTTCTTTTGCTAAAAGTTCCCTTTTTTATGAGAAATGTTATGAATTTTATGGCATTTTCCGATAGAGACTAAAATTAACTTTCAAATAAGGCCAAATAGTCATACTTTTACTTATATAATATTAAGGGTATGGCTATGTATCAGTAGGCCACATAGTCATACTTTTACTTATATAATATTAAGGGTATGACTATGTATCAGTATGACTATGTGGCCTTATTTGAAAGTTAATTTTAGTCTATCGGAAAATGCCATGAAATTCATAACATTTCTCATAAAAAAGGGAATTTTCAGCAAAAGAAACCAACGTGTATCCTTGATAAAATTACAAAAAAAATTAAACACAATAAAATCAACAAATAAAAGAAAAAATAACTTAAAACTAAACTTTAACCCTAGTTTTTTTCTCCCCTGACCCTCTGTATAGCTTTTAGGCCAGAGAAAAACCCATATGTCACCTTTACCTCCCCTTTTAAACTCGTCTAGGGTATCAAACCTAGGAAACCAGTCAAATTGAATACCCACTTTTTTCCTTTGTAACCACCGCAGACTGGCGATTATTGATTTTAAGAAAATGATTGACATCGTTTCTTAAAGTACTTTAATTGTACTTTCAAATGATACCAATATTGATAGGTTACGATGAATAAGATTAGAGGTATATCTGCTTGAAACGAATTTTGCGCGAGGTGTAATTTGATAGACGCCGAATGTATGGGAACGCGTGTCAAGAGGTACTCCCCGCCTACAGGTATGTGGTTGTAGTTTGCTTATTTATTATCCGATCGTAGAAATTTAAAAAGCAACAGATAGCTTAATAATGTAGTTAAATGATTTATATAACATATTTTTTAGCTAAGTGGCCGTTTTCATTGCCTTTTTGAGTCACAAAAATCAAAAAAGAGAGTAAAAAAAAAGTATTACTAGTAAATAAAATGCATCTACTCGTACTTATAGCTCTAAAATATATCCAGGTAAATAAAACGCCGTCTTTAACAGCAGGCTTTTAACCCAGATATTACTGCCGATCGTAACGACGCCATTTTGTTTTCAAGTTGAACGTATTTAGGTACTTTTAACGAAATTAAATATGATATTGACGTAATAACGAAGGTGTATTCTGTAACAGTTGTCTTATTGCCGGAACACCGCAGAAGAGCATTTCTTTTTTTTTTTGCCCCTTTTATGAAGTGTGATATTTTTGAAAAAAAAATGGTATTTCTACTCAGAATTACTAGCCTTTTCAATCCTAGTAGTAAAAAAATTGTCCCATACGATTTTTTCTTATTTTGTTACCATTTTCCGTACATTTTGTATGGGGTAACAAAAGAGGAAAGTAACAAAAATGTATGGAAATTCGGGAACACTTTTTGTCTCCCAGTGAGATTGAAAGTACTCGTGATTCTGAGTACAATTGACCTAAAATTCCCTAAAACAATAAAAAAAAAATTATTGGCAAAAACAATAAGAAATGCTTCAGAAATGGTTTAGAACAAGCCCAATCTCAAAGGCGGATCCAGCTTCGTGCCCAGAGGGAGTTACGTGATCAATGGCCAGACTCCAGGGGGGGGTCACGTGGTCTATTTGTATGGTCAACCAGGGGTCAAAGAAGGTTATTGATGCCACTGAGAACTGGCAGCAGGTATTGTGATTCACGGGTAGCACGTGCTGGTAGCACTCACAGAATATTTATAAAGTGTAATTTGTAGTAGTAGTAAAACACTTTATTCTACCAGAAAATAATACAACACAAAAGAAAAAAAGCTTATCACAAGGAACAAAGGCGAACTTATCCTTTTAAGGCATCAGCTACCAGTTAACCTTTGAGCAGTTGAAGGAGAATTGGTAATGGTATAGGCATACAGTACAAACGGCGCAAAAAACGGAATTAAGACGATAATAAATTATAACTTACTCTAATAATTTGGTTTATTAGAAAACACGATTTCTTTAATGAACGCGCCAAAGTATCGATGGACGTTGTTAACTATTCTGTTTATTTGAATTGGTTTACCGAAGCGAAAAATTAATACTATATGCATTTCGCTGAAAATGCATATTAAATTTATGCGCTTCAATCATTGGTAGTAAATTTCATGCGATAGTTATTAATATGTTGATCCTCGTTCATTTGAATATCCGAGTCCAATAAAATTGGTTTGCTGAAAACCGATATATTTTGTATGAATAAATACTATTTTCCATAAGCTTTAAAAAAAGCTCTGTTTCTGTTTTTAGCTTTTAGCTATAGCATCATCACTTTAATATCATTCGTATGCCTTTGAACTGATATAGAAAATATGCGTTTAAATAAATATTATACTCGTATATTGAAGAAAAATCGAGATAATTTATTTTGATCTTACATGAAGACTACATTATGTAATAAGATCATCATTTTAATATCATTCGTATGCCTTTGAACTGATATAGAAAATATGCGTTTAAATAAATAATATCTGGGCAACCGAGCTTCGCTCGGTTCTGTTTCGTATCCTTGACATGTGTCGCCATCTAGTTCAAAAATGAATAGTACCTACATCGAGCGAAAGAATTCTCAGCCTTAACAACACAACTACTCCACACGAGATGGCGCGCATTTCGCCACAAAAACTCAAATAGTGTATTTTTCTATTCGTTTTAGCCTTGACCTGTGTCGCCATCTAGTGTTTGCAATAAATAGTACTTACATCGACCGAAAGAATTCTGTCTTAACAATACAACTACTGCACACGAGATGGCGCGCGAAGAAAAACGCATGAAAACTCGAAAATTCGCGTTTTCCGGGACCTAAGGATAAGTTAGACCGATTTTTCACCCCCAAAAACCCCCACATAACAAATTTCTGCGAAATCGTTAGAGCGGTTTCCGAGATCGTCAGTGTAAATAAATATATAAATAAATAAATAAATAAATATACAAGAATTGCTCGTTTAAAAGTATAAGATTATACTCGTATATTAAAGAAAAATTGAGATAATTTATTTTGATCTTACATGAAGACTACATTATGTAATAAGAAAGTTACACTGAGAGAAAATACAACCAGTTTTCATGTTCGTTCAACAAGTTTTTTGGTTAAAATAGCGCCTACGTGCTCTTTGGTTCAAACAACAAGCTACTTGTCATTTGAATCGGCAATATATTTGAATCAACAAGTCGATTTTTTAAAAACAACCTGACACATATTGTTTTAAACATACGTTTGGCTGATTCAAACGGATAAACCGCAACAAGTCGAACTTGTTAAATTCACAATGCAAATTTCTCTCAGTGTATACACGATCCTTTCAAATTTTACAATTTAATTGTAATAACGTTCCAGTAGCTCATTTAAAACAGTCATACATTTAGTCAACTTTTCTCAGAACAGAATGTAGGTAGGACGCAAGTATCAACCTTTGACAAAATTCTAGAAGACTCAAAAACTACTCAAACACTTCCGAGGTCATACACAACCGATACTGCTACAAATATAAAATAACTGTCAAATTTCGTTGCCGTCTTTATTATGTAATTGCCCGCGGCTTCACTCGCGTTAAATTCGAAAATTGCGGAATGCTCCATACAAACTTCTACCCCCCATTATAGGGAAGTGGGGTGTTAGAAAGAGACAAAAAGTAACCTATGTCACTCTCCATACCTTCAACTATCTCTACTTCAAAAATCACGTCAATTCGTCGCTCCATTTGAACGTGAAAAACGAACAAACAAACAGACACCCACACTCTCCTATTTAATATTAGTATGGATTTTTTGGGGCTAGCTTTTCGTGTACCGTGTATGATTCACGTGGGCACATTTTCACTTGAACCTATTTACTGATGTGCCGACGGAAAGTTTCCAAAATTCTGAAATTTTCACATAGGAAAACTTCGGAAACTTTCCATACTTTGTATGGACAATTGTATGGATGGAAACTTTCCATTTCATAAATTTAAATTCCTTTTATTTTTCGTGAAAGTTTCGTGAATTTTTCAAGAAATTTAAGGTTTTTTTGGAAAGCTTCCGCAACTTGCACATCACTAAACCTATTGCGGTGTCTATAAGTGGTGTTCTGCGCCACAGACATTCCAGTTTTCAAATGAAACGTTGTGTTCCAATTATAAGTAACGACGCACACGTGCCTCGTGTCATTTTCAATTAGGCGAAAGCAAACGTTCACCGGCTCCAGTTTCATTAATGACACGCCATCTGAAAGTAACCTTAGCAAACTGCTGGCCAAGCCGAAGTGACAATCGTTGACGCTACGGGGCGATCGTAAGTATTGTAACCATAGAGGAATAACTAAGGGAAGAATTATAACTCCATACATCAGACATCTACCGACAATCACGCGTCAAATAGCGTAAATTATCAGTAAGTACTGCTACTTGTCGATGAACGAAGACTGTAATGGTCACCAATTTCTAGCTAATATTACAATATCTTAGAGCCGAACGGTATCGCACGTGACGACGGCAAGCGACCTGATGGCATGACGCATCATTCATTCCTTGGAAGCTGGGGAGGTCGCTGGTATGGGACGCCACTTGCGCTGACACTAGCAATGCACGGTCGAGAAGTTTCCAAAGTTGCAGAACATTCCTCATGAGAATTTTCGGTAACTTCTGAGAATGTTCTCGAGAACGAGAATTTATCAGAATACTTAGTAACTTCGTAGTTTATACCATAATTTCGTCGAACTCAGCAAGTCAAGACGTAGTCCCGTGGTAGTGCGCTGGCTTCGTATGCCGATGTTTTCAAGTTCGATCCTGACAGCGATCTTTTTGTTTGTATTTTTTTTTTTTTGTATATACATATATTGGCATGACCAAAAACAGGCATCAAGAAATAATAGTTCGGTACCTAATTTAAAAAAGTCAGGACTTAACTGTGAAGTCTGAAAGTCGAAATGTTCCCTGAAGTATAGTGAGAATTTAAGCAACTTATAGTGAGAAGTTAGGTAACTCATCACTTATCAACAAAATAGCTAACTGTAATAGACAATATTATACCTATAATAACATATAGTTTTATATTATGCCCATTTAAACATTATTTCAAGTATATTCTCTTGTTTAAATAATAAATTGCATGTTGCGGGAATGTTCTGCGAACATTCTCAAGAATGTTTCCGCTTTTTGGGAATGTTCTGCAATTTTTACATTACTAGCTGACACGCTGGCGCCGTCCCATCTCCATGCGACCTCTTCTAAAGCTGGAGCTGCGGCTTCAACAGCGGAGGCGAACAAAAGGCGCAAATATGCCGCACTTAGCGACGGCTACATATCGCGCCTTTTGGGGTAGAGACACTCGGACCGTGGGGCTCTAGTGCTAAAACCATATATAAGGAGATTTCCCAACGTCTGGTGACCAGAGGGCTGGCAGCTACTTTGGCCAGAGATTAAGCTTGGCCATTCAAAAAGGCAACGCTGCCAGCCTACTGGGCACCATTACCGCGGACGAAGACCTGGGGAGCATTTTTTATTTGTACATATATTTTAATTTGTACATAATACTGCATTTTGTTTTTATTAATTCTTATTAAATTTATTTATTGACAAACACGAATAAACCATGAAAAAATAATATTACAATAGTATTAATCATTATCCTGTTTTCAATTCCTTCTGCTTGTAATATAAGTTGTAAACTGTTCTAATATTATTTTGTTGACACCTAGTATCGAGTAGTGGTACTGATAATTTATCGCTAGATGTCACTACAAATAACCCGCATTTACTGATGTATAGAGTTACAACTCTTCCCCTACTAATTCCTCTCTGATCGTAACGCAGTCTGGCTCTGTCGCGCCAGTATAGAAGGCCGATATAGAGAGCTAAAGGTCCTCTTAGGGACCGGCCTCATCAGAGCGTCGCGTGTCTCGGGGCGCGCAACGGACGTCCGCGCCACGCCACCTGAGTGTAATTCAAAAAACGTCTCCTCAGTACATTTGTATAGGAAGGATGTAAGACGCGCCACGTAAGACGCGCCCCAGGTGGCGTGGCGGCGGCGTGGCGCGCGCCGCGCCGCTTGGCGGCGCGTCTTACGTCCTTCCTATACAAAATGTACTGAGGAGACGTTTTTTGAATTACACTGAAGCGGCGTGGCGCAGACGTCCGTTGCGCGCCCCGAGACACGCGACGCTCTGATGTGGCCGGTCCCTTACACGGGCAACACAATTGCCAGCAATTCACAGCCAATTGCCGCGTTTGTTCAATACGCACCAACTAACTACGGAGCAATCGCGGCAATGGTATGTATTTCTGGCAATTGTGTTGCCCGTGTAACAGCACCTTAAAAGCATAAATAAGCGATTGTGACGTTGGCTAGTTACTATGGTATCTACCCAAATGCTTAATTGCTTTAACGACCTTGTCCCCGGCTACCAAAGTTCATATTTGTGATGACGTCAAAGTGAGATATTGGGGTGAGAAAGTAATCGTAAGTAACTAATGGCGAAAATGCCGGAATGAATTATTGGTAACTTAAATAGTTCTAAACACGTAGGTAGTGACGTGTTTCGTGTTCTGTTTTTACCCCCCGCCGCAAAAAGGACGGGGTGTTATAAGGGACCGGCCACATCTGGCGGCGGCGGCGGCGTGGCGCGCGCCGCGCCACCTGGGGGCGCGTCATACGTCCTTCCTATACAAAATGTACTGAGGAGACGTTTTTTGAATTACATTCAGGCGGCATGGCGGAGACGTCCGTTGCGCGCCCCGAGACACGCGACGCTTAAGTGGGAACGCTACCTATGTTTGTGTGTGTCTGTCTGATGCATAGAAGCTCCCGAACGGATGAACCGATTTAGATGTAGTTTTTTTTTTTGTTTGAAAGCTTAGTTAGTCGGGATTGTTCTTAGCCATGTTTCATGAAAATCGGTCCACTATGTCGGGGTTTTTTTTTTAACATTTTTAATTTTTGATTAGTTTAAATGATTCTACTAAGGCACACATCAAACTATTTTATTGGCCCGATGGCCTAAAAGTAATGTAACAAAACTACAGCACGCTTTAAGGATAGCCTAAATAAATTTGAATGGTAGGTAATTTACGAGTAGGTATAATATGTTCGACAGTGTTCGTCACTGTCCTAGATGCAGAGAAAAGTTAGTGCGTTTTCACATTATCCGATCCCATATCGGATGTAGGACCGATATCCTATACATTGAAGCCGCCATCTTTGATATTTGCCTTTGAAATCCTTCCGACATCCGATATCGGATCGGATGATGTGAAAACGCACTAATACGATGCGAAACGCATTTGAAAGTACATAATGGTAGTTATAGGTACTCGTAAGTATTGTAAAGCAGTGAATGTAACCAATCATGAATGGACGCACGCACACTCGTGTAAAATTACGACGATAGTTTCATGAATATAAACGACGTGATGTTTGTTGTGTGCGTGAACTCGACAGTGTCATTATCATTACTAACTATTCTATAAATCCTGTGAATAACTGCAATATTATCAAATAAAAGGGAAAATAATAGTCTCATCGTCCGCAATATGCGTTGAGACAAGGCTCAAGACACTGATTTAAGACTGCAAAATTGACGTTGTTTCAACCTACCCCTGTTTCAACACCACTTAGTCTCCTTGCTTAGCATTGTGCGGAATATTGCAAGTTATAGAGATGATAAACAATTATGTATGACACATAGTTGAATTTACGATACGCTACGCTTGTTTCAGTGAATGGCTCTGAATGTGTATTTGATTGGTTGTCAATGTAATTGTATGCACGTGGAATGATTTCATGCGACAACAAACAATTGTACAATTTGATACAATCGTTTTTAATCTCGCATTTATCTAACTAAAATGTAAGTGTAACAATGCGCTCTTATCTGGATTCGCGCTCTTTCTATTAAAGAAGGGTCTTTAAGATGCATATGCATATTAAGCTTATCAAACCTCCATGTGCTAGCAACCCTAAGAAACACTGCCTGCCGAATCACGTATCTGTGGAACGCTCTACGGGAAACTGTTATGAGTGCGCCATCAGTGAATTATTTCAAAAATTGACTGGACAATTATATTAGAACTTGGAAAAGTGCAAAATAAACACAAGTGCAGTGATATACATGCTTCAGCTCGAAGAGCTGCTAGTGTATCAAATAAATAATAATAAATATTGATTTAAAAGGGAACAATACTTCGATGTCATCACTTTTATTTCTATTCAAATAAAATAGCCAGGCTGTAATATGTGTTATTGATGTGTATGTGCAAGAACGTTATAACTAATACGGGACTGACAAAGCCCATACAAAACAGCGTACCCCTGAAATCTATGGGCTTTTTAGGTTTAAAACTAGATGGCGCTGTTTCGCAGCCATAATCATATTTCCCCGAAATATTTTTGCGTGTTTTTATTTTTTATAAGAGCAAATGACATATTTTTTTATTTTAATATCATGAAATCATGTCAATACAATTTTGAAAAAAAGAAGATTTTGTAGGCAATTAGGCATCATCAATGTAATTATGATAGTATTTAATAGGTGGCCCTAAAAGTGGAGGTGCGATTCTTAGTACGAAGATTGTAAAATTAATCCTATAAATAATTCTTGGTATGGGTAAGCTGTAACTGCAATGTCTCAATTTCGCTTATTATTATAGTTTAACCTTGTTTATGCTAAGGCGGCGTCCCCTCTTAGGCGTCGCGTGTCTCGCGGCGCGCGACGAACGTCTCCGCCACGCCGCCTGAATGTAATTCAAAAAAAGTCTCCTCAGTCCTCAGTACATTTTGTATAGGAAGGACGTAAGACGCGGAGGAGATGTCCGTTGCGCGCCGCAAGACATGCGTCTTATGAGTGTGGATGGTAGCTAAGAGTGACACTGAGACTTAACAGCTTTACATGCTATGCTTTAGGAATACGAATTAGAATAGGGCTATCTATGTATTTAATAGGTAATTAACTTTCTACGACTTGATTTGCATGTAATTAATGAATCTACGGTTGTACTCTTGTACTCACGTTATTTTATCGCTATTGCTGCGAAATGTTTGCATGTACTTAACAAAAATAAAACTTAACACAAGAACGAATAATTATTACAATTTAATTATTGCTTAGGCAATATTTATTACACAACTGTTTACCATCACAGCTAATTGGTCCGAATTAATCCACAGACACACATGTGTACACATATAATATGATTACGGCCGTTATTAGGGAAACTCCGATAAAGCAATCCATCAAATAAACAATCTGACTGCTCCGTAACAATCCATTGGCCATAAACAAACACCGACACACGATATATTCAAGTAAAATTATACTGATAATATGTTGCCTACGCGCTCTCATTCACTTTCATACTGCTGCTGCTGTATTCGTATTCGAAAAATCAAAAATGACATTTATTAAAAAAAAAACCTTTTTTGAAATTTCCTACATTGATACGAAGTTAAGTTTTTCTAAGGTAGGTAAATTTTATGTTTTTCCTAGTCAGAATCACGAGCCCTTTCGATCTAGGACAAAAATAAGAGGCAAAAAAATGGTCCCAAAATTTTCTGTTATTTTGAATACTTTCCACTTTGCAACCGCTCTACAAAGTGTTTGAAAAATGATAACGAAGTGGAAAAATTAAATTTGTGACGCGTTTTTTCGCCTAGTACATAATCAAAAGTTTCGTGATTCTAGTAGGAAAAACATTAAAGTTACCTATTTTAGAAAAAAAGTTTTTGAATCTTTTTTCACGAAAATGCCCCAACAGTGACGGCTGACTGCGTACCTACTGTATTGGTGAACATTTTGTATGAAAACGTTTTGAAACGGCATCATGTGGAGAGTGAGCATACGCAAAAGTAATTCATTGTTTTCGGAATGAAATTTATTTAAATACAATGTTGGTACACTTATTTTTTTTTTAGTCACTGAACCAGTCCAATATTAAACCAAGCCTGACGTATTGATAATATTGATACAGACATTGAATTGGTATGATATTTTGTTTTCCGATTGTACTCCAAAGCTGATTCAACGTACCGTAATTGAGTTTTATTATGCCCCTGTCACACTGTTAACGATGATTGTTTCCATTTCTCGTATCATTATCAAAACTCTTTTCAAATATGGTCCTTATTTCTGAACAAAAAAGATTGAGTTTGTAAAAGGGGTTGCTTAAGATACGAGGTTTAAGTTTGTGAATGTACTCCCACGTAAAGAGTAACCTGTATTTGATAACCACCTGCGCAATAAGAATATTAATTTTAAACGGCAATTAAAATTACACTTTATTACTCTGATATTTATCTGTGAGTTAAGAAAGGTGCTAATAAAGGGACTTAGAAATTTCGATTTAATAAACAGTTAAGCACTATGGCTAAAGCCTTCGCCACACATAAAGCGTTTTGATAGCGTAGCGTAGCATTAGCGGAGCGCGATGATAGCGATGCGCCGGACGAACGCTGTCGTTCCGCTCGCAATCCGCGCTCGTTAGTTCCCGCCGGCGTCCGCTGGGCGCAACGCCAGCGTTCATCCGGCGCACCGCTAACGCTCCGCATACTATCTCAAAACGCGCATGTGTGGTCGAGCTTTAAAGGTTGAAAGGCGTACCGGCTTACCCGTAAGTGCCGCAATGTTACAGACGTTGTTTAATACTTCACATAATTGATGTCAAATGCCAATGATGATGATGAAAGATTGAAATAAAGACTAATAGTCTACTTTTTTACCTGAAGCCGCGTACTCGTTCACAAACTATGCTACGCGTTAAAGTGTACCAGCAGAAATTGTAGATGTGTAACGAAAAGCGACGTCCTACCAACAGAGCCCCCGTCTGGTTGGTTGCTACCGTTACCGGCAGTGCAATTGTGTAAATGTGTAGGTTAAGTACCTATTAAATTGATGTAAAGGTCTAGTTTTAAGAACTGTAGGTAACTCTACGACTTACGAGTCTACGCATAAGTCATGTATAATGTAAATAAACAAGATGTTTGTCTTATGTGAAGTTTCCAAGAGCCCATACAAAAGACGATAGTAAGTAAGTAGGACCGACGTTGGCTGGCTTGGCCTTCTAATCCATTTACAACAATCGTTAGACAGTAGACATGTATGCCATTATAATGTAATGGGATAGCTATTACATGCATCTCGTAAGAACCTTTGTAACGTTCTAGATTAAAATAAAACAAAGATTTAAAGACTCATCGCTTGTTTAAAGACCTGAAAAAGCCATTAGAAAGAAATGCGTAGATAATGTAAGGTTATAAATTTTGCGCTATTATCTAAATGTAAATGTGGACAGTAAAAAGCAGATTTAATGCAATCATAACCTAACCACAAAATTAAAATTTTGAAAAAACCCTCAACCGCGACATAGTGGACCGATTTTCATGAAACATGGCTAAGAACACTCCCGACTAACTCAGCTTTTGAACAAAAAAAACTAAATCTAGATCGGTTCATCCGTTCGGGATTCGTTCACGATGCACACACACACAGACAGACAGACAGACACGTCAAACTTATAACACCCCGTTATTTTTGCGTCGGGGGTTAAAAAGAGATTCTTGTAAACTGCAGGCCAGCCGAAATATTGTATAGTGGTTTACCGCTATATATGTATGCATGATGAAATTGATAAACCTTCATGGACGTCAGGGTGGCTAGCCGAATGGCACAAGCGCTCACGAAACGCTCATGAAACGAAGCGCTAGTAGATATCTATCTCTATCGCGCTTGCGTATTGGCGCGACAGAGCCAGCGGCGTATCGCTTTCGTTTGGCGTCGGAGAAATGCCATTCGGCTACGGGGCCTGTTCAGCTGTAGCACCGTTGGCGGGTTGACGAATATCAAAACTTTACATTTTCAGTAATCTCAAGTTGTTTGATACTTTGCCAGATACCAGTTTAGATGATATTAAGCAGCAAAAAAATACGAATTCTAGCCAAACTCCATTAACATTTCTAGAACACAGAACAGGTATATACGCGTTTATATCCTGACATTAGGGTAAAGGTGTCTTAACCTCCTTAAGTGCGTTTTTACTGCTCGTTTCGGTACAATTACTTTTCACGAGACCTTCCAAGATATTTCTGCGCAACATTAGAGAGATATTATTGTCATTTATTTTGTAGAATATTAACATATTTTCGAAACATTTCATTTAGGTGTACCTAGGACTTGCAGGTTGCTGGTTGGTATGGATTTACCCACCAAAAAATATTTTCAGAATCAAAATATTTATTTATTTATTTATTTAAACTTTATTGCACAAATTATCAATAAAAAGTACAAATGGCGGACTTAACGCCTTAAGGCATTCAAATATCACTTTCCTTTGGAATGAATTTAATACTCCGATCATATACTTACTTATTAGATAATAATAAGTTTAGGTATTGCATGTTTAGTTTTAGTTCACTGGTAAAATACACCTATGTAAGTTCTGGTTACCTATAATTAGATAAGAATCAGTTAAGACTTTTCTAACTAGATTTAAGAGCATGTAAGATGTATTATTATTTAAGCGTATGGCGTATATTTGCAGACAATGAATATTATAAGTCGACAACCAGGTTACGCAACCAACCGATCGCGTCAGGTGTCAAATTGGTATAGAGATCCACCGGGCTGCCTTGGAAACGTCTCTTAGGGCATCGTTCGACTATGTGCTGGGTAGTTTGATCCTCAAGGCCGCAGTCATATAAGATGTATTATCTGTTGGTAATCCTAAATAAATAAATATATGTTGTCTTTTCACGGCAAAACCTATAGTATACATTTTTAAACCGTATCATACATACGCATTCCGGTTAATCCGGTTAGCCTCGTTTTATACGGGATTCTGAACAGCGCGCTAAGCGAGACGTTTTGAGAATACAGCTCAACTACACAAACAAAATCACGCTGACTTAATTGGATATTTTTTACTGCATAATGGAACGTATAACGTATAATTCTGAGGGTCTAGTGAAAAAGGGTATAACTCAAATTGATTCGGTGAAAAAGGGCACAAGTCCCACCTCGGACTTGTGACCTTTTTCACCAAATCAATTTGAGTTATACCCTTTTTAACTAGACTCACAGAATTCTAGATAACCAAAAAAGTAGTCGGAATAGACTATGACAAAATTTTAATTCGAGCTCCATAAAATACCTACAAAGGAATTGATAATGGCATAGTCTAGACGGGGCTATTACATATATCAAACGGGTGTGGGGTTTTTTACCTACACTTCATAATGTAGTCACTTCGGCCATTCATTCAATATTTCACTTTTAAGACTGTATTATAATGGTGATCGTTTTTAGAGGTTCCATTCATTGGTGATAGACGACTTTCTCCGTAAAATAGTTGGAAAAGCCTTTGAAAGTCTTCAGTCTCTGTTCAACAAAAGAAATAAATATTTTTGATGGGTTTCCCTCCATTGGCTTTGCAATTTAGTAAGAGCTAATGGAATTTAAAATGCTTTTTTGTCAGAAAATGCAGTTTTGCTTTGAAAGCCTTTAAAATTCAGCATTGTAAAAATACTCTAAATGTTTTTGTACCTTAATGTTGTTAAATTACGTGAATTTTAGGAATATTTAATATTTATGTGGTATATTTAGAGAAGAATTTATTATAAACATTATAAATTACAGTCACTGACGATTTTTTTAACCGACTTCATAAAAGGAGGAGGTTCTCAATTCGACTGTTTTTTTTTTAACAATCAACAGAGGTTCCATTCATTGGTGATAGACGAATTTCTCCGTAAAATAGTTGCAAAAGCCTTTGAAAGTCTTCAGTCTCTTTTCAACAAAAGAAATAAATATTTTTGATGGGTTTCCCTCCATTGGCTTTGCAATTTAGTAAGAGCTAATGGAATCTAAAATGCTTTTTTGTCAGAAAATGCAGTTTTGCTTTGAAAGCCTTTTTATTCAGCATTGTAAAAATACTCTTAAATGTTTTTGTACCTTAATGTTGTTAAATTACGTGAATTTTAGGAATATTTAATATTTATGTGGTATATTTAGAGGAGAATTTATTATAAACATTATAAATTACGGTCACTGACGATTTTTTTAACCGACTTCATAAAAGGAGGAGGTTCTCAATTCGTCTGAATTTTTTTTTTCAACAATCAACTACATACCAATTTTCACATTACTGCGGTACCAACGATACCTAAGTGAATAATAAAATTATTATAAGTACTACTGATATTAATATTGTCTTTGATCAGCGCGGTAGTTAATCTTGATTTAAAACTTAGTTAAACGAAAACGGATTATATCGTACTGAATTCATAATCATAATATATCCCGACGTTTCGAACCCTTAAATTCTATTATTGGTTGCTTGTGATATTATTTATTACAAGTAAGTATGTATGGAGATTCGTTACCAAGTAAATAAGTACCACTACTAACCATTTTCTGCATATTCCCTCTACTATGTAGCAGGAAAATTATTAACCATTAACTCCCTTGTCACGTTTTCTCGAACATAAAAGGGGTGTTTTGTAACATACGAGTATCTACTGTGATTTATTAGTGCCTGCTAATGCTAACTAAATGCATGTCTTAGCTACGTACAGTCAACCAATTGGAACCCTAGGCCACTCTACAACCATGTCAAAATGACAAGCAGTAAGAGATTTCTTACAATCTGATTTATAACGTCACTATGACATAGTTCTATAGTGGCCTAGGGTTCCAATTGGTTGACTGTACTTACGAAATTGTATTGTCTGTGAGCATTAGAATATGTTACGTAAAGCTTAATATTGTTGAAGCAAAATGCGCACGATACGACACGACTAAGATGGTATTGATGGCAAATTAACCCTTAAATGCATGACCTTGACAAAGATTTATTCAAATTTGAATTTTGACATGCTGTCAATAGAGTCAAAAATAGATGATGCATATATACATCACTATGTATTTAAGGGTTAAAGTAACTAGTAGTTAGTTATTTAATATAGACCATTTTCGAATCATATCTTCTTAAGGTTCTTTGGAGAGCCTGTTTTGTTACCTTCCGTCTGTACTGACCAAGTGCCATTGAAACCATTAATTTTAAAATTACTAAACACCAAAAGGTATATTGACATCAAGTTAAATGTAAACTTTTGTTCAGAGTTTTAAAGCGTTTTTGTAACATATTTTAATTGTAATTTTCTTCTAAGAGATTCTTGAAAGAATTTTGATAAAATTGCTTAATTATTAAAGGAAAATACCTTTGACTTTGAACTACATTCACGACCCGAAAACAAACAATCACTGCCTTCCAACAGTTTTCCATTCACACCACCGACACGCAACCCGTGACCTTAACCAGTTTTTCATTCATTCATTCATTGAACGACTGAACGTTGCCGCCTAATAATGCTAGAAGGCAAGTAAACAAGCAACAGGTGATCGCTGTGCTGGAAGGTCAAACACCTGTGGCCGTATCGCGAGTTTGACACTGAATTTTTGGGTGTGCGTAACGTACTCTTACTTACGAATTACGCACCGCATGTACAAGTAGCGGCGCGTAAGTTTAACGCTGAGTGAAATGTGGAGGGGATAGCTGCGCATGGGGACGCGTACCTTTCGTCCCCTGTAATCCCCTGAGAAACCTGTTTTTGACTTCTGCGCAATAACGGTCAGCGCTAAACTTACGTGCCGCTTCTTGTACTGGCGCATTAGTGCGAGCGATGTATATAAAGTAAGTTACATAGATGTTAGCGAGTATGTTAGTGAGTATTGTGGTAAAACTACTGCCGAATAATGTGTTGTAAGGCAGCAAGTAAATAAGCAACAGGTGTTCGCCATGCTGAAAGGTCGTATACCTGTACACGTACGTATGCGGTGTTGACTACCGCTAACAGACTGTACTTTGTAAATATGTATAAAATAAATTATGATTTAAAGCGTTTGTAAGAAAATTTTATTTGATGATGATGATTGGCTACTTATTGTGACTATATTATCGTATCGCTGAGACTACTAAGCCAGTAGTCTGTGGCTTGTAGACGTGCGATTCAATATGCGACATCACACATCACGTATTCTGATTATTCATGCGAGTTCACTGGGTTGAATGGAATGCCACAACAATATTGACTCGTGCTAGTACGCCATTATTCCTACAGTTGTCGACGAATGTCTGAATAGCTATCTGTTATACGCTCCGTCTTGTAACAGTTGTAAAGAAGTAGAGATAGCGTGTCAGACGCTATTTAATAGGTGACATCACACATCATGGGATTCACTGAAACCCCACAGAAATAATGACTAGTACGCCATTATCTTCACATTACAGTTGTTAGTGAATATCAGATATATCAAAGAGGCTCAGGTTTTTGCATATTTCTTAAGAATTTTGTTGTTATATACTTCGTCTTGCAGGCCAGTGGTCTGAGGCGTAGACGTGCGATTTATATGCGACACCACACATCACGTATTCTGATTATTGATTCGAGTTCATTGGGTTGAATGGAATACCACAATGTTGACTTGTGCTAACGGGCGTTTATAGTGGTATTGTACTATGTTGTTGGACATAAAGCCAGGGTGCTCACAAATATCCGAACACAACTGAATTTTCTTAAGACTTGCTATAATATTTATTAATTACAAAATTATTACTGTATGTGTATAACATAAAGTAATCTGTCATTGAAATTAAGATTAAAACAGTTTTAATTTTAATTTGTTTTTTTATATCAACGTAAATCGTTACTATACTTGATATTAGATAAATTATGGAATCCACTTTTTATTTGTCAAAAACAAGAAAGAAAATATTATTATTATTACAGACCATAACTTATTCAAATACATATTATTCACATTACATCCGCTATTGCATACTTTTTCTCTAAGTTCAGTCAATATCTAAATTTGCTCTGTCTCCCCTAATATACCGACCCCAATACTTAGGTGTTTTGATATAGGTGAATTTAAAAATATACAAGTCAGTATTTAATTAAAAAGTTTCCCATTTACACAATATGAAGCCCATCTCGCAAACTACGTGACGAGGGTAACTCCGGCTGTCATAACGCCGATACCGCCGTCAACTTGGACGTTTACCGAATATTGTAAACGCATTGAGGTCAACATTATATGCTAACGATATAATATACGACTTTCTCTTCTAAAAGGTACTACATTGTTGGTTGTCGATAAGATGGATTTTGAATTTGAAGGTATGCGGAAATAGCGTCTCATTGACAACTTACAAGACAACTTATTCATTTATTCAATATGGCAGCCTCGTGGGCCTTTGCCAATAACAAGTGTATTACATAGATATAAAAAACACCAATGTGTGCATGTAAGTGATTAGGCCTTCACGTTGCACTGGAAGATAGCTGAAGCTGCAGTACAAAGCATGATGGCGGCCGGGACCACGAGTTGCCGAGTGATGTCCGTAGAATTGGATATTTGCATCTCCAAACGAATTCTTCATCAACTGCACCCTTTGCGTAGGCTATTTACTGCATAATATCCTATCAAACTTATATATTAAACAGCAGAATGCAAAAATAAAAAAATCATATTTGGAGAACGATCCGCCATGTTCCATGGATCAATCGAAAGTCCCCAAGACAACTTAAAGGGCTATGGAGTAACCTTGTGACGACAAACTTGAACTTGACATTGGCATTCAATATCACAGGTGCTGCCATCTACCGTTCATGCAGGCTTTCTTGTGTGTGGTAGTAGCTACCATCTAGCGGAAATAAGTATTACGGCCAAATAAATAAGTTTCATATTCTGTGTGTCTTTTACAATAGATAAAATCATCAATTTCGACCAAAGAAATTAGGCAGTCGTAAGAGACGTGCTTACAACTTGCCTATTTCTTTGGACGAATTGATGATTGTTTGAAAGTAGTTTAACTAATTATATATCCTGTGGACGTAGCACACTAGTTTGATACACTTTATCGCATTGGTGCGTCTCTATCGCACTTACAAATAGTGCGAAAAGGACGTCCTGACGTTATATCGTTTATCGCGCGACCATGCTTGCCTGCCTTTCTCGTAAACTACTTTCATCTCATAATATTGTCTTCGGTTACCGCGATAGTTACTCATGAAATAAAACTATGGAAACGGATTAAATCGCGTATAATGAATTTAAAATACATCCCGACGTTTCGAACTCTTTACAGCGTTCGTGGTCAACGGGTGACTGAGGAAAAATTAAAATGTGCAAAAGCTACCCCACATACAAGAAATATTAACGAACCATGACCACAAATAATATAGATTTCTAAGGCAGGTTCACACACTATTAATAAAGCTAGTTATACAATATTCAAAAAATTTACCATTACTATGTTAAAAAATAATTAACCAATTAATCTACACAAAATTGAAAATGTATTTTAAATTCATTATACGCGATTTAATCCGTTTCCATAGTTTTATTACTTTCATCTCCTTTAATAATAAATCAAATCAAATTTTCCCGGGCATATCCAATATCAGGTGCCATTTCACAACCAAGTCTTGCAAAATGAAATCACTGAAGTAGCTTCTATATTCCTTTATATTTGTGTTCCTGAAAGGTATTTCCATGGCAACGCTGGCTGGTCTAACAGGATTAGCTTTAAGCCGTTTTGAGCTAAGCAAGGCGGGAAAACTTGGCACCGCAGCTTGGAACAGCTTAGACGAGATGGGAATAAAGATTATGCTCCTGGGTGCATCTTTATTTATAAGATACTAGCTTTTGCCCGCGGCTACGCTTACGTTAGAAAGAGACAAAAAGTAGCCCATGGCACTCTCCATCCCTTTAAATATCCCCACTTAAAAAATCACGTCAATTCGTCGCTCCGTTTTGCCGTGAAAGACGAACAAAAAAACAGACACACACACTTTTCCATTTATAATATTAGTATGAATTCGCTTTGATTTATGTTTAGTTTGGTTATACCTATTAACTAGATTTATCGAAAAAAAAAACGTCCATTAAGAACAACTCAGTTAAAAGATATTGCGAAAAAATCTTTAAAATCGAGGTTCCGCTCTCGACTGTTTCCTCCTTCAAAACTGATTTAAACGGAACGAAATTTGAGAATCTGAATAACAATGAAATAATCTGTGTCGGACCGTTTAGATTTTTTGGCTAATTGGTACGGATCTTGAGTATCACACCTTTTTTTGAGCCATATTGAAAAATACCATTTTTAGAAGTTTTTTATTGGCTCTAGCGTCTTTTAAAATAAAAATAGTGTAATGTCACGCTATTACACTATATACATCGGGTTGGCTCGCCAATACACACCGCACGTCCGTGCTCCATCACTCTCGGACACCGACTGCCATATGTACTCGAGACACCTATACACTACATCCCTTTCTTGTTTTAATTTTTTTTATTAATATTTAAATAATAGGTCAATCTAGTTTTAATTCAAATACTTGCCATGCTGTGCCGTGTATCTCTTTTTTTTTTCTTTTTAATGAACTACGTTTCTTCTAATTGTCTGCCCACTTTCGTCATTCCTAACTTGATCATCTCCGTCTTTACCACTTAGTACTGTATGTGAAGTAGTTATAATTAGGGATTAATTTTCTATCTTTAGTCATATGTTTAGGACATTCCGGTCTGAGGGTTGACTCAGAGCGGACGCTGCACCACCACCTGCAGTGTATACTCAAACATACTTGTGTGTTTTATTAACTACAATTCCTAGATGTCAGTCTCCCTCCTTCTTCTTTAAATCTGTTACCTTTTTCAATTCAGACTGTTTTGAAAACTAGATTAGTACATTTTTTTTTTATACATATATGATTGTTTTTTTTTTCTTTCTTCAATAGCATACAAATCATACAATATAATTGTACAATGCAAGCATCGCAATTCGCACATTTCTCGCGTCAGCATTAAAATTAATATAATTATGACTTGATTAGAATTGCTTTGCATTGCTTGATTGCATTTGCATGCATTTAGTTATGTTTTATTGCAAATAAATAATGATTGATTGATTGATTGATCGCTGTATTTGCGATTACGCTATACATCGATTTATGCATTAGTTTATGTTTATACGTGCTCCTAGCTAGTACTCAGTATACCTTGGTTATCAATAAATTTATAAGTGTATCAAAAATCAGTGTTTCTATCAAGACTACCATCAACCATCAAGAATCATATCATCTAAGGTGTACGGCTCGTACAATAATATTTCACTAATTTCATACCTTTTCATGATTTACATTATTATTTTTTTTTTTTTAATAGGTCGCTTGTCAGGCGTCTAATGTATATTAGGTAATTATTGATGATAACATTGATAACTGATTGTATCGGCCCTATACTTCATTATATGCACCTATTATTGTTAGTAACTAGTAAATAGTACATATAAGTATTTAGTTATAGAACCTAATGTATCTGGAGCCTCGTCTGCCGACAAACCATACTCTGGTTTGGCAGAAGATAAATTTAGTTGTAGGTTTAGTTTTTGAATAAACATTTATTTCATTTTTCATTTCATCTAATGCAATTCATAATACTTACGGATATTATAATGTTTAGTTAGATCTACTCATAAATTTAATTATAAATTGCAGTGCATAGTTATTAAAACTTTTACTGTCTACTGTTTTTTTTTTCTGGATCGAAAGGGCTCGTGATTCATTGCATTGTAATACATAGAGATACTATATAGAATATGCATTAAAATCCTATTCAGGGTCACGTATCCACTTTATCGTTTTATTGATTTTGTTTCATCATGATCAGCTTTCTTTCTCGTAGATACTTTGTACCACACAAAGTAATCAACGATTAATTTTCTAAAATAGATAGCTGTTCATATACTATTTAAGAAGTGCTTACCCAATTGACCCAATTATACTAACATCCGATTTATATCTACACAGTATGTATATATTTTAGATAACACTTTTCTTTTAAAGTATTTTATCAACATCTTTTTTTTATTATTATTATCTCTTTATCTATCTTAAGATCTTAACTCTTAGGCTAGGCTATTTTATAATATGATTATTAAAGAAATTACAAAACCACTTTTTTTTTGGCTGATTGGCGATTGACCATAGTCACACCCGATGGAAGGTGAAGATATAGTCGAAGATGGAGCTCACCGATTCAGTAATACTTAGCATATTCACTTTTATCTTAAAGAGACCGAGGTCGTATTTTTCTGGGAACATCTATGGTGGGAGTGCATTCCATTCCTTTGATAAAATATTATCTAAATTATTACCCAAATATTATCTCCTTCATTTACTTTCTTTGCGCTGTTAACCGAACAAATCAGCATGCCCATTTACAAGGCATCAAGTCATACTGAAATTGACCGGAGTAACAGGAGTAACAGAATACTTATACAGCTCACCGAACTACGAGGTAACTACCTCGTAGTAGGTAAGCACAGTGTTTCTCCCCAGGTACCACGATTTGAATTTGTTTTTGCAGCTGTGTCTTTAAATTCCTTCAGGAGATGTTATATCTTGACAGACTCAGCGTTTATTTATGTGTCACACGGAGAGAAAAACAACTAGATTTAATGTTCGTTCAACATTTTCTTTTTTTTTTTTTAATTGCGCCTACGTGTTCTTTCATTCCAACTACAAGTTTGATGTTGTTAAGTGTAGTTACACTTCCTTCTACATTTTTTTTTATACCACGTCGGTGGCAAACAGTTATAGGGCCTCCTAATTGAAAGCGGTCACCGTAACCTATGGACGCCTGCAACTCAAGGGGTGTCACATGCGCGTCGTCGACCCATTAGAAACTTGTATAGTCCTTTTTTTTTTAGAACCCCATACTGTAGTTCATCGGGGAATACCTTGACATAGCTCATTCCACAGCCGGAGCGTTCGTGGGAGGAAATATTATTGTTTTTTTTTTTTTTTTTTTTTTTTGAACCAATCTTTTATTTAAACCAACAAGTCGATTTTGTAAAAGCACATGTCACATATTGATTTAAACATAATGTTTGGCTGATTCAATAAAATATATTTTAACAAGTTTGACCTTGTTGTTTGGTTCGTACAAATTCGACTTGTATCATCAATATTGTGATTTATTCCCTTTACTAAAATACTATTGTTTCAAACAGATAAACACGCAACAAGACGAGTTTGTTAGATTCACAAGGCAAATTTCTCTCAGTTGTACCCTTAACTTCACATCCGTCTATCAATCCATTTATATATAGAATAGAATCATGTTCCCTAACTTCTAAATAATGTGCATTGTAAGTAGTTAGGTACCTAGATAATTGACGTGAAGCATTGAAATCTGTGATTATTTAACATTTTACAATCACTACAGACAAAGCTGATTCAGCCGCTGATTGTTGTCCTTTTGTTCATTTTCTTGACCAGACGAAATAAGGTCACTAGTGAGATTTCAATATCCTCCCGTGAAATTACGCAAACAAGTTCAGCATTTTTATTTCTTATTTTTTTTTCTATATTAGTTCAATAGAGGCTCACAGATCCATTAGTTTATTTGTTTTAACTGGACACCTGACTTGTATGAGATTCACCTACATGAATCTCTGCAGTATGTACCTATTACCCTAACTGATAACGAGTACCTTCAGTACCAATATATTTTTGTAATGATTTTCAACTGACGTAGATTGTCTTTGAAAATCTATCATAGATCAACTTAAATAGGCATGTCTTTCTCTTGAGGTCACCCATACTGACAAAGCCTTGTTGACGGTAAGCAGAGTTAGCAACTTCTTTTTTTCCGCGTTGTTGAAATGTATCAAGCGTTCGCTTAATTTTATTCAATTCAGCTGCACCACTACGTGTTTTTTTTATATACAATGCAATGTCAAACCAATGAACTGTCTTTATTTATTTATTTATTTTTCACTCTTTTCACTCTGATTGACGTTAGCGGCATCTAGGTATATAAAGAGTGCTCTTTTCCAGCGCTCCTACCGAACTCCTACTGATGTAGGATCACCTTCGCTGTCAAATGCCTCCAACGACAATTAAGAAGCCATACTGGACTTTCTTGGGGCAACCTGTACCCAATCAATTTAATGATTCTAACTAACACAAGTCAAAATATATTATATTGAAAATATTTCAACTTATGCTATCTCAAAGTACTCAGTCATTGTACTTGAGTGTTTTACTGGGGTAGTTATCTCAGACTCTCAGGCACTGGATGCCTTGGTATTTTTTTCTTTCATATGTGTAATTTATTTCGGTTTCAATTTAATGATATTTATTGACCGACGTCAATCTACTATTATGACAATTGAAGGCTCAGATAGCATTTATCATCTGATCTAAGCGTCATTTAAGCGCACGTTCAACCAGTATAACCGTAATTTACTTCGTGTTTAGGTTATTATCATTAAGCTCATATTTGCAACAATTCAATGTTCAGTTTTTTTTTTTTTTTTTTTTTTTTTTTTTTTTTTAATTGCTGTTTAACTATGTTTACAACAATTTAATGACCAGATAAATATATCTGCCTTAACCAAGGTAAGTATGTTTTTTTTTTCATTTATTTTACATGACAATTAAATGTCCAGATTCAGTAATCTGCTGGTTCCACATATATCTATATTTATCCTCGTAAGGCTAAAGTCATGTCAAATTAATGACCAGATACATTTTATCTGCTTTGAATGAGCCGTGCACACTGTACAGGTCAGGTCATTGTTATTCTGTTACCAGTAGGTTTTTTTTTCCATGACAATTTAATGTCCAGATTCGGTAATCTGCTGTATTAACTAGCTTAATAACCAGAATTTCTGTTATCCAATTCACACACATGACAATTAAATGTCCAGATTCTGTAATCTGCTGTTTCCAAATTCGCAATTTAATGCCTTATTTTCAGCCACAAATGGCATAAAATTTCATAGTATTTAGATGCCATTTAAACGGTCGATACTAAACAATACAATTGAATGTACAGAGTGCACCTCCATGTGCTGTTTCCAAATTCGCAATTTAATGCCTTATTTTCAGCCACAAATGGCATAAAATTTCATAGTACTTAGGTGCCAATTAAATGTTCGATACAATTGAATGTACAGAGTTGCATATCCGTTTAATGCCTCTTTTTTTCTGCCGACTTTACTGGTAAAGTAATTTAATACTTAGATGGAAACTGCTTATCATAAGTGCTTCAAAAATGTATTTTTTTTCTATACCGTGTTTTTTTTTTCGTTAAATTTGACACGTCGTTAGGTTCATTATCAAGAACCATCCTGTATATCACTTTTAGGTATATTTAGCACTTAATGTGAACCCATCTGGTTTTCTGGTTTTTAAGTAATTAAATACTCAGATAAAACTGCTCGAAATCGGCGTTAGGAATGTTTACGTAAGTCAATCCGCGACAAGAGTGAGAGACTAATAAGTCATGATTTTATGGCATGTTCAATCAATTCAAAAGATTCACGTTCAAGTGATAATCTATCTCTAAATAAGTGTTACTTTCCCGACATATGCATAGATCCTTTCATTTGCAGCTGTAGTTCAAATAACCACTTAATGAAGTCGTGACTTACGTTACTTTTACGTAAATTCACCCCTGTAAGGAAGTATACTTAGGTAAGTATTTATCTAGTTTGTTTTGGTTTTCACCTTACTCTCAAACATCGACTAATGCTACCATAGGACATTTAAGTGTGATGGTTGTACAACATTTTATCATTCAAGTAAATGCCTTATTTAGGTAAATAGCTTAACCATTTATAAATTTAGCAACATCACATAATTTTGTGTATTAAACCAACCAACAGGTAGATGGTAACTTCACTAATTAAAAATAAATATCATTTCTCTTGGTTGGACGGAAATTATTGTAATGATTCCGGGCTGTGATTTATGTAAATAATAAATCAATTTTATAAACCCACTACACATAAACCCAAATAACATTTTGGTACCTAAAAACATTTGGCAATCTAGGTAGGTAACCAAACCGTTTACTAGGTAGGTAGGAGCCACACACCGACACCTGTATAGGCATGACAATCTAGGAAGGCTGGCCGTATGTTGTCAATTGCCTCAAACATTTTATTAATTACATCTATCGGTTACCTGCTTAAGGTTTATATTCGCACGGTTGAAAGAAATAACATTTCATTTATTTTTATTTGGTTTTGACTTAATTCTTGAAAAACTGCCGTTATAATCATTTCGCTTTGTAGTATTTAATGAACACTTTCATTTAGCTTCATTACGTTCCGAAACTACTAAGAATGCCAGTAATTTAAAACGGCAGGTAACCAAACCTGTTTACAAAAAGATAACGGTGCATCATGGCGCATCGTTACTCGATTTTATAGGTTATGTTACTTATGTTTCTATCCCATCTTTTCCGAATACTAGATTCACGTGGTAAGTACTTGCTTTTATCCTCGTCGCCACTTGTAATGTCACGCTATTACACTATATACATCGGGTTGGCTCGCCAATACACACCGCACGTCCGTGCTCCATCACTCTCGGACACCGACTGCCATATGTACTCGAGACACCTATACACTACAAATAGCAATAAAATCAAAACGGTCCGACACAGATAAAAATAATTATAATATGTGTTGAAAGAATCATTGCTCTATCTTCAAAAATCAGGGAGGAAATAGTCGAGAGCGTTTGTATGGAGAATTGACCTGTATCGTATCGTCTTAAACTGGTACAGTAGCACCTGTTTACGGCTCTAAAAATCGAGTAGAAGGATAATTGAACGCATTCCTCTGGTCGCAACTGATGCTCGAGAACACAGTCATGTTGTGCGCAGTACAGGTCCGCTTTTAGGCAAGTGGAATATTTTGAATGATGTGGGCTTCGAGTTTTTTTTTTAACTTAAAGAGAGTATAGTTGCTTCCTTTACTTTCAGTAGTTTTTCAAAGAAAAAGAAGTAACACAAGTTAAGTTTAGTGGAAAACGGCGGAAATAACTAACCGCAGCCAACTTGGACTCCGCTCTTGGCAGTTTCAACTTGTTTGAGGAAAACACGCGTTTTCGTCAAAGTTGGACCTATTGGCTCTCACACTAGTTTTCCTCGAAAAACTCATTAAATTACCTAATATTGGGTAATATTAAGTAATTTACGACCGACGACCTGTCTGGCGCAGTCGGTAGTGACCCTGCTGGCTACGCCGCGGTCCCGGGTTCAAATCCCGGTAAGGGCATTTATTTGTGCATAGCACAGATATTTGTTCAGGAGTCATGGATGTTTTCTATGTATATAAGTATTAATATATTATATATATCGTTGTCTGAGTACCCACAACACAAGCCTTCTTGAGCTTACCGTGGCCCTCAGTCAATCTGTGTAAGAATGTCCTATAATATTTATTTATTTATTTAAGTAGTAGAATAGACTATAATAATATTTTTATTCGTAGGCACTGCACAACCAAGTTCTCCTATAGGTAATCTAGGCAGCTATGCATGAAATACGAACTCAAATTTTAATTTTACTTGTAGGTAACAAATGTTATAACGTATAGATTATGCCGTTCACGAATTGATGCTGTCGCTCGACCACAGAGATGCTGCTTAAATTATCTGCAAAAGTTCATGACGAATTAATCAATGAATTCATTCATCATTTCTCCATGCAATTTCTCAGCTCATTCACAAGGGCTAATGATGATGATATGCATTCAACATTTTAACCTGTAATAAGATACAAAAAAAAAAACTTTATTAATTAAAAACATAACGTTTTACATATTATAGCCTGACAAGTTTTCCTCGCCGCGTTGCGGATTTTTATCTGAACTAATTTCTTTTACTGGCATGGATTACTATTTGACACCCGTCGTCGAAAGTCATCGAATGTCAGTGATGTAAACAAGATGTAAATAATTTAAATTTTCTAACGGTTTCATCGCAATTTTCCCCAAAATAATAATAATAAAAGTGAAAATATACTGAACGAAAATATACTGATAAATTACGTACAACGAAAAAGGATGAAGGATTTCACAGCATTTCGATACCAATGTTCTGAAATCGGTTGTTGACACGTCCGGTATTGACAGTTTACAAAAAAAAAAATATAGTGCGGTTCTCCTGTATTGATTAGTTGGTTTCGCGTTTAGCCTAATATTATGTGTTGTTCTTATTTAAAGTGTCTGTAGCTCTGCCGTGAAAAATATTTATAGAATTAAGGAGGCCGTTCAATAACAAGGTCCCACTCAAAAAGAAAATAAACCTCGACAACTTGATTAAGGCACAATATTCATGGATTTTAGGCTGTGCGAAAAAAAGTTGTGAGTCTTAAAACCTTGCTTATTAAATTTTGATTCTATAAAACCATGTTTTAATTTTCTATAAATGTTATCGGGTATCGGGTACACGCTGTCCCCATTACATATGACGTCGGCACATTATTGCCATATGAAAGCGGTTTATAGCGACACTGTTTCAGGGTCAAATAAAATCTTGTCAGGCTTTACACAGGCAATCTTAAATTAAAAACAATAACACTAATCACATTTGAAAAAGCAGTAACGCAGGCTTCGTCAGCTGTAATTGATTGGCACACAAACCACTTAAACAATATTCCTAAGTGCCTTACATGGTTACGTTTTCCAATAATTACGTCTACCTCTCTGAATGGCTTGTTCTGGGCTTGTTAAATGCTCACGGGTATATGATTATTGCCAACAACGGAACGCCAATAGGTCTATTTACCCCATACTCTTTGAAGTACTGAATAGGTTCGTTGCCACCTTGATTTGACTAATTTGACATAAATTTGACGTTCATTTGACGATGACATGATATGAATGTCATTTCGTAAATATTTTTGCAGGGAGAATAGAGGTAGTCGGATATTACAATTTTTATGGCTGGATTACTATTTTCATGTTGTTTTTGGTTTAAACAAATAGGTAAATACAATAAACCTGAGATTTTAGATGTAAGGTGTGTAAACTATAGGATTTTAAATCAAATGAATAGTGCTTTTAAATTCATTCATTTGGTCATACTCATATCGTACAAAGTGTTAATTACTTTATCATATCTAGCTTTTCATCGCTTATGTTTTTTGCTTTTTATTTTTATTATAACCCTTCTTTAAATTCGCTTTGGACGAGATCAGATCTGTAAGGTTATTTAAAAATTATTACAATATAGATACCTTAGTAGTTCAGCATAGTGGGAAGAAATGTATCAGTTTAATTTACGCATAAAATTTGGTAATTCACAGTATTCCCAGTTTCTTTTAATATTAGCTAGCTAGACAACATCTGCCTTCCGCAGAAAAAAAGGTGAATGAATTCAACATCACATAGACATACAGATTAATCATTTGCGTTTTTGAGTTTTTATATGTTTTTCCGAGCATAGCATAGCGTAATTTTTTAAAACTTTTTTATTAAACCACAGTCTCCATTGTTTCAGGTCTACAGTTGCGCAGCATAGAGGAGCCGGCAGGTGGCGCGGGCGGCGGAGTGCCCGCGACCACCTGCTACGATGCAGAATGCGCACGCACAGAGGCCTGGCTCGATGAGAATCAGGAGTTTGTGCATGATTATTTCCTAAGGTTGGTATTGGGTACACATTTCAGCAGATTTTGCCTGATCTTTTAGCCTTATACCCTGGGTACGAAGCCGAATGGTACAAACGCTCACGAAACGCTCGTAGATATCTATCTCTATCGCTCTTGCGTATTGGCGTGACAGAGCCAGACTACCTTTCGCGGCTTTTCGTTTTTCTTCCGCGTCGCAGATATGCCATTCGGCTACGGCACCTGGGGCAGAAAGAGTTGCGAGCGCAGTGCATGTGGTCACCTGGCAAGCCTTCTCTATAATGTCCTCCCAGCGATAGTTTCTGAAAGTGTTTGAAGACACTCTGTCGATGGTTTACTTACTTACTTACTTACTGCTGTGACGCAACGACCCGAAGTGAGAACTATGTACCTATACACCAAAAACTGTCATGTGTTACTGGCTAGTTGACAGACTTTCACGAAAGTCTTTTTGCACTTCGTCTCTCCAGTGGCTATCGATGGCTAGTAGGGGTAAATTTACCGCAGAAAAACAGTGCTTTAGAGCACAACTCGTTGCTTATCCAGAGTACAAAATGAGGAGTGTCTTTTCAAAAGAGCTTATTTCCACTTTGAAGTTTTTTTGGGAAATCGAGAAAAACATAATTCCACGGTATTTATTTTGAAATTAATATTTAATTTGCAAAATTGTAATATTGTAAGTTGACGTTAATGCTATGATTACATCAAACGTAACATGTGTACCTAAATAAATATTTAATTACATAATTACCATATGTTTTTGAGAATTAAGCACTTTTGGGAATTAAGTAAGCCCTTTTGTTGTGGCCTTGTAGCGTAAATGTTATTATTTTAATATAGTTTTATTTTATTTTTGGATTTTGTATTAAGTTAGTTGATATCAATGTTGTTGTACTACATACACTGGTTTATCCACATAAATAATCATTACACATTCTTCAAAATTTGTTCTAAACTTTGATGTTATTCTTTTTTTTAAAGATCAAGGCGAGACTTTTTGAGCTTTAATCTCAAAAC
Source organism: Leguminivora glycinivorella (assembly GCF_023078275.1). Lineage (NCBI taxonomy): Eukaryota > Metazoa > Arthropoda > Insecta > Lepidoptera > Tortricidae > Leguminivora > Leguminivora glycinivorella. Next base: position 9,848,196 of record NC_062981.1, read on the forward strand.
AACACGTAATTTTCGATACTAAGAAAAACTGCATTAAAAAAAAGAAAAAATGGAAATAAGCCCTTTTGAAAAGACGCTCCTCAAATGATAGCAAAACTCAATACTTTAATCAAGTAAAAATGAAGACATAATGGAGATTTATTTACCATTTTCGAACAACAATGCGACGGCTCCTATTATAAAAATATAATTGATTGAGAAAGTGCAGATTTTCTAATATAAGTTGTATTGAGTTGAATAGATGAAATTGCTTTTGGAATGGTCGGCCTGGTTGTTTGAAAGGCGTCGTACCGTACCTTATATTATTATTTTTTGTGAGAGAATTATTTCGCCTTATTTATTAGGGTTCCCATGTCATTGTGATAGACAGACGCACAGACGTAGGTATGTGCAAAGTTTTCCAATATTGCAACATTTCGTAGCATTGGCATCTGCCGTGAGAGTGGATTAATTAAATACCTACTGTTAGTAAGGCGGCGGAATTGAAAAAAGTCGTCTAGTTTTGAAGTTGATGTGACTGGAGAGTATACTGCTGACAAGTGGTATCGTTGTGATCGGTAGACTTTACTGAGTACGAAATAATGACTTGTCACTTTCTCAGACTGTGGGGGGGTTAACTATGACGTCACAAAGATCTCGGTCCCGGGTTTCAATTTTTTGCCAATTTGTCTAGAACCCCTTATCCAATTTTGAAAAATGAGGTGTCGATTGAAAGCGTATAACATGCTGATTAAGATTTATTATATGTGAAAAGTATAGTTTTGTTAGTTATTTTTTAATTAACAATAATGCAAAAAATACGTTTTTTTTTACTCTCTTTTTTGATTTTTGTGACTCAAAAAGGCAATGAAAACGGCCACTTAGCTAAAAAATATGTTATATAAATCATTTAACTACATTATTAAGCTATCTGTTGCTTTTTGAATTTCTACGATCGGATAATAAATGAGCAAACTACAACCACATACCTGTAGGCGGGGAGTACCGCTTGACACGCGTTCCCATACATTCGGCGTCTACCAAATTACACCTCGCGCAAAATTCGTTTCAAGCAGATATACCTCTAATCTTATTCATCGTAACCTATCAATATTGGTATCATTTGAAAGTACAATTAAAGTACTTTAAGAAACAATGTCAATCATTTTCATAAAATCAATAATCGCCAGTCTGTGGTGGTTACAAAGGAAAAAAGTGGGTATGCAATTTGACTGGTTTCCTAGGTTTGATACCTAGACGAGTTTAAAAGGGGAGGTAAAGGTGACATATGGGTTGTTCTCTGGCCTAAAAGCTATACAGAGGGTCAGGGGAGAAAAAAACTAGGGTTTAAGTTTAGTTTTAAGTTATTTTTCTTTTATTTGTTGATTTTATTGTGTTTAATTTTTTTGTAATTTTATCAAGGATACACATTGGTTTCTTTTGCTGAAAATTCCCTTTTTTATGAGAAATGTTATGAATTTCATGGCATTTTCCGATAGAGACTAAAATTAACTTTCAAATAAGGCCACATAGTCATACTGATACATAGTCATACCCTTAATATTATGTAAGTAAAAGTATGACTATGTGGCCTACTGATACATAGTCATACCCTTAATATTATATAAGTAAAAGTATGACTATGTGGCCTTATTTGAAAGTTAATTTTAGTCTTTATCGGAAAAAGCCATAAAATTCATAACATTTCTCATAAAAAAGGCAACTTTTAGCAAAAGAAACCAACGTGTATCCTTGATAAAATTACAAAAAATTTAACACAATAAAATCAACAAATAAAGGAAAAATAACTTAAAACTAAACTTAAACCCTAGTTTTTTCTCCCTGACCCTCTGTGTAGCTTTTAGGCCAGAGAAAAACCCATATGTCACCTTTACCTCCCCTTTTAAACTCGTCTAGGGTATCAAACCTAGGAAACCAGTCAAATTGCATACCCACTTTTTCCTTTGTAACCACCACAGACTGGCGATTATTGATTTTAAAAAAATGATTGACATTGTTTTTTAAAGTACTTTAATTGTGCTTTCAAATGATATCAATATTGATAGGTTACGATGAATAAGATTAGAGGTATATCTGCTTGAAACGAATTTTGCGCGAGGTGTAATTTGGTAGACGCCGAATGTATGGGAACGCGTGTCAAGCGGTACTCCCCCGCCTACAGGTATGTGGTTGTAGTTTGCTCATTTATTATCCGATCGTAGAAATTCAAAAAGCAACAGATAGCTTAATAATGTAGTTAAATGATTTATATAACATATTTTTTAGCTAAGTGGCCGTTTTCATTGCCTTTTTGAGTCACAAAAATCAAAAAAGAGAGTAAAAAAAACGTATTTTTTGCATTATTGTTAATTAAAAAATAACTAACAAAACTATACTTTTCACATATAATAAATCTTAATCAGCATGTTATACGCTTTCAATCGACACCTCATTTTTCAAAATTGGATAAGGGGTTCTAGACAAATTGGCAAAAAAATTAAACCCGGCACCGCGATCTTTGTGACGTCATAGTTAACCCCCCCACAGTCTGAGAAAGTGACAAGTCATTATTTCGTACTCAGTAAAGTGTACCGATCACAACGATACCACTTGTCAGCAGTATACTCTCCAGTCACATCAACTTTTCCCGAGACCCTCTCGCCGCTCTACTATGTTGCGATTTTGATATAAATTATAAGCTGACTTTTATATCACATGAGCAACATTACTTCTTTTTTTAAGATATACTAGCTTTTGCACGCGGCTTCCCTCGCGTTAGAAAGAGACAAAAAGTAGCCTATGTTATTCTACATCCCTTCAACTATCTCCACTTAAAAATCACGACAATTCGTCACTCTGTTTTGCCGTGAAAGACGGACAAACAAACAGACACACACACTTTCCCATTTATAATATTAGTATGGATTTCAAAGGCAATCTACTTTTGACGACCGGTCTGGCGCAGTCGGTAGTGAGAGTGACCCTGCCTGCTGCGCCGCGGTCCCGGGTTCGAATCCCGGTAAGGGCATTTATTTGTGTGATGAGCACAGATATTCGTTCCTGAGTCAAGCTAGGAACACACTACGCGGACGTCCGTCGTAAAACGACCGCGACCGCGACCTATCAGTGTGCACGGAACACAAATCTCCTGATGATAAGCGATTACCGCCGCCCATGGACACGGCCGTCATCGCGGGGGTTGTACAACGGTCATCAAATACCGCAGTCGACAGATCACAGATTGGGCTTTGAAGTTTGAATATTCAATATTTAAATATTTTTTTTCTGAATTCTATCAAAGCTTTTACATGTGTAATAAAAACACAATACTTCCTGTAAAGTAAGGTCGCAAAGTCTGTAAACTAACATTGACCAGAGCTGACCTTGACTTAACCTTAGAGATAACATGAGATAACACAGTTACGTCAGATTTAGTGGATACTGCATGTGTCTGCAACACAAACTGCATTTTAAATATAATTGCCGATAATATGACCTGTAATCACTTCATCATTTTAATCAGTATTTCTTTAGATTAGATCTATCGAGTCGACACAGAATCTCAGTAAATAAAGCATTGTCTGCGAAAGACATATCAGCGTCGTCACCTGTCAGTTTTTTTTTTCTCAGCGGTGAAGGTATTCTTCATTGCATACGGCCAGCCTGATATTCTATAACAGCATGTCCGATCTTGCTGGAGAAAGACTCAAGTCAAGCCGAATGTAGCATAAGGAGTCTAATAACAGCTTTTACCGATCGCACTAATCGCACTTCAATAGATGCAGGAAGACTTGGAGATGACAAGTTGCATCACTTGTATTCAGAATACTGACCTACGAGCATAATGGAGCTTCCATCGCTTGCATACTAAACACACGTTCCCACAACTCATTAAAACTCGATAAGCAGACATAACTTTGCATTGTTGCCGTGTTGCAGGTTTGCCAGTGTAAACTTTGGCATTTGCTGGAACATCACGCCTGTGTTAGTTTAGGACTCGGGGATACTCGTAAACGAGAAATGATGTTTCAAATCAAATTACCTGTAGTGTTTCGTAATTAGATCAGTGACTAGTTTTAATTTAAAGCCATGCGTTCAATTAATTGATGCTCTTTACATTTTCTGCTAGACCAAGGGCTCATTTCTCGAAGATACAAGTTACAATTTACAAGTGGTTGTCAATGTATATTATGACAAGTTAAAAAAAAAGAGACTTCCGCTTGTAACTTGTAACTTTCAGTTTTGAGAAATGGGTCCCAAAGGCGCTACAAATTGCAAGCATTAATTACAAGTTCTTAGCAAACACACCCATAGCAAAGCATTCTCGTAGAGTCACCAACAATAACATGTAAGGCAGCGTTCCCACTTATGCGTCGCGTGTCTCGGGGCGCGCAAGGGGCGTCCGCGCCACGCCGCTTAAGTGTAATTCAAAAAACGTCTCCTCAGTACATTTTTTGACGTTTAACGTCGACAAAAACGACGGGGTGTTATAAGTGGGAACGCTGCCTTACACATTACACAACGGAGGTTTCAAAAATATCTGACACGATTCTTTTTGAAGAGCCTTAAGAATGTGTTACATATTCTTGCAGCCTTTGAAGATGTCAAGAAAATCGTTCTCCCTGAGGAGTTAGCAAATTTCTTGTACCCTATTTATTTTTCTTCTCTTTTAATCTTCTCTCTTCTTTCTCTTGTGTATTACCTAAGCTAGTCCGATAATTGTAGCAGAGTATATATTATGTAATATCCAGAGAGCTTATCCGGCGAACCGTTTGCCTTATGACGGCGTATAATATGATATGCCATAAAACATGTCAGACGGTGAGAAAATTAGCTCAGCCCTGTCCGACATCTGGTACCTTAATATCCGATCCGTCACACGCGTCCGCTTTAGTTTTTTTGGTTCTACTGTTTTTTGTTAACCCTCTCCTAAACGTAGCTTTAATCATAAACGCTGTATAAATCGTTGTCCGCCAACAACGTCGATAAGCCTATCGCAAGCCTTGCTGCGGGTTAAGCCGTTCATTACATGCGTATTGGCCGCCATGTCATCATTAAGCGGCATATGCGGTAATCCCACAAAACTGTAACTGCGGATTCGGAACACGGTGAACAGGCTGTGAGGCCACGGAAATACCAGCAGCTTCTTACCATATGGTCCATATGGTCTACATATTTATTACGGTCATTCTAGTAATGGAAATTGGTTCGCTAATAAAGTTTATTCGTGTCCAATTCAATCCAGATTCAAATACTTTCATCGGGTTTGATTCTTCCTATCGCCAGTCTAATTAGATTTTGGTATTGTCAATAACACATGCAGTCGCTACCAAGAATCTAGGTGACCATCATCATATTTCATTGGTCTAATTTAGAACCGTTGACATCTTTTAGCCAAGATGACTATCGTTGACAAAACCTCCAATTGAAATCGAAATAAGTTCTCTGTCCTTTTCTTCTTTAATAAGTTCTCTGTCCTTTTCTCTTCGAGGCCGCCCTGGCGGTGGATCCACACATTGCTTTTAACTTTCCCCGCAAATATTTATTTATTTATTTAATCAAAAAGTAACACAGCATTACAGTTTACACCAAGGCACTGTGCAACTACAAAATACAAAACAAGACAAAAGACATACAAAAAATAAACAAATTAATCATTAGATTTGGGCGACGACGTAACAACGTGGCTCCGTTGCGTCGTCTGACTCGGCGTAGGATTCGGCAGGTTGCCCCGGAACCGCCGAAATACCACACCCTATTCTAAGGAAATGTTTGTACATCAACCAAAAATATTACCGAAACGCATTGCGTTATAACTTTCATTCAGTTGCAATAGCAGTGAGTGATTCGATAAATCAAACTTAACGTGCACAAGCGTAATGAATGGCCAATCAATTACTTCAATTATATGTAAATGTCCACCCACGTTCATTTAACGACGCGTAATTTGGAATAAGAGAATTGAGTTGGTAGTAATTTGAATAGTTCGTGAATGAATGTAGTTTACGAATTATGCTCAAATGAGGTGAAATTACTAGAACGGTTAGATATTTCAAATTAGCTCCATTACAAACATAATTCGTGAGTATTCATGACATTTGCTGCGTGTTTTTTGATAACTGATAATTTTGCGTCAATCAGACACAGTTGCATATGAATTAAAAATTGTTGAAAGGATCCTATAGCTTAGCGGGACCATAAACCAAGACGAAAAAGGTAACCGAGCGGTGGAAGATAGGGGAAATATTTGTCCAATCCATACTAAATAACATTATAAATGGGAAAGTGTGTGTGTCTGTTTGTTTGTCCGTCTTTCACGGCAAAACGGAGCGACGAATTGGCGTGATTTTTTTTGTGGAAATAGTTTAATGGATGGAAAATGACATAGGCTACTTTTTGTCTCTTTCTAACGCGAGCGAAGCCGCGGGCAAAAGCTAGTAGTAAAATAAATATGATTTACTTACGGCCCAGCCACGACATCGGTCTAAGCGCGACAGCGGTGAGCGGCAGCCATACGTGCGAATGAAAAGTCCCATCGCTGTGTCTCGCTCTAATGCAGTGTTTTTCAAAGTGTGGGTCGCGACCCCCAGGGGGGTCGCGGCATTTATCCAGGGGGGTCGCGAAGTTCAGCTTTAAGATAAACTTATGACAGGCTGGTTAAATTTTTGTTTAACTTAAAAAAGTCGAATTCTTGAAAATTAAAAGGTTAATCTTAAAACAACTTCATCATCATCCTTGCGTTATCCCGGCATTTGCCACGGTTCATGGGAGCCTGGGGTCCGCTTTGACAACTAATCCCAAGATTTGGTATAGGCACTTGTTTTACGAAAGCGACTGCCATCTGACCTTCCAACCCGAAGGGTAACTAGACCTTATTGGAATTAGTCCGGTTTCCTCACGATGTTTTCCTTCACCGAAAAGCGACTGGCAAATATCAAATGACATTTCGCACATAAGTTCCGAAAAACTCATTGGTGCGAGCCGGGGTTCGAACCTTAAAACAACTTATTTTATGATAAATAAATAAATTGTGTTTATTTGTTGAAAACGTCAGCTCGCATAAATATGAAGTAGCAAATGGGATCGAAAGTTTAAGGGCTTCTTTTACTAAATGTGGATATTCAGCCATTCTTTTAGCCCAGAACGCATCAATTGAAATGTTGCTTCTTTCACCGAGGCGTTGAGATCGGCCAGCTCAACGGACTTAATATTAAAAAAAAATATTCAAAATCCAACTTTCCATCACCAGTCAATGTTTCAGTTGAGAAATAACTTTGGAGTTGGTTTTTTAAACTTTGCAAGCCCTCCACCGTATCTGATGATATTTCTTGAATGATTTTAGCCATGCAAGGGAAATAATCAAACTGCATACGCAAACTGCATGCTGTGTAAAAATGTTGTCCAAAACTCAATTTTTGCTAGAAATCCGTTCTTTATCTTTTTCTGTAATTATGTTTTCGTCCCTTTCTTTACAGACTTGCGATCATAACATTTAAGTGGTCAAAGATACCGGCAAGATATGCTACTTTCAATATCGTAACATAATCAGCAACAATATTGTAAAAACATTAATAATTCTGATTTAAGCTCTATAACGCGTATCAAAACCCTTCCTCTCGAAAGCCATCTCACCTCTGAGTGATAAGTGATAAAGTACACCCATATCTACGCATACTATTCGCAATAGACGAGTTTGCAAATCTTTACCTTTTTTTGATCGAATTTACAACTTTTATTACATCTTTCAGCACTAAGTTATAGTTAATATTAGAAACGAGTTACGGGGGTCGCGAAAAAATTTGAGAGGTCATAATGGGCCATGGCGCCATAAAGTTTGAAAAACACTGCTCTAATGTATGGCCGCCGCTCACCGCTGTCGCGCTTAGACCGATGTCGTGGCTGAGCCGTTAGATATGCGATATGACATTGAAATATATTGGTTCATAAGAGCTATCATGTCATGTGCGCTGAACTGAATTGCAATAATAGAAACAAAGTTAACGCCGGCTTACATACGTTATATGGTAGCCCGCTAACACCCGCGATCGTGGCAAGCCGCTCCTTAGATGGAGAGATGACATCTGCCAACTAGCTAGCGAAAACTGGATGCGGATGGCAATGGACCGACAAGCGTGGAGGAATGGAGAGTAGGCCTATGTCCGAAGACAGGCGCTTAGATATAATAGATAGACATATATTAAATAAATATGTAAATCGATAGGTATTAGAGGACATCCTTACACAGACGACTGAGTTTCGTAGTCAGCTCATTAAGGATTAGGATATTGATTTATAGGATGATTTTTCCTCTTATGCAATCGAAACCGAAGTTTAGACACTGAAATAGTATATATAGGTATCGTTTAATTGGAATATGCTTCATTCTCTAAATGGTTTCCTCGCCCGATCCTCTACCACAGCCGAACGTTCAGTGCCGTGCCGTAATGAAATCTCAAGCCTTTTTAACGTAGTATACGGTTACAGCTTGTTTCCATAAAGGCATGAGTTTGACTACCAAAAATAAGTACTATAGTCTGCCAAGTCGTCTCCATCACTAGAAAAGATCGGTCTATGCTAGTTGCGTCATCAATGAAGCTAAATAAACTAATAACCTAAACACAAAATTAAAATTTAGAAAAAACCCTCCACCGCGACATAACGGACCGATTTTCATGAAACATGGCTAAGAACACTCCCGACTAATTTAGCTTTCAAAGAAAAAAAAACTGAATCTAAATCGGTTCATCCGTTCGGGAGCTACGATGCCACAGACAGACACACACACAAACAAACAGACAGACACGTCAAACTTATAACACCCCGTAGTTTTTGCGTTTGGCGTTTAAAAATGATTCCGAAGTTGTGTAACATGTAATTTCTTCCACCATCTATTAAGAGGGGGTAGAGCAGGGAGAATTTTCAGAATCTGTCAAATTACCCCATTACACACACAAACACCCTTCACTCACACTACCTCAATTTACTGTGAAAGGTCAGTGACCCTTAATTTTTTTCAAGAGTGTTATTTTGAGTTTGTAGTCAACTACTGACCTCCTTTGAGAAATTAAAACTGTAAAAAAGGTAGCATACAAGAAGACAGAGAAAAAATACGCGTCGTCTAGCTTTCCTTCTCTGTCCATGTCTCATGTGACTTTAATCTACCTAAATATGTAGATAACGTTCCTTACTCAGTTGATTGTTTACCTAGGTGTATTTCAAATTACTTTGCACTTCATTTTGCGTTACTTTTCTATACTTAGATTAAAAATCGTCAGCCTGCCTATCCCCGCAAACATTTTTCAAAGACGTGTGTGAAGGCCGATACCTCCAGGCAAACAATTATGGTCGCGTGCTAAATGATAAAACATCAGCCCTATCGCTTTATTTGTAAGTGCGATAGGGACGGCCCGATGTTTTATCATTTATCGCGCGACCATGATTGCCCTGCAGGTCTTCAGAGGCCTGAGCTGTGCATTACGTATATGCGGGTTGTATTAAAGACTATCAGATATTTTCTTTATTCTTTTTGGTCGTTAGGTTTTTTTATCATTTAGTTTATACAAAAATAAAGCATGTGTATAAAATAAAAACCTAATGAATAGAGTACAGCTAGCAGCAGTCAAGTCAGAGACCCAAAGGAAGACAGGGAATATCGACGCATATATTATCATATCCAATACCGCCATCGCTATCTGCATCAGACTCTTGATCTTACCCAATTTCCTAGTCTCTTCTCTTAATTTCAGTTTCTTGAGTTGAAAATGTTGAAACTCATACTTAGCATTAAATAAAACACAAATACATATAAAAATCACAATATAATTTTAAATTATGGCTTAGGCCCTGTACCAGTTGCAGTCGCCACGTCTGTAAAGCCACTTGTAGTTTCTTTTAAATGGCTAAATACCTAGATGTTATGTCATAAACATCTGTGACGTGACTGAAAATTAAAAAACATCGCTCAGAGATAAGGTTCAAATTAGCATGGCAAAAAATACAACAGTGCAGTCAAAATACCATCAAAATACGAAAAAGCAAATATCAATGTCGCCGTATTTCAGGCAATAAGGGCTGTTTTCTCAAATATGAAAAAATCTCAAAAGCAGAACTTTATTAAGACTTTCTAGGAAAATTATTTTGAACTTGATAGGTAGAACAATTTATAAAAGTTTTACAGAAAAAAATTCTGAACTAAGTTTGTAACTTTATGAAAAGCATTTTTTTTTATCTCAGATTGCATATTTTAGTATCGTAACGATTTTTCTTTCAAATAAAAAGAGAATTATTAGAAAAGGTTCACGGTGTCTGCCGTAAACTGGGGTTACATTGACCAATTTGGGAATTTAAACTTCTCTAGCTTCTACATTTAATGGGTATTTTTACCCATTAAATGTAGAAGTTAGAGACGTATAAATTCCATAATTGGTCAATGTAACGTAACAAACAAAAGAAAAAAATGGGACCATCAACTTTTTTAGTCTTTTCCTGCTAAAAATCTAGAAAGGTAACAAAATAATGTACGCAAAAAAAAAACGATGTTATTAAACTTAAACTGACATTGGTGTTACTTTGCTACCCTATGTATTTTTTAATGGTAATCGAATGTAATCCCTTACAAAAGTATTTTATCTCAAGAAAAGATAAAAAACGGTTCGCAGAGTCAAATATTACAACTCTTTAACGCTATTTTGGGGTTACTTTGATTAAAAATAAAAATTACCATCTTCGAAAAACCAGCTTTATTTGCAATTGTTTCAATATTTATCACAAGAAGAGATCAAATTATCAGCCTCAACAAGTACCGTGACATAATCAGACAATAATCAACTATGTGTCATTATGGTCAATGTTACCCCATGCAAGTGATCAAAGACACCCCACATAGTAAATAATTAGTAATAAATGCCTAGTTTGACTTTATGATACAACACTCAATACAATGGTATAGCTAAACACATGTCTGGCAAGCTAATATTCACTGTGAACCTTTTACTTTAATACCCACTACGTTAGTTTAGAAGTTATTTAAACATGAAAAATAGCAACAAACTATGCTTATATTTTGACACGTTATCAGCACTGCCCACGAACATACTTACTTGTTCACTGTGTCAGAGCACCATATAACTATAAAGGTTGGTTTAGGGTTATCATATGTCTAGATTTCGATAAATTTATTTTATTAATACATTACCGACTACTCATAACATATTAGTTCCTTATTTTTTGATAAAATAAATATAATATGCTCGTGACAGGTCAGGTTTTATTCGTAATCCAAAAAAGTCAACCCTAGCACTTTTCCCTATTCACCCCCTTCCCGACCCTATTCACCCCAACGTTAGGGTGAGCGAAAATTACTAAATAAAACGACATATTTTCAAAGACAACCCGACGTTCACACCGCTGGAAGATTTTTTGTGTAAAAAATTAGCATGGCACGTAAAAAAACTGCTATCGACGTTCAAAAGTCGGTTTTGGCCCTATTCACCACAAATTAAGTTAGTTCATACCCGTTCAGACCCCATGAACCCAAAATCTTCAGAAAACGATGTACTAAGTAGCCCAAAGTACAGCGCCATCTCTAGGTGAATTGGGTTACTAATTTATGCAAACTACAGATGTCATTTCATTTAGTATTTTGGAGGTAACTAGTAAAGATAATTTAGTTTTACAATTGTGCGAAAATAGATTCTCATTTGGCCGGATTTTTAACCGAATTCCAAAATTCAAAAGGTTATAAATGTATAGTTTTTTTTAAATATCACTCCTGGTCCAATTTAATATCCCACAAATATTAACGGCAAACTGATAATGACTTAAGTATTTTTGAAATAAATTTGTGACAAATGTGGGTAGTTTGTAATTAGGCGCCGACTGATTGTGGGTGGAACGGACGTGTTTTCTTTGGTGCCTCTTCATCAGCGCTGATCTTCGGCTGGGAGCATACCTTACCAAATTGAATGCCGAAAAAAAAGTTTATCAGCAAAAATTACTTACTTGAAAATAAAGTCATAACCGTTTTCATACTTATGCATTGAAATAGATATCACGCACGAAAGTAAGAACGACAAGGCCTCCTGGTGGATGAGCCGGGAATCGAATCCGCCATCTCTCTCGCTATACCCTAATCCTCTAAGTGCCACTTGCACCAACGAATATGGAGGGTTAACCTGAGGGTTAACCCACCATTTTACATGGAATTTGACAGTTGACAGCCCACTAACCCTGAGTTAAGTGGTTGGTGCAAAAGGGCCTTAAATATTCATATACGAGGTGGTCAAAATGTGCCTATCAGAGATAACACACACTAGAGAAATTTCGTCGGGTACCACACGGCGGGCGGGTGGCCTAGTGGTAATGACGTTAGCTGCGTAAGCTGAAGACCCGGGTTCGATTCCCGGCTCGGCCACCAGTGGGCCTTGTCGTTTTTTCTTTCGTGTATGATATCTATTTCAATTTATGTATGTATGTATGTGAACACTTTATTGTACATAAGACAAGTTAGGAAATAAAAATACAGTATAGTTATGGTGTACAAAGGCGAACTTATACCTATAAGGGATCTCTTCCAACCTTTGAGCGAATTGAGAATTTATTATTTATATAAACTTGAAAATAACAAATCAAAAATTATTCAACAAAATAATTGTATTTCTTCCCTAGATGTATAGTTTCATACTTATGATTTTTATTTTAAAGTAATCCGTTTATATTATAGCAACCATGGGTGATTTTTGTGGACTTAAGTAGAAACGTTGACTTGTGGTTGACAGAAGTGTGATTAACATTTCTAAATGTTAATTTATTGTATCTAGTCTAACTACGAAGCAATACATTGACGTATAAATTGCGTCATTCATAAAAACATCACTTTAGGTAAGTTATATATCTTTTATACAATTTGACAACCATTGACTACACATCCCAATTCACCCCTCTTCCGACCCTAATCACCCCCTTCGTAAACCTATTCACCCCCTTTGCGACCAACGGGTCAATAATGGGGGGAAACGTCCCCCCATTATTGATCCTATTCACCCCTCAGGCCGCGGATATTTGTTCATCCCGTAAAAGTTCCCCAACACAGTTGCATCGATTTCTTCATGAAAACCATTATAAAAATGAAAATATGTCTTATGATTTTCTGTTAAACATAAACTTTAGAAGTGTAAGTATACACTACATTCAAAAGGATAATGAACAAATTCTTACCAAAATTTCACACAAAAATGAAGTTAAAATGAGTAAAAAATCCAATAAATTTGAATGCCTACTTTGACAGACATTTTCATGTCTGTAAATATATTATTTACATAAATATATTATTATTTAAATATAATAGCATTATATACCCCGGGAACCCTATTCACCCCAAATTACGGTATTTATTAAATTGTCAATATGTAAAATATCGGAAACTACGGAACGGAACCCTACACTGACCGTGGTCCAATGCGCTCTTGGCCGGTTTTTCTTCTTAATAATATGTAGAGATAATATAAAAATTCACCTCCCAATTTATAATAAGTTTTTTGCAAAAAAATCATTTTTGGCACAGACTTTACCTTAGCCGACTGTACCTTTCTTTCAAAAATCATCTATTGCTCTCCGAGATGTTTCTAAATACCCCTTACTCAATGGGGATACGACATTTCATAACAGAGTTCCTCTGACCACCTTTCTGCTCCATCATCAGATCACCTCCATGATACCAGAATATTAAATAATAAAAATAAAAATAAAATAAAATGCATTTATTTCAGACAAACAAGGTCCATATTGCATTGTCACGTGATTTACATAAGTGTGCAAAATTTCAGCTCAATCGCAAATCGGAAAGCGGGTCAAATTTAGCTTCTACGTTTTGGCCCAAACTAAGATATACTAACAAGGCAAGTTGAATAAAAGCTTGTAAAAAGGCTTCTGATATCAGATTTGTAATAAGTTTACTTGTCATAGTTTAACAACAGATGAGACAGACATATGCACTGACAATACTTCACGTGTTTCGTGAGATGTCAAATCACCTCATACAATTTACCGCTCTAAGGCAACTAAGGTAGGGTTTGTTATTGCACTTTAATTACATATTAATGATTTCTAGCCCGTAAGATATATATTTGCTTTAACAATGGATAGATATTTATGCGAGTGAGAGTGTAATTTAGATTTTTATTTATAAGGAATCAAATATTTTTAAGCTACCCGATCAGATATTTCTGCGGATAAGGACACTCCCCACATCTGCCGTCTAGCAATCGTAGCGTCGGGCCAACTGTATGGCTAAGCCGCGCCGACGCGGCGTCTTTTTCCATACAGTTGGCCCGACGCTACGCTCGCGAGACGCTAGAAAGAGAGACGATGTTTTTGCCGGTCACGGAGCATCACAAATTTTTGCCGGGAATATGTCGTCATATACTTATGGTCCCCTATAGAAAATTAGATATTTTTGCACGGCCGTTCATAATCATATATGCTGGTGACTGTTCCATGAATATTTGGTCTAGTCTAGTTGAGTGGAGAAGTGCCATTCAAAACGAGCGTTAACTTTCTAAACAACAATATATTTAGGTACTTTATAATTATTATTGTTTTCAACTTACGGTTACGTGTTCGTGGTATGCACAGAGTAAATCTTTAATGAAATTGAGACATTTTTTTATATATACAATTAAATTTGAACTAGAAGCACTAAACCTATACCCGCTCGCATTCCCCTTTTTTCTATTCTAAGTAAGAATCAATTAATAAGTATCTGAATATATGTATGAATAAATTAAATTGTAATTGTTTATATACAACCTGTGAAGTTTGGTTGACAAAATTTGACGTAGGTGCTGTCATATATATTTTTAAAATGACGTACTGTTAATACCAGCGTAATGAAAATGTATTCCGATGAGTAAAAGAAAACATGAAACTTTTTTCAATTTAACCGAACTAGAATGAAATCATTTATACTCATTCGGTTGTGTTCGTTATTTTCTTTAATAATGTGATATATTTTTATTTATTTTTTATGCACAAGCCATGCACCTTTAAACTTTAAATGAGATTGGATCTCCACCTGACATTATTGATTTACCCTATTTATTTTGAGCACAGTTTTACACTGGTATGGTTTTTCGTGTACGTACACTATTTTCTGTCAAAATATTTGTCAAATTTAAACGTCAACGCGGAGCGACCGGCGACACGTCTGCCTCCGATGAGCCGCTCAGGGCGTCTAATCGAAAGGAGAATTCTGACAGCAATGGCGAATGTATGGAAATTTGTCCATTTATCTGGCTTTTAGAATCACTTAATTTTATAACTAAGGTATTGAATTTTTTTAACAAAGTTTACTAAACGGCGACATACGTTTTTCTCATTTTAGGTCAACTTTGTGTGGGTTTAGTTATTACACCGTTAATAATTGGAGATTGTGAATAGTCAAAAGTTGTAGACACACTCTTTAAGATAATAACTACATTTATTTTATTTCATTTAATTTAGAAATGTGAGCAGCATTTGTTAAACGCCGAATGCACTTTTCGAGGATTTCGTACGACCCCCTCTTAATAAAGAACGTGTAAAACTGAACAAGGAACGTGTAAAACTTTCAAACAAATACCAACTTTACAAATCAATTGTTATATAACGGAGTTCAAAGGTGAAAGTTGGCTAATATCCCCCTTCTCCTGACTGGACTTAAAAGCTTGATTATAATGTTCTATTTTTAACACCCGGCTAATCTGATACCTGATACACGTTTATATCTGAACTCTGAAAATATTTTTCGAGTTCAATAAATAATGTAGCCTCATATTGCCGTCATCACATTTATGACAGCGACACAGAATATATAAAAGTACAAGTACAGAAGGCTCACTGTAAACAACCTGTCAACGGACTGCATACGACATTGAGTTCTATTGCGCAGCGATAAGGTCTTCAAATTTTCTCGCGGCCGCCGGAATGTATGAAAGAAACGCGGAGTGAGCCGCCCATAGCGGCTAAGGCACTGTTCCCACCGCGATCTAGTAAGCTATGAGCTATCGGCTATAAAAACGAACAAAAAATAAGAACTCCCGTAGCTGCCTATAGGCTATTTTTACGGCCAACCTTATAGTATGATAGTTATAGTAATAGTACATTACATCAGAGGCCGGGAAAATGAGGATTTCCGGCCAAGTGGGTATATACCGGATAGGGATACGAGGCCGGGAATCCGTTTTCACGCCGAGGCATGTATAGTGCTTTTCTCAAACATACAATGAAATTAAAAAAAAATGCTCTAAAGGACAATATTTTATAAAAAAAAGTTACTTTGCAGGCCTAGGCCTAAAAAATAATATGAAATCCCTTTACAGTCCTCTCGAGTTGTTGCGCCCAAAAAGCGATACTTCCCAGCCCATTTTAAGGAACGTAAAGACAATATTTCATTGCATGTTTGAGAAAAACGATTTTTTATTCCCCCCCTTTAGCTTCATTTTAAACTGGAAAAAAAGGCCGGCGATGTTGCCTCGGACCAAAATTTTCATTTCACAATTTCTTGGCTAAAACTTGTTTAACACTTTAGTCTGAGCATCATTAGGCTCCCATAGAGAAGTAGAGGCGTGTCGCAACTTGTTACACTGAATATTTAACTTGAGTGCCGTACTTGTGCCAGTATTGAATTTGCAACTCCGTACTCGTTAGCTCCCAAGTTCACCAACTTGATTTGCCAGTTCCTACAGTTTTCGGCCAACTTCGTAATCTTCCGTTGTAGATACGGTGAAGTTTATTTTAAGCTCATTTCCGTGAATAACTAAATGTTTTAATGTTTAAGGCGCCACAGGGTACGCTTCGGCCCGTGTACGCTGAAGGCGATTGCTGTTTACAAGTTTCAAGTTCTCTAAGTCTTGTGAACTCTGCATATATTTAGAAATTTTAGAACATACCTACATGTTCTAAATACTTATACCCAGTACTGTAAGCAATACATCAAAACTGTACCTAGCGTAAACTTATAACACTTAGATTTTTTTTTAGATACTTTAGATTTTTTACTTAAATAGTTCTACCCACTTATATTACCCCTCTGCCAACAAACTGTCAATTATGGAATTCATTGCCACCTCCCCTTCGACAGTGTCAATCGGTCGCATCGCTAAAACTGAATTTAAATAATTTTTAAGAAAAAAAAACCGCCTTCCTTTGGGGTTCTGGTGATAAATACTTTCAAATGTTGGATTATGTTATCAATTCGTCTGTATATTTTTTAATGTTTGTTATTCGATATCTCCGTCATTTCTGAACCAATTTTGAAATCTGGATGATTCTGAAGTACTTACAGATGAGAATGATTATCAGAACGGAACTCTAACCAGGGGCGGCTCACTCTTCATCAGCAGTTCCTCTGCACCAAATGTCACTGTTCTGGACGTAAGTGCATGCTGTTCTTATAAAAATACCAAAGTCACTATAAGTGTGCCGTTCAGATTTGAGGAGTTCCGTTCTGACCATCATCAGCAATTCCACTGCACCAAATATCACTGTTCTGGACGTAAGTGCATGCTGTTCTTATAAAAATACCAAAGTCACTATAAGTGTGCCGTTCAGATTTGAGGAGTTCCATTCTGACCATCATCAGGAGTTCCACTGCACCAAATGTCACTGTTCCGTACGTAAATGCATGCTGTTCCTTTAAAAACACAAAAATCACCATATGTATGCCTTTCAGATTTGAGGAGTTCCCTCGATTTCTCCAGGATCCCATCATCAGAACTGGGTTCTGAGAAAAATGGGACCAATCTGTATGCATATCCATTCAATCAAGATATCGAGGAACAAACATTAAAAAAAAAATTTTGAGAATAAACCATTTTTTTTTATCCTGTCTTACAGTGGGTGTATAAATGAAGATTTGATTCGGTGTTTTGTTGCAAGTAATTTTCGTACATTTTATGGCTATAAAAGTTCTCAGTATTGACGTTCATATGTTGACGTTGAACTATATCTATCAAGAATTATGCGTTCAAAGAAAATGTTATGTCGCTCTGGAACGATCAGTTATGATTAAGAACAGTTGCGTTCTTAAAGGAAATATCATCTGGTAAACAAACGTTAACTGTTTCATTCCTCAGAATTGTCTTGATCCACGCGATGACAAGTAAATTACAGTGATAATTTTCTTGTTTAATAATTTGCACTGTTATAACCAACTGTGTCTGGAACACACCGAGGTGAAGTAGTACATACTGCTTGTTTACAACTTTGTGATTGTGGTTTATGTGGATGTCTATTACCAATGCTCACGTGTCACACGTTTCTGCACTAGTTGACAGTCTTCATCTGTCAACCTAGCTCTGCAGTCACCGCACTGCAATTTATTTTAAATGGGTTCACTCGTAGCATCAGAGAAAAGTGTACGTTAACAATGAAGTACTGCCATTTAGAAAGCTCTCCGCTTAAACCTGGCCGCATATTAAACGCGAGGTACGTAGAATGAGTTTGAAATGCTATTTGAAACGGGAACTAAAATAGTGGTTGCGAGCATAAGTGGGCGTCCACTCGGCGCAAGCGGGTCTGCTTTCTGCGGCCGTGACCGTTGCGTCGAGTTTCAATGGTGGGAAATTAAGTGATATTTAAGTGTATTCTTAGATACTAGTGCTTGAAATATTGGTCTCTTCTCTAGTTATATTGTAAGGACACTGGAGTAAGCACAGGACTTGAACCAAAATACTACTTTCCATAGTACTGTCCAGTCCAGACTGTATGCTCCTGAGACACTAGTGTGCCGGTCTCCCCTTTTCTTGCATTCTTTTCTCTTCTTCTCGTGGGTTTCGAGGGAAAACAATGACAATCTACCGCCGGCTCTTTCTGTCTATGGTTTAGTGTAAGGCACCTAGGAATTTTAATACTTTAAGCCGATCGCATTAGGTCTGACTACCTCATTGGCTCATGCGTCTCCCCTTATATTTCATTAGTTTCTAATGGGATTTCAATCTTTTGAGCATTGGCGTCTTGTCAGCTCTAAAAATATGTTATTGAATAACTAGCTGCGCCTAATACGTTACGTCGAGCAGCAGCCATTGACTAGACGCCGACGCGCAGGAGATGCTATGGACCATTTCTAATAACGCCTTGATGGTCTTCGCTACATGTCCTGGATGACCTAACAGTTGCCTTTTTTTGCAGAAAAGCGACGCGGCAGGTGGTAGACGCATGGCTGGTGTCACACGCGACGCCGCCCAGCGCCGAGCTCGCGTCGCCGTCCCGTGCCGGATCCGGCGCCACCACGCCCGTCAGGTCAGTACGATACTGTCTCTTTACATCATCACTTCGCCTCACTCATATCTTTAGTTGTGATTTACTTTTGTTGTTTAAACTTTTTTGTTGTGACGGTTTAGCTAATGTGTAACAAAATGGCGTGGATCTGTTTGAAAAATTTTGAATACATATATTTTTCAAGTATATTACAATGCGCATTCGTCACATAAAGCTATGCCGGCTCTAATCCTACACCTCAGCCTCAAGAAGATTTCAGTCCCCCCTCATTTGGAGGAGGGTATCCACTATGGGACCGGCAAGAAAAAATGTTATTTGTTTTACAAGGGGGCAAAGTTGTTGTTTAACCGCACGTGCCAAAATTGATACCCGAGCATGCGAAAGATTCGCTACGCTCGCGGTTCAAGTTCGCGGTTCAAACTTTGCCCCCGAGTGAAACACAAAATTTTTCACCACACCAACACGAACCAAACACTGACTATAAAACATCAAATTAAATCAAATCCATCAATTTATCCAATATTTATGATTCAAAATCATCATTCATATGTAAATTCTACCAGTCAGTTTAAGACATCAAGTTGAAATTTCTTGGCACTCTTGTGGATAAAATGCAATTTTGCTATCTGTTTTCGAATAGCAAAGTAAGCCTTTAACAGTTGGTGTGGTAAAAAGATTTTTTCTGACTGCCGCTTTGATCTAATTCCCCACTCTTGTATTTCCAAGTTCATTCCCCTATAACCCGATTTTCTCAAAGATCAGAATCCGGCTTGTGAGAGTAGGTTAATCCAGAATGAGGTATAAATAGCCGCCCGTAATAAGCAAAGCTAAGCCTCGTCATTGGATTCAACTCACGAGTCGAGAGAGAACTCATAGCGCGCGAATGCTCCCGGGATTACCTCAAATACTCGAAGACTCGAACCCACAAACCGCACAGAAGATATTAAGAAGCGTTTTCAAAGAGCGTCACCAGACATAATTATGTATACTTTTACTGGTAAAACACTTATGATATCTGAGCAGCGCAATTGAATAGCATCTTACAACATTACAGTATAACAGCTCAGATTCAACCCTAAAACTCCGTTATTCAAAAATTACGCAAGTGCAGGTTTGTTGACACAACTGCATCACGCGGTTGCGTTCCCGTAACTACTAAATTACTACGGAAGAACAATGTGGCTGACTTTGAGTTCGTTTGTAAAGAATTGGCCTGCAACGACGTACCGCGAAGCGCGAAAGTAGTTTTGAGAAGCAAAACTCTTTCGTCGCACTTGTAAATTCTAATGTAAGTTCGAAAGAGATTGAACAGATACCTACACTCCGTGGTTTCGAGTAGGCCCTCTGCCTTAGTTTTTTAAATTTAAACTTAGGTGTGTATGCATAGGTACATTCTTTACTAATATTTCCGAGTAACAATATAAAATCTTAGAAAAATGTTTTTATTGTGCCGCCCTTCAGACAGATGTTTGATATGGGTCAGCCAATTATTTTAGGAAGGTTGAGATTGGTCTTATAATAAATATTGTAAAATCTGGATGTGTGTGTTGAAAAACACATTAAATGCAACTTAGGATTTTGGATGCCTCGGTTTTTTTTTTAAATTTTCGCTACCTAAAAACGAATAAGGTATTCTATTCTTCCTTACTGAGTTGCTAACTCATTTAAATATTTCAAAGTGGTAAAATATTAGAATTTCCTACATTGTTGTTGATCGACCTAGGGCACCCCATAGGTGCATAGGGCCTCCACAAGATCCTTCCACGCCTTTCTATCTTGAGCCACCGCCTTGGCCTCGGTTCAACTCAGTCCGAACTCCCGCAGCTCGTTCTCTACGCTCCGCCTCCAGGTGTGTACGGGGCGTTTGCGGGCTCGCTTTCCTCCTTGAGGCTGCCACTCAAACGCGATACTGGCGCTATTGGTAGCTCCTGTAAAGTAGCGGTTGGTAAAAGTTACAAGTGCGCCTAAAGAAAGAGCTTTTAGCATACTGTGTCCCAAAGGAGGAAATAGCGAAAATAGGTCTTTTGTTAAAACTGATATGTCACGTCCTTACAAAGTAATATAAGTCAATGGCAGAAGCGTTTCCGCCTCCGATGTTCTTCCTCAATGTTTGGACTTGTCTTCGTACCCTACTTGTAAATTTCATCAATCTTTTGTGACCCTCTTATTGTTGTTCTAAATTGACCGAAGCGTTAGCGTAGGTCTACAGCTTGACTCGGGCGATTTGTTTTTATTTAATATCATGTTGTTCCCCTCTGTAGGTCAAAATTATGAATCGAAAATTTGTGATCAGTTACATATCTTTTATAAATTTTATTTTAGAAACATAATGTGTGCTTCTAAAATGTGATGTATGAATTTAATTAACCGACAACGTTTATGAATTTGGTTTGACATGGGTTAATCATGTTAAGGGAATTAGTATTGATACAGTTTTAATTATATTACAAACAACGTCACTTTATTCGTAATATAATTAAAACTGTAGGGCTTAATGATAAACAAGAACAAAGATCGGCGTAAACATAAACAAGAATCAATCAGTTAAGTAATCACTCTTTGTAATTGTTTGCTCCGATGTTATGTGCCTTTGCATGGTATCATACTATGTATGACTATGTCTCTATATGAATACGTAGTTAAATATGTCATTAACTTAACGACTTATGAGAATCAATTTCTCATTTGATATCGTGTTGACAAACTTCTCGAGTTGGTCTAACCCTATGAACGCCGCGCTTACCACGCCTGTCATTGTAAACTTTTCGAAAAATAAATGCATGAAAGTTGATCGAACGCTTAAATAACGTGTTTAATTTAAGGTACAGCGGGGCAAATCTCGACTGGGAAGCAAATGTAACTGGTCCATTTTTAGGGTTCCGTAGTCAACTAGGAACCCTTATAGTTTCGCCATGTCTGTCTGTCCGTCCGTCCGTCCGTCCGTCCGTCCGTCCGTCCGTCCGCGGATAATCTCAGTAACCGTAAACACTAGAAAGCTGAAATTTGGTACCAATATGTATATCAATCACGCCAACAAAGTGCAAAAATAAAAAATGGAAAAAAATGTTTCATTAGGGTACCCCCCCTACATGTAAAGTGGGGGCTGATATTTTTTTTCATTCCAACCCCAACGTGTGATATATTGTTGGATAGGTATTTAAAAATTAATAAGGGTTTACTAAGATTGTTTCTTGATAATATTAATATTTTCGGAAATAATCGCTCCTAAAGGAAAAAAAAGTGCGTCCCTCCGCCTCTAACTTTTGAACCATATGTTTAAAAAATATGAAAAAAATTAAAAAAGTAGAACTTTATAAATACTTTCTAGGAAAATTGTTTTGAACTTGATAGGTTCAGTAGTTTTTGAGAAAAATACGGAAAACTACGGAACCCTACACTGAGCGTGGCCCGACACGCTCTTGGCCGGTTTTTTAAATCTTTTTCAATGTTTGCATTATTAAATAGAGTATCCACCGGTTATATATGGTAGGCGTGTTCAGTGGATACATGTAGAACTCAACATCATAGTGTAATAATGGAAAAAATGGATTAGTTACAGTTGTCCCCCAGTCGAGATTTGCCCCGCTGTACCTTATACTAAATTTTAATTTAGGTTTACATAATTATAAAATTCTTTTAAATCCCCAAATATTTTTGCGTGTTTTAGATTTTATAAGAACAAATGTCAATACACATTTTGAAAAAATGTTGCCCCCGAGTCGAGATTTGCCCCGCTGTACCTTATGTGAAAGTAGCTTTATAACTGCGCGAGACAGAAGTAATTTTTCTGACAAAACTGAAAGTCACTAAAACCAGGAGAAAAGTCATCTTAAATCTTGATACTACCTACTTATCTTCGAATGTTTGTCGACTTTTGAAAGTCGCGCAAAGTCTCTAATCGAAGCTCGATTGATTGTTTTATCTACTTTAAGGCTTTAAAATTCTCGATTGTTTGAAGGTTACTGGGTCTTTGAATTCATTTTAAAACCGCCTGTAATGTAAATAAGGTTGAATGTTTAAAAAATCAACGAAGATGGCGTCCTTGGGTAAATATTCCGTGGACTGATCAGATGATAAGAGCTCCCATGATTCAAATAAAACATGATGGTTTTTGAGACATTTAGCATTGTGACAGATTTAGACGAATGGAAAAAGTCCCAAACAGGTACTCTTTTTGTGCCTGTTTGATACGGATACCTAAAAATGGCGATTCCGAGTCAAGCTTTATAGTGAATAGTTTTCATAACGGTGGAAGAATCTAACTATTAAGTTTTTGCTCGCGATTTATCTCCGTGAAATAAAGATACCTATATGTATAACCTACTAAGTCCTTTATTCATCTAAAAATTCTTAACAGAATCGAATGTTCATCGAAATGTCATCTGATTCGGTTTAATATGAAGAGCTTAAGATATCCACTTATCAGTCAATGGAACGATTTACCTTTGCATACAACAGATTTGTCAGTATTTTAACCCAATTCCTTGAAGTCAAGTTACGGTTGCCAAGAGAGGATTGGCCCGGCGCAAATTGTTGGGTACCACTTATTTAATTAAGACCTGTCTAGACGTTTAAAGTTATCGCCGTATTTCGGTCTTGACCTGAAGCACTCAATACTCTCAGAGCGGGCGAAGGGGGATCACATCAATAAAGCTTACCTAGATAATTATATACATTTATGTATCTGAGTAACGCCTGTATGTTTATGCCCAAAAGGGTTAAACGGAGCAGATGAAACTACTCCAGTTTCAGTGCCACTCTTAACAATTAAAATCGAATGAAAACTAAATAACGAATGTGACGTCCCTTAGGTAAAGGTACCATATTTATGGCGGTTACCGCTCACAGTATTAATCACGACACTTCAATACTAATGCGATGCTATGTGACGTAGGCACATCTCGGACACTGGCGATCAAATATATGAAAGAGGCGCGTTCCTAGCACACATTCCAAGCTCGTGTAGGTGAACGCGTACCATGCTTGTATGAGTGAGATATGACAGGTCGACTGTTCGCGGTTTTGACAGGCGGTAACTGTGAGGTAACCGAGAGGGGGTGGGCGGCACTTTCAGCGGGGAGCGGGACGTAGGCATTAGGCATCACCCGTCATCAGGTTTCTTTCCCCTTGGGACATCACAAATGTTTACTTCAGAAATCGTGTCATTTTTCACACCAGTTTTTATTCAACTCTTTCCATTTCTAAAAGTTGAATTCTCGTTTTAAAATTACTGGTGCATTTGTAAAATGGCTTGAAGTCTACTAAATCCAAAACGACATACAAAAGCGATTTGGACCTTCTCCCAAATCGCGCGTTGTGTAAACAGAGCGAGGCCAACTCTTCCTTATCATCTTATCGTATATTAAATTACGCCTGGCTCGAATCCAGGGTCCCTAGCCTACGTCACTATCGCTTACACAACGTAGCTAGCTCTCTTCTATCGCTCTTCCGTAGAGGAGCGACAGAGCCGAACTGCGATTCGATCGCCACGTAGCCTCAATGAGTGTCGCTTCGGCTAGGCTGAATCCTAATTGCTGATTAACTTTATGTCGGTCTAACTTGTCACCACAAAAGTTGGCACTAAAATCCATTTCAAGAGAAGAAAACTCGTTATTATTACATACCCTGTAATTTATTTTATTTCTGAATTTTATGATACACGTGTTTGGCAACATAAAGGTATGCAAGAGTTAAATGAAAATGTGAATCAGTAGGTTTATGGAATTTCATTAAATGCATTGTATTCCAATTTAGCTTTAATGGATGTATGAAAAATTCTCAGAATATTTCAATAATTTAAACTCCTATCTGCTATTGTCTTCGGTTACCGCGATAGGTTACTAGAGCGCCAGGGCCCCACGGGCTGGAATGAAATAAAACTATGCCGAAACGGATTTAATCCGTTTCTGCTAATTAAATGTTGAATGAAATATAATGGAGGGAATCACGCGTTATTTTATTTTCCTATCTCAGCACTAATTAAATGTTGAATGAAATATAATGGAGGGAATCACGCGTTATTTTATTTTAAAACCGTTTAAGTATAATGTGCCAGCACTGTTTGACTTCTATCTTTTCACGGGTTAGCAAAGTAATATTTGAAATTAATTCTCGGGAATCTCGGGATTGACACGACACAATGATATTTTATTCTTTACCAGTTACGGGCCTTTGTCATTACTTGTACGGTTGACTTCAATGATCTCAACGGTGTTACAAAAGCAAATGAGTCCGCTTTCATTAGTATCCCGATTCAATAAATTCTTCAAAAGGTTATCATTATTTTTTTCTACCGTATCATCTCCATTATTATCCCGCGCACTTCGCCCCAGAAACAGTATCGTTATCTAAAAGACAGAACGCATTTCTTCGGCAGGAAGATATCTGCCCACGAGTTCGAGCGCGGCGGGTTGTTGAAGCCGCTGGTGACGACTGTTGATGGTACGCCGACGTTTTTGGGCGACCAGCCGCATGCGGCGCCGTCGAGGCCGCAGAGACGCTCGCGGCATGAACTGAGACAGTTGGACGAGAAGGAACTTATATTTGAACTGGTGAGTGATAATGTTAATGGGTCGACAAATATATGGTTTGCTGCAGAAAGGTAACTGTAGAAATGTTTGCACAGAAATGTTGCACAGCAATTGGAAATGGACATAGCAATCGGTTGAAAGATCAAGGGGTGAATACTTTCCTATTGCTGATTGCTGACTCTTTTTAGTTACTATTTCATCTAAGGGTTAATCTTAGGGCTTAGGCCCATTTAGCAAAAATAAAAATATATAATTACCATATGAAATAGAAAAAGACTGAAAAGAAACTAACGCGGTGTGTTGTTTCACTTCGTATGAAGTTGCGAGCTCGATATAACATTTTATGGGCACTTTAGTATAACTACATTAACTACTTCAATAGTGTTTGTACCCTTATAAAACTTAAATGTACTGCTATTAGCCTCTGTACAAGCATTACTCCTTGTAAAGCATCTTATTTCAAGTTTAGATTCAAGTAGAAACACCAAAAGAGATATACATATTGTGTACGTGTATGTCAGCGGTCAATTGTTTTTGTACAATGTTTTGTCTAGGTAGTTTCATTAATCCCGATTTTTATCCAGCATTATCGGCAGGATACTTTTATGAGGTACCAAAGCTCCGTCGTCTTAGGAAACGAAACAAAGTGTTCGATGTTTCATGTTATACTAAATAGCCAATTAGCCAGTCTAATATAAAAATGATTAGGTACTAGAAATGTATAAAACCAAACCACTCCCTGCTTGCCGTGTACGGTGTACGTACGTACCCATGATGTTAGATTTATGATTCTCTTTATTCATTTGAATTCTTAGATTTATGTTTTTTTTTGTATGTCTTTCCCATCACGGAACAATGGTGTTCCGGACCTTTGGGAGGCGTGCGCGGGGCCGAAGCCAACGCGTAGAGGCCCTTTTGACACTTTAATGAAATGTAAGGGGTACACCGAGTGGATGTTGCCCTTGCCCGTATCATGGGACACACGCAGAGGCAGCACCCGCCAGGGTGTAAGGACTATTTTTGAGAGTTAATGGAATCTAAAATGAACTGGGCTATTTTGATGAAAGTGATGGACTGAATACTGGGCTATGGATAAAAAACCGGACGCCTGCTTAATAAAACGGTATCCAATTTTATTTCCGGCAGACGGTGACTCGTCCCCACAAGATTTATGATTATTATTATGATTATGATTAGTAATGGAATCAGAATTCATTCAGTGAATAGTTGTATTGATTGACGTGACCAAACAATTAACGGCGGTGAGTTTGATTCGTTCACTATTACAGTAAATAATGGTTGCGGTCGCTGCATCTCTACGAATTAATAGAGACGGCGAGTCACCAAAGAACTAATAATATAATTCATAGAATTATTTATTAATGACGAGGTCGGTATGTGTTTATATCTGGAAATTAAATTATATTTAAATGTATTTATAAAGGAATGTATTTGAGTATTATAACACCCCGCTACCCCTTAATTAATTACACCCTAAATTACCTAACTTAAGTCCAAATTGTTAGCCCTAATTAAAACAATACACTATTAAAAATTGGCCATTAAAACAAATACTGTGATCGTCTAGTAAGTGGTAGGACCCCGTAGTTGTGCGTAGCAATCCAGATTCTTTTTACCTTTAGGAACTTGCTATTAGGGGTAAATTTAGGTTGATAAAACTAAGGCAGTAATATATTCACTTGAGGTATAATAAGCTGAGAGAACGTCATTTGTGAAAGAATTTAGTGCGTTGAGATAAAAGTGTGTGAGAATGGTAAAATTGTGTAAGGAATATAAATACAGGAAATATATTAAAAATAAATACAAGACATTATTTAAAATGGGGTTAATTGTTTCCGACCCACGAGTCCCTTATACGTAGGAATAATAGGTGTATAATATAATATAGCCTATTATAAGGACCTCGCTCGAGCATATGTACAAACTAGGTTGCTGGTTCAATTTATGCTTTATCAACATTTGAACAAATGGGATCCTTAGAACAAAAGTAAACTGATGTAAAGTGTCTTTGCTCTACTTAAAAATGTACTACCATAATAGTAGATATCAAATATTTAATCAAGGATCCTTTAATCCCGGTATAATTTTATATGTTTTGGGATGTTTCTGCAACCAAGTCCTCTAACGTCAGGATAGAAACTGCTCTGCCTACCCCTGGTCTATCAAGGAAACAGAATATCTATTTTGATACCCTTTATTGGGCCTATTCATTGACCTTCTTTTGATACTAAGACAAATACTTCATTGATCTAGCCTTTCGAACGACAAAACCCCAGACTCACACGCCATCCCATATATATATTTTGGTTCGGCCATAGCCATCGAAGGTTGTCCAAGATCACAAAATATAAATTCTATATGCGTGCAATTTCCCACGTTCCGAGTATAGTGGTCCATTGCTTGACATCGTGTTTCACTAGTCAATGCTAGAATTGTTTGGTCTCCCAGACAACGTTATCGTTAACCATATTATGAAAATGGAATGATGATTCCAAAGTCTGCCAATCTCGAGGCCAGTGTCAATGATTCAACTTTTGTGAACAATCTTATTTTTATATCAATGATTCTCCTTGATAGCGACAGGATCCTAACATCCATAGATGTCCTATGCCTCCCTAGTATTTAGTATTAGTATTAATTCCCACAAGTTATCCTTTAACTCTAATAAAGTTTACATGTTATGAACAATAAATAAAGTTATTAATCCTACTTCATTGATATAGCAAAATTATCTTACTTAAGGATGAGACAATAGTATGAAAATCCTTCTAATCACCCAAAGAGATTCTAGCTAATAGAATGTGTATGTACATAAAGTAAATATGTGTAATATTTTATGTATCTATTTTGTTACATATAGTAGTCATATTAGAGATACTCAGATCCGAATTTTAATTAATAATATTCCAAATTAACTGTTAGTGTTAATTGTATGTAATAAATAAATTGAAATTTGAACGACTTTAAATAATTACCACATAAATATAACATTCATGAATATCTTGTTCATATGAAATGAATAAGTACCACTATTTAAAATTATCACCTTCAGAAAATAGCACTAATCTAAAATTACAAATATAAACACATTCAAAATAAACAATTTGGACACTTACTTGTAGTCTTCTAGTCTACTTTACCAAGATACCTTCTCGCCAGTCTCCAACCTCTCAATCTTGTATCTCAAGTCCGCTTCCTACTTAAACTCCTGATGTGTTCCTTCAACGATTCCTAGTAACGATACTTGCCTACCTATCCCTCAGATGTGAACACCTCAACGTTCCCTCGCCGAATGCCCTCTCTGACGCTGCGCTCTGAGTTTTATTGTCCCGATTTTAACGCATGCGCTGTGTTGTTTTATGGCAAATAATGTCTGATTTCGCCAGTTGTGCCTAAAACGCCTATTGTGCCGGTTTTGCCTATTGTGCCTAAAACGCCTATTGTGCCGATTTTGCCTATTGTGCCTAAAACGCCTATCGTGCCGGTTTTAATTCCGAGAATTTCTATTTTTAATTTGTTGGAATTCCATTTCGTATGTAAGTTGTTTTCGTTTTATTTATTTGCAATTTTTAAGTTTTTATCTCCGTATGCATTTGTTTCTAAGCATAATTATTATAGTTATATCTTATGATTTGAACCGAGGACTGTGTGGTCCGTTACATCTGCCCCTTTTATTTTCGTTTGATTCAAAATAACATTTTGTGTTAAACGAAAATAACCAATAAAATAATTCAGTTATTGAAATTTTCAATTTCCCATTTTCATAGTTGTGGTGAATAAAAATGACCAATACTCAAAAGAACCTCACTGATCCAGCACGAATTATGAACTTAATAGTTACCCAGACACATGAGTCAAATTGCCATCAGCCAGAATTTTCATTCCAGTAAAAGCATTTGGTTGTGAATCAAATGTACCCTAATGGTAAAATCCTTGCATCCTCATATGGGTAGTTAGTCACATTGTCCGACAGGTAACCCGCTATCTCCATTGTCCAGATATTATGAACTTACAAAGATCTCTTCACTAGAAAGAAAAAGCCTTTCTATTCTCAGGTAGCCACTGACAACTGTTCTCCCCATAGTTCAAGGAACCAGTCCACAACTCAATACTAATCAATAATTTTCCTCCTTTCTCGGCATAATGTCCTATGTATAATTATAAGAGTAATCAGACAATCAATGTTTTAATCAAATCAACAATTTTATAAATATGATTCCATGTTAAGTCACATTTTTTTTTTTTATATATGTCAGACAAAATTATCTGATTTATCCCATAAAGACACAGGGTGTGTGTTTAGTTCGTTTGTTAGCGGCATGTAGAGTATGTTGTTACCAAAAGAATGTACCTGTAAAAGGTATAAATTATTTATCCTAACACCTAACTCTTTTGGTATCAAGTTTGTGTAACCCTTTCCCCATTTCGAAATTCCAATAACTGCCGTCACTATTCTCAAACTTGCAAACATGAGGAAACCCTTCATATCTTCAAACGGCTCTTCATCCATTCATCTAGCTAAACCTCTCTTCTTTCTATTATGCGAATTTCTTTTATACTACTCGTTCAGATTTCATCCTTCCTCATACGCTCAATTTTACTGTTTCTGTCATACCTGCAAGTCCACTTAGATAATGACAGTAAAAATAATGTATGATATCATAATTAAAAAGCTCTCTCTTTTTCCTGTTGCTATTTCGATTTTTCAAATTGATCAAAATCTAAAATAATATACATACTTATATCATAAGTATAGGTACTATGTTATTCTTTACTTTATGAATCAGCCTATGCAATCACGTCACGTCTTACATTTAACTTTCACATTAACCCTATACAAACGGCACGCAAAATTGTACGCAAAACTCCAAAATATTGTATGTGACACCAATTACCGTTAAGTATTAATTACTTACATTTTTTTTTTTAACCTATAGTTCAAGACGCAAAGTTAAATTATGGAAGATGATACTGCTAAGAATTCTTCTTTTGTAAGTAGGAAAAATAATACAAGTAACTTGTTACGCCTAACTGCTCTAATAACATCTTCCAACACTATGACATAACTATCTTCTAGTATTATCGTTACAAACATACACACATACCAACATACTGAACAATCATTAGCTTAATAAACCTATCGAACGCGCATGTGACACTGTTTGAGTTGCAGGCGTCCATAGGTCACGGTAACCGCTTTACATCAGGCGGGCCATATGCTTGTTTGCCACCGACGTAGTATATAAAAAAAAGATGGAAAGTCACATGTGTGAAAGTTTCCAAACATGACGAAATATGAGACTTGGTTGCACATAATATTGTACGGACTATTTTTCTAAATAAATGATTGCAACGATTGTTGCATTGTTACACAACGATGGTAGTATGGCTACCGTACCGTACATCGAAATCTACAGATCCAACTGAAATCTTACTTTGTTTTGTAAACGATTGAACAAGAATTACGTTTCGAACAGTATGCGAGCGAAACCGCGGACAAAAGCTAGTAAATCCTGTACTACTACGCATTACCTATTTATCTCATTTTATAACTAATATGGTTCTACGATCCGTTATTTAGCAAAACATAGAAAGTTTGAAATTTGGTGTTCTTCAACTGGCCTTTTAATTTGTCATAGTATACTAGCAGTCTAAACAAAGTTTTACTATAATAATATTTTTCTCCTCAATGAAACTCCACAGAATATATTTATATGAATCATGGATGTTTCCCTTGTATACAAGCATATTTTTATTCATTCAAATAGGCATATCGTCGCTTAGCACTCATAGCACAAAACTTGATAGGTTTGGGGCTAAGTTGAACCGTGTAAGATGTCCCCAATATTTATTTATTTATTTCATATTTATATAAAAAAAAACATTAAGATTGAATGTAAACGTCAAATCACTGTCTCTATTTTATTATTCTACAATTCGTTACACATAGTCTGCAGAGCCCCATTCATACTGGATAAATTTTAGTCGCATCCGGTCCGTCAAATGTCTTATGATCTATAGAGCCCTTTTGATTTTTCTATGGCAACATTTGCTATGCTGACGTCATTGCCACGTCATTACTGTCAGTCAGACAGAAATAAAAGAAAAATGGATGCCTTTCAGACGTACACGCATTATTTGGAACTGAAAATTACGTAATTTATCGACCTGCTGGCTTGTATTTGTTATAAATCATAAAAAAGTGAGTAATACATTAACTAAGTAATGATATATGTTGTTAGTAATGTGGTAAATACAACACAAAATGTGTATAACGAATGTAATAAATAAATGCTTGTTTGGTTTTAGATTATGGAAAACATCATGAACAATAATGAAACAAACCGAACCTTTAGCTACAATAATAAAATGACCCCATGACGCCAGTGGAACTACGTGGTTTTCTTTCATGATGATTTGATGATACCATAATGGAATTAGCCAAGTTTTCGCCGTAAGTAATAATGTATTTAACTTGTCCATCACAAAGCAGTTCATAGTTTAGTTTAAACCTTGACTTACTAAAATGGTAAAATGTTTTCCAATAGAGAGATTGTCTAATTCCTATAGCGCACTACAATAACATTCTAATTCTGGTCTTAGAGATGGAGAATTTTAGTAAGCCTACAACTTCCTATTTCTTATGTCCGCCTATTTACATGTTTCAGGTATTGGGTGCTAGATGCCCCTTGGAGTTAAGCCCCAGTGCCACTATACTACCTTACCAGTTATGTGTGGGTGTTGTAGTCCTAAGACACCCCGGAGGTACAAAGGGCCTTCACAAACTCACGCCACGCCTTCCTATCTTCAGCAACCCTCGTGACCTCGCTCCACCAGCTCAAACCTGCCACTCACAGCTCCTTTTCGACGGACCGCTTCCATGAGTAGACAAGGCACCGACGATCACGGCTTGCATCACCTGTACTGCTATGTAATATGTAAGTTACACTTTTAATGTCTAATGATCCTGTAATCTGTTAACTAATCTCACCTAGTGTTAATAAAATTATTTGTATGCCTTGAATTATAAGGTACGGGTTTGAACCGCAAATCATATCGATAAATACTTGAGAACTGTCATCTGATATTTGCCAGTTGCTTTTGAGTGAAGGAAATCATTGTGAGGAAACCAGACTAATTTCAATAAGACCTATTGAAAATTAGTGTTTACGCCAAATCCCGGAATCAGCTGTCAAGCAGTCTCCATGCTTTCATGAGCCGTGGCAAACACCGGAATAATGCAAGGAGGTTAAATGAATTTTAAAGTATGACCAAGCAATGTTGGTTTTAAGCAAAAGTGTATAAATGAAGTATGTATGCATTACCGAATGTCAATAATAAGAATCATGCTTAGTTTGTAATCAAGTAGGCCTGTACAAAAATGCCCCTTCAATTTTTATTTATTTATTTACCTTTTATGTTGTTAAGTCAATTATTTCACTTTGGTTTGACTAAACTTTATTTCGATAATGTATTGTATGGTAAAATTGAAATTTATCCCGTAATTAAAATAGACCCTAATTAATAAAATGATCATATACCTATTTAGTTATAAAACCTCTACCAATCTTATCCTTATAACTTATGCTTATAACTAGGCTTATTTCCTACTTAATTAATAAATATTTTCTTAAATTTTCCAGAGCATGCTGAACAATGCTGACATTATACTAGGATCAACGTCCTGCCCCTTCCCCGGCTATGTACAAATTGGAACTCCATGCCCCTGCATGCCCCTTTGACTGAGCAACATGTGTGTGCTCGAAACACATTCAATTGCAACAAAATGATTCCCAGGCTGACCTGGCTCAGCTCTTGTATGTCTGATCTACATAGACAATGGTAAAATATTTTATTTATTTATTTTTTATTCTTTGGTTTACTCTAAGGTAAATTATATTATTTGCTCTTATTCCTGATTCTAGAGGTAATAATAGCAAGTCTACTACAGACTGACTCCATTCGTTCATTCAAACTATTATACTGTGCACTATATTTGGCACAAACACTACTACTAAGTCTAAAATCTTAAGTCTAGCTTATCTACCTAACCAGTCAAATTGATCTATGCTAACTTACTGCATCCACTGATAACTGGTTCAAAAAAATCAAAACACAGACAGACGGATAATCTGACAAATTAAGTCATAAATATAGGAAACCTATGATCAACTTCCTCACTCTATTTTATAGTATACTAGAATTAGTGTAATCACAATCTACTGATAAATATTTTAAAAAGCTTGCTCTTGGCAATTATGCTTTCCTATTGTAACCTTGGGTTATATTGTAGACTACTTCAGAGGTAATAACAGGCTACAAGTTACCTATTGAACTGAAATTTTATAAACTCATTAAATGGGATGACAGTACAATATTACAATATCATTAACAACCGAATTCATGAAGATGTCTGACAAACAATGCAATTCATTATATGACTTGTTGACCTGTATGTATAAAAAAGGAATGCACATCCAATAGTGGAATTGCATTCTAAATGTTTTAACTGAAATGTATTTTCCCTTCATTTTTGTTCCAGGTTTCAATGAAAGAGTGAAAATTCTTCTCCATGTACAATCAGTTCCAACGCCTACACTGACTACACCAAATATGATCATCACTCAACGTGTCTCACATCAAGATACTTTTCAAAAGTCATCGAGAAGAGGAACATAATATCTTTTCCCATGGTTTCCTGAATAATCCTAACTAAAAGTTACTTCTCTATTCTATTTTTCCTGCATGGAGTGGCGCTTATCCGTCTAATGGAAACGAAATGAACATATATGCTCTGGGTTTTTTTGTTTTTGTGCACCTTTTCAATATTACTAATAAAGCATTTTGTGGATGTTTCATTTACCACCTTCCTTCATAATTTTGCTAGTGTGTGATTCACCATATCCCTAATTATTAAATGCAATAGCTACTGCAATCTGTTCACTGGTGGGAATCATTTCATGTTAACACAGCTCTGAATACTATCTTATATAATGACTCAGACTGACTGTCAATAAAATATTCCTAGCTATAAGCTTGCCTGAGATTAATGAATGGTGTGCCTAACTCCTTACTTGAGTACTTAAGAACTATGCTTAAATTCTAGATTGTATGTTCTTGACATTCTTGTCAATAAGCTACTTGAATGTTTGTCTCTTTCAAGTAATTATAATTTGTTCACACTTCAGTGGAAGACAACTAATCCTTAGTTGTTAGTAAGTATGAGACGTGCTAATTGCTACTCGTTTCCCTATGATTATGAATACCATTACTTATTCTATTGTTAATTTTATTTAAAAATAAATCAAAATCAAATCAATGAGTCGCCCTGTTGACAACATAAGATTATTGTCAGTATAATCACAGCTAAAATAAATATTTCACAGCTTAACGCTTGTCTAGATCAATCATCATTTTATTTCCTAGTTTTTCTCTAGCTGATAACAGCTTATTACTAATCAGTTGATAACACGGAAAAGGGGCGAGAAGATAGTGAGGTAAGAGTGAACATGATATTGTCTTGCTGTCAAAGTGACATCTACCATGATATGCGACACTGTTGACACATTTTGACAAAATGTACTTAATCAAGTCTGTGTATCGCATACTGTCATTAATTTAGCTTATTCTGTTTCTTAAAAGAACATGCCAATACTAGCAACTTGTACATGACATACATACATACTACATGCCAAATCTAGTTAGAAATCAATTCCTACAGAGGCCCACAGAGCAAAGTACCTAAAATACTAGCAGTATTTCCTTGCTTATTTCTATTTAATTTAGTGAGACTGGCAGATATATTATAACCAACAGAACGGAAAATCTTGATTCACTAAACAGTAAAAGTTTCCCTTAACATAAAACATGTACAGCGTTTTAATATTAAATTATTTTGATGTATCTAAGTATTTATAATCTTCCATGATATCGTTTTAAAGGACCCTCGACACAAAATTACCACAAGACAGTCGATCTGTGCGTAATTGCTTTCAGTAACGACTAGTTTGTTTTAGTACAAAACTTTCCCAGTAGATAAATATAACCGATACCATTGAGGTTTTATTTTTGCTATAATCTCTTCATTATCGCAACAGAATAAATATTAGCTAGAAAACGAATAACTTTTCTAAATTTGCCATTCCAATTGAATTGTTTCATTGACAGCTGGTTTGACATTTTTACAATAGCCTCAAATACTTTCTTCTATCCCCGGTGTCCCTAGTCGATGACAGTTTTCTGCACGTGTTATCTCTTATCAGTCTGTACGCACGTTGTTGATCGATAATTATGTTATTGTTTACATACAATACCATGTGCACACGCGATTCCAATTATCGTATAAAGCCGCGTCCTAAGTTCGTAACGGGTAACGATTATAAGTTTATGCTAGAAGTACAACCTGTCATTAATTCTTTGAATAGTGAATTAAAGTGAAATAAAAATCTAATTCGATAAGTGATAAGCCTACAATGGTTTTAAAATTACACAGCTATGTCTAAAGTGAGTGAAATGTGTTGTGCAAAGTGCAAAGTTTCTGTTTCAATATCGGATTGCAACTTTGTTTAAAAATCCAGGTTAGTGACCTTAAACTTACAAAACTTACTTCAAGATGAAACATATCTTAGAAAACTATCAATAGCTTGATTGCCCCTTAGACTATTACGCAGTGGTTAATAAGAATAGACGAATGATACAAAATTAAAATAAAGTTTCAGCATGAAGGATAGCAAGTTCCCAAAAAGGATATCTCATTCACAGCAACACTTTGTGACAACATGTCACTTGAATATGCTAACAATTGGACATATTTAGGGTCTATTACATCCTGGTCATGGACTAACACTTTATAACACCCCGCTACCCCTTAATTAATTACACCCTAAATTACCTAACTTAAGTCCAAATTGTTAGCCCTAATTAAAACAATACACTATTAAAAATTGGCCATTAAAACAAATACTGTGATCGTCTAGTAAGTGGTAGGACCCCGTAGTTGTGCGTAGCAATCCAGATTCTTTTTACCTTTAGGAACTTGCTATTAGGGGTAAATTTAGGTTGATAAAACTAAGGCAGTAATATATTCACTTGAGGTATAATAAGCTGAGAGAACGTCATTTGTGAAAGAATTTAGTGCGTTGAGATAAAAGTGTGTGAGAATGGTAAAATTGTGTAAGGAATATAAATACAGGAAATATATTAAAAATAAATACAAGACATTATTTAAAATGGGGTTAATTGTTTCCAACCCACGAGTCCCTTATACGTAGGAATAATAGGTGTATAATATAATATAGCCTATTATAAGGACCTCGCTCGAGCATATGTACAAACTAGGTTGCTGGTTCAATTTATGCTTTATCAACATTTGAACAAATGGGATCCTTAGAACAAAAGTAAACTGATGTAAAGTGTCTTTGCTCTACTTAAAAATGTACTACCATAATAGTAGATATCAAATATTTAATCAAGGATCCTTTAATCCCGGTATAATTTTATATGTTTTGGGATGTTTCTGCAACCAAGTCCTCTAACGTCAGGATAGAAACTGCTCTGCCTACCCCTGGTCTATCAAGGAAACAGAATATCTATTTTGATACCCTTTATTGGGCCTATTCATTGACCTTCTTTTGATCAAAAAAAAAAAAAAAAATCAAAAATCCATCGAAGGTTGTCCAAGATCACAAAATATAAATTCTATATGCGTGCAATTTCCCACGTTCCGAGTATAGTGGTCCATTGCTTGACATCGTGTTTCACTAGTCAATGCTAGAATTGTTTGGTCTCCCAGACAACGTTATCGTTAACCATATTATGAAAATGGAATGATGATTCCAAAGTCTGCCAATCTCGAGGCCAGTGTCAATGATTCAACTTTTGTGAACAATCTTATTTTTATATCAATGATTCTCCTTGATAGCGACAGGATCCTAACATCCATAGATGTCCTATGCCTCCCTAGTATTTAGTATTAGTATTAATTCCCACAAGTTATCCTTTAACTCTAATAAAGTTTACATGTTATGAACAATAAATAAAGTTATTAATCCTACTTCATTGATATAGCAAAATTATCTTACTTAAGGATGAGACAATAGTATGAAAATCCTTCTAATCACCCAAAGAGATTCTAGCTAATAGAATGTGTATGTACATAAAGTAAATATGTGTAATATTTTATGTATCTATTTTGTTACATATAGTAGTCATATTAGAGATACTCAGATCCGAATTTTAATTAATAATATTCCAAATTAACTGTTAGTGTTAATTGTATGTAATAAATAAATTGAAATTTGAACGACTTTAAATAATTACCACATAAATATAACATTCATGAATATCTTGTTCATATGAAATGAATAAGTACCACTATTTAAAATTATCACCTTCAGAAAATAGCACTAATCTAAAATTACAAATATAAACACATTCAAAATAAACAATTTGGACACTTACTTGTAGTCTTCTAGTCTACTTTACCAAGATACCTTCTCGCCAGTCTCCAACCTCTCAATCTTGTATCTCAAGTCCGCTTCCTACTTAAACTCCTGATGTGTTCCTTCAACGATTCCTAGTAACGATACTTGCCTACCTATCCCTCAGATGTGAACACCTCAACGTTCCCTCGCCGAATGCCCTCTCTGACGCTGCGCTCTGAGTTTTATTGTCCCGATTTTAACGCATGCGCTGTGTTGTTTTATGGCAAATAATGTCTGATTTCGCCAGTTGTGCCTAAAACGCCTATTGTGCCGGTTTTGCCTATTGTGCCTAAAACGCCTATTGTGCCGATTTTGCCTATTGTGCCTAAAACGCCTATCGTGCCGGTTTTAATTCCGAGAATTTCTATTTTTAATTTGTTGGAATTCCATTTCGTATGTAAGTTGTTTTCGTTTTATTTATTTGCAATTTTTAAGTTTTTATCTCCGTATGCATTTGTTTCTAAAGTATTTGTGTTTATGTATTTTGACGCGAATTGGTTGAACTTAGGTACTTCATCGTGGTATTACGCAAAATTGGTCTAACTTGTCGGTTTAATTGAGGTTTTCTTAAATAAAATGTAGGTAGGAATAATCAGTAGATTCAGTACCTAGGTTTATTTACTAGTCTTCCCCGCAGTTTCCTAGATTAGATTTAATATTTACTTATAAAATAACTGTTTTATTATTTACGGTATTCCAAGGCATCAATTCCACCATGCATATTTCTATGAAATGAAATGAAATGAAATTATTTATTGCCGGAAATACATTCCATAGATTATTACTAATATTAACATAATAAATTAACTAAATTAAATTAAAATTAATAAACTAAAATAAATCTAGTAGGACCCGCGGTTTCGGGTCACCCCGACCCCGATCCCACAGGCCTGTGGTAGGCCCTCCAGCGCTCGTGTAGCGGGCTGGCGTCCCACTCTCTGACCGCGTCTATGTATCCGTATATATTTGTATTCATATTATGTAAACAACGAAATGTCCCGCAATCGCCATCGGTTGTAGGTACGTGTGTACAAATTAGTCCCCACCGGGCCGCGATACCGCGGGCCCAGATAATGAAATGTCAACATGGCTACCGTAACAATGTTTGTGCGGGCGGCCCGTGAGAATTACGAGTAAAACTTACTAAGATGGCTAAAATCCTTCAATGATTACATTTCTTAAACGAAAAAGATAAAGATAATTTATTTTTCAAGTAAGCATATTGCAATGGCACTTATGAACGTCAAATAAAGCTACGGCCGCCGGCTCTAACCCTACGCCTCAGCCTTGAGAAATTTTCAGTCCCCCCTCAGTTAGAGGAGGGTATCCACTATGGGATGGGTCCTATTAGAAGTCCCTATAGATGGGTTTTAAGACACTGCTATTAAATAATAGTCTATAATAGAACCTAGAAAAAGGCTCTCCTTCCATTGCGTGAATTAATCTTCGTTTTGACATTGTATTTCTAGCCTTGTCTAGTCCTATTTTGTGGGCCACTATAGAGGTTATACTCGTACGTATTGCAACAAATTTTGCTAATACTATGTACATATTTATTTGACGAATAACATACATATGTTTCAATCATTGACTTCAATGTGTTGGCTTGTCTGTTTAAAAGGATGATTAGTTTTGGAAAAACCATTATAATGTAAAATGTGGAACAAATATTCTAAATAGTTTTCTATCGCGATCCACTTTCAAGCGATCGGAACGTCGACGTCGCTCAAACCAACTGTCAAAGTTATAATCACGACTGGCTCCGGCGCCGGGACTTGTCAAAAGTTATAAACAAAATCCCCGATGTCAGCGAGTAGTGTTAGGCCCTCAGCACACGAGGCGTAAGTAACCAAAGCGTAGCCTAAGTGCGTTTTCTCATTATCCGATCCGATATCGGATGTAGGAAGGATTTCAAAGGCAAAAATCAAAGATGGCGGCTTAAAATGTATGGGATATCGGTCCTACATCCGATATCGGATCGGATAATGTGAAAACGCGTTAAGGGACGCATAAGTGTGGAAATCTGGGTGCCTCCGTCGCGTAGCTAAGCGTAATCGACAAAGTGAAATCTCCTTAGTTTTTCACGGCTACGCCTTTTTTTTTTAACGTTGGGGAAATGCATTTACTCATGTCACCTTGTTCGGGGGACCAGTGGCGATGACGGACTAAGCAGTGTAGGACTACCGTCTAAAACCAACGAATTCCGTCTCCGCCTTGGGAGGAGTGTCGCAGGGTCACTATAAGCATTCTACCACGTACTTCACGGCTACGCCTGTGCTACAGCTTTCGTTATGAGTATGACGACACATTTTATACGCTACGCTACGACGACGTTTCAGCTGACTTTGTAAACATGTATGTAATCGTAGCTTTCTTGTTCGACACGAGTATTACTCGTAATCGCGTCTTTTACGCTTACGCTTCGTGTGCTGAGGACCTTAGTGACCCGAGGTCGATGACCTTGGTGGACGTGCTCTTAATCTCATCTCAAGTGAATTGTTCCACAAAAACAGATGAACGTGACTGTATCGCACAGCTGTTAATTATACGCCGAGCGTTTATGCTACGCTATTGTGTTGACATTTTTCTCATTATAATTATTATTAAAGAACTTAGGTGAAGTGTAAGTGAGCCTGTTGGTCGACATTTTTTTCTTTTTTATCTTAGGGTCGTTTCTTCTCATTTTGTACAATGGCCTTTTAGTTTTGCTCAGTTCGAATAATACCAGGGTCCGCTTTCCGACTAGATCTTATCCACTTTGCCCGGTTTGCAACATTCTTAGGTGTGGAGATCGTTCCTTTCATGTCAGCCTTTGAGGTGTCTAGTCAACGTTTCTAAGGCCTTCTGCTTGATCCGGGACCTTGAGGTCGATTAGATACGCACTTTATCTAATTGCCACAGACAGACACACACACAGACAAACAGACAGACAGACAGACAGACAGACAGACAGACAGACGCGTCTGGTTCGGGGGTTAAAAATTAGTCTGGTTAATGTGAGAACCAGATATTTTTTTCAAGGGCTCTGAGGAACAAAACAAACAGTAATACTACTCATCTCGTTACGCTTTAAGTGCACCGGAACACAATTGATGTCATTCGACTCTGACTATACGTATAAAATACATGTATACGTATAGTTTACACACAACAATAACGTACTCTACACAGATCACCGTGCTGTGGCCACGTTTGATAAACGATGCGAGCGCGTCAGTGCGCGTGCACTGAGAGCAACACGCTTATCTGGCCATTAATGGACGACTGGCCTGCCTGTGAACTGTCATACCAATGGTCCTGGGTTCGTTTTAATAGGGCATTTATTTTAAACACAGGTATTAGCACCCATAGGTAGTAGGTCAGTGTAGGTTATATCGTCATAAATTTGAGCTAAAACCATTTGTTGAAATATAAAATATGTCGTCATTAGAGCATACTAGCTTTTGCCCGCGGCTTCGAAAATTGCAGAATGCTCCGTACAAACTTCCACCCCCCCATTTTAGAAAAGTGGGGCGTTAGAAAGAGACAAAAATTAGCCTATGTCACTCTCCATCCCTTCAACAATCTAAAACTAGCTAAACTAACTAAAAAATCACGTAAATTCGTCGCTCCGTTTTGCCGTGAAAGACGGACAAACAAACAGACACACACACACTTCCCCATTTATAATATTAGTGTAGGTTAATATGTAAACAACAGGGTGTCCTGCCGTTTCGCCAAAAAACGTTTCGTCAAATTTCATTTCCCAATAATCATATCGCAATAGTTTCATTTCCCAAAGTATTGTTTGGCAAAGGTATGTTTCGCAATGAATTTGTTTGGTCAAATTATCATTTGGCACAATTTTACTTAGTCAAATTTTATTTAGACAAAACTTTATTTCGCAAACGTTTTTAATGGCAAAACTTATATCCCAAAAACATGTTTGGTCAAAATTTCACATCGCAAATTTCGAAAATATTTAGGCATTTGCATTTTCATTTCTACGGGATTAATTTAATTTACCGAAGATTTGTTTGCCAAATTTAACTTAAAATTGTCAAATGATAATTTCAGTTTTATTCCCAAGGCTTCAGTTGGACAAGA
This sequence comes from Leguminivora glycinivorella, assembly GCF_023078275.1. Classification (NCBI taxonomy): domain Eukaryota; kingdom Metazoa; phylum Arthropoda; class Insecta; order Lepidoptera; family Tortricidae; genus Leguminivora; species Leguminivora glycinivorella. The sequence goes on from NC_062981.1 coordinate 9,890,548, forward strand.
AAAGTTTGCTCAACTTTATTTTTGTCAAATTAATTACTGGACAAAATTATTTTGTCAACTATTTTTTTGTCAAAAAATGTTTCTACAAATTACACCATGCAAAACCACGTTTGACAATAAATATTACAAGGCATAAATGTAATGTAATAATTTTATTAGTATTGTAACAGAATACTCGTGTGCGACAGGGTCAGTTTAGGTGCGACGACGAGCAAAGCGAGGAGGAGCGTGTTAGGTTGACAGTGAGCAAACTGGAAATGGCTTTTTAAAGTAATTAAAAATTAATAGAACATAATGGTCTTGAAAACATAAGGTTTCTTTTTAATAAAATGTATCCGGACAAGTAAGTGAAAATGTCATCCTTGACATTTGCAGCAGGAGGAAAAAAGTACGACATAAACATTATTTGAAACTTTGGGAAAAATCGTCAACAGTATTGTATACTTATAGACACCTTGAAAAGTCAGAAATGTCAGAATGCATATAAGTAAATGTCCCAAGAATTTATAGCACTTACTTCTATCGGGATTCTGACCAGAAAACGACACTTTTACGAGTTTGTTATCCTAGATCCTATAAAACCTAAGTCGGCTGCCCTCCTCATTTTAGGACTTTCAGATATCATCTGAAATATATCATGTGGATACTTGATCTCCCGTAAAATTGTGTATATTATACTCGTAGATTATGAAATAAAATAACAACGATATCTAGGTTCTCCTCTATACAAAATGTTTTTACCTACACTGAGAGAAAAAACAACCAGTTTTCATGTTCCTTCAACACGTTTTTTGGTTAAAATAGCGCCTACGTGCTCTTTAGTTCAAACAAGTTAGATTTTGTTAAGTCTAACTAGTACATTCTACAAGTTACTTGTCATTTCAATCAACAATATAAGTATTTGAATCTGTAGTTGATTTTATAAAAGCAACATGGCACATATTGTTTTAAACATATGTTTGGCTGATTCAATCAAATATCTTTTAACAAGTTTGACCTTGTTGTTCGAACAAATTCGACTTGTACCATCAATATTGTGATTTATTCCGTTTACTAAAATACTTTTGTTTCAAACGGATAAACCCGCAACAAGGCGAACTTGTTAAATTCACAATGCAAATTTCTCTTAGTGTAAGCTAAAGCTAAAGTGGAGGCATTCGTTTATCTCGGGTCAGCAGGTTTTTGCAAGTGTTATTTATATCGTGAAACTTCTAGATTTATTATAACACGTTTACGGCTGCCCATCCACAACATTGGTGCAACTTTGTTGCGTGATCTCTAAATTTATTTGCACACTACGCTGAAAATAACCGCTTTATTTTAGTTAAATTAGCACGCAAACATTTTAAATGCTGTAATTCCGTTTTATGTTGCTACTAATTAAGTTCTAATTTAGATAAAACTGAATTCTGACTGAATCTTAAATAAATGAAATTTTCCATATTGTGTTTCGAATTGTGCGACTTTTGCATTGTAAAATTCACACTTGTTACAATAAACATAATTATGTAGGTAATACTATCAAGGAAAATAAAATTCATTAGATAACATGTAAGATAAGATTTATTAATATCCCTAATATCTACTGAACTAGAAGCTCGTCAACATCATACTCAGGCAAAACTTACGCTACTGCAATGCTTACCGACACATTGCTTATTATGATTGCTCCTATTTTAACCCCTGGAACGCCGTTGTAGGCTTGTGCCGTTTCGTTCGTTGATCGGAGCGCTCCGATCTCGTTCAGTCGCTCCCACGAACTAGTTCGATCTTTTAGGTCTTTTGCTCATTTAGTTCAGCCAGACCAGCGAACGCCGTTGTCAAAAGTTTGCTACTGAATTAATAACTTTCAATCTGTTAATTACAGCTTAAATTGCCTGGGACAGATCTGGAACAAGGCGCTTGAGGGGTTAATGGATATTAGCACTTTTCAATATTATTCTGCATTCGAATTAACCCAAAAGCATCTTAAGACGATACGATACAGGTCAATTCTCTATACAAACGCTCTCGACTATTTCCTCCCTGGTTTTTGAAGATAGAGCAATGATTTTTTCAACACAGATTATTATTATTTTTATCTGTGTCTGACCGTTTTGATTTTTTTGCTATTTTTATTTTAAAAGACGCTAGAGCCAATCAAAAATTTCTAAAAACGACTTTTTTCAATATGGGTCAAAAAAAGGTGTGATACTCAAGATCGGTAACAGTTAGCCAAAAAATCTAAACGGTCCGACACAGATTATTTCATTGTTATTCAGATTCTCAAATTTCGTTCCTTTTAAATGTTTTGAAGGAGGAAACAGTCGAGAGCGGAACCTCGATTATAAAGATTTTTTCGCAATATCTTTTAACTGAGTTGTTCTTAATGGACATATTTTTTCGATAAATCTAGTTAATAACACTAGTATATTTAACTGAAATTCCCAAATTGAAAGGGGGACTCCTTTCCATTTTAGCATTTTCGCTCCCGTAGTGTCTTAACACATTTCGAGCACTATTTCGGAAATCGAATACTATACGAGCGAGCCTAGCAGTGATGGACTATATCACACTAGTGTCACACCTCGGACACTGGCGATCAAATATATGAAAGTGGCGCGTTCCTAGCACACAGTCTAAGCTCGTGTAGGTGAACGCGTACTATGATTGTATGAGTGAAATATAACAGGTCGACTGTTCGCGTTTTTGACAGGCGGTAACTGTGAGGTACCTAACCGAGAGGCACTTTCAGCGGGGAGCGGGAGTGGCCATACTGTATGATAGTACTCTTTATTATACTGTGCTAGTGTGCTAGGCCCGCTGCTTCATCAAAGCGATCTAGATACTTCCATTGTTCCTTTAATGAATTTGACTAGAAACGTTCAGTTAATTAGATACGTCAGCGATTGAAGCCTACAGTCAAGTCGAGTATAAACCGATTGAGGTGCATAGGACACGAAAGCGGTTGAACCGAATGATTCATTACTGATTCATTGAGAGCTGTCTGCATGCAGGGTTGACACACCAGTTACCTGCCATTTCATGTCTGATTTGACATGTCATTGTAGAAGCTTTATGGTAATGTTGTATCGGTTATTGTTAAGCGATGTCTCCAGGTCAAGATGCATAAATGTATAATTTCGTGAAGGAGCGAATTTATAGATTTTAAAAGTGAGTGTTGAATTTTATAGGTGCTTGAAAATCTTTTATGCAGAGTTTTGTTTGTATTTTTTTATTTCACCTTAATTGAAAATGTCTTTGCTCTACATATTACATATTCAATCTGTTGACACAGAGACGTAGAGTGAATTATTACTTTCAGTTCACAAATGAACTATGTTCTTGATGAAATAGTGCCCAGGGTCAAACAAAACGCTATGTAGGCTGGATTTTTCCAAGTCATGCATATGAATGAGTTTTTTTTTTCATATTTGACAGATTTGTCTTACGTAATGCTAATATGCTTAATTACTAACGCCCACTTGCACCAACCACTTAATTCAGGGTTAGTGGGCTGCCAACTGCCAAATTCCATATAAAATGGTGGGTTAACCCTCCATTTTCGTTGGTGCAAGTGGCCCTAACTGTATGTAACTGGAGTGTCACGTACCACAAAATTTCATCAGTAAGTATAGTGTCTTCGTAGACAAATCGATCCATCGACACGGTACATTCGTCGATGATAACGAATCGATCGAACGGTGTGGTAACATCCTATGACATGACTTTCATAAACAATCCTTAAATATTACGGCTGAAAAATAATATTATTTATACTGGTAATAAAATGATTGTGCAATAAATTATAAGACGGAAGGAATGGGGTCTTGACAGTAAGCATTCATACTCGCAGTCTTTGGATGCCTTTCTTTAGATTTAATATGCGAACAGCGTGATGCGCCATTATTTGCAAGGGTTTTATAGTGTACTTGCTTTTGCACTTCCGTGGAATTTACGAACTTCTGTTTTATTACCAAATTTCGTTAATGTAAGTTCAGCAATTATGCACGGTTAAAGATAAGTAATAAAAGAACCACTGGCTATCATTTCGCTGGCTAGCCAGTTAAAAACAAAAAGTGTGATCGCACATGTCTATAAATGTTATGAATAAAATTTTGCCTAGTTAGTTTCCTTTTATTGATCTTTGATTCCTTACTTATTACTTAGGAATACAAAGGTACAGTGAGTTGCAAAAGTGCATGCACGAAATTATCAATGAATTCATTCATAATATTTGTACAATCGCTGACTTTATTTGCTATATTAGGTATCAAATTATCGATTCTAACTCAATGCGAATTTATAACGCGAAATTTTATATTTTGGCAGTTTCAGTGCTGTTATTTATTCGATGCTTTTACAGTCCGTATCTTTGGAGCAAACGTTTTCTACCGATGGAATATTTTATGCTTCCAGTAGTTTCCAATTTTAGAAACTTTTGCCAACAGTATTCGGTAAAATTATGGTCTTACGGCTAGTGAAATATTTTGAACTGACAGTTATTTCAGTTTCATCATTCGAAGTGTTTCTTATCTGCTAGGTAGGCTAAATCACAATAGCGCTCATACCTCTTGTGTAAAACCGGGCTTGAGATTTCGTATTTTATACCTGATAGTGTTTCTATTATATTGCCTAATAAATTCGTTCTTGAACTTGAAATTACAAGTAGCAAGATTATGCGAATAACTCAAACCATATAGACGTGCTAATTATCTCCATATGGATAAGTAACTTTTAGCACACTCCGTAAATGCCAGCGGAATTTAATTAGCATAAAATAAAGTATAGTATAATAAAATAAATACGAATAGACGTGCAATTGTAGCTTGGTTTCAGTAGTGTACGTTAAGTATTTCTATATTAAAATTCAGCTCAAAGTTTAGTAGAAAAGGGCCCTTATGCCAGAGCGCGTTCGAAAATATGAAAACTGTTGTTAAAAAATGTTGTAATTACTTACAACTTTTGTTTATAAGTTAGTTTATGTTATATAGGTACGATTCAATGAAGTACTTTGATACCTAATTTAAAAATTACCCGATTTAGGTACCTAGTCGTCACTTTAAAATAAAAATCTTACTCGTGAGTAGCTACTAAGTGCAATCTGACTTCAAACCTCATTCGGCGGCGTGTCAAAGCGAAGATGTTCTTCCTCACACTTTATTTAATGCAATTATAGGCACAGTTGATGCCACGTGGCAATGTTGCAGCAGTTGACGGTACGTAGTTTATGAATGGTCCCTTATTGGTGACATTATCGGTGGTAAGATGTGTTTTCTTCCGATATACTAAGTGTCTTAAATAATTAAAAAACAAATATTAAGAATTACAAATCGATCTGGTAGGTACTGTGTGAATTAATAATTATAATAAACGTTTTATGAGAATTACTGATTAATGATCAAGATTTTAAGTTTACTTCATATAACATTTTTTCTTTGGTATTCTGTTATAATACAAGATAAGTAACTAAAATAATAAAATACATTAGCAATGAGTAATTTTTATCTGTGATGGTCATAAGGGCCCTTTTCCCAAATGTATGGGAGTCAATAATTTGTGATTTTTATGTAACTTTAAAAATTTATAAATAAAAAAATAAGACATGCAGAATAATTCTGACACTTTAGTTATAAATGTGTAGACTGATTAAATATAATTTAGAAGTCTCTATACGAAAATTATTATTATTATAGGAGCAGATGTTAAATATTCTAATTGTGATATTCTGATTAAAATATACATATTTAATGAACCATGGGATTTTATTTCTATCCTTAAATTTAAGTTGAAACATATATAACTATGTACTATAGTTCAGATAGCAACATATTAGAAGAAAAGCCAAAAAAATATGTTTTCCTAATTTTTTTCTTATAAGCGACTTGCCCTAATCAAAGCTCGATTTTTCATGATCTGGAAGTCGATGAAACACAATCACAACTGATTCTCAAAGAAATGTACCTTGAGATACACAATCAATCGTCATCTATGTAACTTCCAATGGGAACACCCTTAAAGTGAGTTTCAAACTTCTTTTCACGTTTTCTCAAAAGTGCAATACTTAGCATGTGTATGCTTGATGATTTTTAAAAAAAAAAGTACGTGGCCTAGGGCCATGATTTTTTTTGTATTAGATAGCTTATTTAATGCAGATTTAGGATCTGTGCCTAACTCAATACCTGCCATAAGGGCCTTTCTGTGATGGATTGTCACAATTAAATTAATTACATCTAATTAAATTCATTACATCCAATTGAATTCATTACATCTAATTAAATTATGATAATTAAATTAATTTCACAAGTTATAAACATATTTAAGTAAACAATGCAACACTTCACTTCACACTTCACTCGCGAAACAAGCAAAAAGAACACATTTACACGGTTTTATGACACCACCACCTCATCACACGATTGAATGAAATTCCCGTGCCGCCACGGGCTTTGGCAACATGATGTACCCGTCCGCTGCAACAGCATCATGGGCCACCCAAGCTCTGTCAGCCTGGATAGTGCTGCCGATGCTGCTCATCACGGACGCCGGACATTGCGCCGCCAGACGCAAGCTCGCATACCATGCCAGCGTATGAGGACCCACGGTGGACGATCGAAACAGAGGTATCTTTACCCTGACCCTCTCACCTGGGCACTCCTGGGTCGGAAGTGAATCTACACCCCGACCCTCTCACCTGGGCACTCCTGGGTGGTAAACGAATACCAGACCCTGGCCCTTTCACCTGGACGCTCCTCGGTCCTTGATCTGAAACTTGCAACACTTTCTTTAGGAACATAATTTCGACTGTCTTCGAAATTATGGTAAAACGATTATGGTTCGGTAATCAATTCAATAAGTCATAATGTATCGATAGTCGTTATGATTAATTAAATTATTGTCATCGCCTATTAATATATCTACTGTTTATATATACTGAGTAATTATATTCAAGATTTTTCAGATGTATATATCATACACATTTACAGAATCTTTAAATACTCAAATGACCTGTCAATAAAATATCGCGCCTAGTTAATATTTACCATTTGTAACGTAAACATATTATATTACGCAACCATTTAAGACTAATCGCAAGTACACGACTACGGTGTAGGTCCTTATTATTTTTTTTTTTATCCTAGGTGTTATTATTATTATTATTTTAGGTACTAGCTAAGATTGATGCAATAGTATGCCGAAATAGAAAAACTCTTTGTACATATACTATTTAGGTTACAGGTCAACAATAGCGACACCCGTCAGACATTATATACATAATCTCTTTTTTTTTATAAATACCGTGTCGTATGAAAAACCAAATACGATATCCGACGTATCTTTATTCGCGCTGATTACAAGCCGCAAGTGGTAAGCAATTCATTTAATTATCAAAAGATCTATTCACACATAAAGCAAGTATATATTTTCTTTTCATGAAGAGCTATCGCGAATTTAAAGACAAAAGATTATTAATGTTTGCTCTCTAGATTTCAAATTGCACATTTTCAATTTATTTCTTTTATCTATGAAAGGGAAACTAGTCGTTAGTAACGATTTTATTTTAAATCTAATAGGTCTCTTCATAACCGATACAAAGTTTAAGTACTTCACTTTTAATATTTTACGAGCTAAACCTGCTAGGTAATAAGTTTTATATGTTATCAATAAAGTCTCTTTTTTTGTTACTTTATTCTTGATCACCTAAGACTATAAAACATGTAAAGAACTGGATACACGTATTACACGTAGCCAAAAGATAAATATGTAATTATTGCTGTACTGCTTTATCCAATCAAAAGTCGCAAATAATATACATTCTGATATTAAGGCACAGTCATTTATGTTGTACTTTTATATTAATGTTTCATGTATTTATAAAGGTTGAAATGAAAGTCTTTCACGTTCATCAACGTGCTTAAATGTTATGCACGTATATCCACGCGCTTTGAATCTCGCACGTTCATCCACGCGCTTTAAATCTCGCACGTTCATCCACGCGCTCTAAATCCCGCACGTCCATCCGCGTGCGTCAACCATTTATTCCACAAGATACGATTCATTGTGCAATACCCTGGCTCAAGTCATTATTTTATACTGGGGCCAAAATACTCGAGTTTACGCGTACATATGACTCTATGACCTACATATGACTGACTCTACATATGACTGACTCTACATATGACTGACTCTACATATGACTGACTCTACATATGACTGACTCTACATATGACTGACTCTACATATGACTGACTCTACATATGACTGACTCTACATATGACTGACTCTACATATGACTGACTCTACATATGACTGACTCTACATATGACTGACTCTACATATGACTGACTCTACATATGACTGACTCTACATATGACTGACTCTACATATGACTCTACATATGACTCTACATATGACTCTACATATGACTCTACATATGACTCTACATATGACTCTACATATGACTCTACATATGACTCTACATTAGGGCTTGCATTCCGGAATTCCGGAATCTCGAAATTCCGGAATTTCGGACAATTTTTCCGATATTACAGTTCCGGAATTGAAACACATAATCTCGAAAATTCCGGAATTGAAAAAAGATATATTTTTGGACGAAAACGTGTAATATCAGCCTGGTTATTTTACAAAACTACCACCGCGTCTATAAAAGATATGTAAATTCATTAAGTTAGACACTCCTCGGATTCAGATAGTGCCTATTTTATGACCAAAGGGTTGCACCCAGGGCTAGTTAGAGCGAGATAGTGTAGTTTTAACCCGCTAATATTATACCATTGTCACTTTGTGGTTTTGCTCTCAATTTTTTTAGCTAATAAGTGAAATATATAATCATTTTAAAGTAAATATTTGTTGTAGAAAGTTTTGTTTTGTGATAATTTAAAATTACTAGACGGGAGTTGAGTGTTATGCTTGAATACTGAAGGACAATTAAACATAAATAAATAACATTAGGTATATTATTAATAGTATTATTTTATTGGCGTTATGTATGCGGGATGACCTGGAGCGAAGTAAAGCGCGAAGCTCAAAACCGCGCGGGATGGCGACGCACTGTGGATGCCCTCTGCCCCATCTAGGGGACACAGGACATTAAGTCAAGTTATGTATGCTCAATTTATTAGTTCGAACTGAAATTTCTGTAATAATCTAAATTAATCGGTATTAAAGCGGCATAAACTCAAAATTTTACTTCTTTTCTCATAGCACTGAATATTTTAGGCATAAAGTCTTAAGTTCAGAAGCAAATCGTAGTATTTGGTATTACATTCATTCACAAGCATAACGACGTAGTTACTTTATACACTTTTCACAAAGACGTGTGCATATTTTACTAAACTCTATCTAAGTCTATTACCACTTACCACAAAATCAAAAGATTTGAGAAGCAAAAGTATGGAAAATGATGTATATAAAAGAATGATTTATTTTTTTGGAACGCTCATTTTGAAATTAGAACATTATGGTTTGTCTATAAATGCCCTAAACTTTATGTCTTCTTACCTTAGCAATAGAACACAAACAGTAGTTGTTAACAAAACTCGCTCTAGCGGGACTGTAGTCCAATTAGGAGTGCCACAAGGCTCAATTTTAGGTCCATTCCTGTTTTTGGTTTATATAAATGATTTGCCATGTATAGTGAAAAACTTTTGTGAAATAGTACTTTTTGCTGATGATACATCACTGCTTTTTAATGTTGACCGAAAATCTACGGATTACAATGTAATTAATAGCACGTTAGCTGATGTACTGCAGTGGTTTACTGTCAACAATTTACTTCTTAATTCTAAGAAAACCAAATGTATTCGATTTTCTCTGCCGAATGTTAAACCAATCGATACAAAAATACTTTTGAATGATGAATGCTTAGAGATGGTAGATACAACACTGTTTCTTGGTTTAACATTGGACAAAAATCTACAATGGAGTCCTCATATAAAGAAACTAGCAAGCAAATTAAGTTCAGCCGCATACGCCGTTAGGAGAATCAGGCAACTGACTAATGTTGAGACAGCTCGCCTAGTGTATCATAGTTATTTTCACAGTGTAATGTCATACGGTATTCTGGTTTGGGGCAAAGCAGCTGACATACAGACTATCTTTGTATTACAAAAGAGAGCCATTCGTTCTATTTACAACTTAGGAACACGTGAATCAGTAAGAGAACTCTTCAAAGAAATTAATATCTTAACTGTAGCTTCCCAATACATTTATGATAGTATAATTTATGTTGTTAAGAATTTAGACTGTTTCACTAAGAATTCTGATATCCATAATTATAACACTAGAAACAAAAATAAGCTTGCCATAAAGAAGTTTCGTGTCCGTAAAGTACAGAAGTCATTTGTTGGGCAATGCATTCATTTTTATAATAAGTTACCTGACACTGCTTTGAGATTACCCCTCCCAGCTCTTAAGAACTACTTAAAAAAATCATTGATGTTAAAGGCTTATTACAGAGTCGAGGACTATTTGACAGACAAACATGCATGGCCCGAACCAGAAACTACAAAAAACGAATAGCAATTAAAATAATTGTATTATGTATAGAGGACACAGTTCAGATAAGAAAGCACATCAAATATTTTATATTTTATGTTGTGTAGGTAAATTACATATTTAATGATATTGAGATTCATATTATCTTTTTCTTCTATGACAATTTGATATGTTTTCTCTGAAGAAGAACGACGTATTATTAAGCAATAATATAATTTATTGAAATTGATTTCCATAGAGTACCTAGTCTGTTCATATTCTTTGATGAATACTTTTGCATGTTAAATTGTATGTTGTTATTTAATGCATGTTAATTATAAGATGTAATGTTTTGAAAAGAAGTTGCCCGCCGAGTTTCTTGCCGGTCCCATAGTGGATACCCCCCTCCCAACTGAGGGGGGACTGAAATCTTCTCGAGGCTGAGGCGTAGGGTTAGAGCCGGCGTAGCTTTATTTGACGTTCATATGCGCATTGTAATATGCCTACTTGAAAAATAAATATTTCATTTTCATTTCATTTTCATTTCATTTCATTTTCATTTTCATTTACAAAAAATTAAGGTGTAGGTACATGTAGGTACCTAGGAATAAATCATAAAATCTGTCTTTTCGGGCTAGCTTGGATATCTTTTGTCCCTACTCGAGTCTGATAAAGGTAATTCAATATTTATTTTATTACAGTTATGTGAGTTATGTGAACAAGACGTTATGCAGTTCTTGTAAATTATTACTTGTATATTATTTCGATGCTCAATGGATAAAAAAATAACTTTAACGTTTACCACTATCAGAAAACTGGCACTAAAACCTCATTTGTATCGTTAACTGTAGTTCGAAATACCTTGCAAGACCGATTTTGACGCAAAATGGGCTTTCCTGTAAAATTACTCAAATGAAAATTTCAGTGTTATATACCTTTCAGGTACGGAGTTATTATCTTAAAAGTCGATTTATAACAAATTTTAGTTTAAAATTGTATTATTTCATCAAAAATCCACCAGAAAACCAAACCAAAAAAAATTTTTCAATTCCGGAACTAGTTCCGGAATTCCGGAATTGAAGTCTAATCTCGAAAACCAGTTCCGGAATTGAAAACCGTCCGATATTGCAAGCCCTACTCTACATATGACTCTACATATGACTCTACATATGACTCTACATATGACTCTACATATGACTCTACATATGACTACATGTGACCATCACCCATGTCATGTCACATGCACCATAATATATAAGCATATCAAGATTGAATCGTTATTCTTAAGAAGCAAACAGATATTACTTTATTTACTAATAGTCTGAAACATGTCTTAATGATATTTATTCACACCATAGATGTAATTTTTCGATTTCCCGTCGAATTATCACTCATGATCACCATGGTAAAATGCGAAGAATTTTGTTTTATACGTTACTTTGATTAAATAATTCTGCCATCACTGGCCATTATAAAATAGTATTCATAAATGTGGTAGCATACCGTCAACAATCAAAATGAGATCAATCAGTCCAATTCGTGAAATAAAACGTTGAAAAACAACACATTACAATTCGTTGAGTTTTAAAACTTTAAAACGCTAAACATTTTTATAACGAGTTATCATAAAATATCTGAAGATGATTAGAGATACAACTTACTCTCCATTATTCATACCAGGGATTGGCAACCTTATTATCAAAGTTGTTTATTTAAATTCAGTACTTAACAGAATTAAACTACCCACAATTGCACAACTTCAATTTTAACGGTTAATATAATATGTTAAATTCACTATTAAATATGTATTTGCAAATGAACAGGAATCGTTTTTGTTCAAAATCGTACTTAAAGCATTAAATATCAAAATTAAGAACTGCATTATAATTCTCAGTTTGAATTGAGATCAACTTTTCATAAGTATACATAATTTTTACCAATCTTGTGTTACCGGACACGAGGGATTAAATTATTGAAGTACTTTATGAGAACATATTTTACACAGCGTATTTCATTCAGCATGAATGTTTAATTGTTTATCTGATCTGTATAACTTGATAAGCTCGAATATGTATAATTATATTATAATAACAGAATACAACAGCAGGACAATTGCCTCGTTGGAATAAATTACACCACTTTTCGGAAACAACATAAAATGGCTCGTGTTTAACAACTCGAGGCATCGTTAAATAAAGCAGTCGTTTAATCAGAACTTTATTTCTATTGATAAGATACAAATTTACTTTACTCATAATTCCACGATTTCCTTATGCCAATTAATTTATGAAATTTTACTGTCACAAACTGAATGACGTATCATATGACGGCGCTTATTGTGTATCCAGAATATACTAGTCATATAGTTATCAGATTTATGTGTTTCAATAACTAATGGGCAATGTAATGTTACACACCTTTTGTAAAAAGATTTTTAGGTACAAAAGTAAGTCATCTTTTAAATAAAACAATAATGAGAGTTCATCAATTTATACTGCCATGAGGGTAGATTATCAAACCAGTTTCAGAACATGAAGTTTAATTTTAAGAAATAAATATAATACATGTCTCACTTACCAAAGCAATTTAAATGCACGTTTCGTTAAATAAATCCGTTACATTATTTTGACTAAAAAAAAAAAACCTTACACTTGTGCGGCGTGGCAAAAATCTTATCGATTTTTGTTTCGTCCAACTTCTGAACTGTTGGGGATATTACCAGGTTGATGATGAAAACTATTACTTGTACCATCACATTTACTTTATTCACTTATAACAAACATATTAACAACCAATTTACAATAAATAATTAATTCCAAAATGGCGGAAAATAAAGTAGTCAATTGAGAACGCATCTGACAGAAGAGCTTAACTGGTCCATGAAGACGCATGAAGACGCTAATGAAGGGCAACCTTCCACTGACACTAAAGCGCAAACTCGTCGACATGTGTATCCTGCCTATCCTAACATACGGCGCCCAAACTTGGTCATTGACGGAAGCCCAAAAGTCCCAACTCAAGATTTGCCAGCGAGCAATGGAGCGCAGTATACTCGGAGTCCGCAGAACCGATCGGGTTAGGAACACCGAACTGCGCTCCAAAACTGGTATTGTAGATGTGGGTGTTAAGTCTGCAAGGCTCAAGTGGGATTGGGCAGGACATGTCTGCCGAATGCATCCAGATCGGTGGGCCAAATTGGCTACCGACTGGACACCACAGATTAGCCGGGGCAGAGGTAGGCCAAAGAAAAGATGGCGGGATGACCTCGACGCATTTTGCGGCGACTGGCCGGAGCAGGCGGCAAATCGGGATGAGTGGCGGAAGAAAGGGGAGGCCGTTGCCCAGCAGTGGGACACAATTATAGGCTAGGAAAAAAAAAAAGTAGTAACAATGTGCCAATGTTCGCAATTTATGTAATGATTTTAATTCAGTTTAATTTACCAAGTAATCGACGTTTACATTTTAAGGTAATTAAAGTACCCCTTCTTCTTCATCGTAACCTCATAACTGAGGGTCGTGATCACCATAAGTCGCTGTACAGTTTGCCTTTCTAAAGGATCCCTGGAGCTAAACACGTGCATATCTCGGACAATGGCGATCAAATATATGAAAGAGGCGCGTTCCTAGCACACATTCTAAGCTCGTGTAGGTAAACGCGTACCATGCTTGTATGAGTGAGATATGACAGGTCGACTGTTCGCGTTTTTGACAGGCTGATCCAGCGCGTGGGTTTTCCGGCTCTTCTACGGTGGCCCTCCACTGGTCCGACATTCCCATTTCACCATATTTTTTAGCGAAACAAATTCTCATCTAACGTTATCAATAGTAGAGGAAGGCAGAATGGATGACACTACTCAAACTAAAAGAAAACCAAATTGTGACGTTGCAGTCACAGGTTGCCACAATTTAACCCGTATTCTTTATCCAAACAAATTCGCGCATCTAACGCTATCAATGCTATTATCCATATATGTACGTACCTCTCTTTATGGCATAGGTAGCGAACCTATAGATTAGATGAGATGATTCGCAGTTCAATTTGCCCCGGTCACAAACACATCTGAACCTAATCTGCGCCGGGATGGAGGGCATTTGTTTAATACGCCATGGCAATTTATCCCTGTCGCGGTAGATAAACGAAATGATTAATTATCGACGATTCGGGTCGGCCGTGACCGCTCCAATAATCCAGCGAGGACTAAGGGATTCGACACTTCGTTTTTAGGGTACCCGAAGAGGATTAAAGGGGATCCTCTGACAATCACTGGATGGTAACGGAATTTTAGTTTGCAGTAAAAAGTGACAACTGATCGCCAATGGTCACCTTTAGCCTCCCTTGTCATCTGTCTGTTAAAATGCTTATATTACAACCTACACAGTCTGCTTATCTTTGCTAATCTAATGAAAGAGGACCTTACCTTTATAAGTCTTTTCAAAAGGGCTTATTTCTTAATGAAGACCATGCAGAAATGAAAAAGATTCTTTACAAGAGGTCTTTAAGTCTGTGTAGGTAACTAATAAACAGTTTATCCATACTAATATATAAATGGGAAAGTGTGTGTGTGTTTGTTTGTCCGTCTTTCACGGCAAAACGGAGCGACGAATTGACGCGATTTTTTAAGTGCAGATAGTTGAAGGGATGGAAAGTGGGATGGAAGGCTACTTTTTGTCTCTTTCTAACGCGAGCGAAGCCGCGAGCAAAAGCTAGTTGTTTTATATTTCTGTTAAAAATCATCATAATAGTTAAATGTAAACAATCAAAATATCAAACTGATTCATGATGTTTTGATTGTTTACATTTAACAATTTTAATTAACTGTTAAAAGTACGGCCAAGGAATGTCCGTCCAGTTACATTCATTTAATTCAGTCAGTCATTTAATTTTTGACAACAGTTTTCCAACCCGTAGACTAAAAACCGTATTTATGCAATTAATGTTATGATCACATTTTAGGTTTAGGGTCTAGGTAGGTACATATGTCTTGAAGGTAATAGGAGTCGTTTGCACAAATTGTTATACAAAAGAATAGATCAAGTAGAAGATCTGTATGTAAAAGTTTCATGTGACCCTTAACCTATTCTGATATTACGTTATACCCCAACGGTAAACAATGCTAAGTAAATCTCATCAGTCAGAACGCTCAGACAAATAAGCGAACGAGCGAATGACTGAACGAGTGAATGAGTGAATGGAACGAATTGTTATAGTTCTGAAACTGTTGCGGCCGCTCAGGAACTAATCATTGGCTCTTCCGGTTCGTTTGATGTAGAAATAATGGGGATAAGACGTCGTTCATTCTTTTGTGATTGTAGTTTACTAAAACATACAAATAAATAAAAAATAAAATACCTACCCTCATACAATGTACCATAAGTAGATCAGTCACTAAAATTTTATGATTTTGGTAGTAACGTTACTCATTTCTGCGTTTCTGTTGTCATTATGTGTATTTCGCACTACGAATATATTAAAAACTATGCGTTTAGTATATAGGTAGTAAAGTATTTATCTATGATAGATCTACTTGTAACTTTAGTACAAATTTCACTCGAAAACATAAACATTTCGGTAGGTAAGCCTAATTTTATATAGAATTTTAAACAGCGGCGGCGCGTCAAGCAGGGCGTTTTGGAAACACATCCTTTCTAATCAAATTTTTCATCAAAAGAAATTTACACCTAGAGGCTCTGGTCTCAACATTACCCTAGTGATTATTGTTTATCCTATTTATCAATGGCGGCGGAGGCGGAGCTAAATTATCGATCAACGACATTTAATTCATAGGACCAACAATTGCGCTTAATTGAGTGAAACCTTATTCATGAGCGTAACAAAACACCAATCGAAATTAACCATCAGAGCCCCTTCGTAACCAAATAAACAGTCATTCAAATATTGTAACGCAAAACAGCCGGTCTAACCGAAGTGACAATCTTTGACGCTTTGTGGCGATCGAACTCAGCTTGGCTTTTGCGCCACTACAAGAGGACAGTTGGGCGTCATTTTTATGACGTTTTCGGTATGATGATGATGATTTCCTGTTATCCCTCAGAAGGGATTTTCATTCTTCTCGGTCCAACGCGGCGTCTTCCAGCTCCGCCCAGCAGAGGGCAACTGATGCCGCCTCTTTTTTCACTGTGCTTCTCCAGGTGATACGTGGAACGCATTTTCGGAATAATGAACCTAATGTTGTCAGAATGACGCCCAGTTGTCCGATCTCTGGTGCAGAGCATTTTTTGATTCTTTCGTTTGTGCGCTGATGAATACACTTGACTTCCATACCTTTATCGGTGCACGAAAGAACGAATGTTCACTCAGAACTGTTCAGAACACTAAGTAAAAACGCAGTTTTACGAATCATGATCGTGATATTGGGTAGGCCCTAAGTCTATAGGTAACTACCCTTTACACGTTGTTATCCTTCGCATGAATTCAAAATGGTCTTTGTCGCGTTCTACATAATGTGTATGTTCAATATAGGCGTTGATAAGATAGATATACGAGGTTTGAGAAATTATTGCTCATAGATAAATGTCACTTTCAGTCGACATAGGCCATCAATGAGAACTATGAATATTCACGGTCGCTTTAAATGCAAGGACGTGTTTCTACGAAACAGATTCTGAATATCACGAAATTTCTCTTTGATAAACATGGCGCTCTTTCAAGTAAGTCGATATCGATCGATCAATATGTCTTTTCTAGCTTATGTATGGACACATCCTGAGTCATGTCATAAACACATGTGTGGTGGCCAAAAATCATGGGTTCAAACGTCGAAGCTTGAAGGGCTGTATTGTGCAGAAATTAAATTAGGAATTTAATGGCAAATGCAAAAAACTATTAATATTGTACTTACTAGGTACAATATTCATAATGTAAATCATGTTGCAATTGTGTAAGAAACTCCAAATGAACCACTTTTACGCTACTGCATCTAAAACTCATTACTATACTGTAATTCAACAGCCATCTATGTCGTATTTTGACCATGACTCTTAACAATCAAGGCCCCAGATAGGACCTAGGTACGCCAATTATAGCGGTAACCTCACTTAGCCGGAATAGGACTGGTCGGCCAGTCAAACGTAGTTACGCAAGCGAATGACAAAGAGTGATCATTGGACCGCGGGCAATGGATGGATGCCATATGATCGGTAGGGTTGTTAATTGCTGTAACGCGTCAATGTTTTTGATTTTATTGAATATTTTAAATTATTGATTATGTAAATATGTAAAGAAGAGGTGACTGAGGTGGCTTCTTCTCTCTTCACTCGTTTACCTCGTCAAATCCTACTGGGAGAGGTTTCAGACGCAAAGAGACCGGTTAGTTACGTCCATACCTACAGCGAAGTAGTAATTTTTCGTCTTAGAATGAAATATTATTAATAAACATGTTCAATATTATTCCGTTACTCTGTACATTTAGTTCCGGAAATTGGACGGAAATCGGAGTTGAAGCCGAATTAAAGCCAGTCAGGATGAGACGGGGGCGGTGTTTTCGGACCTCTCGTTTTCCTGTTTGCCCAGCGAATATCATATAAATAGAAATATGTATAAGTCAAAATCATATAAATAGAAACATAAATAAGATTAACGCACATATTTATCGAGTCGGTTAAAATGATGTGGCGATTTTAGCCAATAAGAAGAGACGTGGAGGAGTATTTGTTACATAAGTATATTGAGTAAGGAAAGGCACTATTTAAGCGATTTATTGCAAATTTTACAGAAGAGCGTTTTAAAACTTTTCAAATCCGCGTATAGATAACTTGCTGGTCAATCAGTGCTAACCTATTACTTGCGTATTTTATACTGGCAATAAATTATATGAAAGGTAGCTCTGAAAGTAGGATAAATTCAGAAAAGTTAGGGACATTTAAGCCTTTAAATGTGATGTATACGCTGTTATAATTATTCTATTTCCTATGTTACACCGTGTATTTTGTGTGTATTTTGTCCGATTTTTAACTGCATAGTAGCCACAGGGTTCAGCAATAACAATAAACAACCTGTGCGCTAACAGCATTCCCAAAACAGCGCTATTTTCTAAAACAATAGGACGGCAATTTGGAACATGAATGAAGTTTTCCGACACCCATAACATGAGCGAAGTTTGCATAGGAATGACCCAAGTTTTCATAATAGGTACGTTTTATTGCAAAAACAACTGCTGCTTATTTTTCTTCATCGTTCGCCTGCCCTTATCCCATTCATTTGGGGCCGGCGCAGCATGTCTTCCGCTTCC
The DNA here is from genome assembly GCF_023078275.1 of Leguminivora glycinivorella. Lineage (NCBI taxonomy): Eukaryota > Metazoa > Arthropoda > Insecta > Lepidoptera > Tortricidae > Leguminivora > Leguminivora glycinivorella. The sequence goes on from NC_062981.1 coordinate 9,909,273, forward strand.
ATACCTCCCTATCATACGTCATCTCATCATTCACTTGCTTTCGCTTCATATCATCTCTCACACAATCCATCCACCTTTTCCTCGGTTTTCCTCTCCCGTTACTTCCTTCCACACTCGTTCGTAATGCCTTCCTCGTCACATGACTTTCATCCCTTCGCATAACATGCCCATACCATGCTGCTTGTTTTTATGTAGTACATATCTCTTAATTAATAAAAGAGTTTTTAGGGTTCCGTAGCCAAAATGGCAAAAACGGAACCCTTATAGTTTCGTCATGTCCGTCTGTCCGTCTGTCCGTCTGTCCGTCTGTCCGTCTGTCACAGCCGATTTACTCGGAAACTATAAGTACTACAGTGATGAAATTTGATGGGAATATGTGTTGTATGAACCGCTACAAAATTATGACACTAAATAGTAAAAAAAAGAATTGGGGGTGGGGCCCCCCATACATGTAACTGAGGGATGAAAATTTTTTTTTCGATGTACATACCCGTGTGGGGTATCAATGGAAAGGTAAAATGATATAAAGTTTTCTAAAAAACATTTTTCTTAAAGTGAACGGTTTTTGAGATATCAGCTCTCAAAGTCGTAAAAAGTATGTCCCCCCCCCTCTATTTTTATAACTACGGGGTATAAAATTCTAAAAAAAATAGAGGTGATGCATGCTAATTAACTCTTTCAACGATTTTTGGTTTGATCAAAGTATCTCTTATAGTTTTTGAGATAGGTTGATTTAACTGTAATTTTGGCAGGTGTATAAATTGACATTGTTGGCGCAGGTTCTTCGGAAAATGATGAAGACGACAACTTGGATTTTAATAACTATTTAATAATTTGTAAAAAATACATTGCTATGGACGCGCGAGCTATCGTGGTGTCGGCCTCGAGTACGATCGGTGAGTGATGGCGGGGCGGGCTGTCGCCGGCCGCGGGCCCGCGGGTGTCGTGTCGATGTGTGCGCGGCGGCGCTCACGCACACATGGAAGGTGCGTTAACAGGCTGCCCCCCTTGGGTCAGGAGCTGCCTGATCCAACGTCGATGGAAGTGGGCAGAGGTGATTGTAGGCCCTGCGCAGGGTCCCCGTAGTGGTGAGGACGTCAGCGACGCGGTTGACGCCGTCGCTGCCCGGGTGGATGGCTGTGACTCGTCCGAGCAGCCATCGGTTTGGTGGGAGGCGGTCATCCTTGACGACGACCATCTCGCCCAGCTGTGGATGCGCACCCTGAGTGCGCCACTTGCTGCGGGACTGGAGCTCTGAAATGTATTCCTTTGAATATCTTTTCCAAAAATGAGCCTTGAGCTGTTGCACTCTCATGTATCTGGAGAGCGTTGTAAGCGGTCGTGTTTCTTCCACCTGGGGTGCAGGTGGCATTGTGATCGTTCGTCCAATTAGAAAATGTGCTGGACATAGAGGAATGAGATCGGAAGGATCTGAAGAAAGAGGAGTGAGAGGTCGAGAGTTAAGTATGCCCTCAATTTGAATCAAGGTTGAATTCATATGTTCGTAATCTAAATTAGTCATAGATAGAACGCGTTTTAAATGATGTTTCAAGGACTTGACTGACCCTTCCACGAGCCCGTTAAAATTTGGACTATAAGCTGGGGCGAATCTGAATTTGATTTCGTTTTGTGCAGAGTAGGTAGTTATGTCTTTACTATTTTCTTTTAAAAATTTAGCTAGTTCATTACATGATCCTACGTACTGAGTACCATTATCGGAAAATAATATTGCCGGCTTACCTCTGCGGGCAATAAATCGATTTAAAGCGGCAATGAAACCTTGAGACGTCAGATCGGTGACGAGCTCGAGGTGTACTGCTCTCACTGCCAGGCATACGAACACAACTATGTATGCCTTTATTAGTATAGCGCCACGGCCTTTTCTGTTCGATATCAGGATAGGACCGGCATAATCTGTGGCTGTGTGTGTGAAAGGGTGATCAGCGTGCAACCTCTGCGCAGGAAGAGGGCTCATGATAGGCTGGTATGTACGACCTGAGAAGCGAAGACAAGTTAAGCACTCATGTGTTGTCTTCCGGCAAAGGTTGCGACCGCTTATTATCCAGAACTTATGACGTAACGTAGATAATAGCAATTGGGGTCCTGCATGTAAGTATACAATGTGATAGTATCGAACTAATGTTTTAGTTATATAGTGAGATGCATGTAGCAAGATAGGATGTTTTGTATCATAATCATAGTTAGAGTTGGATAGACGACCTCCAACTCTGATAAGATTATCCTGGTCAATAAATGGATTTAATTTGATTAATTTATCTTTTGGTGTGAGTGTGCCCTTAATGAGCAATGAAATTTGTTTATTGAACATTTCTGATTGTACCTTTTTACATAAGAAAATCAACGCTAATCTTAATTCTGAGATGCTTAATGGACCAACGTGTTTGTTTGCATTTTGACAATTATATATGAATCTGTACATGTAAGCTATGATGCGTAGCATTTTGCCAAAGTTTGAAAACTTTTCAGTGAAATCGCTTTCACGTACATCTACAGCTGCTGCTGAAACATGACAATGAGATTTAATTTCAGGCAAATCAGAAATGTCCACACTTAGTGGCTGCAAGGGCCATTGAATGTCCCTTTGGTGTAGGAAATGAGGGCCTTGCCACCATAAAGTTGAATCTTTGAGTTGTGAAGCATTTAGACCTCTAGACCCTATGTCAGCAGGGTTCATATCTGTGGGAACATAGTGCCATGCTGATGGGTCAAAAGTGTTGGTGATTTCATTAACTCTATTGTGTACAAACTGTTTGAGTTGCTTTTTGCACGTTTTTAACCAACCAAGCACAATGGTTGAGTCACAGTGAAAATATAGTGAATCTACTTTTAGGCGTAAAGAATTGACAACCTTTTTCATTAATTGTGTAGCTAATAGACTGCCACACAATTCCAATTTTGGAATACTTAGCCGCTGCCTCAGTGGGGCCAGTTTGCCTTTTGCAACGAGTAGATGTACACTTACATCACCGCTATTTGACACAGTGCGTAAATATACGCAGGCAGCGTAAGCTTTCATAGATGCGTCACTGAACGCATGCAATTGAACATTCACGTAATCGTCGCACAATGCTCTACGAGGAATTTCAATTTGAGATATATCTGGCAAATATTTGACAAACTGGTCCCATTGTGACTCAATTTCGGCTGGTAATTGAGAGTCCCATGGAATATTCTGAGACCAGAGAGATTGGAGAATGAGTTTTGCCTGTAACATGCAAGGGTTTATTAAGCCCAGAGGGTCAAACACTTGCGCTATAGTGGACAAAATTGTGCGTTTTGTTTTAGCTTGTTGTGTAATGTTTGGCAATGAAAACAGTAATGTGTCTCGTTTGCAAGCCCAGAGTAGGCCTAAAGTTTTGGCATAATCATCATCATTAAGATTTAGCAACTCATCATCATTGTTGTTTTCATTTGTGATCTGTGTCAGAATGGATGGTTTGTTAGACCGCCATTTACGTAAATGAAAATGAGCAGGTTCTAGCTCATGAATGACATTTTGACATGTATGTATTAATGTTTGTTCATCATCATGACCAGTGATGTAGTCATCAACGTAAAAGTCATGCAAAATAGTTTCGCGTGCAAGTTCGTCCTTGCACTCTATACCTATCTGTTTGAGTGTTCTTGTCGCAAGCCAGGGAGCCGAGGCCGTGCCGTATGTAACTGTATTTAGTTTGTACTGTTTAATTTGTTGTGTCGGATCAGGCCGCCATAGAATTTGCTGCAAACTTCGTTGATCTTCTCTTACATAAATTTGCCTATACATTTTGGCTACATCGGAAGTTGCAACAAATCTATGTTGCCTGAATCTAATAAGGATACTTAACAAATCGTCTTGAACAACCGGGCCTATGTGCTGAATGTCATTGTATGACTTTCCTGAGCTCGTGACAGCTGATCCGTCAAAGACAGATCTCAATTTCGTAGTGAGACTTTCTCTCAAAATTGCATGATGTGGGAGAAAGTATGAAAAATCATCATTTTCGGGGTCGTATTCTCTGACATATGACCTAATTGTATGTATTCATTGATAAATTTAGTATATTGATCTTTGAATTCCGGTTCCCGTTTAAACTTGCGCTCTAATGAATGGAATCTGGTCAAAGCCTGTTCTTTAGAGTTACCTAATACCTCGGGGGATTCTTTAAGTGGTACTGTGACTATGAACTTGCCGTCCGAGTGTCGTGTGGTGGTGCTGGTAAAGATTCGTTCACATTCGCTATCAGATTTAGCTTTAGTGGAAACCTTTTCAATGGTAGAGAAACCGTCGTTATCAAAAAAATAGTTTAGTTTGTGATCTAACTCAGCGTTAGAGAAATGACAGTGGACTGTATTTTGTTTAGTTTTGTTATTGTTTGGTAATTTAACTACTAGCCAACCTAGTCGTGATTCAACTAATAATGGTCGATTTTTGCCGAGGGATATCTTGTTCATGATAAGTACATCCCAAAATAAGTCGGCGCTCAGCAGCATCTGCACCTCTGACGGATCAGCAAATGAGGGGTCCGCGAGGTGGATGTGAGAGGGAATTTCGAATGAATTGCGATTGATATGGTCAGTGTGTATGACATCGGTGATCCGAGATAGTACAAAGCAGTCAACATCGGTTGTATAACTGCGATCGTATAGTGATGATATAGTGACGTCACATCTTTGTGTAGACGTTGATGATTTGTCCTCTAGTAATTTTACTGAGGTGAATGCGGGATAACTGGGTAACCCTAATTGGTTTCGTAATGATTCTGTGATGAATGAAATAGTGGATCCGTTATCCAATAGAACACGGACCTTGTGTGTTTGACCAGTGTGGTCTTGAATATTGATTATAGCAGTGGAAAGAAGTGTTTGGCTACGGCTCCGGCTGCGGTGTATAGAGTTTAGTGTGATATTGTCTTGTACAGGTTTAGATAGGTCCTGCACATGTGCGTTAGAAGTGCTAGCCAGAGGCTCTGTAGATTGAGTATCAATGTGTAACATAGTGTTGTGACGTTTGGTACATAAACGACATGAACTAAGTCGACAGCGTTGTTCGTCATGCCCTGCACGAAGACAATTAGTACACAGATTCAACTGTTTAATTTTATCAATGCGAGATTCTATAGGTAACGCTTTGAACTTTGGACATTGGTATATTGTGTGATAGTTGGTGCATACAGGACATTTATGTTGTTTTTGTTTGTGTGAATCATTTGCAATAAATGTTCTTGGGCGGTTGTGCGTGACGTCACTGTGCCTGCGAGGAACCTTAGATTGCGTTTGAGCCTCCTCCATGGTTTCAAGCAGGTCAGCACGACCCTTTAAGAAAGTTATAAAGTCACTATACGTGGGAATACCTACAATTTTGTTACGTTCGGTTTCCCAATCGCGCATTGAGACTGAGTCAAGCTTACTAGACATCATATGGATGATTAAAATATCCCAGTGTTCAGTAGGTAATTTTAATGTTTTTAAGGCTCTCAAGTTCTTATTTACCCAGTCTATCATACTACGCAAGGCTTTAGAAGACTCTTGAGTCACTGGCTTTATACTGAACAAAGCTTGAATATGGTTATTTACTAAAATACGATTGTTATTGAAACGCTCGCACAACAAATCCCAAGCAACATCATAATTCTCAGTTGAAAACTCTAATGATTTAATAATTAATGACGCGCTGTCTTTTAAAGAATTCCTTAGATAGTGGAACTTATGAATTTTAGGTATGGATGTGTTATCGTGTATTAGTGACTTATAAGTGTCATGGTACTCTAGCCAATCCTGATATCGACCAGAGAAAGTTGGGAGATGGATAGTTGGAAGCTTAATGTTTGGCTTACTTGAGAATACAGCATCACCTGATCCCGTCACGGATCCGCTGTCGTGCACCGCAGAGGCAGGGCCGGCGGGCGCTGCATGCCTGCTGAGCAGGTCCTGCGCAGCAGCCATGACGCCGAAGTACCGGTTCTCGAAGGAAGTCCGCTCTGCGTATTCGTCATCTGGAATTTCCGTCATACTCTCTATATCGTTTTGTATGGAATCGAAATCGTTATACATTTCTGACATTTTTGCATGTCGCATGGTAAGCTCGTGCATTTGTATGCTATTAAGCTCACTGCTAGGCAATAAAGCATTTAAATAATCGTTAAAAACTGTCAGCTTTGCTTTAAAACTGGCTCGAGTTTTCTTTAGTGATTTTAAATTTTCCATTGTGAAGTTTAAATGAAAGAAAATTAATTATTTGATCAAGAAATATCAATGGAAATGATTGAAACTATCTTTAGATGATGTTCGAATGTGTGAACAAAAACGAAATCAATCTCAAACTGCCCTACAGCTGCAAAAAAAAAAAGTTAAACACGCGAGAAAAATGAAATTAAAACTTTGCAATAAGTGAAAACTATTGGAACTATACTTAAATTTAATGCGAAGCGTGATTAAGCAGGCAGAAGAACAGTCAAGCAAACGTGCGAACAAGCCACGCCCGAGTGCAGGTAAGTAGGTACTTGACACAGCGAGCGGTCACGTACACAGGCGGCCGGTAGCGGACTTTGACCCCGCCGGTTCTGGAATGTTCGAATAAAAATTAGCAAAATTTACAATTTTAATTCTGTATTGGCTCAAATGAGGGACAATACAGCACTCTAGACCTCTGAAAAGAAAAGGTTGAAGCTAATTTTGTGATAGTTTAGAAAGAAAAGATCGATTTGGTAACTTTCGATTGTAAAAGAAAGAAAATATTGACTAAAATGCAGGAGTTGACGGAAATACGGGAAATAAATATAGCACTGAAAATGGGAGTTTTAGAAATTGAAACCTTTAGATAGTGGTTTCTATGGAAAAGAGCACAACACTTTGTAAGAGAGGAACATTTACGTTAAATTGAATAGAAAATATTGGAACGAACTTACACAAATGCCACTGTTACCCTTTTCCTGGTATATTTCGATGAAATCTTGTATATAGTGTAGACTCAGGTGTAGACGTGTCGAAATCCAAGAATATGTCGACTCCTTTGTTCAACTTCGACCGCGCCCATGGATTCCTTTGTTCTCCTTTTGTTCAGATCGTGGATTCCATCCGGCTCGAACTTGTTGGCGCAGGTTCTTCGGAAAATGATGAAGACGACAACTTGGATTTTAATAACTATTTAATAATTTGTAAAAAATACATTGCTATGGACGCGCGAGCTATCGTGGTGTCGGCCTCGAGTACGATCGGTGAGTGATGGCGGGGCGGGCTGTCGCCGGCCGCGGGCCCGCGGGTGTCGTGTCGATGTGTGCGCGGCGGCGCTCACGCACACATGGAAGGTGCGTTAACAGACATAATAAGTTTATTATATTTGCTGCTACGGAACCCTTTGTGCGCGAGCCCGACTCGCACTTGGCCGGTTTTTTGAATTTAGAACCTTTGTTCAAAATGGATTTTGGAATAATTATGTTCAAAAAATTGTGGGTAGAGGTAGTTTGCAATGCATATAAATATAAAGTAAGATACGCAGACGTTAGCCAGAGGCAGTGTGAAGCTCGTGGCAATGATTCAAAGATGCACGGCCAACCTCCCTTTAGTCTACGATTCTTACCGAACGAAACACAAATTCGTTATGAGTGTTATCACAGCGCAAGTGACGTCATAATTATTACTTTACCTATGTCATAGGGACTTCCACCAAAAATAGCACGGCCGCTGCGCCCGCCTCAAATGGCAAACATGCAACCATAGATTCTGGTTGCATGTTTTAGATTAAGTTCAGTGGATTAAGTTTTGTTAAGTTTTTTTTAATGTTTTGATACAGATGTACTCATTTTATGAATGAAGCTTACCTTGCATTGGCATAATGCCAACAATGCGTGCTTGTGTACCTATGTTAGCTATGTCAAATAGCAAACCATAAAACCACACTACAATATTCGTACACTGTGGCTAACTACGTGCCCTTAAAACGGGGTCGGTTTGAGTAATTTGAGTGTAATTTAACGAGAGAAAACACGAAACTCCAGTGAAGAGTCAACAGGCTGTTAACTTAGACTGACTAAGCTGCCGAGGGTTTGACCAGTAATTTGCTTTGCCGAAGTTTGTTTAGGTGTTTAGTTCGCTCGTGGATGCCAGATTTAGGCTGACTGGTCTATTATTAGACTGGTTGTCGATTAGGTATATTGTAAATTGATTTAAGGTGAACGTGTTATACAATGGAAACACGTGGAAATGAATATCATTGTCCTATTCATCTATGTCAGATGTTTTAAGCAACATCCAAAAGACACGGTCGTAGGTGCATAGCTCAATGCGGCAGAGGATCGCGTCCACAGACACGTCTTTTTATATTTGTACTAGCTTTTGCCCGCGGCTTCGCTCGCGTTAGAGACAAAAATTAGCCTATTTCACTCTCCATCCCTTCGACTATCTCCACTTAAAAAATCACGTCAATTCGTAGCTTCGTTCAGCCGTGAAAGACGGACAAACAAACAGACACACACATTCCCATTTATAATATTAGTATGGATTAATGAGTATGTAGCGGCGACATAATGTCTTGCCAATCGTGTGCTTACTGGCGTAAGCTCCTCTTTAAAATATTATATAATACCACCAAAATACTTCTCACATGTATTCGTATCATTGTTTTAAACATAATTGCTAACACTACATTCACATTCATCCGACAATTCTTCAGACTGTGATCGATTCCCAACTGTGCAGTCATGTGTGAACGTTCCATCCATTTCAGACCCTATGCCGGTCCACATACGGTTAAAACGACCTAAGCTATTCGTTATGCATCAGTCAATTCGATCTTGCACGTGGGGTCTGCCTGCCTAGCCAAAGTGACAATTGTTGCCGCTAGCAGTCTATCGCGCCACACTTTGGACACTGGCGATCAAATACATGAATGAAGCGCTTTTCTACGCAGACAGAATAGTTAAGCTCGTGTAGGCAAACGCGTTCCATGCTTGTATGAGTGAGATAAGACATGTCGACTGTTCGCGTTCTTGACAGGTTGTAAGGTAACCAAGAGCGGGTAGGCGGCACTTTCAGCGGGAAGCAGTGACTGACCATACTGTACGATAGGACTTTTTGAAGTGAAACTTCAAATGCGACTTTCAACTGAGCGCGTAACACTCGGTCAATGTTACGTTGCGCAACGTAACATTGGCAGCATATAACACTTAAATTTGCACCCATTCGTATAAACCACCGTGGTCCAGTTGCATTCATGGTACGTTTTTTCCCTTACGTTCCTGTGCCACCATAGATAGAAGAGCGATGGAACTACGGTATAGCGATTGGGACTTTGGCTAGGTGCCCTGTTCACACCCTGGATGGAGACGAAGCGCCGGAGTGCTGACTTGAATAATGATTTAGTTACCACATACGGGACCGGCCAATATTGGCTGTGCAAGATAGTGGGAGTTTAGTAAAATATTGCATTGCCATGGCAGGAGTGTAAATAATAGGGGGACGTAACTTTCAACGTTAAAATTCAAATAATTAAATAAACAAATATTATAGGACATTCTTACACAGATTGACTGAGTCCCACGGTAAGCTCAAGAAAGCTTGTGTTGTGGGTACTCAGACAACGATAAATGTAATATACTTATATACATAGAAAACACCCATGACTCAGGAACAAATATCTGTGCCCATCATACAAATAAATGCCCTTACCGGTAATTGGACTAGGACGTCTCTATCAATATTCTCGTTTGCACTGTGTATAACCTCCTTCATCCTTCGGAAACGTTCGTATTTGTCATGCTAGTTCAGTTAATGTCAGTTACATCTTGTACTGACACTGACTGAAATAGCATGACACGTTCGTACGTTTCCGTAACAATACGAAGGCAAATCTTTTCGCACTACATCTGTATAGTTTGTCCATAGTTGATTTCTGTTCTTTATTGAATATTGTATGTTTTAAATCTCCTCCTTTAGGCAGCGTTCCCACTTATGCGTCGCGTGTCTCGGGGCGCGCAAGGGGCGTCCGCGCCACGCCGCTTAAGTGTAATTCAAAAAACGTCTCCTCAGTACATTTTGTATAGGAAGGACGTAAGGCGCGCCGCCAAGCGGCGCGGCGCGCGCCCCGCCGCCGCCACGCCACCTGGGGCGCGTCTTACGTCTTTCCTATACAAAATGTACTGAGGAGACGTTTTTTGAATTACACTTAAGCGGCGTGGCGCGGACGCCCCTTGCGCGCCCCGAGACACGCGACGCATAAGTGGGAACGCTGCCTTAGATTTATGTGTTTGGTATTTGGTAGGTTTTTTTTATAAGTAGTTCATATGTGTTTGTATTATTTTGTTTAATTCCTTTATTTATCTTTCTTCATAAGTTAAGTTATTTATAATATGATTATAAAAGTAAAATACAAAACCACATACAAAACAATACAATTATTTTGTTTATATTATTAAGTATTGAACCAATACCCGCCCATCATTTTATCTGTTGTGATCACTTATGAAGAAAACTACATGGACATGATACAAGAACTAATTCCAATAAGCTGCAAATTGTCTTAATATCTTTCTATAGTTCTAGAACACGCAGTTCTAAATCTAGTTTTCTCTATCCCACAAGATGTAAAAAAAGATATCTGTTTTAGTTTTTGGCTTATATATCAAAAGTGGAACGTCCAACGGTTTTGCTGAAAATTTGGTTTTGGCCGTGCTAAAAATTTACCTCTATCTCATTTTTTCCCAGGTGAAAGACATCTGCAACGAGCTGGAGGTGCGAGTGCTATGCCACAAGATCCTGCAGAACGTATCCATACTCCTGGACGCGGACCGGGGGTCCCTTTTCCTTGTGCAGGGCGAGAAGGCTGCCTCCCCAAATCCTCAGAACGGCAGGTAAGAATTACTGTCTTCAAATATATACTCTGGTCTGGTCGGTAAACCTTAAGACCTCAAATTGAAAAAAATGTGGACGTGAAGAGTCGATGTTCATTTGCACCTTTTTTTCCAGTGACGTAGTAGATTTGTCACAGTTTACTTCTTTCCCTTGTGACAATTGACGACTCGGCAATTTGCAAAGCACTTCAATAAGGACGTTTTAATATGAAATTTCAATAGGAACCTTTAACATAAGGAACCTTTTCTGATGGAAACGCACATTTGTATTCAATATTACTCATTGAGCAAAAATCAATACAACAGAATCCGGACTATCCCAACGCTTCAGTCGCTCTCATTAAAAATTGACGAATTCACAAAAGCTGGCTACGCGCTACGGCGGCGTAGCATTAGCCAATAATATGACTGTACTACGAGTATACCTCTACTTTTACGTAGGCCAATATTAGGGGTAAAAAAATACACAGAAGGGACGCAAGCTTGTCCTAAAACGCGGAACGGACGCCCGCGCCGCGGCGCCCGAGTGTAATTTAAAAAACGTCTCTTCAGTACATTTCATATACAAAACGTCTTCCCTATACAAAATGTACTGAGGCTTAGACTATCGTAGAAATATGGCCATAGACAACATGCCGCCCTTTTTCTTCACATTGTAGAAAAAGGTAGGCATATAGACCTATGATCAAAGATGTATGATAAATTGATAATGTAATATGGGCCTTAATATTTTATACAGCTCCAATAGGACCGAAAGATAATTTGTTTATTAACCTAATTAATATTCATTTTAGGTTTTACTAATTTAGCAAGCGAACAATTTACTGAAAAGGTTAAACATCGCAATTATCAACACGACGTCCCAACAGATTACTGTCATAGGTAAAAACAATGTAGGAATTCGCGAAATACACGCATTTTACACTGCATTATTCGTTACGTACGTCATTAAAAAAATGTTTACTTTGCGACAATTGCATATTAATCCCCTTATTCATTAACTTACTCTAAAGTTATGAAACCGATAAAGTTCGTTTATGAATAAGGACGTAAATATAAAAAATTCTCGCTATGGGAGCTTGCCACCTTGGAGGTCTAATCTTCCTTTTAACTGCAAAAATAAGTTTATTCTACTTTAAAACTCCGTTCAAAATAGTATCAGAAAGACTCACCTATAATTATTAGCTTAAGTAGAATGCCAAAGAAAGCCGATTGCTAAACCGTAATATCGCAAACAGGAAAAGGGTAAACCGCAAGATATCGTCTCGAGTGACATTATCATAACTGGGGAATCATTATTACGTTTAATCTATACCCAGGTTATAAATCAGACTCCCCCACCACATTTGTCTTTCTCGGCTAATCTGAAAAATGAGCATGATTTAATATCCTTAAATAATAATACAACGGGATCCCGCGGGCTTATTTTAGTACCATATTTCGTTGTGATGGATAGGTAGACTTGTTTTATTTTAATGTTATGAAGAATCAACAGCTACAGCTAAATATACAATAATCCATACTAATATTATAAAATGGGAAAGTGTGTGTGTCTGTTTGTTTGTCCGTCTTTCACGGCAACACGGAGCTACGAATTGATGTGATCTTTTTAAGTGGAAATAGTTGAAGGGATGGAGAGTGACATAGGCTGCTTTTTGTCTCTTTCTAACTTTAATAATTAAATTCTAAGATATTAAAATTAATTGAAATTATTTTATCCTGAAATTATTAATATGGGAATGAATTGGAGAATCAGGCTTCTCTACAAACATCATTAGGATGCCGTTGGAGCTGTTCCGCAGTATGTTTACTAGTGAAGCAGTTCTTTTGCGCAATATGGCATGAGGCCCGTCTATGCGTGCCTCCGCAAACATTTTAGAAGCGCTACAGAAGCGTGACAATGAAAATAGTAGACAGGTAACCAATTACAGAAACTCACAGGTAGTTACTGTTACACTGTTAATGTTAGGTACTTACTCTAAATTTTACTTATTTCACTAACTATTAAAGCCACATGAGCGTTTTGAGAGCGCTCAAAACGCTCATGTGTAGCGGAGGCTTAATCCATTCATCGATACATTATTTTAACACTCTGTTACATGTTAGCATTTGTTAGCGTAAAAAAATGTGTTAAACTAAATCCCATTACTATAGTCTGTATCTTTAGGTATTTAAATAAAGTAAACAAAATCTACCCTTAAATGTCTCCATAAGCCAGTTGACGATAAGTGAAGAACTGAAGACATTACACGACCAAAATACCTCCAGGACCACCAAGTTGAATTCCTAAAATGTTGGATTTGCAAAAAGTTGAATTTGCAGGATGTTGAATGTTAAAATGTTGAATTTGCATTATGTTGAGTTCTTTTTATGTCCAAATTGCATAAAGTTGAATTTGCAGCTTGTTGAATCCTAAAATGTTGAACTTGCAGAAAGTTGACTTTGCGGTATGGTGAACCCTAAAATGTTGAATTTCCATAAGATTAAATTTGCAGTAGGTACCTACAGGGTGTAGCAAAAGTCCCGAGTGATACTTTAACAGCTGATAGGGTTACTAATGACTCTAAGTGTGATACAAGTGAAAAAATTTCGTAGTTCGAAAAAAATGAGTTTCGATTTTTTCCGCTTAAATAGCAATCAGGGTATTGGTCTTGTCGGCTGTTGAAGTAAGGTGCATTGGGGTAATTTCGAACGTCGTCTAATTTTGAAAGTCACATAAAAATCACCATTATTTCCATCATATCAAGATTCCCCTTTCGAAATTACCCGAGCATTTTTGTATGTCGAAATTATCTCAAAGCACCCTATTGACTTTTGTTACATGCTATATAGTTTCAGGGCATATTTAAGTTCCAAGACTCCACTGATGAGCCTTTTCGAAGCATAATGCCTTAAAATTTTGTTCCCCGTTACAGCAATGGGTTAAATACAGTCTGAAGACTGAAATTCATGACCATCAAAGGTACATTTTTTTCTCCTTTTAGGACCAAAAAGCTCGCGATTCTGGGTAGAAATCATATTAAAAAATACCCATGTTAAAAAAAGATTCCAGGAATATAAACTTGAGTTCTTAAAATGTTGAAATCCCAAAATGTTGAAAGTATACATTTTGAGAATTCAACTTTTTGATATTTCAACGTTATGAGAATTCAACATTTTGCGAAACTGAAAAAAATCAACATTCTGGGAAAGTCAACGTTTCGGGATTTCAACATTTTAGGAATTCAACCTGGTGGTCCGGGAGGCCAAAATAAGAATATTCAGACATGTTGCTCAATGACAGATCCGCTTGGTTTTGTATTTGGTTGGTCAACCGTCTCGTAAATTAGTTAAATTACCTAAAAGCACAGAGTATAGCGATCATATTACGTCGTTGATGAACAGTTAACGGGCAATTTAGCCTTATTTATAAGGTCTACTTTCGACCAGCTAAAGCCGTCGCGGTATTACGTAGGACATTATTTGATTTTACCGCAAAATAACGCCCTTCTAACGTCACAGTTTGACAATTATCGTCATGTTTGCATTGCGAGTTTGTTTGCCGGCTGCTAACAAGCTTTCGCGCTTATCCGATTGCCATTACTGCCATTAGGTCTAATTAACTTTTACGTTAATTGTATTTTATGCCGATCGATGTTAATGACGATGAGCTTACGATAATTATGTTGTTGTAAACAAAGGGTTGTTAAAACTTGTGAACCTACGTTTATTATTAGACAGTTTTTAGTGTTATTCAGTTATTTTGAATGTTAAGACAACTTGTTTAGAGAAAACTGATAGTCTGAAAGAAAAAAATTCTGCCTTCAATGTCCCTTCAAATTATATCATATTAATATTATAATTTAATTTATATATTTATATTTAATTTTATATATTAATATTAGTAATTTTGATCGGTGTCTCGAAATACGATTCCTTCACTAACTCTTAAACGAAAAACCGGATAGTTCCTCGAATCCAAACTCTTGTTATTTAGCCTACCAGATCGACGGACGATCATCATTGCTTTGCTTTCATATTGGCTTGACAGTTATTCGCAATAGGTGCACTAAGAGGCATCCCTAATAACTGAGAGACCCACACCACACCTCGGACACTGGCGATTAAATATATGAAAGAGGCGCGTTCCTAGCACACAGTCTAAGCTCGTGTAGGTGAACGCGTACTATGCTTGTATGAGTGACATATGACAGGTCGACTGTTCGCGTTTTTGACAGACGGTAACTGTGAGGTAACCGAGAGGGGGTGAGCGGCACTTTCAGCGGGGAGCGGGAGTGGCCATACTGTATAATACTCTTTATTATACTGTGCCCACACTGCCCACACTGAGAGAAAATACAACCAGTTTTCATGTTCGTTCAACAAGTTTTTTGGTTAAAATAGCGCCTACGTGCTCTTTGGTTCAAACAACAAGCTACTTGTCATTTTAATCGGCAATATATTTGAATCAACAAGTTGATTTTATAAAAACAACCTGACACATATTGTTTTAAATATACGTTTGGCTGATTCAAACGGATAAACCGCAACAAGTCGAACTTGTTAAATTCACAATGCAAATTTCTCTCAGTGCATACCGTCCGACGAACTTTGGTAATCTGTGGGACCCTTATGTCATTTCCATCTCAGTGTATCTATATTGGTATTAACTTTATTAGTTAGCGGCAAAGACATATGTAACTCCATATAGACGGATAAAGTCTAAGAAAAAAACGTACCTCAATACCATAATGAAAAAAAAGTACGGTCAAAAGTTTTAAGCCTGTGTCGAGAGATGGCAGTCTATGCACTGTGATTACACATTTTACTTTGACAGGCCAAGACGGAACCAGTTTGCCAGGGCCACAATTTAACGCTCAAGGCTAGATGGCACTAATTATAATATTTGACATTTTAACACATATCAAGCTAAGAATATGGGCCAAATTGTCTAAACTGAGGTTCAAAAGTTTTAAGCCTGTATCGAGAGATGGCAGTCTATGCACTGATTACACATTTTACTTTGACAGTAACTCTCTATAATACTCAATCCTCTTTGGTTAGCGGTAAATAGTACTAGATGTTACTATATAATATATAATAACTCAACTATCCCAGACAGGAATATAGAAAATATGATTCCGTAAAATAGTTTCGTTTCCCAAGTCCCCCATTGTCGGTTGGCGTTTACAAGGTTTCTGAGCGAGTACTGTCTAAATCTGTATATTATGCACGTGCATCCATAAACTCAGATCATGAATATGTGCAATATGTTAAAAAAAAATTGTTTATTTCTAAGAATACATGCATTTATGAACTTAACTGCTAATCTTAAATTAAAAAGGTTTTTTGAGTTAAGGAGTCCGCCTACATTGTATATTACTGACTCTGTGTGTCTCTTTTATTTATTGTGTACAATTTATACAATTTACATACATATATACATTATTATTCTGGTTCTAGCTTCTTTATTAGTGAAAGCGGTTGCTTATTTCAGATTATTCTTGCCGCTGGTTTAAGTACAAGTATTTTGAAAAACAGTATTGATACCTACTCGATATCGATTTAAAATTTACAGTTTGTTGTAATTATAAGTAGACTAGCTTTTGCCCGCGGCTTCGCTCGCGTTAAATTCAAAAATTGCGAAATTCTCCATATACTTCCAACCCCCATTTTATGAAAGTGGCGAGTTAGAAAGAGACAAAAAGTAGCCTATGTCACCCTCCATCTCTTTAGCTATCTCTACTTAGAAAATCACATCAATTCATCGCTCCGTTTTGCCGTGAAAGACGGACAAACAAACAGACACACACACTTTCCCATTTATAATATTAGTATGGATATTTAAAACAAAAATACATAGGATAGTATGTGACTCGTTAAATAGACGAACATAAAACAAATGCATTTGTATGCAAACGATTGTAGGTAAAACGTACAATATTCACGCTATTTTATCTTCGTTGAGTAATGTTATTACTAATAACATTACTTACGTATATACCATACCTTTATTGCATTAAATGTGCTTATTATTTTATGTTAGGTAATACGTCGAATTACTCTTAGTACATACCAAAGACATATGTAACTCCGTATAGACGGATAAAGTCTAAGAGAAAAACGTACCTCAAATCCATAAAGAAAAAGATACGGTGACCTAGATGGCGTTACACCTTTGGGGGAACACTCGGCTAAATGGCGCTAATATTAATATTTGAAATTTTAACACATATCAAGTTAACAATATGGGCCAAATTGTCAAAACTGAGGTTCAAAAGTTTTAAGCCTTTGTCGAGAGATGGCAGTCTATGCACTGTGATTAGTTGATTACACATTTTACTTTGACAGTAACTCTCTATAATACTCGATCCTTTTTGGTACATACATAATTATATCAACACGGTATCTTCAAAAACTGATAGCAAAGTTCGATCTAGAAAACGTCGATATAAAGCTTTATTCTGCCGTTTTTTGTCGATTTTGTGAAATACTTGGGGAGACCCTAATAAAATCAAACAGAGTTACAAAAGTTGAAATTATTTCATCTAATTATCATGAAACAGACGTATAAGCCTACAACAATAGTATCGGACTGACTTATTTATACATAATTACATCACAGATATACTTACAAAGGGTATTTCAACACTGCTTCTACATAATAAGTAAGGGTCCTTTGTTTGCTTAGGACTAGGAATATTTGCCATTTATAAGCGAAAACTTTAACTGAAATATTTTGTAGGTTAGAATTTTCGTGCCCGGCATTATTGTGACTAGCTACTCGTATCTATACCACTCTAAGCTATCATGAACTCAGAAAATCAAAGGGACTCAAATAGCGTTTCTTAATAGTTCGTTTAAACCTCTAGCAGGCGACCTAACTCCCTAAACAATATGTGCCAAGTTGCATGTAAAAGTACCTAAAACATTGAGAAACTCACGCCAGTATTCTCAAAAGGGGTAGGCAGAGCACATGAAACTGTCCAAGTTTCAGTGTCACTCTTCAGGGGTTGAAAGAAAACGAAATTGTGATATTGCAGTGACAGAAAACTGCCTTGCCACTTTGTATTGCTTTTAAGTCATATACGGTCCGAGTACGCGACGCGACGTTTTTATTCATGGCAACATTGCCACGCGTCTCGCCATAAAATATACCTTGCAAAGTACGCCTAAAAGCATCAAATGATGCGCATCTCCGTCTCCGAATATTATTACATACCCGGCTTGCCAGATGTCATGTGTACGTGCCTCGTCTGAACACTCAGAGGTATTAAAAATGAAAGGAATGAAAGCTGGTGACATATGCATAGTGAAGGAGGACATATTTGCGTCAACGTTTCTAGACACATGAAGATGCTTTGAATTTGTAAAAAATACGTATATTTGCTGAATTATTTCAGATTTCAATTTTTTTCTTGATTAAGTGTTTAATTATTAACAATCTCTATGATATAAAAATATAACGATCCTAGGTTTCCTAAGTAATACCAGATAGACGAACAGGATTTGACATTATTATGATAACGTTGCACTGACAGATACTTAATGATTTGACATGAAGCATAACTAGTTTCTTCTATTCCGTAATTAAATGAAATTGATAATTCAAAAAACACTATAATAATTATAGGTTAAATTCAAAAACATTCTATTCAAATGCAACAAGAGATGCAACAAAGTCTTGTTAAAACGAATCTTAAACCAATACCAATTTATGTAGTCGTATAATATATTTTTTTTTATTATGATTTCTTATGAATGATGTTTCTTTTTTATTTAAATCAATTCATTAATACAATTTATAATACTAACTCATTCTAAACATACAAAATTACACAATAATACAAAATACAATAGGTTAAATTTAAAACTGGAATCCTTCTAAGGTAAATAGAAACTAGAAATGTAACAACTTACAGTTTTGAACAAAGTTCTAGATTTAGATCTTAACATAAAAGAGAGCGAAATGATAACGTTTTTGAGTGTTCTATCTGTAACCGTCCTTTTCCTTCTGACCTTTCAATTTTGACAAATTAATCCTATACACACAATTCTAAATAAATCGAATAGTTAACTTACACGATTTCGTTATATGGTCTCACATAAATGTAAGATAGAATGATAATGAAATCGTATAAATCTCATAATACAAAAGCGTCTCACTCATAAATTAGATATTAATACACACGAGAGGCAAACAATAAATTTTCATTTATAAAATATAACCTCTTAATGTCCTCAAGAAATGCAAGAGCATGTAAGGATTTCTGTAGCTTAGATATTAATCTGTTCTCGTCTGGGCTCGTCTTGGCAATGAAACAGGCAGGCGAGATAATAGGCGAATATTACTTAGGAACATAGTACTTCTCACTACTGAGTTTACCATATTGTTTTAATGTCTTGCTAACGACTGGTAGGTTTCTTTTTTTGGGTAGTGAAGTGTTTTATTGTCTTTAGTTGTAGATATATATATATATATATTCATACCCAGTCATCGTTTCGAAATTATCATTCTTTTAAATTAGTGCCTAACTAATCTGTGTTTTTACAAGCTTTTCAAAAGCTAAATTTGACCCACTTCCCGGTTTAAGATTGAGCTGAAATTTTTAACACTTATGTGAATCACGTGACAATGCAATATTATGGTATCATGGAGCTGATCTTATAATGGAGCAGAAAGGTGGTCATTAGGCACTCTGTTATGAAACGTCGTATCCCCATCGAGTAAGGGGTTTTTAGAAACGTCTCGGAGAGTAGTAGATGACTGTTGAAAGAAAGGTCGGCGATAAAAGCTTGTGCCAAAGTTGAGATTTTTGCAAAAAAAATGTATCCAAAAACGCTGCTGGTGGCGGTTATTTTACTACAATATTGTATTGTTTCGTAAGCTGGGTACACATTTGGTTACAAAAGTTAAGTAGTGTAGTTTAACAACGTGAATTTAAAATATTACCTAGTTTCCTTGTGCCGCAATGTACAACTATGTAATGTGTTATTTTGTTTTATAAGCTGCTTTTTAAATGAAATACGTTTCGTTAGTTTCGTTGCTATTTGTTATATTTTTTAGAAATGCAAAGTTAAAATATTAGCTATTTTCCAGGCATAGCCACAACGTGGAAAGTTATTACAATATGCTCTTTAAGTTTCATTTCGACTAAGTGTTAAAAGGAAATGTGCTGGTCAAGAAAAATCTTTGTAAAAATCAAGAATTTCACGGTCGCCGAGTGCAAGGCGAAAAGTTATCACCCACAGAAATAGAGCTTCAAGGCTAAGTTTATTAGCAGAGTATAGACACAATCACCACTTCATAGTAGTTGACTTTTCCTAAAAGATACACGAGAAAATAAATTAGTATAAAGAGTGGTCAACTAATATAGCAGTCTCCCTACTACTAGTTGATACGGCAGAAGCCTCTTTAAAGCCAGCACAGGAAGCATGGTCGCGCGATAGACGATAAAATAGCAGACCAGCAGACCGTGGCCTATCGCACTATTTGTCGCCGCGAGATAGGGACTGTCCTTATGTCATTAATACAATTAGACAAAGACGTGTCATCTATCTCGCGGCGACATACTCCCGCGGCCATCATGTGCTAGGCCTACTGAATTATATAACTAGTTACGCGCCATGTTGAGGAATTTCATAAGAACTATTTTCTTCATACTTAAACTGAACTGTCACCGCATACATCAGAATACCAGCGCCCTCTTTACAATAGTCATATATTTCTGGTCAGGCTTTACACTATACACTCAATAATTTATTTTACTCAACAATTGTCTATGTCAGCCATTCTCAAAGTGTGCTCCGCGGACCCCTATGGCTCCGCAAAGCCTCTCTGGGGGCTCCGTGTGAATTTTGGGTACCTGATATGCAACTTCAACTCTCTTCCAGAAAACCAAATATTCACCAATTGTTAAAATACGTAATACCTCACATTAGAATGTAGTGATTAGATTTTACTATCATGATTGCTTATTAAAATAAAGATTGCAATAAAAAAAAAATTAAGAATTCCGTCAGATGTTTTACTTTCTAAAAGGGTTCCATGGGAAAATAAGTTTGAGAACCGCTGGTCTATGTTGTAGAGAGTCTTTGCAGAGATATCTAGAATTGTCAGTACATTATATGAATTTTCTCTTCTTGAATTATTACAGTATAGCTGTCGGTAGCGAAATAAAAAACTCGTTGACTTAGTTAACTTAGTTTTAGAACACAAACACAGACAAAGCTAGTAAAGTCAAAAGGCTGATCTCCATCTGAAAATAGAATACTATACAAAACTATCCCAATGTTAGTGTCCCTTGTATGTGTCTTTTGTATTCCATACACGTAGTACCGTTTGACATGATGAATGTCGCACTCAGACATGACCGGAACAGGGTTATCCTTACACTCGTACGTCTCTAATAATTTTTTACCTCTGCTATTTCACTGCGTCGTTATTTACGAGATAGGACGTAATTTTCTTTCTTAGTTTCTAGCTGGTTTTCTTTCTGATGAACGTGTTTCTTGGGATAGATTTTGGATATAAATGGATACTTAATCCGACTTAGTTTTTTTTTATAAGGTACAGCGGGGCAAATACCGACTGGCGGACAATTGTAACTGATCCATTTTTTCCATTATTACACTATTAAGTTTAGTTCCACATGTATCCACCATCCCAGTCGAGATTTGCCCCGCTGTGCCTGCTTACTGCCTTTTTTAGTCACATGAGGGATCATCCACATATTACGTCACACCAAATTTCAGGTTTTTGGACCCCTCCCCCCCCTATGTCACGCTTTTTTGTATCCCTTTAACAGGGCTTGTCACATTTAGTATGACCCCCCCTCCCCCTTACACTGTGACGTAATATATGGATGACGCCTGATGTCAGTTCTGTAATTTTTTGTTTAATAAATTGACAGGCCAATGTGCACTTTACGTTTCGTCTCTATTCACCGTGGTTATCATATTTTTGAGTACTTCTTTTTATTATTTGGTTCGAAAGAACTCAATATTAAAAGATACACGTATTTTTTTATTTTTCCAAAAAAAAATCACTTTATATTACTACTTCGAGCAGAAAGAGCGTAAGTTACAAACGTCAAGAATCAACTAGATGACGCCACATGTGTTGTTTCATACACCTAAGAAAACGACAAAATCATTACAAAAAAAAGTTTTAACTGTCAGCTTAAACAGTCCGATATGTCTGACTGTCAAGTATCACTGTCAACCAATATTGAATAACTACGAGCCATAGACTAAGCCATGAAATTTTAATATCTTTGCTACGAACGGTGATAAGTGTCACTGTCAAACTCAAGTGTCATCCCAACTGGAAGATTTTTTGGTTATAGTGGCAGCTCTGAATCAGCTATGTGACGTCACTTCCTCTTTAAACTATTTTTTAAGACTTTTTTCTAAAAATACAGAAAAACAAATTTAAAATATATATTTTGTGATCTACAGGCGTATATCGTCACTACTTTGAAAAAAACTTGTATCTTCTTCTGTCAATGAAAAGAAAAATGTAGTAAGTATGTATGGAATGCATATAGACTTATTGCGTTTTAACTTTGAGGAGCAGTGTGAGATTTTTTCAAAGTAGTGACGATATCTCGAAATGGTTATCGATTTAGGGACATTGAAAATTTTGAAACGTTGTCAATTGTGTACAAAACCGACAAAAGTTTAAATTTTAACTTTCATGAATATTTCTTTATATTCCATGTTGCGGTTTCTATTACAAAATGCCACGACCAAGTCATCGCCTGTAAGTTACAGTAAATTTAACTTATTTTAAAATTTCTCTCCAGACTGGACTACTTTGTAAAAAGTTAAATAGCGCTGCTGAAGAAATAAGGCTGCGGTTACACTTACCGCGAAGTTATTGGTAATTAATATTAAACGACTTATAACATAAATTTTAAATTGTTTTTACTTTGATTTTTTTTTTAAGTTTAAAAATGTACAAATTTATAAGTACAACTTTTACTATGATCAACCATGAGAACGAGAAAAAGCGTAATATGCTGCTTCGTACATAAAATGCCTGTCTGTATCCGTTCTGTCTGTCTGTTTTTCTCTATTCACTTTCATTTTTAGTTTCATTTATAAAAACTCTTATTATGTTCAACCTGTTCATTATTACAGGCGACTGAATAAACATTCCGTATTTCCGAAAAATTAACAGCTAAGTAAGTTCGACCTAATAAAAGGAACAAAAAGGGTCGTGAGTGGACCCCTGCGCTACACTAAATCGTGTATCGGGGACACATAAATATGAGTATCCCCCGGGAACAATACATAGTGCTAAAATGTTACGTTTATTTCGATTTTGGTACATTATCGGGTAGTTTTCCAAATGGCTTTAAAGTTGCCTTTAGTGTGAAGCTAATTTAGTGTGAAGATTTCAACATCTCTATTTCTAACCACTTATACAAATCTGTAGATGTCGTGTCGGTTCTTCAGGTGAATATGCGTTTATGAGAAACTAGCTTTTGCCCGCGGTTTCGCTCGCGTTAGAAAGAGACAAAAAGTAGCCTGTGTCAGTGTGTCACTCTCCATCCCTTCAACTATCTCCACTTAAAAAATCACGTCAATTCGTCGCTCCGTTTTGCCGTGAAAGACGGACAAACAAACAGACACACGCACTTTCCCATTTATAATATTAGTATGGATATGCATTTTGAGATAATATAATTGTCTGCGAAACTTTGAGATTAATTAAATCTGAACCAATTTTCCATAGGGGATAATGTCTTTTACTACAAATAATTTTTAAGAAAAAAAAACCGTCGCCTTTCGGGTTCTGGTGAAAGCTACTTGCGAATGTTGGATTATGTAGAAATGTGTAGGTATTTTTTAAAACTGCTTTTAATACTTTAATTATTAGATGGCAATACAAATGAATATACGTATAACGTTAAGGTTTGAGGAGTTTCCCGAATTCCTCATGAATCCGATTATAAGAAATCAAAGCTTGACAAACTTTGACTTGAAAACTCAATATGCTTAACAAACATAACTAAATAATAAATGTCACTGTTCTGAACTTAAATGCATGCTTTTCTTACAAAAATACCAAAGTCATTATGAGTGTGCCGTTCTGATTTGAGGAGTTCGGTTCTGACCATCATCAGCAGTTCCACTGCACCAAATATCACTGTTCTGAACGTAATAAGTGTATACTGTTCTTATAAGACTACCAAAGTCACTATAAGTGTGCCGTTCAGATTTGAGGAGTTTGGTTCTGACCATCATCAGCAGTTCCACTGCACCAAATATCACTGTTCTGGACGTAAGTGCATGCTGTTCTTATAAGAATACCAAAGTCACTATAAGTGTGCCGTAATGCCGTTCAGATTTGAGGAGTTCGGTTCTGACCATCATCAGCAGTTCCACTGCACCAAATGTCACTGTTCTGGACGTAAGTGCATGCTGTTCTTATAAAAATACCAAAGTCACTATAAGCGTGCCGTTAAGATTTGAGGAGTTCGGTTCTGACCATCATCAGCAGTTCCACTGTACCAAATGTCACTGTTCTAGACGTAAGTGCATGCTGTTCTTATAAAAATACCAAAGTCACTATAAGCGTGCCGTTCAGATTTGAGGAGTTCGGTTCTGACCATCATCAGCAGTTCCACTGCACCAAATGTCACTGTTCTGGACGAAAGTGCATGCTGTTCTTATAAAAATACCAAAGTCACTATAAGCGTGCCGTTCAGATTTGAAGAGTTCCGTTCTGGCCATCATCAGAAGTTCCACTGCACCAAATGTCACTGTTCCGTACCTAAATGCATGCTGTTCCTTTAAAAACATAAAAATCACCATATGTATGCCTTTCAGATTCGAGGAGTTCCCTCGATTTCTCCAGGATCCCATCATCAGAACTGGGTTCTGAGAAAAATGGGACCAATCTGTATGCATTGCATATACATTCAATCAAAAAAAGATTTTCAAAATCGGTCCAGTAACGACGGAGATATCGAGGAACAAACATAAAAAAAAAACAAAAAAAAAACATACAGACGACTTGAGAACCGTCCTTCTTGAGAGATTTGAGGCGACGGTTAAAAAGTTCGTCCTATGATATCGTTATCGGCTGGTCAGTAAAAATGAAAAAGTGACAGCTGCGAACAACGAACATCATCCGGCGTACTTAACTAGGGAGAAAATAAAATTATCTTATTTTTTTTTTCATTTGTTTTTTAGTCACACTACTATATGTAAATTATAGATTTACATAGATATCATACATCGAACCTGGGTCTTCAGCGCGACTAACGTAATACAATTAAATAATCATTAGACCACCCGGCCACCGTGGCGTTTTTCTTTCATGTAGGTATGTATACGGTTATTATTCATATTCATTTATTCATAAAATTAAAAATTTTACATGTCAAAGTTAAAGTTAAATTATCATAATTAGGGTACAATACAATATTACATTTTAAAAATAGAAAATACTCTCAAACAAATTCAATAATTAATTTAAAAAAAAAATAGATGTCGAACAACAATTACAAAATAATAATAATAGTATGTAATTATTGAACATTAAAATGCATTATTATTATAATATTCGGAGTTCGGATATTCGGATTCGAATATTCGGATATTACATCATTATGAAAGCTGTCAGTGAGAGCTATTTGATAGTGACAATTATGAATGTTTTGACAAATATATGCATTCTGTCCCTTTTGTTACCAAGGCTGCGAAGCCCAGTGGAAATAAATTAGCTGCCTCCATTATGAATTTTACTAGCGGCCTGACTTACGGCTCCGTCATATAAACATCCCGACATGACAGTTTTATTAGCTGTGCTTTATTTAGCATTATTGCTTTGGCAATTTATCTTTAACATTTTATTGGCCATTTTTGGACGCGCTCTGACCGTTCCTGTATTGTGTTCTTTTATTTTTTTAAATTTCCTGACTGCGGCATAGTTAAAAGATCGGCCACAAATGCGCGTTTTGAGACCGTAGCGTTAGCAGAGTAGCGGTGCGCCGGACGCTGGCGTTGCGCCCAGCGGACGCCGACGGGAACTAACGAGCGCGTGCTAATTAATGCTAACGAAAGCGCGCGCATTCTGCGCGCATTCCGCTACGCTATCAAAACGCTTTGTGTGGCGGAGGCTTAAAGGAAAGGGTTGCGATTTAAAAAATTATTAGGACGGATGGCTAAAGTACTAATATCTTATTTAAGTCCGGTCAAGACATGTCTGCAACGATTTAAATATTCCAGCCTCTGAGAACAACAATAAGGTTATTATTATTGCATTCTTCAACTCTTTTTGTACTGGATTTTACTAACAGTTATCTACCTATATGGAGGTCCTATTGTTCACTCGGTCCTATTGTTTCCTTGTTGAAACTCGAGGTAGGCTTTTGAAAGGTTTTTGATGTGACTTTTAACACTAAGCTATATTGAATTTTTAGTTTTTTGCCATCACACCTAATAAGAAATTAATAATTTTCAAATCGTACTCGTTCGATTCATCCGTGGGAAAAATCCCTATCCATAATAATATTATAAATGGGAAAGTGTGTGTGTCTGTTTGTTTGTCCGTTTTCATGGCAAAATGGAGCGACAAATTGACTTGATTTTTTAAGTGGAGATAGTTGAAGGGATGGAGAGTGACATGGGCTACTTTTTGTCTCTTTCTAACGCGAGCGAAGTCGCGGGCAAAAGCTGGTATTAAATAAATGGGAAGAAATCACAAGCACTGCAAATTACTTCACAAAGAAACACCGCCGAAGCTTTAAGCCACGAGACGTAAAATGATTTCCATTCTGACGTTGAATTAATTACATTTAGATTAATAAAGATAAATCGTTGACAAGAAACACTTCGGGAGACCTTAATATAATTCTTGCAACGAAATAAATTAATGTAAGTCCGTCCTTCAGAAGAATACGAAGAATAAAGAATAATATTTTTAACGCCGCTTAAAACAAAAGTCCATGAGTTTAGACGGAAGGAAATAGGCTACTAGACTCGTATCGAATTTAGCACATCAAGTTATTGTTTTCTGTAGTATTTGACTTAAGAAATCAATATTTATAGCTTGCGGGCATTAAAAGTGCGTGATGACTGCGTATTTTTAATTAAAGATGTGTGTATGTTTTTTTTAAATTATGGACTCCGAAAACGGTGTTGGCCAATGGAGTGACGTCACATAATTCAGATCAACTATGGAAATTAGAGGTAGTAATCTGATCTCCATAGAAGCAACCTCTATTGTATTAAAATTCATAGTCGTTGACGGGTGTGACAATGTGAAATATTTTTTCTAAATATACCACAGATGTCATATATACCATAGATCAAGCAAACGTATCTACTCAGCGTGTCAAATGAACTCAGTGAAATCCACTGAGTTGTCCGTCTTTACTCGCAGCTTGCAGCTTTCGGGCGTCAATTTTTGTAAGTTGAAGTCAACCAAAACATAAAAATGCCTCGTTACGTGATATTCAATTGCAACAACACAAAAATTATGAACAATGACATATTTAAAATTGAATCAACTTCAGTACAAAATTTGACACGCTCGGCCCCTATACAAATATGTGAATTTGTTTCTTCTATCTAAATTAAGTTCTGTGAAATATACTGACGTCATGTCATAGATATTCTATAGATTAATATGGCTGATGATCACGTAAAAGTAAACTTTAAATAATTTTTTTGCGGGTTTTTAAGTCGTAATAAAATATGGTACTATTTTTTTTCGTTTAATTAGGCAGTAATTAATAATATAAGACATACTTTGAAAAAGGGTCAAGTAGCCTATTGTACAGAGTAAGTAAATAATAGTACTTACATTACGATACAAGTGCGAAAAATAGGTGCATAAAACGAGTGTCTAGATTAATTAAAACATTACCGAAGGGTATGTTTTAAATCGACCCGATAACTCGTTACGAATTTTAATTTCACGCATGTATTGTACAACGTTTTACGGTACATATGTTGGAATTTCGACATAGGCACATAAAGTATTACTTTTTCTACTCATCGACTTTAATCTGTTAATTAGGACACCACAAACTAAACTATACGTACTAACTTTTTAGTGTTGGATATTCGACACTCGTCAACTATAATATTTCATTACAGTTCTTTAGTTAACTGTAATAATTTCAAAAATAGAATTTCATACAAGTTCTATACTAATTTGCGATACTTACCTGACAATTTTTTCTGCATCTGAAACACATTTTTTTATCTCAGACCAATCAGAGACAGTTCTTACAAACAATTTTTTGCCAGGAAATTCGATACTGATACAACGGTGAACGACGCTATTAACAATAATTTTAACTTGAATGATGATATTGTTCGTCCATTGATGATGAAGATGATGACTCATAGAAAAGGTATTGTATATGAACAATAGTGATATAATTAAGCTTTTCACTCTCGTACCGTACTTTTAGGCCACTAAACATGGTACTCGACTGAAAAGCTCTGTAATATCACGATTGTATAAAATACTATATTGATTTAGACTAACACGATTTGCACTCATAATTTCGGTCGGTCGGGCCTAATATAAATGTAAGTGTTTACGCGATTAAGTCCCGTTTTGTTCTAAAATTATGTATAAAATACTATTTCGCGCTAGTACTGAAGCTGTCAGTACCATATGTACTGTAAAATTATTCTCGCCTGCAATCATTAGCGATATTACCTAAAAAGGTTAATTATATTACTTAACGAGGACCGGTAACTAATTATGTAACAGAAATTTATTGGACGAAATTTTTCCATAAAATGCTTCCAAAAGTTAAATATGAAAAACTGTACGTCTTAAAGGAAGCAGACAAAGTGCCATACCGTTAAGTCTCGTAGGAAGTCATAAATCCTGGCACATAAGATCTTTCAGTTCCCGGATAAAGTATAACAAGTCGCGGGACCTCCAAACAATATCGCGACACGGACTCAAGCTTACTGACTTTTATTAAAAAAACCTTTATTACGCAACTTTGGAGACTCTTGACGACACGTTTTCTTATACATATTTAAACAAGTTGATGGGATCTGGATGTACTTGGATATATGTCTTAAGTTGTTATTGGTTCTTGTTTTATCTTTGCGTTTACTATTTAGGTAAACTGTTGATAATAAGAGCCCTTATCATGAGTTTTTACCATTGGCTTTAAAATACGTGATAGCGTGAAGGTCACGTTAACTTTGTATGTAATGTAATATAAATAAAGGGTTGAAGGCGCTGTTCACTTTCTCTATACAATTAAAGATATTTTCCTTAACTTTTGCACTATCGAGTAAAGAATTCTAAAAAACACAATAAGTTATGATGGAGGCTTGGTTAACATATGGGCATATGACGAATCTTTCCATTGTTTTGAATGTACATTTAAAATTTGATATAGGTTAGGTTTGACTTGATCATGATTTGAGGTACCGCCAAGTGGGGATCAGGTTTGATGTACGATTTCTTAAAAATATGTTCGCATTATCTTAAGTAAACTAGTGCAGCATTTCGTAAAATGATCCCGTTTCCAATTTATTTACATGGCTCCTTTATTCCTCCTTTTTTCCTTTTTTCATTTCCTTGTATTCTAATGGCGTTTGCCTTCGATTTAGAAAAATACTGAAATAACCGTAAAACCGCCCTTCCCTACCTTTACGGAGCTGAACGACATATTTAAAAGGAAATCTGTCCCTAAAACGGAGAGAAATGTTCGCACTTCAAGTATTCATTCAGTTCAATCGGAAACCTGTCTTCGATTCGTAACTTTAATACTACATTTCTTTTTTATGAATTACATACCTACAGTTCTACATACATAATCACACCCTGTATTCCTAATATTCCAATAAAGGGACAGGCAGAGCACATGAGACTAATAATTCAAGTTTCAGTGGCACGCTTTGCAAGTGGTTGAAAGAAAACAAAATTGTGACATTGCAGTGACAGGTTGACAGCCTCTCGCCTACGTCACAATTTAACACAATTTTGCCATGATCTAATAAAATTATATTCCGTGTCAAAAACAATAGACTACTTATATTATCCTGTTATTTTATGGGGCTTTGTCTAGACTAATAAATGGTAATAAATTATTACAATTGCCTTGGACCCGTTGTATCTATGGCAATAAATAAGTAGGTATCGTCGTGAGTTACTTAGAACTGTTGATAATTCTTACTTGTAATGGAGAAATTAATATTTTAAGTACACTGACAATAAGGAAACACGATTAAATTAGGTGCTAGAGGCAGTAGTGTGTAGATAGTCTAGAAATGTCGTATTTGATTGATTTATAAAGGGACCAGAGTGTCAACAGTCTGCAAGATAACTAAAATCGTATAATCCATCGTAGGCCACGTCTTTGCCTTTGGCTAGTCTGTGGTCAAGAGTAAGCCCATTTATAATAAAAAAAAAAAAAATATTATGAGTTCGCGGCAACGCGAGTCAAACAAGGAAGCACCAGTTGAAATCAACTATCAGATGGATAATAACAGCTGACAGTTGTCATTTTGGATCATCATCTACAGCCGGCGTAGCCGAATGGATATCGTTCGCCAGACGCCGACAGAAATGCAGTCGGCTTTGTCGCGTCAATTAGCAAGAGCGATAGAGATAGCTACGAAACAGATGTTATCGTGAGCTTTTGTGTATTTGGCTACGTACCCAGTAGCCTACTACATTACAGTTTTACAATATAATAATCGAGGGTTTAGTGGTGAAACCCGATAAGTTGAGCAAACTGGTTTTTGAAATTCGTGTAATTTCCACAATGTTGTTATTTCAAGGACAGATTATCTCGATTTATCGGGTTTCACCAGTAAACCCTAGAATTATTATGTTGATCTATTGTTATCAGCCAAGCTCACTGTCATAATTTCATGTCACAGTTGACTGTTTACTTCGTGTCGAACTTTTTGTATTAAATTCTTCAATGGACGTCCGACCGAAAGTTCGGATGTAAACAGTCTTGTTTTAAAGCCGACTTAATCAAACTAGATGTATGGCTTATAAAATAAATAAGATTAAAAAAAAACAGTCTTGTTTTAGTTTTTAGTTAGCGAATACCGTCCCGGTATTACCAGTGAAAGTATTTATACCAAGTATTTTTACATCTGTCCAATACCTGTAGGCTTAGCACATGATGGCCGCGGGAGTATGTCGCCGCGAGATAGACTACCCGTCCTTATGTCATTAATACAGTTAGAAGAAGACGTGGCATCTATCTCGCGGCGACATACTCCGCGGCCATCATGTGCTAGGCCTACTGTTACAGAAGTTGTGTAACAAGGTCGCCAGATGTCGCTTACAAGTCAGGGGGGCAAATGTCATTTGCTGAATTGGAATTCATCGGATTCTCTGAATCCGCATTGGCAACAGGTTATCTTTATTACTCTTGCCAAAGTTATAAGAATTATCTTGGGGTTATTTGAATACTTGTAATGTAAAGGTCAAAATCTTGATTAGTTCTTTACGAGTTTATTACAGTGTTGTATTTGACATCTAAAAGTAATACAAATTAGTTTATCAGTCAGGCCAGTTGAAACGTACTGACATGTGAATGATAAGAATCATGTTATTTAGTTTTCACGCGTCTCGCCTAGGGGCAAAAAAACGGTTTTTTTTATGAGCGAAAAAAAAATGAAAAAAAACCGAAAAAAAATATTTTTTAATTTAGTCTGTGAGTAGTGTTTTACTAAACGAAATCTCAAAATTTTAAAGATTCAAACTTTATACGGATTTTTAGACTTAATGTTACTATTAAAAATTTAATCAAACGGGACTTAATTTCTGGTCTTATAAAAGTAACATTTACGAAATCTGTAGTTGGTAGTTATCACTTTTTACTGTTGGTAACACCACTAACTCTCCACGCTAAACGGCATCGGGCATTGTCCCCAATAAACGTCTTGGAGCAGACTGTTAAGTTGACATCAACATCTTCTAGCTGTACGAGTTTTTCGAACTACCCGCACCTGGATGCAAGAAGAAACAAATATCGCGGGTTGAAAAACCGAATATCGTGAGTGTTGTGTGTCGACAAGGTGACATCCCTAGTGCACAAAACAGTTCGAAAAACTCGTACAGCTCAGAAAAAGATGTATGATGTTCATCAACTTCAGAAAAAAAAACCAGTCTGCATGTTTTTTTCCGAGACCACGGGGACAT
Organism: Leguminivora glycinivorella; assembly: GCF_023078275.1. Classification (NCBI taxonomy): domain Eukaryota; kingdom Metazoa; phylum Arthropoda; class Insecta; order Lepidoptera; family Tortricidae; genus Leguminivora; species Leguminivora glycinivorella. The sequence goes on from NC_062981.1 coordinate 9,941,262, forward strand.
TTGCCGTTTTTTTTCCTTTAAACCCGTCGCCGGCAAGTATGAGCGAAATGCACGATATTTTTTAATTTAGTCTGTGATAGTGTTTTACTACTCGGAGGATGATGGATGGAGAGGGAGGGGTTAACCCAAACAACGATGGATGGATTGTGTGAAAGAGGTATGAGAAAGAAAGATGTGAGTGTTGAGATGACGAAAGATAGAGGAGAATGGAAGAGAAAGACATGTTGTACCGACCCCACATAACGTGGGATAAGGGTAGGAGGAAGAAGAAGAGTGTTTCACTACTGGGCAAAGGCCTCTCTTTCCCGCTATTTGGTCATATCATATCCAATGTACAATTTTATTGTACACTCCCTCCACCTTTTACAAAATGTACCAAGTACTAATTGATCAGATCGTCCTGCCATCTCCGTTTTGGTGTACACTAGCTAAATCCATACTAATTAGAGGTATAAATGGGAAAGTGTGTGTGTCTGTTTGTTTGTCCGCCTTTCACGGCAAAACGGAGGGACGAATTGTGATTTTTTAGTTGAAGGAATGGAGAGTGACATAGGCTACTTTTTGTCTCTTTCTAACGCGAGCGAAACCGCGGGCAAAAGGTAGTAATAATATAGTTGCCAATCTACATTCCAATTTGTCCGAGTTTATTTACCCTAAATGTCTCTTACAGTAAACCGAATCCTAAAACTACATCTGTAAATATAAAGCAAAAGGCTGAAATAATTGATACAACATACATTCTGTTTACTTAACGGCGTCTCATCTAAATATTAACCGATACGAGAGATAAGATTTTTGCCCCGACATAACATAAACAGCATATTGGAGCAACTGTTATTTATCCAATCTGTGGATTGGATAATCCCAGCATATTTGTATGTAAATATCACAAATCGTCACTACTTTTAAAAAATCTCGTATCTCACGCTGCTCCTCAAAGTTAAAACGCAGTAAGTCTATATGCATTCCATCCAAGTATTGTATTGGTATTTCATTGTGTACAATTTAATAAAAATAGATTATTGGTAAAAAAAAAAAGAAAAAAAAAAACAAAATTCCATACATACTTAATACAATTTTCTTTTCATTGACAGACGAAGATACAAGTTTTTTTAAAAGTAGTGACGAAATGCAATCGGATAAAAGCCGAGAAAATATCAAGAGCAAGGACGAGGGGTCATTGCGAAGGGTAAACTTGTTTTGTTTCCCTTGGCGATATGGGAGAATCAATAAGTGGGAAAGAGAAGGAACGAGGAGAATACGCCTGGATTCAATAATCATAGTCTTAATGTAAATAAATCATAGTGCCCATGAACTCAATCGAGTCGTGAGTCATGTACTGAAGAGGAAACATACCTGTTGAGGATTTTGCATTAGTATTATGTTATACGATTATGATTATTATCCAACACAATATAATAATATTATAGAGGTACAACGGTATGTATGTATTTTCGTTTCTTTCTTTGTGTGAACCAAAAGCACAGTATAATAAAGAGTACTATCGTACAGTACGGCCACTCCTGCTCTCCGCTGAAAGTGCCGCCCACCCCCTCTTGGTTACCTCACAGTTACCGCTTGTCAAAAACGCGAACAGTCGACCTGTCATATTTCACTCATACAAGCATAGTACGCGTTCACCTACACGAGCTTACGCCGTGACTTGCGTGGGCGACGGTCGCGCGATGATCGCGCGACGGCGATGTGACGCATACGAAATCAAACCTTATCGATATGGAAGTATGAGACGCGACGGCGACGGTCGCGCGACGGTCGCCCACGCAAGACACGGCGTTAGACTTAGTGCTCCTCTTTCATATATTTGATCGCCAGTGTCCGAGCCTCCGAGGTGTGCCAAAAGTGAGGGACAATAATTCTAAACGCTCTTATACTATGTCAAAAAAAACTTACATCACCGTTTCTGAATATGTCATTAAAAACAGTTGGAAATCGACGTGCCATGCTTCTGAAAATTTTGTCAATAAGACTTTACTGTAACGCCTAATCATTATGTTGTTACCTGAAAACTCATTAGAATAAAAATATTTTTCTCTCTTTCCCCTGGAGAGTAAATAACGCAATAAAATCTCATAAATTTGCTACATTCCGGGAATTGAATTCCTGTTTAATACATTAAGCAGCGGGATAACTAGTTCGTGCCTGGGACCGTTCGTGTAATCCCACTCGGAAAATTACATAAGTTTCTGAAGCTCCTCTGACCATTAATTTTCTTGAGACTGCAAGTTTGAGATATACATAAAGTTTCAGACAAACTGACAAGAAGGTTTACGTTGCGGTTACTGTATGGCTTTAGCATAATCTCTGTTATTTTACCCTTGTGCATAGTCAAAAAGAGAGGTTTATTTCGGCTTCTGTACTTGTAGCTTCTCAGACCATAACTATGGTCGTAGAGCACATTACAGCAGTCTTATAATTATGTAATATTTACTGGATTTTCAGGCAAATAAAGACGCAAAAATATCTACATATCAGTGGCTTAGCGTCGATACAACGCGATTCCCAACGGGTTCCCTAAAATTCTGCAGTATCTGTAGAAGTCCATACAAAACAGATCCCAAAAACCCCTCCGGCTTTACCAACAAAAAATTTCACGCGTCGCCACTGCTACATATGGAAACAGGCGAACTTTTAAAAAAATACATTACACATTCGGATTTTTAAGTCCACTATTTGACACATGGAAATTTGGGTGTACATTTTGTTGCACATTATCAAAGGCTGCTGTACAGTGGCCATCAGACATAATCTAAGCAGTCAAGGTGCTCACAAACATCTGACGCCTCCTTTGCCAGGGCGAGAAGGTGTGTTCAGATATCTTTGGGAGCCCTGGCCGCTTCGACATATCTGATGGCCACTGCTGCTGCTGTACTCGTTATTATCGTGTCGAATATTTTCATCGTAAATGTTATTAATATAAACGACTGTCTTTTTTTAAATCGTGATGCCTACGCAAACGCCTGCGTTATCCGGCCAGTTGACGCATTCGCTTCCGAAATTAAATACTAAGAAATTCCGTCTAGTTCCTGTGACCAAATTATATCTATAATACCTTGATTTATGGACATTTTCAAAATTTGGGTCCCCCAATTAGCGTAAGTTGTTAACAAAAATTAACTTTCTTTCAGTTTTGTGACGAGAATTAAGCATAAAATCTGTCTAAAAAATTACTTTTTTCACATTCTGAATGTAGATTATCGCTTAAAGTTTATGTAATTCAAATTTTCTTCTTAATTATCGTTACAAAACTGACAGTGAGTTAATTTTTGTTAACAACTTTCGCTAATTGGGGGGTCCGAAGTTCTGAAAATGCCCTTATACGTCATAATGTATGAACGAAACCTGCAAATCCCTCAAGCAATAAATGTGAAGTTTTAAACACAATCGCCAAGTTACCATCTCAAATCCCGAACTATTGGCAGAGTAATCAAAGTGGATCCAAGTTCGCAGCTGATTTAACAAATTCTGGTACCACAGCCGTCCCGCAAACACGGCCCTCGAAACGGCTTCTCAACGATTGCCTGGCACTATTACCATCGCTTGCAGAGTCTATTATTTCCACCAACCAGTAGAACTTTATAATGGAGAGTCCAACAAATCATACACAAGCGGGGCGCACAACTCGACTGGTCTTTGATCTGTTTGTGTTTTGTTAGCGATTGGAATATCCTTAAAATATTTTTCCCCTCACTAGCTCGGAAACACGTGTTTTGTCCTTTAATACCAGCGGGTAAAAACGCATTTTATCCACTAGTGGGTAAAGTAATTTGATCTTGAATAAAGTCAAATTAACTGCTTTAAAAATGATAAAAGTAGGTAAATCTAGTAATAAAGATGATTTACCACCTGTGGAACTACTGGAAGCAGTGATAAACGCATTTTTTGCGTTGTAGTTTCCTCGCTACAGTGAGGGGAAAAGTTTTGTGTTACACTCGGGTGCAAATGTATTTTACTTCTCGTGTGTTAAAAAACTCGCAAGTTCAGGATTCTATTTTCGAACCACTCGCTTCGCTCGTGGTTCAACTATAGAATCCTTTCACTTGCTCGTTTTTCAATTCCACACTCGGCGTTAAAATACAACTTTGCCCCCTTGTATAACAAATAACTATTCATTGGCCTTTTTGCCTGTTGCCGTAGGACTTAACATCACTTCACATGGATAGGGCCAATATTTTTCGGTCCGAAGAATGTCAAGGTTGAGAGTTATTTGTATCTGTCGTGCTCTTTTTCTGGTTGTAAGGTTCGGTTAGAAATTAATTTACTAACTTGCTGGATAAACATCTGTGTTAAAACATCATGAGTTTATGACACATTGTAATACTTGTTTTTTTTTTTTTTAATAATACATCGGTGGCAAACAAGCATACGATCCGCCTGATGGAAAGCAGTCACCGTAACCTATGGACGCCTGCAACTCGAGGAGTGTCACGTGCGCGTTGCCAAGCCATTAGAAACTTGTTAGCTTTTAATTTTAATTGCAAGTAGGTAAGTACCATATATTAGGTAGGCAACAGCTACTTATGTTCTTTGTACACAGGTGTAACTCGGCTCTAGGAAATATAGAAACCTATAGACTATACTTGTATTTGTGATTGGCATCTATTCTTAATAATCTTCGTAAGCTGCCTACAGTTCAACTTCAATTAGAAATTTTTGACATGTTAGTCGGACAATTAAATAATACTTATTAAAAGTAACATTCGTAATTCCAAGTACCTATTCCTACAACTAATTTTGTGTATCAAATTAAGAAAGTCGAAAATACCTTCATTGTAAAATCGTTAATTTCGCCATTTGATGTACAGCCGTCATGGGAGATTCTAAATTATATTTGTGGCTGTCCTGCGTAAATGGTCTTTATGCTTGGGCAATATTATTATTTTTTAGAATGCTGTGTCCTGCTCGGCAATGGCTTTCCTCTCTTTCTTTCGCGCGTCTCGATATATGGCAGTGTTTGACTAATCTTTTCGAAAGACGTCAAGATCTTGCCGCCATCTCCTTCGGGGTCTGCCGTCGCGCCGCACTATGTTAGTTGTGAGGGGGGTGAATCAAGGGTGAACAGGCATCTTCTGGGCTCGGTCTATCGTAGGACACGTCTTCGCCTCGGTTAGTCTGTGGCCATGATATAAGCCCATTTATAAAAAGAAAAGTTGTCCAATTACCATAGTGACTCATGCCCAATAAGGACAATGTTATCAGAATTTCTGTTCGAATTTCTTATATCAAAGACCTATTAGTATTACTGAAGCATAAGGATCCTTTAGTGCTTGAAAGCCTTATTTCATTGAAAGAAACAACGATTAGTGTGTGGGTTGTACGGCTTTTAGGGCGCGGATAAAGTCAGGCAGGTTCAGCGATGAATGACGCGAGAACAAGGAAATATTGCTGTGATGAAGATCTCGACTAATGAATACTATTTTTGTTTGAATGGGAAATTATCTTTTATTCAAATAACTCGAATTTTACTTCATTTTATAATGATATACATTATACATACCTACTAGGGTAAACTCGCCTCATTCGGTGACACGCCTAATTCGGTGAAACAACCAAAAATCGTCTTTCGGAATAGTGCTTCAAAGCTTGTATCACCGAATTAGGCGTGTCACCGAATGAGGCGAATTTACCCTATATACCTTACGACTATATGTTTTCCTGTATTGAGGGGTGCTATAACTCTTTATAATATTTTGTATTGAATTGTAATGTTTTAAAAATATAGTAGGAGTAGGTATTCAAAAGAAGTATCGCGACGCAACTATGCAAGATATTTTCCTGCAGATGGCGTTTATAGATACTTTAGTCTAAAACTGTTGTCTTTTTGCAGGGACAAAGACAAAGTTTAAATACGAGTAAACTCAAATGTTCTAACCCCTGTACGACTAGACTTTGTTGAAATTAGTCCGGTTTCTTTGTTTAATAATGTAACCACGATCACACGTCCTGATGGTTAGTGATGACGCGTTCTACGGTGGAGGACGCTTACCTATTAGATACCTATTTACTCTTGCTTTAAAGAGAACTTTATTGTACTTATGCGGAAACTGACTCAGGCAGGGCATTCCTCCTATTACTACTTGTACGGCCACAGCCACATCCAGCTATCTACTTGCGTGTACATGTAGGAATAAAGCTACATGTGTAGCAGTCACTTAAGCCTCAACCCCTCGAGATTTTATCGAGTTTGTATGAACTCTCGCGCTAAAAGCCCATGTTCTTATGGCTTTAGCAAGGATGATTTATAAAAGATTGACAATCTTCAAATCGTACCTGAATTTGTTAGCGACACCCTATTAAATCCATACTATTATAAATAGGAAAGTGTGTGTGTCTGTTTGTTTGTCCGTCTTTCACAGCAAAACGAAGCGACGAATTGTCGTGATTTTTTAAGTGGAGATAGTTGAAGGGATGGAGCACTCTCCATCCATGACATAGGCTACTTTTTGTCTCTTTCTAACGCGAGCGAAAGCTAGTACTAGCATAACTACACTGATAAGAGTTTTGAATGATTCACAGTTATTTTCGTTAGAGTTATATTGACCGGGATAAATATAGACCGTGATTATTGACCTTTTTGATTTTTGTCGATATTTCGACGCAGTTGCATGCATCATGATCACGGAAAACGGCGTTTGCACGGTCTATATGCCGGTCAATATAACTCTACACTGATGAGGGCTACAAATTTACTTCAAAACGTATATGATTGTACATGTACGTGACTACGTACGTGATTTCGTGATATTAAATTAAAGACATACGTCATTAGACCGTGTTCTTTTTTGATTTTTTAAACGCATGCAAATGATCAAAAACGGCGTTTGCACGGTCTCAATATATATTAGGGTAAAAATATAAATTATGTCACTTTCAGTCTTCGAAACATGATGCCATCTAGTTTTATCCATACAAACAATTGTAGCCCTGAAATGACCCACAATTCATGGATAAAACTAGATGGCATTGTTTCGAAGACTGAAAGTGACATAATTTACATTTTTACTAATATATTTGAGTGTTTTTAATTTATTTTAAGAACAAATGACGTATTAAAGAAATTAAAGAAATATGTCATTTCTGGGCTACAATTTTTTTTATGACTGTGTCAGTCCTGGTGTATACTGTCCTTGGTTTTAGCTGTGGATTTACCGATGCACAGATTGGAATGATCGTTTGTTTACTTTATCTATTTGCGAATACGATACAAAGTGCTCAGGTCATGTAATCTGAACGTTTTGTGTCTTTCATTAGTTTTGACTAAAGTCGAATGAATCAATATTTACGTGTCGTCTAGAGGTAGTGTTTTTCGTCCTTTACTCTATGTTTGTCGATGTTTTATATTGAATCCTATTTATAAACGGGCTCATTATTCACCTACTTTAAAAATGTTACAAGGATTTGGCAAAACATTATGTACAGTATGTATGTATTGTGATATTTTATGATCTCATTTGGTAATCAGAACTACGAAGGGACGTGTTAATAATATGACTCCATATATGTCTGCTTTTATACTCGTAATCCATTATCATCACTTTCTGCTCCATCTATGACTAAAAAACAACACCAGACAGACAACAACAGAGTTCTATCTCGCGTCATTCGCGACTGAATAGTAACTTTTTCACTCCAAATACTTCCCTTGTTTTGCCTCGCTGTATCAGGACATCATACATCCGTCAACAATTCTTTTATCATTCGTAGCCTTTTTCTATCATCCTTACAACAACACATTTCTATCTCGCGTCATACGCGACTGAATAGTAACTTTTCCACACCAAATACTTACCTTATTTTGCCTCGCTGTATCAGAACATCATACATCCGCCAACAATTCTTTATCATCCGTAGCCTTTTCCTATCATCCTTACAACGACAGAGTTCTATCTCGCGCCATACGCGACTGATGAACAGTAACTTTTTCACACCAATTACTTCCCCTGTTTTGGCGCTGTATCATGTGGCGCATCGATTTGTCCGAACACACGCGGCACTGACACCCGGCTCATATTATTTGTCCGGCCAAGTTTTATTAAACGGGCTCTTGCTTTTTCCGATTGGGGAAACTCCCTTGACGACAGTTTGGAATTCGTTTATGTGACACCTGCGTTGTTCTGATACTATATTGATTCGCGGAAACCTATTCTTTTATTATTATAAATGGGCTTACTGTTGGCCACAGACTAGCCAAAGGCAAAGACGTGGCCTACGATAGAGTGAGCTCGCCCACACTGAGAGAAATTTGTATTGTGAATTTAACAAGTTCGACTTGTTGCGGTTTATTCGTTTGAATCAGCCAAACGTATGTTTAAAACAATATGTGTCAGGTTGTTTTTATAAAATCGACTTGTTGATTCAAATATATTGCCGATTCAAATGACAAGTAGCTTGTCGTTTGAACCAAAGAGCACGTAGGCGCTATTTTAACCAAAAAACTTGTTGAACGAACATGAAAACTGGTTGTATTTTCTCTCAGTGCAGAAGATGCCTGTTTACTCTTGATTTGAAGGTCGCCGGGTTATATGAGCTCGGAAATATAGCCGCCGGCAAGGGATTCCACTCCTTGGCAGTGCGCATAAGAAAAGAAGAAGCAAAGCGCTTCGTGCGAAGCGGAATATTAAGATGAACTCGTGAAGGTAAATTTTGAAAGCTTTTAGACGTCGCCACAATTCACAATAAGTTTCTAGTCAAGTAAATATCATTGTTAATGGTGTAAAATTGTAAATTGACTGTTACAAACAAGCAAACAAAAGGTTCTCAATAAGTTGTTTGAAGGCGATCCCTCTTTAGCTATAAGGGGGCTGTAATAAGTTTCTTATGTGTCTAGATTGTACGCAGAGAGGTGAACGCCTACGATCACGTAATGTATGAAGATTGGCAATGCGCTTACTGCAGCGGTGTCTATTTCCTTACATTCATTTTATCGCGTTTAACGCCACGCTGTCGCATAAAATAAAACCGCTTTCCATCAGGCGGACCGTATCCTTGTTTGCCACCGACATAGTACAAGAAACCACCGCGCGCCTGCGTTTCAAAAAGGGTTTGTGCTTAGAACGAGATTTGTATAAATTCTATTAGGGCTATAAATACATACTTAAGGCTATATTCTGTATAGTAAATAAGAACTAAGAAAACTATAGGTATCCCTTTTCTCTAGCACCCTAAAAAAAACAATTTATTATGTACCTACCTACAGTAACTTAGTAGAAATTTTATGCAATTAGAGTTCACCTGCATAGCATTGCTTAATGCATTTACAGTCGTAAATCATTATTGACCGCACAGGTTGGAATTAGAGTCCCACGGGAACCTGGATTTATTGCGCATTGGCACTTTACTGGCCATTATTAATCTCGGTACTGCAATAAATTCAGCAGTCAGTCATGTTGGAAATAATATCCTGTATATTTACAACTTTCGTAAAATACTGTTGCAGACTACTGGCTACGTCGTGCCGTAAAATTGTAACAGATGGCGTTAACAATTTCTACATCGCGCTTTTTCTTCATGCCGCAGATAATATCATTTGGTGTTCAAAGGATAAGGTCTCAGAGCGCTAATTGACAAGTCCTAGGGTTATAAAAGAGTAATAGCACTAAAAATCCCATCAAGCCATGGGTCGAAGTGTACCTATCAGTAGGTATAAGAATCGGGCCGAGGAAGGTATTATAAGATTCAATCTTAAATCATTTAGGTAAATAATAAAATGTATGGTGTTTGATGATATATTTTATAACTAAATGCGGGTTATGTGTATAGGCATAGTTAAGTGACGTCTAGAGACAATCACACGTCAACTAGCGTAAATTATCAGTACTGCTACTTGTCAATAGATGTCGCGACGAACGAAGAGTCTAATGCTCACCAAGTTTTAGCTAATATTACAATAGTATTAATCAATATTCTGTTTTCAATTTTTTCTGCTTGTAATATAAGTTGTAAACTGTTCTAATATTAGATTTTTGGCCGACGACACACTGCTGCCACCTAGTATCGAGCAGTGGTACTGATAATTCGACGCTATTTGACGCGTGATTGTCGCTAGATGTCACTTAACTATGCCTATACAAATAACCCGCATTTTCTGATGTATGGAGTTACAAGTCTTCCCCTACTTATTCCTCTATGGTTATTCTGCCAACAATGAGATTGAATAACCATCATTGTTACTCGAAAGTGGATATTCCGACAGCGGCATAGGCAAATTCCTGCAGATTATGGCTCGTTATTCATTAATTTGAGGCTTTTCTCCTGTCTGCCTCGGATTATTATAGGAGTCATTTGCATGAATATTTCGACTGATTAAAGCCTAGTTACTACAGGCTTTGTAATTAGTTGAAATATCATCGAAACTGTTCGTTGTCTTATTTAACATAGAGTTTTAATAAACTGCTAAGAAATAAATCAAATTGTTACAAATTTGGCTTCTTATGTAGTCACATGAACATGAAATATAAATTGAAATGTATATCATACCATACACTAAAAATAAAATCTAAGACTACTGGCGGCCGAGCCGGGACTCGAACCCCGGTCTTCAGTTTACGTGGCTTACGTTTCTTGACCACCCAGCCGTAAGTTTAGTCAACTTTAGCACAGTATAATAAAGAGTATAGTACAGTATGGCCACTCCCGCTCCCGCTGAAAGTGCCACCCGCCCCCTCTCGGTTACTTCAGTTACCACCTGTCAATAACGCGAACAGTCGACCTGTCATATTTCACTCATACAAGCATAGTACGCGTTCACCTACACGAGCTTAGACCGTGTGCTAGGAACGCGCCTCTTTCATACGTATATATTTGATCGCCAGTGTCCGAGGTGTGATTTTAGTTTAGTGATAAACACTTTAGCCGCGTAATTTGGTAATATTATGTTTAGTTTATGATACATATTTCAACTTAGTATTTTTAAACAAGAATTTAGATGGGTACAAAATAAATACGGTAGATATGTAGCTTCAGATTTTTGATAGCTTTAAAACAAATTTTGTTTTGTATCCATTATGAGAATCTTGTAACAGATAATGTTTGCGATGTAATCAGGAAACGTTTTAGAAGGTTTATTTTCAATTTGCGTAGGGTTCGTTCTACTTTGCTCGAAAACCATTTCAATTTTCTTTTTAATTTCGGTAAATTGCGTAACAGTAAATTGGGTATATTGTATGATTTGGACTTTATCAATGATCAAAGCATAATGGTGCTCCCACACTGGCTGTAATAAATGTGATACATATAACATTGTGGGAGCACCATAATAAATGAAAGTGTTACTTCTAACACTTTCATTCAATTCATCAGTTCAATAATGATATAAATTAGTACATTACGATACAAGTGCGTAAATAAGGAAGTTCGAACGAGTGGCGATAAATTAAAACACGACCGAAGGGAGTGTTTTAAATCGACACGAGTTCAGAATTTCTTTTTCGCACGTGTATCGTACGACGTTTTTCAGTACAGATGAGCCTTCGAAGTTTCGACCTGGCATATAATGAACCACTTCTCGCACTAGTGCGTAAAAAAACACCATCTGTACTGAAAAGTAATATTAAATCACGTAACAATGGTATTCCGAACCTTAGGGGACTCATGCGAGGAGTTCTGACAGTTTCTTTAAGGAAATGCGCAGTGTAAACTGTACAATTGGAAGTGCATATGATTTGTTAAAATACACAAACGAGGTCTTATTTGACATTTTTCTAAAAAAGAGTATGAAGACTTTCATATTATCGCACACCTTTTTGTGAAGCTGATCCTTCATGTTTGAATAAGCTCTATTTTCTGCCTATCATGATTGTAAACATAGTGTTTGTCACCAGATGCCTCGTCTCGAAGCTGTTCGACGTGTGCTCCAAGTCCACACCCGAGCAGATGGAGCACCTTGATGAAATCCGCATCAACTGGGGGAGTGGGATCGTTGGTTACGTCGCGGAAAGCGGCGAGCCTGTCAACATACCTGATGCTTACAAAGTAAGTGTCTGTCTTGTATAGAAACTGATTGTATGCTCTTAGTTACTTAAGTAGATGGAGTACCCACTTGGAAGAAATCCGCATAGTGTAGCGGAGAGTGGCAAGTCCGTCAATATACCTGATGCATACCTACAAAGTAGGTCCACCGGCCTTGTGGAGATGGAGCATCTGGAAGAAATCCATATCTCCTGGGGGAGTTGGATTGTTGGCTACGTCGCTGTAGGCAGCGAAACTGTCAACATACCTGATGTTTACAAAGTACTTAAGTGTGTGTCTGGTGTAGAAGCCATGTACTCCGTCACATCAATTACAATGTTGACATGTACTAAATCAGAGAAATTCAATTCCTTCCTAAAAATTCACTCACATTTTAAAGTATAGAACCACCGTTGTAGATAAACTATCTGTCACGTTCGAGTATAGAAGTGCGAGATTCGCGGATGTTTTATTCATAGCTAGAAACGATATAAACGCGACCATCATTGGTTTTCTGCTCGGTGTCAGCCACAGTTTACGATCGGAAATTCTCTAGGAAGTGTAGAATTGTTGATGATTTCACAGCTTTTGACTCCATTTTGAACAAAATCTTATAGAAAAAAAAATACACATATTATAGAAAAAATCCGTCGCCGCACCTATTTTTATGTTTGCGATAAACCTAGATGTGTTGACCGGGTTTTCATTCGGTTTTCACCTATGTATAAAGAGATTATTGAGGAACGTTTACTTTAGAAGTAAAATTCGCTAGTCGAAATCGAAATTTCGTACACAGTATGTCTGTTCCTATGTCAATCGCTCGCGGTTTATCAATGGTATTGGTATGGCAGTGATCAACGACATGCTGCGATTTGCATTGAAAATTAGAAAAATACCTAATTGTTTATATACGTACGTTAGAGCAAAGACATATGTAACTCCGTATAGACGGATAAGGTCAAAGAAAAACACGTACCTCAAAGCCGTAGAGAAAAGGTACGGTGGCCTATTTAGATGGCGTTACACCTTTGGGGAACGCTCGGCTAGATGGCGCTAATATTAAAATTTGACATTTTACTCGTAACTCATATCAAGCTAACAATACGGGCCAAATTGTCAAAACTGAGATTCAAAAGTTTTAAGCTTGTGTCGAGAGATGGCAGTCTATGCACTGTGATTAGACATTTTACTTTGACAGTAACTCTCTAGAGGTATAATATTCGATCATCTTTGGTTAGATGTAGGATTAGACGGGTCAAAGTACTATGTTCCTCATGCCTCTTTTTCTTTTCCAAGTTAAATTCGAATACGAGCTTCTAATCATCCTTTGAACGAATGAAATAAAGGTACATATTTAAAGAAAATGTTTCTCTAAATGAAACGCTTCTAATTAAAACATTTCCTTCTCATTTCCCTCCAATTTAATGAACAGATGTAGAATAAGCTCTAAGAATCATTTTAATGAATGTGTTTTCTATTTAGGGACGAGTATCCTGACGTTCTTTCAATGTGCAGTATTGAAATGCAGCTTAACTTTAAGCTGAAAGAAGTGAAGGTTTTGAGATAAAAAGTGAATAGATATTTTTTGAAAGAAGTTTTATTAGCTGCGAAGTCATATGACATCCTGTGATTCTGTTCAAATATTAACATGATAGGTATATTTTGCAGAATTAATAGATTCAATTAGAGACAATTCTACAAAATATGTAAATGATTGTTTCTTTTTTTAGAACTGAAGTAAAGATTGCCTAATAAAATGTTGCTCTCAATGTTAATCGAAGCTTTCATGAAGACATAGGTCTTAACTTAACGAATCTTCAGAAACTGGGGGTAGTTAACATTTGTTTTAAAGACCTGTAAACTGAGCGTAAAAAAGCAACAAAAAGTTCAAGCTCCATTAAATTAGGTACCTACTTAATCGAAACACCGGAAACTGGCATTGTAGTATATTTAATCACCGAAGTCTAAAACACGTTTCGTACTCGACAGCGTAGTAAAGGGCCATTGAAAAAGCAATTTGAACGGCATTTAGGGGAGCCTGGGGAGAGTTGTGACGATATTTACTTTAACTGATATATCTCAGCAAAAAAACATACCATCATCATCCTCATTGCGTTATCCCGGCATTTGCCACGGCTCATGGGAGCCTGGGGCCGCTTTGACACAAAAAACATACCATCGCTATAAAATTTATAAGATACGTAGCGTATTAAATCTTATTTCTAAACCTGTCACAAACATGATGGTTAAAGGTATTATAGTGTTTGAGAAAATTGACAAAACCTAGAACAACTCCCCGTGCCACTAAACTCACAAGTCTTCTAGAAAAACCCCGGTGTACGTTGTGTCAGCTTTCGAGGTAAGTTGTGACACCACTTAATTAATATTCAAGGAATATAAACTACCATTTTACCATTTTTATGAGAGCAGATAGATCGCCAGATATGAACACCAGACGCTTATGTTATTTAGAGAAATTTCTCATGTTACAACTGTCCTCTGTCACAAATCTCCTCGGTTTCCCCTAACTCATTAACCAACCACGTCATAAGCCACCTTTACCAGCCCGGACTAAAGCCAACTGTTTCCTGCCTAATTAGAAATTGTATTTAAATTTAATTTTCTTGCAAATGGCAACACGACAGGGAGGACGTTTCTCGTTTTGAGAACGCCGTCCGACTAAGTTTATGATGAGAATTAAATTGTTACCTGTTTTCATTTTTAACCCCCGACGCAAAAAGGAAGGGGTGTTATAAGTTTGACGTGTCTGTCTGTCTCTCTGTTTGTCTGTCTGTCTGTGTGTGTGTCTGTCTGTGGCATCGTAGCTCCCGAACGGATGAACCGATTTAGAATTAGTTTTTTTGTTTGAAAGGTGAGTTAGTCGTTCTTAGCCATGTTTTATGAAAATCGGTCCACTATGTCGGGGTTTTTTTCAAATTTTACTTTTGTGGTTAGCTTATTAAAAGTACCTAGCTTACGAAATGTTTAGCATTTTTACGACTTTATCATTATCAAATACGTGAATTTTATTTATTTTGACATTATTTTGCGAAACGCAATTAAATCGGTCTGACACTTTTAAATGAACGATTATGAGATTTATGAGCAGACTATACCATGAATTATGATGGTTTAGAATTAGATTACATTAATTGTAGGAAGAAATTAAACAGTACCCCCAAAATGTTATTTATTAGAACCAATATTTACTTATATTTTCCGTGAGTAACGTTTTCTCAAACATTAGAAACTTATGGTATAAGATGAGGAATCACATGCTCTTTCTGCCGTTATAGATTTTGTTTTCTTTCGTAAGACCAAAGAGGATCTAGTATTATAGAGAGTTAGTGTCAAAGTAAAATATGCAATCACAGGGCATAGACTGCCATCTCTTGATACAGGCTTAAAACTTTTAAACCTCAGGTTTGACAATTTGGCCCATATTCTTAGCTTGATATGTGTTATAATGTCAAAATTAATATTAGCGCCATCTAGCTGAGCGTCCCCCAAAGGTGTAACGCCATCTAGGCCACCGTACCTTTTCCTATATGGTTCTGAGGTACGTTTTATTTTGGTAAGACTCACTGCTCGGTACTCATGATTGACCGGTTTATGATAATTGTTATGACGCAGGTACAGTAATAAAATGAATTGAATTGTTAAATGCGCTTTAAGTGTGGCCATGCATTAAATATACGTATAATTGCGGCGATTACTACAAATATTACATTAACCTCCGCAGAATCTCATTTATTTACATATACTATTATATTATACACATACATAATATATATAACAATTAGTTACGATCTCGTGCGCATAATATGCATATATGTTATGATAATTGCATTGTTAATGTAAAATACGCTACGTTTAACACATGAATTTCAAATGTGGCAAGGAAATATAAATATCACTCGTGTTTTTAGGGTTCCGTAGTCAACTAGGAACCCTTATAGTTTCGCCATGTCTGTCCGTCCGTCCGTCCGTCCGCGGATAATCTCAGTGACCGTTAGCACTAGAAAGCTGAAATTTGGTACCAATATGTAATTCAATCACGCCGAAAAGTGCAGAAATTAAAAGTGCCAAAAAATGTTTTATTAGACTACCTCCACAAGTAAAGTGGGGAGTGTTTTTTTTTTTTCATTTCAATCCTGGCGTGTAATATATTGTTGGATAGGTATTTAAAAGTGAATAGGGGTTTCCTAAAGCCATTTTTTGATAATGTTAATATTTTCGGAAATTATCGCTACAAAAGTAAAAAAAAATGTAAAAAAAATATGAAAAAAAATCCCAAAGTAGAACTTTATAAAAACTTTCTAGGAAATTTATTTTGAACTTGATATGTTGAACAGTTTTTGAAAAAAATACGGGACACTACGGAACCCTTCACTGAGCGTGGCCCGACACGCTCTTGGCCGGTTTTATTAAACTTCTAGAACTTTCAATATCAAATGTACACGGATCTCTAGAGTATTCCCGACATGAGGTGTTTTTCCAAGTAGTTACTTCATGATAAAGTTTTCTCTGAACTAAAAATAACATGTCTGCTTCTAACACTGGAGGTCGTGAACATTTCATGTGATATGACATAATGTTATCTCGTTGTATACTCACGGACTGAATTTCTATTAGTTTGTTCTATTTGTGACGATGTATTTTGGCGTTAAATCGCTGGTGGCCTAGCGGTAAGAGCGTGCGACTTTTAATCCAGTGTGGGTTCGAACCCCGGCTCATACCAATGAGTTTTTCGGAACTTATGTGCGAAATGTCATTTGATATTTGCCAGTCGCTTTTCGGTGAAGGAAAACATCGTGAGGAACCCGGACTAATTCCAATAAGGCCTAGTTACCCTTTGGGTTGGAAGATCAGATGGCAGTCGCTTTCGTAAAACTAGTGCCTACGCCAAATCTTGGAATTAGTTGTCACAGCAGACCCCAGGCTCCCATGAGCCGCGGCAAATGCCGGGATAACGCAAGGAGGAGTACTTTGGCGTTAAATCGATATATCTTTGTGAATGGATGGAAATGATCTACTAAAAAAGCTGCATTCAGTCTAAAATGATAAAATTATACGTCTACAGTCGCCATGACATGTATTGGAGCATCAAAAATATCTGAACACTTAGGGCCGGTTGCATCAAACCCTATATCGCCGTTAAAGCGTTCGTTAAATTTTATTGTATGGGAATAGGCTTGTGCCGTTTCGTTCGTTGATCGGAGCGCTCCGATCTCGTTCAATCGCTCCCACGAACTAGTTCGCTCTTTTAAGTCTTTTGCTCATTTAGTTCAGCAAGACTAGCGACCACTGCGGTCGGAAAGATCAGAACGAATAGTGTCAAAATGATACGAATAGTCCACAGATAGTAACATTCCGGGCCGGAAGGTTGTAAGTAACCGAAGTTTAATATGAAAACTTGACGTTTTTTTGTTGGTCTGCTAAGTAGCTCTATTCTCGGTGAGCGCAGACACACACTCGTTCTCGATCCAAACCGCTCGCGCTCGCCGATCCTATACTGAACTAAATGAGCAAAGACCGATTCTCAGAGCACGGAAAGATTCAGTTCATTTCGGTCATTGATGGGTTTTTTTTTTCCTAACAGTTCATAGTTCGTGAACGACACAAGCCTTTATGGGAAGTTCCACAGACGTCTGCTGCGTGACGATGATGTGTCTGTCAAATGTGGTTTGATGCAACTGGCCCTTAGGCAATAAATTGTAACGCTTAGTCAAGGCGTGTTCAGATATTGTTTGTCGAAACCATTGTGACTGTTTATTTGTCTTTTGCTGATTGTAATTTCTTCTACGTATTTTACAAGTCTAATAAATTCCTTTAAAAATGTGTCATTAGAAAGATTCAATTGTCCTACAGCCAACTTCGGTAATTGTGTTTTTCCATCGAGATTCCTTTAGCCATGAAGTTGAAAGCTAATTAAAAGTTTGCAACCTCAATCCGTCGACAAGACTAATTCAAATGTGGAAACTAGCGCTGTTTGTCTCAAACGGCGGGTTTGTTCTGTTACCAGTAGTTTGTAGGTAGTTGTGCAAGTACAGTCAACCGCAATAACAATAGTACTCTTCGACCACCGATAAAAATTGTAGCCCGATTTTAGTTCTTATTAATCTTTTTTACCCCCGACGCAAAACCGACGGGTGTTATAAGTTTGACGTGTCTGTCTGTCTGTTTGTCTGTCTATGTGTGTGTCTGTCTGTGGCATCGTAGCTCCCGAACGGATGAACCGATTTAAATTTGTTTTTTTTTTGTCTGAAAGTTAGTCGGGAGTGGTCTTAGCCATGTTTCATGAAAATCGGTCTACTATGTCGCGGTTGGGGGTTTTTTCAAAATTTTAATTTTGTGGTTATTACAAATAAGATCGCGTCAAATATTTTCGCGGCATTTTTTTTGTACAGGTGTTTTCTGTACATGTGAAACATGCCATATGTAGACACTATAGTACCTACTGTGGATTTTGTAAAAGGTAAAATAACTTATCTGTAACTAACCCTCTGGACCAATTTACAGAGTTGTTGGAACTTGAAAGAATTGTAAGTAATTGTCAGTGCTTCTTCTATTCAGGCTTTTGTACACCGCGTCATTTTACAGTCTTATTTAGCCGCGAGATGATATCCTAACACTGGCATAGACAAGCACGTATCAACGCGTACCTTTTCAGCCCAAGTCTTTATTATTTATAGAATCAATAACAGATCAAAATACTATCTCAGATATCTTTCTATTCCATAAATACTTCAGGGATCAGCCTTCGGAAATAAACGCGCCCGAAGGGGTGTTCCATGAAGTAGTGCTATTTGTTCCCCTTCAAATGCATAAAGGGGAAGGCTTATAAATACACCAGCAGCGTCGACAAAGGCCGACAGTTTTTGTCGGCGCGTCTCGCTTGACATCGACTCATAGACTATGTTTTACAGATTCCGCATTTGGCCGTAGCCTGACTTACGGTCGGTGCCTTAATCTAGGGCCTATAAGGTGCAATTGGTTTGCAGTCCGTCTGTATTGCCATACCTAAGCTGTATAAAAAAGTGGATACTTATGTTGGGGACCAATTGTACAAACGCATTTTACTCCGTCTATTGGTTACATTTCAACGTATTACGTGATGGACTTATGATTATTTTACTGAGTATGAATTTCCGGTGGAATAATCTTAAACCTGCCGAAATTGTTCTCTTTTGATGGTTTTGCCGAAAGATCATTGCTCGAAGATTTTACAAATTTTTCAGCATTTCATTTTTTTCGACGTGTTTTCTAAGCTTCATCGCCATATTCTGTTTCAACATAATGTTCTTCATTTTATGTTATTTGTGGATCGGACATGTTCTTTGTTGGTAGGTATATTAGGTGCCTACCTCTTATCTAAATACTCACCTGAGTTATGAGCATTTAAGTAAAAGCAACTGAAATTAGTAGTGGTTTTCTCATACAGGCTGATTCGATCGAATCGTATGCTCCATTCAAATGAAGTAATCTGTGTCCGCGCGTGACATCCGACGAGACTTTGTATTTTTTCCGCTTCACGCGTTAGATGATAACACCCGAAATACCAAAAAGGTTATTATTTTCTTTCCCATTTGTATTGTTTGAGCTTGAAACAAAAGATACTCCAGAAATATTTCGCATTTTCCTCGTACAAAAGCTTTTGTGTATAATATTTTATGAAGCCTACGCCAATTCCGTCGGTATCACAGTCGTACCTATGGGATTTGAAGTTTAGTCAGTGTCAGATATATCGGAGCAACCAAGGTGCTCACAAATATCGAATCACACCTCTATAGTCAACGCGTTAGGACTTTTAACCCGCGGTCGTTTTGACCGTCGTGGACTCCAGCAGCGGGGCCGTCGTCCGCGGCGCGGCGTCTATATGGTATTTTTCTTCTTGTTTCTACACCTATACAGAGCCCATATACCAAAAATCAGGGAAATCGGACAATATTTAGAGGTCGCACACTATGGCAACTTTTGTCTGAAGAAGTTAGTATGGGCGCAGGAAAGGCTAGAAACAAAACTTATGTAACTTTTTGTAGTAGGTGGTTTAAAAGTGATTTTAATGAAAAGTTTTTATATTGAAGCAAGTTCTTTAAAAAAAAAGACTAGTTGACGTGGCATTTAGTTTCTAGGCAAGGTTCCTTATGGTATTTTTTTGGACGCTCGACTTCCTTCTAAGGAACAAGTTTTTTTGGTTTTTTGTCCTGTTTTTGGCATGAAGCAGTGGTCTCTCGGCCCTCTCGGGGCACTGATAACAGGATAGGTGGATGATATCAAGCGGCACATTGGCTATCACCAGGTCCGCCATGGACCGGCTCGGCAAAATATGGAGAATCTTCATCACAAATGCCACTAAAATGCGACTTGTCAGGGTATTAGTATCTCACAATTTTCCCATATTTCTTTACGGTGCTGGACTTCAAGGGAAAAGAAGATAGATTTCCTAGAAATGTGGTGCTTCAGAACAAAGCTAAGAGTATCCTGGACAAGGTTCAGATGCGATGGACCAGCCAAGTCAAGGCTGCACTTAGTGGCCCACTCTACGAATGCGTAAGGAATGTCGATGCATTGTTAAGCTTGCTACCACCCCTGATGTGACGACCACGACCACTCTGCCAAGAATGTGACGACAAAGAAGAAAACAAGATCGTTCTTTGACTTAAGTATATTGACCGGGATATAGACCCTACTTACCTTTTTGATTTTTGTCTTCGAACTATTTAATGTCCAGGATGTTAGCGATTATTGTACCCCTAACACCATACTTGGTCGATAGTCTAAGAATAGTCTATCATACTGCAAAGAAGAGTAAGTATACCTATATATTTAATAATAAAAATTATCGCTTCAGTCAAAGATGAAGAGCAAAACGGTTCTCGCTGAAAGCAAATCACTTGAAATTTGGTATATAGGCGTTTAAGATAAGCTAGAACCGAAAGCCGAGCGAAGTCAGAAAAAATATCACATTTTATTTTTCCCATACAAATATGAAACACCCTAATATGGTATGTTCGCAGATGTTCTAGAATGGTAGTTCTCGCCCTCTGGTGTGTGCCCGCCAGCCCACTACGCGTCTCGGGTTAGAATGACCACTCCCAAATATCTTCAAACATGGTTTAGAGACGCCGCGGAAGACGTGTCAGTACGGCCATACGTCGTCAGAACGACCAAGGCCCTAAATTACGTGTTCAGATATTTTACTGTTCAGATACGACTAACTTAATAAACTAACTATACTATCAAACTAATATGGCTCTGCGATCCAAAGAGAATCTTGGCCTCCCAAAACGAGAGCACGCCACCTATCCCGATCCTGCGCAGCTTCCTGCCAATCATCGGCTTGTAGCTGACACAGATCCGCCCCAGCGGTATAATATCGGTTCAGGTACAGTCAACCAATTGGAACCCTAGGCACAACCATGTCAAAATGGCAAGCAGTAAGAGATTTCTTACAATCTGATATATATGAACTATGACATAGTTCTACAGTGGCCTAGGGTTCCAATTGGTTGACTGTACGACTGTTCAAGGTTTATGCGAATGCGGAGAATCAAAGGCGAAACCCAGATGCCTTAATGTTATGCCCCGTAGGCTTTACTGTTTCGAGACATGAAATATATTACGAGGAAAGCAAAAAATGAAACGGTAATGCCTCTTTACGACTGGCCATTAAACAATGACAAAGCCAGGGAGCTTACATTGCTCCGTCTATTACGGTAACTGTTGCGATCATCTCCGTAATGAAAGGAAAGCCTAACTTTTTCACATGTTAAAATGATAGGGGATGATCGGTTATACGTACAAACGCAGAGGGCGCTACGAGTCCTTGTATAGATTACTCATATGAGAGATAATTTCGACCTCGACAGCTGTGACCTGGGTGGCCGAGCGGATAAAGAGGCATCTCCCGCGATTGGAGAGTACGCTGGTTCGATTCCAGCCTCAGGCACCAGAGGACTTGGTCACTTTTTCTTTCATATGTGTAATTTATTTCGGTTTTAACGTAGTACCTCCTCAGTTTCCGCTGCGTTTGTCGTTAAATTTTTTGATTATTACGAGAGGGCATTTAAAAAAAAATGTATTAAGCAGAAACGTCGTCGAAAGAGTCGATACAGTCGTCATGGTCGAGTCGAGTCGAGAGTTTGAGTCCCACCAAAGAAGATGGCCTTCTTTTTAAAATTTTATGAAATAGCTTCAAATTTTGACAATTCTCAATAAATTAAGGTGAAATCAAACATCAAAATTGTATACGATTATTTCTTCTAATGTCAATTTACTTGGAGGAAAATAAGTTCTACGTTTGTATGAAGATCCGGTTTCGGGTCATCTCCTTCCCCCTTAACATCAAACGTATTACATTGCGTATCATTAATGATATGTGAGGTCGTTTATAGAATTAATGTGTTCCATCAAAAAACGTGATGTACGTTAATTTACGAGATAGCTGGCTTATATTGAAGCCGTTAAATTTGGATGATATGATTATGACAAAAATGCGTAGGAAAATGTAATTTCTGTGTAGCTATGAATCATGTTGTGAGACCAATTCGAAATTACATTTTTACATAAAAATGGTATCTAAATGTAGCTTTTCAAGGTAAGGTAAGAACACTTAAATTGTGATAATGGTTTTTTATCTGAATTTCTACTAAAATTTAAGATGAAAACGACATCATTGAACTTGAAGCATAGCTACTGCCCATTCTTTGTTAAAAAGCCACAAATTAATGTCTACTGCAACACACATATCTATGCGTAGCGAGGCGTACCTATTTACATGCAACTGACGTTATTAAGATATCATTTTGATGTCAAAATGTAGGTCGGAAATGTCTTTCAGGTCTGGTTTAGAATATTTTTGTGTTGGTCGTAAACTATATTTTTATTACGACACAGGGCTCTTTTCGCTGGATCCTAATAACATTGTATGGTAGTCGTTAACTTGTAGTTTGTATTATTACCTTTACGGCCACGCCGAGGTGAGAATCGAATATTTTTGGCTTTTGTGAAAAATATCGCATCAGGCGATGTACCTTCTGGATTCCAAATTTTCCATGTTGTACAGTCAACCTAGGCCATTCTAGAACCCTGTCTCATTGACACCGTGCTGTATTTGTCAAAGAAGTTACTTCGAGATTTACTGTGAAAAGGTTCTACAGTGGCCTAGGAATCAAATTCGTTGACCGTACACTATTAACTAAAGTTCCTTATGAGTCCACTAAATACGCGTGCTAGTGAGCAGTTAATACATACGGTACTCTAGTTACTTGAAATGGGCCACCAGTCGAAATTGCTCCGGTGCACCTTACCAATTTTTATAGGTGCGTTTAATATGTAGTTATGTTTGTGATTGTTTGCTAAGTAGTTAATTTTATTTAATTAGCTGATTCGATAAAGTTATGCTATGCTATTCCTTTTGGCAACCATATTATGTACTTATGACTTTATGAAGAATGTTATGATATTTAAAACCTGTTGGCTGAATTCACTACTCTTTAAAATTAACATAAAACGATGAATTATAACGTAACTTGAGTATAATAAGGTGTTTTATTCAACCCGCGTTGTCCGAGCAAAGGTCCCAAGCTTTACGAGTCGTTTATCGTAAAAATTCTGAGCATGCAGTCTGCATAAACTTTGGCCCCGACATTTTTGCGAGCATGTGGTACAGTTTTATAATAATTCATGTATCGTATGCGTTTTATGTTGCGATTGGTTGGAAATGAGCATCTTTTTACCAATTTCCTGAAGAATCCTGGCTTCTTTACTTATTAATTTGGTAGCTCTCTTGAACGATCTTATTTATAGCAGAAGTCTGCTATTTGAAATCAGATATGATATTTTATACGTTTGTATAAATATAACTTCGTCATTATTGACCAAACGAGCGCGAATTTGTTCGGCGAGCACAGGTCTCATTTCTGAACCCAAATATTTTGCTATTTTTTTGAGTTGATATTTAAAACTTACGAATACTTGGAAGCCATAATGTAGCAAGATCCACACTCACACAAGAACTCTTATCTGTGTAGTGTATAACACGTGGCATACAAAGAAATCCAAACTTTGCTTTACTTTTATTAGCCGTGCCATAAATTCTTGTTTCTTCAGCCCGCCCTGTGGCAGTAAAATCTGTTGTTTATTCAGTCCATATGTCAGCCGGACCGCCATTAGCTGTGATCCGTCTGGCGGGGCTATTCGCTACACGCACCTGGTCGACTGTTCTCATTGCCTTCTAAAACACTCGAAATTCTGACTCAATGATCGACTAGTATAACTGAATCTTAATACTGACAGATCATTTCATACAAAGACGTCAAGATTAAAGTTGGGCCCGGCCCGTTCATACATAATTTCGAAAAAAATGAGTTTGGTTTCACGTCTGCGGAGGGCCCAACGCGATTTGTTGATGAGTACACATATCGCGCGCGATTGGTCGCAACTAGTTGCTTTGGATTAAATTCTTGCTATCTATAAGGCTCGTCTGTATGAAGTAATATATAAGATAATGGTTTTAGACAAGTTATCCTGTGGTGTAAACATTTGGAATGTTCTTTCTGTCCCGTCGGACTCTGGATATTTGAAGCTTTTGAGATTAGCCATCATTATCTGGTTGTCTTTTTATTTTGAAATGTAGCCATTATTTTTTACTCCAATTTGCTTGACAAAATTCAAAAAATCGGGCGTATCATCTATTTTACATGCATTATTAAAAAATGCTTTTTACACAACAGTTATGCGTGGTTTGTTTCGCTATTAATATTAATGGCTAAAACATATCGGCTTTCAGGGTATGGAAGTTCCCAAACATTAATTACAAATATAATGACGCCGAGCGAACTTTTCACTTAGCCGCTTAGAAATTCGCATGTTTGCGGTATCTAGATTCTGTTCCAATAAAGATCTCTCAATCTAAAGCATATTTATTTAGGTGAAGATACTGAAGATTTGAGCTAACACATGGTTTGGCATTTTTACAGTTATGTTATATACCATACCAAAGAAGATCGAGTATTATAGAGAGTTACTGTCAAAGTAAAATGTAAGCTTAAAACTTTTGAACCTCAGTTTTGACAATTTGGCCCATATTCTTAGCTTGATAATGTGTTAAAATGTCAAATATTAATATTAGCGCCATCTAGCCGAGCGTCCCCCAAAGGTGTATCGCCATCTAGGTCACCGTACCTTTTTCTGTATGGTTTTGAGGTACGTTTTTTTCTTAGACTTTATCTGTCTATACGGAGTAACATAGACCATACCTAGTATTACAAAATTATAATTATGTGTAATAATTGTGAAAGTTTAAATCAGCGGTATATCTAGTATTGTTTCCTCAGTCGACGGAACCGCGCTATGACAAGCGATATAAGAAAAGCACCTAAATGTATCTGTAGCTGCTAAGAACGCGGCATCTAATGTTATTGATCTCACTGGGATACCAAAACATGACGTTCATTATACTGCCATTATATCGTGACGTTTTGATTTATCATGCAGGCTTTATCACGCAAAAAGTTAACAAGCCGCTCATTTCTGATAATCTGAAATACAGTACCGGTCAAAAATTTAAGTTCACTCCTTGTTTTCAGTACAATTGACTGCTTTAGAGAGATAGTTTTTTGTAGTTCAGACGTCAAAATTTGTTTCGTAAACAATTTATATTTTTTTAACATCTGTTTCCCTCAAATCTTATAGGCTAAATAATTATTTGGCCTATATTATCTGGCTAAAACTGTGTTTCGTGTAAAGATGTGTCTCAATTAGTGGCAAAGGCAAGGCCATAAGTATAACTAGCATTTTGCCGTCATGTTTATTAGATTTTAGTGAAAGAAAGGTACGTGAATTGTGTCTAACTAGTAAAACAAATCTCCACAAAACAATAAATATAAGTTGAAAACATATTTCGACTACCAAACCGAAGATAATTATCGTACAAAAGTACTCATTTGTACCGAAATCAAAGGGTGAACTAAAACTTTTGACCGGTACTGTATCACAGTTATATTGTCGCATTAAAGCCTCACCTTTGGTATTTAAACGGTCAGATGTCATAATTGCTTTAACATGAAATGAATGTTACTACGCGCTCAGTTGTTTTAAGCAGTAAATGCATCATTAAACGCGTGTGGAAAAAAATCTGTTTTGCGTTATTACTAGTAAATACGACCCCTTGTTCCTCTTAGATAATCGTCTTTGATAACTGGTTATCAATAAAGATAAATAACTCTTCTTAGCCAACTTCGTTATGAAACGGGTTTTTTCCTGTGAGAAAACCGTTATATTATTGTTTTTCTGAGAAGATTTTTCTTCCTATGTAACCTGATTATGTAATGGGATTTTTATTTCCCTCGTAGAAAAGCGTTATTTCATTAGATTTCCACGAAGAAGATTATTTTCTTCCCGGCTAACCCGGTTATCAGATATAGAGTACTTAAGGTACCAAGTAGACCGTCATAAATATCAAAATCTCAAATTGTCAGTGCTTTGAAGTTACTGTAATAACCCGTGAATATTAAGGACTAATTTGTCAAGTTATAAACATTTATTCAGCCCTCGTTTGCTGGCCGACCTGAGCTTTATCCGAGTGGAAGAGCACTACTAGTGGCCCAATTCAGAGGATATAGCGATTATGGAATTAACGTGGATTAACGTAGTGAAAAACCAGAAAGAAGTCGCTTTAAACTTGAGATCTTTTTTTACTAAGTGAAAAGTCAATCAGGTGATTGAAAGAGATTAATGTACTATTTTACTTAGACTATATAATTATATGTCCCATTGTTGGGAATGTTTGAATACGCCTCTTCTCAAGTCCTCCTCCTCATCAATTCCCCTTCATGATTGCTTTTTTTTTCGAGGGTAAACTTTGGTTTACCCCTAATATTAGGTAGTCAGGAGCCTACAGCCACTTAAAAATTAGTATCTAATCTCTATTTTATGTAACAAATCACCCAGTTCTTATTCTCTGCTAGGCCCCATACAAGTACAAAGTCAATTTGACTTATGAAGCTTTTGGAATTAAAACAGGGGACTGATTTTTCAATGTCGACCATTCGATTTCGTAAAATTCATTAAATCATATCTTTACTGCTAGTAGTTTCAATTCTACTAACAGAATTGAAAACGGGCGATCAATAGCACTAGATTTGAAAATTCTAGAGCTCGTTTTACAAAAATTGCTGTTCACCGTTTTCTGCTGACTTTGAATGTCGAAATCATGCAATCGAGATTCAAAAATCGGCCCCCTGGTGATAACATGTACACGCAGAATATACGCGTTCTGCTCTACACTCGAGCCAAGCGATGTTGTCAGCAGTGAAGCTGGCGTGAGTTTTATTCATGGTATCAATATTTCACGAGCACCTACTACCTAGTACCTACCCGTGAGCGACAGGTTCCCATTCGTCAAGAGGCGATACTGGATCTTTATCCCATTTCCACCATCGTAGTGGCTTGTATCTGAGTTGGGGTTTATCTCGGTTTTTAGTAAACTTTTACAATATCCTTTTGTAAAACCAGAATAGACGGTACACGGCAGACGAATAAGCAATATTACAAATAAGTAACACCTGTCTAAGATGGACATCTGACCTTTTCTCTGCAAGTGAGAAACTAGGGTGTGAAAGATACCTCCATGAGAGAGATTTTTTTTTTGCAACTCATGTTTTGTTTGACTGTTTATTAGATGTGTTCACAGTATTAATTAAATACGTTCACTAATAATAAGTTATAAATTATAACAAATGACTTAGGCACTGGTCCCACCGCGAGCTAGTAAGCTATGAGCTATCGACTATAAAAACGAACAAAAGATAAGCACTCCCGTGCAAATAAAAGAGACACGGCGATATTGATAGCTCACCGCTGGGCGAGTAACTATAAACATCGCCGTGTTTCTTTTATTTGCACGGGAATGATTATCTTTTGTTCGTTTTTATAGCCGATAGCCCATAGCTTACTAGCTCGCGGTGAGACCAGTGCCTAAGTCATTTGTTATAATTTATAACTTATTATTAGTGAACGTATTTAATTAATACTGTGAACACATCTAATAAACAGTCAAACAAAACATGAGTTGCAAAAAAAAATCTCTCTCATGGAGGTATCTTTCACACCCTAGTTTCTCACTTGCAGAGAATAGGTAAAATTTAATTGTAGGTAATTACCTACCACCCATATAAAAGCTACTATACACAATTGTATAGTAGGTTTTATCAAAGACATATGTAACTCCGTATAGACGGATAAAGTCTAAGGCAGCGTTCCCACTTATGAGACGCGTGTCTCGGGGCGCGCAAAGGGCGTCGGCGCCACGCCACCTGAGTGTAATTCAAAAAGCGTCTCCTCAGTACATTTTGTATAGGAAGGACGTAAGGCGCGCCCCAGGTGGCGTGGCGGCGGCGTGGCGCGCGCCGCGCCGCCTGGGGGCGCGTCTTACGTCTAAAATAAACACAACGGACGTGGCGGGGCGCGGGCGTGGCGAGGACGAGGCGCGGACGGGGCGCGGGCGCAATCTAAATTACACATAAGAGGCGAAAACACGGCGCGATGCGTCATTATACAGGCTGATTTTGTTGCGGAAACATATTAATATTATCAAAAAAACAATCTTAGTAAACCCTTACTCATTTTTTAATACCTATCCAACAATGTATCACACGTTGGGGTTGGAATGAAAAAAAAAATCAGCCCCCACTTTACATGTAGGGGGGGTACCCTAATAAAACATTTTTTTCCATTTTTTATTTTTGCACTTTGTTGGCGTGATTGATATACATATTGTTACCAAATTTCAGCTTTCTAGTGCTTACGGTTACTGAGATTATCCGCGGACGGACGGACGGACGGACGGACGGACAGACAGACATGGCGAAACTATAAGGGTTCCTAGTTGACTGCGGAACCCTAAAAAAACATTCAGTCGAATTGAGAACCTCCTCCTTTTTTTAACTCGGTTATAAAAAACAACCTTCATTGCCGGCTGGCAAACGGCTAACCGTTGAAACAGAAATATAAATGAAAGAGATAGAAGGCTGCACCTGCGTTCACAGCTGCGTCGTCGGCGAATTCAAAGAAAAAAGCACACGTGTGCAGCCTCTTGGCTACCTACACGGCCAGGTGCGGG
Source organism: Leguminivora glycinivorella (assembly GCF_023078275.1). Classification (NCBI taxonomy): domain Eukaryota; kingdom Metazoa; phylum Arthropoda; class Insecta; order Lepidoptera; family Tortricidae; genus Leguminivora; species Leguminivora glycinivorella. The sequence goes on from NC_062981.1 coordinate 9,970,351, forward strand.
CGCGGCTTTCGACCTTCGCGCCGCGCAATAGAATTCAATGTCGTCTGCTCGTGTGCGGTTCATTTGCTTTGAAGTGGCGGCTTTTTAACATCAAAGGGGTGAGCCTATTTTGTGCAAAATTCTGTTATATATCGTCATTGAATGTCGAGTATATATAGTATCAAATTATTATTTAATGTTTTAAAAATAAATTCTTATCAAATTATATATGTAGTATCATCACTTTATTTCAGTGTACGAATTTAGACACTAAAACCCCGCCCCTAAATTTGATGCGATAAGGACAATTGCTGCTCAGGCGAGAAATCCTGCGTACTTAATGAAAAATACAAAAATCGAGATTTCTTAAAAACTTCCTCTCAATCAGGATAATGATGAAATAATCTGTGTCGGACCGTTTCGATATTTTGGCTAATAATTGATCTCAGTTTTGAATACCACGTCTTTCTTTGTGGCAAATTAAATTAAGCCGTTTTGACCAACTGAAAGGCTCAACTTGTTTCTTTAATAACCTAACCACAACATAAAAAAATAGAAAAAAAACCCCGACACAGTGGACCGATTATCACGAAACATGGCTAAGCACACTCCCGACTAATTCAGCTATCAAACAAAAAAAAACTAAATCTAAATCGGTTCATCCGTTTGGTAGCTACGATGCCACAGACATACACACACACACACACACAGACATACAGACAGACAGACAGACACGTCAAAATTATACCACTCCGTTGTCTTTGCGTTAGTAAAAACAAACATGCCAAAAAAGCAAAACGGTGTGACGTGCGACACAGATATTGATAATAATAATAAGTACATAGGTATAAACCAGGGAGGAAATAATGGAGAGCGTTTATATGTCCTGTTTTGCCTTAATTCAATATCATCACATATTTTTGTTGCTGATAAAATAATACATCCTGTATATCAAGCGGCGCGCCCCCTGGGCGACGCTCGAGTTGTGTCTGCTAGCGGCGCGTCGCTTGAGTTGCCTGCGCCGCCTGCGCCGCGCCGCTTCAGTGTAATTTAAAAAACGTCTCCTCAGTACATTTTGTATAGGAAAGACGTAAGACGCGCCTCAAGCGACGCCGCGCCCCGTCGCCGCCACCGCGCCGCCGCCACCTCGTTAAATTACACTGAGGCGGCGTGGCGGAGACGTCTCTTGCGCGCCCCGAGACACGCGTCTCATAAGTGGGAACGCTGCCTTAGAAAAAACGTACCTCAAAGCCCTAGGGAAAAAGGTACGGTGACATAGATAGATGGCGTTACACCTTTGGGGAACGCTCGGCTAGATGGCGCTAATATTAATTTGAAATTTTAACACATATCAAGCTAACAATATGGGCCAAATTGTCAAGACTGAGTCAACATTTTAAGCTTGTGTCGAGAGACTCGAGAGATGGCAATCTATGCACTATGATTACACATTTTACTTTGACAGTAACTCTCTGTAATACTCGATCCTCTTTGGTTTTATATAGCGTCGTAAACACATATTACACATTTTATTAAACATGCAACTTTTATATGTACTCAAAAATATTTGTCTATATTCAACTAGAGTGGTTTAATTATGAGCTTGTAAAATTAATGATCCGTTTTATATTCAGCCATAAAAAAAAAATAAGTAGACAAAAAGTTTAAATGTCGTAAAGCGGGCTGTTAACACAAGATTTTATTAAGCAATTTCTATTTATAATAAAAGTTGGGGTATTTTGTGACATCGGCATTAAACTCAACCCTTTATATACGACTAGCTTTTGCCCACGGCTTCGCTCGCGTTAGAAAGAGACAAAAAGTAGCCTATTTCACTCTCCACCCCTTCAACTATATCCACTTCAAAAATCACGTCAATTCGTCTCTCCGCTTCCGGACAAACAAACAGACACACACACTTTCCCATTTATAATATTAGTATGGATAAGAAAAGCCTCTAATCGCCATCTTAATAGTTGTAAATAATAAAATAATATGGATAAATACATCTCCCTCGAATTTAATTTTATTCAAGCGAGATGCACTGCGTTGACTAAGTGTGTAAAGTGTGCTTGCCAATTGCCATAAATCTCAAGGTTGCCTTATAATGGACTCTTTGAAAAGTATTTAGTAGAGCAGTAGATAGTGAGAATATCGACCTGGGCCCATTTCTCAAAGATACAAGTTACAATTTACAAGTGGTTGTCAATGTCTAACATGACAAGTTGGAAAGAGACTTCCGCTGGTATCTTGTAACTTTCAGTTTTGAGAAATGGGCCCCTGGTGATAAATGTCGATGCCAGTTGGACGGAGATTTCAATATTAAAAAAAACATACAGTGATCCGCTTGTGTGTGTCATACGTTCTAGTGGTGAGATAGTATCGTACGGAATTCAAAGTCACATGAAAAATGTGTAAAAATGTATTTGGACCTAAGTACGAGAAAATGATTATCAATCTGTCACAGCTAGGAAAGATATTTCCTGGTGGGCGCTATCTATTTAATCTATTTCACTAAATATTTTGTAGTTACTCGAGTTTTAAAATTTTTACGTATGTATATTTTTATACCCATATTAGCTCACAGCACAGCACAAACATCTTTTAGTCAAGGTATCCCATCAAACTACTTATATATTTGCCCTTAAAGTTGATGGCCCTATGTAACATTTTTAAAACGTCACGGAAGAACGAAACTTGATCCCTATAATTTGTCCACATCGCGTCTCAATGTCAGCGATATAATAATACTGTAGCGTAAGGGTCGTCCTTTTATTCGCCATTCAACCGTCATTGCCAAGGTCATGATTCTCTAAGATCAATTCATCACCCCTAATTCCTTGCCATGCCGACATTATAGACAAGTAATCATTAAAGATTGGCAATTTCTATTGAAAGTTGAGTGCCTCACTTATTACTTATATTTCCTTTATTCATTTTAATTCTTAGGCTAGGATTTTTATAATATGATTATAAAAGTAAAATACAAAACCACATACAAAACAATACAAAATATATAAACACATTATAAAAAACCTAACCTAGGGTGCCGCCGCACATTATAGGGACCAGTAGCTGCCGGTGATTAGGGCAATTGCATTGAAAGAATAATAAATTGACTTATTATTTACTTATATTTATTATTTAGTCTTCGGAAAGTTAGAAATATTGCAAAATGGTTCTTTTGAAGGAATGTTATATTTCATAGGTACAACTTTTCAATCCAATTTTAAAATGTAAACTTCTGTTTTAATTAAGAAATTTCTTTTATACTTACTTTTAAGGATTTTTCCTAAAGGCCAACCAGTTATTCAGCACTGTTACAGGCCGATATCGTACCTTAAACTGTTAATCTCTAAGATAAGACAAAAGATAATAAAAAGACTTTTGGCAAGACAAAAAAGATAAGTCGGAAGATATCTGGGAATCTGATCTCTGGGTCTTTATAGGCGCAGATCTAGCATAGAGTGAAATGAGAGAACTTCACAAACACAATAACTACGCCCGCTTAGTAGTGTTTCAAACTATTTAAAACCCGTAGCATAACCCATAGATTTCTGTTTTATAGACTGTCTCCGGCGCCATATTTGTGGTGACGTCACCGCTGGCACGCCTCCAGCCCTGCGGCCTTGCCACCAGTTCATGCGTTCTCGCATATCCATACTTTATAAAAACAATTTGCATACAAATGCTGAATGATCGCACTAGAAAGATAGTGAATCTACTCTTCGAGTCTACGCCAATTTCAATCTTACAGCGGTATGATATGCTCGAAAGTAGTTTAATCTTTTGTATTGTTTATGGTCTTATTTAAATTTCGTTGTGGTAGAACATTGGAAAATTGCTACTGCATTTGATAGCGCCGTGATCAGTACGCGTTGGAATGTTTGGATGCTATTTGAATGTTCTTTATATGTAAACATGAATAAATGAAGCAAACAGCTGTAGCTAGTAGTAGTCAATCCTGGGGATTTTGTAACAAAATATTTTACAAGAATATTTTCCTATTTCATGGTTCTAAATACCCTAAGCATTATGTACATTTTGGCTTTGGCTAAAGTCAATGAGACTCACTAGGTGTATTATTTTTTGAAGACGGACTGAAGTACCTTCTGTGTCTGTACTGTGTGCAACTGATAGAGTACCCATTGTATAACTCTGTCTGGTCTATAAGTACCGAGAGCGTATTCGTAACATATGACATGTCGATTAAGGTCAGGGGATATATTACCGGAGCAAAAAGGAAGTCAAAGAACGATGTTTTCGGAGTTCGACCTTTTTTACTAAGATGTCATGTTAGAAGCTAAAAATTGTGTCTGTTCAAATGAATATCCAGCATTTCCAATAAAAATGGAGAGGCACTGCCTTTTTTCACGTTTTGTTCAAAATTAAGAAAATATTAGTATATTTAGGTACTTGTATGGGATGATAGGGGGGTATTTATACTAGTAGTGGAAGTTGTTTTGCTGGATTTGTCTAATCTAATATACGAGTACATGCTTAAGTTAAGTTTTTATATTGTTAAATTAAACTAAAATAAATAAATAAAAATAAAAATTAAATAAAACTATGGAAACGGATTAAATCGCGTATAATGAATTTAAAATACATCCCGACGTTTCGAACTCTTTACAGCGTTCGTGGTCAACGGGTGACTGAGGAAAAAATTAAAAATATGGTAAATTTTTTGAATATTGTATAACTAGCTTTATTAATAGTGTGTGAACCTGCCTTAGAAATCTATATTATTTGTGGTCATGGTTCGTTAATATTTCTTGTAAGTGGGTAGCTTTTGCACATTTTAATTTTTCCTCAGTCACCCGTTGACCACGAACGCTGTAAAGAGTTCGAAACGTCGGGATGTATTTTAAATTCATTATACGCGATTTAATCCGTTTCCATAGTTTTATTTCATGAGTAACTATCGCGGTAACCGAAGACAATATTAATAAAAATTAAATTGTGTTAAATTGTGGGTTAAATTGTGGCGTAGGCGAGAGGCTGGCAACCTGTCACTGCAATGTCACAGTTTCGTTTTCTTTCAACCCCTTATTTGCCAAGAGTGGCACTGAAACCTGAGTAGTTTCATGTGCTCTGCCTACCCCTTCATGGGACACAGGCGTGATTGTATGTATGTATGTATGTATGTTTTATATTGTATTTTTTATATTTTTTCACGTAAATACTTACCGCATCATTCACAAACGTTCACTAGAGTTATCAATGCGATAAAGTTCGTTTGTCCCTTTTTATCACACCAATCACACGTCAGAAACTTTATCGGCTTAATAACTTATAAATCATACATATATATTATACATATATTAGCTTCTTGTGTAGATAATCAGGCTAACATTTGCTAACGTGTGGTTACTTTTCTGCAAGTATAACGAAAGATCCTTTATCATAACACAATACTCTCATCCTTACTATGCTAATAAGAGTATTTAAACCCTAAGTTAGATTACCTCGACAAAGGAAATATCCATACCAATTACAATGATAATATCTGCGCAGGTTCTACATATTTCCATATTTATTCAGATTATACTCTTTTATTTATTCGCTTATGCAAATTTTGAGGAAGCTCATCAGTTTAATTTGCATTATACAAACTCGGAACAATGCAACAGTAATATTTAACATAAATTAAATAATTAAAGAAGGTTATTTAGTCACATGGAATAATGTCATCAATCAGGATAGGTGTATTACAGGTCATACGGAGTAACTTTCATATTGGGATCAGCAACGAAATTAGGCCACATCAGAGCGTCGCGTGTCTCGGGGCGCGCAACGGACGTCCGCGCCACGCCGTCTTACGTCCTTCCTAAAAAATGCTCTCCTGAAACAGCCAACATGTTTTTCTGTATCCGGGTTGGTCCCTCAATAAAAGTAGCTCAATATGATCTGTTTAAAAATATTCAGCCCTTAAATGTTAGCAATAGCGATAGCAGTAAGTAATGTAACTTGACTACAGTCGGTTCATCTTTACTTGTCCTATCATGTAAACAAACGAAACGTCAAATATGATCAAAGACAATTACTAGTGATTGGAAATGTCGATAAAATGATGTATTACCGATAATTTGTAAATAAACGCTGCCAACGTCATCAGAGGATTTTCAATTTTACGTCACACAATATCTGTGTAAAAACCAAAATTTAACTAGGTTTCGTCACATTTGCAACTTATATTCATTTTATATTAGGTACTGTAAAATGAATACTATACTAGCCTTTTCCATAGTAACATTAATACAACAAAAAATATACTTACAGTAAAGAGGTAGGAAATAAAGCGTAAAGAAGTCTGTTAATAAATCTGATAAATTATTGTAATTAATATCAACACACTTTTTCCAAGCTATACAAACTCAAACGTTAATATCAATCGTTCATAACGATAAGTTGTCATCCCAACATTACGACTCATAGACAATTTAGAATTCGTAATGTCAGAAGTTTTTGATGTCATCCGTTCGTAATTACAATTATTGATGAAAATCGTTTTAGAAATGATATATTTCGGTGGTTTTTTGATTGATTACAATACTTTTTGAGTTTATTTAAGTGTATAATACATTTTTAGTGATGGTTAATGTGCAATTCCAGAGAAAAGTGAGATAATGTTTTCCAGCAGTGTTTGTGTACATGATTGGACAAGTAAGGTTGAACTGAGAGTAAGTAGGTAATCATCTAAGCTATTTGTAAATCAATGGTAAATAACTTAATAGCATGTGACTTGACTAAATAGCAAGCAATATACTATTGCTGTAGGTAATACAAGTAACCTCGAATGACACAAAAAGCATAAGCCTTCATATGACGAGATTTATTTGGCAGTAGCCGAGAAATACCTACTTTAACGTCGGATAAATCAGAGCTGAGCCGTGTCCTGACAAAAATACCGCGACGACCAAATGTTACGAGATGAGGGGAGAACGCCCTCTAATGGGCGAAGAAAACTGACGTAAGTTTAACACTTACGATTGCCAAATAAATTCCCGTTTGCTAACAACAAAGTCAGACCTAACTCGCGGAAACAAGGTTGAATACCGACTAGATGTGTAAAAGTTACGTGCAATGATATTGTTGTTATATTTTATGGTGTGAAAATTGTTGTAGAGAAGAGCAATAACGTAAATGAGGCAGTGATTTGACTAAACAACTAAATAATGTTTCGCGCAGTATGTTTTTGTGGAGGGTTTTGTGATTTTATCACTTTATTTTCTGAGGTTTACTTTAAGTTTTCAATTTAGTCCTGATTACATTTTCCTTTAAGATGGCGCTTTGATATTCTTCAACATGTGAGCTTAGACGTCGTGTGACTTTGCTTCGTTGTCGTCATAGTAGATTATTTAATTTTCTAGATAATATTAAAAGTATCTTTATAAAGGCTGTCGTCTTCATAATAGTCAATGTAATTTAGAATCTAATAAGATATGCGATTTTATATCCATACTAATATTATAAATGGGAAAGTGTGTGTGTCTGTTTGTTTGTCCATCTTTCACGGCAAAACGGAGGACGAATCGTTGATTTTTTAAGGAGATAGTTGAAGGGATGGAGAGTGACATAGGCTACTTTTTGTCTCTCTCTCTAAACCCCCACTTCCTTAAAATGGGGGATGAAACTTTGTATGGTGTGTTCCGCAATTTTCGAACTTAACGCGAGTGAAGCCGCGGGCGAAAGCTAGTATGCCATATATTTGTACAATACTTACATACTATGACGTTGTTTGTGTATACGTTGATGGTAGGTACTGCAGGATGTGTAGGAGCTATTGCTCAAATTGACATATAAATTTTACTATTATTTTATTTAGTAAAGTATCAATGTCTGAATAATAAAATATGTCAAAATTCTTAAAGAGAAACTTCTCGAAATGAAACGCTTACTTTTACGATACTTCGAAAGATCAAGTCGTAAAAGAACCGCGGAATCGGAACACATTTCATTCCGATTCCTGCTTTTGGTTCCTACAAACCCGCTAAGTTTCATTGGTAAATTTTACTCGCCGCTGGAAGAAAATAAAATTCGTCGAGCGAAGTTACTGTTGTCGAATCGGATTTCATGCAGTGGTTTACGGGTATTGAGCGCAAAGAGAAAATAGTTTTTTCGAGTTAAGTATCCTTTTCAGAGAGAAAAGTTCCTTGTGTAATAATGTAAAAAAGTTAGCGATGTAATTTATCCCTCAAAACGTAATTGGAAAAACATGAGTTGGAAACAATGCGACTGGGTCATCCATAGGGACCTTGACTGTAGTTAAAATAAAATATTTTATACCATGCACGAAATAAAGCATCAGATAATTATAAGAAAAACATGGACAGAAGTTATTTTTAAATCTAATTTCTATTTAATATGACAGGTAGAAATATAATATGAAGTAACTGAGTTGACCGTGACGTCACTCAATTCGATTTCTTATAAATTCCATATTAGCAAGTCGTTCAAATTCGTTTTGACAGTTCTTGAAAAGAAGCTGATTTGACTAGGAGGCAATTAAAGTAGCCTTTCTTTCTTTTTAGGGTTCCGTAGTCAACTAGGAACCCTTATAGTTTCGCCATGTCTGTCTGTCCGTCCGTCCGTCCGTCCGTCCGTCCGTCCGTCCGTCCGTCCGTCCGTCCGTCCGTCCGTCCGTCCGTCCGTCCGTCCGTCCGTCCGTCCGTCCGTCCGCGGATAATCTCAGTAACCGTTAGCACTAGAAAGCTGAAATTTGGTACCAATATGTATATCAATAACGCCAACAAAGTGCAAAAATAAAAAATCGAAAAAAATGTTTTATTAGGGTACCCCCCCTACATGTAAATTGGGGGCTGATATTTTTTTTCATTCCAACCCCAACATGTGATATATTGTTGGATAGGTATTTAAAAATGAATAAGGGTTTACTAAGATCGTTTTTTGAAAATATTAATATTTTCGGAAATAATCGCTCCTAAAGGAAAAAAAAGTGCGCCCCCCCCCTCTAACTTTTGAACCATATGTTTAAAAAATATGAAAAAAATTACAAAAGTAGAACTTTATAAAGACTTTCTAGGAAAATTGTTTTGAACTTGATAGGTTCAGTAGTTTTTGAGAAAAATACGGAAAACTACGGAACCCTACACAGCGTGGCCCGACACGCTCTTGGCCGGTTTTTTCAATATCATGATTAATAAAGCGTATCTATCAAATCCACGATGTCTATCTGTTTATCTAGAATATTGAAATCACTCATATGGCGTGCTCATTCACAACGTTCAATCCAACTTATATAATTTTCTACAACAATGCACTTGAAACTTATAGTCCCAATTGGGATTGGCTCCGTATCAGGCATGGGTTCAGTCAACGATTTAAACCCAATCTGGCCAGTTGAAAGGCGTGTATAATGGACGGTGGCGCCCATGTTACTAGTCTATACTGTTACCAACAGTATGCCACTTTACTACATTGTAACTACTTTATTTATATTTACTTGCTCAATGGCGTAGCAACCCAAATGAGTCTTGGCCTCCGACACGAGTGTACACCAGTTATATGCCAATTGTAAAAAGAGATAAAATCTTTAGATTAACGGTGTTAAGATTTTTGAATTTACACGAAATTCTTCGCTGATTCCGTGAGTTTTTGTAGCGTAGTTATCGGGTAATTATTTTTTTAACAATCTGTGTACTATAACACTTTAACTTCTCGCGCTTTGTACACATATTTAAATTCACACACAGCACAGGTCTGACGATGTGACTTTAAATCTGTGTACTATCGTTGATTGGTTTCGTTTTGGCTTTCAGCCATATGCCTGAATGCGGTTGCCGCAGAAACGTTCTTTCACAGTTTACTGTTACGTGTCATGTGTTGAGGTGAGGTTTACGACGTAAAGTTAACATTTATTTTTCATGCTCGTTGATAGATGTTTGAAAATAGGTCACTGAATATGTTTGCTGACTTAGACGTTTGATGTCTATTTCACTACGCATTATAAATTATACATTAATGAATATAATAATTGATTACTTACATTGCTTACCTTCTTATTTATGACATGCACTACATAAAAGTTAGAATTTTTCCTTGTAAATTCTGAGGGGAACTTCGTTCCGTTTAACGAGTTTCAGCCTAGAGGTACCTTTCAATGTCAGTTTCTGAGTTGAAATTAAAATATTTTCTTTAAAAATAGAAACACCCAGAATAGTTCGCTTGGAGGCCTGAGGTTTGCGATCGCCACTGTCAGAGTCCGATGACACAACGGCTTCTTTCCTAGTCTATCTAAAAGGCATTATATTCCTCCACTAGACTGGTCTTTAAACCCTTTTGAAACTATCGTATTGCGAAATTTTCAAGTACTTGCTGTTAACGAGAGATAGTTCGCCCGTTGTGTGCGCTGTGAGGATTAACTTTGATAACACGTCGGCCCAGGGTATTAATTAGGATTGGCTTGAACTATCAACGGTTAACACCGATATTAATAAGAGAGTAAATTACAAGTTACGTAATATCGTTTAGGTTTAAGGATATATTCCATTATTGAGAAAATTTCATGTGCTTATGCTCACCTCTCTGACTATTATAAAATAAAGAATCTCTTTTAAATGCTAGTTGCGTCGAACTTCCAAAAGCGAACTAATTCTATGGTAACGACAAACTATAGGAATAATACCGAACAGCCATCGGCGAAGTTGTGTCCGCTGTGTGACCATTTTATGAACGAGTTTATTCATAACGTGTCCTTGCTATTTTGCAGCGCACTAAAATATTTTACCACCGTCTTTGTACTCACTACTTGGCGCCACTCTAGGTGGTGGTCTCAATGGCAGTTGCCATTGATTTAATCTCGCGTCTCGTGGCTTCGCTCATGGCTCGCTTCGCCAATCGGGCGCGAATGTAAACAAGTTTAGACATCTCGAGATCACCATTAACACTAGCGTCTAAGCCCTCATTGCTGTTTATGCTACAGTTTTGTGACTTAACAATTGTAATTTGTTACAGGATGAGCGGTTTAACCACGACATCGACCAGCAGACAGGGTACAAGACGAGATCGTTACTATGCATGCCCATCAAGGACATCAACGGAGAAGTTATTGGGGTCGCTCAGGTTGGTACACTAGAACTAAAATATAAACTAAAAAGAGGCCCACATTTCCCTTGTCGACAACGGCTCGGCAAGGTTACCTTTTTACTTTTCTCTCTTCTTCCTTGTGATGTTTCCTAGTATTTAGCTGAGGTTCGCTTTGAGAACTAATACAAGGGTTTGGAGTACAGTACGAAAGCGGCTGTCATCGCCTTTTGCTTTTTATCTAAAAATCAGCGCTTCTTCTATATCATCAGCATCACAGACAGATTTCACGTCTCGCATATAACAAATCCTAACGTAATCTACACAGAAACCTAGACCTATCAACAAAGACAAATAGGTAAAATTATATTTAGATTAAAGGTTGCTAAGTAAATTAAGTCTGAAAAACATATTGCCCTGATGTGATCACAAAGCCGACGCGAAAAATGAGTCTCGGTAAAAGATGGAATTAAAAAACTTCCCCACGCCCTTATCGTAATAAGATTAAATATTCCAAAGTTATTTGCAAATGCCTCATGAAAATGTTAGCAGAAGTTGGAATTATTTCGCAGCTACGGCTAGCGATGTGCCGTTCCCAAAGTATTCCCGAGAAGAGAGAAATTAATCGGAAACGTTCTCGGAAATTTCCGGAAACGTTCTCTGGAATCTAAAACCATTTTGTCGCAAACTCGATAAATACTTATGTATAATCGCTGTCTCTTACTGTCTCTCTTTCCTACTTGGCAGTATCGTGGCCATTCCGGCCGCCAAGCACTGCACTAATCACTCATAACGCAAGCTGTAACTGGCCCTACGCGAGGCCAAACAGTATCATCATCCTCCTTGCGTTATCCCTCTAATAGGAGCCTGGGGTCCGCTTTAACAATGAAACAGTCATGTTAAAAAATATAACAAAAGAAATACCATAGAAGCTTGAAAACACATATTTCGTAATTTTCAAGTTAAACAAATGTAATAATTTATAAAGTCCAATAGTATAACCTCACTAAATTCCTTAAACGGGCATTTTCAGAATTTGGGACCCCCAATTAGCTATAGTTGTTAACAAAAATTAACTCGCTGTCAGTTTTGTGACGACAGTTAAGCACACAATCTGTCTAAAAATTTACTTTTTTCACATTTCGAATGTAGATTATCGCTTAAAGTTTATGTTATTAATACAAAAACAATATTTTTATAGAAATTTCATGCTTAATTATCGTCACAAAATTGACAGTGAGTTAATTTTTGTTAACAACTTTCGCTAATTGGGGTGTCCCAAATTCTGAAAATGCCCAAACACGTTATTGGAAGCAAAGGATTTATACCAAAAAAAAAAGGATCCATTAAAAAAAAACTTAGTGTAAGTACTAAGTTTTGCTAGTCAGAGCGAACGTTCTCGAGATTCTCAGAAACGAGAACGAGAACATTCTCATCGGCACATCACTATCTTCAGCCAGTGGCCGTAGGGGAAATGAAATCTGACATCAAGCATAAATAACTGACGTAATCTCACCCGATTGATTTTCAGGCCTTGACAATTTTAAGGAGCAATTTGAGGGAAGACCTACGTCAATCAGATTGCTGATTTGATTGGCAGTTTTGTGATCTTAATAATTTGTTATGTAATTTTGGACAAATTATGGTCTGTTATTCATTCTATTTTCTATTAAATTCATAATAATACAGCACTTTGTATGTATACAAAGCTTATGTTGAAGTAACCTAGTCAACGACGTAGTGTATGCATATAGCACATATTATAATATATGGTCTCTGAATAAATTACACCATAATATAATAGTATGAATACTTAAAGAAGTAGCATACACCCATGACAAACAAATTAAATATATATTTGATTTGTACTTGCAAATTAATGCTCATACCGGGATTCGGACCTAGGCCCATCGTCCACCCATTAAGCCAAATCCGTCGTGAAATATTCAAAATAAATAATACAAAAGCTAGGTTTTATTCCGAGTTCCGTACGGTATTCATTGAGGATATTTACAACTTTTGGAATAAATAATTTGTCCCAACAGCAGAGTTATTCTAATATTCATTCACTGAATAAAAAATGTATTCACAGAGAGAAAGGTTAATTAGAAAAGTTCGGGGTCTAAAGTCTGTGTGATAAATGTTAAATTTTGTTCATTCATTTTGGCGATGTTGAGTAACTTAGGGTTCATTGACACGGCGCGGGAAGTTGCGTACGATACGAGTACATTACGGCATTTGATTGGTGTGATGTGCTAAATTGTATGTAACCCCAATCACAGTATAACAAAGAGTACTATCGTACAGTATTTGAAAGTGCCGCGCACCCCCTCTCGGTTACCTCACAGTTACGGTCTGTCAAAAATGCGAACAGTCGACCTGTCATATCTCCCTCATACAAGCATGGTACGCGTTCACCTACACGAGCTTAGAATGTGTGCTAGGAACGCGCCTCTTTCATATATTTGATCGCCAATGTCCGAGATGTGCCCCAATAGTATCTTAGCTGTGTGAAGAAAACTATTACATGTAGAGGTACAGTTTTCATGTTTCGAACTACCTAACTTTTAAACTTGTGGATGTCTAAGTACGAAGTACCGTTATGCTTAATGGTCCGAGTATTTTTATCTCTTAAGAGGTGAAAACATAGAATTAGGGTTCTATAGTAGACATATTCTATCTTTTATAATTATTAATCCGGTCAATGAATACCATTATATTTTGTATCCACGTTGCCTTATTGTATTTACATACTAGCTACTCGCCCCGGCTTCGCACGGGTTATTTTATTATACATAAACATTCTTGGACCACTCTATCTAATAAAAAACCATAAAATCGCAAACGCACCCGCAATAAAATCCGTTGCATAGTTCAAAATATCTAAGCATATTAGCATACATTGGGACACTGGTTTTATAGTATGTGCCCTAGATATTTTTTATTAAATAATATGTGAGTGTGAACGGGAAAACGTCCCACTTTTTCGATTGCTATAAAGCCGCTTTGCCAGTTTATTTCTTACTAGCTTTTGCCCGCGGCTTTGGTTGCGTTAGAAAGAGACAAAAATTAGCCTATGTCACTCTCCATCCCTTCAACTGTCTCCACTTAAAAAATCACGTCAATTTGTCGCTCCGTTTTGCCGTGAAAGACCGACAAACAAACAGACACACACTTTCCCATTTATATTATTAGTATGGATAAAGATACAGGTAAATCTCGCCTTAATGGTAACCGACAACGTAGGAAGTTTTACTAAACACTCACATGTCTATTTCCCCCAGGTGATAAACAAACAGAACGACGGCCCGTTCACAGCGAACGACGAGAAAGTGTTCGCATCTTACCTCCAATTCTGCGGCATCGGACTGCGGAACGCACAGCTATATGAGCGCTCGCAGCTCGAAGTTAAGCGCAACCAGGTAAGGTTCTTCCTACAATACCCTCCGAGTATGTGACAAAGTTTATTGTTGCATGGATATAGATCGCGTTTTCTTCAGATGATAGATAGAACAACGACCCGTTCACAGCAAACGACGAGAAAGAATTCGCATCGTACCTTCAATTCTGTGACATCCGGCTGAGAAACGCACAGCTGTATGAGCGATTACAGCTCGAAGGTAAGCGCAATCAGGTATGGTCTCCCTAAAATACTCACTACAGTCCATTGCTGCATGGATATGTTGCGTATTCTCCAGCTGGTAACAAGAACGACGGCCCATTCACAGCGAACGACGAGAATGTGTTCGCATCGTAGCTTCAATTCTGCGGCATCGAGCTGCGGAACGCACAGATATATGAGCGATCACAGCTCGAAGGTAAGTTCTCCCTACAATACTCACTGACACAGTCCATTGATGTACGAGGTTGAATATTCTCTCGGTGATAGATAGAACGACGGCCCGTTCACAGCAAACGACGAGAAAGTGTTCGCGTCTTACCTTCAATTCTGCGGCATCGGGCTGCGTAACGCACAGCTGTATGCGCGATCACAGCTCTAATTTAAGCGCAACCTGGTAAGGTTCTTTCTAAAAAAAATACAAAAAGTAGCCTTTGTCACTTTCCATCCCTTCAAATATCTCCACTTAAAAATCATGTCAATTCGTCGCTTCGTTTTGCCGTGAAAGACGGACAAACAAACAGACACACACACACACTTTGCCATTTATAATATTAGTATGGATTTATTTATTTACAACTATAATTCTAATGTAATTTTTGACCAGGTGCTCCTCGACCTGGCGCGCATGGTGTTTGAGGAGCAGAGCACCATCGAACACATGGTGCTTAGGATACTCACACACACACAGAGCCTCATACGGTGTCAACGAGTACAGGTAAGACTCCAGCATTTGATTCCAGTAGCTAACTTCGAAACCAATTCTTAATAAAATTGTGAGTTTGCTCATAAGCAGAGATCGGAAAAATTTGCGTCATTGCTCGCAATAATGTGGACATGTCTCCAAAATTAATCAAATAATTATTCATTTAATTAATTTCTTAATTGACATATAATTTGATTCCTAATAGTCAATAAATACAAAAATTGATGATGTTGTCGACAATTTACAGTTCATTTTACAACATTTCAAATCCATTTTGGTTGTAATAGAGAATTTACAGTCTTCTTCAAATACTGTCGAATACACTTTAAGTAAAATAAGAAATATATGGACAGTAAACCCGGAGAAATAGGTAACCGTTTGCAAACTAAAATGAAAGCCGTCCTTGACAGAAATCCCGATTTTTAGGTTATCGCCCACAACTTAGAACAGAAAATAAACTCTGAATTATACTGGAATAATAATATTCCTATAAAACTACTTAAGTTTGCCCCATTAACATCAGTGGATTGCGAGCGGAGTTTTTCAGCACTTAAGTATGTTTTTGATGTAAAAAGAAATAGACTGACTGCTGAAAATTTGGAAAAAATAATCAATCAATCAATTATTTATTCATGATAATTACAATAAAAATACACAAGTAAAAAAAAACAGAAACAGCAAATAAAAGAAATTAAAACATACAAGTTACCACGAATGGTCCCGATCAGCATAAATGCTAACTCGATAAATACTGATTATTTTCTTTAATAAAACTTTTGTATTTATTGACTAGGAATCAAATTATAGTCAAGTAAGAAATAAATTAAATGATTAATTATTTGATTAATTTTGGAGACATGTCCACATTATTGCGAGCAATGACGCAAATTTTTCCGATCTCTGTTCATAAGTATAAGCTTCCTAGTTTATATGTATTTTAAAACGATACGGTAGGGGTCAATTTTCCATACAAACGCTCTCGACTATTTCCTCCCTGGTTTTTGAAGATAGAGTAATGATTTTTTCAACACACATTGTTATTATTTTTATCTGTGTCGGACCGTTTTGATTTTTTTGATATTCTGCTTTTTAAAGATTCTAGATCCAATCAAAAATTTCCAAAAACGGCCTTTTTCATTGTGGCGCAAAAAAGGTGTGATACTCAAGATTGGTAACAATTAACCAAAAAAGCTAAACGGTCCGACATAGATTATTTCATTGTTATTCAGATTCTCAAATTTCGTTTCGATTGATTAAGTTTTGAAGGAGGAAAGAGTCGAGAGCGGAACCTCGATTTTAAAGATTTTTTTGAAATATCTTTTGACTGAGTTGTTCTTAATGGACAATTTTTTTTCGATAAATCTAGTTAATAACACTTGTATATATTTAACTAAAATTCCCAAGTTGAAAGGATTTTCTTTCCTTTCCATTTTAGCATTTTCGCTACCGTATCCTCTTAAGACAAAACTTTTTAGCTCCAGGTAGTCTAGGTACTATCAACTGCAAAAGTGCATGGCATCAGAAATCAGAAATATTTATTGTTTAAACTGTGTAGGTACAGGAAGTAACACTAGGTACCGTCAACCGGGGTGACTTTAGGAAAATTTGGGGTTACTTTGATGGTATTTGAACGGCTTTAAAATGAACATTATTCATTATTTACTAAAAATTTTCATGTAGCTAGTTAAATCAATACATATTCTTGTAAATCTACTGTAGAAAATCGCGAATTTACTTACAGTATGACTTTAAAACTCAATTTTCAAAGTCGCCCCTGCGTTTTAAACCCACCCCGGTTGACCGTACATTTTTCAGTGAGAGTATCAAATCAATGAATTTATTCATAATTTCTCCATGCAATTTTGCAGCTGATAGTACATACATACGGTTGTCAGTCAGTGCCAAGATATCAGTGTCAAAAGTGACGGTTTTTTTTTCAAATGAAAACATTGTTTTTGATTTATGTTAATAAGTATTAAAGCTTTCAAGGGCTGGGTTCGTCGGGTTGTATTATAAATTCATTAATTCATTATACGCTGTGATTATACGCGACATAATTCTTTTCCATAGTGTTACCTGATCTTAAAAATATTGTAAACAGCAACTAACCCAAAGAAAAAAAATAAAGATTTCCCGGTCTCTGACCCCTCACCACGAACTCTAATGAAACTTTATACATCCAGTTTTCAAGTTTGAACGTGACCGACATAAAATTGACTCGCAGGTGAAACATCTACGAGATAAACTTTACTAAACCAAGCTTGGCCTGTAACACAGTATAAGGACGACTCAGTAGTTGACACATTTCTGTTTCGCCCCACAGTTGACTGGTAGAGAATGCCTGAAGGCATTAAGTCCGCCAATTGTACTTTATTATGCGTAATAAAGTTTAAAAAAAATAGTTACTCTTCAGCAGCGGCGACGCGAAAGGTACCTACTGCGTTCGAAAGCACGTGGTTGAACATAATCACACCTCGGACACTGGCGATCAAATATATGAAAGAGGCGCGTTCCTAGCACACAATCTAAGCTCGTGTAGGTAAACGCGTACTGTGGTTGTATGAGTGAAATATGACAGGTCGACTGTTCGCGTTTTTGACAGGCGGTAACTGTGAGGTAACCGAGAGGGGGTGGGCGGCACTTTCAGCGGGGAGCGGGAGTGGCCATACTGTACGATAGTACTCTTTATTATACTGTAACATAATCATTATAAATGTTACTCGACGTCGTCCAAAGTAAGATTTATCTAATACTATTAACTATAGGTATTAAGCCCACTTTCACCAACCACTTAACTCAGGGTTAATGGACTGTCAACTGTCAAATTCCATATATAACCTAACCACAAAATTAAAATTTTGATAAAACCCCCGACCGCGACATAGTGGACCGATTTTCATGAAACATGGCTAAGAACACTCCCGACTAACTCAGCTTTCAAACAAAAAAAAACTAAATCGAAATCGGTTCATCCGTTCGGGAGCTACGATGTCACAGACAGACACACACACAGACAGACAGACAAACAGACAGACAGACAGACAGACACGTCAAACTTATAACACCCCGTCGTTTTTGCGTCGGGGGTTAAAAATGGAGGGTTAACCCTCCATTTTTGTTGGTGCAAGTATCCCTTAGTGTAACAATACCACATCATACTTATCAGTCTAAATACAGTCAGTCTTAATTGTAATCTTTATTTTGTGTGCGACAATAAATGACTTTATTTAAATCAAAGACATATATAGCTCCATCTAGACAAATAAAGTCTAAGAAAAAAACGTACCATACAGAAAAAGGTACGGTGACCTAGATGGCGTTACACCTTTGGGGGACGCTCGGCTAGATGGCGCTAATATTAATATTTGACATTTTAACAATATGTTAAGAATATGGGCCAAATTGTCAAAACAGAGGTTCAAAAGTTTTAAACCTGTGTCAAGAGATGGCAGTCTATGTAATGTACTGTGATTACACATTTTACTTCTACAGTAACTCTCTATAATACTTGATCCTCTTTGATTTAAATATACAGAAAAAAAAATCATATTATTCTCATCAGAGTTCATCCGATTCAGCTTGCATGTCGCACCTTTAGAATTGTACCGACCTAATGTTCATACAAGTTGTATGTTGCGTCTGTAAACTATGCGCTTGTGTGCATCACCGTGCGGTGTGGGTCTGTTAGAAGAGTTACTACTGGTTTATACTGTGCCTTGCCTGTAATTAGTAGCGTCCGACCCTGGCAGACCTTTTTCCCGAATGAAAACAATCCAAGTAGCATTGCGGAATAAAAGGCTTGTACACATAATTAAATAAAAGCGGATATGCGTAGGTATTTGAATACGGATTTCGTGTTGTGAAAGGAATTCGTTTTTTCGTTTTTTTGAGGTGGTTTCGTGAAATGTATTACTTATTTGAACAGCAAAGCGCTTTGTTTTAGGTATGTACACTGAGAGAAATTTGCATTGTGAATTTAACAAGTTCGACTTGTTGCGGTTTATCCGTTTGAATCAGCCAAACGTATGTTTAAAACAATATGTGTCAGATTGTTTTTATAAAATCGACTTGTTGATTCAAATATATTGCCGATTCAAATGACAAGTAGCTTGTTGTTTGAACCAAAGAGCACGTAGGCGCTATTTTAACCAAAAAACTTGTTGAACGAACATGAAATCTGGGGCCTATTGCATAACAATTTACAACTTGTATTACAAGTGGAACTCTCTTTCTTATAAAATGAATTGGAGGGGGACTACCGCTTGTAATATGAGTTGTAAATTGTTATGCAATAGGCCCCTGGTTGTATTTTCTCTCAGTGTAGTAGGAGCACACAGTAGTGTGCTAAAGTCTCCTTTTTTAATAAAAAAATACCTAACTGTTTTCATCGTCTTATAAAAAAATTAGTAACCGTCAAAATCGAAAGAATTTAATACCAAAACAATTTTGGCTAAAGATCATTTTTTCTCAAAAATCTACTACAAAGTCGGAAAAAAGGTAATAATGTTGATATTTAATAGAGTTAGACAAAGCAACTACATTACAGACAACTTAAACTCGAGTGAATGTGCATTTTATTAAAGTAAACCGGCAAAATATAAACCAAAATCATAAATCACTGAACACCGTAGTCGCACTAAACGTACTAAATTAAAACATGTACTGATAGCGAATACCACGCAAACCGAAGCTTGTCAATGATATCAAGAGGGTATTAACAAATGACAAGCGAATACCGAAAAATTCGTGGTAAAGTGTAATCTGAACACTTTGATACAAAATCGCCACTTAATTTGCGAGCCTGCGCCGTCAGCTCTTTTTTCTCCGTAATTGAGAACCCCGTACCGGGATTAGGTTACGGCATATTTCTCTGCCCTTGACATTCTCGACGCAAACATATTCTTTTCGGTATTTGAATTAGCATAAACATTATTCTTCCTACACGTTTTATGCAAACGCTCATTTGGAACGACGACGCCGTCCGTGGATTTAAAAACGTAATCTTGCTTAACCCCGCTTGGCGTTGCCAAGATATAAAATTGTAAAGTGCAGAAGGAATTTTTAGGATCACTTTCAAGTTTACCTATGTCGAAAGGGAAAAATAAAACAACTGTGACTAAAAATTTTAAATATTCAATAGATATTGGTCTGCCAAGTGTGCGTAGCCGAATGCACAAACGCTTACGATAATATCTTTCGTAGCTATCTCTATCGCTCTTGCGCATTGGCGCGACAGAGCCAGACTACCTTTCTGCGGCGTTTCGATTTCATTTCGCATCGCAGAAATATCATTCGGCTACGGGGCCTGGTCAATAAAAACCCGTGGAATCTAAAGATATCATTCATCTCATCACCTTTTTTTTCAAGTTCACTTGTTTTCTTTATTCGCAAAATTTAATGCGAACTTTTATGTAACCTTGGTGCAATAAACTTGACAAATGCATAAAGTTCTTGGTTTCGAGAAAATAAACTGTTTTTCAACATAATTAAATCGCCTATTTTGTCCAAAGTATTAAGAGGATACGATACCGAAGCACGAATTCAAATTTGAGATTTTTAGGTCTTTATCGCCGTCGCGCTGACGGGGGCGGCACCCACAGAGAGGCCCTGTGTGCGTGCGCGTGGCGCACGCACACACCCGCGTCCACCGCCGGCACAAGTACTTACTCGCGCTCAAGCGCTCTGTATATTTGTCTAGTTTCGGACTTCTGATGCATTTAAATGTTTTGGACTCCGTGAAGATATTAAGTGTACTGATTTGACTAAAATGCAAATTTGTAATGTTTTAAGGAATGGTAGAAACATTTCCTTATCTTATACATAATGTGATTATCTTGAAAGATGATTTCTTTTAAGAGTCACATTGTTAGCGAAATAAAGTTATTCGGTATGTAAAAAGCTAAAACCTTTTCGATTTCAAAGAAAAGCCATATTATAGGAGTAGGTACGTACAATCAACCAATTAATCTGAATCCTAGGTCATAGGCCAATCTAGACCCTTTCACAGTAAAAGTAAAACTGACTTCTGTAGCAAATAAATGACGGTGTCAATACGACAGGGTTCTGGAGTGGCCTAGGATTCTACATAATTGGTTGACAGTATCTACCTACCAAAAATGTATGTGAATCTTATTCTTTTTTTTGCACATGTTTGACAGAAGTGACAGCGTAGGAAAATTTAACTAGGTAACAATTTGGTACCTATTATATTACCAGACACCGGATTATGTTCCAAAGTAATTAGAACTTTTTAGCAGAATTCTAACAAAAAATCTGCCAAACAAAATCTTATTGCATATGAAGCATAAGGACCTTTTTCAGATGGAAAGCTACATATGCATCTTATATTTCTAATTTTCTATGGTTGTGTATACATATTACCTATCTAGCATTAGAAATACAAGGCTTAGCACAGAACAAGACCAACCATAAAAATGCTAACTAATTTGCCAGCTAAATTTAAACCTAGGTATCGGTACTTAAACGTATAGATACTTTTGATATTTTTATTATTGAAAACTTATTTATACTTACATATCAGCATTTCTGTTACCATAGAATTAAAACGTATATAACACTCATTTCATCTACCAACTAAGGGCATCTGTAATCTACATACAAATAAGGCCCGGTTAAAAGTCTCGAAATGTTATGTAAGTACATTTTATAATTAGATAAGTGTAAATGGGTCAAAAAATTGGGTCCATGTGCAATTGTGCATTAAGTAGGTGCACTTTTCCCAAATTGGTGCATGTATGAAATAAGGCCCATCAGTAACCTAACAAAAAATAAGGTATTTCTTACATACCGAATTAAGCGTAATTGTGTCGCTTAACTTCAAACCTGGATAAATCCATTCTGCTACAAGGTTAATATATATTTTTAATATATTCAATCTTAAAGCAGAATGGATTTAAGTACCCAAGTTTGAAACTAAGCGACACAATTGATAGTATGTATCTAGGAGATATTTTCTTTACAAAATCGTATTATTCAAGAGCGCTATGATAAACGCACGTCGAAATAAAGTAAAATTGTCAATATTTACCGATGAGATTGTGCTCTGTGTGTAATGGTAAACATTAATAATATGAAAAGTAATTGTTTCAGTCAGAGCATCTTCACTCGTCAATTTCGTCTTACTCTTTAGTTGTGAAACATGGGTGACAAAGGACGGTCGCCAGAAGGAAAAGAATAAAAATATATGGATACCTATATATATTATAATATTTTCAGTACAGATGGTGTTTTTTACGCACTAGTGCGAGAAGTGGTTCATTATATGGCAGGTCGAAACTTCGGAGGCTCATCTGTACTGAAAAATGTCGTACGATACACGTGCGAAAAGGAAATTGTAACTCGTGTCGATTTAAAACACTCCTTTGGTCGTGTTTTAATTTATCGCCACTCGTTTCGAACTTCCTTTTTTACGCACTTGTATCGTAATGTACTATTTATCCCGTAGGACAGCAGGTTACTTCAAAGTACTTTAATTAACTACCTAATTTTAATGTTGTCTTCGATTCCTGTCGTCGTTCGTCGTTCGTCGAATCCCGGTAAGGGTATTTATTTGTGTAATGAGCACAGATATTTGTTCCTGAGTCATGGATGTTTTCTATGTATATAAGTATGTATTTATCTATTTAAGTATGGTTTTGTATTTATCTATGGGATATGGGTTAAATTGTGGCGTAGGCGAGAGGCTGGCAACCTGTCACTGCAATGTCACAGTTTCGTTTTCTTTCAACCCCTTATTTGCCAAGAGTGGCACTGAAGCTTTAGTAGTTTCATGTGTTCTGCCTACCCCTTTATACAGATACAGGCGTGATTGTATGTATGTATGTTATCTATTTAAGTATGTATTATTTATTTATTTATTAGTAAAAACATGTTTACATGACATTACAGTAAAACCAATGCGTCACGAAACTTAGATAACAAAAAAAAAAAAAAAACAGTAAGTAAGAACATGAAAAAAAAAACAAACAATAAAGTTTAAAACTAAACAATTTATTTGGGCGATGACGTAACAGCGTGGCTCCGTTGCATCGTTTGTCCCGGTGTAGGCTTCGGCAAGTTGCCCCGGAATCGCCGAAAAACCACACCTTTCGGCCAGAAGTCTGCGCTCGCGATGGTGTCCTGCGCTATATCGTCGCCTAGCACCCATAGTACAAGCTTTGCTTAGTTTGGGGCTAAGTTGATCTGTGTAAGGTGTCCCCAATATTTATATAATTATTTAATTACTTACCATAATCATAATGTAATAAAATGTGCATTTTTTCGTGGTTACCAACATGCATACCAACCATAAAAATGCTTAACTAATTTTCCAGCTATATTTAAACCTAGGCTATTTAAACGTATAGATACTTTATATACTTTTATTATTTAGATCTTATTTATACTTTTCGGCAAAGCATTTTTGTTACCGCAGAATTAAAACGTTGGTAATACTCATTTCATCTACCTACTAAGGGCATATGTAATGTCAATGCAAACAAGGCCCGGCTATTAAGTTTCGAAATGTTATGTACATTTTATAACTTGATAAGTGTAAATGGTTCAAAAATTTCGTGCAGTAAGTAAAAAAGTAAAAAGTAAGTATTATTAAACAGAAAAACTATGGGTCTTATTTGATGCAGGTATGAAATAAGGCCCATTCCGCCCATGTGTCCACATGTTCACAACCTTCGATACCCAAGAAGTAGCGCTGCGGAAATAGAGATGGATCGGATATAATCTTCAAAGATGAGCTATCAACAGCGCCAGTATTTGAGTGGTGGCCTCAGAGTGGAAGGCGACCCCGCAAACGCCCAGTACTTATGATACACAATACACATAAACACAATACATTATAATATTTATTGCCCCGTAGGACAGCAGGCTACCCCACACTACTTTAATTAAGTACCTAATTTTGTCCCTTTAAACTTAATATGAAATAAAGTCTGCCTATCTTGACCACATTGACCTTGACGCACTGCTTGTTAAGACTTGAACCCCTCTAATTTAGAGTGCCACATCCTAAATGCATAGTCCTGAATAAATGTGTTTTAGACGACAGACCGTAGTATAAATACTTATCACAAAAATTGATGATTGAATTCATGAACACAATGTTTACACAAAGTTATAAAACTTAAGAAGCGAGCGATGGGCCTTATTTAGAGAAGTAACTATTTAGGGCATTTTTTGATTCTATGTCTGCGAAGAAAATATACAAAACGGCATGATTGATAAAACTTAGAAGAAATATAAGCACTGGGCCTTATTAAGGGCAGGTACTGGTACCAACCTGAACAAACTATGTATTACTAAATAAGGCCCATCGTTTTTTTAAATATTTTAAAACATGACTTAAATTATTAATATTATGTCTGTTTTTATTGTGTGTAAATAAGTACATATAATATGACTAATATAACTACTTACCTAATTGGTGTTCGGCAGAATAGTAATAAATAAACAATGATGACCGAATACCAAATTTTCGGCAAAATGGCTGAAAAGACCGAATACCAAATAGTTGCCTAATATTCGTGGAATCTATCGTAAAATACAGCATAACTTTATAATTGTTACTAGTAAACCAATGACGAGAAAAGTTATGCATGTATAAAATAAACCTATACCTGTATGCAATTGTTACGTACCTATACTTATAAAAATATGGACTTAGTATTTCCACAGAATATATAATACAGATTCAAACTTTCACGATTTTTACACATATTTAAAATTGCAAACGGGACTTAATCGCGTATTTACTATGTTTTAAACACTAACCTCCGACGTTTCAAGGACGGCATTGTCCCCGTGGTCTCGGAGCAGACTGGTCTTTTTTGGACCACCAATTTTAAATATGAACATATAATAGTACGTATTTCTAACTAAAAAGTTCGTCAAACACGGTATGTCGATATTTCGACGTAGTATATCGATAACTTTTCACATCACTAGATTATCGACATTAGATGTCGAGTATTTCCCATCACTTTATTTCAGTGTACGTATATAAAAACTTAGCCCCGCCCCTAAATTTGGTGCGATAGGGACAACTGCAGCTCAGGCGCGAAATCCCGCGTAAAAACTGCAAAAATCGAGGTTCCGCTCTCGACTGTTTCCTCCTCCAAAACTTAACCAATCGTTACGAAATTTGGAAATCAGAATGACAAGGAAATTATCTGTGTCGGACCGTTTCGTTTTTTTGGATAATTGATCTCAGTTTTGAATACCACGCCTTTCTTTCTGGCAAATTCAATTAAGCCGTTTTGGCCAACTTTGAGAGGCTCTAATTCCTTTTAAAACAAAAATATCAAAAAAGCAAAACGGTCCGACACAGATATTGATAATAAAAGTCTGTGTTGAAAAAACCATTGATCTAGCTTCAAAAACCAGAGAGGAAACAGGCGAGAGCGTTTGTATGGAGAAATGAGGGGTATCGTAGCGTCTTAAATACAAACGTTTATTGGGGAATTCCCGATGCTGCGTGTAGCGTGGAGAGGCGGTGGTGTTGCCAACAGTAAATAGTGATAACTACCAACTACAGATTTCGTAAATGTTACTTTTATATGACCAGAAATTAAAGTTATTTGATTAAATTCATTTAATAGTTAACATTAAGTCTAAAAAACCGTATAAAAGTATTAACTACTTTGCAAATTTTGAGATTTCGTACTTTAGAAAAAAAAACATACTCCAGAAAAAAAAACTGTTTTTTTTCACGGTTTTTTTTTCATGTTTTTTTCAAGCCAAAAAAAACGTTTTTTTGCAACCCTAGTCTGTCTGTCTGTTTGTCTGTGTGTGTGTGTCTGTCTGTCTGTTGCATCGTAGCTCCCGAACAGATGAACCGATTTCGATTTAGTTTCTTTTGTTTGAAAGCTGAGTTAGTCGGTAGTGTTCTTATAGCCATGTTTCATAAAAATCGGTCCACTATGTCGCGGTAGGGGGTTAATTCAAAATTTTAATTTTGTGGTTAGGTTATATTGTCACTAAAGAGCAAACATTATTATATTTTTCTACTCCAGCACTTAAATCTGTCAATTAGATTATTGTCAGCGGTATCCAAATTAAGTTCATTTGAGTAACGATAGAAAAGTCTATTTGTCTATAGGTTCATATGATAACTGCTGAGCAGTATTCATATGAATATAGGAGTTCTGTAAGTTTATTTTTAAAAGTACAACTTCCATTTATCAGGTATATTTTCATTTGCAATAATAAATAACTCTTAATAAATAATATAATATTTAGGTTCATAATTTAAATCAAGATGAAAAAATAAACTGAAATGCGTTTTACATATTAGATATTGCAAAACAAAGGTAAAAATCATAAGTTTATCAAATAATTTTACATTTGACATTTAAATATTCTTGAACGCAACCACATTTTTCGTAATTGAAAACCGGCTTATTTTCTATTTCTCTTGTCTATGGCATGAAGAGTTCGGTTAATGTACGACCCAGAAATGTACAGCCCAAAATCGGCGTCCACTTTTTTGGACGCGAATTACGGGGTCGTACAATACTGCCGCCCTGTAAAAAAAGTGGCTTCGAATTATCGCCCGGACCAAACGTGTACAGCCCGAGAATGCCCAACCCATCAATTCACGGCCCAAGAACTCTCGTACATCATGGACGCCAATTCCTGGGTCGTAAATTTTTGGGTTGAGCATTCTCTGGCTGTGCATTATTGGTTCCCGCATTTGTAAACTTTTTAAAAAAATATTTGAACTATTTTAGTATTTTATACTTTATTTTAAGTCGACGTTGTGCAAAAACTTAAGTAATTATGAGTGATTCTGGTGAACAATATACTCCCCAAGAAATCAAGGCTATGGCGCTCAAAGTGACTGACAATTTGTTACCTGAAAAGTCGGATACAGCGTAGCAAAAATGTTATGATTGTTTTATGACATGGAAATTGCAAAAAAATGTTTCAACTTTCTCTGAAATCGCATTGTTGGCATATTTTGAAGAATTGTGCAACAATATCTCACCATCAACATTTTGTGGACAGAATACTCAATGATACGACGATCCACACAAATATTCCCATTCATTATATGAAGTAAGTAACTAACCCATTTTATTATTCTTGAATAGGTATTTATGTGGCTGTCGTAGAAAAAGTATAGTATACAATCGTAACATTATGAAGGCTATAAAAGTCTCGTACCTTACTTAGGCCACTCGGCAAGCCTTCGTGGCCTAACCGCGGTACTCAACTTTTATAGCCTTCATAACGTTACCGTTATATAATATACTATTATTATTGAACGTATTTAATTTACATAACGTTATTGGTTCAGAATCTAGATACAGCGTTCAATATGATGTTTCTTATCGTAATAATAGACTCTTAAAGCCAAAGGAATAATTTCGACAGCCGCAAATTAATCATTCTTGAATGAACACGGCATATTTCTCTTCTATATCCTTAGGTATGTATGTTTAAACTAGCTTTTGCCTGCGGCTTTGCTCGCGTTAAATTAAAAAAACCGGCCAAGAGCGTGTCGGGCCACGCTCAGTGTAGGGTTCCGTAGTTTTCCGTATTTTTCTCAAAAACTACTAAACCTATCAAGTTGAAAACAATTTTCCTAGAAAGTAGAACTCACTCAGAGTAAAAATCACAAAAGTAGATCTTTATAAAGATAAAGTTCTACTTTTGTGATTTTTTTTCATATTTTTTAAACATATGGTTCAAAAGTTAGAGGGGGGGGACACACTTTTTTTTTCTTTAGGAGCGATTATTTCCGAAAATATTAATATTATCAAAAAACGATTTTAGTAAACCCTTATTCATTTTTAAATAGGTACCTATCCAACAATATATCACACATTGGGGTTGGAATGAAAAAAAAATCAGTCCCCACTTTACATGTAGGGGGGGTACCCTAACAAAACTTTTTTTTTTCACTTTTTATTTTACCACTTTATCGGCGTGATTGATATACATATTGGTACCAAATTTCAGCTTTTTAGTGCTAACGGTCACTGAGATTATCCGCGGACGGACGGACGGACGGACGGACAGACAGACATGGCGAAACTATAAGGGTTCCTAGTTGACTACGGAACCCTTACTAGTTGACTACGGAACCCTTAAAATTGCGGAATGCTTTATACATACTTCCACTCCCCATTTTAGGGAAGTGCGGAGGGAGGGTAAGAAAGACACAAAAAGTAGTCTATGTTACTCTCCATTCCTTCGAACTATCGCCACTTATATTACCTTAAATCTGCGGGGGCCCTTATGGATACACTTCTAGTCATCGGGATCTTTTATTACCTCCTACGATCCTAAGATCCTTTTTCAGCTATTCAGGAGCTTCTCGATCATCTCCACGTATCGGATGATGATGCTCCTGAGTACTACTGTCGCCACTTAAAAAGTCACGTCGATTCGTCGCTCCATTTTGCCGAGAAAGGCGGACAAACAAACAGACACACACACTTTCCCATTTATAATATTAGGATGGATTGCTAAACATTTCACAATAGTAGAACGTTAATTAAAACGTACATTTTCGTTGAAAGCGTTGAAGTGAATATTTAACAGAGGAACGCTTGTTTATGTATTACGGGTACACATTTCATTTCACATTTGTGGATGTCGCGGGACCATTAGCGAGGCGGCGGTTTAGAGGTAAGTAGGAAAATCACAGTGATTTTGTACCTAGTACTTATGTCGTATCGTGCAACGATATGTCTGCTTTCTACGGCGTTTTGTTACTCCAGGCTCCGTAGCCGAATGGCATTTCTGCGACGCGAAACGCCACCATAACGCCGCAGAATGGTAGCCTGGCCCTGTCGCGCCAATACGCAAGAGCGATAGAGATACATAGCTACGAAAAAGGTATTATCGTGAGCGTTTCGTGAGCGTTTGTGAATTCGACTACGCACCACAGTGGATCGAAATGAATAAAAAATGGACATTCGCATTTTTTTCCAAAAATCCTATTTTAAAAAATGCTGTTCGGTTGAAAATGATATGAGAAATAAAAAATGTTATATAAAATTTTTCAAAATGAGGC
Source organism: Leguminivora glycinivorella (assembly GCF_023078275.1). Taxonomy (NCBI): domain Eukaryota; kingdom Metazoa; phylum Arthropoda; class Insecta; order Lepidoptera; family Tortricidae; genus Leguminivora; species Leguminivora glycinivorella. The sequence continues at coordinate 9,999,739 of NC_062981.1, forward strand.
TTATTTTAAGCAGAAAAAAATAAAATGTGTTTTTTTTGTATGAAACTGAAAAATAGGTATCTTATTGTAAGAAAACCGTAACCGATCCCGCTTTCAAACCTTTACAATCTCATTGTCCTACTTTAGAACAGTAGAAAATAGTAAAAACCTTATCTGAGTAGGTGCCCGTTTTTTTTTGTAGTCCAATCAAATGTCAGTAAATACAACATTTTTCTTAGTGCTTTATTTTTTTATTTATATTAAAAAAACGGTGTATTCATGACAATTTAGTATAAAAACAAAATATATATGACATTTTATTAAGGATAAATACAATTTTTTACAAGAAAATTGCATTGAAAGAGAAACAATTATTGCGGTGTTTTTATTGATAGTAAACAAATAGCTACAATATACTTGAAATCAACAATAACAATTTTTTGGTGTCATCTGATCCAAGATTGTCTTTTTTGAGGCCACCGCTAAGTAAAGCGACTAAAAAGACCCTCTCTTCTAAAGCTTTGGAATTATTAATAATAGAAAACATAAGCACTGATGATACTGAAAATATAGAAATGTTTGAAAGTGTAGAAGAAGGTGGTGAATAAAATAGATCTATACAATGTATTTTTTTTTATAACTTATATTGTTATTGTTGATTTCAAGTAAATTTTAACTTTTTGTTACTATCATAGTTACTAAAAACATCGCAATGAATGTTTCGATTTCAATGTAATTTTTAACCATTTCCTTGTAAAAACTTGTATTTATCTGTATCAAAATGTCATATATATTTTATTTTTATACTAAATTGTCATGAATATACCGTTTTTTTTATGAAAATAAAAAAATAAAGCACTAAGAAAAATGTTGTATTTACTGACTTTTGATTGGACTACAAAAAATAACGGGCACCTACTCAGATAAGGTTTTTACTATTTTCTACTGTTCTAAAGTAGGACAATGACACTGTAAAGGTTTGAAAGCGGGATCGGTTACGGTTTTCTTACAATAAGATACCTATTTTTCAGTTTCATACAAAAAAAAACACATTTTATTTTTTTCTGCTTAAAATAAGCCTCATTTTGAAAAATTTTATATAACATTTTTTATTTCTCATATCATTTTCAACCGAAGAGCATTTTTTAAAATAGGATTTTTGGAAAAAAATGCGAATGTCCATTTTTTATTCATTTCGATCCACTGTGCGCACACAGTTAATCATGTCACTAAGACATTTCCAGAAAATCAACTGTGAAATGAAGTGTTGTCTGCAGTATTTCCTTATACAATCGAAAGTCCTTTGTCTAATATCTAATCGCATAAGCCAACGCACTTACAATGACTGGCGCCTGGCGAGGAACAGATGTCTATGGAGGTACCTAGTCTTCAACAGAACGACATGATGTCACGATCTACAGCATTGAGGGTACGACTGAAGAAGAGGTATTGCGGGTGTAAAAGCTTATCATCACTTCAGGCGATACTCATACGAATGCTCATTTGCCATAGATTATAAAAATATCCGAAACCAAACCTAAATCGAGTTTTCCAAGAACTATGATGACGAAGTGTCTCGTTTTTAGAATAGAAATAAAATATTTAACGAGTAACAGTGAGTATTTTTATTAGAGGATCACTGTGCTTTGTCATTGTTACGTTCTTTACCCACCACTGTCTTTCCTCTCATCGTTACCACAACACGTTTGTGTTCGAAACGCCGCTGCCGGAGTAATTAATTCAACTATCAAAGGAGTGTGGCTTATCCCACTTTTATCTCATTGTAAGCCGGGTTGCGAATGAATATTAAATATATTCTTTTCCTGGGGAACGCTCAAAATAGCTCTGGATGGAATTGAATGTCATTTCGCTGCGTCTTCCATATAGGTACAGATTTTTAATGAATAATTTCATTTGATATTGGAAAATATGTGAGAATGGCGATAGATTTAGGTCGAATAATTGAAGTTAATCTTGGTTCTCTATAAAATGTGAATCTGTTTATGAGAGAATTTTTAAATTAATGTTAATAAACATTAGGATAGTCTTTGTATATATTGAAGTTATTGACATCCAGATGTAAGATAAGATAGGAGCAAATTTCGGAGTCTAGTGTCGAAGGCCAAGATTCACTTTGGGTGGCGCAGTAAGTAAGTTAGTAAGGTGTAAGAAGGATATCCGTTGGCTCGTTAGGCGGACGAAATCCGCAAAATTGTGGGTCACAACTGTATGAAACCAGCTCGAAGAGAACCTATCTCAGCATTGGGCGATTTAGTGCTGATGATGATGATAAAACTTTCTGTAGATAGATGTACGTGAAACCTTTAAAATTAAAGTCTCAGGTTTCCTCTGTACAATATTACTAGATACCGGCGAACCCCGACTTAAAGGTACAGAAATCAATTCCTGTTGTGAATCGAAATTGAAACCTATATCGAGTCCCGAACCTACACCGCATGTATTTGGCTGTGCATACAAGTAGTTGGATTTTGTGTGGTAATGTTACATTTTCCCCTGGGTCGATGCATTTTTATGTCTTCCACGTGATGTGCCCGTGATTCCTAAAGAACATTTTTCGCAATATAGAAAGTATTTTGGAATGATTTTTTTTATATTCATCATGTATTGCTATACCCCCCTCCCCATAAATCATGACTGCTAAAAATACGAATCGACCCCGAGTTCCCAGCGCTCTGTCACTCCCCGGCTCGAGCAGTAGCCGGGTGATACGGGGCAGGGGTGCGACAAGGAATCCCTGGGCGTTGACCTACTGCCATAAACAACAATTATACATCTCAACATACAATATCCAAACGATGTCCACGGAGGACAGACTTTTAGAACTGGAAAATGAACTGAAACGCATCAAGTGGGACGTCTTGGGACTCTGTGAGATTCGCAGAGAAGGTGAAGAACTGTTAACATTGCCATCTGGAAACCTACTGTACTATAGGGAGGGCGACCGCAAAGGGATAGGTGGAGTTGGTTTCTTGATTAACAAAGAAATAAAAGACCGTGTCGAAGAAATAGGTAGTGTAGGAAATCGAGTAGCGTATGTGAAAATAAAATTATCATCTAAATACTCACTATCAATAGTTCAAGTTTACGCTCCCACAAATTCGCACACAGATGACAAAGTGGAAGACTTCTACGACAGCATAAATAAAGCCAAGGCAAAATGCAAGTCACACTTTAGCCTAATCATGGGAGACTTCAATGCCCGAGTAGGTAAAAGGGAGTCCGACGTCGAAAACTGTTTGGGTAGATTTGGCTTGGGCCTAAGGAACAGTAGAGGGTCAAGACTGGTTAACTACGCTTTGCAGCAAAACTCATTCATTATGAATACATTTTTCGACAAGAAGCCTCAGCGTAAATGGACCTGGAGACATCCCGACGGGATACATAAAAACGAATACGATTATATCCTTTCCAACCGTAAAGACTTCATTCGGGATGTATCAGTACTTAATAATTTCAATACCGGTAGTGACCACCGTCTGGTCCGCGCAACCCTCGAAATAGATGTTCGGATGGAGAGACGTAAGCTCACCCGCAAACGTACGCCACGCGAATTAATTCCGGACGTTATTAGAGCAAACGGGAGAGAATACCAGGCTTTTGTAGAGGAAGGTTTGATAAACGTTGATCAGATGACGTTGCTATCGACGGAGGACCTAAATAAACACATCACCACAACCTTAACACAAGCTCTTGATAAAGTGACACCCCCAATTACCAATTTCAAGCGAAATAAGCTTACTGATGGTACTCTCGAGCTAATAGAAAAAAGACACAAACTAAGAACCGCAAATCTCACAAACACTCCTGAGTATAGCGACCTCCATAATAAAGTCCGCCAGCGAATTAAGGATGACCTTACCCAGTATCAAGAATCTCGGATAGCCATGGCCATTGAGAAAAACACGAGTAAGCGAGTACTGAGAGCAGAAATTTCAACAGGAAAAAAGGAAATATTCCAGCTATTCGATGAGGAAGGAAACTTGGTCATTAACAGGGACAATCTACTAGATGTGGCAAGAAGATTCTACCAAAATCTATATAAAAGCAAAATACATCCTCCTCAGACACCATCGCAGCAGGAAAGGCCTACAATCTCCAACGAATCTGGGATCCCGGATGTATCCCCTGAGGAAGTACAGCTAGCGTTGAGTCAAATGAAGAACAGAAGATCTCCGGGTCAAGACAAGATAATACCCGAAATGCTTAAACTGAGATCGGAAAAACTCTGGAGAGCGATAGCTATTTTGTATACTAACTGTATTCTTAACAGCCAAATACCTAAAGAGTGGCACAACGCAGTGATCGTACTACTCCACAAAAAGGGAGATATCCGTAAATTGGATAACTACCGTCCAATTAGTCTGCTCTCACATATGTATAAACTGTTCACTAGAGTCATAATGAATAGGTTGAGTAAAAAGTTAGATGACTACCAACCTAGAGAGCAGGCAGGTTTTCGAGCCGGGTTTGGAACCAACGACCATCTGCAGACGCTGAAAACTGTCATAGAAAAATGCCATGAGTTCAAAAAGCCAATCATTATCACCTTTGTAGACTACGAAAAGGCGTTTGATACCGTAGAGGCTTGGGCAGTGGAAAGGGCATTGGCAGACTGCGGAGTAGATGAAAGATACGTAAAGCTCATCAAACATTTTCAGCGATACGGAACGTCCTCTGTCAGCCTCCATAAACTTACTAAGCCGTTTAAACTTGAGAGGGGTGTCCGACAAGGAGATACAATTTCACCAAAGTTGTTCAACGCTGCTCTAGAAAACATCTTTAGAAAATTGGATTGGAGGAACAAAGGCCTGATAATCGATAAAGAGAGGCTAAATCACTTGCGGTTTGCGGACGACATAGCACTGATTACGGACAACGTTGACGAAATGTTGGTCATGATTGAGGATCTCAAACGAGAATCGCTTAAAGTCGGCTTAAAGATGAATGTCGCAAAAACCAAAATCATGACCAACATCCCGGAAGCCCAAAACTACACTTTACCGGTAGACGTGGTCAGTAGCTACATTTACTTGGGCCATAAAATCACACTTGGCTCAGATATTCATCATGAAATTAAACTATGAAAACGGATTATACAGCGTATAATGAATTTATAATACATCCCGGCGTTTCGAACTCTTTACAGCGTTCGTGGTCAACGGGTGACTTCGTAACACAATAGGTACTTCGTTACGTAAAAAAATAATTAGGTGTCAATTATCTAGAGGTGGTAAAATAGTACACTTTCAGGCTTTTGCTGTTTAGAAAAAGTATAATAATTTTACACTTTTAAATATATTCCAAGCCTAATGGAATCGATTGCAGACGTTTCTGCTTGTTAAAAAGTTAAAATTCCTTTTACAAGTAATATTTACCAAAACCATAAAGAATAATTTATACTCAAAACGAAACATTACGCAGGAAATGCTTCGGAAAAAATATTTGGCACAAAACTCGCAAATTCATTCATCATCGATAACGAGTTGTCTCGGAGTACGCGAGAGCCATACCACTACCATGAGTTTGACGTTTTAGAATACGTCACTCGATAGTGCAAACTTCACGGAAAATGGCATTAATTGTATGGAGAAAATGAACAGCGTCTTAAACGGTCAACAGTATTAGAACCAAAAAATATAGTTCACATAGGTACATTTTTACATCGCTACTTTGGATAGGGGTATTTTCTCCCTGCTAGGAGTGATTTAAGTGACACTATTTTTCCTTGACGAGGGGGAACAAAGTGAAAAGTGACACTTTTCTAGGGCACTATTTTTTTACTCTTTTGCATATCATTTATATTGTTTATGTAAGTTATTTTTAAATATTATTTTATAACATGAATAATCCATATAGTGAATCCGTCACTATGCTTGGAATTAAATTGTAAAACTATTCCCTTCGTTAAAGATTTAATAAATGCTCTGGTAGTAAATATAATTTTATATATATATATATATATATATATATCGTCGCATTAATTCTAAATCGTCGCAAACTCGTGGTAGGCTAAGGAACGAGAAGTATCGTACGTCTTGATCATTTGGCAGCCATCGGTCAGACGCGACTTGGGGAAATGCTGACATGGAAAAATTAGATAATTCATCTTAAATCCAGTTTAAAAATATTTTAAGCGGGTTACTCACATATTAAGTCGATATAGCGTTCGACATGTTTCGGTTCAATTTCGAGAACCTTTCTCAAGAGTAGCGACACCCCGCCTTTACATGTCGAGAGCGCGACGCATACGACGACATATACGCTATATCGACTTAATACGTGAGTAACCCGCTTAAAATATTTTTAAATATGTATGAGTCTCACGGGAGTTTTATAGTTAAAATTAAATCCAGTTTATGAATTTAACCGAGTTTGAATAAAATTATCGTTATTTATACTTACTTTATGATTGATTAATGAATTGAATTTTAAGTTGGTGAATAACTCGCAGAGGAAACCGGCAAAAGTGGTTGTTTTTCAGTTCTTTACACGAAAGAAACGTGTTGGAATATGTACCTATTTTGTCTTTTTATGCCACTTTGAGCTTATAAGGCGACCCGACGCAAATCCACCTGTAACAATGAGTAAAAAGGCAAAATGTAGAGGTCATACACTGTTACTAGCTTTTACTCGCGTTAGAAAGAGACAAAAAGTAGCCTATGTCACTCTCCATCCCTTCAACTATCTCCACTTAAAAAATCACGTCAATTCGTCTCTCCGTTTTGACGTGAAAGACGGACAAACAAACAGACACACACACTTTCCCATTTATAATATTAGTATGGATAGAATATATAAGGTCCTAATTTATTAGATGCAGATATTTTTACAGCTGATAGTACTCGGTCTCTGGAGTATATTAAACCGTGAAACATTATAGCTTTTACGATGTTTTTTTGGAGAAAACGGAAAAACAAATTTGCTACGTAAAAACACCCTGTTTATGTGATTATTGAATGAAACTCATTGAACAGATTCTAGTACCTCTTTTACGTACCACTTAACTGTAACTGGCCACTTCAATGACATGTGCAGTTTTCCCGCCGAACCTTTACGACATTTACAACAAACAATTGTTGACATGACAGACAGTGTTATTGTGACATGTGATAATGCACATGGTGATTTTTTTAGACTAAATTATAATTAATTTTTTTGTTAGGAAAATGAAATCAAAAAAGTTACATGAAAAGATTTCTTAATTTATATTTAAAGTTAATTATTTTAATGTAAAGTATCATGTGTTAAAATATCTGCAACTAATAAATTAGGACCTTATATTTGATATAGTTATAGAATATTCACTTGTGGGAATTAAAGTCACGTCAAGTCCAGTTAACAAATTTATAAATACGCTTCAACGCTAGCGAGCAACAAGGGTTTCCAATTATTCGGTCGTTCAGTAATTCAGCTCCAATCTGTAACCCCCAAGGCATTAGAAGGTAAGGACTAAGGACATGTTTTCGCAAGATAACTAAAATGTGGAGACTGTGGGCATCCCCAGGGTACCTAGCCCACGTCACAATCGCTTACGCTTATCGCTAACTCGCTCTATACCTCATCTGTGGTGGCGCGACAGAGGTAGACTGCGTTTCGACCGCCACGTAGCGTCAGCGATTGTCACTTCGGGTAGGCCGGCAGTGTCGGGTCGCTAAGCCGATCGTTTTCCATTGTTATTTGAGCTTACGACGCCCTTTTAGCACCTCCGGCCCTTCACACATTAATTTGGATACCTTAGTCGTAATAGTTTATTAAGGATTCATTAAAACTGATTTATAGGATTATAAAAATGTAACTCGTTAGATACATATTATTTGCATTATGACATTTTTTAGTGCATGCCAAGCTAGAGCAATTTCAATTACACGGTATGAGTATGACGAAGTCAAAGCTATTTGTTGTTTAATTAAGTGACACAAGTACTATTAATAATTGCCTGATAGGTCCTGTAAATTTAGTTTGAACAGGAACTAGTAATATTTGTAAAGGAATAATTTGGTAGTTCTTTAAAAACCGTTTTTGTTAAAATAATTAAGAAATACATAAATTCAAGCTTCTTCTGTTTTAATGAAGCTCTTTGTTTGAAACCTTTGTGCGTAACATGGCAAGATTGGCAAGCAAATGAATCGAATTCTGCCTTTGCCAGGTACCTTTTCGCGATACATACATAAATCCTCGTGAACATCAGCTGCCGCTTTCCTGGTACGTTGAGGAATGGTAACCTTGGTCGCTGACGTAACAAAAAATATAGCATTTAATACTATAACGCAACGCATGATAGTAAACTAGGTGGTCCTATTAATGCAATAGCATAATAATGAACAAAAAAATGACAACCGGTTTTTCCATTCATTTGTTTGCTGTGATGACGTAAGCAAACACGTGAACGTTTTACCAGCTGCCGCGGTAATTAAATTTATCACTTCATTTGTCCAATCACTGCCTTTGATGCGTGTTAAATTGATGAATTGAAAAAAACACGTGCCTCGATAAAAAAACGAATGAAAACCTTTTACAGAACGCGCGGAGATAATATATTCGATGTTGACAGAGATATTTAAACTAGAACGTAAAGTGATGTTATAATAGCTTTTTATTTATTAGTAGTTATGGAAAGAAAAATTACATGTAGGTAGTATTTCAAAACGTTAGACTTTTTATACATTAGTCGTGTAATAAATTTATTTGTGTGATGAGCATAGATACTTGTTCCTGAGTCATGGATGTTTTCTATGTATATATAGGTATTTATATATTATACATATATATCGTTGTCTGAGTACCCACAACACAAGCCTTCTTGAGCTTACCGTGGGCCTCAGTCAATCTGTGTAAGAATGTCTATATATATATATATATATATATATATATATATATATATATATATATATATATATATTTATTTTTATTTTTTTATTATGTACCTAGTATATTATTCAGTCATTTTGTTCTAAATGTAGGAGTATAATAAGGAAAGGCTTAGGTATACGAAGGTGTTTTTTTATAGATAATGAGACAATTGACGTATTGTGTGACAAGCACATTCGAATGTAGGTTCTTTATCATCAAAATAGAATTTCAATCATGTTACTCAGTTATTTCGTGCTTTTCGCTCGTCCCTTCATGTACGGGACGCAATAACTAAACATGAATCAAATATCATTATGATGTCAGTGGTTTTCGAACGGGCCTACTTCGAGCCAGTCTCCAGGGTTAATGTTTTATTGGATCATTTCTAAGCAAAACTCGATCATCGCTAAAAGAGAACAATATAAGGAGTAAAGACTCCCTTAATGGAAGTTTGTTCTTGCGAATATGAAAGCGATAACAAATTTATGTAATCCCATGAGTAAGGCGGCGGTTGGCTCTTTAGCCTCATTTTGTGTATGAAAAATCGCTAGTTAGTATGAAAATACACTGAGAGAAATTTTTCATTGTGAATTTAACCAGTTCGACTTGTTGCAGGTTTATCCGTTTGAAACAAAAATATTTTAGTAAACGGAATAAATCACAATATTGATGATACAAGTCGAATTTGTACGAACAACAACATCAAACTTGTTAAAATTAAAGTCCTAACTTGTTAAAATTAAAGGATATTTGATTGAATCAGCCAAACATATGTTTAAAACAATGTGTGTCATGTTGCTTTTATAAAATCGACGTGTTGATTTAAATATGTATATTGTTGATTCAAATGACAAGTATGAAATGAAATAAAATGAAATGAAATGAAATATTTATTTTTCCAAGTAGCATATTACAATGCGCTTATGAACGTCAAATAAAGCTACGCCGGCTCTAACCCTACGCTTCAGCCTCGAGAAGATTTCAGTCCCCCCTCAGTTGGAGGGGGGTATCCACTATGGGACCGGCAAGAAACTCGGCGGGCCACTTCTTTTCAAAACATTACATCTTATAATTAACATGCATTAAAAAACGAGATACAATTTAATCAGCAAAAGTATTCATCAAAAAAAAAGAAATATTAAATTAACAGACTAGGTACCTACTCTATGGAAATTCATTTCAATAAATTATACAAAGGACAAAGCTACTATGATTAATAAGAGATTTTAGAGATGTATAGTCTCTAAGTGTTAAAGTACATAAAAAAAAAAGAAAAAATATACATGATTAAAACAAAAAAAAAACGAACTGATACAAATAAAAGATAACTAAAATAACTTTAGAGTTGTAAAAGACTCTTGATGTCACAACTAAAGAAAAAAAAATAGATATACTTAATCTACTTTTTTCCTTGGAGATGTATATGGTCTCCAAGAGTCAGAAAGAAAATAAACAAACAAGGACCGAACAGAGTGCCTCAATGTAATCAAAATTAATGTTACATTCTAATAGTTATAGCCCCTATTAGCTGAAACAGACCGGTCTTCACAAACTTGTAGAATGTACTAGTTACACTTAACAAAATCTAACCTGTTGTTTGAACCAAAAAACTTGTTGAACGAACACGAAAACTAATTGTTTTTCTCTCAGTGTGCGCGTACGCATGTTTTCAGATTTCAGAAATGAGCGATTTCTCATAAGTAAATGCGGCTCTATGCTGATAGATGTGATCGACCTTACGCTCTTAATAGTGATGCTACCATAGATTTGATGTATACCATAGATAGATAACGCAAACTCATCTACTTAGCATGCCCTCAGAACGTCGTCGTCTAATAAAAATATAAAAAAAAAAAAATTATTCCTCGATATTTGTTATTTTAATTTAATTGCAACAGCTGAAAAATGATGAACACTCAAGGGCCAGAGCCATTTCCTATCCAACAACGTCAAGGCATTAAGTCCGCCAATCGTACTTTTTTTTTTGTATGCAATGAAAGTTAGCACCATGAATAAAAAAAACATGCAAATAATTGGTCACTTACATTACTCTGTTACATGGAATTTATGTAAATAGATAAATTTATTTCTTCTAAATATATTTTTGCGGATGCTACAATATGAATGCGACGTAAGCACTGACCACCTTAAGGTACATTGTTCTGTGGAACGTCACATTTACCAAGTGTGATGGTGATGTGATGAGTGTTAACATATGAATAAATTCCAAAACTTACATGTTAAATATTCATACCACAATACTCATGTGCTTAGCAAAGTTTTCACCATACCGCTCTCATCACTTTATGGAATGAACGATTGATGATGGAAAATTATTTACGGTAAACCATTTTGAATCCTAGGCCACTCTAGAACCCTGTCTCAATAACACCGTGTTCTATTTGCCATAGAAATCACATTGGTGTTTACTGTGTAAAGGTACTAAATACAGTGGCCTAGGATTCTAATTGGTTAACTGTACGTACAATCGGAAATTTTCAATAAAAATATGTCCCATAGCTCTTAATTCGGCGACAATAGAGAGTTATGGGATATATATTATTATTAAGCAACTTTTGGACATTCATTTTTACATCTGACTGAAGGAATGAATTCATTCATAATTTCTCCGTGCACTTTTGCTGCTGGTAGTACATAGGTATTTTATGTGTCCTGTTTTTACATTTTAGGAAAATATTGAGTTTGGACTGCTGAGAGTTGTTAAGACTGTTTTATAGTACTTACCCATAATGGATGAAATAAGTATACGAAATATTTGCTTCCGTAACTTCCGTTTAAAATTTAAGCAACTTGAAACGATTGCGCTGATTTCGTAAATTTATAATTCATGTCAAAAATTCCTTCGCCGAAACACTCAGTAATTGAGTTTCAAACTTCCGCCCAAAAATTTATAAGAATTTCAGACCGCATCTAAAATACAACAATAAGAAAAAGAGGGGCGAAAATCCCGCTTTTGTACATTTTAAAACGGCTTTTATAAATATCACGTAGCGCCTAGTTAATTACTTTCCGCAACAATACAGTTAACAATAAAATTTGCATTTATATCGAGTCGCGAAATGAAATTAAATCGAATGGTTGACCCATGTAAAGCTGGCCCGAAATGAACCCAAATTAACACTGTTTGAGCATAACAAACAAGCCGATTCAAAGCAAAAAGAATGGGTGTAGATTATTTTTGTCAAAGTAAAATTTTGTACTCGTAATGAGCATAGCCTGCCATCTCACACAGGATTAAAATATTTGCCATCAGCCTCAGTTTTGACAATTTGATCCATGCCCTTTAGTGAAAGGAGGAAGCGGGAGAGGAAAGCCGAGGAACGATAGACTCTGTAAGATATGATTCAGATGATAAAAAACGATTGCAAGGTATGGAAGAAAAAGACACGCGGCGTCGACTCAAAGTAATTAGGATAAGGGCAAGCGAAAGATGATCCTTGTTAGGTAGGTATGTGTTAAAATTGACAAAAATAATATTAGCCATCTTATGAGAATTAATGTTTCCTTATGGTTCCGAGTAAATGTTTGTTTTATTTAGACTTTTGTCATTTGCATTGTATAGGTACGTATTTGCGTACACTAACATTAGAACGATATTTGAATAATGACATGTGTACAGTCACGTCACAGTATAATAAAGAGTACTATCGTACAGTATGGCCACTCCCGCTCCCCGCTGAAAGTGCCGCCCACCCCCTCTCGGTTACCTCACAGTTACCGCCTGTCAAAAACGCGACCAGTCGACCTGTCATATCTCACTCATACAAGCATGCTACGCGTTCACCTACACAAGCTTAGAAAGTGTGCTAGGAACGCGCCTCTTTCATATATTTGATCGCCAGTGTCCGAGATGTGGTCACGTCTATAACTGAACTTATTACTGGGGAAAAACGTTCAAAATGGAATACAGGTGTATAGATATTTATGTAGCTGACCGTATTACTCATGTCTCGTGCTAATTCAACAACGTCTGAGATATCTGATTAAAACAACGGGAGTACGTTAACACAGCTGATGCTTTATTCCAGACTGAAGGTATATCTACAATATTATGAGTACCCACATATACATAACACCCCAACACTTATTCTAATATTACATAGTAAGATTATACATTTTAAAAAATGCGACTACATACACTAAGTCTAAACGGCGCTAGTTTTTTACTAATGATAAAAATAACTTAAGCTAGGTAGGTGTATGAAATTGTACATTGTTGTGTGCCCTAATCATATTCACATTATCGGTGTTCGTAACAAGGCTAGGCTAGTTAAAAGTAGTAAACAGTTATGCACATAACAATATCATGCACCGTAATGCTCCTACATTAGAACGCATATTACATTGGTAAAGAGTTATGTGGTTAACAGAAAATAACAACAAATTTTAATATCTATTACTAATGTGTGACAAGCCAGGACTTACCTAGTTTAATAGGTTTAGGTATTTACATAATAATTAACAATTAGGCAGGGAACAATTCAGGTAATGATGATACGATTCATGACATTACGGATGTACCTGTTGACTATTATTACATTTTAATCAATTTCAAATCCGTAGCGTTTAACTTGTTTAGGTATTCTTTTTTCTAATACTGGTAACGGTGGGTCGACACGTTTTACTCGTGTAGGATCACCCCCCTCGACTACCTTGAGCTCCCCGTCCCCCGCGTGCTGCGAGACCCCCGCAGGCGTCGCGGGCGCTGGCGGCGACGCCGGTTGCCCCGCGGTAGACCTCACGTCGACGCCAGAGCTCTTCGCCATAATGTCAACGCTGGGCACGGCGCCATCAACACTAGCCGGCCGGCCGTTCTGCACGACACACCCTGGTTCGGTTTCACTCTTGGATGGAGGACAAGCGTTCGAGTTTCTTAAGTATCGGCGCTTCATTTGATCTATGTGTCGATGGTGTGTAGTTCCGTCACCTGTCGCAACCGTATAATCAGACTTCCCAAACCTATTGGCTACATAACCATCCGCCCATTTTGCATCCTGTCCGAATGTTCGGTACTGCACGGGCTCACCTATTTCTAAATGCCTAGATGGTCTATGTGATTTTTCTACCACTTTCGATTGTTCGTTGATGACTTTAGCGGATCTATCTGGCTTAATGGCATCTAAACGAATACGTAAGTCGCGACCCTGCAACAACCGAGCTGGCGTCTCACCGGTGGTACAATGAGGAGTATTATGATAGTGCAATAGAAATTTCAGTATGGCTTTGTCAATGTTAACCCTCTCGTGCTTGGCTTTTTTAATTACACGTTTTATCAATTTTACCGCCCCCTCCACCGCCCCATTAGACGCTGGATGATAAGGAGCCGAAAAGGTATGACGTACACAATTTTTTTCTAAAAAGTCATTAAATTGCTTACTGGAAAATGGCGGGCCATTATCAGAGACTATTTGTTTTGGAATACCCCACCTTGACCAAGATTCCAATAGCTTGTTTATTACACTATCGGCGGTCGTACGTGCCATGCACGACACCTCAATCCATTTTGATCGTGCATCAATTGATACCATGTAGGTACGACCATCTAAAGGACCTAAAAAGTCAATGTGAACTCTTTCATAAGCCCGCGACGGCCAATGCCATGGCACCGGCGCGCTCGCCGGCGGCGCCGCGGCCACCGCCGCGCACGCCTCGCACGCGCGACACCGCGCCTCCACGGCCTCGTCCACTCCGGGCCACCACACGTAGCTCCGCGCCATGGCCTTGGTCTTCACGACGCCCATGTGAGGCTCGTGTAGCTCCCGCACCACTATCTCGCGGCACGCTTCCGGAATTACAACACGATGACCCCACATGACACAATCGAGTTCTAAATATAGTTCTTTCTGCCTATTGAAATAAGGTTGCATTTCCTTAATGTCCGAACTGTCCGGCCAACCGTTTTTTATGTAATTGACTACTCTACCTAACAATGGATCTTTTGCTGTCTTCAAACGAATATCATTACAGTCTAAAAAGAACATATCGGACGCAAAATGCAAGTAAGACTGCTCCGGGGGATCGAATTCCCTACTTTGCCCTATTGGTAGACGCGACAGCGCGTCTGCGCAATTTTCCGCTGAGTTTACATACTGAATGTCAAAATCATAAGCCATTAACAATAATGCCCATCGCTGCATTCGACTCGAAGTCATGCTGGGTACGCCAGTTTGCGGACCAAAAATACTTATTAAGGGCTTATGGTCAGTTACTAAGGTAAACCTCTTGCCATATAAATACTGATGAAATTTTTGAGTCGAATAAACAATCGCGAGCGCCTCTCGATGTATCTGCGAATAATTTTGTTCAGCGGCATTGAGTTTCCTTGATATATATGCCACTGGCCGCTCCCGCCCCCGCCCGTCGGGCTGGCTGAGCACGCCAGCGACCCCGCGCGGGCTGGCGTCACAAGTTAGCGTCACGTGATTGTTGGGGTCAAAGTGCGCAAGTATCCGCTTTCCTATCAACAAGGATTTTATTTTTTTAAAAGCCTCCTCGCAACTTGTGGTCCAATGCCACCGCGCACCCTTCTTAAGTAAGCTATGTATTGGGTGTAAAATATCGCTCGCGTTAGGGATGAATTTAGAATAGAAATTAACCATACCTAAAAATGAGCGCACCTCCGTCACACACGATGGTGGCGGCATTTTTTCTACCGCCGCGACTTTGTTAGGATCCGGTTTTATCCCGTCTTTACTAACGACAAATCCTAAATAACAGACCTCTTCGGCAAGAAACGTGCATTTGGATTTCTTTAATTTCAAACCTAAATCTTTTAACTTTTTTAATACAGCCTCTAACGTAGCTAAATGAGCCTTCCGAGTTTTCCCGAATATCAAAATGTCGTCACAAAAACTTTGAGCGTTAGGAATATCCCTCACTATTGACTCACTAATTCTACAAAATATTCCCGAACTTGATGATAAGCCATACGGAAGTCTATTGTATTTGAAAAGCCCTCGGTGAGTATTAATAACTGTTAACATTTTTGACTCCTCCGATAAGCAAATCTGATTATACGCCTGCGACAAGTCTATTTTAGTAAATAACTCCCCCCCTGATAAATTGGCAAATAATTCCTCAACTTTAGGCAATGGATACCTATCTACCATAAGAACCGGATTAAGCGTCACTTTAAAGTCAGCGCACACTCTCAACCCTCCATCCTTCTTAGTTACCGGAACCAGGGGCGTCGCCCAGTCGGCGCAGTCCACGGGCTCGATGACGCCGCTCCGCAGCATGGCGTCCAGCTCGGCGTCGACGCGGCCTCGCAGCGCGAAGGGCAGCGGCCGCGCGCGCCGGTACACCGGCGCCGCCCCCTCGCGCACGCGCAGCGTCGCCGTCCCACCGTTGTAGCACCCGAGCCCCCCATCGAAAACTTCTTTATATCTGTCGAGAATTACATTTAAATCGCTATTAATACTGCTAACGGAATTGACATTGCTGACAGGGCTACGCTTCATTATAGGTATCTCCACTCGTAACTCGGCTAACCACTCTCTGCCTAGTAAACTGGTTTCGCCATTTTTTACAACATATAAATCTAAATTCTTTGTTATTGTACCATAGGCTACGGAAACTGTTATTACACCATATGTTTTCATTTTAGTACGGTCCAGAAATCTAAATACACTTTTAGGTTTTTTTAATGTCTCATTTTTAAAATATAAATCGTACGTTTCTTTACTAATAAATGAGCCAGCCGCGCCCGTATCAATTTCCATCATTAATTGTTGTCCATTAACACAAATAGGTACACTCACCGGCTTGTACTGGCTTAACGAAACTCTGTATAACGCTTCCTCCTCTTCCTCTGACTCGTCTGTTTCCTCTTCGCTATTTCCTCCGGTAACAAAATAGGCCCGTGGTCGGCCGCCATTGCGCCCTCGGGCCGCTTTTTCATTGTAAGACAGCCTTTTGGGGCACACCCGGCGCAAATGCCCCTGCACCCGACACATACTACATATGTATTCCTTAAATTTGCACGTAGAAAAACAATGATCTGTGGCGCCACAGGCAGTACAATGCGTTGCACCGCCTATACTTCCAGATGTTTCCCGCGCACTAAAACCTGTTTCCTTCTGCTGGCGCTGCGCTGGCGGCCGCCGGCCGGCCCCGCGCCCCGCGCCGCCCCCCGCGCTGGCCACTACGCGATGCACCGCTCCCGCGGGCTCCCCGGAGGCTCGACCGCCGCCGCCGCCCGTCATGATTGCAGCATCACGCTCTGCCGCCTCCAACGAACACGCCAAGGTCACCGCCTTGGCATACGTTAAATCTTCTTCCGCAAACAGCCGTTGCCGTATAACGTCCCCACTCACGCCGCATACAAATTGGTCCCTAAGGTTGTCCGCTAAATTGTCTTTAAAATCACAAGTTCGCGCCAACTTCTTTAGCTCCGCCATATATTGCGATATAGATTCGCCCGCCGCTTGCCTTCTAAGCCGAAAACGATATCGCTCCGCCATTATGGACGGCTTCGGTTTTAAATGACCTTGCACTAACGCTACTAACTCCGTGAAAGATAACTCCGACGGTTTTTTAGGACTCGCTAAATTTGTCATTAACTCGTAACACCGATCACCAACCACAGCAATTAACGTCGATAATTGTTTATCACTGTCCACAGAATTAGCTTTAAAGTACATTTCGAGTCGTTCACAGTACAAGTCCCAATTGCCATTCTCAATGTCGAACTCGCGAATTTTGCCGATAGACATATTTTATACTGTTTTGCACGCGTTTCACTAGCTATTATTGCGATAAATAGCCTTTTCACTTGTTCAGGTTCACCGTCGTCGCCAATGAGATATCTGATTAAAACAACGGGAGTACGTTAACACAGCTGATGCTTTATTCCAGACTGAAGGTATATCTACAATATTATGAGTACCCACATATACATAACAGTTTCAAACAAATTGGGGAACAGTTTGCGGATCTACAGGTAATTTTAGATATCCTCTTTCAACCATGTTACACATTTACCGTTAAATATGTCTAGGGTAGGCCGAGACGCATTTGATCACATAGCGAGATTTAAGTACCTACGTAAGTAAGCACTGAATATTTGATTTTTAAAGTACATAAATATCTTACGAGACGTTCGCAGGCTAAGAGGAGAAACGTAGGTACGGTTAAATTTTATTGTAGGTAACAGTGGCGGCTGGCGAAAATTTCTGCTAGGCAACACTGAGCAAAAAGAAACCTACCATAACATTAGGTACTTTACTAGTAAATAGTAATCAATTTTAGGCAAGCCGGTGGGAATCGGCTTGCATGGACCAACCGCTGCTGGTAGGTAATCACATTAACATTTCAGGTGTCAATCCATTTTTTTAGTGATCCAATTCGCCTCGCTCTACCCATTTCTAAGAAAAACGTATTTAAGTTTTTAATATTCTTCAGCGTTTTGTTTTATTGTTATTTTCCAACACAGAAACAGAATTCAAAAAACTGATTTGAGTTTAATGTAAGTTTCTCTTGTAAATTTATTCTAAAAAATAAGCTTACTGTCGATATATCCTCCTTCGATTTTTCTCATGTCTTTGTTTGTATAATTTCCCTTTTTGTATGTGTTAGCGAATAAATTCATTGTATTTTGTCCGATATTCCGCCGGCAGACTGATCGTCAGTGGTCCTTAACCGGTGGGGCTCAACATTCTTTATGTCCAGAGAATCTGTAAAAATATAATAAAATTGAAAGAACACTACAATTTTATACGTTTAAACACGGTTTCCAATCCGCGCAAGCTGTCGCGATCCGTTGCTCATAACGATGTGTCCACGTGTGCACTTTGCGCTTTCATGTTATTTATTCCTTTTATATATTTCGTGGAGTTATTGCTTTAAATCTTTCGAAAACAGATATCAAAATTGCATTTTATCCACAAGAGTGCAAAATAATTTCATGCAAATTTTAACATGATATCTTGAGCTGGCTGGTAGAATAAATGTTATTCGAAAAAATGTTCATTATATTAAATAAGAATTATACCATTTGTTAGTATATTATTTGTTGTTATATGATTCAATAATTATATCAAATGATCGTTATAACGACTAAAAATATATCAAAAAAGTTATATCGATCGATTCGCACCCGAATTTACCTATAAATGATGATTTTGAATCATAATTATTGAATAGTGAAAAATTTTGTGTTTCACTCGGCGGCAAATTTTGTTTAACCTTCGTGCTTTGAAACCCTCGCAACGCTCAAGATTCTACTTTTTGAACCACTCGTTACGCTCGCGGTTCAATATTGGAATCTTTCGCTTGCTCGTGTATAAATATTGGCACGTGCGGTTAAACAACAACTTTGCCCGCATGTAAAACAAATAACTATTATACACTTTATAGGTTGCTAAGCCAGTACCTACCATGAGTTTTTGATGTTTTAGAATATGTTACACGATAGCATAAACGTCATGTAAAGTTCATTGTATGGAGAAAGCAAACAGCGTCCTAAACGGTTACCTGTTAGCAAAGACATATGTAACTCCGTATAGACAGATAAAGTCTAAGAAAAAAAGTACCTCAAAACCATACAGAAAAACGTACGGTGACCTAGATGGCGATACACCTTTGGGGGACGCTCGGCTAGATGGCGCTAATATTAATATTTGACATTTTAACACATATCGAGCTAAGAATATGGTCCAAATTGTCAAAACTGAGGTTCAAAAGTTTTAAGCTTGTGTCGAGAGTTAGCAGTCTATGCACTGTGATTACACATTTTACTTTTAGAACGATTTAATATTTAGAACGAACAAGTCAACTCTTTCATTATACAATGCAAATTAATGTAGTTACTTATCGTGACAGACAAACTCTTTATAGTCCTTTTAGCATTTAAAACGTTTCTAAATTTCATGCGTAATACCAATGATAAACTTTACGACTTCTATCTGTTAAATTCATCTAAACAAAATATCACCATCGGACCATCTAACTCACACCAACGTGCTTTATTATGAAATCAGAGACAATAACAGTCTTTGAGGACGTCGTAAAAACAATGGAAGGATGCTTAATCGTCGACTGGCATTGACTTATATATTACCTAGTCAGGACGTGGCATATGGGTGCTATAATGGAGTCAGTAACACTGCTCTGCACGAATGCGAGCCAAGCGTGCAGTCTAAGCGACGAACACGCGCGTGATGCAAACTCGTGATTTAATCGTATCGTAGCATTCTACCAAGGCGCGTCAATTGAAAATGTTCAGTCGAAATTAAATTGCCTTTTCCAACAGACCTACGCTGAGAGAATAAACAACCAGTTTTCATGTTCGTTCAACAAGTTTTTTGTTTAAAATAGCGCCTACGTGCTCTTTGGTTCAAACAACAAGTTAGATTTTGTTAAGTGTAACTAGTACATTCTACAAGTTACTCGTCATTTGAATCAACAATATATTTGAATGAACAAGTTGATTTTATATAAGCAACATGACACATATTGTTTTAAACATACATATTATGTTTGACTGATTCAATCAAATATCTTTTAACAAGTTTGACCTTGTTGTTCGAACAAATTCGACTTGTATCCAATATTGTGACTTATTCCGTTTACTAAAACACTTTTGTTTCAAACGGATAAACCCGCAACAAGTCGAGCTTGTTAGATTCACAATGCAAATTTCTCTCAGTGTAGGTATAGTGAATCTATCTGTATGTGTCACATTTTGTACTGACATTGTTACTTACCTGTGATAGGAAATATGTGGCTGGCTCTTCAGTGTTCATAATTTTTTGTTCATACCTACAAAAATTGAGCCGCGATATCTGTGAATAGGGACGGATTAACACGTTTTGACTGAGTTCATGCACGCTAAGTAGCGTTTGGTTGATGGTATAAATGAAATCTGTGCCTTTTCCTTACTAACGAAATCTTTGTCGACTGGTCAAAGAAACATATTTTATCTCTACAGACCGGTCATTTCACTGTTTCCTACAAGTATTTTGACTTGTTTGCAATGTTTTTCGTTTGAAGATGTAAGAGCTATATCGTATGCGTGGGACGGCATCTTTTATGTAGGGCTATTTGTAACAACACGGGAGTGTATCTCTGTTTGCACAAAGAACGCCAAAATTTTTCCCGTTATCGGAATGTCTTTTCATTTCCGTAGGTACGTGTATTTATTTATTGAATCGTGAACGTATCGTAGCAGTAATCTACGTATCAAAGCGTGAACGATTCTAGACAACTATTTTATACGTAGATATGTACCTGATGGTTACTACGCATTTATAGTGGGTTCCATTTAATACACCCTGTTGGAAAGATTTCAATAATATTGTGAAATATATATCGGGCTTTGCCTGTAATATAACAAAAAATTAAACTGCAGCCTAAGCAGCTAATACCGCAATTTCTTGATGTTTAGTTATCTAATAGGTAATTGTTGTGTCAACCCGTAAAACCAACATAATGTTCTCATTTCAGTAAACCAACACGTAAAAACCACTTGCTATCGGGACACGGTGTCGAATATTAACAAAAACGCAATTCTAGATCCAGAAATGTATATAAATGTATATCGTCTGTCGTCGTGATAATGGCGTCACTAGGTCAAATGTAGGATACGTATCGAGAATTTGATTTAAATTGTATTTGTAGCCTGCATTCGCCTGCACAAGAGTGGCACTAAATGTGTTAGTAGGAGAAAAACTGGTAATGTTATTCTTTCGAATTAAATGAGAATCAAATTGGTTCTCGGTGAATATATCCACTGGGTAACGCGCCAATGTATTTTAGCACCAAATCGGACAATATCAGTGATTTGAGATCGTCGTAAAGAGAATGAAAAAGATCTTAATGGTCAGTTAGGGAGTAAAATATGTTTTATGTGCCAGTAACGTTTGAAAAGATCTTTGTCTTTAAACAGACGATTCTTATGCGATATACGTACATTTGGAACAGTAAAGTGTGTTAACTGCACATGCGGGCTTCGTCGATGGAAAATTTATCATGCGCATGTCGTCATTCTTATGTTAAATCGATATAATATGCACATTTTATTTGTATACTCACTTGGTGGTCATTTAATAAGGTCATAAAATGATCATTTAGACTAGCTAATAGAGACCGTTCCTATAAAGTTGAAGGCTTATGGAGATATTTCCATGTAAGAACACATTATCATATGCATTTACATGTACCTATAAAATTTTTTTGTCATGAATTTTCTATGCATTCCAGTATTTATTTACCAATAAGAGTGTGGTTTACAAACCTAGTACAAATTGTTAATCTTACAGCCATTCTTCGTCTGTATTTTGGTGTGCTTTCGTGTAATCGCCTTTAAATAGGTATATGGTTTACTTTTATTTTATATCACACATTTTCATGAAAGTCAGTTTACTTGAGTTAAAACACATGTTGAATATTCTACGGTTTTTCGAATGATAACGCCAAGTTTGAAAATATAGGATGCTGGTACCTACGCAATAATGTGTTATCCCAGATGCATTTTGCAATAAGATGTCAACTCAAAAATTTGACGATTAAAGTCCAAAGTCCAAAGTCCAAAGTGTTTTATGTGTGTTGTTGTGTTTAGTGTTTAAAGTTGACATTTTATTGCAAAATTCATGTGGGATAATACATTAGTATCAGCATAATTTTATTCCTAAAAGTTTTTGAGAACGGGCGACGATTACAATAATATTCGTCTCCAAAATAGGAACGACACATATCATAGATTAGGAATATCGAGATGAATGTATTATTCCCTCTGAAACCCACATCATCGAAAATAAACCGCTTCCATCGACTGTAACTGCGCAATGGCACTGTAATGTTTTATTAGATCCATACCCTCGGGACGACATCTTACATAAACCCCTTGACTTATGGACAAGAATGTTATCTGCTCAACCTTTTCAGTGTTCCGTTGTTGAGAACCCTTATAATTTTGTCTTGTATTTTATCTGTCGGAAGGAGAATTTATTACCCTTACCCATAAAACATGCATGTTTATAGGGGCGTGTTAGGTTTGGGTAGTCTATCGATGAATGCATTAGTGCCAATTCTTCAAGATAATTTATTGGCACAAAACGTTAAGTTTAGGAATGGAATTCATTTATTCTCGGGTTTCCGTTTTGTGTTTTCGTTTTTCGTACCAATTTTAATGTTCTATTCTGTTCAAGGAAAATTCAGACTGATTTTTATTCGATAAACTGTATCTAGAGAAAACTACTCGGAACGTTATGTGTCATTAGCTTTATTTCGCTGCATTCGACTTGTAAACTAGTAGTTTTATACAAATTTCGCCTCTTCTGCATTCAGCTCATTACTACTTTAACTATCACACACACAGTATCACATCATGATATTGTTTTAATAGAGAGAGATCGGTCCATCTGGATAGTTCTTTACCTAGAGTATAATGTTTTCTTAATGTTTGGCACTCCTCTTAACAATCGTTTCTGTTTGTTCCAGGTCCTTCTAGTCCACGAAGCGTCGAAAGGCAGTTTCTCCCGAGTGTTCGACCTAGAAGCAGGCGATGAAACGGAACCCGGCACGCCTAGAACTTCGCCCTACGAGAGCCGCTTCCCTATCAATATTGGGATCACTGGCTATGTGGCCACCACAGGAGAGGTAATTCGCCCTTGCTTCCTTACTGATGTGGCGCAACGCCTCTTGATCCAAAACCACCTACCTATGGCGTCCTATGGGATGGGATGGTAGCTAGGGCAACCAGACAGTCGTCAGCCAATTGGTACTCTACAATACCTTCTACAGACTGCGCGATATCGAGTGCAACGGCTACCCCTTATACCTTTCGTTGTAATATAAGCTCAAGCGCGCGACTAGGTTACTAAATTAGAAAAGCGTATGTCGACAAATCTGCATTCGATCGCATTACGAATGTAAATTCTGTGAGCAACATATTCTAAATCGACTAAAACATTCAACGTTGCATTTCCTACCTTAAAGTCCATATTAACAGAAAGAAAATGCCCTTAAACGCCGGAAGGCAAGAAGGTCCTCAACCGATTACATTTTCCTTCTTCATTATTCCCATCCGTTTTCCACTTTATTCCAACCTTGTTCCAAAAGACACTGAATTGGATTGTTCTTCCAATAAAGCTATAAAAGTTATACTTAAACGTTTCCACTTTAGGCACTTTGCAAAGCGATTTCTCAGATCTCAAACTAAGTGAGAAAGATAAACTACAATCCGATACTAAAAACTTGAAACAAAAAGTTTGTAACAGATTGCGTTGAATCGCATTTGCCCTTTGGAATATCTTTTTGTAATGGACTTATCTTTTGTGTTTATTTTGAAGTTACATTAGGCAACAAGTTTTATTTTAAGCAAATATAAACTGACAATTATATTTTAAAAGAAAGACATTTAAAAACATGTAGAAATACAATATTTATCGAACATATTTACACTTTTCTTTATTTTATTTGTTGGTGGTTTTAAAACATTTAGAATACCATAATTTAATTGGACAAAGTTTTAAAGGCTCTGAAACTGTTTTAATTGATTTAAATATAATTTTCTTTAAATATCAGTTTATAATGGTTCAATATTAGCTGAACTAGGGCACACCTCGGGCACTGGCGATCAAATATATGAAAGAGGCGTGTTCCTAGCACACAGTCTAAGCTCGTGTAGGTGAACGCGTACTAAATATGCTTGTATGAGTGAAATATGACAGGTCGACTGTTCGCGTTTTTGACAGGCAGTAACTGTGAGGTGACCGAAAGGGGGTGGACAGCACTTTCAGTGGGGAGCGGGAGTGGCCATACTGTGCGATAGTTTATTATACTGTGACTAGGGTATTTAATACACGTGGAGTTCTTGAAGCGTACGCGGAAACTATTAAATGTCTGATAATTTAGTAACAGTTCACAAGGTATTTACACATTAGTGCAAAGCGCTACAGTTTAACATTCAATTGCGAATGTACTGTTTGTGTAGAATTGTAGATATATAATTAATGTGTTGCTTCGTAATTTCTCCGATAAATGAAATCTTAGGGTGTTTCATTGAAGCATTATTAAGTCATAATTATTGTATTTTATGTTTATTCATGCAGAAACTTGCTTTCGTGGTGATAATGATAATTCTTGGAAAGAAGTTGGCTTCATAAAATTTCATCTTTCGGTGTATTAATAGCACACATAAAAGCTATAACGCTGACTTTTTTACATCTGAATGAATAATACTGTTTTCTTCTAAATTTATATTTAGGTGGTGCAATAAAGAGGATTTGTATCGTATAGTTAAGCGCTGGTAGCCTAGCGGTAACAGCGTGCGACTTTCAATCCGGAGGTCGTGGGTTCGAACCCCGGCTCGTACTAATGAGTTTTTCGGAAATGTCGTGTGATATTTGCCAGCCGCTTTTCGCTGAAGGAAAACATCGCGAGGAAACCGAACTAATTCCAATAAGGCCTAATTACCCTCCGGATTGGAAGGTCTGATGGCAGTCGCTTTCGTAAAACTAGTGCCTACGCCAAATCTTGGGATTAGTTGTCAAAGCGGACCCCAGGCTCCATAAGCCGGGGCAAATGCCGGTATAGCTCAAGGAGGACGATGATGATCCAGAAAGGGACTTGTATTCTCTATCGAACAGATCTCGTAAGCGAGTAATTGCGGGACTAATAGGTGCCTCATAATCTCCCTCGTAATCGCCCCCGCTCTTAATCTGTCACGTGGAACACTTCCTTTGGGATTGCTGTAATATGTCGGTGGTCTCTTTCGTTTGCGGCTTTCTATTACAGAAGGTTTCTGTTCAAAGTAATAAGGACCCTGATCCTACCGACTGCGCCATGTTAAAGTACTCGAGGAGCGACAATTAAATAACGATAACGGTTCCAGATCAAGACTCACTTCATTTATTATACGCTTACTCACATGCGTCAATATAGCAGTATCCAGAGGCAGAGTATCCGATACTTGAAAAAGACGTTTAAGACCTAATAGGAAAGCCATGTATTGTGTAATTTTTTTTTTTAATACGAGATAATATTCACGTCGTCTCACAAAATGTGTCAAAATCTTACAATGATGAGGCTCACTGACATTTTATCCCGCCAGCCGAGGCAAGCACATCTCGGACACTGGCGATCAAATGTATGAAAAAGGCGCGTACCTAGCACACACTCTAAGCTCGTGTAGGTGAACGCGTACCATGCTTGTATGAGTGAGATATGACAGGTTGACTGTTCGCGTTTTTGACAGGCGGTAACTATGAGGTAACCGAGAGGGGGTGGGCGGCTGTGCAATGGACTAATAGGGTGGCGCCATCTGTCATAACCTTTGATTGTGCCTCCTCATTGTGTATGTATTGTTCTTTGTAGAATCTGAATTGAAGAATTACAATAAACCTAATTAGGTTCCACGATTGGTTTTGGTATTTCAAGAATCCTTTTGTGTTTTATTCAGACTCTACAATCTTAATATAAATAGCAAACAGGATAAATGTCCTCATTTATATTTCTGTAGGCCCAACATTACTCGCAAATAAAAATACATACGTTAAAATTTTCCATCCTACCCTTGTTCCCTCCTCGCTGGATTATGTCTTCAGTTTTGACGTACAGTTTAGCGATTACGGCTTTTATAAATGTTATTTCGGTTTTGTAGAAATGTTGTGTACGTTAGGCTGTTTATAGTATTTATTTATTTTCTTTTCATTGACCCAAAAGCAAGCATCACAAATTAGAAATCAGTTTTTTTATTGATGGTGCCAAAGCTGTGTGAGGACGCGCTGGTAGCCTAGCGGTAACTGTGTGCGACTTTCGTTCTGGAGGTCGCGGGTTCGAACCCCGGCTCGCACCAATGAGTTTTTCAATTTGTGCGAAATGTCATTTGATATTTGCCAGTCGCTTTTCGGTGAAGGAAAACATCTTGAGGAAACCGGACTAATTCCAATAAGGACTAGTTACCCTTCGGGTTGGAAGGTCAGATGGCAGTCGCTTTCGTAAAACTAGTGCCTACGGGATCTTGGGATTAGTTGTCAAAGCGGACCCCAGGCTCACATGAGCCGTGGCAAATGCCGGGATAACGCGAGAAGGATGATGATGATGAACAAGGTGTGACAGGGGTAGCGCGATGGTATTGGCATTACGTTGTCCCTGTCATACCGTGCTATAAACATTTATAACAGCCGGTGTGGGAGGACCATTATATCGTCACTACTTTGAAAAAATCTCGTATCTCACGCTGCTCCTCAAAGTTAAAATGCAGTAAGTCTATATGCATTCCATACATACTTACTACAATTTTCTTTTCATTGACAGACGAAGATACAAGTTTTTTTAAAAGCAGTGACGATATTTATGTAGCAACAATAAATTATCACTTACTTACTGCGATGGCTCAGCGACCCTAAGTGGATGTTGGTCTCCGACATTATCCTGTGCGATCTGATGCCACTCGGTCACTTGAAGGTCACACAGGTTTTTCTGGACTTCATCGATCCATCGGTACCTGGGCCTTCCGACCGGCCGTTTTTCAGTCGATCGCCACAGTTGAGCTCTTTTGGCCGCACGATTCTCTCCCATTCTCAAAAATTATCAGAATGTACAAAAGTAAACTGTCTCTTTTTAACCCCCGACGCAAAAACGACGAGGTGTTATAAGTTTGACGTGTCTGTCTGTCTGTTTGTCTGTCTGTCTGTCTGTGGCAACGTAGCTCCCGAACGGGTGAACCGATTTCGATTTAGTTTTTTTTGTTTGAAAGATGAGTTAGTCGGGAGTGTTCTTAGCCATGTTTCATAAAAATCGGTCCACTATGTCGCGGTCGGGGGTTTTTTCAAAATTTTTTTTTTTAGTATAACTACCCGTTTCCCTGCCTTAAAGCATTTTTTATCTCATATGATAAAGATATAACCTAATAATTTTTGTTACAGACTGTGAACATAGCGGATGCGTACCTAGACGCCCGGTTTGACCCTTCGGTCGACGAGGGCACGGGTTTCAAGCACAACACCATACTGTGTATGGCCATCAAGAACTCTGAGGGCAGGATCATCGGAGTCATCCAGGTTAGATATACTTTGATTTCAATATTTGCAAAATTATAACAATGGAGTGTATTTTTAAAAGGTATTATTTCTGAAAACCATACCATAATAAGCCTTTTCAAAAAAGATACTCTTCAATTAGTTTCTTTTGGAATTCACGAATTTTAAAATAAAATTACTATCGCGGTCCGTTATTCTGGACGGCATAACGGCATCACAGCAAAGCGGATGCGGGGGTAAGGTGCATTACGATAGGTTCAAAGGATAGTTCTGGGTACGTAGCCAAATGCACAAACGCTCACGATAATATCTGTTTCGTCTCTATCGTTCTTGCGTATTGGCGCGACAGAGCCAGATTGCATTTCTGTCGGCGTCTGGCGTCCACGATTGCCATTCGGCTACGCCGGCTGATCTGAACTATTTATCTACTTAACTAGAAGTTTCTACTGAAGGAACACCAATTAATATTAGTAAGCGATGTAGTAACGTAAGTATTGCTCAAGTACGAAGTGCTTCTGCTAAACAGATATTTGCCAATTTCAAAATTGCACTGTTTTCAAAGGCACGCTTAATGATTATAAAAATCCCATAGGAATCTAGTTTAGTTAATTTTAATAATATAGTGACTACATTCTGATAAAAAGCTTTTTGGCAACTCAGCCTGCTTTTTCCAGCGAGTAAGAATAGATTTATTACCACTTATGGCAATTTCATCAAGCCATTTAAAAAGAATTGAAGACCAATGAACGTTTATTTTCAACGACTCTTATTAATATTAAGAACAGTCTTAAATAAACGAAATTACATTGTTTTTGTTACTAAGGTACTACCTACGGTATAGTTTGTTTAAAATAACTAGCTATTTGTCTTTCTAAATAAGGCTTCGTAAAATGAATACCCTCAACAGACAGGAAGTTATAATAAAATATAAACTTGCTAACATTTCGGCGATAAAATTAAGTCGGAAATGAATTCATCCCGCGCCCCAGTGCGAGTTAATTAACATCTCGGTTATGGTGTTAATGTGTCAGCATGTGTAAGCCAAGTCGGCTGGATTGTGGCATACATAGGCGTAGTAAATATAGACAAGCGTTACGAGTGCGCCCCCGAGGGACAAGACATACGCAACGCGCCGAAAATAATAACACGTTTGAACATTCCTCACAACGCCCATAAAATAATCTACTTAATTTGATCGCGATCATTGTTACGCATCAAACGTTTAACGTAGATACGCAGATAGAAAAGTAAGCTGTCAAAAAACTGCCAAATATCAAAAGTGCGATCAAAATCGGAGTGTCATCAGTGAATCAAAGTGGCATGGGTAGTATGAATACAATATATGAATAACAAGTAACAGTTTTTTGTATTTTTCGGCCTCTTAAACTTGACGGCCATTGTCGAACTCAAAATTGGTAACGTTTTCTCATTCGTAATGTGCTTTTGCGCTCACGGGATGTCCATATACGTGCTTCCCTCTTGCACATTTCATCCGTCTTAAAGGATAAGTCGATAAAACAGTTAGGTCAATCCCTTTGACAGTTTGATTTTTGCTATGAAGAATTCCGCTCTTTGATAATCACAGTTTTCATCTGATATTTAGGAGCAGCCAAGGTTCGCGTAGCAAGAAATAGCTTATTACAATTTGTAACTAAATTATATCTTGATATGGATGTCAGTATCAAAAGTAGCAGATAATAAATACGCTTTATAAATGTCCACCATTCCGCTAAACAAATACAGATGATTGTGGGTCTATGAACTACATAGAATATTACGCCCGAACTGTACAGATAATTTATAAAAGTTCTTCGGGATGTCATACTTTTTGGTGCGGTTTTTTATACGAGTACACACATGCTGAATGTATAAGCACAGATTAATAATAAGTTACTTAGTATAAGTACGTGTTGTCTGAATTAAATCTGTATTTATTTTATTATTATATCTGATTGATGACTATTCCTGTCTGTGGTTGCATACGTCGGCTGGCAGTCTGATTGTCGCATACGGCCGCAATGCGCAACAGCTTTATCACAATAATTCCACTATTACTTTATCAACCTCTTATCTGTGTCAACAACTTTATCCCGAAAACTACCTCTGTATCTGCTGAATAAAGTTCACATTTACAATTTACAGATACGATGTTCTGAATCAAGGCCAAATTGTCAACAGTGCTAGTGACTGTAATTCTTAATTTTCTTTGAAAACGTTTTACTCCAAGTAGGAATTTTAAAGTTTTTGCTTGTGTTAGGGTTCACTATTTAGTTTGGTTTGGTTTTATAGTTTACTTAACGAACCTTACCCCAGTTCGAAACCCTGATTTTTCAGTTCGAAACTGTGGCCTGATTTTTGTTATTTCTTTTTTGGACTTTTCATAACTATCTACACCTATATAGAGACCAGCAATAACTTGTTACTCTTCGAAGAATGCAGCAAAATATGGGACACGTTTTTATGGTGCTTCGATGTATAACATATTATATCTGAGAGGTTTTTTATACCACGTCGGTGGCAAACAGGTATACGGTCCGTCTGATGGAAAGCGGTCACCGTAACCTATGGACGCCTGCAACTCAAAGGGGTTTTGAATGATTTGCGGTTATTTTCACACGGGGTATCCCGGTCAATATAAGTCTCCTCTATAGTAAGTCTATAAGTTACCTCTACATCTGGTGATTGTACTATCAGCTACAAAAGTGGATGGCGAATTTATCAATGTATTAATTCATAATGTATCCATGCACTTTTGCAGCTTATAATACATTCTGTATTAGGCGTAAAATACCTTCTTAATAAATAATAAATATCAATGTGACGATGCATATGACGATGCTTTAGTCAAGTAGAACCATTTTTTGTGGGTTTTCTCGTTTGAGTACAGTGTGTGTAGACAAAAAACATCAGTATTTTATTTTTTAACTTGTAAGTTGTAACTAATTTCAAATAACGGTTTTTCTTTGTTACAAAGCACGTGTTGCGCAAACCGTTCGTTGTAATTGCAGCCAATCTTTATTTATTTCTGTACGTCAACACTAGCAGATCGCTCTTGGCCGAGCATTCTCATTGCTCAAGTCAAATACCAGTATAGCATGGCCTGAATAAGCTACTTTCCTCCTAATCAAATCAGCTTCTTTTTAAGAACTGTCAAAACGATTTTGAACGACTTGCTAATATGGAATGACTATGAAGTCGAATTGAGTGACGTCACGGTCAACTGATTTACTTTATATTATATTACTATCTGATTTATAAAATATAAATTGGAGTTAAAAAGAACTTCTGTCCCTGTTTTTCTTATAATTATCGAATGCATCATTTCGTGCATGGTATAAAATATTTTACTTTAAATACAGTCAAGTTGCCTATAACATCTATGTACATTAAGATAGGTACAGTCGGCCAAGAAAGTGGTAAGCCACTTTTTAGGCTCACTGTACACGTGATATTATGTATGTGCGAGTAATAAAAATTACCAAAGCGCATAATAATACCTAAACACAACAATGATACACACACAATTAATGATACTTGACATAACATACCAATGTTATGTCAAGTATCATTAATTGTTAAAACAGTCAAAAATGTCAACATTCACGCACGAGCTCGATTATAATGAATTAACTATTAAAGTGGTATAATACGTTTTCCATTAAGGTACAGCGGGACAAATCTCGACTGGGGGGCAATTGTAACTGATCCATTTTTTCCATTATTACACTATTAAGTTGAGTTCATCATGTATCCACTGAACGCGCGTGCCATATATAACCAGTGGACACTAATTAATAATGCAAACATTGTAAAACATGGAAAAAGATGGACCAGTTGCATTTGCCCCCAGTCGAAATTGTCCCCCTGTACCTTACGTGTGTTGCGTTCCTCGCAATGATCAAGATTGTATGCTCGTTCTGATGGCACCTTACCTTTCGTTGATAGTCGGTTAGGTGGCGACACTGATTATTTTTAATAAGTGTAACAATAAATTTAAAAGTGGAAAATGTCTGGCAGACATTTTCCACTTTTAAATTTATTCTAAGCCTAGTGGCATCGATTGCAGACGTTTCTGCTAATCAGAAGTTAAAATTTAGCATGGTTAGCGCATCGTAACTGGTGAATTTCCAATATGACTTGGAACTCCGGTTGCCGTTTAAGAAGTTTAACATTCTTACGGTAGATGTCGCTACGGGTCCCATTGACCTTAGTAGTGGAAAATTTCGCTGGCTTGGTTGAAGTCTTGGTGGCTCAGTTGGCAGAGTGCTGGAATATTTATCCAGAGGCCGTGAGTTCAAGTCTCACCCAAGGCAGACATTTTCCACTTTTAAATTTATTCTAAGCCTAGTGGCATCGATTGCAGACGTTTCTGCTAATCAGAAGTTAAAATTTAGCATGGTTAGCGCATCGTAACTGGTGAATTTCCAATATGACTTGGAACTCCGGTTGCCGTTTAAGAAGTTTAACATTCTTACGGTAGATGTCGCTACGGGTCCCATTGACCTTAGTAGTGGAAAATTTCGCTGGCTTGGTTGAAGTCTTGGTGGCTCAGTTGGCAGAGTGCTGGAATATTTATCCAGAGGCCGTGAGTTCAAGTCTCACCCAAGGCAGACATTTTCCACTTTTAAATTTATTCTAAGCCTAGTGGCATCGATTGCAGACGTTTCTGCTAATCAGAAGTTAAAATATACAAAGGGTAGATGTCAATGGACAGAGATCAACTGGGTCATTGGTCTCTATGGGTGTACCACATGGATCAATATTGGGGCCTTTCCTGTTCCTTATCTACATAAATGACTTGCCATTCCTTGTAAAGACCCACCATGATATAGTATTGTTTGCAGACGACACCTCACTTATTTTCAAACTCAAACGACAGCAACAAGCTCACAGTGATGTAAACAATGCTATCTCTAAAGTAGTGAACTGGTTCAATGCTAATAATTTATTATTAAATGAAAAAAAGACTAAATGTATTAAGTTTGTCACTAATAGTAACGTAAGGAATGAGCAAACAAGTGTCGTTGTGAAGGATGAGGAATTAGAACTGGTAGATAGTACAGTTTTTCTTGGTATAACTTTAGATTCTAAACTTCAGTGGGGTCCCCATATTGTTAACCTCTCGAATAGACTTAGTTCTGCAGCTTTTGCAGTGAGCAAGATCCGTCAGTTAACAGACGTGAAAACAGCTCGATTAGTTTATTTTAGTTACTTTCACAGCATTATGTCATATGGTATTTTACTTTGGGGCAGTGCTTCAGAGATAAATACCATATTTATTCTGCAGAAGAGGGCTATTCGAGCAATATATAAAATGAACCATAGAGACTCACTTAGAGATAAATTTAAGGACATTAATATAATGACAGTGCATTGTCAATATATTTATGAGAATATTATGTATGTACATAAAAACATTTGTAATTTTAAGAAAAACTGTGATGTACATAATATAAATACTAGAAATAAACATAAACTCGCGGTGCCCTTCACACGGCTCTGTAAAATTAAAAAATCATTCATGGGTAATTGTGTTCGATTTTATAATAAACTTCCGAATCATATTACTGACTTGTCAATTAATAAATTTAAGAATCATGTAAAGCGTGTACTCATTTCCAAAGCTTATTATACAACACAAGACTACATGAATGATAAAACAACGTGGGATTAATTGTTATTCGAAATGGTTTCTTATTTTTACGTTTTTTATTATTATTATTGTTGATGAAATTAATATTGTATTTTTTTGGACATTGGATTTTTCCTAGAAATATTCTAGACATGTATTTTTATATATACATATACCTAATTATATATTTTTTGTTTAACGATTATTTTTATATGAAATTGTATATTATAGACTCAATATTATTATGAACAATAATTTACAACAATAAATTGCTCTGATAATTAGGTTAGATTAAGATCATAATATATATGTAATGAACTATTCATAAGAGCTTGTAACTAGGCCTACATGAATAAAGATATTTTGAATTGAATTGAATTGAATTGAAAAAAATAAGTGTAACAATGTTTTAATCGTGTGTTGAGACATGGCAGTTAATGCAACTTGGCTACAAATTTTACATTGACAAAAATCTTCCCTTTGGTAGTACACCTCGCCTATACTGTACAACTATATCTCCGTTCACGATTCCCGTTGGGAATAAGGCACCGCTTTGCTGGACAATATCAACAGAGTTCTTTTCTCAGCGTTTGACAAAACACACAGAAATAACATAGGTAATGCGACGGTGATCTCGAAGATACCTTTTCGTTTTTCCGGTAATGGCCAAGAAAAAATATTACCGAAGAAAATGTACTTTTTAGGAAAACTGTATTGTTACTGACAATTTTTATCGGTCCCATACAACTATGCGATAACCTCCTATCATAGGACTTAAATCTATTCGGGTCAGAGGTAAGGGTTCAGTCAGCTACATTTGACATTTCAGAAGCGCATTATAATATGCCTACTGGAAGTAGGACTACAGCTTGGGAAAATAACCACAAAATTAAAATTTGGAAAAACTCCCGACCGCGACATAGTGGACCGATTTTCATGAAACATGGCTAAGAACACTCCCGACTAAGCTTTTAAACAAAAAAAACTAAATCGAAATCGGTTCATCCGTTCAGGAGCTACGATGCCACAG
This sequence comes from Leguminivora glycinivorella, assembly GCF_023078275.1. Taxonomy (NCBI): domain Eukaryota; kingdom Metazoa; phylum Arthropoda; class Insecta; order Lepidoptera; family Tortricidae; genus Leguminivora; species Leguminivora glycinivorella. The sequence goes on from NC_062981.1 coordinate 10,034,255, forward strand.
ACAGACACACACAGACAGACAAACAGACAGACAGACTGATAGATGACAGACAGACAGACACGTCAAACTTATAACACCTGTCGTTTTTGTGTCGGGGGTTAAAAAATTGAAATTAAAAAGTTTCAACATCTTCGTGTCATCCCTTTCTTACCAATATGTGAGAGAAAACGACAAGGCGACACGACGATGTTGCCTCTTTTTAATTGTACTCTTTTTCCAGTCTTTGAAAAGACACGTGGCTACGTTACCAAACGTATAGTCTTAAATAGACAGATTCTTAAATACATTATTTAAAAACCTACCGTTACCCAGTTTGCGTCTGGGACAGCGACATCTCTTCAAACTTCATCTTTTCGCGACAAATTGTATACAGGGTGATTCATGAGTCGTGAGCAGGAGTGAACAGGGTACTGGGGAGGGTCACACTGAGCAACTTTCATAATGGGGCAACACTAAATTGTGATATTTTTTTTTTTTAACTATGACTTAATTGATAGTTAATCATCAATTAAGTCATAATTAAAACGTAATTGATAATTAGCTATCAATTAAGTCATAGTTAAGAAAAATAATCACAATTCAGTGTTGCCCCATTATGAAAGTTGCTCAGCGTGACCCTCCCCAGTACCCTGTTCACTCCTGCTCACGACTCATGAATCACCCTGTATAAACTGTTATACACAATAAAGTGATTACTACTACTACTAACTACTCTTGGGTAACAAACTAAACAATACTATATCGACTCGAACACTGTATCTTTACTGGTAGGGATAGAAGCGATGTGCATTGAGCGTAGTGAATGTTTCTCCAGTAAGCTTTTACGAGGTGCTTTTTTCGCCCCTAATTTGTTTTCGGTACAGCTATTTCGGATATTCTTTTCCAGTTAAAACGCTTTTGGAGGCATAAGAGATTAACCCACGCATTAAGCCACTTTTAGAGAAAATGAGGCATTTAAGTATCAGTCGTTTAAAATATATAATCATGAAAGTACAAACTAAATTCCATTTCCTTTATGCCATATCAATGAAGCGAGTACTTGTGTCATGCGTGCTGAAGAATCACAAATATTATTCGATTATTTTTAAAATATGTCTCACGAGTGAACAGGCATCTTCTGGGCGAGCTCACTCCAACGTAGGCCACGTCTTTGCCTTTGGCTAGTCTGTGGTCAAGAGTAAGCCCATTTAAAAAAAAAAAAAAACGGCCAAGTGCGAGTCGGACTCGCGCACCGAGGGTTCCGTACAAACCTGCAAGGTTTACAAAGTTCAGTTTCAAAATATGCAGCTTAAATTGCTGTTTCTTTTGATTGCGTTGACATAGAAGTTTGATTTTGTTACAGCTTAAAGGTATTATAGACCTGAGTATTTGGTATGAATTTCAATTTAATACCTCTACGCGTTTATGAGGAAATGGGTAGTAAGGTTAAAATTATTAAAAAAAAATATATTATGTGATGTAACTAAAAATTTATGGTTTTCGTAATTTTTCCTTTATCTATGCTATAAGACGTTGCTTCGTACCAAATTTCAAGATTCTGAGTTCACGGGAAGCACCCTGTAGGTTTTGATTCCCTTGCAAGTGTCGAAAATTTGCGGCATAAACGGCTGTATCTTTTGATTGCGTTGGCTTAGAAGTTTGATTTTTTCACAGCTTCAAGGGACAGTAGACCTGAGTAATTGATATAAATTTCAGCTTCATACCTCCACGCGTTCCTGAGAAAAAGGGTCTTGACAGAGACGGACGGACGGACAGACGGACAACAAAGTGATCCTATAAGGGTTCCGTTTTTTCCTTTTGAGGTACGGAACCCTAAAAAAACGAAATTTTAACTTTTACAATGTTCAGTGCACTTCAGTAAAAGAACTTTCAAATGTTAAATGAAAGTATATTTCAAACTTGTCACTAGCAAGCACCCTATGTCACCATTAACTTCTCGTTCAGACCTCTTTGCTCTCTGAGTCTAGCCATTATGTATGCCTATTCTCTTGCCTAGTCATCGGATTTTCGAGCTAATTGACCCTAACAACAACCTTTATCACAATTAGGGTGGACTGGGTGAATGCGGGCATTAGGACACGTTCGTAGTAGATGTGAGCCATAGCATTGAATACTATTGGGTTGGTAAGAAAGTAATGAGCGAATCATAACCAATATTGTAATTTTTATTTAATTTATTATTTTAATCATTTATCAAAAATATAACGGCCTTCGTTATCTACTACTTGTCTCCATCGTTCTGGTAAAGAATGAATAGCATCGGCAAAGAAGTTCTTAGGTTTAGATTCAAAAAACTCAGCTATGTACTGTCGTAGATGGGCTTGATCATCGAACTTTTTTTCATTCAAGGCATTGCTTAGCGATCTGAACAATGCGTAATCCGTAGGTGCCAAGTCTGGAGAGTACGGTGGATGAGGTATCACTTTCCAACCTAGCTCCAATAGCTTTAGCCGAGTCACTTTTGCAATGTGTGGGCGAGCATTGTCGTGTAAGAAAAACTTTAGCATGCTGTGGACGATTCTGACAGATTTTTTGGTTTAAATTTTCAAGCTGATTACAGTATACTGATGCGGTAACAGTCATTCCACTTGGTAGGAGTTCCCAGTGAATAATACCATGAATATCCCACCAAACGGACAGCATAATTTTTTTCGGGTGAGGCTCTGTTTTTGGTGCCTCTATTCCTTTTTCGTTTGGAGCTAGCCACTGACGTTTGCGTGTGTGATTTATATATAAGACCCATTTTTCATCTCCAGTGATAAGATGGTCCAACCAGTTGAATGTGCGGCGAAAAGACAGAAGTTGTATGCAGATATCGGCACGGCGGTTTAGTTGATCTCTATCAAGTTCGTGCGGTATCCAAACACTGTATTTGTAGTTTTTTCCCAACTCGTGTAAATGTGTTTCTATGGTGACATGAGAGCAGCCTAACTCGGTAGCAAGAGTACGACTCGTTAGCCTCGGATCTCCTTCAATTAAGGTTTTTAATTTGGCTACATCAATCTTCACCGGTCGACCAGACTTAGGTTGATCTGATAATGAAAAGTCGCCACTACGAAACCGCTGGAACCATCGTTTCGCCGTGGCCTCAGACACAACTTCAGGAGCAACACGCTGACATATATTACGCACTGCTTCGGCGGCTGAATGGCCAGACTGAAATTCATATAGTAAGCAATGCCTTACATGCACTTTTAATTCGTCCATTTTCTTCCTTATATTAGCTCGTCGACAGCTAGTGAATGACTGACGAGAAACTGTGCGACTCGCCCTTTATATACTTTCGACCATAGAAGATTCTAGAACTCTCTCAAAAATTTTATGTGGAATTCAATCGATCGCTCATTACTTTCTTACCAACCCAATATTTAGGTGTTACTGTCACCGGCATAAATACCTAAGTGATGATTTCTGTACCTTGTCACTTTAACGTCGTGTCCGAAATGTCATACGAAATTGTCAAACGATTAAAAGCGACAAGGTACAGAAATCATCCCTTATTATTCCAGTTACTGTACCTATTAGGTAGCAATCACCTAAATGCCCCGGCATTTAGCTGTCTTTAACATGCACACATTATACATGTAAAAGGTCTAACACTACATACAGTAAGAAAACTTCACCGTAATCTCTGAAAATATGCGTGCCAATCTTAAAGGCAAGTGCTTATAAAATTTGTCTCTCGGGAAATAAAATAACCTCTCTCCCGAAACCGTTAATTCATTACTTGATTTCTATTTAACTCCATTACACTGTCTCTTAGGAAATTTAAAGGATTAATTTGGTTCAAAAAGGTAGATTAAATAAATATAGGTACATAGCGATTTCTAGAGTAGCTTCGTTATGATGAGAGCTTTAAGAATTTAGTTATTCAATTAAATAGCGATTTCCTAGAAAAAAAAAATAGTGCATGGACTCCCTCCGCGCGAGAGAAGTGAAACTTTGTAATGTGTTGTTTTTCAAAATTCGATCTCTGATTACAGTATAAGATTGGCTCTAACAATAAATGTCTCTGTTTGGGCCAATGGTCGACTGGCAGAGAATGCTTTTTGGCATTAAATTCGCCATTTTAACATTTTCTTTATTTGTGCTTTAAAGTTTAAAATCAAAATAAAATGCCGAAGCAAAAGGGCTCCCTAGAAAGAACCGTAAGCGATAGGCCTCGAGATTCGGGGTCGCATTTCATATCTGCTGGCATGATCCGAGTGGTCGTAAATAAACCTAATTTATAGTCAAAGCAGCGTAATAAATATCTAGGCACTAGATCCTAAAAGCCTTTCGAGAACGAAATGCTTGGAATCTGAGTATTTATCATACAGAAAATATGCCTTCGCGCATTTCATTTCGACGTTTTGACGTGGAAATCTTTTAACTTCAAGAGAATTTGCGAGATAACTTTTAAAGAAGATTTAATTTTAATAAGTCTCGTGTAAGATGTATGGTAATACTTACTTCCATTAATGTATTAACGACACATACATATATTACGTAAATGGGATGTAATTTTTTTAAAATCATTTCATCGTTAAGCAAATCGCTTCATTATTCCTTGAGATGACGTGAACGCGGGACAAGGAATGTTTTATTATCACAAAGCAATTTATTTTCAAGCTACCTATTTAAGATACGAGTGTTGCTGTAAATACTTTCTTCAACTATAGGCTACTTGCCTCCTAGTCAAATCAGCTTCTTTTTAAGAACTGTCAAAACGAATTTGAATGACTTGCTAATATGGAATTTATATGAAATCGAATTGAGTGACGTCACGGTCAACTCAGTTACTTTATATATTTCTACTTGTATTATTAAATATAAATTTGATCAAAAATAACTTCTGTCCATGTTTTTTCTTATAATTATCTGATGCTTTATTTCGTGGATGGTATAAAATATTTTATTTCAACTACAGTCAAGTTCCCTATTAATATCTTAGATGTAAACTTCTACTTGTCCCAAAAAACTCTGAAAGAAACAAAAACTCTCAAATTTCAAGAATAAAGAACCACTTGATTCTATTATCTGTTCGGCAACTTTATTGGTTTAATGATAAATGTGCCGTTATCTGGGTAAAGGGACCTTGGAGCTTATTGTCGGGGGCGCTTACGTCCCGCGGCGTTGTATTTGTATACGAACATCGTTTATAAGTTTATAACGCCGTAAGCGCCATCGACAATAAGGTCCCCTTTACCCAGATAACGGCACATTTATCATTAAACCAATAAAGTTGCCGAACAGATAATAGAATCGAGTGGTTCTCTATTCTTGAGATTTGAGAGTTTTTAATACTTGAATACAAAGATATAGAGCATCAAAGTTCCGGAGTGGGGCTTGCGACGTCACTTCTAAGTAAAAATTGTACCTAGGCGTGACGTCACGCGAAATTTCAACGCACTGTATTGTCGTAATTTTTCGTTTACGAGAAAAAAGAAAAAATATGTGTCTAAAATTCTTTGGCAATGTAACTGACAGACTAATTAGTTTTTTTTAATCGTCTCGCCTTTTGTTGAACTTTTTTTTCGTTTTATAAATCCCTTTCTCTGTTTATTTACAGTTAGTAAATAAATTCGACGAGCTACTCTTCACGAAGAACGACGAGAACTTCGTGGAAGCGTTCGCGATATTCTGCGGAATGGGCATACACAACACGCATATGTACGAGAAGGCTATTACTGCGATGGCGAAGCAGAGCGTTACTCTTGACGTGAGTATTTGTTCTACCATAGATTAAATATAAGAAGATCATACCATCCCATACATTAAAATGACCGCCTAAGAACGCGCATACACTACACCACACATAGATGGCGCCACAAAAATGCCTTGTTGCCATCGATTATTTGTAGATTGGCGTTAAGTGTCACTTTCGAGCCATAAATCTATGTCAAAAGTGACACTTAAAGCCATATACATATACAAGTATAATCGAAAGCTGCAAGACATTTTTTTTGTTGCGCCATCTATGAGTGGTGTAGTGTATGCGCGTTCTTAGGCGGTCGCAATTTAATATATGGGATATTATGATCTTCTTATATTTAATCTATGGTTCTACCTTCTCCAATAGAACAGAGCGGTATTTATATCTATCACGTTATCTTGGGGGTGTTTGCAATATTCTGCGGTATTTGTATACATGGGTAAATCAACTTTTTCTTGTCTGTTATTGCCATGGTTACGGTCTCCTGAGTCACGCTGAATGCAAAAATATGCTACTTAAACTATGCAAACATGCATTTTTCTGGTGTTAACAAGCCCTTTCCTTAATTTGCCACCAACAAACATGGACTACACACATGCTTGCATAAATTCAGTAGCATAATTTTGTATAAAACCAGCGTGACTCGGGTGACCGTAACCATGGCAATAAAAGATAAGAAAAAGTTGATTCACTCACATAACACGCACATGTACAAAACGGCCATAACTGCAATGGAAAAGCAGAGCGTTACTCTTTACGTAAGCTTTTATTTTATATTTTTACTCTTAACAGATTAGTTATAAAGAACAAGGTGACTGTCTCTCGTTATCCTGGAGCCGTTCACGGTAGTCTGCAGAATGGACGTCACTGCAATGACGAAGCAGAGCGTTACTCTTTACGTCAGTTCTTCTTTCTATCTCTGTTCAAACAGATTATAAAAAAGAGAGGTACTTATCGGTGATAATGGTGAAGCCCTCCGCGATATTATACGATTATATTACGTGAGTTCACCTTTTTCATTTGTATCAGGTACCTACCCTTTGGAACCTTGAATACGAGGGTCGTTGACCTTGCGTATTAGTGAATGAACGACTAGGGTTAATTGCCAGCAGATTTTTTTTATATGACCAAGTTCTGCTTTTCTAAAGCAAAGCCTTAGGTACTTATATCTACTTTAGAAACGAGTATGTTATTAAAAAAGTTTCTACTTAATCTAGCTTTGCCGGCAGCTCCACTGCGCTCGATTTTTAAAATTAGTTTTGTAGAAAAATTAACATCGATTTTCTCGAGGCTTTCACTAACTAACGATGACTTTGGCTTTTAAATTCGCACGCTCGTGCTTAAAATAGAATTCTTATTTTTGCATTTCTTAGACACTGGTCCCATCGCGAGCTAGTAAGCTATGAGCTATCGACTATAAAAACGAACAAAAGATAAGTACTCCCGTGCAAATAAAAGAGACACGGCGATATTGATAGCTCACCGCTGGGCGAGTAACTATAAACATCGTCGTGTCTCTTTTATTTACACGGAAGTGATTATCTTTTGTTCGTTTTTATAGCCGATAGCTCATAGTTTACTAGCGGTGGGACCAGTGCCTTAAGGCTTATTTAGACGGCGTGCGATCTAGCAGGCGATTTCACACTGCGGACTAGGTTACATCCAATTCATTCGCTGATCATATGATCGCAACACATCGCGAGATCTCGTAGCGTCTAAAGGTGATCAAAGACTGACAAAATTGGATTTGATTCACGACTCCCAACAACCAAATAACAGATGTAAATATGGCGCAGTCGGTTGGATACGGACTTACGTTTCACAAAGATTTGTGTCATCTGTAGAAATAATACTTTTATTTGCGAAAACAAGGGACATAAAAGCCTCTCATCGAGATCTGTCACATTTTGACATTAACAATTTTGATTTCAGGTTTTAAGTTACCATGCATCCGCTACATTAGATGATGCACAGCGGTTACGAGTAAGTAATGTAATTGACTTTTTTCATTTTTATTTGCTTTGCCGAACATGGTTTAACCATTAATTTTGTTTGAAATGTTACTAACATAGCATGCTCATCCATCACCTATCGCTCCTTCTATCTATCCTCTGTCCTTAGTAAGGTTAATAGTAAAAAAATCCTATTGGGTTCTGTTGTTTATAGCAGTAATAAAAAAATGCACAGGCAGCCATTGCAATCAACTAGATTAAGATGATGTTCCACCGAAGAAAATGTTGAGTTTTAATTTAAACTTTTTGTGCTAGCGACGTAGCGACGGCAACAGTCGAACGGCATTTGCCTCAAACAAAACTCTTCCTTCAAAGTGACTAGCTTCTAACCCTGCTCAACAATTTCATTAGTAGACTATTCTGTCAGCAGCAAAAGTATCATGCAAATAATTAAATCCACAACCACGTTAAATGTATCTCCACAATTATGTTGGAGTATTTAAGAAATGAAGATTAAAACTATTTATACAAGTCTAGAATCTAGATACCCATCAACTAGCCCATGACCCCATGTCTTACCTACTAGGTTTTAACGATTGATTGTGTACCTAGAAAAGTTTTTCATCTAGTAATTAATTACCTAAGTTGTAAGACTTTCACAAAAGTATCCAACTTTGTTAAGTTCAAAAAAGTTTGAAAATTTGTCAAATTTGAATCCCATTGTACTAAATTATAAGTTTGTTCATTACCGTCATTGTTTACTCGTATTTCTACTTCCAGACGCTAAGGATAGCTTCATCAGCGCACTTCAGCCTTCACGAACTGGATTTCGACGACATCCACATGAGCGATGATGACACGCTCACCGCTTGCCTGCGGATGTTCCTGGACCTGGACTTTGTGGAACGATTCCATATCGACTACAGTGTGCTGTGCCGGTGGCTGCTCAGTGTGAAGAAGAATTATCGGAATGTGACTTATCATAATTGGAGACACGCTTTCAACGTCGCGCAGATGATGTTCGCCATTTTAACGGTGAGTTTTATATGAAGTTTCACTGTCGTTAAGATCTGGATTTATCGTCAACATGAGTGTCGAAGATAGGCTCACCGCTTGCCTGCGGATGTTCATGGACCTGGACTTTGTGGAACGATTCCATATTGACTAGAGTGTGCTGTGCCGGTGGCTGCTTAGTGTGAAGAAGAATTATCGGAATGTGACTTATCATAATTGAGTGAGATAAGACACGCTTTCAACGTCGCGCAGATGATGTTCGCTATTTTAACTGTAAGTATCTCTTTTTTTACATGATACCTACTTGGGGCTTGGCAATGGCTACTATTACTACTTCACTGGCTCACCGACCGAAGTGGATCTTGACCTCCGACACTAGATTTCACTATTCGCTCACGTCCAGTGCAACCCCATCCTATTCAGCCACTTGAAGATCGCACAGATCTTTGTGGACCTCTTCGATTTGCATGCTACTCCAAGCAGGATATGGTTGAACTATATCTGCTATATCCGCCAAATCGAGCAAAAAGAGGCACGGCCGTACCATCTATTTCTCGAAGCAATTCAGATCATTTTATTGTACATCTTTGTAAGCCCATATTCAGCAAATAAAGAAATACAAATACAAAATACCAGATCTTCTGTCCAGTCTTTGCACACAGCTAACACAGTCTCTCGATCTAGACTATTTCAACTAACATTATGCCAGAATTATGTAGGAACTAAATATTCATGCATTAACGTCAATATTATATATTCCAGGAAACCCAATGGTGGAAGATCTTCGGCGAGTTGGAGTGCCTGGCTCTGATCATCGGCTGCCTGTGCCACGACCTTGATCACCGAGGGACCAATAACTCTTTCCAGATCAAGTGAGTTTTATATTTATTCTCCTGAACCCTAAAAGCGTCGTGTCCTGTCGTTCCCACGACGCCAGCAACCCCTAATGTTGCTATGGCGGACGCTGTCAAAGCAATAGGGACCTTGACTGTAGTTAAAATAAAATATGTTAGGCATGGTAATGCACGAAATAAAGCATCAGATAACTATAAGAATAACATGGACCGAAGTTATTTATAAATCCAATTTATATTTAATAAGTCCGGTAGAAATATATATAAAGTAACTGAGTTGACCGTGACGTCACTCAATTCGATTTCATATAAATTCCATATTAGAAAGTGGTTCAAATTCGTTTTGACAGTTCTTAAAAAGAAGCTGATTTGACTAGGAGGCAAGTAGCCTATTGTCCTGCTGACTGAGAAGGTTTTATTTTCGATATTTGCTAGTAGATATATTGGCGTGCAGGCGACATTTTGACGCGAGAGACAAATCGTTCAAAAGGTTAAATGAAATTGGAAACATAAGTACTTCTTTCCCTAAAAACTATTCTAAATACGTACACAATATGATATACAAATCAAAAATACAAAGAAAATACCTACTATTCCGGCTGCTCGATAAAAAATGTGTAACAGCTATCGATTTTATTTAATGGACAAGGCCTTTATTGTGGCTGAGAAAAACCTTTTACAGTTTTTCCCTTTGTTACGGTTTTATAAAAACATTTTACTATGAAAGCTTAATTGTTCGAGAATAATTCGGATTATTCAATACTTGATAGATCAAAGCTTTTAGCGTCTATCTCATCCATCTGTCTATAGATGTTTCAGGATTAGAGTATGTCAATTTGTGATAGGTACATTTATCATTGACAATACATAATAACGAATAGCTTTGTTGTAAGTATGTTTTTTGATCAATTTAAGCTTTCTATAAAATCTTGTTACTAGATATAATATCTCGAAAAAATTGATTTTGCACTTTTAGTTTTTACTCGACTATGGTAAAGCTGAGAGGAAAGGTCATTTCTCTTTGTATCTTAATTACACATGTTTCATAATGGCGTCGAGATATCGTATTATTATTAGACTTTGTAATATTATGTATGTGCGCTTCAGCTAACAGAATATATATTATCTCCATCATCATTGTATAGACACCTTATATTTTTTACGCGACTTAAAATCTTCATTCTTCTTTGGCAATATATTAATAAGTAAATCGACATTTCCAGGGCATCGTCACCCTAGCGCAGCTGTATTCAACATCCACCATGGAACACCACCACTTTGACCAGTGTCTGATGATCCTTAACTCTCCCGGGAACCAGATACTGTCCCACCTATCCTCAGACGATTATGAAAAAGTCGTCAAGGTGCTTGAAGACGCGATCCTGTCTACTGATTTGGCGGTTTACTTTAGGTAATTATATTTAAAACTGTCTTATGCAGGTATACCATGGGGATCAAGCCAGTAAAGTTAGAGATCACTTTGACCAGTGTCTGATGATCCTCAACTCTCCCGGCAACCAGATACTGTCCCATCTATCCTCAGGCGACTATGAGAAGGTCGTCTAGGTGTTTGAAGACTCAATGCTGTCCGCAGACCTGGCTATTATGTCTTTATGTCCAATGCATGCCATGAAGATCAAGTTAGTCTAGTTCAATGTCTGATCATCGGATGTTGGTCTATTGAAACCTGTCTTAAAGTCGATTATGAAGTTCTAAAAACTGATTCTTCACGTTACAGCAAACGCACATCCTTCATTGAGCTGGTCGAACAAGAGCGCTCAGTGACCACGGCGTGGGGCGAATGCGAAGAGCGGCGCGGTCTCCTCCGGGCCATGCTCATGACTGCCTGCGACTTGGCGGCCATCACTAAACCCTGGCCTGTTGAGAGGCGTGTGGCGGCGTTGGTAGCTGGCGAGTTCTTCAGACAAGGCGATTTAGAGAGGCAGAACTTGAATTTGACCCCGATCGTAAGTAACTTAATAGTTAATATGTCATGCTCATGACTGCCAGTGACCTGGCTGCTATCAACAAACCTTGGCCCGTTGAAAAGCGTGAAGTGGATTTGGTAGCTACTTCGCTGCTATGACCAAAACTTGGCCGCTGGCGCTTGGTTACTGGCGAGTTATTCAGACAAGGCGATCTGGAGCGACAGAACTTGAACTTGTCTCCTATTGTAAGTAAACATAGATAGTTTATTTCACCAATGCTCATGACTGCCTCCGACTTGGCTGGTAGCACTAAACCTTTGCCTGTTGAAAGGTGTGTAGCGGCGTTGGTTGCTGGCGAGATCTTTACACGGTTCATTACAGTTCATTCTTCTTTTTTCTACTTGTTTTTATAAGTCATGCTTCAGTCATGGTCATGTCTTAAAATCGTGAGAACTCTGCAGCCCTCACACTTCAGATCTACATGACAAACACAATAAAAAATTACAATTTTTGAACTATGCTGTAATGTTTTTATCTCTTTATTTCAGGATTTAATGAATCGGGATAAAGAAGATGAGCTGCCGGCCATGCAAGTCAAATTTATCGACACAATCTGCTTGCCCATTTATGAGGTAAGCTATAAAATATATAATCATTTTTACCTATTTCTAATTTGAACCTGATTACCGGAGCTATGAAACTTTTTAAGGCCGTAGTCGTTAACAGCCGCCGCTCTAGTACAACAACCAATGCTTTCAATTGTTTCTTGTGTTGTTTACATGTCATGAAAGATAAGGGGAAATAATAATATGTTTTGTCTCAATTCCAGGCGTTCGCAGTCCTATCACCGAGCCTACAGCCGATGCTAGACCGAGTCAAAAGCAACCGAGCGCACTGGATCGAGCTCGCCAACAACGACAAGAACGACTACATGGACAAGGAGCCAGAAAGAGACAAGTCCAGCCTCAGCTCCCACGTCGAAGATACCGATACGTATGAGGGAGATAGCAGTGGTGCCGTCAGCTTGTCTTCAGAGACCAACTTCAAGTATGAAAATCTTGAGAACCCGGTCGTGGGGCTGCTAGCGAACAACGCGCTCGCGCTCACTAATCAGGGTAAATTCAACAACGTCAATGACACGGTATAAAGGTAGGTGTAGCCCCGACAACTTCGAACAGTTTATAATCATCGTTCTAAATTCAAAATCTCTGATCAATGCCGAAGACGGTTGTGTCGTCACTTGTTTTTGCCCGATATTCGTGCATTTTTTACTTCGAAGCTTCTCAGAATACGTTTGCGTAGTCTGTTGTTTCATCTGAGATTCGATTTTTTTTAGTTCGAAGTTGGATTACACGGTATCGGTGTACATAGTCAATGACGTCAACTGAGACGTATTAAAGGCCAATAGAGAAGCCAAATCGTCCAATTAGATAGTATAGCGTAAGATCAGTATCCCGCACAGCACAAGACTTTATTTTTAATCTGGGAGTTACTTTCAACCAGCGATTTGCAAATCGATGTTCCTATTGGTCTGATGGGTCTATTCACATGGCGGGCGTAGTAACAGATGTGTGATATTTATGTAGTAAATAGTCATAGTCAAATGAATTTCCCTTAACGCATGGCGTTTAAAATAACTTGTCACTTGTCGCTGCACTATTTTTGTACACTTCATTTACTAACGTTTTTAATAAAAGTAATATACTTCGAAGTCTGTAACTATGTATTAGAAACGATAACGATATAACTTCTATTTCATTGAATTGAATGAAATTAATATTTATGATATAACTTCGAAATCGAAGCTTTATCGTACGACTGTATGAAACTACAGTGTCCAATGATTTTAGTCGAAAATATATCTGAATGACATTTATTGTTTACTAGATTTAAGTATCGTAACGTGTCAAACATAAATGACCAAGAAACCAAAAAGTCTTATTGTACTAAATTATTATTATTGTTTGTGAATTCACTCCGTAAGCTTTGAGTATTACGAATGAATTACGGTACTGTTGTTTTAAAATTTAGTTTAGATGGAGCATATCGAACGATAGATTGTTTAAAAATGTAAATTATATACTAGCACAATGTAAATAATAATCAAGAATGTTACTAACAAAATAATCTTCACTGAGTACTTATTTTCGCTCAGGCGTTTTTTGTCAAAATCGTTAAATGTTTAAGTTCTAAAATTGCTCCAGGTAATAAAAAGGCAATTAAATACTTTGGTTTAAGCACGCGGTGACGCAGCGTCAAACGCATGCAATCATGGAAAGTATATTAAAAAAATGCACTTACGGCACGACCATTATGTTCCCTACATTCCCTTGATCGCATGCGTTTACCGCTGCGTTGATCAAGAAAATGCTTTGCGCAAGCTGCGTGGCATGATTCTTCAAAATGAAATATCATGCCACGCGACTTGATTTTTGACGATTTTTGTCAGAAAACGCTTCGGCGCTTATTTTTATGTTCGGGTCTGAATGGGACCGGGAGAACTTCGTCTATCTTGTCCGTAAGGAACAGTGGCCTCGCAGGTTTAGTTACAGGACATATTCAAGGAATTGTATTTCTAGTTGAATTCAGAGTTGGTAAAGATTTGGAGTCTTCACCTTCTATTTTTTTGGTGTTGTATTTTTTATATTATTATGGTCAAAATATGTTGTTACATAGGAACTCTAACAACTTATAAGGGTTGGATGTCTTTGAACATAGAACCTGAACTAAATATCTACCAAAATATCGTAAGTTAATGCAAGATATGCGGGACTTTTTTATACTTGCGGGACTCGAGTTTTTACCAACTCTAATAAAATCCGCATGTTTTCTTATTACCTCATTAAATTGTTAAAGTTAGACAGTTACGGTACCCACTATCCATTCCAAACTACGTAAAACGATTCGTGTTGTCTGTGGCCGATTTTGTAAACGATATAATTATGACGTATATAAAGGCCGTTTGTCCTAAGGACATAAGGGATACACACGAGAATAGGTGTCCCGCGATAAGTCGATGGCTGTGCGACCTGTGTGACTCAACCCAGTATAGCTAAGTCGGTCTATCATTCAAACTCGTATCATAATCGCTTTATTAGGGCCCATTTAGACAGTATGAGAACTCGTATGCAAGTTTTATTATGTTGCGGTATTTGATTGCTTTGCTGAATTGCATGTAACGTCAACAGCCCGCAATGTAACTAAAATCGCATGCGCGTTCGCGCGCCATCCAAAACAGGCCTTAAGCAGATTTTACTGCACTACACGAGGTTGAGTCATATAACCCTGTCATGTCGCAACATGTCACGCGAATTCGGTTGTAGCCGAATGGCACAATCGCTCACGAAACGAAACGCTCGTAGATGTCGTATCTCTATCGCTCGTTCTTATTGGCGCGACAGAGCCAGACTACCTTTCGCGGCGTTTCGTTTTTGTTTCTTGTCGTAGAAATGCCATTCGGCTACGGGGCCTGGTGACATTGTGCGACCTAAGTCGGTAGCGACTGTAGCGAGCGACTTCGCGATACTTTGTCACACGGACAACAATTGTCCCGCGCTGTTGCCATCATGTCAAGCGAAGTTTGACAACGTCGCCATTTTACTCGACGACGCAAAACAATTTTCTCGTTTGTGTATCCCCGATTTTATCGTGGCATTGGCCCGTAGTAAATTAAAATTGTCAATTAACGTAAAGTTAATCCAACTTAGAATGTATTTAGCACTTCTGTAAATTTATTTCGTGCTTTGTCCAAATAAATTAATGTCATTGTAATTCCTGATAAATCTTATAATCAAAATGGTTTTCGAGTTGAAAACTTTAATGTACTTACTCATTCCATGTCAAAATAGATTCTTAAAGTTTCTGGCTTATTTCCTCTATACAAGACAAGACTTTGACCAATTTGTTCCGTAAAGGAAAATATGCAAAGAAAATATTTTCTATTTGGAATATCTCTCTATAAGCATAGGCGTTGTTATATATTAAACACTTGATCGTCATTCAACATACATACATACAATCACGCCTATATCCCATAAAGGGGTAGGCAGAGCACATGAAACTACTCAAGTTTCAGTGCCACTCTTGGCAAATAAGGGGTTGAAAGAAAACGTAATTCAACAGTAATTTATAAATATACGTAGATTTTTGTTGGACCAGTATACCATTATCCGTAGGTAGATGTGTGTCCGCTACACAAAAATAAGTAAAAATTGATAATTGGGATCGTTGTAGTGGGATAATGCGTCAAAATCCTCAAGACAATATACGTACATATTTTATGCGGTAGGAATATTGTTTACCTATCTTTTATTAAAGCCTCCGCCACACAAAGCGTTTTGATAGCGTAGCTTAGCGGAGCAAACCGCGCTTTAGTTCCCGCCGGCCTCCGCTGGGCGCAACGCCAGCGTTCGCCGCACCGCTATCATTGCGCTCCGCTAACGCTACGCTCTCAAAACGCACATGTGTGGCTGAGCTTTATAGTCTGGTTAATATGTTGTCACAGTAACAATGTTAAAAATGCTTAAGGCAAATATGGCGAGCGAGCTCCATCCTAGGCCACGTCTTCGCCTCGGCTAGTCTGTGGCCTTGAGTAAGGCAATTTATAGTAAATTAGCTTTTGCCTGCGGCTTCGCTCGCGTTAGAAGGGACAAAAAGTAGCTTATGTCACTTTCCAGCACTTCAACTATCTTTACCTAAAAAATCACGTCAATTCGTCGCTCAGTTTTGCCGTGAAAGACGGACAAACAAATAGACACACACACTTTCCCATTTATAATATTAGTATGGAATATGGATACATTCAGGATCGAAAGTGTTTAATACATACCAACGCCCTAAATATTTTACATGAAGAAAATCTCAAATTAATTGTGGTAATAAACTATGTACAACTATAATGTTAAGATTGCTGTAAGTATTATTAGAAGTAAATAGACAATTAATAATTGTAATTCACTAAATGAAGAGTTGTATGGTGTGTGAATATGGAGGTTGTTTTGTTCCAAATAAAAATGTTATTTATTTATGATTAAACGAAATTTTAAATAATTTGATGTTTTATTAATGACATGAGCAGCGAGTGTCTTTAGTAGCCATATTATATTATATATATTATATTATTTGATACACTAGCAGCTGATAGCTGATGCGTGTATATCACTGCACTTGTTGTTCTATAGTTAATGTTGTTGTTATAGTATAGATATTAAAGCCTATGTGAATATTTCAATACCTCAGGGTATGAAAATGCTGCTGAAAAGTGTATAAGAAGTATAAGAATCAACAAAGTACTTATTAAGTAGAGGAAGGATTTAACCTTTCGTATGCGTCTGTCAAAAAAATGTCATTAATATATTAGTCATAATAACTACATGTTAAAGTTGAAACAATATGGAGCAGATCTGCTCCTAAGCATACGAGAGGTTAAGTATAATAAAAACCGGCCAAGAGCGTGTCGGGCCACGCTCAGTGTAGGGTTCCGTAGTGTTCCATATTTTTCTCAAAAACTACTGAACCTATCAAGTTCAAAACAATTCGACACATGTGACACTGTTTGAGTTGCAGTCGTCCATAGGTTACGGTGACCGCTTTACATCAGGCGGGCCGTATGCTTGTTTGCCACCGACGTAGTATTAAAAAAAAAAATATTTTCCTAGAAAGTCTTTATAAAGTTCTACTTTTGTGATTTTTTTCATATTTTTTAAACATATGGTTCAAAAGTTAGAGGGGGGGGACGCACTTTTTTTTCCTTTAGGTGCGATTATTTCCGAAACTGTTGATATTATCAAAAAACGATCTTAGTAGACCCTTATTCATTTTTAAATACCTATCCAACAATATATCACACGTTGGGGTTGGAATGAAAAAAAAATATCAGCCCCCACTTTACATGTAGGGGGGGTACCCTAATAAAACATTTTTTTCCATTTTTTATTTTTGCACTTTGTTAGCGTGATTGATATACATATTGGTACCAAATTTCAGATTTCTAGTGCTAACGGTTGCTGAGATTATCCGCGGACGGACGGACGGACAGACAGACATGGCGAAACTATAAGGGTTCCTAGTTGACTACGGAACCCTAAAAAGGGTTAAGTTAAAAATATATATGTACAATCACGCCTGTCTTCCAGAAATAGGTAGGCAGAGCACATGAATCTACCCATGTTATAGTGCTACTCTGGCCAATGAAGGGCCTTGTCCGTGTAGTGACAGATTAAGAATTTCACCACCCCTTTTCTTCCCGTGGGTGTCGTAGAAGTCGACTGTCGGATATGGTTTAAATTGTGGCTATGGAGATTAGAAGTACCTCTATTCTCCCTGATTGTGGCGTTGGCGAGAGGCTGGCAACCTGTCACTGCAATAGGCTACTTGCCTCCTAGTCAAATCAGCTTCTTTTTAAGAACTGTCAAAACGAATTTGAACGACTTGCTAATATGGAATTTATAATGAAATAGAATTGAGTGACGTCAGGACGTCATGGTCAACTCAGTTATATTACATATATTTCTACCTGACTTATTAAATAGAAATTGGATTTAAAAATAACTTCTGTCCATGTTTTTCGTATAATTATCTGATGCTTTATTTCGTGAATGGTATAAAATATTTTATTTTAACTACAGTCAAGTTCCCTATAGCACAATTTCGTTTTTCTTTCAATTATTAAATCAAACATTGAGAAAAGCAAAAGAGGAAATTAGATAGCAATATTTAGCGCCATCTGTCGAAAACACTATAAACGAACGACCAAACAAAGAACTTCAACCCCTTCAGTTGTATCCAGGAATATAGCTGCATGATATTAGAAAGTACTTCAGCGAAAAACTGTTAGATGGCGCTTTATTTCTATGCCAACCAGTGAACCAGTAACCACTTTGTAACTAACTTTAAAATACTGTTTTTAAACCCTAGTGGTTTCAAGTCAAAGTTTTTCCAAAGTGTATTATTTTATAGGTGACGAATACTCACAAAAATTACATTCAGTGCTAGCGAGTTTTAAGTGCCGTATGGACAGCTAGTGACGACTCGTGAGAGCTAATAATAACAGTGTGCGGGTAGTTTAGAAACTATTTAGAACTTCATTGCCGTCGCTAAAATAAAACTAGCATGTGAGTGGGTAAGTTGACCTATGTTTTGATTATTACATTAGATTAACGAAGCGTTTTATATGAAGGAAGGATTAAAAATAGTACATTACCATACAAGTGCAAAAAAACGGAAGTTCAAAACGAGTGGCGATAAGGGAGTGTTTTAAATCGACACGAGTTATGAATTTCCTTTTCGCACGTGTATCGTACGTCGTTTTTCAGTACAGATGGCCCTCCGAAGTTTCGACCTGACAAGAAATGAACAACCTTTTCGTACTAGTGAGTAAAAAAAGCACCATGTCCTGAAATAGTACATCACGTTTTTCAGTACAGATGGCCCTCCGAAGTTTCGACCTGACATATAATGAACCACTTTTCGCACCTAGTGCGTAAAAAAAGCATCATCTGTACTGAAAAAGTCAGTTATATATATTTTCCCCTCACTAGCTCGGAAACACGTGTTTTGTCCTTTAATGCCAGCGGGTAAAAACGCATTTTATCCACTAGTGGGTAAAGTAATTTGACCTTGAATAAAGTCAAATTAACTGCTTTAAAATTGATAAAAGTAGGTGAATCTAGTAATAAAGATGATTGACCTCCTTTGGAGCTACTGGAAGCAGTGATAAACGCATTTTTTGCGTTGTAGTTTTCTCGCTATAGTGAGGGGAAAAGTTTTGTGTTACACTCGGATACAAGTGTATTTTACTTCTCGTGTGTTAAAAAACTCGCAAGTTCAAAGATTTTATTCTCGAACCATTCCACACTCGGCGTTAAAATACAACAAACAAACAAACAAACAAACAAACAAAGCATTTATTGCAAACATATTACAAACATATAACATGTGGGAGTAATATGACCCTGCAAGGGCGCAGCAATCTTACAACTACTTAATAGTAGGTATATAAATAAATTACAAATTAGGTTTTACAAGTTATTAATAATACTTTTAGCTACTTAATTTTGTTATAATAGGTATTAATTAAACATTCTGTCATCAAAAAACTCTTGCAATGTATAAAAGGTTTTGCTTATTAGATATGTGTTAAGGAATTTTTTGAATAATTTAATACTGTCTATTTGTTTTATACATTGAGGAAGTTTATTAAAGATTTTTATGCACATCATATGTGGTCCGGAGTGACATATTTTTAAAGTAGATGTGGGCAGTGAAAGGTGGTTATTTTGGCGGAGGTTTAATGGTTTGGCATGTCGGTCTTTTGCTAAAAGGAAGAAAGAGCTGTTTAGTTTCACGAAAGTGCAGACTTCAAAGATGTACAAAGAGGTTAGTGTTAATATTTCCAGGTTTTTGAAATGAGGTCGACAGGTGTCTAGAGGCTTTATATTAACTAAAATTCGAACGCACCTTTTTTGTAAAATGAATAAGTTATTGATGTCTGTACTGTTACCCCAAAGAAGTATGCCGTAACGGAGTATGGAATGGGCATAGGCATAATATGCGGAAGTGGCAGTTTTTAAATCAGTTGTCTTTTTCAATTCAGATAAGGCATAGGAGAATCTAGATAATTTGTTGCTTACATTCTGTATGTGGTCTTTCCAATTTACGTTTGTGTCGATTGTTGATCCTAACAAGGGAAATGTATCGGTTGATTCTAGTTTAAAGTCACTGTAAGAGAAGTCTAATTTTAACGGATATTTTTGGTGCGGTCTGAATTGCATTATTTTTGTTTTGTTAAAATTCAATTTTAGGTTATGGTCGGTTAGCCAAGAATCTATTTCAGTCAGTATATGGGTAAGGTTAGAATTAAGATCATTGTTGTTTGTGCAGGGAAATACTACTGAAACGTCATCTGCAAATAAAATACTGGGTGCACTAATGGAGTAAGGCAAATCATTAATATAAATAAGGAACAGTAGGCAACCTAATACACTACCTTGGGGAATGGACTGAGTGACATCTACTTTATTTGAACTTATGCGTGAAATTAGTCCTGTGTGGTTATTATGATGCTCTATTTCTACACATTGTTTTCGATTTGTGAGGTAAGAGACAAACCATTTGTGTACAGTTCCTCTTACTCCAATACCGTACAATTTCTTCAACAGAACATCATAACCAATACCGTACAATTTCTTCAACAGAACATCATAAGATATTGCCCCCTTGTATAACAAATAACTATTTCCACTTTCACCATAATTAAAATATTGCAAAACCTACTTAGCTTACCTACTTAGACGCGATCAAGTCCCGTTTACAGTTTAAATTATTTATTAATAACACTTAAATAAAAATTCCATACAATAAATATCATAAACTAGGCAATTAAAAAAAAAAGAAAAGTAAAAATCTAATGCTGCAGCATTTCCTCGCTGAATCGCAATGCTTATACGTTTACAGTTTTAGTTATGATATTTATTTTGCCCAACTTACAACCTGCTTACAACAAATTCACCCTGATTTGATTTGTACTTAGACCAGCGGTTCTCAAACTTATTTTCTCATGGAACCCTTTTAGAAAGCAAACATATCTGACGGAACCCTCAAATTAAATAAAAAAAATATTACAATCTTTATTTTAATAAGTACATAATCCTAATGTGAGGTGTTACATGAAATTGTTTTTTTTTTTTAACACTTGGTAAATATTTGGTTTTATTTATGCAAGAGTTGAAGTTGCATATCAGATAACCAAAATTCACACGGAGCCCCCAGAGAGGCTTTGCAGAGCCCCAGGGATCCGCGGAGCACACTTTGAGTATGGCTGACTTAGACGATAATTATTAATTAGTAATGATCTAATGATTGACGACACAAATTGGAGCTGTGGTTTTGTTATGGTGCTCCCACACTGGGCTGTTATAAATGTTAGTGTGTGGAAGCACCATTAAGTAGTTATTTGGTTATGTGTAGTAAATTGAGATAAAAGTCAAAAACGTAAACTTATTTCACTCTTTACAAAGTTCTTGATTAACTTCTCGAATTATAATGGGCAACCGAAGAAGTAAGAGATTTCAATTGCAGAAGTAATCTACAGAGTGGGGCCTGTAACAAAGGCGAATAATTGAACTCTAGGCTATTCTCCTTATACTGATCAACATTTGTTCGGCGACTTTTAAAAATAACTTGTATTTTGATTTTTATCACCCTTCAAAGTTTTTTCTAAGAGGTAATGTATTGCGAATTCTGTTAAGTCTAAAGTGTGACAGACAACGTCAATGACAACAATAATGGCGTACATTGAAGCTAATATTTATTTTGTATGAAAAATTAAAAATTTAAAGACTTCATAATTTTTAAAAGTCACTGAACAAATGTTGATCAGTATAAGGAGAATAGCCTACAGTTCAATTCTTCGCCTTTGTTACAGGCCCCACTCTGTATAATACTTACATAGTAGAAATTTGACCAGTGCGAGTGTTACAAGGCACGGTGGTTAAACAAAAAGGAGAAAACAATATTTTTCAGCCGCAAACAAGCCGATGGAGCGTCTGATGGTAAGCGATCAACGCCGCTTATAGTACCAAAGTAGCCAATGCACAAACGCTGAATGATAATATCGTTATCGTAACTAGCTATCTCTATCGCTTTTCCGTATTGGCGCGACAGAGCCAGACTGCGTTTCGTTAGGCGTTAAGACGCTGACAACACCCAATGACCTTGACGCTAGCGTACACTGTCTATTCGCATGGGAGTAAGTGAGAGCGCGATGTCACTAAAACAGGGCGGCTAGGTACGAAAAGTTAGTGAAAAATATTAAAAACAAATAGAAAGGCATTATTTGTGCAATATGTTTCGTCAGTGTTTTAGATATGTATATTTTTGTTATTGTAAGTCGAGACCAATCTTTGCAATTTTTTTCTATCGAGCCGATTTCGTTAAATCGTGTATCGAGTACGGCTATGTTCGTTGAAATATAATGAATAATAACATATAATTTACTTGTCTAACTAAAATTCAAATTCAAAATTCAAGTATAGTAATAGTTTATTTTAAAAAAACTGCGCAAGTAACATCAATTTCGCGCATTTGGGTGTTGTCAGCCCCTTAACGATTGTCATTCGGCTAGGCCGGTAGAAAGGTTGAAGGTGCGTTACCGGCCTTTAAGAGGAGGGAGAACGGAAGTACGCTCTTTTGAGCCGTTAAGACGAGTATCGCGTGGTTTTTCGGTGCTCATACTTATTTTGGTTGTATGACTTGTATGTAAATCTATAGAGGGATGTCGAAGAGTCTAATACTTCGTATACCATGTGCCATCGGCAATATGGATTTATATTTTTGACGGAAACTTTTTCAGTCATATTACCTACTTACTCATATTTTATTAAGACACACCCAAGGAGAAACGGTCACGTTAGTATTTTAAATGTGTCTGAAACTGATTGTGTACCACGCCCAGAAACCTTATGTTTTCGGGCGATAATTTATTGACAGACTTCTGAATAGCGTAGGCGTGACTCGCACGACTATTTTATAACAATTTTAAGGCTCCAAGAATTCTAATGGTTTCACCACGGTTTCACTAAGCCAACGCAATCCATCTCTTTCTAATGTTAAGAATTAAAACGGATCAGCTGTAGTACGCTACCGGCGTAGGTGCAGTAACAATACCGAATGACAATTTCAAACGACGAGTGTTGGACTGAAGCCAATCAAACAGTTTTATTTTAATTTAACTAGTGAGTCGTTTAACGCGCCGACCGCAAGTAAGCGCTCCACTTTTCTAAAACAGATTGTTTATTAAAATGTCTGTAAGCTCGCAGTTTCCCGCCAACATTTCCATCAATAACACTGCGCATGTTACTACCGCACGCATCCATCCCTTTCTGTTTTAGGGGAAGCGAGAGGGAAAGTGGATAACCTGAAAATTGCGCGGGCATGCGCAATGAAAAACTTAGTCGTACGATGCGGCGGACATGGTCTGATCCCAGAGTGTACACCGTGGCGATACTGCGGTGCCTTTACAATAAAATACTTAAGTTGTAGACAATTTATTTATAGTTACAATACTGTGATCAAAATGAAATATTAGAAGTAACTCTGTATACATAGGTAGTTATTTCAAATGGTAACCGAAAATAGTACAATCGATTTCACGTGTACATAAACAATTGTTAGATTGTTTTAGGCAGTTTTATCGGAGAAAATGGGTTGTGTGTAGTGAATTTTTAGAACGAATCCAGTTGTATCGACTCGGTGAGTACTAATAATTATAAATCTAGGTTTATTATAAGTCTAGAATTTAGGTATTCTAGTGATATAACACGTCACTAAATCAGTAGACATAAAGTCCTTGGTAAAGCGCTAAAAATCAATGATTACCTTCGAATGACTCGACATTGAATACGGAAATTATATAGTCAAATGCATATCTATTTATTATGTACTTTGATGTCAGGAAATACTAATGTAATTACATCATTAGTACCGTGTAATGTAAAGGAATAACACACTATTAAGCTTCTGTACCGTTATTTGAAGCCTATTTAATATATTGAGAGACAGCGATACTGCTTGTAGATGCGTAGCGGTTCACAGCAGGTACCTACAGCTGAACACCTGTAAACAACTTGCAACTCCAGTTTTACGACTCAGGTTTCCCCTTCCACCAGGCGACCCGTGCCGTAGGGACGGCAACGATGTTTCATCATTGGCGTTCTGTTTGTCGGAACGTTCGGTTCACTACAAAAAATTCTTAGAATTCTTTAATTCTTGGAATTTTATTGTAAGTTTAATCAAAAATATCGTTTTAGAAAACGGTTTTACCGTTCGTTTACTATTATAAATTAAATGTTTTAGAAGCTGAGCACCTGATCGATTCACTTTGAGCGCAGCGTGTCGCGTAAGTAAGCGATTTTTTATTTCTTTTTCAGTTATTTTTTTCAGTGAATCGATTCGTCTTAAGCACGGAACAGGTCAAGAAAGTAAAAATTGAAAAATGATCTCCTTGTCCTCTTTGAGACTAAAACAGTCCTAATTAAAGTCGTAATTGACGCGATTAGTGTTTGTTTTGCCTTGCGGCCGCAGATGAGCCTGTGCTGTGACCTGATAATTTCCGTGCGTGCCCATTGTGGTAGGTACTGTGCTGCGGGATAAAATTCCTTTACAATCTCTTTAAATAGATCGATATTCTGTAACGGAATTCAGAAATAGATCAAAAGTCGAAAGTTAAAGCCTATAGCTGCCGGACTTGGCAAGGGCGTCAATAAATATTTATTGATTCTAAGTATCATGTTGGCTTTTATATCCGATCCCTGTGTGCCTTAAAATCGACTTTCCGCTCTAAAGAAAGGTAACTAACAAACCTATATCATTAGCGTCTTTGGGGAACATGTTTGTGTAATCCGAAAAATGTTCCGTAAATAAATATGGGCAATTTTAAATGCACAGTACGGTATCGTCAGGGATACCTCTGAAAAATGTAGTTTGGTAATGTTCTTATGCCTTAATCAAATCTAAGCCGCTTGCCAGTGGAAGTAAAAGGATTACAAAGTGAAACTCAGGTATGTGGAGAGTTGTATTAATTACCAAATATAAGTTCCGGTTAAAGATAATTGAGAAAATCCGCATACGAGAGAGTCACTCTTTAATCCTTAACTATAATAATAGCGTTTAATAACGCAAGGCGAGCGTATTTGATTAATTTGATTACTTGGCTGCTGCGTAAGCAGAGTAAAAGGGTGCATCATTGCACTAGCTTACTAAAAACTTCTTACCTGCGCAAGGTGTGAAGAAATTTACAACCAGTATGTTTTTATTTTGTGTATAGTCCGCTTAAGGATATTAAAGGCTAGTATAATAATTATTATTCTGTGGAAGCAGGCATTAGTGGAAAAAATATCAAGTGTTAAGACGGTGTAAAAGCACTAGTCTAACACAGTAGGCAGTGACCCTGTCTGCAGAGCCTAAGATGGTTCTGGGTTCGAATCCCAGTATGGGAATATGTTTGTGTGATGCACACAAATAGTGGGACGTAGTTGAACGAAAGAGAGCCATCCCCTGAAAATAGCCTTTTATTTGAATGGCTTTTCCCTTTTTACGTTGAGATTATATTCAAATAATTATGTTTATATGAATTGGATCTTTTTCCTTTTACTACGTCCATTTTTTCCCGAGTTACGGTTGTGTTATTATGTATTTAAGTATACATATGTCTATAATAAGAGTAATATGTCGCCTTGCTACCATAGTACAAGCCTTCCTCAGTTTTTGGCAAAATAGATTCCCCAATGTCTATTTATTTTGGTACCGATAATAAATTTCCCGCTTATTAAGGCTTATGAGTATTACTATTTATCTAGATAAAAACCAGCCGTCTGCGCAAGACGTGCATCTTCCCATTTTCATATTTCCCGCCTGCGCAAGGTGTGTGAATAATATGATTGTTAAGAAAATTTGAAAGAGCTGAAAATTTTGCAGTCTGCGCAAGGCTTGCAATTTTCGTGACTCAATTTTCTGCCTGCGCAAGGCGATTAAATAGTTTATTTAGCCTGCTGAAAACCTGCCACCTTCGCAAGGCGCGTGTTTACATATCCTGCGTCACAAGCAGATCAAGCAGATGTGGTATAATAGGTATAATACAATTAGCATGGTTCTAAAGCGGTTTTTGTCGGCCTACGCAAGGCGTTTTGAAACTTACGTGTGATGGAGGAAACAACACAATATGATAACGCCTCCTAAGCTTAGTACCAAGTGCTTACTTTGTTAATTACAAAGTCATTTTGACAGGGGTTATATAATTCTACTGCGGAATCACTTCCCAGTAATCATTAAATAGTCTCGAGAAGACTTGTCAAAGCGGACCCCAGGCCTTCACAGGCCGGGGCCAATGCCGGGATAACGCAAGGAGGATGATGATGAGTCTGGTGAAGACTAAAAAGATTATCACAGTTATTGCTGGCGACTTGATAAACGTGGTTTCTTTTTTTGTGGAAACTTTTTCCACTATATGTTATCTACTACATATTTTATCTTTGTCGTTAACGACGTTTGAAACACCTAGCTCACGCTGACGCGGAGTGAGTTGACACGATAATATTCAAAATTAACCACGGTTTTATCAGCCTACTTATTTAGGTTTTAAAGTGGGATTTGAGGTCATTTAATCATTTAAGTAAACCTGTTGATAGTGTTGATGCATATCAAGGCCGCAGTATTCTTTGGTTCAGGATATTAACCGTTTCCCAAACATCTTAAATGGGTTATTTATTCTATTATTTTAATCAAATAGTTATCTAGCCCGCTGGCCGCTCCGGCGCCACATGAGGCCAATAATCTAAAGATCAGATTGCTTTGGACTGTTTTAGGTCATTAATTTGTTCAGTTAGGCCCACGTGGGCTGAACACATTTTAAGGAATTGGCTATGTGGATGAAATAGCAAACATTTTTGCATAGTTTTTCGCTATGTAAGAATGCAGTTGTGATATGTTATTACATATTTTGAGGCTCCAGGAACGACCTGAACCAATGTTACAAAGAACCATTACATTAAATTGTGTTCACATCCTCATAAAGTAGCACGGGGTGACTCGTCTACTCATTATTTAGTCCGAATGAAACAATACGTATTTAAATTATGAGTTTTAGGTTAAGATTACCGCCATAACACGTTTTTAAAAATAAAAGAGGGGAAAAGGACACCTACGTAAGAAGTGATGAAATGTACGGGTTAATAAACCCAACTACAAACTTAAAACGCTGTCATATTACAGCTTTTAATCTGTTTTTTAAATAAAGTAACCTCTATGGTTAATAAATATATCACATTCATGGGGTATTCGGAAAACTATTTCTCATACCTAATCATTGTTTTTGGTAACAATATTTTGCAAGATAAGTACTTGATGTGGTTTCAAAATGATTTTAATACTCATATAAAGATGGACCGTCAAAACAATTTTAAAGCTATGCCGAATAAGCCCATGACCCATGGGGTTTGATGAGTGTCTCAAAATTTTGTTTGGACCTCAGATCTCGGAACTACAGATCTAGGTACCTTAACCTCAATATCATATTCTTCATTACAAAACCAGAAGGCTACGTCATGCCATATAATGGAATGATTATATATCTTTATGCTTCCAACGAAAATCACGGGTCTTAGCCGCATACATACGTATCCTTAAGGAGAAAAATATTTGATTGTAACATCTTGCGCTTTCATAAGCTGGTTACCCAAAACAAAAAGGCATTTATATACGAAGAAAATTCTATCATCAGCATTGGCTTAACATGTGTACAAATTACAAATAAAACGCTTCGCACATGTGCGTCTAGCCGCCTAGGCGTTGTTAGCCTATGCCAATCCTTGGCTTAACAGAAAGTACATACATATTGGGTAAATAACTAACAAAAAATATTAGGGAACTGGGAGAGAACTCTCCAGACAAAAAGTCTAAGGTTAAGTTGTAGCCTGTTAACCAAGGCAATTAAAAGTTGAACTATTGTAGTACCACTACTACCAATTGCACAGGAGGTACTTTGTTTAGGACTGTATTCATACATGGATTCAATGACCTTAATACGTATACTCATAATGTATAACGAATGACTAAGTTATACTTATACAAAGCCTCAATAGTCTTGTTACTTGATATACTTACACTTCCTTCCTGGATGATAGATTCGTTTACCAAAAGAGTATCTTATGCTTAGGAGTTTTCAATGATGAAAAATTCACAAGTGTGCTTATCCTCAATATATGATAATAAGACTTTTTAGAATGATTAGATTATTTTTTTAGCACTTACCAAACGTGCCCAGATTATTATTTCCGTTAATAAAATTGGAACCTCGTTACACATGGGTTCAGTATGGGTTATACCCAAGAGGCCAAGAATATTTCCGGCATACTAGAATGCTCGGGAAAATTACTAAAATTAGATTTCATAAAACGAATTAAGTACATTACGAAAGAACCATGGTTGTCGGAACATTAGTCATACCATGGGTATTAAGGTTTTCAATAGCTGCGCACATTAGTGTTATACACTTTTAAAGTTGTAGCCGATTGAGCGAAATTTTTCTTCGCTACCAAATTTTGCCATGTCATAGCCATAAGGCAGTAATTGTAATATTCACTGTCTATTATGTAATGCTGTAATTGCCGGAAATAAATAGTGACTATTTGGATAAGGCATTAATGAATGGATCAGTTCCTTAACTGTTTTCTATAATATCATATGTAATAATATCATGTCATGCAAATCAATATATCAATATAATGTACCTATGTCATGTCGATTATTCTATGATACTGAAAAGAGATAAACGAGTTGCGAGGAATTTGACACACAATCCAAAACTTAAGTTTTTCGCTTATACCCTAAAAGTACCTAATGATACTGCAATAACCCTACTTACTGGCAATTGCAGAGTCGGGGTCAAAACATTAAAAACATACTAAGTGTATTAAATTGAATATTATAATGAAATAAACGTAAACATAAGTCATGACCTGACCTTGTTAGGGGGATGAAATAAAAAAGTAACGGGTTTTTCATAATTTATTTTAATATCATTATGGGTATATACATAATAGGTATATACATAAAATTTAAAAAAGTTTCAAACTTTCCTTACCGACGAATAATAAGTTACAATAGAAAAATAGGTCACTGTGCACTTATCAATTCAGTCACTGCAGCTGCTGTCAGCTGCAATTCACATTCCTCCATATAGGTACACAAGGTATCTGATGTGTGAAGTGCACTTGAAGTTGTTATTTCCATTGGCGATTCAATTAATCACATTGGCGTTTCTTGACCACCAGGCGAATACAGACACGTCTCAATATATTAAATAGGCTTCAAATAACGGTACAGAAGCTTAATAGCAGCGTTTTACCTTACAATAAAACGCATATTAAGCGAAATACCTTATTTGAAGCCTATATTTTTAACTACGCCTGTGGTTACAACACTCAGTTTGAGAACCAATGATGAAACATCGTTGCCGTCCCTACGGCACGGGTCGCCTGGTGGAAGGGGAAACCTGAGTCGTAAAACTGGAGTTGCAAGTTGTTTACAGGTGTTCAGCTGTAGGTACCTGCTGTGAACCGCTACGCATCTACAAGCAGTATCGCTGTCTCTCAATATATTAAATAGGCTTCAAATAAGGTATTTCGCTTAATATGCGTTTTATTGTAAGGTAAAACGCTGCTAATACCTACCTATTTGCAAATCTTAGTTATAACACACGTACTTGTGTTTGAGATAGGTAAGGTAAACCAATATATAATCCATGGCTATTGTAGAACTGCCCCTATTTAAATATTCGTCAATTCAACAATGGTCTGCCAGGCAATCATGGTCGGGCGATAAACGATAAAACATCGGGCCGTATATCGCACTTACAAATAGTGCGATATTCCTATCGGCCTGCTGATGTTTTATCATTTATCGCGCGACCATACTTGCCTGCCTGGACTGATCTCTGAATTTTCTAAGTAAGAAATAAAAGTAGCACCAACTACGGGTAAAACTAAACGGGTCACCTCGAACGCCGTAAAGGGTTCGAAACGTCGGGTTGTATTGTAAATTCATTATACGCGATATAATCTGCCTCCATAGTTTTATTTCATGACATGAGTAACTATCGCGCTAATCGAAGACAATAGTAATTCCTAAGCACATAATTTAATGTTCCCACATAGCGTTTCGATAGGCGACTTTTATACCTTTACCAATACCTTTAATTTTTAATAAAATAATTCTGCTTACGAGTATATTGCGTTCTTCGCGAATACTGGTACTCAACCTTGAAACTATCCAACCTTATTCAACTATCGTATTAACTGGCTGAAATACAACAAATTCAGATAAAAAAAACAATAGCCATCAGCTCTATTGTCAAAACTAATGGCGTGATGTCGCGCGCCTTATCACCGCGGGTTTGCGAAGTACATAATCAGTTGCATTTAGTGTAAATGTGAAACGACCACGTTTTTCAAGGTGAACCTTTATTTTAACCTTTAAATTAAACCAGCATTTAGCTGGTGCACAAAATTGTTGTTTTACATCAGATGTAAAGACTTTGTTGTTACAACATTCGCAGCAAAGGATCTTATTAAATTGTGAGTTCCTAAAATATAACACATTTATTCAAAGCATAGATGTTTTTCGGATACAACAAGTGATTTTTGTAATAAACTATAGAGAAATCGTGACCGCTTTTCTTCTTATCGTGGTCGTCATCTTGTCCAATAAATAATATCTAGCCATAGAGCGAGGAGATACTGACAGGGTTCGAAGTTGATCTTAGTTTTAGTTGTTGTATATGTGGTTTTAGTTACGCAAAAAAAAATCGATACCTCAAGGCATGTTAGCATGATTTTGTCATCATCATTCGCCTGTCCTTATCCCAGTCTTTTGAGATCGGAGTGGCATGCTTTCCTCTTCCATATCTCTCTATCGCTTCATATTATTTTTCACACAGTCCATTCATTGCATAATTATGTAAAACGTTTAAAACTGGACATCAATTCATCACCTTATGAGGGATCTATTATATTATATTCCCGATAGTAGCAAGTTGTCTTACATGAGAACTGACGGCCTCATTTAAGCACACATTTATGCTATTCGCGTGATAATGTAATAGATAATGTATTACGTACTCGGTAACCAGTCGGTGCGCGCGCTCATAACGTTTATTTTGACTGAGTTTTAGTTTATATTTATAACTAGAAGTGTTTACTTTGGTTTTTAAAGGTGCGGGGAGCGGCGGTGGTGAATGAATCCGGTCCTGCATGATGTTAAAATGTAAGTGTTTTATATTGTTTTACATACCTACCAAAGTAAACTTGTTTACATAAAGTGATTAACTTTAAAATCCTTTGTTTCCTTTATTTTTTTCAAGGTCAAGTGATAAAACAGTACAATTTTATTGATTTACACGAGATCGCGTTACTTATAGGACTAAAGTACTACACTTAAAAATCTTATTATAATTAAGTTACTAAAGAGGTCTATCTTATTTTGGAAAACTGCAATGCGTTTATAATATAGTTATTATATAAGCTTTTATCTTACATTCTGTGTCACTTAGATAAGGTTAAATATTCTAAGCAAGGTTAGAACTAGATTCTTCGTAACTTGGTAGGTAGATACTTTTCCGAAGAACTAGTTTTCCGTATTTCTATAAATATTCAGTGTCTGTACTAAGCTCAAGTGGACACTGATCTTATAACACAGTGTTTTTCAAAGTGTGGGTCGCGACCCCCAGGGGGGTCCACCTAGTTATTTGTTTATGTAAGAAAACAAACAATACATTACTAATTAACTAGGTACCAAATATGATATCTGTTATCTTTTTGCACAAAAACCTTAAAATTGTTGTAAATTTAATTTAATTTAATTATAATATTACCTACATGTTTAATAAAAACAAGTTTACTTTTCCGGTTTGCAATCCATTTTAATCCGATATTTGATATATTTATGATTGCTACAATTTCAATGGGCACGAATAAATGCTATCGCTCTGATTGTATCATAAAATGATATTAGGTAGGTGGTAGGTATTTCACATAAATTGCGTTTTGCTTTTGTTATTGACTAGGCAAGTAAAACGTTGGTTTCTAGTTTCATAGGTAATTATTTTGCCATTTAGGTATTTACCTATGAAATTATACCTTATGTATAGTAACTTGTTGAACATTTAGTACTTACTAAAAATAAACCTTTCCGAAAATTAGCCACATTGTGACATAAACAAAAAAAAATAGCATATATGTATTTCAAAGTACGTTTATCCTTTTTTGGGTCACCGACGGTAAACATATTGTATCCTAATCTCTTATCGATGGTACTTGAAAGGAAGTGTAACATGTCTGACGTATCAGTGCTGCAATGCGGGCATTATTTGGGCCATGGCGAGCCTTCCTGCAAGCTGTTACATTATTAGTTTATCTCCAGTTTCTATGGTAACGAAGTTTGACGCTCGTCCTTTTTGGGAAAACTCTGGTAAACATGTGTCCTAATCTGTTATCGATGGTACATTATTCGTAGTTCATCTCCAGTTTACATGTTTACATACATACATATATACAATCACGCCTGTATCCCATGAAGGGGTAGGCAGAGCACATGAAAGTACTCCAGTTTCAGTGCCACTCTTGGCAAATAAGGGGTTGACAGAAAACGAAGCTGTGCTCTCGCCTACGCCACAATGTAACCCATATCCCACAGTCGCCTTCTACGACACCCACGGGAAGAAAGGGGGTGGTGAAATTCTTAACCCGTCACCACACGGGCAACAAAAATGAAAAAGTAAAAGAAAAGAAAAGGGAAAGTTTACATGTTTCTTATTCCATATCTCCTTTTACACGAACCTAGTTCAGAAATTTGCTAAGAACTTCAGTTTCAAATTACTTGCTTTTTATATTTAGCCTAAACCTGGGATTAGTTGTTATGGAAAACCCTTGAAAATATACAGCATAATAACATGGATTAATACCAGCTAACAGGACATTTTATCAACTCATGAGTAACATACTTGTATCTCTCATTATTGACATGTCTCAATAGGCCTGCTTAAGTCGTCTATTGTTATACTTGCTGGCTAACACGATTTTAATAAAATGTTTAGTAGATTTTAGTTTTATGTCTGCAGCACAGAATATATAATAGTACAAGTACAGAAGGCCCACTGCTTTGATGTTCACGAAATGCCGCCTTTTTAAATGCCTACAAAATTCTAACAAAGAAACGAGCCGCACGTGCGCACCGTCAGATGATAGGGTTGCCTATGGATTAAAACGAATTAATTCTCAGATAATCCTGGGACTTCAATGTAAGATTGTCCTATTTTATTCATGATGTCTATTTAACTATGCATTATTAGCCATTCCACACGTGGACATCGCATATGAATCTTAAAAAAATTCGCGACGTAAAGTAAAAATAGAAAGTGCGAACGTGCGTTCCGTGAGAACGTGCGCCACCCCTTATTAGGCCGCGAACTCGTGGCCGCCAGCATGTACTTGTAGCGCGGCGATACAATCGCGGAGTGAGCCGCCCCTGTCTGCAGTTGTAATTTTCGGGCATACGAAGTATTTTATGCTATGCATTTGTTTAAAGCAAACAGCAGCTACGAACAGACTAGCCTAGGGATTCACTGGCAGTAAATGTATAAGTTAACTCATTTTTAACCGTCGCCTCATATCTCAAGAAGGACGGTTATCAAGTCGTCTGTATGTTTTTTTTTTTTTTTTTTTTTTTTTTAATGTTTGTTCCTCGATATCTCCGTCGTTACTGGACCGATTTTGAAATTTTTTTTTTAATTGAATGTATATGCATACAGATTGGTCCCATTTTTCTCAGAACCCAGTTCTAATGATGGGATCCTGGAGAAATCGAGGGAACTCCTCGAATCTGAAAGGCATACATATAGTGATTTTTGTGTTTTTAAAGGAACAGCATGCATTTAGGTACGGAACAGTGACATTTGGTGCAGTGGAACTGCTGATGATGGCCAGAATAGAACTCTTCAAATCTGAACGGCACGCTTATAGTGACTTTGGTATTTTTATAAGAACAGCATGCACTTTCATCCAGAACAGTGACATTTGGTGCAGCGGAATTGCTGATGATGGTCAGAACCGAACTCCTCAAATCTGAACGGCACGCTTATAGTGACTTTGCCATTTTTATAAGAACAGCATGCGCTTACGTCTAGAACAGTGACATTTGGTACAGTGGAACTGCTGATGGTCAGAACCGAACTCCTCAAATCTGAACGGCACGCTTATAGTGACTTTGGTATTTTTATAAGAACAGCATGCACTTGCGTCCAGAACAGTGACATTTGGTGCAGTGGAACTGCTGATGATAGTCAGAACCGTACTCCTCAAATCTGAACGGCACACTCATAAGTGACTTTGGTATTTTTGCAAGAAAAGCATGCATTTAAGTTCAGAACAGTGACATTTATTTATTTAGTTATGTTTGTTAAGCATATTGAGTTTTCAAGTCAAAGTTTGTCAAGCTTCGATTTCTTATAATATAATATCGGATTCATGAGGAATTGAGGAAACTCCTCAAACCTTAACGTTATACGTATATTCATTTATGTTGCCATCTAATAATTAAAGCATTAAAAGCAGTTTTAAAAAATACCTACACATTTCTACATAATCCAACATTCGCAAGTAACTTTCACCAGAACCCGAAAGGCGACGGTTTTTTTTTCTTAAAAATTATCTTATATTCTTAAACTTTCTCTTATAAAAACTAAATAAATATCAAGTTAAGTCTTGCTCTTTGTAAACATTCGGAATAAGTCCCTAATATCGACGGCACTCAAACTAACGAGGGGACAGAAATGTCATTGGTTATTAAATTAGGGTAGCGCCGTGGCGGGAATAAACAGAAGGTAAACTAAAGCGGGCGGTTTATGAATGGGGGTTGTTGTAATATATCGGAGCGGGCAATGTGCTCACAAATATGGGAAAACACATTTTAACGCTTTGATAAGTTTAGTGACGTGGTCAGATGTTTTTTTTTTCATAAGGTACAATAATAACATGACTAGCAGGTATACAAATACATATATTATAAAGGAATTGATAACTATTTAACTAATACCTATATCACAATAACAATTGTACACAACATTTTATTTTAAATAATTTAAATCCGAACTATCTACTTACTTATATAAATATTATAAACCATATTATGAGTATCTTGTCCGCTCTGATATTTTTGATGGCGACTGTACGCCGAAAGTAGGCCTGCAAAGGAGTGCCCTATAGCGCCCGTGGGATATACTACCCGTCCCTCTCTAATTCATACAGTGAAATAGGAGTGGTATATTTCGTGGGTGTTATTAGGCTTGCAGGGGTGTGTAGCGTTTATTTGTTAAGTGAGTTTTGCATTAGTTCCTGTTTTTAATTACTTGTAATAATACCTTATACTGGAACATTACGATATAATTTTATTAGCCATTTGTGAACGGAACCGGTTGCCGCTTTAATTATGATTTTATTTCAAATGACATCGATTCATATTAAAATTAATTGTAAATGTGTAAGAATGTCCTATAATAATAATATTAAATGGTTAGTTGGTTATAGTAACGTACTCGTCGAAAAATGGTTGTACCTATTACAACATTTTTTCGTCTTATCTTCTAAAAGACTATTTTATAATTATGCGATTAAGAACACTTATTAATGTAAAAATTAAATGTTTTGAAAATGTATAGTTCTGACCACATGAGCTCTTTAAATATAATGTTAAATGTAAAAAAATGTAATCAGCAATTTAGAGTCCGACCATTTAGGTCAATTAATGGTATTTGAAGCTGCTAGGAAAAATACCTTGAAAAAACAGATAACTTTTGTACCAGTAACCTCGGACCGCGTGGAAAGAATGAAACAGAGTTTAGTTCAGGCGCTACCCGTTCTGTCTCCAAACATGAGTCCTAATGATATGTATAATTCATTCTTTCACACATATATGGAAAATTATAATACGATATTTACAACAAAAACGGTCACGGTTAGTGATGCATCAGTTTTTAGTGAGTGGGCAACTGCAGAGTTACATCAACGAAGACGTGCATTGTATGCCTTGTATGAGGAACGGCGGTTTAATACGAGTGATGAATTTAAAGAACATGTCAAACAATTTTCGAAACAGTTTAAATTAGATTGTCATACCGCTAAACGTAATTATTTAAGCAAGAAAATTAAAAGTAGTTCCGATATAATTAAAGCAACGTGGAAAGTAATTAACGTGGAGACTGGTCGATCAAAGCAAAGAACAAATGAACTGAAATTAAAAATTGATGGCAAAATTGTAGATTCCAATTTAGAAGTAGCAACAGAATTTGAAAAGTTCTTCACTGATATACCAGTTTCCACAACTAGGCACTTAAATTCATCACCTGCATCTGCCGTTACATTGTTAGAAGATAATGTCACAGAATGTAGTAGAGACCTTGTATTTGAACATGTTAGTACCTCAGATATAATTAAGGCATTTCAATCAATTAATGTTAAAAAAACTTGTGACCTTTGGGGAGTCTCTGTCCATGGTGTTAAATCTTTAATAGAAATTGTAGCGCCTGACTTGGTAGTTATCTTTAATAACAGTGTTGATTGTGGTGAGTTTCCTGATCTTATGAAACACAGTAAAGTCATTCCATTATTTAAATCTGGTAGCACATCCGACCCCACTAATTTTAGACCGATATCAGTGTTACCGACATTCAGCAAAATTTTTGAAAAGTTAGTGTTATTTCAGCTATTGCAACATTTTAACATCAATAATCTAATGCACAATAAACAATTTGGTTTTACACGGGGTCGCTCAACAACCGACGCTGGTGTTGAGCTAATCAAACAGATTTTCGATGCCTGGGAGGAGTCACAGGATGCCTTGGGTATCTTCTGTGATTTATCTAAGGCTTTCGATTGCGTCTGTCATGAAACACTGATCAGGAAATTGCACTATTATGGAGTGAGAGGATCGGCACTGAATTTAGTCAAATCTTACTTACACGATAGAATACAAAGGGTCGACGTGAATGGACAGCGCTCACCGGGGTCACTAGTCTCTATGGGTGTACCGCAGGGATCAATATTGGGGCCTTTCCTGTTCCTTATCTACATTAATGACCTGCCATATCTTGTAAAGACCCACCATGATATAGTATTGTTTGCAGATGATACTTCCCTTATTTTCAAAGTCAAACGTCAGCAACAAACTTGTGAAAATGTAAACAATGCTATTTCCGAAGTAGTTAATTGGTTTAGTGTTAATAACTTATTGTTAAATGAGAAAAAGACTAAATGTATTAAGTTTGTAACGAGTAATGCTAAAAATGAACAAGCAAGTGTCGTTGTGAAGGATGAGGAATTGGAACTGGTAGATAGTACAGTTTTTCTTGGCATAACTTTAGATTCTAAACTTCAGTGGGGTCCCCATATTGCTACCCTCTCGAATAGACTGAGCTCTGCAGCATTTGCAGTGAGCAAGATCCGTCAGTTAACAGACGTGGAAACAGCTCGATTAGTTTATTTTAGTTACTTTCACAGCATTATGTCATATGGTATTTTACTATGGGGCAGTGCTTCAGAGATAAATACCATATTTGTTCTGCAGAAGAGGGCTATTCGAGCAATATACAAAATGAACCATAGAGACTCACTTAGAGATAAGTTTAAGGACATTAATATAATGACAGTGCATTGTCAATATATTTATGAGAATATTATGTATGTACATAAAAACATTTGTAAATTTAAGAAAAACTGTGATGTACATAATATAAACACTAGAAATAAGCATAAGCTTGCAGTGCCCTTCACTCGGCTCCATAAAATTAAAAAATCATTCATGGGTAATTGTGTAAGATTTTATAACAAACTTCCTAATGCCATCACTGAACTGTCTTTTAATCGATTTAAACATTATGTAAAGCGTATACTGATCTCTAAAGCCTACTATAGCACACAAGACTACATGAATGATGAAACACTGTGGGATACAAGTATTGCTGAAAACCATTAATTATATAGCTTATTAATGATGATATTGATAATTCAATGTATTTTTACACAATTTTTTTGACATTTAGAATTTATTCTAGAAGTTTTTATACTAGTATTTTTTTATACAATTTAGATTGATATCATTTTATTAAATCAATGTAGTTTTAAAACAATATTGTTTATTGCACCAATAAATTGCTCTGATATTTAGAATAAGATGAATATTGTACACTGTTGACAATTTAAAAGTGCTTATTGTAAGCCTATTTGAATAAAGAATATTTTGATTGATTTTGATTGATTGATTGATTGTTATTTTTCTACAACTTCTTTGAATAAAATATTTTTTTACGAAAATTTTGTTAATGTAGCATGATTCGGTAATAAATTAATAATATATTGGCCAATTAAAGGTATTTGGAGCATAAACATCGACATTTATTTATTGTTATTGAAGATAAGTGATAAACACGGCTAGACTAGGCAAAAATAAGTCATATCATATGCCAATGTAATAAACAAGTTTTTTTACACTAACTATATGTAGGTATAGGTACTTAGGCAGTGAAATAGATAGGTATTGCACGCATTAATATATGATAAGTAGGTACTTATACTGTTTTACATTCTGTCAAATAGAATAGCGTAGAAATAAATCCTTTATAAATTATTAATGCTAATTACTACACACTGCGCAAATACTACAGAATAGTAATACAATATTTCCTCAAATATTGCCTTGCTTCGATACTGAGTAGGTACCTAAAATCGCAGTTCGATATGCCTTTTTTTTATGGGATAGGAGTCCAATGAGCAGACAGGTCGCCTGATGGTAAGCGATCACTGCTGCCCATGGACACCCGAAACACAAGAAGTGTTGGAGGTGCGTTGCCGGCCTTTAAGATGGGTGTACCTACCTACAATTTAGTACTTTTTAGACTGACCAAATTATAAAGAGCGAACCATTCCTGAAACCTGTTATTTGCTAGGTCTAACGTCTAACGATGGACGCTGCACTCTTTTTTAGGGTTCCGTAGTCAACTAGGAACCCTTATAGTTTCGCCATGTCTGTCTGTCCGTCCGTCCGTCCGTCCGTCCGTCCGTCCGTCCGTCCGTCCGTCCGTCCGTCCGTCCGTCCGTCCGTCCGCGGATAATCTCAGTAACCGTTAGCACTAGAAAGCTGAAATTTGGTACCAATATGTATATCAATCACGCCCACAAAGTGCAAAAATAAAAAATGGGAAAAAATGTTTTATTAGGGTACCCCCCATACATGTAAAGTGGGGGCTGATTTTTTTTTTCATTCGAACCCCAACGTGTGATATATTGTTGGATAGGTATTTAAAAATGAATAAGGGTTTACTAAGATCGTTTATTGATAATATTAATATTTTCGGAAATAATCGCTCCTAAAGGAAAAAAAAGTGCGTCCCCCCCCCTCTAACTTTTGAACCATATGTTCAAAAAATATGAAAAAAATCACAAAAGTAGAACTTTATAAAGACTTTCTAGGAAAATGTTTTGAACTTGATAGGTTCAGTAGTTTTTGAGAAAAATACGGAAAACTACGGAACCCTACACTGAGCGTGGCCCGACACGCTCTTGGCCGGTTTTTTTATGTTAAATCTACATCAAATTATGTGAAACACATATAACTAGAGAGCAAATTGAAAAAAAAAATTGTATTAAGTAAACTTAGTCACTTTTTCGTTAAATATATTTACTTACATACATACATACATGTAATCACGCCTGTATCCCATAAAGGGGTAGGCAGAGCACATGAACTACTAAGTTTCAGATAAAGATAAGATTTCTATCTGTGAGAACCTGTAATCGGCCTCCTGTTTCTATTGTTTCTGTTAACATGTTTCATGTGCTGTTGGTTTTCCAATAAATAAATAATAAATAAAGGGGTTGAAAGAAATCTAAATTATGAGTGTTGCCAGCCTCTCGCCTACGCCACAATTTAACCCATATCCCACAGTCGACTTCTACGACACCCACGGGAAGAAAGGGGGTGGTGAAATTCTTACCCCGTCACCACACGGTATATTTACATACATACAATCACGCCTGTATCCCATAAAGGGGTAGGCAGAACACATGAAACTACTAAAGCTTCAGTGCCACTCTTGGCAAATAAGGGGTTAAAAGAAAACGAAACTGTGACATTGCAGTGACAGGTTGCCAGCCTCTCGCCTACGCCACAATTTAACCCATATCCCATAGTCACCTTCTACGACACCCACGGGAAGAAAGGGGGTGGTGAAATTCTTAACCCGTCACCACACAGGCTATATATACGGTATATTTATTTCTATTTATAATATGACAGACTTAACAAGAGCGCCAATTCTAAGGGCGTATTTTCCCTGCATCCTAGTTGGGCGACTCCGACGCTTTGACTCGAACGCCTCTGACGTGCAATTCTATATGTCCATTTCAAATACGAAGGCCCGATGGCACTCGAAACTTAACAATAGGGCTCATAATGTTTGCCTTTTGTTATCTAATTAGGCCCACTTCAAATTGGCACGCGTCGGTGCAATCTTTTTGTCGGTGCAATCAGGTATCTTTTGTTATCACTAATCCTATTGTTAACGCTAATTGACCGTCTCAAGTGCCATCGGGCCTTCGTATTTGAAATGGACTATACCTATCGATATTATTATAGATGGGTCAACATCCTCAAAACAATAGCAACTCAGAACGAGTAATCGCCATACGGAGACCCGTTGACAGCCACGTCTCCTTTCTCGACAAGTAGGTCGAGGTCATTGCATTGCAATGTCACATTATACATGCTGGCACCCTACCCACATAGGAAATGTATGCAGCTCGATTCTGGTACATCCTATTACGGTACAAAGTACAACCTCCGAGCGACGACGTGTAAAAACTCAATCGTGTTTTGAATATAATAATGTACATAAAAAATATGTGATAGAATAACAACTATAAAAAAAAATTCATAAGGAAGTAAAAATAGATGCTGATATAAAATAGATGTTATTAGCACTTTAAATTATGAGATAATTATATAAAATGTGTGTACGTTTTGTTAATTCCATTAAATCCTTTAAAAATAATATTCCTTACAAATACCGATACCAAAGAGGATCGAGTATTATAGAGAGTTACTGTCGAAGTAAAATGTGTAATCACAGTCCATTGACTGCCATCTCTTGACACAGGCTTAAAACTTTGAACCTCAGCTTTGACAATTTGGCCGATATTCTTAGCTTGATATGTGTTAAAATGTCAACTATTAATATTAGCGCCATCTAGCCGAGCGTCCCCCAAAGGTGTAACGCCATCTAGGCCACCGTACTCGTACCTTTTTCTGTATGGTACTGAGGTACGTTTTTTTCTTAGACTTTATCTGTCTATACGTAGTTACATATGTCTTTGCCCATACCTAGGCTAAATATTTATTTCTCTCATATCGACTAAATGTCACGTCAATTCCCATCCGTAAGTATCTTATTCGTTTTATCAAAGACATTTCGTTTAATCAAACAGAGTGCCATAAGTGCCTTTACCGAAGAAAACTCTGCTGTCAGTCTTATCGATGAGAATATTTAGTGGCCTTCACGTGGCTACTATACTACGAAACTACGATATACGTAATTTTATTAAATTAACGTGAACACCAAAGGGAAATAACCCCCCAGAAACCATGAAATGCTCCTTATCTTTGTAACCGCCGCCTCAAATCTTAAGGAAGGTGGTTCTCAATTTGATTTTTTTTTAATGTTTGTTCCACGATATCTCCATCGTTACTGGACCGATTTTGATTTTTTTTTAATGAAGCTTGATTTCTTATAATAGGATGTCGGGATTCATGAGGAATTGAGAAAACTCCTCAAACCTTAACGATATACGTATTCATTTGTGTTTCCATTAAATAATCAAAAATTTACATTAAAAGCAGGTTAAAAAAAATACCTACACATTTCTACATAATCCAACATTCGCAAGTACCTTTCACCAGAACCCTGAAAGCGGCGGTTTTTTTTTCTTAAAAATTATGTAATATGTAACTGAAACTTTAAAATCAAACGTTTTCTTGTGTTCGATAGAGCCAGGAAGCGTTATCTTTTCAAACTTGACGATTTCGATGTTAATATCTAGGCGGGCAAGCACGGTCGCGTGATACTGCATATCGCATCGGTGCGTCCAGAGAATAGGAGCGCCGAGTAGCCACGACTCAGGAAACGATACAATGATTTTCACGTTTCAAAATATGTCTATTCTATCGCGATTCAGAGAGGCTCGATTTTTGCATACAATATTGTATGCAAAAATCGATAAAACTTATTAAATGCCGTCGTCGAAGGAAACAGCGGTTATGTTGAATGTCAGAGTGTCATGCTATACTCCTAAGGCCAAGGTCCTACCTGTAGTATTTATTCAGTTCGATTACATACAAACCATATTAAATTGGAACCATTATTATTAATTTCATTCAAAATACGTTTTATTTTAGTGTCAAAAATTCTTTTTTAATGTAGTTATATTATATGATTTTAGGCAGGTATAATTCCTATGAAAACTTTATTTACATGAACATATTTACATAAC
The DNA here is from genome assembly GCF_023078275.1 of Leguminivora glycinivorella. NCBI lineage: Eukaryota > Metazoa > Arthropoda > Insecta > Lepidoptera > Tortricidae > Leguminivora > Leguminivora glycinivorella. The sequence continues at coordinate 10,076,840 of NC_062981.1, forward strand.
TATATACCTAAGAAACTAAGACTAAAACGATACTGGCGACATTTCCTCGCTGTATCACAATGCTGATACGTTGTGCGAGGAAGTCGCCAGGTCTTCGGTCACCAGTTACCTCAACCAGACGCTTCGCGATTTCTGTGAACAACTTGTTCGCGCTGGGACCCCATGGACCTAGAGTTTCGACGCCAAAAGGTACAAATAGGTATTATTTGCCAAGACTTTCGTATTTATTACGTTTCAAAATTATTAAGATTATTATTTATATGATTAGGTATTAGAAGGATATTAATGTAGCCAACAAGCAAGGCCGCTGCGGGCGGTGAGGAGAGTGCAAAGATTATCACGTACATACCTCTATAAAACGTAAATACTTAGCAAATAAATTATAATTGTAACTTTGTAATTGTAACGTATACAGCTTTGTAACTTATCAAATGATACAGAGTGTTATTTTTTATTTAACACTTTGCACAAGCACTGTCAATAATGTTGGGTTTCATGTCAAAACATGATTTATCTGCATTAGGGACATTTCTTTTCGAATTTTCCGTGAAAACGTTCTAGATTATTTAAATCCTTGTTACACTACGTGCATTCGGGCCTTTTTCTGATCGAAGGACACAAATGTTTAAGTTTATTAACCTTCTCACCGCTGACCCTGATCTAAAACTATAGCCACTGCCTGCGGCTGTAACATTGCTTGTGAGATGTGTAAAGGTACAAGTTTAGATGCGACCAATGTTTTCGGCCATTTTGTGACTTTCTGATATCAGGTCGGACAGCTGGGCGTCATTTGTTTGACATTTTCGGAATAATGAACCTTAAATATGTTGTTAGAAATGATGCCAAGAGTTCGATCTCTGGATATAATATAGAAGAGTCAGACATCATCAGTTATATTGGAGTTACTGGGGAGCTCAATAATATCCAAACAAGTACTCTAACGCCTAGATTAGGTATTTGTTAGGACCTTGATCGCTGCGATATAAAAAAGGTAGGTATCTATCTTGGACCGTCCCATTTATGTTATGTTCTCAAATTCGTCTCATTTTGCATTCTTCAACCAAATTTTTTTACCCACTTTTATCAGTCTTTGTGGTCTTTCATAATATGAGTGGTTTGCCTTTTTTATTAGGGTTCCGTACCAAAAAGGTACAACAGGAACCCTTATGGTGCGACTCTGTCCGTCTGTCTGTCCGTCTGTCACATTCCTAAATATCTCGAGAACTACTAATGCTATCAACTTGAAATTTGGAATACTTGTGAACATTGTAAACCTCTACAAATAGAAAGTATAATTTTTTTAAATATATTAATTTTAATTGTAGAAGATGGCCAAAATGAAAGGGGGGCAAACTGTAAATTTCAAGTTACTAGGTCAAGTGGGGTATCGTTGGAAAGAGCTCAAATTGAACGTAAATAAACTATTTTTTATAATTTTTTTGTTGTGAAAAAAAAAAGAATTTTGAAGGAAAATGTAAAAAAAAATACCGTTCCCCCCCCTTATCTCCGAAGTTTACCAACGAAAAATTATGAAAATTTTAGTAAACATTGGTTTTATGCTATATATTACAGGAAAAATATAATCGTGTTTGTGTTTTGAATACTTTTTTTTTAATTCACAAAAAACTTTTCAGATTTTTACTTTTAATTTACCCACCCTTGCGGATGTATATGGTACTTAAAATTAATACGAGATGTTACGTAAACCATCTTCTGTCCAATGAAGTAAAAACTGTTTAAATCGGTTAACATTATAAAGAATTATCCCTGAAAAACCAGGTCGCGCAAATTAGTTAGCAAATTGACCGGGAGATGGCGCTATACACTATAATACTCATTAGTGCCTATACTTTTGTCTTCTAGTCAAGTCATTAGAGTTATATGAAAATATGAGATTATTTTTACTAGGTAGTTTGAAAGAAAGTTTGTACGGAACCCTCGGTGGGCGAGTCCGACTCGCACTTGGCCGGTTTTTTCAAATGAGTTGAAATTTATTTATAATAATTTATTATTTAATTATTTCAAAAGATTTTCGACTACCGTATTTAGTCTTATTCTAAGCACTTATTTGTATGGCTAAAAAAAAATTTATTAATCAGCCAAAAGAAAAAAAGACAAACAACTCATATGATCAAAGACGACAAAAATTAATACTGACGAATGTGACGAAGCAGAATGGGACAAGTATAAGAACTTTTTTTTTTACTAGCCTAGTGTAGTGTCCCACTGCTGGGCAAAGGCTCAACCCTGTCCCGTGCGTAATCCTGCTAGCGTGGATAGAATCCGTCCAAGATAACCAAAAAAAAACGATTGGGACGATTCAAGACGATGCCAAAAAAAGTCAAGTTTTTTACTTATCTACTACACCCTGACCTAAAACTGCAATCACCGAATCAGAGATTACAAATACTAGATGGCACTAATGAAATGACAATTTATTGCTTATTTACTTTTAATAAGAACGTGCACCAATTTTAGCTGTATAAATGTAAACTACACATGGTGTCATGCACGCACTGTGAGTACAGTAGACGTTGTAGACGTTATAGTAATTCAACATTGCAACAATGAGATATGTATGATACAATACAACTAAAAAGTGCGGCTCACGAAGACTTTTCTTCAAGTAACCGAGTAGTTTCCTGTTTTATTAAATCATAAATCATTTAAATCATAAATCATTTATTTGCTTACCATGGTACGTACAGGATGTTACAATAAAATTATTTTAATATGAGCACATGGCACCCTGTGAAGGGTATGGCAATATTCTTAAAACTATGTACATTGTTTCTTATAATTAGGATGTGTAATTTTGTGTTTACGAGTAAGTAGGTAACTTACTTTAAATTGTCGTCCATAAACTCTTGGATGGAGTAGTAGGCTTTATCTATTAATAATGCTTGCAGCTTTGAAGTAAAGGCGTTCAATTTTTGAGTGCTCGTAATTCTGTTAGGCAATTTGTTGTAGATCTGGATTGCTCGAAAGTATGGACCTTTTCAGTATACTTCTAAAATGGGTTCGGGAGGGATGAGTTTGTTATTACGACGTTCGCTTTTACAGAAATTGAATAATTGGGTGTTCTTTCTAACAAATATCGATATTTCCAGTAAGTAGAGGGAGGGTAGAGTTAGAATTTGAAGGCTTTTGAAATATGGTTTGCAGCTGTCTGGGTGTTTAATGTTGGCAAGGATTCGAACACATTTTTTTTGAGCTACGAACAGATCATGCACATCACTGCTATGCCCCCATAGGATAATGCCATATCGTAATCGGGCTTGCGCATAAGAATGGTATGCTGATAAGGCGCACTCAGTGTGAGTGTTGGACTTTAAAATGTATAGGGCAAAAATAAAAGAAGACAGTTTGGATTTCATTCTGGCTACATGGTTTTTCCAGGTCAGATGGGAGTCTATTGTGATTCCTAGTAAAGTGCATTCGGATTCCTCTTCTATATTGAGGTCTTTCAGAAGTGGTGTCAAATCGGTTGGTTTTTTTTGATACGGTCTAAATTGTATGATTTTGGTTTTAGCTGTATTTATTATAAGGTTATGGTCCTGTAGCCAGTCAGAAATATTAGTGAAAGTTTCTTTAATTTGAGTGTAGTTATCGGAGTTGTTGTCATGTTTGAAGAGAAGGGAGATGTCGTCGGCGAAAATGATACATTTATTATTGGTTGTTTTGGGGAGATCATTGATGTATATTAAAAACAGCAAACATCCTATTACACTGCCTTGGGGGATTGAACTATTGATGGTTTCCCATTCTGATTGAAGTTTTGTTAGTTCTGTAGAGTCTTTAAAGTGGTGTTCTATTTGTACGTACTGCTGTCTATTGTGGAGATATGATTTTAGCCAATTATATGCATTGCCACGAATTCCAATATCGTGTAATTTTGTTAACAATATTGAATGGGAGACTCTGTCGTACGCTTTGGACATATCCAATAATAAACCAACGGCATAGTTTTTGGTTTTGAGGTGTTCTAATATTCCTTGGATAAACGTGTAGACTGCATGGGTGGTTGATCGTTTTTGGCGGAAGGCGAATTGGTTGTCTTCAAGTAGATTAAACTTTTCTAGGAAATTATAAATTCGGTCTGCCATGCATCTTTCAAATATTTTTGATAAGGTGGGTAAGAGGGCTATTGGTCTATAGTCGGAAATGTTATGTCGTTTACCACCTCTTTTTAAAATAGGTTTGATGGCAGTTATTTTTAGTTTGTCGGGAAAGCGGCATTCCTGAAAAGATTGGTTTATTAACAAGGTAATTGGCGGTGTTAATTCTTCGTTGCACATCTTTATTAATATTGGAGGGAGTTCATCAAAACCGCAAGTGTATTTATTTGGGAGGTTCTGAATAATTTTGTGTATTTCTTTTTCAGATGCAGGATGTAGGAACATTGTGTTAAAATATCGCAAACCTTACTCTCGCCTAGTTTAAGGAGTATGGGCTTCGCAACAACTTTGGTTTACGGATCAGAGGGACCGGATCCTTAAAAACGTCTACAAGTTTATGCCCGGTTTATTCTCTGTAACCTACCAAGTAACTGTGTAAGTTAGACGTTGTTGTTGTCGTTGCCCGACCATATGGGGTCACTGTGCGTTTTTGTGTAAAACAAACTGGACTCTTAAGAACGCCGGATCTGATAGAGGTAGTCTGTGCACTTGTAACATTGCACGTAAACTGAGCAAGGGTACGAGATGCGGTCATTGAACCCGACTGTTTAGTTCAATGCGGATTGCGGACTATATTTCTTACTTACCGCACGAGGTCTGATAGAGGCAGTCTATGCCCTTGTAAGATGGAATATAAAGTGCACAATGGTATAAGGCAGAAATATCCTTTTTCAGTATACACCATAAAAAGGTACTTTCAAATATTTTTAGATATGCTGCTGCCTCTAAGAAGGAGCATGTTTTGACGCGGGTCGTACTCGTACATTAAAATCCATACGAATATTATAAATGGGAAAGTGTGTGTGTCTGTTTGTTTGTCCGTCCTTCACGGCAAAACGGAGCGACGAAATGTCGTGATTTTTTAAGTGGAGATAGTTGAAGGGATGGAGAGTGACATATGCTAATTTTTGTCTCTTTCTAACGCGAGTGAAGCCGCAGGCAAAAGCTAGTATGCCATATTAGCTAGATGTGGACCGGATGAAGTTTCAAAAGTGACGTTTTTGTTTGAAGGAATGTTTTATTTTGACATTGACATATCCGATCCATGTCATATCTGAAGCTAAATAATATTTGAAATATGGTAAAATTATTTTATAGTGCGTACGTGTAACATTGCATGATCTCGTAATGCGTGTCGTTGCCTCCACCCCGTTTTGGGTCACTCCGCATAAGGTTTGTGTGTCAGACTCACCGGATTCCCTACAAAGTGGTGTCTGTTAGAGGCAGTCTGTGAACTTGTGAAATATGGTTTTGTTTTTAATATACAAATAATATTAAGACATCTTTTGTAATATTTTAACATTATTGTAACAATGTTTGACAGTGTATGATCAGTACCAATAAACGTCCTATCTCTATCTCTATCTCTATTTCTCGCTAGGCGTAATGGTATTAGGCAAAAATATCCTACATGAGTACAGTCAACCAATTGGAACCCTAGGCCATTCTACAACCAAGTCAAAATGACAAGCAGTAAGAGATTTCTTACAATCTGATTTATAACGTCACTATGACATAGTTCTACAGTGGCTTAGGGTTCCAATTGGTTGACTGACTGATTAACAAAGACTACTGGTGAAAGTGACTAATGGAGAATGGGCGATGAAAGATGAATGAGACGAATTTAAGAGCTTGACATAAAATGAACTGGCTGATCCAAAGACCCTTTTCATATAATACTTATTCTACCTCAAACAGACAGCCTGTGTACTAAAGAGTACTTGTAACATTGCACGTCCGTGCAAGGGTATGGAGCGGTCATTGCACTCGCCCGTTTTGGGTCACACTGGTCTGCACCGGGTTTGTGTGTCAGACCGACCGGAATCCCTACAACTTGGAGTCTGTGCACTTCTGTCCTTGCGCGAAGGCGTGCATCGTTGTAAGAAGAAATATCTTTCTCTCACTAAACAGCAGCTCTCGGTCAAGTCCTACAAATTCATAGACTTCTAGTATCTTTTTGAACTCGAGATACCTCAAATCATCCGGGTATATATTTACGGGCATTAGAGAGGGGCGCTCTGCAAGGGTGTGAGGTTTCTTCAGACTCTTGGCAGAATCTGCACCGCCCATTCGCACGGTTCCTTATAGTTATCCAGTAAGTACCCTAACCAGATTGTGAAGCTTAGAATGTTTTACTACCTTTAAGAGACTGCCAGCGTGTTTGTAACATTGCACGTCCGTGCAAGGGTACGCAGCGGTCATTGCACTCGCCGGTTTTGGGTCACTCTGCACCGGGTTTGTGTGTCAGACCGACCGGAATCGCCGCTGGCTCTGGGCCGAGCTTAATGCCTAAGTGAGGCTAAGTCGCGACTAAGTTTGATAGAACAGTAAGAAACATTTCGTAAAAAATGCTTAAATAATTTTTTTATCGGCGAAAAAAGGAAATTTTATTTTGGGGAAAGGAAAGTTTCGATCACCGTACTTTGACAAATAAAGAATGCAAGCAGAATAACCGACGTTAAATATTATAGAAGTGAGACACAAACTGGTATTTAAATAAGATATCTATTACCTAATCTTAAAAAATCCGATTAACCTTTTTTAACCCCCGACGCAAAAACGACGAGGTGTGATAAGTTTGACGTGTCTGTCTGTTTGTCTGTCTGTCTGTTTTTCTGTCTGTCTGTCTGTCTGTCTGTTTGGGTGTGTCTGTCGTTGGCATCGTAGCTCCCGAACGGATAAACCGATTTAGATTTAGTTTTTTTTTTGTTTGAAAGCTGAATTAGTCGGGAGTGTTCTTAGCCATGTTTCATGAAAATCGATCGTCGGGGGTTTTTCAAAAATTTAATTTGCTGTGTTTTTAAAATGTATGTGCATAAGTGTATGTCTATAGTTATTTTGTATTTAGTTATTCAATATATTTATATTTACTCGTTATCTACAAATTATAAGTAAAACATTCAACGTTGATCGAAGCATACAATCATAATAAAATAATATTATCTCATTTCCAAAAGAAAATAACGGTTATACTTGTAGGTGCAAAAGAACCATACATTTGGGACCCCAACTAGTTTTTGCGAGATGACAAACCAAAAGCATAGGTCAACGACCGCGGGCCTGCCGTAACATAATGTTATGATTCGATAGATAACTGTAAAGATATATATTTTTTTATACCGAATGAATTGAGGTTATACATTTGACTTGTAATCGCATGTCGTTTACGTACGCTTAGTTTTTTGCGCTCTCTCTTATGATTGTTGTAACGGTGTTCAACGGCGGATTGTTATAGTTTTACTATTTTATATTCGAGCTTTTAGGGATACACTTTTATTTTATGTAACACTTCAGGCCCCGCAGCCGAATGGCATATCAGCGAAACGAAACGCCATCGAAACGTCGCAGAAATGTAGTCTGGTTCTCTCGCGCCAATACGCAAGAGCAATAGAGATAGATAGCTACGAAAGAGATATTATCGTGAGCGTTTCGTGAGCGTTTGTGCATTCGGCTAAGCACACGGATGTTGCAGGCTACGACGACTACGAATGATGATATCCTTTGATGGTATGCAGTTTTCGTAGCTCGTTCTAAGCCCGTTTGTCAGCGACGTAGTATAAAATAAACATGTCGTTATGAAATGAAATGAAATAAAATTTACTCGAAACTAGAGGTGTGCGCCGACCGGCGTGGCGTACGCCGCCGGTCATTTTTGCCACGCCGACGCCGCCGATCATTTCACCGGCGTGAAATCGGCGTGAGATCGACGTGAAAATCATTCCTAATTTTTGGCTTGTTCTGTGTTATTCATTCTGTAGACGTGTGTGCCGATTAAAAATTGATCAGCAACGGCGTTTGCCAAAAATCGGCGGTGGCGGCGTGTTTCCGGCGTGAATTTGGCGTGACCTTGAATTAAGTCCCAGGCCATTTTTTTCCGATTTTGAATTTGGAACTTTCTTTTATAAGAGAGTTCAAAACTCTAATTTAATTTGTACAAGTACTAAGGTGTTCCTTATATAAAAATCATACGTATATTTTGATATAAACAGTGAGTTAAATAACACATGTAAATGAATACGGGATAGGCGAAAACACTGATTACCATAATAATTATCCGTTGATAGCACAAATATTTTTTTGTCATTGTGGGCTCCATTAAATAACTTATTTTCTAAATTACCATGAATCTACAAGGCACTCTTTCTTTATGAGGACCTTTGGAAGCTGCTAAAGAGGCCTTAGCATCGGTAGAGCACTGCAACCCTATGAGGTACAAGACCCTTACAGTCCAAAAAATCTTGAACTTCCTGGATTCAACGGGCATGAGAAGGTTATTTAATCACAAAGAGCCGTCACAATTACAATAGATCACTGCTGGTCGGCGTGATGCGGAAAGGCCCAAAATACCAACCAAAAATAATCGGAGGAACACACATCATCAGCACAACCACAGGAATTCCATTGTGTCCAGTCAATTGATGAGTGTTGAGAAAAAAAAAAGGAGTTCTGCACACAACTATGGAACTATGGTGGAAACAGATGTCCAGCATATAGCTCTCGGCATACAAATTTGAGTTGGATGCAGATAGTTAATCCAGAAAACTGGTTTTGTTCGTCGTGCAGCAATGTCAGCACTGATTAATTTTCCATCTGTTAATGCGATAGATACTTAGATACCCGGATCGGTAGTCCAAAGTACCAACGAATGGTTACCGTGCTACCGCAGCCAGGCCGGGAAAGACCAAAAAAGAGATAAAAGGACGACCTCGATGCATTTTTATAATGACTGGCGGGAGCGGACAGCAAACTGTAATGAGTGGGGATAAAAAGGACATGCCTTTGGCCGGCAGTGGGCCACATATTAGGCTCATAAAAAATCAAGATACCTACGATTAATGGAAGGTTGGCACTTGCCGGTAGTTGTAACCACACAGAATTATAATGAAAAGCTTCAATGCACAACCAGATCAGCAACGAAATTAAGATCACGCAAAGTGAAGCCAACCTCTATGAGTACCTAGGACGCAAAAAACCATCGCATCCCGTTCCAAACTATAGTTCTACACACAGTGGCTATAAACAGTTTGCCGACGCGATGGGCACATGGGTATTTTTCGAGGAGCCCTGAGATCTTGAATAATACATGGTAGTCATCCAGATGGAAAAATAGCTGAAGATCCAACAGGGAGAGTCTTGGCTATCCAGATCTGGTATTTTCGTAGGCGCTGTAACCATTTAGTTATAGTCAAGACGTAAGCCAGAGCCAAATCGCACGCAGATCTCCCCATCTCATATGCCCATCAGTTTTTCGTATGCCATTAAGAACTTCATACTGAAATCATCTTTCTTACTGCTGAATAACAAATATTTTATTCATAGTAAAGTTTATTGGGAAATTGTAACAAATATTGCATAAAAAAGTCCAAAAATATATCCAAATAGTGCAAATACAAAATACCAAGTTTGAGCATACACCGGTCAAATCTTACATGAAAATCGGCTAAAAAAACAAAGTGTGATGTAAAGCTGGATTTTTGGTATGTTATTTGGAGTCCTTGGGGGAATGTAAGACTATATTTTGCAAGCAAAAAAAAAGTGTGCTAACTTCGTAATTTAAAAAAAAAAGTAAAAAAATCGGACTTTTTTTGGTTTTTATTTTTTTATTAAAAAACTAAGCGTTTTTGGTCAAAAGTTGCTTTGTAATGATAAAAGCGCATTAAATTTAAAACAGTTTGACATCTTTTTTATCAATGTCCGTCAAATAGTTTTCGAGATATGAAGCGTCAAAAAAGGTTAATTTTTGACGCATTTATAAAAAGTAGCGTATTGCCAATATTTTTAGACAAATATCTGCAAAATACTTCATGATATGATATATATTGCAATATAACATTGTATAAAATTTATTTTGCTTTAGTTTTAGTGCAAATAAAGGTCAGTAAGTCGAATAGTTACTTTGGTAAACAAAAAAAAATCTATAAATAGAGAAGCCAAGAGTCTGGTAGATTGGTTAAGGTAAAATAGTTTACGCTAAAAGTTTCAGGTTGAAAGTGCTATCTATTCGATCTTACTTTCTTTGATATCCGTTTATCTGAAAAAAATTGTCTAAGCTAACTTTGCATCGATTTGACTATTACTAATGAAGAAATAAAATACAGTAAAATTTTGAAGTTTAGTAAATTAGAAAAATAAAACAGAATTAGTTACATTTTACTTTTTCCTTTTTGAGGGTCCAGGGGGGTTACCATGACGTACTAAAGACGTTCAGTATAGGTTGAGAGAAAGGGACACAGCTATAGCAGTTACATAGCTCCGTCCCTCTCTCTCAACCTAAACTGAACGGCTTTAGCACGTCATGGTAAACCCCCTGGTTCTGCATCTTGATGGCACAACTCCTGTAGTGATAGAAAATCCACTTGAGTAGTATTTGACCACCAATTGCTGTGGAATAAACTACGGGAATGGAAAGCGCCCACGCCAATTATTAAGATACTGGAGAAGGGGTATTCCCAGCAGAAGAACGTAGTAAGATGGAAGTCAACTCTGTCCACAGCCAGCGGGATAAACTGTGGCGTGAGACAAGGAGGCAGTATGTCTCCGGCTCTCTTCAGCGTATACATGGATGGGCTGTCGCAGGCTTTGACCAGTACCGAGGTTGGCTGCTCCATCAATGGGCAAATGATAAATCACATCGCATATGCAGACGATATGGTCCTACTAGCACCATCTGTGGGAGCTATGCGTAAGTTACTTGCAGAATGCGAGAGATACACCAGCCAGCATAACATGAGATACAATCCGGACAAGTCTGAATTTATGCTCATGGAGGCAGCACATATGCCCACACATGTACCACCTCTTTTGCTTGATGGAGTTCAATTGCGGAGAGTACACGAAGTCAAATATCTTGGCCACATCTTGTTGTCCAGTTTAAAAGACCAGGAGGACATAGAAAGGCAGAGGCGAGCCACCGCAGTAAGGGCAAACATGTTGGCTAGAAGATTCGCCAAATGTAGCGTAAAAAGACAGCTGTTCCTCAGTTTTTGTACAAGCGTGTATACTGTCGAGTTATGGTCCGACTACACCTACGCGGCGGTGAGAGACCTGCGCGTGCAATACAACACATACTATGTACTGATATTTCGTTAAACGGAGAATACTATGATTCGGGCACGTCCACGACAACGCTCGTGAGATTGCATCGATGTTATTGACCCTCAGTGATATGACTGATATGCTTTAAAAACCAGTCCGTACAAAAACAATTTCGGAACAATCTGATTCAATTAATGAGGGTTTTCTACTCGTAAATATTTTTTTCCGCCAAGCGGCGATCCTGAGGTCTTTCTGACCGTAAACTTAACTTACTTAATAAATGTTGATTTGATATACGCAAATATGTGTCTGAGTAATACTTGAACAGCCCCCAAATAATAATAATTCGTTCTCCTCTACGCCTCCTGTAAGTTTACATAAAACTATCCCATTTGGCCATTACCATCCACCGATTATTTCTGATCCAGTTATACTAGACTTATGATATAATCCTATTTTTTTTAAATAACTGGCACTCTTTTGGTCTTAAATGAAAGCTAGTGAAATTTCCTACATTTTTATTTTACAATTTATGTAATAGCCTGAGTTGTTTTGCTGATATCTGTCTCAAAATATTAGCAAAACGAATATTTTCATAGAAAGGGGAAAAATGCTCTTTTTTTGATGCTTCATATCTCAAAAAATATTTGACGGACATTGATAAAAAAGATGTCCAACTGTTTGAAATTTAATGCGCTTTCAACATTACAAAGCAACTTTTGACCACAAATGCATAGTTTTTTAATAAACCGGCAAAAACCAAAAAAAGTCTGATTTTTTTACTTTTTTTTTTAAATTACGAAGTTAGCACACCATTTTTTTGCTTGCAAAATATAGTCCTATATTCCCCCAAGGACCCCAAATAACATATCAAAAATGCAGCTTTACATCACACTTTGTTTTTTTATTTCTCTTTTTGACCAGTGTAGCAGTTTAGTAACCACCTAGGTCACGCCGTTTAATAATCAGCAAAAATGCCCGGAGGCGGCGGCGGTTCATATCAACTTAGTGACAAATTTCAAGTAAAAAACGAAATAATTTGCTATGAATATTGTTAAAATCTTCATTAGAACATGAAATTGTGTCACAGTACTCATGATAAAAAGTTTATTTTTCTACTCCAGCACTCAAATCTGCCAATTAGATTATTGTCAGCGGTATCCAAATTAAGTTCATTTGAGTAACGATAAGAAAGTCTATTTGTCTATAGGTTCATATGATTACTGCTTAGCAGTAATCATATGAATATAGGAGTTCTGTTAAGTTTTTTTTAAAACACAACTTCCAATTTATCAGGTATGTTTTCATTTGTAACTTTTAATAAATAATATGATGTTAAGGTTCATAATTTAAATCAAGATGAAAAAATAAACTAAAATGCGTTTTTCATATTAGATATTGCAAAACAAAGGTAAAAATCATAAGTTTATCAAATAATTTTACATTCGACATTTAAATATTCTTGAACGCAACCACATTTTTCGTAATTGAAAACCGGCTTATTTTCTATTTCTCTTGTCTATGGCATGTTTGACATTTGTAAACTTTTGACGAAACTTTTTGAACTAAGTATTTTAGTGTTGTGTAGTTTATTTTAAGTCGACTTTATTGTGCAAAAACTTAAGTAATTATAAGTGATTCTGGTGAACTATGTACTTCCGAAGAAATCAAGGCTATGGCGATCAAAGTGATTGACAATTCCTTACCTGAAAAGTCGGAAGCGCACCAAAAGATTGTTTTGAAATGGAAATTGCAAAAAAATGTTTCGACTTTCTCCGAAACCGCGTTGTTGGCATATTTTGAAGAATTGTGCAACAAGTTCTCGCCATCAACATTGTGGACAGAATATAATAGTTAAGATCCACACAAATATTCCCATTCATTATATGAAATAGGTAAGCAACCCATTTTATTATTCTCGAATAGGTATTTATATGGCTGTCGTAGAAAAAGTATAGTATACAATCGTAACATTATGAAGGCTATAAAAGTCTCGTACCTTACTTAGGCCACTCGGCAAGCCTCGTGACCTAACCGCGGTACTCAACTTTTATAGCCTTCATAACGTTACCGTTATATAATATACTATTATGTACTTTGTAACGCCGGTTATAGAAGTGCCGTTTTTTTAAAATATAACATGTTTTTAATCATTACGCCGATCACGCCGATTACGCCGACGCCGCCGGCCATTTTTGGCCCGGACGCCGCCGCCGACGATTTAGCCACCGGCGCACACCTCTACTCGAAACAACACGTTACATCTTGGCAGTTACATCAGTGTACAAATTGTTGTTCCATAGAGGATGGCACTACATGTGTTTTTGATACGCAGGTAACGGTCTGTCGTACAAATGTTTTAATATTTGTCAGTTCACAATAAATAAATAAATATTGGGGGTTGGGGGCACCTTACACAGATAAACTTAGCCCCAAACTAAGCAAAGCTTGTTCTATGGATGCTAGAGGACGATATACATACTTAAATAGATAAATACATACTTATATACATCGAAAACATCCATGACTCAAGAACAAATATCTGTGCTCATCACACAAATAAATGCCCTTACCGGGATTCGAATCCAGGACCGCGGCTCAGCAGGCAGGGTCACTACCGACTGAGCCAGACCGGTAGTCAATTGACAATGTGGATATTATTATTATAGTACTCTGATACAAAGTTAGTATTTAACTAGGTACTTTTTTTCGTACAACTTCCCATTTTAGCACAATGTCCTACGTCCTACAGCGTATTTAGCGAATTCGCAGCATGTTCAATTAAACATACTTAACAATTAAAGTTAATTACGTCACTGACAATGGTCAGTTTTTGTACAACTCACGGATATGGGTCAGAAACATCACATAACTGCGCATGACACAATACGAGTCGGGTTCAGATCGTTGGCATCGAGTAGTGCCCCAAAGAATGTTAAGTGCAGACAGATCGGATAGCAGGGTATCCAATCAAAAGTATAGCCGTTCACGATTCTTGGCGAACGAGACTCAACCGGCTCTGTCACACTAGTATGGAAGAGCGATAGAGAGAGATGACTCCGATGCGATACAACGATTGTACTCTTAGACTAGAGGCCCAGTAAAACGAATTGATACGTTGAGCTGTGAAAACTTATGGATTGATAATTATCATTAATCGTTATGATTGGTTGGTGACAAATTGGTTGTTATCACTATCCGAATACCGCTGATGACACGCACTGGATGTGAGTTGATGACATGCATTCGTCTGGCTTCATTAATTTTATGCGGTGTCTCCTTGAGAATATATTATTGCTTTTTTGCCTGGTAAAGTAGAATACCTAAGTAATAAAATATCTGAATTAATCCAAGAGTTTGCCTTTATTTAGCAGGGTTTCAAAAATTGGGGATTCGAGTTTGGTCCTCCGGCTTTAAAACCACACCTTAAAGCTAAATATTCTTAAGTACCTGTCTATGTTCACCTTTAAATTTCGCTATTCACTAACACGTTCTCTGAATCAGGAGCCCTTAAGAAGGAGCAATTTTATTATGCGGAAACGGTTGAAAATGTAGACAGGAAAAAAATACGTTGTAAAGAGGGAAATATTAGCTTTGAGCTGCCACTTTACATCAGCTAGCGTTTTTTTAGCTTATTCATGAACATTGAATACTCGTAGAATAGACTTTATTTAACATCAAATTTAATAGTAGATAGACACATATAACACAAAATGGATTGTACTTAAATGGGAATTGAATGGGATCCCACTCAGCAAATTGCCACGGCAAGCCGACGCGCTGATTTTCAATGTGTCAGGAGACTTAAAAAACTAAGCTACAAGTGACAACACAAAAGTTTACTGCTTACTTACTGCTAGCCTTTCTCCGCAGACATTTTGTCTGCTTGCTTTGGGCATAGACCTCTTCCAAATTTCTCCATGTTTCTCTGTCTAGAGCTTGTTTTCTCCACAGTGCAGTTTGGGATCAGACCTCATTTTTGCCCATGGTCTGTTTATGGTAAAAACCAGTAGCTTAAACCAAAACAATGCTACGACTAAAATTCCCGAATGTCAGATATGACTAGTTTACGAAAAATGATTTTTTGAAATTTAGGGCAAATGTACCCGAAAATTGACTAAAACTCAAAATATCCTGAGAACGTTACCGATTATCAACTTTTACAACTAGTAATAATATACTATCGTACTCGTATCTGATAATCAGCACAGTCCCAACATCATTCATATCGGTATTAGAACCGAATTAGTCATTTTTGATTATAAAGCTAATTACCCTTCAATAAAAATAAATGTTACTATAGGAACTTTCAAGAAAAAAAAACAATATCAAAAATGACTAATTCTAATACCGATATAAATGATGTTAGGACTGTGCTGACATACGTTAGTATATTGCTAGTTCTAAAAGTTCTCTTAAAAGTGTTTTTTGATAATCGGTACTATTCTCAGGTTATTTTCAGTTTTAGTAAATTTTCAGGTATTTGCCCTAAATTTCAAATACGATAAAAAGACCATGGTCAGAAATGAGGTCTGATCCCACACTGTGAACAGGGCTCCAGCTATGCTAAGCTTTCTGAATTCATTTTTCCATCGTCGATTTCGTCAATATACATATACCTAAATTGACAGTAGACACAAGACATAATTTTCACAGAAGTTCATACACATACATTGTGTGTACGGAAAGGGCAATAACATAATAAACAAGCAATGCATTGCAGTAGCGCATCTGCTGCAGCCACTCTTTGGTCGAGAGTAGGCGAAACTGGCTCCATCTGCTGTCCCGTTAGTCGACACAGTAACCGGCGCGCGGAGATTAATGTGACCCGTCTGTAAGGGCGATGGTTCAATAGTATTGTGACCAGCCAGTACAGTCATCAAGATAGTGGCCAGAATGGTCAAATAACTTCGGTATCATCGAAAGAAGTAAGGTCAACTAATTTGAATAGGTACTAGGCCACTCTAGAACCCTGTCTTATTAACACCGTGTTCTATTTGCCACAAAAATCACATTGACGTTAACTGTGTAAAGGTTCTACAGTGGCCTAGGATTCAAATTGGTTGACTGTACGTAATATGAAATATCAGAGTACACAGTAAATGAAATAAAATTTTCGTCAAAGCAAATTTTACTGGTATTATTTAAGTAGTCAACACTACTGCACTAAACTGCATTGGATGCATTTGGTCACTTTCATATAAGGTACAGAGGGGCAATTACATGAGCAAATTTCAACTACTCGATTTTTTGCCGTTTTACATTTTTTTAACCGTCGCCTCATATCTCTCAAAAAGGACGGTTATCAAGTCGTCTGTATGTTTTTTTATTTTTTATGTTTGTTCCTCGATATCTCCGTCGTTACTGGACCGATTTCGGCCACAGCGACTGTAAGTTCTGGTGCTAGCAGTTTTTAATTATGGTTATTATTATTATTTTCCGCTCTCTGGTGTGCCCTAAGATGGCTCTCGTATCCAGTCTTTCTGCTGAATACTCGCGCTCATTTAGGACACGTGAGCACACCACCATCATAGTTGTAGGGAATGGAGGTTGGCGGCCGAGCCTTAACTTCATCTCGCTTTGTGTCGAGCTCAGTGCGACGTATTACTTCCGTATCAGTACGATAAATAGAATAGAATAGAATATACTTTATTTAACATCAAATTGGACAAATACAAGGTAGAGGTACATACAACAATACATAGTAAACATAAGTACATACATACATAGGTACATAGGTAAATACAGATATAATCTAGGCTACGCTATGGAACGTCTACAGCTGGCATCTTGTCTACCCAGCCCGATAAGTAATTTAAATTCTAGCCCGATAAGTAATTTAAAGTCTAGCCCGATAAGTAATTTAAAGTCTAGCCCGATAAGTAATTTAAAGACCGCTAAAGACTACGACAAATGCTCCTCATATGTCACATACTCGTAAATATTGCACTCGATTTACGAAACTATCTCGTCGCACCTTTATAATCATCATAAACGTCAGCGTTGACCAATAAATCAAACCAAACGGACCGCCGCGACGTTGGAATCCTTTCAATGCCAGCTCTCATGGAACAATACGGATGTAAAAATTTAAACGTACCTACGGAAAACATGTCTGTTAGGAATTTTACATTAATATTGCAAAAAAGCACAGTCGGTTCTAAAGTTTTTTTTTATATATAAAATTATCTACAGTTAGATACTGTTATTCGGCAGCATAATTAGTTATACTTCTTTCTAGACTGAAAACAAACCTTGGTTCATACACGAATTAAAAATTCATGCATGTTCGTAAATTGAAATTTAATCAATAATAAAATTGGGATATTACACAATTATGCTGCCGAAGCAATGGTTAGTTATACTTTTTTCTAGACATTTTTTTATTATTGATTAAATTTTAATTTTACGTTTATGAACCAAGTATTTTTTCTGTTGTGTTTCAAATGTAGGTATTAATTACAGACTAAAATCAATTGTTCGGCAAAATAAATTTAAAAAAAAAACATCGGAATAACAGAGATGTACAGTTCAAGATCCGAATATGCGATGAAATAAACACCAGCGCATTACAATTATGTAAATTGACATGTACTGTAATCTCTGATATATCTGCCAAAAGTGGGCCAAGTTGGCTCCGCTTGGTTCGAGCTTTAAGCGCGACCGGTTGGGGGCGACGACCCAACCTACTGGCTGCCTGGCCCGCTCATTTCGCCATTTTATTGTGATACCTAGCAGGGTATTCGCTTGAACGCGAATCGCGTACTTGCAGGAACCAGGGTAATGGGATATTCTGTGGAGGCCCTAGAGTGATATTGTTAGATCTAGAACTTTTTTTAACGAAACTCAAATATTTATAAGTAAAACAAGTCTAAGATATATGAAAAAAGGTAGGTTATAAATTAATTAAAGGTGTAACTTATCGAAATGTTACATTCAAATCGAACGAATATGAAATAAAAACGTTTATAATAGGTATCCTAAAGTCCAAAAAGTACTACGTATTAAAAAAAAGGTAGATTATTAGGTATATTTCACAGTAGACATCGTCAAAACAAATTTATCTCTAAATCTAACCTTATTTTCGATTTTATTTGCTAAATTATGTTCTAGTTACTCGTATATTGGATAATAAACTAAATTTCTCCAGCGACCAACGTGCTCGCGATTGTAATAAGGCCCCAATCCGTAATCCACTCTCCAGACCATAGTTATGAAGGCTTACTTAGACACCCATTAAGATAAGCCCCAGAATAGGCAGTAAAGATCGCTGATACCCGAACGGGTTGCACTGACTTGTTTATTGTTATTTGTGCAGTTATTATAATAAATGTAATGTTGAATAATATTTAGTTTTGTAGCGCACTACTACTGGCCTTAGAGTCTATTTCATACGATTTATGGTGCAATGTCCGAGAAACATCGCTTTTGGTGGCTAAACAGGCCTAAGCGAGAGCGACATAGTTTGCGACGTCGCTGACAGGGGAAGCTTGCAACCGATTGCGACGTTTCGCTATGGTGCCTTCTTTCCCTTTTGTCTGCAAGTGCCGCAAACCAGGCCCCGTAGCCGAATGGCATTTCTCCGACGCCAAACGAAAGCGATACGCCGCTGGCTCTGTCGCGCCAATACGCAAGCGCGATAGAGATAGATATCTACTAGCGCTTCGTTTCGTGAGCGTTTCGTGAGCGATTGTGCCATTCGGCTAGCCACCCAGGCCCCGTAGCCGAATGGCATTTCTCCGACGCCAAACGAAAGCGATACGCCGCTGGCTCTGTCGCGCCAATACGCAAGCGCGATAGAGATAGATATCTACTAGCGCTTCGTTTCGTGAGCGTTTCGTGAGCGATTGTGCCATTCGGCTAGCCACCCTGGTATCACCGACGAACTTGCGACTATCTCCAAACACATTCGACCGTCCTCTTCTCCGCAAGCTTCTCCCAGTTTCGGTTAGTCATATAAATCTATTATATTCAGACAAATGTCCGTCGTCGTCGTCCGTCCGAAATGACGATAACCTTATTATCGATCTTTACTGCCTATTCTGGGGCTTATCTTAATGGGTGTCTAAGTAAGCCTTCATAACTATGATCTGGAGAGTGGATTACGGCTTGGGGCCTTATTACAATCGCGAGCACGTTGGTCGCTGGAGAAATTTAGTTTATTGTTCAAAAAAAAAATTACACCTTTAATTAATTTATAACCTACCTTTTTGCATATATCTTAGACTTGTTTTACTTATATTCCTGAGACATGGAAACACGCATTGATTAAGGCAATACCAAAAAGTGGCAAAACAGAACAACTAAAGGACTTACGTCCCATAAGTCTTTTGCCAGTTCTGTCTAAAGTACTTGAGCGAGTCGTGGAAAAACAATTAAAAAGCTATCTAGAGAAAAATAACTTCATCCCCATAACACAGTCCGGCTTTCGCGCTGGACATGGGACTTCTACGGCACTCTCACACGTAACAGATGACATCATAACAGCATACGATGAGGGGAAGAGTTCTGTACTTGTGTTTCTTGATTTTTCGAGAGCGTTCGACTGCCTTACCCCAGAGTTACTTCTTGCAAAGCTTTCTTATTATGGTGTGTCAAACAATACACAAAAATGGTTCCGATCATTTCTCACAGGACGGAAACAACAGGTAATGTCAGAAGATGGGAACGGAAACCAAACAGTTTCACAAATTTTAGGTCTGAATAGGGGGGTTCCACAGGGATCGATAATTAGTCCGCTCTTATTCATTATATTTACAGCAGATTTAATAAAGGTGTTAAAGTATACCAAAGCGCACCTATACGCAGATGACACTCAAGTCTATAAATCATTTTATACCAACGATGCTGAACAAGCGTTAAGTGAAATCAACAATGATTTAAAAGCTGTTTCAGAATGGTCACAAAAGAATAATCTTGTTCTGAATTCGGTGAAAACAAAATATATGTTACTGGGCACCAAGAAACAAATAGAATGTGTAGCGAACCAAAGTTTGCAACTAAAAATAAATAATGATGTTATTGAGAGGGTAACTGAGGCTCGCAATCTAGGTCTGGTCATGGACGAAAAACAACGTTACGTCAATCATGTAAATATGAAGATAAAGAACGCGTTTTATAAACTCAAAGTTCTTTACAATATAAGAAAATTTTTGTCATACTAGATAAGGATGATTCTCATTGAACTTTTGGTTTTAGCACCGTTTACCTACTGTGACACTGTCTATGGACCTCGGTTATTTCAATATACCATAAAAGCAATCCAAAGAGTTCAGAACGCGTGTATCCGGTTCTGTGTCGACGTGCCGAGGAGAACTCATATCTCCCCAATATTGGCCGAAAAGGGAATCTTAAATATGCAATCTAGAAGGGAACTTCACATGGCCTGCCTTACGCATAAAGTAGTATACACGAAAGTACCAGTTTACCTTTTCCAAAAATTATCCTTTTACAATGAAAGTCGTCGTCCCAAAAGAAATACAATGAAGATGAAGTTAATAATCCCGAGACATAAATCAGCAGGACTGAAGGGTGGTTTTAGGTACGCCGCTTCAAAAATATGGAATAATATACCACCGCCTATTAGGCAAAAAAGTTGTTTGCATACCTTTAGGAAACATTATAAAACATTATTATTTAATAAACAAGCTGAAGTGGCGAACCTAAGGAACTAAAATAGCTACTGGAGTTGCATAATTTTCTTTTTTTTTCTGTGTGCTAAAAGTGCTATATTTTAATGTTTGTTTATTTTTATTTACTCTTTGTTTACTATATAAGCGGTTCTGTATGTAAATTTAACTGTGGAGGTGCGAAGGGAATGTGGTTTTGGCTGAAAAACAGCGCTGAAGTGTTACCCATGTGGGCTGGCATTCTCAGCATCATGCTGACACCAAAACCATTTGCCACATTTTTGTTCAATATAAGATATAATAATAGCTACATTTAATTTAGTTTTTTAACATATTTACATAATTAAATAAGAAACTAAGACTAAACTTTAGTCTAAATTTAGTACTTGGATTTAATTTAGTATTTAGTTAAGTTTTTTTTGTACCTACTTGCTAATTTGTTAATGCTTGCGTTTCTGTGGCAATAAAGAAATTTCAATTTCAATTTAAAAAAAAAAGGCTGGACACCCGGTTTAAACTGTCCAAGTTATGACAAGTTCTGATACTGGACAACTTTAGTGTCTAGTTTGATAGTGAGCGCTTTTCTTGCTATTCGTGTTTAATTTTAGTTTTCAGTATCGTTCGCAAAAGTTCGTCTGCACCAGCTTATCCGAGTTGCACTATGAATTTATTTTCCTTTACTTATTTATAAGCATCGTACGTAGTACCAAAATACCTATACTATAGTATGTAGAGATATATCGCCAGTCGCCTCCCAGACATGATCCTCGATTAAGATCCGTATAAGCATATCTTCAAGTGCATTCATTTTCCTGCTCCATCAAACGACTTACCCCACCTTGTTCAAGTAACTCGCCTCCAGCCTATAGTACAAGTACTGCACGCCACAATCTAGGCACTTAAAATAAATTCCTTATTTATAACCGCGCTGACTTGTGGGATCCGAATAAAACCAAATAGGAATAGAATTTCTAAGTATTTATGTATGTGTGTGATTTTACATGTGCGTAATACGAATATGACGTGCCTAGAAATGGCGACTGCTTTCGCATTCATCGCTTGCGTTGCATCGACCTTAGACCGAAGCGGAGCGGTAGATGCGACATTGTTTTCAAAACGACAGAAGCGATGCCAAGTTTTGTAAATTGGTTTGCTTGGACATGTGTCAGTTATATATACACGACAGTTCTGTTAGAAACATGATAAATGAAGCTTGAAAAATGTTATAAATAAAGAAGTTTTGGAGATTTAAATTTTACTTATTATTATTTATTGTTATTAAAACACAGTGACAAACTTATATCTAACATATTGTCCCACAAAACTGTGGAACGAGTTCCCGCGGATGGAAAATTTTATTACCTTTTTTACTATTATTAAGTTACGAAATTTTTCGAGAGGAACTTTTTTTATTTATTTAATTTATTAAGGATTTGATTTGACGCAAGTTTGTCAACTTAAAATAATGATAGTAGGTATCAGATATTAGTATACCATTTTATAATGGTATGTGGCCCATATATTTTTTTAGTCTAGATGGTGTAGGTACACTTTATGTATACTCGTTCTTTCGGTATTATTTTCCCATCAGGAAAGGTCCAAGAGGAAAGTTAATTAGGCGAAGGCTCTGTACTTAAACTTACACGATAGTATTTTTTGTGGGTGCGTATCGATCGATATAACTTTTTTTGATATATTTTTAGTCATTATAACGATCATTTGATATAATTATTGAATCATATAACAACAAATAATATACTAACAAATTGTATAATTCTTATTTAATATAATGATCATTTTTTCGAATAACATTTATTATAACATACTTTGCGTATAATGCTTATTTCCGATAATAAATAAATTGTATAACACAAATTATTTCTAAAGCACAGTTAAAAAAAATACAATTGTACGATAAATTAGATCCGTCATTTACTCTGGTAAGTAGATTACCTACGTTAGAACTGTGACCCCTACACACAACGCGCTGCTACCAGAAAAATAGGTTAGGTTAGAACTGTGACCCTTAAACATATGTACTGCTATCAGAAAAGTAGGTTAGGTTAGGTTAGAACTGTGATCCCTTAAAAAAAGAATAAAATTAATTCATGAAATGTTTTATACTGTTTGCTAGTTATATTATACTAGTCGTATATCAATAGATAGTTATACCATATAACGGTTATTATAAATAAGTGTTATACGAAATAATGATTATACAAAATAAAAGTAGATATTTTGTGGTTATACCAAATGTTAATTATGTCAAATGAGTGAATATATCCTTTAAATATATACGAAATGTTGTTATACCAAATGTTATTATACCAAAAAAAGTTATACCAATCATTACACACCCATTTTTTGTAAGGTCCAGAAGCCAGCCGCCTGAGAAGAAAAAATATTAACTCATCTACAATATAGCTCATCGAATTTGTCTTAGTTCAAGGCTGGTCATCTCTCGCTTCCCGTCACTTGCGCATGCACATTTGGTTCCTATAGGACGAGATCCTGACTAACCTGTGATATCTTGCATAGTAAATACTCTGATACTACTTGAATATTATTGGCCTCTGGGTATAACACTTCGTATACAGTGTTAAGATTATTACAGCAATTATTACGTAAAGTAATCATACGACTCTCTAAGGCTGTAAAATCCAGTTGATTCTGTACGATCAGGGGCCCATTTCTCGAAGCTACAAGTTACCATTTACAAGTGGTTGTCAATGTAGTACATAGTACAACTTTGCTTTGGGGCTAGGTTGATCTGTGTACGGTGTCCCAATAATAGGTGTCCCAATGTCTAATATGACAAATTGGAAAGAGACTTCCGCTTGTACCTTGTAACTTTGAGTTTTGAAAAATTTCCCGCCGAGGTATGTATAGTGCTTTTCTCAAACATGGTATGAAATAAATAAAGTCTACTGAAAATAGTAACTTTGGATGGCTGTATCTCCTAAACGGTGCGTCGTAGCGCAAAAATAATCGAATTTTCGTTCCCCTTTGACACCCCGTATACACTTATAAAAAATCAAAAGTTAAAAAAAAAATAAAAAAAAAACGAAAAAAATTTTTTTTGTATGAAAACGCACCCAAAATCAAATATTGTCTTAGGGCCCGTACCAGTTGCAGTCGGCACGTCTATAAAGCCCCTTATAGTTTTGTTTTTAATTGGCTAAATACCTGGATGTTACGTCACAATTATCTGTGTTTGGAAATTAAAAAAGAAGACTTTGCCGGCCTTGGCCTGCAAGGTTTGTATGAAATTCCATTATCTATCAATCGTCCTAGCCGCACCTGCAACGTCATACTTCGCTGCCAATTATAAGGCACATAACATCAATATTTCATAACATGTTTGAGAAAAAATAGTTTGACTTACCATTACCACCCACCATCTGGTCTGCGTTGGTTCAGGTGTGCGTCAGACCTACTCTCACGCTACCTTACTACACTATGTAATAGTCTACGAATCTACCACTAGCACGCATCGAATGCACCGAAGTTCAAGGATGGTCACCTCTGCTTCCCATTGCAGCGCATTAATTCTGCTCACAATCGCGACTACCATTGTCTATCACCGGGCTCAACAACCTAGCAAAGGATTTCTTACCTCCAGGTCCCATGGTTTGGGTCCAGTCCTTACCAATAGCATCCTGTAGTGTCTCCACAAGTCCACAGCCAACTGATTTAAGCGTGCATCAAATACTACCCGTCTTCTTCCCCACCATCTGGTCTGCGTTGGTTCTGGTGCGCGTCAGACCTACTCTCATGCTACCTTACCGCTGCCTCTTTTTGACTTTTGGTTGATAGATTCTGACCTATCAATAGCCTACGAATCTACGACTAGCACGCATCGAATGCACCGAAGTTCAAGGATGGTCACCTCTGCTTCCCATTGCAGCGCATTAATTCCGCTCACAATCGCGACTACCATTGTCTATCACCGGGCTCAACAACCTCGTAAAGGATTAATGACGCCATTGTGTGGCGTTTATTACCTTAGGGCCTGGGCCGCGGTTTGGGTCCAGTGGGCCCTTATGCAATTTTATGCACCTTGTTGGTTGGGCTTATTTACTTCATGCAAATATTTTTGTATCGCGAAGTTAAAAGAACTATGAAAGGTGGACTAAATGCCAGAATATTTATCTGACAATGCAAAGACAGACCTCAAAGGTGGAGTGCAACTCCAAATAATAGCCAAATTAGTTTCACTTTCAAGCCTCCCCGGCGCTCGATAAGGTTGGCACTTAGCGTTTGGGAATGACAATCCCTAAAATTGTCTCATTTTTATTGGAATGTTGTTTGTACTGAACTAAGTTGAGCTAAACAGACCATGCAGAAGATCAAAACATTGTATAAGCTGTTTTAATCTAGATGGCGAAATACCTAGTTCAGACGTTCAAGTAGAAAAGAACACACAATCAATTAATTTTCCCCTCACTAGCTCGGAAACACGTGTTTTGTCCTTTAATACCAGCGGGTAAAAACGCATTTTATCCACTAGTGGGTAAAGTAATTTGACCTTGAATAAAGTCAAATTAATTGCTTTAAAATTGGTATAAAAGTAGGTGAATCTAGTAATAAAGATGATTTACCACCTGTGGAACTACTGGAAGCAGTGATAAACGCATTTTTTGCGTTTTAGTTTCCTCGCTATAGTGAGGGGAAAAGTTTTGTGTTACACTCGGGTGCAAATGTATTTTACTTCTCGTGTGTTAAAATACAACTTTGCCCCCTTGTATAACAAATAACTATTAAAAAACCTTCATAACCTGTAAAAAACAAAAGATATGGCCAAATTATAAGGGTTCGTTGTTAAAAGACGGAGCTATGCTCATTTATTTTATTCTTGGAAGAGCAGGTGATGTTCAATATAAGGTTTAATAACGGGCTGCAAGATGTTTATGAGCAAAATTAATTTTCGCAGCGGTGTGTCACTATCAAATTAAAAACAAAACCGGCCGGAGAGGCGTCGAGTCGCACTTGACCAAATTCTCATTTCATGCTCACACCTGCAACGTAGTTCACAAAGCTAATCTAACCATAGGACCAGCATAACTTCTTTACCATACGAGTAAGAATCTGGTTGTGTTTTGTTTGGAACGAACTTACGGTTGAATACATAATAGCTTGGTCAATGAACGATTCTAGATGGAATGCTCGAAAGCAGAAAGTTTCACTACGGGATGTTGTTAGGGGTAGTCAGAAGACATACATACTAAAAGTCCTCGGACTTTGGACATGAGCTCGAAGAGGGGGGGGGTGAAAAAGGTCCCATTTTTTGGTTTTTTGCTCAAATTTCAAAAACTATGCGTCCTACGAAATTTTGGTTAACTACACTTTGAAAGCTTATAAAATTCTCTACAACTATGATCTAGAAACTTTTTTCCTATTCTTAACCATTACCTAGTTATGAGCTCCTAAAAACTGTCAATTTTTAGAAAATCGTCATTCCCCCCACTTTTTGCTTCATACATTGCTCCATATCTTGAAAAATATTCATCTGAGAAAAAAGTGGGTTGAGAAGGGCTTGTAGATAATTTAATTGTCTTTCAAAATATGTGTACATATGCATATGTGTCATGTACCGTTGAAAAATTATAGAACTTTTAAAAAATCTGTTAATTTCAGCAATTTTTCAGTGAACGAAACGAAACAACAAATGTATGTGATAAACGTGTAAAATATGTATTTAATGAACTTGGTAGTATTACGATGCCGTCTAAATGCATTTACACAACAGATAACAATACAATAGGCTAGATGACTCGTATCAAATTTGGCACAATAAATGTTATTATCTGTAGTATTGTTGACATAAAAAACCAATTTCTATAGATTTTGGGTATTAAAGGTGTATCATGACTACGTATGTTCGATTAAAATGTTAATTTATTTATTTCGGCTACCTAAAACGCCGTCAACGATGTAGTGACGTCATCGAATAGTAGGGTAATATTTTATTTCAGTTAATTGGACAGTACTTAATCATATAAGACTTTAAAAAAAGGTCTAGTAGCCTATTACCTATATATACAAAAAAGAAATTAGCCCAGAAGACAGCTAGTACTTACACGTTTTAATTAACTCGTTTTTGCCTTTTTGGGCGGGACGGTAACAATAGATCTTCTTTGTTTGAAACTTCTATGTCATCTGGATCAGATGTGACAAGTGTATCATCTACCATATCCTCCCCGCCGTCATCATCAGACTCTTCTTCTATCCGGGGGGTGCCGTTTAGGCAACTTCCGTGGCAATTGTGACAAATGGTAGAACACAGCATTGAAGCCTTCTTACACCCACATCTACTACTACTGCAATCTGTGGTGCACCGACAAAATATCAACTTCAGTATTTCTTCCGGAGCAGCTGGTACTTTGGTTTGCACAGGAATCAGTAAGTTGCTTTCGTTCCGTGCCCATCCCCATTGCTCAGGACAAACATCGCGTCCAAGTCAAGTCTGGACCTGGTAGTATATGCGGAATGAGTGCTCTATCGCTGCTCCCTCAGTTGGTGGGAGGGAAGAAATATCTTGTTTCACTTTAGATACAGATTGGAGGAAGCGCTGGTATCTAAACTCATTAAGGGAGGTCTCGTGCTATGTGCTCCATACCATCTCAAAAAGCAAACATTTCCACTGTCTTTAATGTCAGCAGATGATGCAGAGGGATTCGAAAATTCCTCAGCAGCTCGACGGACTTCAGGGGTTTTCAAATAAAGTTTGCAGAAACCAACTTTACTTCTCCGAAATGCTGCTGAGGTGGTGTCACACCCCGTGAAGGCATGTAGAAAGAGTATGTCCTTTAGGCCTATCTGTTGCATCTCCTGACTCGAATAATGGGCCGTAGGGAGTTTGCCTCGGTTAGGTTTAACTAACATAATGTCTTGGTCTGGCGGAGCCCGTGCGGTGAGTAGTACTGCTAAATCAATGTCTTCTCCGATAACTGCAACTTTAGAGTTTTCCGATTTTTTTATTGCAGTAGATACAATCAGTACATCGGCATCGTTTGCAGCTTGATGACTTTCAATTCCGTTGCTATGTATTTGAGACCGGAGAATAGCGATCAAGCGGTTTTTGTTGTGGTCGTTTGAAAGGAAACTTTCTTGTTTCATGTCAATAAGAGTGTTTAAGTTTTAGTTTACATTATTTCGTAATAAAACGTATTAAAAATGGCGGCAGCGTCAATTTTTTTGTTTTTTTTTTACTTTCTTTTGTTTTACAGTCAGCCAGCCAGCTATAGGAACTGTATGCTGCACGACACGACAAATCGTAACGGTTTAATTACCAATCTGATTGTAGTCAATTTTCACATTTTGTTATATTTCTTCTTGAACCCGATTTTTGTTAAGAATACTAAAAATCATGAGTATACATAAAAAATATTATTTTTTTTTCATTTTTTTTTAAGTTTTTGTTTGGCAAAATAACACAAAATTAATAAATCATATAATTGTCCTATCTCCATACACAATATACGTGACACACGTCAAAATCGGCTGCACAAAAAAAATATCTAAGAAAGTTCAAATTTCGTTTTTTTTTTATTACTAAACTATAAAGTTTTGGAAGCTGAAATTTGGCATACTCGATACTAATACAAAGAAAAATCAAGCCAAAACTCGCTGGGGGCAGATTCTCTTATCTTATCCTGGCATGGCCTTTGCTAAATTTGCCGATTTTTTTTTTAATTCGTATAATTCATCAACGGTACATGACACATAAGCATATGTACACATATTCTGAAAGACAATTAAATTATCTACAAGCCCTTCTAAACCCACTTTTTTCTCAGATGAATATTTTTCAAGATATGGAGCAATGTATGAAGCAAAAAGTGGGGGGGATGACGATTTTCTAAAAATTGACAGTTTTTAGGAGCTCATAACTAGGTAATGGTTAAGAATAGGAAAAAAGTTTCTAGATCAAAGTTGTAGAGAATTTTATAAGCTTTCAAAGTGTAGTTAACCAAAATTTCGTAGGACGCATAGTTTTTGAAATTTGAGCAAAAAACCAAAAAATAGGACCTTTTTCATCCCCCCCCTCTTCGAGCTCATGTCCAAAGTCCGAGGACTTTTAGTATGTATGTCTTCTGACTACCCCTAACAACATCCCGTAGTGAAACTTTCTGCTTTCGGCCATTCCACCTAGACCCCCCTTTTGAGCATTCATTGACTGATCTATAAAGATTTGAGAATAGACTCCGCTAGAGCCCGACTCGCGGTTAACGCATAACTTTTCACGTCAAAAATGCTCGTTGGTGCTTTGAAAAGGGTTGTTGACCTTCTTGCAAAGTAAAGGTTTTTCGCAACTGTTAGCTTTATAAGATATATGTTCTTAATTGGACTATACATTTTAATTTCGCCATTTCATGCACAGGTAAAATGTATATTATTCACTAGGTGCTCGACTGCTGTCATTTTAAGTAGGCTTAATGGAGTCAAATTACTCGTACTTCCAACGGCTGCCGATAGCGTGCCTTTGTGACAATGAGCGCCACTTCTTCAATGCTGCCAATAATCAGCTGCTGCTGCTATACCATGTAGTACCTAAGATCAAACCTGAATAATCCAAAATTGGGCCATCCTATTCCGCTTATTTTGTATGCACGCGGTGTCCCTGTCACCCTCAACGTGGCGCCAAATGGAACTACTATTTCCTACAGCAAGTGCCAGGGATTCACAGACAAATAGACAATCCCAAAGCCAATGCATTCGCCTGTCAAAGTGAAAATGTTTGCATTTCCTCTGTGAATTCAATCAAGTACGCCGGCGTGTTAAATGGCGCTGTCAATACTTCGCATTCTCTGAATAGCGGTGCACTGAAGAGCTAATCAGTTAGCACGTGCAAAATTGATTTTTTTTTAATACATAGTTTCTGATTCTGACATGTGTATGTTTCATGTTGATAATATTTTTTCAACTACAAGCAACTGCAAAAAAAAACTATCTGCTAGGCCAATTTTATTTAATAGATAGGCCATAGGCCATAGCCATAGGACATACATACTTATGATTATGACCCCGTAACGTAAGCTACATTTTAAAAGAATTTCCAAAAAAAATCGAAAATATTATTATGTTTTAAATAAGTATTAAATTACTTGCCAGCTAACTGTGCTATTTATTTGACGGATTTTGTTATATCGTTGTAGGTAGTGCCACTAGTGCCGTTTTACCAAAAGGGTACTTATTGTCGGTTGTCAATAAGGCACTATTTCCATAATAGCTTCAATATGAAATCAATCATATCGACAACCGACAAAGCGGTACCTTTTGATCGAAAACGTCACATATACAGACGATAGACGGTAGCGACTATAGTGAGTGTAACCGATTTTACGACATGATTAAGATATAATGATAATGTTTATGTTACGACTAGATGCTTTTAAATTTACGTACTTAAACTAGTAAACATCATCCTTACTTTATTATATCGTCTTCTTTGAAAATGTGCAAGGAGTTTACTGCTGATTCTAAATTAAGATTAAAAGAGCGGGTTGAGTGCTTATAAATAAGGGACCGGCGACTTCCACAATCCCTTAATTAACGCTCGCTTTGTTTATTACCAAGTAAAACAAGTAATTCTTACGGTACACGTGAAAATAAAAGAAAACTGACGCATTTCAATTAGGTACTCTATACATACATGTTCGTAGCGAGTATATTCCGTTTTTTTATTCATTCGTAAAATATTTCTATCCGACACATTAATTTGTTAGAAATACGTCGTTAGATTATTAAGTACATTTTATTACACATAATGAATGCTATCCTGTGTTGATTCAATGCTATAAACTTAAGTTTTTTTCATTCATGTGAATTGATTAGGCACAAAAGTAGGTATGAGAGAGACAAGAAAATAATGGCGCTGTTAACAATAATTTATAAAATCTGAGTGTCGTCCACGGATGTCTTAAAATTTTAGGTTTTTGTATTAAATTATATATTCCTATTTAATTGATGATAATGATGATGATGTGATCCTGTTATCCTTCATTAGAGACATAGGGCTCCCAGAAGAATCTTCCACTTGTCACGATCCTGGACGACTAATTCAAGATCCTTCCAGCTTAGTCCACTTGCGTCAGCCTCCTTGTCCATCCTATTTAATTATTTTATATTATTCTGTATTATTACAAACATACATATACGTTTTAATGTTCTGTTAGCCATATCTGCCAGGATGCACACGTTATGTCGTAACATTCGCCGGATAACATAAACTGAATATCAATGCTTGCAAAATGCAGCCGAGCAATCTAGAGAAATAAGTATCTTAGCCTAGTTAAGTATACCCATTAATCTCTTATTCTTCCTCGCATCTATAATTCTATATCCTCAGCATCTCACCAGTCTGTCAAAGGCTTCGAGCTCGGCTCGTCCCGCCATCTGTTATTTTATCCATTTACTTTTAATTAGTGTTTTTTCCTGCACTAAAAACTAGGTGGTAATTATAAGAGTGGTATTAAGTTTTAAGCGGGTTTAAAAGTTTCCAAGCTATCGCAAAGTCCTACGTTATCTCACCGAACTATTTATGTTTTCCCCTTACTAGCTCGGAAACACGTGTTTTGTCCTTTAATAGCAGCGGGTAAAAACGCATTTTATCCACTAGTGGGTAAAGTAATTTGACCTTGAATAAAGTTAAATTAACTGCTTCAAAATTTATAAAAGTAGGTGAATCTAGTAATAAAGATGATTTACCACCCGTGAAACTACTGGAAGCAGTGATAAACGCATTTTTTGCGTCGTAGTTTCCTCGCTATAGTGAGGGGAAAAGTTTTGTGTTACACTCGGGTGCAAATGTATTTTACTTCTCGTGTGTTAAAAAACTCGCAAGTTCAGGATTCTATTCTCGAACCACTCGCTTCGCTCGTGGTTCAACTATAGAATCCTTTCACTTGCTCGTTTTCAATTCCACACTCGGCATTAAAATACAACTTTGCCCCCTTGTATAACAAATAACTATTATGTCCCGTATTGTTTGACAGCGGTGTTTGTAGTTCTACTGTCAATATTTATTCGGTCCAGTTCTAGTCTTGTGCGCTTGCTAGTGCTTAATATTTAAAGGTATTTCGACATATTGAATACGTACTTGAAGAACTATTTAAACTTAAGGAATAAGGGTGGCGAGGTGGCGTAGGGGTTCATGGCGTTTGGCTCGGATTGCTAAAAGACGCCGGTTCGAATCCGGCCTTCACCACTAGCGGTGCTCGTCATTTTTTCCTTAATATATGACATCTTATTTCGATTTTTAAGGAATAAAATTAAATTTTTTGCAAATAGGTAATAGGTACCACGCAAAACTTAACCGTTGTTTTTTACCATTTGTTTCAGCAATTTCTGTAGAATACTTTTCTTTTGCGAAGTTAAACTATACCTTTATACCTATGTTACCACGTGAGTCGTTGTAGTCGTTTGCCGTCGTTGTGCAATTTAGCACGGCGATAAAACGGACCGGAGCAGTCCTAACATCTCCGGCAGTGGATGTTTACGGAGAATCGATTTGAATTTGTACTATCCTATCAATCGAAAACGACATACTCGTAGGGTATGTGTATGTAATGCATCTGCAGTCACCGGCAAGAACATCGTACAAAAAAGAAGGCTGCATAAATATCTGACACACTCTTTATGGCTCTAGGAATAAAATTTTGTCCGATATTTTTGCGGTCTTCTTTTTGTGCGATGGTTATTGCCGGTGACTGTACATACATAAGCCTCACGCCTGTATTTCCAAAAGACATAAACGTATTATGGTTGGCATGGTGGATGGAGGACGGGGGAGTGGCCATCCACCAACCCGCTGGGTGGACAACGTTAAGAAGGCCTGCCAGGGTTTGACACAGGCTCCTATTATTAGGACTGCAGAAGACCGTGATCAATGGAGAGCTTTGGTCCGCAAAATAACCACCTCATGTCGTCCAAGATTTTGTCCCATATTTTTGCGGTCTTCTTTTTTTTTTTTTTTTTTAAGGTCGCTTTTTAACAACAAGGTCATTAGCGACCTCAAGAGAATTACATTTTTTTATATACATCAATTAATTTTATAAATCTAAGTACATTCAGATTCTTATCTAGGGTTGCAAAAAAACGGTTTTTTTTCTGGCTTGAAAAAAAAAACATGAAAAAAAACCGTGAAAAAAAACAGTTTTTTTTCTGGAGTATGTTTTTTTTCTAAAGTACGAAATCTCAAAATTTGCAAAGTAGTTAATACTTCTATACGGGTTTTTAGACTTAATGTTAACTATTAAACGAATTTAATCAAATAACTTTAATTTCTGGTCTTATAAAAGTAACATTTACGAAATCTGTAGTTGGTAGTTATCACTATTTACTGTTGGCAACACCACCGCTACACGCAGCATCGGGGATTCTCCAATAAACGTTTGTATACTGAATGTTAATTGAATGAAAATGTACGTTATTGTTATTGAAACACGTTACAACTCACGAAAAACCGTTATTGTCGTATTATTTGTTCATCTGAAAAAAAAACCATATTTAGAAAAAAAACCATGGTGCTCGGTTTTTTTTCATGTTTTTTTTTCACAATTCTGAAAAAAAAACATTTGGTTTTTTTTTTCTATTTACAACCCTATTCTTATCATTCAAACAGTCCTTTAAGGTTGTAGGTTGTAGGCAATTTACATTTTTCTCTTTCTTCCTTATACGTTTTGTGCGATGGTTATTGCACAAAAAGAAGAATATAAACAGATTCTCAAGTTCCAGCCGGTGCAAAGAAAACGAAATTGTAGTATTGCAGTGACATGACAGTTTGACAGCCCATCCCATCGCCCTCACCCACAGTCGACTTCTGGGTCACCCACGGAAGGATAGGGTGGGGGATAAGGTGGTGAATTTATTAACTCGTCATCGTCACGGGGCCTGTAAACACAAAAGTGCCTGTAATCATATGTATAAGTAAATGATAAATTGCAAATTATCATTTGCTTACAATTTTCTCTTGAACCATAACCATAAGTGCGTTTTCACATTTTCCGATCCGATATCGGATGTCGGACCGATATCCCATACATTACAGGCACCATCTTGGATTTTTTCCTTTGAAATCCTTCCGACATCCGATATCGGATTGGATAATGTGAAAACGGACTAAGACCATATCAACAATTTTGCAGCAAATCCAGCAATTAGGACGTTATTTAACACTGAACTATTGTGCAACACCCTTGAAATACAATTAGATCAGCTTACATATCCATATTTGTATATTCCAATCAGCCCAAGTATGTATTTTTGATGTCTAGTTGTAACAAAGCATTTTTTTGGAAATATTTCATATCGATAGGTCTTAACGCGTCCAAAAAATGAAACCATAATCCAAATGACACATTTTCAGCATGAAATCATCAAAATGGTAATATATAGACAATTATCTAGATAACATTAAATCGAATCAATCCTAATAAATTCGTTATCGGTCGTTGAACTCCTAAAACGAAACCAGTCCTATATTTCGGCAGTTCGTTCACCTCACCGTTTGGCAAGGAGGTAATCAGACCATATCAATTATCTCGCCGAAGACTTGTGACTGCTTCGGTTGCAATTTAGGAAATTAACCGGGAAAGTCCAACTTTCTGGATTTTTAAGGATGGGTAGCATGACCGTTTGGCTATTATAGACAAAATTACGCTGCACGTATCTAAAGTCACGTAATGACAGAATTCTGTGTTCATTTTCTATAGGTCGGAGGGGTATTACGTATGTTTGCCACCATCTATGAAGAAACTCTTGAAACAGTTTTATGACTTTTACACTAGTCTGAATAGTCTTATGGTATGTTTTGTAATGTATGAAGAAAGAAAATGCATTTTCAAGACTTTTCAGCGTCTTCAATGCTATGTTGACTCAAAACGAGAACAGCACTGGAACAATGAAAATTGTTACTACTAAATTTTATCAGTTATTTAGCAGAAAGGATAAAACAACCCGGCTTACCGTTGCCTGTATACCAAAAGAGAGAGGTGGCTAGCTACTAGGAGACAGGGTACATGGCTCGGCGTACGCGCATTGTCGCAGGGGCCGCCACACCGGCCGCGCGTGAACGCAGGCGCATACGCGAGTGATCTACGATAAACGATAATCGAGTGTTTGTAAATATCGTCCACGCTTTGCATACGGTATCGATTCGTATTGATTTTTGTGCGGAATGAATACGTGAAGCTTTTCTTCTTTTGTTTCCAATTTGTGTTTTGTTTTTCCTATTGTCTTGCGGTTGGTTTGTATCTTTAGATTTAATAGTCGTTGCAGTCAGTATTGGATTGTATACGATGCAGTTTGTTTAGCTTATCATTTGTTTTGAATACAAATTTCTATGTTCAAATACGCTATCGCGCGGTCGTAATTATCTATCTGCAGGTAGTGTAGGTATAACATCACTAACATCAGCGTCGGTATTTTATCTAAATGATCATGACTTTTAATTAAAATGGCCTTAGCATCTATCGTTAGTGCTTCCGCCTTGCACTGTCAATGGATGCACTTCATTTATTCCACTTGAAAAGTAATCTAGACTGTTGAAACGCTTTGTTTTACATTGAAATTTATTGCTTATGGTTATGAAACGTATTATTATAATAGGTAGGCGATAGGCGATCGTGCTTGCGATCACGGCTCGGATCTCGGCAGAAATTCGATAGCCACATGATACAGCTAGTGTTTGTGGGTCAGTGCTTTGCGATCAGTGGATGCGTTGTTTTATATACCTGTATAACTTATAGGTATTTAGCTTCTTATTTTAACATGTGTAGTGCCATCGCGAGATACCTAAAATAAGCTATTATACGCGCTACTATCGGGAAAACACGGGAAAATCCTAGCAAATGTAGCGAAAGGCTATAACTGAGCACCCGCCCAGCGGGTTGTTAGCAGTAAATTTTATGGAATAGATAGGATATACTGGTGAATGAGAAATTTTCTTTATTTACATTAAAAGTACAGAATTAGTTCATGTAATGTGATTAAAGGTAGATATTAATTCCAAGTTTCAAAAATGATAACTTTGTAGTTTCTTGTCATCATTTTTCTAAAATATATTATTAACGAATGAAAAGTTAAATAAGTTAATTAATATAATAATTAACTCTTAATTTAGGTTCTAAAAAATTCGATTTCACTGCTAAACCTATCACTAACTTCGAGAATTTGGCCATAATAGACGACGACCTTACAAGTCTAAATAACGGTTGCCCTTGAGCTCACTTTTTATTCGGCCCTTCATACCTTCATTCAATAAGTACTGGTACAATGCATACCGGTTTGGCGTAGACTTTAGTGCAGTATTGAATAGTATCAAAAGAAAACATCAGAACTGTAGAACCATTTCTCAGTAAGCGTCAAAGTGACTTACATTGCAAATGAAGCAAAGAGTTAATGACACAGGGTTCTCGTGTAGCATAGGATTCAAATCGGTTGACCGTACCTACACTACAAACTTGAGAATATCAGAAGATGGCGGGTCTTTCACTTTAAAGCATACTAGCCCCGATGCATATGTTTTCGTCTAGTCAGACCATTTTTTGAGGTTCTCCTGTTTGTACAAAAGTAATGTATTAGTTCAAAAATCATTAATGTCTAATACTAATCTAGTTTATTTTTTATGGCAGTATTGTACAATAACTAAATCTAAATATAAGAAATATTCCTACATGTGTAAACGTTATTAAGTAGAATAAACAAAATATTTCTGTATTACTAGACGAACTCTTTGGCATCGGGGCTAGTAATATATTCCTTTAAAAATAGTATTTTAATTCGGCCCTTTTGCCTGGGTTAGAAGTTAGAAGGTTCGGCATTTGCTTTCGTAAAACTACACTACACCAAATCATGGAATTAGTGGTCACAGCGGATCCCAGGCTCTCAGCCGTGGTAAATTCCGGGATAACGCAAGGACGACGATGATGATTTCTGGATCTTTTGTAACTACAATGTTACAAAGGGAATCAAAAAGATAAAGAACAATAAATATTCAATCCTCATCTAATTTACATAAAACCTTACAATGTAGGCATCCTGTGGACGTTCATCGAGTCGTTTGCGACCAACACGACGCATAAACATCATTATTGTCTTACTCAGCACAGCATACTGTTTCATATATAACTATAGTCAGATAGAGCGCGTGTAAATAAAATCATAGTAAAACTTTAAAAACAGTATGTAAATCCGATATACGAGCTGTCAAAAAACAAACAAAAAAAGGGTCAACGATAGTCTACTTTTAAGTGTCGATGCCCCCCGTTGTAACAATATGTACTGACTTATAGTATCATGATAGTCATCATCATTATTAGCTGGTCGTTATTCATTTGTCGTTCGGCGCTGCATGTTTTCCTCTTCCAT
Source organism: Leguminivora glycinivorella (assembly GCF_023078275.1). NCBI lineage: Eukaryota > Metazoa > Arthropoda > Insecta > Lepidoptera > Tortricidae > Leguminivora > Leguminivora glycinivorella. The sequence goes on from NC_062981.1 coordinate 10,114,053, forward strand.
ATCTGTGTCGCCCGTCATCTCATCACTAACTCGCTTTCGTTTCATACCATCTTTCACACAGTTCATCCACCATTTCTCTGGTTTTCCATTCCCGTTTATTCCTTCCAGTTTTTTTTTGCGTTAAATGATTGCCCTTCCAGATTAATTCGCAAAACTAAATATATAAAAGAAGAAGCTGACTGACTGACTGACTGACTGAATGACTGACTGACTGACTGACTGACTGACTGACATATCAACGCACAGCCGAAACCGCTGGTCCTAGAGATTTCAAATTTGGCACGTAGGTTCCTTATGTAGTGTAGAGGAGCACTAAGAAAGGATTTTCCAAAATTCACCTCCTAAGGGGGTCAAATGGGGGTTCAAAGTTTGTATGGGGAAACAAGATTAGTTTGACTATTTTATTCGAAACTTCACAGGAAGATTCCTTAAGACATATGACTGAATACGTGTTTCAGGTTTTTTGAAAATTTAACCCCTAAAAGGGTGAAAAGGGGGTGATAAAGTCAAAAAATCAATATGGGTATCGTTTTTATGGTTTATCGGGTCGCTGATCACGATAAATACAACGTTTTTAAAATCTGACGAGGCGGAAGTGAAATACCTTCTCCCCTGTTGTGGTGCAATGGGGTTTAAATATATAAAAGAAGATATTGACTGACTGACTGACATATCAACGCACAGCCGAAACCACTGGTCCTAGAGATTTCAAATTTGGCACGTAGGTTCCTTATGTAGTGTAGAGGAGCACTAAGAAAGGATTTTCCAAAATTCACCTCCTAAGGGGGTCAAATGGGGGTTCAAAGTTTGTATGGGGAAACAAGATTAGTTTGACTATTTTATTCGAAATTTCACAGAAAGATTCCTTAAGACATATGACTGAATAAGTGTTTCAGGTTTTTTGAAAATTTAACCCCTAAAGGGTGAAAAGGGGGTGATAAAGTCAAAAAATCAATATGGGTATCGTTTTTATGGTTTATCGGGTAGCTGGTCACGATAAATACAACATTTTTAAAATCGAACGAGGCGGAAGTGAAATACCTTCTCCCCTGTTGTGGTGCAATGGGGTTTAAATATCAAAAAAATATATAAAAGAAGATATTGACTGACTGACTGACATATCAACACACAGCCGAAACCGCTGGTCCCAGATATCAAATTTGGCACGTAGGTTCCTTATATAGTGTAGAGGAGCACTAAGAAAGGATTTTCCAAAATTCACCTCCTAAGGGGGTCAAATGGGGGTTCAAGGTTTGTATGGGGAACCAAGAGTAGTTTGACTATTTTATTCGAAACTTCACAGGAAGATTCCTTAAGACATAGAACTGAATACGTGTTTCAGGTTTTTTGAAAATTTAACCCCTAAAAGGGTGAAAAGGGGGTGATAAAGTAAAAAAATCAATATGGGTATCGTTTTTATGGTTTATCGGGTCGCTGATCACGATAAATACAACGTTTTTAAAATCTAACGAGGCGGAAGTAAAATACCTTCTCCCCTGTTGTGGTGCAATGGGGTTTAAATATATAAAAGAAGATATTGACTGACTGATTGACTTATCAACACACAGCCGAAACCGCTGGTCCTAGAGATTTCAAATTTGGCACATAGGTTCCTTATATGGCGTAGAGGAGCACTAAGAAAGGATTTTCCAAAATTCACCTCCTAAGGGGGTCAAATGGGGGTTCAAAGTTTGTATGGGGAAACAAGAGTAGTTTGACTATTTTATTCGAAACTTCACAGGAAGATTCCTTAAGACATAGAACATAAACCTGAAACATGTCTTTAGTCATATGTCTTTAGGAATCCTCCTGTGAAGTTTCGAATAAAATAGTCAAACTAATTTTGTTTCCCCATACAAACTTTGAACCCCCATTTCACCCTTTTAAGAAAAGAATTTTGAAAAATCATTTCTTAAAAGGGTGAAATGGGGGTTCAAAGTTTGTATGGGGAAACAAAATTAGTTTGACTATTTTATTCGAAACTTCACAGGAGGATTCCTAAAGACATATGACTAAAGACATGTTTCAGGTTTTTTGAAAATTTGACCCCTAAAGGGGTGCAAAGGGGGTAAAGTCAAAAACACATTATGGGTATCGTTTTTATGGTTTATCGGGTCGCTGATCACGATAAATACAACGATTTTAAAATCTAACGAGGTGGAAAAGAAATTTTCTCTCCTGTTGTCGACTAAGAGTAGTTTGACTATTTTATTCGAAACTTCACAGGAAGATTCCTTAAGACATAGAACATAAACCTGAAACATGTCTTTAGTCATATGTCTTTAGGAATCCTCCTGTGAAGTTTCGAATAAAATAGTCAAACTAATTTTGTTTCCCCATACAAACTTTGAACCCCATTTCACCCTTTTAAGAAAAGAATTTTGAAAAATCATTTCTTAAAAGGGTGAAATGGGGGTTCAAAGTTTGTATGGGGAAACAAAATTAGTTTGACTATTTTATTCGAAACTTCACAGGAGGATTCCTAAAGACATATGACTAAAGACATGTTTCAGGTTTTTTGAAAATTTGACCCCTAAAGGGGTGCAAAGGGGGTAAAGTCAAAAACACATTATGGGTATCGTTTTTATGGTTTATCGGGTCGCTGATCACGATAAATACAACGATTTTAAAATCTAACGAGGTGGAAAAGAAATTTTCTCTCCTGTTGTTGTGCAATGGGGTTAAAATATCCAAAATAGCCATAAGTATAGCTTTAGTTTTTATCTTTACTTCTGGTTCAAGAGATTTCAAATTGACACGGAAGTTTCTTAGAGGAGCACTAAGAAAGGATTTTTCAAAGTTCACCTCCTAGCATGATAATTTGACAGGGGCAAGGACAGGGACAGGGCCAGGGACAGGGACAGGGACAGGGACAGGGACAGGGACAGGGACAGGGACAGGAACGGGATAGGGTTAGGGATAGGGATAGGGATCGGGATAGGGATAGGGATAGGGATAGGGATAGGGATAGGGATGGGGATAGGGATAGGGATCGGGATAGGGATAGGGATAGGGATAGGGATAGGGATAGGGATAGGGATAGGGATAGGGATAGGGATAGGGATAGGGATAGGGATAGGGATAGGGATAGGGATAGGGATAGGGATAGGGATAGGGATAGGGATAGGGATAGGGATAGGGATAGGGATAGGGATAGGGATAGGGATAGGGATAGGATAGGGATAGGGATAGGGATAGGGATAGGGATAGGGATAGGGATAGGGATAGGGATAGGGATAGGATAGGATAGGGATAGGGATAGGGATAGGGATAGGGATAGGGATAGGTATAGGGATAGGGATAGGGATAGGGATAGGGATAGGATAGGATAGGGATAGGGATAGGGATAGGGATAGGGATAGGGATAGGATAGGGATAGGGATAGGGATAGGGATAGGGATAGGGATAGGGATAGGGATAGGGATAGGGATAGGATAGGGATAGGGATAGGGATAGGGATAGGGATAGGGATAGGGATAGGGATAGGGATAGGGATAGGGATAGGGATAGGGATAGGGATAGGGATAGGGATAGGGATAGGGATAGGGATAGGGATAGGGATAGGAATAGGGATAAAAATAGGGGACGGGACGGGGATAGGGATAGGGGAGGGACGGGGACAGGGACGGGATGGGGACGGGGACGGGGACAAAGATAGAGATAGGGACGGGGATAAGAATAGGGATTGGGGTCGGAATAATCGGTATCTAGGCAGTGTAAAATGCAGGTGGCTCAGTGGGAAAATATTAGTAAGTAGGCATCGGCGAGTATCCTGCATCCGTAATAACTATTACATTCAATGTGCTGTAAGAAGATCGTTATTTGCTTGCCTTTTATATGTTTACGTTTGCAATAAGTATAAGCAAAATGGAAAAAATTGTTAGCGATAATGCAAGGAAGTACTTTTTACCCTACCGACCATAGCGTCGAGATACTGGCTATGTGGGTTGTATGAAGTTTCCCCAGTATAAATATTTATATAGGTAAAATACATACATATTCGTACCTACTACCTACGCTGTGGTCGCTGTGTAACAATTCTACAATCATTGCAAGAATTTCTTTAAAAACAATAGTCATATGTGTAAGGTACAGTCAGCCAAAACCGGACCGTACAGCAAATAGATCAGTTACAATGACCCTCCAGTCGAGAATTGCCCCGCTTTACCTTAATCGAAATAATCGCGGACAGATGTACCTACAAAGAAACCTACGGATCCAAATGAAAATCTTATTTTTTGTAAACGTTTCAATAAGAATACTTTTATTACGCGGGCGAAGCCGCGGGTAAAAGCTAGTGTCACATAAATGAACACAAGGGTAGTGGAAGGCCTAAGAAAAGATGAATGGAATGTGTAAACAATGATACGAGAGTGTGTATTGGTATGGAAATGACGGCTGATAGAGAGGAATGGAAGAAGGTCTTGTGCGCGGACCCCAAATAATGGGAAAAGGACAAGGGAATGATGATAATGACCTTTCTAGTCACATAACTATCATGATTCCGCAATCTAATATGTATGTATGCTGATAGTAATGGACAAATGATATTTTCTGCATCAGAAAAGAGGAAACTAAAAGATATCCTAGCTGAGTAGCTAAGTATACTGCTGCCACTAGTTGTACTGTACCGTGACTCAGTTGGCCGTAGGTGTCTCATTTCGCATGCGCTCGCGCAGCGCCTAGGAAGTGCATTCGTTTTACAACGCGAATTATCCGTCGGTCACGTACGCCGTTTAAGGAACACCGTTTAACACTTTTCCTGCTTGTGAATTCTTAAAATTTTAGCCTAGAATTTCTTTTGACTGGAAGGTTTTTCCGAATTTTCTTTAACGCCTAAAGCGTTAAAGAAGAAGATTAACCCCTGGAACGCCGTTGTCAAAAATTGATACTACGTAGGAGATTTGAACGTTTGATTGTTAGAGATTTGTACGTTTCACTTTTCGTTGCTGCATTTAACTACATTTACCTGTCAATTTTATAATAGTGCTCAATGCCATTATATTATCTCTGTTACAGTATTTTAACATACTGTGACAGAGATAACACGATAGTAATATCGTTAACGTTTTATTATGTGTCAGCCAATGTGCTAACATCATAATTCATATTATTTCATAACAAACCTAAGTGCAAAGACAAAAGAAGGCAATCTGTAGGTAGGTAAGTAGATAGACCATTAGACTTTTGTGAACCTAAATAAGAAGTTCTGTGAAAGTCTTATCGAAGGTTTTAATTATGGGATAAAGTTGATCTACAGCCTAGTCTTTATTTTTAGCACGCAACCAACTGCAGGTTGAACATTTTGTAAACTTTTATCAAACATCTGTGTATACCTGAAGAGTAAACCGGATAGGTCTCTATCCGGTTTGCTCTCGCGCATCACGCGCCGTCAACGGTAAAATTTCACCACAACGACATGACACAAGCAATTAAAACGGTTTTTTAACTGTAATCTCGAGAAAAAATTCCGGATGGCGAATTGGCGACCTTATCAAAACACGCTTTCGCAGGTCGTTGACCTTTCGTTTGTTATTGCCGCTTGTGGCACAGGTGGCACTTGTCCCACCAAGAGCGAGTTAGCGATTAGCTATCGGCGATTATCTCGTTCAAGAAACGAACAAAAGATAAGGACCTTGTGTTAGTAAAAGAAACATATATTGATAGCGTTGTGCCCGTGTGATGACGGGATAAAAATTTCATCATCCCCTTTCTTCCCGTGGGTGTCGTGGAAGTCATGTGATACGGGTTAAATTGCGGCGTTGAAGAAAGGCTGGCAACCTGTCACTGCAATGTCACAATTTTCGATTTCTTATTTACCAAGACTGGCACTGAAACTTGAGTAGTTTCATGTGCTTGCCTACATGGGATATGGGCAAGATTGTATGTATCGCTCTACTAGTTTGTCGCCGTGATAACATAAAACTACTACTATAGCTCAGCGGTACTCGCTTGCAATGCTCGCTTGGTAGTTTAGAGACGCGTGTAGTCGCTCTCGAACATTTGCCTACAGCCGAGCGACAAAACTACAGCTAAGACTCGCTTCTCGCCGCTCGCACACTCGCTTCTAGTTCATCGTTCTACTCGTTTATCGCTCACCGTCGGTGGGACAAGTGCCTTAGCACAATCACACCGATTATCGAGCCGGGCTATATTGAGCACCGTGTCACTACCTAACTGCCTAGTGCATACATTCCTTGCAATTGCATTGGTATTTACTTTGTTGCCTGCAACTAAGCGTGTGATCTTTGAAAGCCTCATCAGAGTCATAAGCTGATATTCATGGTTGCAATCTGGATTTTATAGCATTTTATTTTTCGTACAACCGTGTATGAATTTTACAATGTTTCCACTGCACCTGTTTATCAAAAAACGTTCGTTTCGTAGAAACTTACATATATCCATAATCTTGCGGCGAGATGCTTTTGGTACTTTGGTAATTTTGGTGTTGGCAGAGGGAGCAATAAGTGTAGACTGTATAGAAATGATACAGATAGAGTCAACCAATCTAAGCTGGTAGCGACTTTGATAACATGACCGTGAAAGTGTATGCATACATGTGATAATTTTCTACAAGTTCGTCGCATTGTCATTATTTCATAGAAGTTTGATGCTTAATAATCGCATAGTTTGTTATCAAAATATTTTTTTTTACTTCATATTTTTGTTAGTATGTTAACAATCCTTATATTCAGTAATGATAATGAACCTCCAGGTCTTTTCTTATCCTAGTTACTAGTACCTACATTGTAGTACACCAACTCATTTGTTTTGTAACTGTTTGTGTTATAAATAAAAAAAAAACGCAAGGATGAGTTCATCTCAACTGAGCTTGATCTAACTATTGATATAATCGAAATGATATCATTTTTATAATGCACTAAAGGGTGATGATACCCAAATAGTACGGTAGAACAAGTTTCGGTGACAGGCGTGTAATTTTATTGTTTCGTGAACCAGATCGAAATGTCAGAACGAACCACCGTTAGGCGTGAATGTGCCGATAGCGGAAACTGTCAGTACCAACCTAACAATGGATGACGGTTACGTGAACTTTATCCTCTCGGTTGTGGTCGGAAGCGGTAGTAGTTACAGTAATACAGTACCAACATAACAGTAGGATTACGATAACATTATCGTTTAGATTAGATTATTTATGAATAAGGCACATAAAAGTGGAGAATAGGCGTTAAAAACTTTTGTTTTCGGAAGACTATCTAATGATTTGCAACTAGAGAATAAAAGTTTGTTTTTGCGCTTGCTTTAATCGCAAATTATTCTGGCTTAAAATACTAGGCCCGATGCAGTGGAGTTCGTCTAGTAATACAGAAATATTTTGTTTTTCTAAAAAAAATTGTCTTATTTTTCTTTTATTATTATACTTAAATGGGCTTACTCTTGGCCACAGACTAGCCAAAGGCAAAGACGTGGCCTACGATGGAGTGAGCTCGTCCAGAAGATGCCTGTTCACTCTTGATTTGAAGGTTGCCGGGTTATATGAGCTCGGAAATATAGCCGCCGGCAAGGAATAATCATCTTAATCATCGTTCTCTTCTCCTATAGCAGTTCTGCATTCATAGGATTGAAGATTTGTTTTTAGTTTAATAGCAGAACTTAGTTACTTCCCTTGGGCCCCCTTACATCTGTCATGTATTATAATACCCATCCATAAAATAAAAATCGTCATTTTCTTCCTTTCAATGATATTTCTTGTATTTAGATTTAGATTTAGTTATTGTACAATACTGCCATAAAAAACAAATTAGATTAGTATTAGCATTAAACATTAATGATCTTTGAACTAAGACATTATTTTGGTACAAACAGGAGAACCTCAAAAAATGGTCTGACTAGACGAAAACATATGCATCGGGGCTAGTAAGAGTCTGTATTTCGCAAAATTTTGCTATTATAGGACTTTTAATACTAATGATACAGAATAGTTAATAAATAAAGAGAAATGAGCGAAAATTATTGACAAGCCAAATTGCTTCCTTATACCTTCTTCCAAAATCCAAAAGTACCTGAGTGGGCCCGAATTCTAAGTTTTCAAATACTTCGTCTGGTTTTCATAGAACCCTGTATATCTTAACAATAGTACTTTGGCAACCAGCGGCCTGATGTAAAATGTACAATAATAGTACTTCAATTAAACCGCTACTAACTGCGTAGGCGTCTTAAACCACCGTCGTCGGGAAACAATCGAAGCCATTTACTAATCACTTGATTCATTCCTAACTACGCTTTCTCACAAAACTATTTGTAATGTTTTAGACATAACATAGTTTAACTACGGATAAAGACCACCAGAGAGTAAAACAGATACTCTTTGTTAATATTCACTTTAAATATCTACTCCAGAACCCAGAACCCACAATTTCTGTGGTCCAACTTGGTCGACATTATCATCAATAGCTACTTATGTTTGTAATTATGAACTAAGCCGCATATCGCATACCTCCTAAGTATGTCATCGCGACAGGAGATACAATATTGATAGGATAAGACTGTGTCAAAAATGACGTTTCGTCAAGCATAAACGTCATTTTTGACATATCAATATATCTTATCTAGAGCTAACTTTAGACGTGTCACATTGTTGAAGTTATCAGTGAAAACGCGGCGCTACGCGCTATATGATATGTCAGTGAGAATTTTTGCAAGATGATTGAGATATCAGGATATTATATCAAATAAACAACATGTTTTAACACTAAGCTAAGGTACAGCGGGGCAAAATCTGGACTGGGGGGCAAATGTAACTGGTCCATTTTTTCCATGTTTTACAATGTTTGCATTATTAAAATAAATGTCCACCGGTTCTATATGTTAGGCGTGTTCAGTGGATACATGTAGAACTCAACATCATATTGTAATAATGGAAAAAATGGATCAGTTACAATTGCCCCCCAGTCGAAATTTTCCCCGCTGTACCTTACTTAAACTCGATCTCGAACATTCGTCTTCAGCCAATGAACTGATAAAAGTGATAAAACAACAGCTCTATTTCATTCAAAGAAATCACAAGAACACAGTCAAGAAGCAAAGTCGGTCAACTTTACTGTTTCGGGCGTTATTAAATACTTCTGTTCAGTTTAGTTATTGCTCATGTGCGTTATTTATCGCTGTTCAATCGGGGTCAATGTGACAGGGGCTTTGGAAACAATTATTGTTGACATTAAACCTAGAAAAGCCGCGTGCTTATTATGAGTGATTTACTGATTGTATGATTACGTTGCTCAAAGGAACTGCGGATCAAATGGAATCCTAGTCAAGAATTTGATGTCAACAACTTGTTCCTGTGCTTGTGCTTGTTTGGTGAAATACTACAACTTGTCAAGCATTACATTATTACGATTACCAAACATTGCTTCTCTCTAATAAGAATAATGAGTACTAACTCAGGTGTACTTTGGCATTTTTTCTTAAAAAGTAGGTATAGGTACTCATAAGAGGGGGATCCCGACTTTCTTAAGTAGGTATAATGTATGTCCGCTATATAATTTACTAGCTTTTGTCCGCGGCTTCGCTCGCGATAGAAAGAGACAAAAAGTAGCCTGTGTCACTCTCCATCCCTTCAACTATCTCCACTTAAAAATTCACGCCAATTCGTCGCTCCGTTTTGCCGTGAAAGACAGACAAACAAACAGACACACACACTTTCCCAATTATAATATTAGTATGGATATCTTCAAACAGCCATGCGTGTATGTATACATATTTATATATTACTAGCTTTTGCCCGCGGCTTCGCTCGCGTTAGACAGAGACAAAAAGTAGCCTATGTCACTCTCCACCCCTTCAACTATCTCCACCTAAAAAATCTCGTCAATTCGTCGCTCCGTTTTGCCGTGAAAGACGGACAAACAAACAGACACACACACTTTCCCATTTATAATATTAGTATGGATTTAGGGGATAATGGAAAAGTCTAACGATTCAATTATATTTTATTTGTATGTAAGTGTATGGAAGTTTCCTGGGGCGAAAAATTGAACTGGCTAAGTCTTACCTCTGGGAGTTTGTTTATTGTGTTTATATGCTTTGCGAGAAAAGCGCGATCTTCCTGGTACAGTCAAGTGTAAAAATATGGGTGCGTACAACTTATCAAAAATATGTCCCATAGGACTTTATGTCGGCGGAATAAGGTCTCGGTACATATTTTTGAGCGGATAAAATCGATACGTATTTTTGCACTTGACTGTACTATAATATTGAAGCTAAGTAAATCGTTGCAAGATTGTAATGATTCTAAATTTTATGATCCTAAGTACAGATTAATCACGATTTGTCAAAGTGTTCTGTGAGAATGAGCTCGTAAAGTAGCGCCTTCTAAAAGCCGCCTTTGAGAAACCATTTCAATGGTTACTGTAGTTATTAGGTCAACACGCCTCTCTGCACTCGCAGTGAGGATTAAGATTTATAGTAAACGACCGCTTCTACATACAAACGCAATCCCCGTTTACCACTCTAGATATTAACGTTAAAGGTAGATTAGGTAATCCAAATAATATCCTAGGGCCTGTCCTTGCCCTCCATCAGCTGTGTTTACCCAGCCTACCAGTTCTTCATATTTTTGCTGGTTTTTTTAGAGATACCTACACAGAATAAATACTCGTTTATAGTTGAAGATACATCACTAATATCAGTAGACTAATAGACCTACATATTAGTACTACTACTTATGGTGTTACCCACGTTTGTTAGATTACTGTCATTTTTAGTTTGGGATCATCCATTTCTATAAATTATAATCAATTTGTTTATATTTTTGGCTTTGGTTAAGATTTTACTACGACTATGGTAGTTCGTTGGATCACGTCAACGTGGGTTTAATTCCTAGTTAGAATCAGTTTTAAAACCGTTAAAAGATTTACTATTTTATTAGACATAATCACAGAAAACTATAAAGAAAGCCATAATTTCCACTCTGCTAGTAACTGCCGGGTAGGTAGTTAAATGCGTTTTTAATGTCTTAACATGCGGACCAGTTTATTATAGTTAATCACGCGTTTCCTCTCATACCTGTGACCTTAGCCAAGAGGACAATCGTTCACTCTTCGTAACCAACGATATGCAACAGCCTACTATGTTACAATAAGAAAGAGCGATTGAGAGAGATAACTACTATACACTACGAATCGTCAACGATGGTACTCTTGGCTACGGGGCGTATGGGCACAATTCTCGGCCAATAATCAGGCAATTATACAATAACCCTAATGATTGATCACGATCAGGTTATTTAACAAGCATAAATTGAGCTGTCTACTATGCAAACACTTTTAGCAGTGAAACAACAAAATTGTGTCGTAAAAATAAACGTATTTCAGGCAAAAATTAATGTCCTCTAGTTGCTAATAATACTTAGGCTCTGGAGGCTGATAAATAAGGGTTCCGTACCGCAATGGGAAAAAACGGACCCCTTATACCTACTTAGGATCACTCGTGCGTCTGTCTGCTTGTACGTCGCAGTAAATGTTTTCTAGTGTTTCTTGTACTTTATTGGTGGAAACGTTTAAACAAGATGTTGCAAAATCCGTCTGAACGAAAATAAGCAAAAACACTCAGTGTTTTTTACTTACTCCTAGTAGTGAAGCGCCTTACCTTTACCTTTACCGCTTTACCTTTTTGGACATACAAGTTTATATTTTCTTTGTTTACCTTGTTTCCTATCACTATTATTTTTATCCTGGTAAATTTATATTTCTCTTTCCCGAGAAACGCACGCCGGATAGCAATAACAGTGAAGGTTAACACCAACCTGCTTCTCTTCGAAATAACCCATTAAGTATTTCTAATTGTTGTTAGTGTTTTAGGGCCTATAATGACTTTTAAAAACACTTTAATTTTAACTATTCTGTAAACGTACTCAAAATAACTTTCTCTAAAAACGCTATTATTTATTACATAATCATGTTTATGATAAAAACAACACTACTAAAAAGCGTCTTGTTGTTCATAAGAAACAGTTATCAGCAGTATCATGTGTATTACTGATAGCAATAAATATAAGTACAAATACATTGTACAGTTGACTTCTAGCTGCCTTAATTAATAATTCACCGCAAATAATGCAAGTCCTTTGCATTCTGATCGATTTTGTCATTAGCTTAAAACCACGCTTGTTAAGTTGTCATGTCATGTTGATAGACTGGCAGATCTGATCTGACACTGTTTTAAATCAACTTCTGACATTGCTTTGATTTTAAATAAGTACCTACAGAACACGGACAATATTTAAATTGGTTCTGCTTCAGTGGACGGAAATTATTTTGCACTTAAGTGGAAACATCAACCGCGACGACGTTTTCAAGTGTTTACATTCCATGGCCTATCGGGCTACTTTAGACTTTATGCCTGCAATCTACATTTGCTTGTAATTACAATATCTGGTTCATGTGCGGTTCAATAACCGGCAGACCGATAAGATGTACATCATCAAAAGCTAGATTATTCCCTGATACCAACGGAGTTAATGAACTCCACAAGGCCACTACGTCCTCGGTATAACTATAAAACCTTTAAGTTTTATTGATTCCGATTCATTCTGTAACAAAATTATCCGATATCGAATATCTTTACTGCGATTAAGCGTCCATATTTACATACATTACCGTATCATAAAATGTTTTTAAATTCAGGCTACGACTTGTATAAGTGCCAAGGAAAATTATGTGCAAATAAAAACTATGTGAAACTGTGAATAAGAGCTGCCAAAATGGGAAGCGGGAAATTCGGTTTCAATGTTAAAAAGGACAAGGTGAACGCGGAAGAGGCTAACAAGACTGAGTTTAGTGTTAAGGAAAGCATTCGGAAGATACAGAAGAAATTAAAGAAGACTGAAAAACAAAAACAGAAGACTGAAAATGTCAAGGAGAAGACAATTTGGTGGAACCAATGTGGTGGTTGTAAGTTTTATTTTATTTTGTACGGAACTTGTATTCTTCAAATTTTATGCACACTACCTTCTGGTAGTCCTTCTTATTTCTTTTGTTTACTTATATATTTGATTACGAATCTGTAATTATAATTACTTATATATGATTATACTTAATGGCTGACAAGTTTATGGTTGTTGATCCCAACCACGTCATTTGACGATATAAAATGCATAAGATTACTGGCGTAGTTTCCGCCGAGGCCCTTCAAGGGCCAAGATTGTTACGCTCTTTGAATCTACAATGAAGGGAAATTAGAGCAAAAGCTTTTGAAATCGACCAATACGAGGTCAACGTCGCGACCTTAAACGTTGCCTTCAAATCGTATGAGAGCCCTTCTAATGTTTTAAACATTGATTTCGGCATTGACTTTTGCGTATCATTAGCCCTGTCCCTAATATTGAGTACCACTTTTGCTTATTGCATAATCGAGTAATACGTTGAACAACGTTCAAGTAATATTATTTAACTGCACCATTCGTTAGTCGAAAAAAGAATTTATCCAACGTGTCGATAAATTAAATCGTATTATTTCACCATATAAAGACGAGATGTCTTAAATAACAACGCTAAAGTGTGTCAGTGGAAAGCGCGAGAGAATCCCGAGAAATCTATGCGCTAACGACGCCGCGTGCGCGCCCCGTTTCCACTTTCTAAACTGGCTAGACTGCGCAGTTTATAGTTCAGGAACTGTTGCTCCGAACATGAAAGTTGTCTTATTGACATTTCCTTATTTGGCGGATGGTATCGCTGTGCAAACTGCAATGTTGCTTCTATGAAAATGTCAGTGCCTTTTGTTGTGTGTTTAAGCAATTTAGTAAGAGCATAAACCTGTATTTGTAGTATTTCCACTTTTATATTGGTATTATTATATTTCTTTGTGACTTGTGTCTGGCTGTCACAAATGATTTTCTTTTATTAAATGTTTCTCCTGTCACCTCGATAAGGGTTTAATTTTAAAGCCTCAGTAGAAGGCTCGCGTCAATTGTCATTAGTCAGGTTCTGATTGACACCGAAGGCCGACACACATGGTCATTATCGAAAGCCCTAGGCAGCAGACAAGTATTTTGCAAACCATTAATGGTGTCCGCCATTAAATGCCGCCTTATTTGGTTTTAACGAGTTATTAATCAGACGGGCAGTTCGAAATGCACTCAGCATGGTATCGATATCTTTCTCATTTCCGTACACTGTATTTGTACGGTTTTTTCATTATTATTTGGTAAGTTACCATTACCACCAACGCAATCTCACGGCGGTATTGAATTATTGATAAATGTCAGGACCATTTATAGACTTCTATAGAATTATAATTAAACTATTTTTAAAGTGAACGATACACCTATTCCTTTGTATCGATTCATCTTAACATGGCGTGGTGGTGAATTTTCTTTAGAATAAGATAATTGATTACTTAGTAGTAATTTGCTGGCCCTAGCAATTTATTTCTGCAAAAACAAGTCAATTAAATTGCATATGCTATTATTTTGGCCCGTTAAAAATGTTATAAATATATAGCTTCCTCGTCTTTAGCAATAATTAACAGGATGTATAAACTATATGATGTAAATCACACTTAATACTCGTATACGAGTCAACGTACACTTACTGCTTTCGTTCAAACCACTACACTACCACAGCCTTTACTAAATTATATTGGCTATCTACCGCCAGCTCCTTTAGCACAACTTGCCTTGTCGCGCGCGAGTCCATCCATACTTGTAGACATTGATTACCGCTTGTAAATTGTAACTTGTAGCTTCAAGAAATGGGCCCCAGGATGTCACGGATCGGAATTGTGGATCGGAACGTGTATCAGCCAACTAGTCCAAATTTTACTCTTTTGACTATTTTTATCTTTTGTCCACAGTGAGCGAGATCGACCAGTACCTATGGATGGTTGGGGGGTCAGCCGGCGCGCTGGCGCTGACGGGCGTGGCGGCAGCCTCGGCCTTCTACCTCAGCACGCGGCCCAAGCCGGAGAAGCCACTCGTCACACTGCACGAGCAGAGCCTACTTGAACCGGTAAGAGTGTAAACACTTACAGAAAATCACTAGTACCTACTACCAATGCATAAATAGAAAATGATGGCAGAAAGTAGCTTGGTTCATGAAGAACTAGCTTCAAATTTTGAAGTTTGAGCTTGGCTTTGAGAAATTTCATAAGGTCTATGATGATTTCTACAAGTGTTAGTCCGTCCCTACACTTGTCTACAAGTGTCTGTCTCACTTACCCCATCTCAACAAGTGTTGATAAATCTAAGCAAGTGTTCTATTGAAATTACTGAATGATCACCAGTCTTATCAGTAAAAGAACTATGTGTATTGTCCTTGATAGGTAATAATAATTTGACGAAATGATTAGGTACAATAATCTTCTTGTCTTGCTAAGCATTTATCACCTAATCAGTTTTAGTTTTCAAATTTCATTGAAAATGCAGCCAGAGGTATTTTATAATAATACTGTAAATGTATCCGATAAGTTCTTGGTTACAATGTTTAACCGATAAAGGCTGCAAAAAGCTTTGCCTGATAGTCCCAACAAAAGGTATTCAATAAAAAACTTAAATAAAAAAAAATCGTTGGTAAATTAGCTAACAAATTGCTAAATTATTTCCACGCGCGATAAACTATGACATATTAGCAGCAATGGTGGACTATGACAGATAATATTTTGTAGCTCCACAACTATTATGTCTGCCACTCGTTCTATAATAATCCGATTAAATTATAAATATAATGATGACGAAAGGGAACTCCTTCATACTGTGGTATCGAAGCTCTAGTTGTCCTAATCCAAGCGGGCGCTGTGGACTTGGCAGAGCGCATCTTTGAGCGGTATTTTTAACTCATTGTACGACGAACAGCCCTGCTGGCTGCTCTCCTGCCCAAGTCTCTAACGAAAGTGATAGGAAGTACATTTCCGAACTCGAGAGCCAAACCTTCAGCTGGACAGTTCAAATTTCTCAAACTTTTATTGAAGTGCTAAGTGTAAAATGTCTCGACTAAGCAGCTTTCTGTTTAAAAGACAGTGTTGATTGCGCAATACAGTGTTGTAATAGTTTCCCTGATATCGTTGGTGTTGCGTGTGATAAGACGATCAGGATGGCTTGCTGCGATTGTTGCATCGGGACCATGCCCATCCGCCCTCCGATCAACTTGGCGGAGCAATCGGAATCATGTAAAGTAAGTTTGTTGGTAAAAACTTGAATTATAAGTTTAACATGTTAATTAGAGTTCTAATCGGTTTAAGTTATTGATCAAGAATATTAAATGGATTTGCTTATGATTTTATAGTTACGAGTGATATTGATTTTGTTATATGACCACGAAACCAGCCTGACTTATGTTCAAATAGAAGACAAAATGTCTGAAAACATAGAACCGACATAGAGTTATTGAATCATATTAGAAGAGGATGGTTACAATGTAGTAGATGATAAATAAACATCATAATAAATGTTATTGGCATTAGGCTCGCTACTCATGCCGATTCACCGTGTAGTTGGCAAAGCTCTGTAACATTGGGACAAGGGACATTTAGTTTAGGTACACGTTGCGAGAACTCGCATGCGAATTACATTACATTAGGTTATATGATTGTCAAAGCGGAAGGCTCCTATGAGCCGTGGCAAATGCCGGAATAACGCAAAGAGAATGACGATGCCCGCGTCATTATTCATTTGACTGGTATGCTGAATTGTATGTAACTTACAGTCCGCAATGTAAGTTAATAGCATGCGAGCTTGACGCAATGCCGAAGACGCATCAAGAAAATTTTTATAGTCTCTATTTATAACAAACAAATGACGACCCTCTCAATTCTCATGATTTGGGCCATTTTTTTCAAAGTTGTCCACCTGACTTTTTTGTAACATGGGTATTTTTTACGCGATTCATATTCAGAATCGCAAGCTCTTTCGATCCTGATAGGAGAAAAAAAATGTCCCAAGATTTCCAGACTTTTTTCAAACCTTCCATTCCGTTACCGTCATACAAAATGTATGAGAAAATGGTAACGGAATGGGAAAAAAACCTTGGGACACTTTTTTCTCATATTAGGATGGAAAGATCTCGCGATTCTGAGTGGAAAGCAAATAATAATTTCCAAATCCAAAAAAAGTGGGGTGGACAACTTTGAAAAAAATGGCCCATTTACATTTTGCCTAATAGAGCGAAAGTGTAGAAAAAGGATGACATAAAGCTGTCATGCCTATCGATAATTTGAATTCCTGATTATTATTTATAATTTCTCTTAAAAGTGAAAAATAAAATAATCAAATTTGTAAAATTAATCACAAGGTGATGATGAGATAAGATTGTTCTGCACTTTTTGATTACATTAATAATGTGTATAATTATTTTAACTACATTGCCAAGATTTAAAAATAAAAAAAAATAAACTGACTTGGCCTTTGAACTAGAAATCAATAGGACCTTTGACTAACATATTTATTTATATCAATAGAAATAATTAGGTATTGTATGTTAGCTTCGACTTTACAACCTTTGGATTGCTCAGTGATGGGAAAATACATAAAAATAATTTGGTGCAGTCTTATGTCGTAAGATCCATATATTATGTTTATTTCATTTGTACATAAAAGCTTAATATTAGTTGACATATCGTAAATATAAATTGTCTATACATATAACTAATAAATAAAACATGCTCCAGTTAATTGCATATTTAATTAAACACTGTAAATAAAATAATTGTAAATAACTTAATAATCTGAAACTAATAGTTTACATAATTAATTATCTTTGTCTTCTTTTCTTATTTTATGAAGGGTTATTGTTTGTAAAAAAATGGTAGGGTCAATGTTACGCTCGTAGTAACAAACAAGTCTTAACAAATAAAAATATTTCATAGATCATTAGCAGCCCATTTTTAAATCGTTGGCAAAGCGTCCAAGAAAGTCACGGGACGTATCGAAAATTAAA
Organism: Leguminivora glycinivorella; assembly: GCF_023078275.1. Classification (NCBI taxonomy): domain Eukaryota; kingdom Metazoa; phylum Arthropoda; class Insecta; order Lepidoptera; family Tortricidae; genus Leguminivora; species Leguminivora glycinivorella. Next base: position 10,131,941 of record NC_062981.1, read on the forward strand.
TGTATTGAAACCCGTGGTCACTGAAATATAAAAACGTTTTAAAACACCATTATTATTTTTGTTATTTTATATAACACACTGTAATCCAGTTGTTTGTGTGTAAAATTTCGAGCGATAAACGTGTCTCATTCATAAATTAGTGTTAATGTGTTTCAGAGACTTACAAGACATTTCGAATGTTCACTGTATCAGAATGATATCTAATCATCAGTCTTGTGCATTTCTCATACTTCGTACCTACATGTATTGGCGCGGCCGAAACGCAGCATAAGGTACAGCGGGGCAAATCTCGACTGAGGGACAAATGTAGTTAACAGGTCCATTATTTCCATGTTTTACAATGTTTGCATTATTAAATAGAGTGTCCACCGGTTATATATGGTAGGCGTGTTCAGTACATACATGTAGAACTCAACAACATAGTGTAATAATGGAAAAAAATGGATTAGTTATGTAATAACAATATATGATGTTACTGTTGAGGATGGGCAGCTTCACGGTATGAGGTGTATTCAAATGACACGACACGTGTAGACACGAGTAGAAGATAGTAAAGAATCCCAATCAATCTCATTTATTGTATAAAGGTGTGCCTATATATACATGTTTGGGTTGTCGCTGACCAAGCAATATGCGTTATGTCGCAGTAAACCATTGTGTTACTGATAAACACGGAAAGTGGCTTATATGCCATTACAGTTACAATTGCCCCCCAGTCGAGATTTGACCCGCTGTAACTTACTAATATAATGTAAGAGTCCCCAGCAATTTAAAACGGATGTATTTTTTATCGGATACATCATACACTAACTATCCTATTGTGAGTAGGTACAAAGTGACAGAGTCGATGTAAAAAACCGGCCAAGAGCGTGTCGGGCCACGCTCAGTGTAGGGTTCCGTAGTTTTCCGTATTTTTCTCAAAAACTACTGAACCTATCAAGTTCAAAACAATTTTCCTAGAAAGTCTTTATAAAGTTCTACTTTTGTGATTTTTTTCATATTTATTAAACATATGGTTCAAAAGTTAGAGGGGGGGGGACGCACTTTTTTTTCCTTTAGGAGCGATTATTTCCAAAAATATTAATATTATAAAAAACGATCTTAGTAAACTCTTATTCATTTTTAAATACCTATCCAACAATATATCACACGTTGGGGTTGGAATGAAAAAAAATATCAGCCCCCCACTTTACATGTAGGGGGGGTACCCTAATAAAAAAAAAAATTCCATTTTTTATTTTTGCACTTTGTTGGCGTGATTGATATACATATTGGTACCAAATTTCAGCTTTCTAGTGCTAACGGTTACTGAGATTATCCGCGGACGGGCGGACGGACAGACAGACATGGCGAAACTATAAGGGTTCCTAGTTGACTACGGAACCCTAAAAAAGCGTTTGTGTGGAGATCGAATCTTGCGTAAATCATTCTGTGTCAGTGTACAATCGAATTAGCCTGTTAATTAATTCGATTATCTCATAAACATTGACATGCCAGTTACTCCCGCAGTCGTCTGATGTTCTAAACAATACTCGAGTCACATGACCTGGCTGAAATATTTCCGAATAGTTTCCCGTTGAGTAATACTCACGTTCCTATAAATATTTGAGTGAATATTGCAGAAGATCATGGTCGCAGTCGCTAATGACAAGCTGTTGACAAATTGTTACATAAACCGACTAGACTAGATATTGTTAATTATATCAATATGACTAATATTCACTCCTTCGTCATTTAATTTATTATAGTGTAACATCATTTATTACATCATTTACATTCATCATTTCATTTGTTACATCATTTATTTCTCTTTTAACTTTAGCCACCCAAAGACCTAGATAAATAGTTTGTAAATAGACCTAGATAACTAGTTTAGTTTGAAAAATAAGAATTGCATTTGGTGCCAATAGCGATGCTATAAACGTAGGGTTTATCCGCATGCTTAGGTTTTGGAAATCTCGTGGAGTTTTCTTTGCATACATACTGGTCGTGCAATAATAATGTACAGGCAAGTGTAAAAATACGGGTGTACACATCTTACGCAAAAATATGCCCATATTTATGAGACGATTTTTTTGATACATATTTTTGAACTTGACTGTACTTAAAAAACCTGTCTGTAGGTATATAATTAATAGGTATTTAATCGTATTCGATTGATTGTGCAAGATATACAAATCTGTCTAACTATAATAAACAACAAATAAAGAGGTCGATGCGTCAAATGACCATCACATAAACATACAGTGACACTTACCCGTCAATACAATGCAGAATGTAGTTTCAAAAATTCATGTATCAAATGCAATAAATCTTTTACATTGCATCGTGATTTGAATAATAACAATGCATCATGAGCATTGTTAGGGTGACGTCAATGGATCTAGCAGGGCGATGTCTTGTGACATCTGAATCCTTGCCAATCATTTAATTATGTTACTGTCTCAATTGAATTGACACGTGAATTCATGCCTTACATGAGGTCCCATGATTCAATCATGCCATTAGTCTATATTAGTCTACCAAACATCGAGCAAACGCGTCTACTTAGCGTGCCCGAACTCACTCAAGACATCTAGTCCCCACCTAGCCCAATACTCACATTTCACAGTTTTCCCGCGTCAATTGTTGAAGTCAAATGCCTCATAACTTGGTAGCTTAGTAGGTAACTTGGCTCTCATTTCACATTTATTTTTTTGATAGGATATTTAATTGCAGCACCATGATGGCAATAGTGACTATAACTCTAGTCTGTTAAGAAGACCAGGGATCTGCACAGGCGTCACTTATTAGGACTGCAGAAAACCGTGCAGAATAGAGAGGATGCATAAAATAATGACCTCATTGCGGTCGAGATTCTCTCAATAATATATGTAAGACTCATGAGCAACCGAGGAAGAAGTTTACTGTACGCGAGATCGCGACCACATTAGGTCGGTCTTTTGTGCACCAAAACCATTATAGATGATCATTGGTATATCTTTATTGATAGATAAGTATGTGTTGATATGTGATTATTGATAGATGATGTTGTGACGTGACCCTCATAGCCTAAATAGGTGACCATAAACGTAATTGTTATTTAAAGCAACACTTTTATAATCTGCGTATACTTATATGCATCGCGCGACCGTTTCGATTAAACTAAATAATAATAAAATAAGAAAGGTTTTTTATAATATGTTTATATGTTTTTATATTGTTTTTTAAATGTTTTTATATTTTATTTTTATATGCATATTGTAAAATACCTAGCCTAAGAAGGAAAATAAATACTGAGAAAATAAGAAATAATGTAAAAAACTGAAATATGTCTACAAAAACTGTATGTGACAGTTGCTCCATAAAAACAAGATTTACTGTCATAGGGTTCGTATTGGCTGTACCAAACCTGCTATGACAGCATCTTCCATCGTTAAAAAAACAACATTCTAAAACGAATAACATTATAACAAGCAATTAATTTCCACTAAGATTAAAACTTCAACCATAAATCTGGGCACACCAAATAAAAATGTCCGGAGCATAGGGCCGCCGTGTCCACACTCAACCTCCGCGGCTTACGAGTCTTACGACGCGGAAATAGAACTCCAGCCAAACGTGTCCACAATGTCACGTATTTCTGTGAGATTATATTTTTACATGCCAAGATCAACTCGGCAGAAATGCCCTTCTCAAGAATTTCTTGTTTCTTTTTAGAAATAAGTGAATAGTGGAAAATTTGCTTTTTGGACAAGATTCGGGTTTCTTAGAAAATGCACCAACGATTCTTGGATATAATGAGGACAATATAATATAACCAATATCCAACCATGACATAACATGTTGTAACAATGAACAACGACTACTTTATGTCAACCACGGGCTTTACACGAATCAATACTAATAAGTAATAAACACCACTTAAAGGTGGAAGTGACAGTGGTCTATTCATATTCCGAGAAGTACACAATGTAGCACCGGCAATGTTAAATGCAGTATACACTTTATTGTACATTATAACACAGATTAAAAATCACCTTTCTCGCAAGAAAATATTATGCAATGTACAAAGGCAAAGTTATCCCTATATCTCTTCCAGTTCCAGTCAAGCGTTGAGCAATTGAGAGCGAAAATAGGTACGTAAAACAAAATAGTAAAACGAACATTATAGAGAAAATAAATAATACCCATAGGCTACTAGACTCATATCGAATTTGGCACAATTAATGATTGTCTTCTGTAGTATTTGACATAAAAAAACAATATTAAAAGTGTATGATGACTACGTATTTTCAATTAAAAATGTGTGTAATTTTTTAATTGACGTACCTAGTGACGTCATCGAATTCGAACCTTACTGCATGTCAAAACAATCACTGATATATTGAACTTTATGCCTTCATACTTAAAAATTCAGAAAATGTTGTTTTCGAATAGAATGACCTGATGCACAGATAGTCTATAGATTAACATGACTGTGTTGTTTTCGCCTGATCACGTAAAAGTATACTTGAAAAATATTTTTCGCTGTTTTCAGGTCACAATAAAATATGGCAATATTTATTTCGGTTGATTGGACACTACTTAATCATATAAGACAGACTTTAAAAAAGGGTCAAGTAGCCTATTGTAAATTTATGAACTTCGAAATTCCCAAGTAGGTAGAAGGTGTAACTGAGATGAATAATGCTAAGACGTGACTAAAAGATGTACCTAAGGCACTGGTCCCATCGCGAGCTAGTAAGCTATGAGCTATTGGCTATAAAAACGAACAAAAGATAAGCACTGCCGTGCGAATAAAATAGACACGGCGATTTTGATAGCTCATGGCTGGGCGAGTAACTATAAACATCGCCGTGTCTCTTTCATTTGCACGGGAGCGACTATCTTTTGTTCGTTTTTATAGCCGATAGCTCATAGCTTACTAGCTCGCGGTGGGACCAGTGCCTAATACATGAACTGTCCAATCTGCACGTTATAAGAGCAATAAATGCCAGTGACTTTGATGCAACTCACTTTCAGTACCCAAGGTCATTTCACTCAATTATAACTCTATAAATTTAAGTGGCGTTCGTCTAATGATTCCAGAAATAACACAGGCGTTTCAACATGTCACTGCGCCGGCTAAAAATACGGCATACTGTCGGCACATTTTTTAACTTGGCAACCGTTGACCACTTCCTTTTAACCTTGTGCGCCAAATCCAAGATCAAGTTGTTTTATACGTAACAATATTATGAGTAGCATATTATCATCAGTAATTATTTTCTTAAAAGTAAAAGTAAGTTCAAACACTCATCTAACTTTATTAAAACTACTGGTTTCCTTATATTATTTTCGTCTTCTTCTTCAATCTAGCGCTTTCCCGGTCTAGCGCTAGGGCCCGCTTTCCTCCTCAGTCTCCTGGTTTTGTTATATTAGTTGAAATATTTACATAAGTAAAATATTTTGTTTTGATACGTTTACGATCGGTAGTGTATAGGCCAGTTTTAACAAAGTTTAATGCAACCATGCCATGCCAACCATCCTAAAACATTGTTTTCTAATCATCCTAAAGTTTATTTTATCTAATTAAATTATGTGACCGTGAATTATATTCAAAGAATGATATTACATAATATTATACATAAACTATAATTGTTTACAAATTCCTTTCCAATTCTAAAAGAAAAACATGTTTACATTTCCACGAATATACACTAATTAGTGACATAAATAATAACCGCGTTGCTTATTTAGAAATGTAAGCAAAGTTCTGTCAAGATCACAGTTGAATAACCTCGACCTATAAAGAAATTATTAGAAGAAATAAAGAAATTGTTAAGTATGTAATGCACTATTCATAATCTAATGCACTAATGCACAGCTTGCCAAAATCGTTTATATCTTTCCCACAACTGACTTTGACCCGTTCGTTGTTCCATTTATCATTGTCTCAGTTGTCTGTTATAGTATAGCTACTTGTAATATACCGTAACATGTAAGATTAGTTTAGACTATAACTCAAAATACGGAGTTACCAGGCCAAACGCTTTATGTCATTGGGTTAGCAGAGAGTTATTTGCATGTTGTATTAGTAAGTCTGTGTAACATTCTGTGTTAGTTTGTTTGGCTGCATTTTTGAGGTCAATGGAAGCGTAAAATGTTTGAGATTTGCAATGGACAACGCTGGACGAGGTGAATGAGGTTATAAATAACCCGTTTACAGCTGCAACTTGCGTTAAGGAGATTACAACTGATTAGTTCTGTGTCGTGGGGATTCAGGCCAGTGACCTTTTTATTAACTTTCTTCGTCAAGTTTACTCATTCCAGAGTAAAGTTAAAAATATTGAGAAATACTTGATTTCAACCGCTTTTTTTTCTTTTGTTTCAGGGTCCAGAAATGGTCCGAGTGTCAAAATTCTACAAAGAAGCAAAAAATGGTCGATATCTCCGTTACCTTCACGAAGATACACGTACTCTGTATGAAACTTTCCGCCGAGGAGTTAAAGAATCAAGTGAGTGTTTCTACTTTAATCCAATGTTGGATGTCATTTTCATTAATAATTTGTTATCTTTCGAAACCTTTAATGAAAACTTACTACCCTTTTTACGAATACGAGGCCTATAATTTAGATACATACAATTAGATACACAGTCGTGACTCACCGCCTGCAGCCGTCGCCGCAAAATTCACAATTGCGAAGCAGGGAGTGCCCCAAGGCACAATTCTAGGGCCCACCTCATTTCCCTCCAACGTTTCCGCTCGTTAACGATAAATACGATAATACACGTTTATTACAAAATATGGCTAACATGAACCTCATTGGCGAACTGGCTTGGGTACAGTTAAACGTATTGCTACTGAAGTAGTCGAGCCATTAATGTTTTTACTATCTTATTGCCTCCGAGCCTTTTTGCGGAAAAAAATTAAGCGGGTTTGTCCGTGGAATATTCCTTGACTGTGTTGCATTGAGATGCATTTTTAGATCAACAGGATAATAAATGTACGCGATAATATTTAACATTGTAGCTTTAATGGAGTCGACGGGTTTTATGGCCAGTTTAAGTTAAAAGCTTGTTTAATTTACTTAACAGATAATGGCAACTGCCTCGGTTGGAGGGAAAGTCCAAATAAGCCTTACGTGTGGCAAAACTACAATGAGACCCTGCTGCGAGCGAAAAACTTCGGATCAGGACTTTTATGTCAAGGTCTTACACCGGGACAAAACACATTTATAGGTGAGATATTTTTCTGGACATTTTTCTGTATTGGAATAAAGCCAACAGCCACAGATTTTGTCGTCTTGTGTAATCATTTGTAAAGACATATCAATTATGAACAAATTTAAATGTTTCGAGAGTACTTAGTTTGAGTACTTGTTTGTAATTTTGTCATATAATGAGAATTGTATGTTTTTTCAGGTATATACTCACAAAATTGTCCAGAATGGATCATGACAGAACAAGCTGCCTATTGTTATTCAATGGTCATAGTGCCACTGTACGACACGTTAGGAGCCAACGCATGTGCCTTTATTGTTAATCAGAGTAAGTATTTTACAAAATAGTAAGTTTTATGTGGAATCCTTAAAATTAATGTTCATAAAAGTATTAATTTGAATGTTTTCCGGGTGATACTGACTAAAGTTTTTTAGTATCGAAAAACTAATAGACATTTTACCAGAATATAACTGTAGGTAAAGATGGTGTTACGAACTCTTTTAGTGTTTGTGGTCAAGTTAAATGTCAAAATATTTAAATTTATGTTTTCTTATTGATTGTTATGTTCTTCTGTATGGCACTCTAGGAATAAATGGCGAAACGTTTCGCCATGACCCTTTACCGGCTCATTATTTATTTAGTTTCCTTCATCTGGCGACCGTTAAATAAGATGGAAATACTAAAAAAAGAACGTAGTGTAGCCAGGAGGCTTTTTACAATCGCGAAAAGTGAAATTAACGCTATTCTAGAGTCGGCAAATATCGACGATATCACCGCGGCCTTCAATAAACTCCAGCTTCGAGCCGATTCCCTGTTCAACGTTGACCAGCGTATAAAAGAACAGTGGCTAAAAACGGACGAGATGACTGAAGACGAAATTTACGAGGATTGCATGACCAGCGATAAGTATATAACCGACTGGGAGCGTATAAAAGTCATGTACGACAGCGTTTCCCGGAAGAATGAACGCGTGAAGAGGTCTCGCAAGTCTAGCGGCAGCGATGTGTCGAATAATACAGATAAGTCTCATCAATGTTGTGAGAAGTCGACATGCAGTACAGCATGTCATACAAGAACATTTCGCCTACCAAAATTTGAGTTACGCAAGTTCGACGGAAATTCTAAAAATTGGATTGGTTTTTGGTGTCAATTTCAGAAAATCCACGACGACGAAACAATTGACGACGGAGATAAGTTTCAGTACCTCTACCAGTGCACTGTTCCAGATACTCCAGCACGAGAGATCGTCGAGAGCTTTCCGCCTTCGGGAGCTAACTACAAGAAGGCTATTGAGCAACTGAAGTCCAGGTTTGCGCGTGATGAAATGTTGATTGACATTTATGTGCGTGAGCTCCTTAACCTTGTACTAGCACAAGCAAAAGGTAATACTTCTTATAAATTAGGCCACTTATACGATAAATTAAATACGCAATTATTAGCACTGCAAAGCTTAGGTGTCACTATAGATAAATATGCTGCATTACTTTTCCCTTTAGTTGAGTCCGCCTTGCCCGAATCTGTTTTACGAGCATGGCAGAGATCCCATGCAACCGAGGAGAAAGGCGACGATCATCTGAACCGGCTTATGAAGTTCCTGAAACGCGAAGTCGAGTCGGAGGAGCGGATCCAGCTCGCGCGCAGCGGGATAGCATCGGGTGACAGTTTGCATAGCATTCCTACTCAACAACCTACCGCGGCATGCTTTGTGTCCACGGAAGACGCAGGTAAGAAAATTTGTTGCGTTTGGTGTGAAAAGGCATCACATAGCAGCTTCGAGTGCTACAAGGCTAATAAAATGTCGTATGAGGCTAGGAAGGAAGTGTTAAATAAAAAAGGAGCATGCCTAATTTGTTTGAAACCGGGACATAATGCGAAAAAATGCAAGAATTTTACAAAATGCCTTTTCTGCTCCAAACGTCATTCTGTATTGATGTGCCCTGACATTAAAACGTCAAGTCAAATTGAAAACGTGAAAAATTCGAATGTTGGAACGTCAAACTTAAGTAACAACGTAACTCAATATAAGGCTAGTACCACACTGTTGCAAACGTTTATGGCAAATATTGTCAGCGATAATAAATGTATACAGGTACGATGTTTTATCGACTCGGGAGCGCAGAAGACATACTTACGTCGCGACATTATTGAAAGCTTAGGCTTGAAACCTATCGGTAACGAAATCGTGTCAAATTGCCTTTTTGGAGGAATAGAAACTGAAAAGGAACTGTTTCATACATACGCGATTACTTTAGGAAGCCTTGATAAAAAGTTTCAATGTACAATGACCGCGCGAGGGAAGTCAACGCTCTGTGGGTATGTTCCTCGTTTAAATATAAATCACGAGATGTTCAAAGAGTTGCAAAGGAATAACATCACTTTGAGCGACGTAGGCGACGCGGCCGCACCCGACATCGGGCTACTGATCGGCGCGGATCACGCAGGCGCCTTGCTCACTAAAAGTTTTCTGGAACTGAACAATAACCTCGTTGCGATTAAAACCAAATTCGGTTGGACCCATTATTACAAACGCATGCAGTGTCTTGACGAACGTAGTATTGGTGAATAATTTGCAGATATCAGAGCTTTGGGACTTAGAAACTCTTGGAATACGAGATCCAGCGGAAGTTGCGAATAAGGCGAAGACAGATACAGTCATAATGGATCAGTTTAGAGACTCGATCAAGATTAATGACGAAGGACGGTACGAAGTTGACTTACCGTGGAAACCAAATCTTGGAGAACTCCTTGATGACAAACATTTAGCTGAAAAGAGACTGATGTCAACAACGCAGAAGCTAGAAAAGCTTGATAGCTATGCACCTGTCTTCGAAGATTGGTTAAAGAAATCCGACGACATACAAACGTGGAAGATTGGCGTCACTTACCAGGCATAATGGACCCTGCCGACTTACCATCTAGAGGCTGCAACGCCAAACAACTGCTGAAAAACAAATGGTGGGAGGGACCTGCCTGGCTAAAAGCAAAAGAAAGTGAATGGCCTAACTCTCAATTAAACGTAGATAAGCGAGAAGCTATTACGTAGATATTACAGCATGTTGATATTGCTTTACCACCACCTTTACCTCATGACAGAATATAACCGGCTACCGCCTTCGAATTGACAAGTATAAACCTAGCCGGTCTTCTTTTTCTGCGGTCGGGAGGGGAGGTATGGATAATTTGGGAGCGTTTAATACGTTAAATTGCTCGTTCTCTCAAAGACCTCCTTAGACGAAACTTAGGCCAGAAGATATTAGCATACGAAGAGCTGATGACTTTGATGCACGATTGTGAGGCTTTGATCAATTCAAGACCTTTAACCTACGTCGCGGACAACTCCGATAAGCTAAAACCCATCACTCCCGCGTGCTTCACACAAGGGCTTCCTTCGAGCGAGATGCCGGACTTAGACCAGCTCGATCATGACTCACTCAACAGGCGCCTCAGGTATCTTCATAAGTTGAGGGAAGATCTACGAGAAAGGTTCAGGAACGAGTACATCGGGATGCTCATCCAGAAGGGCAAGGAGAGGGACTCTCATTTAAGGGTAGGTGATGTAGTTTTAATAGAGACAGACTCTAAGCGTATTAAGTGGCCTTTAGGGAGGATTGTAGAAACCTTTGCTGGTGCTGACGGTTACATAAGAGTAGCCAAGGTACGCACTGCTGATGGAGAGTATACACGAGCAGTTCAACGTTTGTACCCACTTGAAGTGCCATCAGACACAATATAAGGAAGAGTTTTGGGCCTCTGCCCCAAAAGGTGGGAGAATGTTACGAACTCTTTTAGTGTTTGTGGTCAAGTTAAATGTCAAAATATTTAAATTTATGTTTTCTTATTGATTGTTATGTTCTTCTGTATGGCACTCTAGGAATAAATGGCGAAACGTATCGTGGTAGTTTTCTTCCAGCTCATTAATTATTTAGTTTCCTTCAGATGGATTCGGCTCCAAAACAAAGGTAGGTGCTACCGAGAAAAGCCCTATGAAAGACAATCAATTAAATGTAAAAACAGTAAGCAAAAATCTGAAAATATATGTTTCCAATTTTGTCTACAGCAATAATATTTGTTCGTTTCTAGCTGACATGTCCCTCGTCGTGTGCGAGGACGACAAGAAAGCGAACCTGCTGCTCGACCAGGCGCCGCGGTGCCTGCGGAAGCTGATCACCATCAAGGAGGTGTCCCCCTCCACGCACCAGCGCGCCAAGAGTCGCGGCGTGGAGATCATCAAGTTCAGCGATGTTGAGTTCCAGGGGGCGCAGAAGGATCACCCGTGTGTCGTGAGTTACAAATTTACCATTAAAAAAAAAACTCGGAGTTCAGCTTTAGAAGAAAGCGAACCTGAACAATAATAATATACAACGATTGACAATATTCTGATGATCTGATCACATGTTTGGCTATTAAAACTTTTTGGATAAGCGTTTGATCTCGCCCAAAATTATCAGAACACAAGTACGTAGGTAGGTATACCTAAGTTTAATTGGACTTATTTGTATAGGTATAGGTTGATTTGATATTTATAATATTCTGTATCTAGTTACAGGCTGATGGTATTTTAAATGCTTCAAAAATATTTTTATTGACCTATTGTGTGCTATAAAAACTATAAATATCGTAAACATCATACAAAGAATATCTTCGGATTCGAACAATCTAAGCTTCTCGCAGTTAGCTGTGGATTTAAGAATCTTGTGTCTAGTCGTACATTCCCAGACAGAAAAAGAAATGAAATATTCAATTCTGCATTTCTTCACTGGAGAACTAACAATGGATTGGCATTCCTAGAAACCAACCGAGACAATATTTTGTAATGTAAATAGTTTAAATCGTTTGTTAGAAACTGCTTAGATACAGTTTCGAAGAAATCTTTTTGAACTTTATCGAACCATATGTGACTCTTGTCCGAGAATTTAACACGGATTTAGTAGAAATCCAGGTTTATAATTATGTAACAGGGGGACAGATAAAACTTAATTTGACCATAAATAATATATTTTCAGCCACCGAAACCCGAGAGCCTCTGCACGATTTGCTACACGTCTGGAACAACGGGCATGCCCAAGGGTGTGATGCTTACTCACGAGAACGTGGTAGCGTCCATGTGCAGTGTCATCATGCAACTTGGCGAGCACCGGCCCGCCAAGACAGACGTCATGATCTCCTTCCTGCCGTTAGCGCATATGCTGGAGCGATGCTGTGAGGTGAGTCATTACTTAGATAGTTGGAATGTCCTAAGACATCGAGACTAACAACCATCGAGAACGTGGTAGCTTCCACGTGCAGGGTCACCATGCACATGCAGCTTGCAAAGCACACAAAGACCATCTTTCGTCATGATCTTCCTGCCGCTAGCGCATATGCTTCAGCGATGCTGTGAGGTGAGTCGTTGCTATGACTGTTTTTAAAGGCACCTTCTTAGGGATTGTTCTACCAAGTGCATAGTGAGTCCGTCTAAGGAAATTGGAAGAGAGGCAGTAGTGACATGATGAGTTCCTTCAGAGCCGGTCTTTGGGGAACTAGTCTGAACTGAAGCCGGGAAGGCTTAATGTGTCCATTAAACACTCGACTATCTGGCATTTGACCATTAGAGAAGTTCTCAAAACCGTTGAGAGGAAAATTACCCTGCAAATGCTTGTCAATCATCGTGCATGCAATTGCGAATGGGCGAACGCGTAGTGCTATAAATAAATACCTATCATTGTTCAAGTTCACGTAATCGTATGAACCGTAACCGTGACTCTTGGCAGTTTCTCAATATTTGCTTTCCAAGGTTTACATTAAGCTGTCATCTAATTAGTGTTTATTAATCATTAGTGGTTACTAATCATTAAACATTTATTAGAAACTATGTTGAGAAATGTTCCTACCTTGAACGCAGACGTATAACGAAAGCATGCACCCTTAATTAAATCTTAAGTTTTTAATTATTTCTTTTAAGAAATTATAGGGAGCGAGTCGATATGGAAAAGGAAAGATCAAAGAGTGATGACACTTTATTTGTTATTTTTAAAACATTTGATAAATTTCTTGCATCAAGCTTATTTTTCCAAGAGCGCTTGAATGCATTTTGGCTAAAAAAAGCTTTCATTAATTAGAGATCAGAAATAATACTTAAAACGATGACGTGTACTCTAAGACAATATAGTAGAGACTACTCTCTAACCACCACCACTGCCACCACTGCTGTAACCACTACTGGTTAGAGTAAGGAAGCCAAATAGTGTGGAAATGACTGGTACCAAAACGAATGCAGATTAAACATATTTCATGTATGTCCGTCTCGTTTCAGAATGCTCTATACATGGTAGGAGGAGCAGTTGGCTTCTACAGTGGCGACATCAGGCGGCTGGCCGACGACTTACAGTGCCTGAAGCCTACTATGATGCCCGCTGTACCACGCCTGCTCAACCGTCTGTACGACAAGGCCCAGTCGGAGATTTCCAGCTCCAAAATCAAGAAGATGCTCTTCAACATGGCGTTATCTGCGAAGGAATCAGAATTGAAGAGGTGATTATAGTCTTTGAATATTTTAGACATGGTAGAAGGAGTAGTAATTACACGTGGAGACAACAGACCTCCAGTCATATTAGACATTGACTCCCACTTGTAAATCTTTAGCTCGAAGATCAAGAAAATCAATTTGGCCTACGTAGAAATGAGAGTTGAAGGGGTGGAACAGACTGAATCCTTTATGACACCCACGGCGGTGCTGCAACTCCTCAACTGCTTATTGGCCCACGATCTCCAAGCCCGATGTCATTATACATAAATGAAACTACTGTCAGTGTCCAGAGCAATGCTGATTGTCTTTCTTTGTCCCCAGGGGCATAATCCGCGGCGACTCGATCTGGGACAAGCTGGTGTTCCGCAAGGTGCGCGAGGGCATGGGCGGGCGCCTGCGCATCATGGTGGTGGGCTCCGCGCCGCTCGCCGGCAACGTGCTCACCTTCGCGCGCTGCGCTCTGGGCTGCCTGGTAATTATCGACATCTAACTCATTCTTCCCATCGTGTTACTCGCTAACGGGTAGCTATCCGTCAGATAGTCTAAACAGCTGGCTCTGAAGACCGCAACTTCGAATCTAAACAGCTGGCCCTGAAGACCGCAACTTCGCAAATGATGATGTCTCAACGAAATATTCCTACCTGTCCTTAATGTAGAAAAAATCAAGAAAACTGCTGATTGCTGAACCTTGAAAACCCACCCACCGATACTAAGTATGTAGATAAATACCCACAAAGTTTTAAAGACACAGTAATTAGAGATGGGTAACTACCCGGGTAAATACCCGACGGTGGGTATTAACCGGATAAATACCCGATATTTACCTACCCGCGGGTAAATACGCGGGTATTTTCATTTTTCTTCCAAATTTGACGTTTTAAATGGTGTTTTGGGCTAAAATAGATTAATTTAAGTCAGTCTTTGTAATTGTACACATAATGTTTATTTAAATTGAGAACGAATAGGTTGCTATGAGATAAAATGTGATTTTAGTGTATCTTTCCAACTATAAAAATGGTGTAATATCATTCTCTGACACACGGAAATAATTTAAAATGCTTTTAATATAAATTATAAGTCTGATAAATTAAAACTGTAAATGAAAATATGTGAATAAAAATATTTTAAAAATCTCTTTTTGAAGCTCATAACTCATACATAGTATGTTTTATGACAAAAATGTATATAAACTTTTTGTAGGAAATTGTGTCTACTTTAGTTCGTACATACAAAACTTTTAGATATTCATGATAGTTTCCATGAAATATGAAAAAAATACATTTTACCCCCCCTAACCCCACCATAACCCCCTCCAACCAGTACTAGGAACTTTATCTTTATCGTATCTATTTAATGCAATCTAAAAAGCACACGTAAAACATATTTTTTTTAATTATTTTTAAAAATGTACATTAAAACTTCCGAATCTTTATTGTATATTTGACTGAACAGTTTCGTTTTGAATTGTGTATAATAATTACAATGACTAACTTAGTATTTATCTCCATTTTAACACAAATCAGCATGTGCAACATGAAATGAATCTACCCGTCAATTTGGGTAGATACGGGTAAATACCGGGTAGATAGGTATTTACCGGGTAAATACCTGGGTGGGTAGATTGGGTATTTACCCACGACCCATCTCTAACAGTAATCGAACTGCTTTCCACAAGCGTCTTTATCGCGACATCACGATACGTTTGTATTGAATATTGTTATGTTATGTTGTTATGTACACTTCAAAAGTTTGAAGCAATCCGCCTGCTGTGATATTTTTATACCTACATTAACGTCGGTTTTAATTCATCATCTGACAGCTTCTTGTTACAATACGTCTGTTGTTTAATAATTTTTCCCCTCACTAGCTCGGAAACACGTGTTTTGTCCTTTAATACCAGCGGGTAAAAACGCATTTTATCCACTAGTGGGTAAAGTAATTTGACCTTGAATAAAGTCAAATTAACTGCTTTAAAATTGATAAAAGTAGGTGAATCTAGTAATTAAGATGATTTACCACCTGTGGAACTACTGGAAGCAGTGATAAACGCATTTTTTTGCGTTGTAGTTTCCTCGCTATAGTGAGGGGAAAAGTTTTGTGTTACACTCGGGTGCAAATGTATTTTATTCTCGTGTGTTAAAAAACTCGCAAGTTCAGGATTCTATTCTCGAACCACTCGCTTCGCTCGTGGTTCAACTATAGAATCCTTTCTCTTACTCGTTTTTCAATTCCACACTCGGCGTTAAAATACAACTTTGCCCCCTTGTATAACAAATAACTATTACACATTAACGTCAGACAGTATAAAATGCCACTTCCACCACAACCCACTGGCTCTCTGTCAAGAATACAACGTGTAGGTATCTAACGTGTAGGTGGTAACCTACCATTACATACTTAAAAGACATGGCTCCACTATTCGTTCTCATCTTTTCATTATTAAAGTCCTAAATTGTAATATGATTGAGATTTATATAAAAAGACATATTAACAAAAAAAAATCATTGTGGTCTTGTGTACAGTTTAGATCATGCTTTAGACCTTCGTAAATTATTGTGACTATCATCACTGAGGGTACTTAATATTATATTATCAGACGGTACCTAGGTTATTACGGGTCATATTTTAAATCAATATTATTTTTTTATGACATACTTATAATTGAGTAAATATACATTATAAAGGTCATGTGGCTTATATTAAGGAAATGTTCCAAAGCTCTCAACGCCAGTGGTC
The DNA here is from genome assembly GCF_023078275.1 of Leguminivora glycinivorella. NCBI lineage: Eukaryota > Metazoa > Arthropoda > Insecta > Lepidoptera > Tortricidae > Leguminivora > Leguminivora glycinivorella. The sequence continues at coordinate 10,148,367 of NC_062981.1, forward strand.
ATGAAGATTCTAAAATAAACATTACTTCTGTATATCCGGAATATCTTTGCAGTCATAATATTTTGAATCACGAGTAATATCTACTTATCTAAGAATAGATATACTGGCAATAAATATATACCGGCTTTACTCTGATCTTGAAACCTAGCGAAGCTACTTGACTTTGAAAGCATTGCTTTTAATTCGTAATGGCGTAGCGTAGTATCTATAAATGTCTCTCATGATACATGCTGTGAAATAGTTACTATACTACATAAGAATTTTTATAGCTCTCTTTGTTGTTCAGTTCCAGAACAAAATGCTACTGCCAAGTAGTTGAAAAATAGATGGAACTATCTTTATTGTATTATTAAATTTTGAATGGACATAATTCAATGTTCTCGTACATAGGTAAATGACTCAAGCAAGGCAAAGAGACAAACGAACTTTATCGACTTGATAACTTTAGTGTACCGTTTACGAATATGGGGGTAATGCTCCATCTTGTAGGGGTTATTCTGATATTCTGAAATTCTGACGTTAACCGCATAAGCCGAAGACATCTATCGGAACGGAGCTCGGAATCCTCGAAGGGCATTTGTATAAGTATTTGATTTTGTAATATGATTTGTTTTTTCAGATCGTGGAAGGCTACGGTCAGACGGAATGCACTGCGCCAGTGACTCTAACTGTTCAGGGCGATCACGTGCCTGAACACGTCGGGCCTCCCGTCGCTTGTAACAAAGTGAAGGTAAGCCAGATTACAATGCGTAAGGTTTCAAAGTGGTTTCTGTAGCTAGAACGATAATACGGGAATCAAGGGTCCATTTTATGATTACGTTCGAGTTCACCAGAAATTCGAAAGCCCTTTTGAATCTCTCTGGCTGTTCTTATTATAACAAACTGTCTTAATCTTTGGTATTGGCGATAGTGAATATGAACAATTACAATAACATGCCTTTGGCGAAATGCCGGCGAGAAATTGTAGCGTCGCTTCGCTTCAAGCTTTGCATCGGCTTTTCTCGCCGTCATTTCGCCAAAGGAACGTTAACTCTCAAACCATAAGAGAACGGTCGCCAGAATCATAAACCTGCAAAAGGAAGTTGCGGCTACAATACAATTAGAGATCATATCTTTTTACCGACATGATACTTTACTTAACTATCTTTTTTGTATTTGTCATTTTCTATTTGAATTTTGTATCATTCCTGGATCCCGCTTTCCTCGAATGCTACTTTTTCATCAAAAAACGGTCTCACGTGGCGATATATACTAATCATTGTATCGTTTGCAGCTTGTGGACGTGCCCGAAATGGAGTACTACGCGGCGCAGGGACACGGCGAGGTGTGCGTGCAGGGCGCCAACGTGTTCAAGGGCTACTTCAAGGAGCCCGAGAAGACCGGCGAGGTCATCGACCAAGACGGCTGGCACCACACCGGAGACATCGGCAAGTGGCTGCCGGTGAGTTACTCCACTCTTTAGGGAAACCAGCTGGAGGATACTATCGAGGTGGAGTCACTGTGCGTGCGGATCAACGCGTTCAAGGGATACTTCAAGGAGCCCGAGAAGACCGGCGAGGTCATCGACCAAGACGGCTGGCACCACACCGGAGACATCGGCAAGTGGCTGCCGGTGAGTTACTCCACTCTTTAGGGAAACCAGCTGGAGGATACTATCGAGGTGGAGTCACTGTGCGTGCGGATCAACGCGTTCAAGGGATACTTCAAGGAGCCCGAGAAGACCGGCGAGGTCATCGACCAAGACGGCTGGCACCACACCGGAGACATCGGCAAGTGGCTGCCGGTGAGTTACTCCACTCTTTAGGGAAACTAGCTGGAGGATACTATCAAGGTGGAGTCACTGTGCGTGCGGATCAACGCGTTCAAGGGATACTTCAAGGAGCCCGAGAAGACCGGCGAGGTCATCGACCAAGACGGCTGGCACCACACCGGAGACATCGGCAAGTGGCTGCCGGTGAGTTATTCCACTCTTTAGGGAAACCAGCTCGAGGATACTATCGAGGTGGAGTCACTGTGCGTGCGGATCAACGCGTTCAAGGGATATTTCAAGGAGCCCGAGAAGACCGGCGAGGTCATCGACCAAGACGGCTGGCACCACACCGGAGACATCGGCAAGTGGCTGCCGGTGAGTTACTCCACTTTGTATGACATCCAGACTCGAGCTGGAGTCACTTATGCATGCAGGCCTGCAGGGCGCCGATGTTTTCAAGGGCTTGCTCACGGCGGCGACTTACATACAATATGCTTATGTTAATGTAGACATTCAACTTATTTCCAGGTCTTCTATTTCCGGTACTGCTCACGACTTTTCGAGAAATTAGAATAATAACCTGAACGACATGTGGCCTATTTCTCAAAACTGAAAGTTACAAGTTACAAGCGGAAGTTTCTTTCCAATTTGTTATATTAGACATTGACTACCACTTGTAAATTGTAACTTATAGCTTCGAGAAATGGGCCCCTGCTGAAATTGACATTTCACACCAGGTCGCCTGCTTCCAGCACTTCTAAATTTTAACACCCTGAACTCCATTTATTAATTGATTATATTTTTTCTGTTTCTTTTTCAGAACGGCACCTTGAAAATCATCGACAGGAGAAAACACATTTTCAAACTGTCACAAGGCGAATACATAGTTCCTGAGAAAATAGAAAATATTTACATAAGAAGTCAATATGTCGAACAAATATTTGTTCACGGAGAATCATTGAAGGTACCTAATTTGTATTTCTTCTTATTAAACGTTAAATTATTTTTATCAATGTCAATATCAGTAAGTCCCAGTCTCAGAGTAAGTATCTGTAAGTCTCAGAGGTTTGACACGTGTATAACTAAATCTGCTAAAGGTAAAGAGATATGGCATCTGCAACTTTAGGTTTAACCCCTGGCTAAATCTAATCCTTCCCTTAAAGATCTTTTCCCAAGTATATAAGCTCAAAAGACGAATGAACTGATTTCCTTTGGTGTAATTTAATCTTTGTGTTCCTAAGATGTATTTGATAACTGGAGCCACCCAGATGTTTGATGGTATTACCCGCTCAAAATGGTATCAAAAAATCTAGATGGCTCCACTTCTTAAATCTATTTCTGGGTCCTAAAGACCAATTCTGTGAAATGATACTAACTTATTATTCATGCAACGCGCTATTTTTAGACATAGATGCTAAGGGCTGTGGTGGTGTTGAAATCGAGCTCTTGGTCTTTTAAACTGGCATTAATGTGGAAATAATAATGCCTTCTCGTATTTCCAGTCGTGCATAGTGGCGATCGTGGTGCCAGATGTAGACGTGGTGAAGTGCTGGGCGCTGGAGCGCGGCATCAAGGGCACCTTCTCCGCGCTGTGCGAGAACCCCACCGTTAAGAAGATGATCCTCGAAGACATGCTGCAGTGGGGCCGGAATGCCTCGCTCAAGACTTTCGAACAGGTCAGTACTGATTGTATTTTCTGTGGATATTGTGTAGATAGTAGGGTTTGCAATCCGGATATTCGAATATCCGAATTATTCGAATATCCGCCAATATTTTTATCCGAAAATATTCGAATAATCCAAGTGAAATTATCCGGATAAACGGATAATTTCTATAAACATTATTTTTTATTTATAAGTAATATATTTAATAGATAGACGTCACTGAAACCGATTTCGATCAATTCTTAATACGGACAATGTTATTGCTAACAAGTTAACACCTATTTATCTTCAAAATCAAACTAATATTTACAAAACAAAGAAAGCATTCGTGGACAAGAAGTAAGCAGAATGCCTCACCCCACGCACTCAGTTCTTATCAAATATTCGATTAATTGGATGATTAAAAAAAACAGAAAAACGTTCAAGTATTATTTTTTAATATGAAAACGTTACCCCAACCTACTTTCATTACTGCTAATAGCTAACGTGAAGTTATCTGTAAAACCGTACTTAATAAGGGAGATTTATACCTAGATTTCCTGGTCCCTTGTTTTTTTGAAATTGAAATTTAGCGCCTCACTCCGAATTTAGCTGTTATCAGTTCCATGGCAATTTAGTACGCCAGAATTCCCTCCACTTCACTAAGAAATATAAGGCATTTTCCTTTTAAGTCCTTAGTTACATTCATACACAAAAATCGGTCTAATTACTACTTATACTTTGAAATCTTAGTCGATCTACTGATCAGCTTGGAAACTAAAACCCATCAAATTGCTGCCGAGCAATTTGAGGCGTTTTGGATTTGAATATTTAAATAAGTTCGCCTTTGTACCTCCTCCTTCTTCATTTTTTTAAATTTTATGTCTTGTATATTTTATGTTGGTGGTACAATAAAGAATTTACTTACTTACTTATTTATCACCTCTCCTCTTCCATTGGTACTTTGGTACCAGCCACTGTGCAACTAAGGTCTAAAATGATCCACACCTGGATAGGAAGTGTCTTCGACTAATTGGTCTTCTCTTTTTTTGGTTATTCTGTTTTGAACGAGTACCTATGCTCAGTTGCTCATTCCTGTTCTAAGACCCTAACCAGGACGCTTTTGTTTAGAGCCTACGAAAAGAGTTTTCAACTTTTTATATTAAGTATCCGATCCGGTCCAAGATGGCATCTGGTACGGGCGTAGGCATTTATGCAAATGACTAGTGACTACAGTGGTAGTATCAGCATGGGCAATTATGCCACTGTCTTTTAAGCCGAGACATACGCAATAATTACCTGTGTACATAAGAATATAGTTAGACAAACCCAAGGAAAGAATATCTATATACTCAGCGACAGTCAGGCGGCACTCAAAGCCTTCACCTCGCCCAGAGGTGACTCTTGACTGGTATTAAACGGCATCCAAGCTCTTAACAAGCTTGGAAGGCAAAACAAGGTGCAACTGGTATGGATACCTGGGCACGATGGCTTCATTGGCAATGAAAATGCTGATGAACTTGCCAAGGCCAGGTCTGAAGACAACGTCACAAGGAACCATTAAAACGGCTATGAAGGACCATACAAAGGCTAATCACCAAAAAGAGTGGGATGCCCTGGTAAGTCTGAAGCATTCAAAGCTCTTTATGCGGAGGGTAGAATCTGGATGGAGCAAAAAGCTAGGAAAGCTAGGCAAAAGACAACTCCAAATTATAACGGGGGTGTTCACAGGCCATTACGGGATCAAAGTAATGTTGGCCAAGATGGGACACGCTGACTACACAGATTGTCGCATGTGCGGCGAAGAGGAAGAGACCGTCAGACATCTAATGTGTGAATGTCACGCCCTCGCCAGACAAAGAATGAAGAACTTTGGAGCAGGCTACCTAGTACCAAAGGACATCAGAGAGCTACCCATGAGCCTCATCATCCGATACGTGGAGATGGTCGAGAAGCTCCTGAATAGCTGAAGGATCTTAAGATCTAAGGGGGTAATTGCACAAAAGATCCCGATGGGTCGAAGTGTATCCGGAAGGGCCCCGCAGATTTAAGATAAGATGAGTATCCGATCCGATCGAGCGAAGGACCGACTCCTATACATTCTCGAAATCATTCAGGGCGCCATCTTTGATTTTTGCCTTTGACATCCTTCCTATATCCGATATCGGAACGGATAATATGACAACGCTGTATCGCCTATAACCATCATCATATCCAATGATGTTGTCTCACGTTCCACTCTACACAAGCCATCCTCTCTACCATCCATTTCCAAGGTAAAGGTGTTGTCAGAAAAACTTCTCGTTATACCTAACACCTAACTATAATCACTACTACTAACTGTCTTATATCGACAGCTCACTATCTGATTGCAAGATTCTAGTCATAGAACTAAAGATAGAGAGCTAGGTGTGTTTTAATTTCTACAGTTTGCTGATTTACGCAAAAAATAAATAAAAATGTAGGTAAATTTCGCATTATGGCGCTCATCTATCTCAGCCGTTATCAATTCCACGCTTATACGCACCTGTAACATTAATTTTGTTCCATTTAATAAATTATCCGAAATTATCCGAATTATTCGAATATTCGAATAATAAAAATTGTATTATCCGAATTATTCGAATATTAAAAATCCGTCGGATAATGCAAACTCTAGTCGTCAAGAAGATGATTCTGGAGGACATGCTGTAGTGGGGCCGGAATGCCTCGCTCAAGACTTTCGAACAGGTCAGTACTGATGGTATCTTCTGTGCATATTGTGTAGATGTGATAATGGAGTGCGGCATCAAAGGTACCTTCTCTGACCTATGCGAGAATCCCACCGTCAAGAAGATGATTCTGGTGGGCATGCTGTAGTGGGGCCGGAATGCCTCGCTCAAGACTTTCGAGCAGGTCAGTACTGATGGTATCTTCTGTGGATATTGTGTAGATGTAGACAAGCGTGTGATAGTGGAGTGCGGCATGAAAGGTACCTTCTCTGCGCTATGCGAGAACCCCACCTTCAAGAAGATGATTCTGGAAGACATCCTGTAGTGGGGCCGGAATGCCTCGCTCAAGACTTTCGAGCAGGTCAGTACTGATGACTCGTTCTGTCGAGATTGAATCATTTGACAAGTGGTTGTTACTGGACATCAATGGTATATTCTCGGTGCTGTGAGAGAACCCCACCGCCAAGAAGATGATCCTCGTAGACATGCTGCAGTGGGGCCGGAATGCCTCGCTCAAGGCTTTCGAACAGGTCAGTACTGATGACGCGTTCTGTCGAGATGTAATCATTTGACAAGCGGTTGCTACTGGACGTCAAATGTATATTCTCGGCGCTGTGCGAGAACCCCACCGTCAAGAAGATGATCCTCGAAGACATGCTGCAGTGGGGCCACAACGCCTCGAGATCTTCGAGTAGGTTAATTTAATCGTATGGCAAAAAAAAACAGTAACATTCATAAGTTAAAATGGAACTATGCTAATGGACCTCCAGAAGACCTGATCACCCTTAGCGACGAGGCCATCAAATGGCTGATTGGACTCAATTTTTATGAATTTAATACTGAAGCAGGAACACGCAGCATACTTTAAGCTATAAGTCTAATCACTCTAATCAGCTCAATAACTTATCTTAAGGGATCCCAGACCTTGTCTGTTGACAGTGTTGACTAGAATCTCGAAGACCCGACATGGTCACTTTTGTAAGGAGCCACAACGCTGTTGTAGGTATAGGTACCAACCAGTGTACCAACTAAACCAGCATAATGTCTTGACTCTCGATAACGTTTACAATTTGTTGTCGGGGAGATTCTGGGTGGTGGATAAGACTCCTTTCGTTTTTATTTTCTACACTGAACGGTAGAACCGTGTGCCAGGGAGAACCAACATTATGTACACTTTAGTACCTAAACTTTTTAAATATTTTTGTTACAGATAAAGGACATCTACCTGCACCCCGACCCATTCTCAGTGCAGAACGGCCTACTGACCCCCACGATGAAGGCGAAGAGGCCAGAAATCAGAAACTACTTCAAACCCCAGATAGAGGACATGTACAAACAGCTCGAATAACACTAGCATACACTAGATAATTATCTTTATCACAAACTATTTGTGACGTTGTAGCTGCACTGGGCGGTTTTAATAAAACAGAAGAATTTGATAATAAAGTAAAATTAAAGATATTATTTGACATAAGTGGACGCACCGATGTAAGTAAAATCTGTTTTATTAAAACGGTCCCGATCATTAGACTAAACTGTGATGTATAACATCACTATACTCTTTAGTATCCTATTACAGTACAATGTGTTCTTTATAATTTATAATTTTAGTCACTTTTCACTTTCTTAAATAATATCGTTTTACTCTTGATAAGCGTAAATCAGAATGGCGGTGTCATGGAAAAGTGTTGTGACAGTATTTAATGATATCTTTAAGCTGCTTCGAAATGATCACGAGGTACTTAGTCAAAAACAATTCACTTAGGCAAAATTAAGAAATTCTAAGCCAATGTAGGTCCTGATAGTTTGGTAGTTGAATCTGCTTTCCTTTTGATAGCAATAATGAGGAACGTTGTGCCTCGGACAGTCAATTAATACCTAACTTTCATCACTTTTGTATCTTTCCGGTGATCTAAATCAATCACAAATTGAATTCACTTACTAGTGCATACTCAAAATTATCGTCGTTATTATGATCAGCAGGAAATTTATTCCATTGATAAGCAGAAATTTTGCAAAACCGTCCGATTTCAATGAAGCATCATAGGAAAAAGAAAATCAGCAATTCCCGTCAACTTTGTACAAAAATTAAGGGAAAATTTCAATTTGTTTTTAAATTCCTTTTTTGTTACCAAGATTTTGTTGATGAATTGAGATTTTATTAAGTTTTACGTCATTAAGGTTCTCTAGTATCTATATTTTCAATAATTATCTGAATATTAGTGAATTATATTACTAAATGTTGGTAACAAAATGATCAATTAAAATTTGCTGACGTGGCATTGTACAAAGTTGACGGGAATTGCTGAAATAAACTGTAGGTATCACCTTCAATAATATCTGAATATTAGTGTCGTTTGTTTATCTCTGCATTCTACTTTTCAAGACTATCCTTAGAAGTCGTTGCATGATCTGCGCCGTACCTACAAACGAATTTTAAATCTATGATTATTTTACTTAGCATTTATAGTTATTGACATTAAAAACACTCTTCAGAAATGCGTTTTTACGGGACTATGGTAGATTCGTGGAATGCTCTAGTAACATAAATTAATTAATTACTTCGATGATATGCACGTCACTAACAATAATAGATTATGAATAATTACAATCTTAAGCAATACTTTTGACAGGTTAGTAAATATATGAGATGGAGGACATATAGAAAGCATTTCCGGAAGTCTGCTTAGTGATTATGAATAAAATTACTTAACAGATTGCGGACATTATCTTCATTTTAACCGAATTTGATGTGAAATAACCCTTCCGCAGAACAAACCAGAGGTTTGAACACTTGGTTTTGAGGTTTGTATGTCATGACAAATTTGATTGAGATGAACTTTTATCGTTAAAGAATGTTATCCTATAGGTAGGCTTTTTATAGCTATAGAAGGTAATATATTATCGTGGCAATTTAAATTTCAAGGAAAATGTGGACAAGCACTACATGTTTATCTATAGATACTGTAACTACGACTTACTCAAAGATATAAAAAATACTACTGCCCACATTTTAGCTGTAAAGTTTTTGGAAACAATATTCACTGCTTAGAATCACATTGAAATACAAATTGTAATAAATTTATACATAGAAATTTTCATATTGACAGCGCGGCGCTTTAACTTGCAGTATTTAAATAAGAAGTTTTATTTTAAGAAATAAATGCTTTAAAGACACTAAGGAACATCCTCGATTTTCCTGCTATCGGATTTAAATTGTACCTATGTCATAATTATGCACATCTTTTGTTAGTTGGGACAGACTAATGACCATGGGGTTTATGAATTATTTTTAGTGTATGAAATCAATACATACTCGTAATACATATACCGACCTTCTAAATTAATATAAGTAGAGAATACTCGTATTTTGAGCTGTGCCTTCTACCAGGGGCCCATTTCTCGAAAGGTACAAGCCTTGTATTACAAGTGCGCGAACTGTCAAATCGTATGGGTTGTCAGGGAAACACACTTGTAATACAAGTAAGTAAGTAAGTAAATAAATATTCTTTATTGCACCATTTTACATGTTATATGTATACAGAGGCTTGTAGGCTTGTACCTTTCGAGAAACGGGCCACGGATCCTTCACTAACTGTGTTGCTTGCAACCATTTTTGTGTTTATATTATATACGGCATTACCTATACTTACTATAAAATTATAAGTACATTAACATGAAGCTACACTATATATATTGCAAGATAATCATGCTCTGAATAAAAACTAAGTACCTACCTATTTGAATGGTAAACATGAGCAATGGCGCTGGTTAGTAAAACACAGACATGGGTGCAAAATTGTAAGATAACATTGACGCAAAAATTATATACTTAGATTCCAAATCATCAGTGGACCTTTAAGTCTTTACAAACACAATTACGAAGTGTCAGTTGACAATGTTGTTTATTTTTCTTTCTAAATATTTCTGAGTGGGTTTCAGTGAACTGTGTGACTAGCGGGTGAATCTATGTTTGATTGATCGTTAAACTGTCGACTGCTTTATTTTGTAATTAATAATATTTTAGTTAGAAAAACAGTTAGTCGACAGTTTAAATGTAAACGTTGGCCGTAACTATAGTCTGTTTTTTTAGGTATTTAAATAAATATAAACAAAATCTACCCTCAAAAAGCTCCTCAAAGGTCGAGGGTAGACGACCAAATAAGAAGGTTAAAGATAGGTCGCTCAGTGACAGATTTTAGCGGTTTTGCAATTTGGTTGTTTAACCGACAAAATTTGTAAGTACCCTAAAATTTACAAATTATTTGTTTACGTTTTTTTAAGTACCTAAAAATGCAAAGTATACTAATTCAGATTTTAGAACATGTATAGGTCAAAATAATCGCACTTTGTTAGTATAATTTTGTATCGTGTATGCTATCAGATTGGTTCAGCTTGGCGAAACGCCGGGCGTGTTTCATGTTGTTCAAACCAAAATTTTGTTGTTATTGGTGCAAGTTGCTACAATAATTTATTTTTAATAAAAATTGAAATAATTCGCGTATCTTTTTATTGCTCTTTCCTTCACTTTATTATAGTGTTCGTAAAATTACGTTAGCTCGTAAAGTTTCGGCTGTAAATTGAGATTTAATTTCGAAAGATTATTATCTTATCAAGGTATTGGCATTTTGACAACAATAATGTAGTTGTTTAATTTATTTTTGATAGACTTTCTTACGATGACGGGTTGAAGTTCTTAATAGTCTTGGGTGTAATAAATGATTTATATTGGTTTATAGTTCAAAAGTTGAATAACATTATTATGTGTAATATAAGTAGATAACAAACATAACGGCTCAAAAATTCCCAGTGGTTCAACTGGTAAAACTACGCGGTAAGACTAGAGGGCTGAAGGCTGACCTCAGTATACGCACCTCGGGAATAAGTAGGTACCTGGACTTTTGCCAATCTGGTCAGACGGTTAGACTCCGTGAGACCTCCGCCACATCCTAGCATTGAATAAATATCATGGCATAATTAGGTATGCATTCTTTGAATCTGTAAAATAACTATAAAACAACACGGGTCGTCCATTTATGGGTCGCTCACTGCAAGTCTTAGTCTACAGTACAAAGGTATAGTGAACGTCATGCATGGAGAATATCGCAATAAGTAGGGTGAATCAAGTTTTTCTTGCCTGTTATTGCCATGGTTACGGTCCCCTGAGTCACACTGGCTTCATGCAAAATTATGCTACTTAAACTATGCAAACATGCATTTTCTGGTGTTAGCAAGTAATTTCCTTAATCGATTTATCGGGTTTCACCAGTAAACCCTCGATAGGTATACCTACAGTCGTGCAGTTGTTAAATCTTGTTACTACGGTTTGTATAATATATGACAAATTATCAAGGACAAATTATCTCGATTTATCGGGTTTCACCAGTAAACCCTCGATAGGTATACAGTCGTGAAGTTGCTCCAAAATGTCAAATAGGTAGCACTTAATTCATCGTCATAAGATGAGATACGAGACATGGTTTTGAGCAACTTTTATATATACACCTATTTTACTGTACCACATATAATTTTGGAAAACGTTAATAATTATGGTAGGAACACTGGCTCGGTAATAACAGCGCAGTGTGGGAGCACCATTATGCTCAGACGTATGTGAGTATCTGAGCCCTTTGCGGACTTAGCATGACGAGTGAAGTGTTATTTCACGCAAGGAGAAGCAAACAACGCAAGTCATTCATACCAAAGGTCTGGGTGTTCGTACGACCTTGTTATAGGCGTTATAGCTAAGTACATTTTTTCATGTTATTGTTTGTTATGATTTTAGTTTTCCTTAGCTTACCTCACCTTATCGCCTTTTGTTTACAATGATCGATTGAACGCAAGAAAATGTTAAGACAAAAACAGACAAGACAGGGCTTACCGCGAACTGCGTTCGTCGCGTTACCTCTCCATTTCACTTATAAGTTTGTACGCAAGTGTGACTGAGATGCAACATCGTCGAATGTTCGCGGTAGGCCCTCGAACGACCTCAAGAGCCCACGATCGTGCAGAGGACTATTTTGATATCGTGATTCACGCAACGCCGTGAGACCGTCGCCGTGAACTAAATTGTATTTGATTATCTTTATCCTTAGGTACGGGATAAAAATAGACAGGTTATATCCGACCTTAGGAGATGCGAATTGCGATTGAGAACTAGAGATGAAAGTTTTGTAACTACTTATTGTAAATGACCATGTTACTTGAACTATACTTATAAGGCCTAACTACTTAGTTCTGTAAATAACTGATCTGTAATAACTTGTTCCGTCTATTGCCCTTTGAGTCGTCAGCAACCCGAACCCTCCTTGGAACTTGTACACTCCTTTTTGCTATGTAGTATGTACTTAACACAGCAAAAGGGAGTGTACAAGTTTCTAATGGGGTGGCAACGCGCATGTGACACTGTTTGAGTTGCAGGCGTCCATAGGTTACGGTGACCGCTTTACATCAGGCGGACCGTATACTTGTTTGCCACCGACGTAGTATAAAAAAAATTTAAGGTCCAGTAACAAAGAGTCGTATAAATTTGTTAAAATAATGAAAACACAAAACACACAAATACGGGCTTTACACGTAAAAACTTTGTATCACGTTATGTTAAGTCGATTTTGACGTTATGGTTTTTTACATAGGGGCAAATGAGCAAACGAGACGCCTGATAGTAAGCTATTCCTACCGCTCATGGATACCTCATCATCACAGGAGTTTGAAATGCGTTGCCAGCATTTAAGGTTTTTTGGAAGTGCATTTCTTGAAATTTTGGAAGTCCTCTCGGCCCGGAAATACCGTTGGTGAAAGTAAATTCAAAATAATAATTAAAACGAAAATCTGTAGTAGGTACGCATTATTAAGATTAAGTAGGTACCTACTACTGGAAGTACTGGAGCGAATTGATTATCGTCAAGCGCAGTGTTTATTTGATTATTGGGATTTATGGGTAAGTAAGTATGCGTTACCTTATCATCATTCACTTACTTGGGTTCGGCGCAGCATGTCTTCTTTTCATCTCTACTTTCATTCGTTTCATATCATCTCTCACACAGTTCATCCACTCTCTCCGATTTTCCTCTCCCGCTTTCTCCCTCCAAATAGGCATTTAATAACCTAACCACAAAATTAAAATTTTGAAAAAACCCCAGACCGCGACATAGTGGACCGATTTTCATGAAACATGGCTAAGAACACTCCCGACTAATTCAGCTTTCAAACAAAAAAAAAACCGAAATATAAATCGGTTCATCCGTTCGGGAGCTACGATGCCACAGACAGACACACACACAAACAGACAGACTGACAGACAGACAGACACGTCAAACTTATAACACCCCGTCGTTTTTGCGTCGGGGGTTAAAAATAAAAACTGGGGGCCGATTTTTGAGTCTCACGGCGTTCGAATTCAGAAAATTGTCACTGAAAATAATAGGCAATTCACCGTTTTCAACCGGTATTTTAGTGACAGTGAAACTCAAAAATCGGCCTCCAGATCAATAAAATACACACATTAGCATCACAACCATCAACAAAATGAGTTGCTAATGGCCCTACTAGACATCAACGAACAGAAAACGCAATTTTTTCATCGTAAAATCAAACGTTGATGTTACGATAACAAACTAATGGTGGAATCAACCCGACCCACTTTATCCCATACGTAATATAAATAAACATGTGACACATCGTGAAGATTCAAGCGCCGGGAAGTGCGGGGAAATAAGAACGTCGATGTCCAGAAATGTCGAGAACCTTGTGGAAGTCGAGGTTAGCAAAGCATGACTTACTCAAGTGATTACCCTGTTGGTAACTGTTCCATTGAATAATTATCATGGTTAAACTATTTTAGTCCTGGCTAGCAAAGCTGTCACTGCAATATCACAATTTCGTCTTCTTTCAAGCCTGTAAAAGCTATGAACGGCATTGAACTTGTGTGATATACCTATTCGCACTCACTAAGATGCGAGAAGGAAGGAGGTACTGACGCGGCTATATCACGCGATCATTCTGATACCGCTGGTGTGAGTTCATGTAGTTGTAAAGAATACTTAAAAACAGTTCAGTCGATCATGTCGCATAATATTTTGAGGATATGTCTTTTTCTTATTTAAGAGCTGTGTAGCTCTTGTCGGTGGAATATATGCCATGTTTCCCTATTCTCCGCTTTCCTCTTTAGTTCTTGATACGACACGACACCCGCCTCCTTGAGCTGGTCAACAAAACTTCTTGGATCTTCCTCGAACTTTTTTTTATACCACTTCACAACAGCTATACAGTTCGCCTGATGAAAAGCGGTCACCGTAACCTATGGACGCCTGCAACTCAAAGGGTTGCCGACCCATTACAAACTTGTATCTACACTCCTTTTTTGAAAACCCCATACTGTAGTTCATCGGAAATACCTCGGCAGGGAGCTCATTCCACAGCCAGAGAGTCCGCGGGAGGAAATTCCTTTGAAACCGCACGGTGCGCCTCCCTTCCTTTTACCTTTCCTTCTAGGATATTTTTAAAGAAGGTATCATGTCGTATCAAGTGACCAATAACACAATATGGATGTATTGTTGATTTACTAACATAATATGGATGTATTGTTGTCCGAAATAAATGCTTTCATTTTTCATTTCAATAATTTTGCCTCGTCTGCTTTCTACTTCATTCATCAGTCTTCTTGACGGTATGAACATGTCAAATTAATTCCGTTTTCCATTTGGCTTAGGAAAGCTGTACCTAAACGAAAAAGGCTGGGTTAGGCTGTTTCTAATATGTTCCAGAAAGCCAATCATTATCGATGTCACGTTGTAATGTAGCTATTGAAGCCAAATGAGAGCTTATTTTTCTGACACCAGGCAGGTAATTATGGTCGCGCGATAAGTGATAAAATAGCAGGCCGTCCCTATCGCACTATTTGTAAGTGCGATAGGGACGGCCTGATATTTTATCGTCTATCGCGCGACCATGCTTCCCGTGCAGCAAAATATCCATTACTTACCACCCCTCATCAGCGTAAACAAGTTGAACAAGTAAACATAAAACTGTGGATCGCTCCAATAAACTTGTCCAAAGCGGTTCAAACAACATCTTATGCTGTTATTATTAGATCATTTTATACGTCTACACCCACGCTTCTTTAAGTGGTCGACGCGAAATTCTGCATTATTGTTGCATGAGCAATCATGAGGTTCATGACATGACTGTTGTTTTTAACCCCCGACGCAAAAACGACGGGGTGTTATAAGTTTGACGTGTCTGTCTGTCTGTCTGTCTGTCTGTCTGTTTGTCTGTCTGTGTGTGTGTCTGTCTGTGGCATCGTAGCTCCCGAACGGATGAACCGATTTCGATTTAGTTTTTTTTATTTGAAAGCTGTGTTAGTCGGGAGTGTTCTTAGCCATGTTTCATGAAAATCGCTCCACTAGGTCGCGGTCGGGGGTTTTTCAAAATTTTAATTTTGTGGTTATAGTCGAATTAGTTGAAACGTATCAAAGTTGAGGTATACACATGGTATACATAACATTTCGTCAAAGTGTTAAAAAGCTATGTAATTATTGGCATCGGCTCCGCTAATGCCTGCCAAATTCCAAAGCCTTTTGTTCCGTGATGGGAAAGACATATTTTACTTGAGGAAGATTTGGGTAGGGTAATTACTCGTATGCGAAACGAGTAATTATAATTACCCTACCCAAATCTTCCTGGGGAGTTCTTTAACCCGAAGGAGGGCAGATAGTTCAGGATTCTCTAGCGTGTTAGAGCTATTATGGATGTGGATGACTGAACGTGTAAGGTGCATAATTTTACTACAAGATTTCCTAATAATTATTAATGTTACATGCCATGCGGAACTCAATACACATACCTACATATACCCCATATAAGAAGCATTAGGTACCTAGGTACTTACTATAGAATCTCGTTCTTTTACAGGTTGCCGTAACATTAGGAGGAAAACAATATCGACAAAACCTGTTAATAACTAATGAGAACGCAAGAAAACAATGAAATAAAAAGTCGAAGTATATTTTAGAAACAATTGAAATGATAGAATACTTCATAACAATCGTTGTTTACAATTTGTAAATCACGCCATCTACCGTCAAGTAGCAATAGTAATTTAACAAAATAAACTATAGCACTTTAATAAAATAAAATCACTTCGTAATTATTATTTGAATGGAATACAATGTTACTATGACGGAGTTATATCCACATAATTGAAAAAAAATAGCCTTGATCGATACCGACACAGATTATTATTCAGCGCGAAGTACCTAATCAATCTATTAATAGCATGACTTCGTTCTTATTAAAATATTTACTGCTAAACACGTGTAGGTAAAAAGCCGGTACTCTACTGTGTTATACTGGCTTATACAATACCTACCTATATCTATGATTAAACCAATTATGATACAATGGCAACAATTGGCGTTGTTCCTCACTGGACTTCCGGCTAGCTACGTGTTTTCCCAATTGTAGGCGCGACCCTATGTAAGCTGTAATACTATTAAGGCAATGAGATGTAATGATAATGACGTACTCAAACAAGCGTAATAAAATTGCTTGAGCATTCATTCATATTCACAACGCAGCGCGTTTTTATTTATAGATTTTATACCTTATACCGCTTATCGGCGCATCACGTAGGGGCATCTACTGTTTCTGTTAGTTGGCATGCGGGCTTCACGCTAGCTACTCGCCTCGCGACCGCGCCTCGTGCTGCCATCTAGTGGGCCGCCACTCCGCCAGCGGTGACCTTGCCTGCCTACCGCGCCGTTCATTGGCCACAGACGCCACGATCGTTCCTCTCTATCCATTTCTCTCGCTCCCAAAACTATGGCATTCGGGCACAAAATACACCAGCGATGACAATACGCGTATCCACCAAAACAGGTGGCGATGACATCGCCTGTGACCTGTCAAAATGACGTGACGTTAACAGACAGTCGTGTTTATAACCTCTCTGTGCAACTAATCTATATTCTAGTGTAAACATGTTGTTTGACAAATTGTGGATGGCGTTTCAAGATGAGTTAGGTGAGTAAACTTGTACTTGTTAAGTTTTAGGTTACGTAATTTTGTTTGGACCGGTGTCGGTCGACGCTTTGGATAATAACGCTTGATTGATATTACAGAGACAAAGACGTGATCTCTGTTTCTATAAATAACTTGGTGGTACGGCAGTTAATCAGCAGTTTACTTGATTTGTCGTAACGGCTACACACTTACCTAAGTGTGTAGCACGCAAGTTAGTATTTCTTGCATGCATACCAATGTACCGTGGTGGTTTCGTTTACTATGAATAGGTAGGTAAGTTACGAAGACTAACGTGAGCCGACGAGCTGGGTAGGTATGCGATACCATCGTCATTACACATTTTTTACTTTGTTTGTTGAATCTTTGCATACTTAACTATAATGGTGTTCATAAAATATAAGCTAAATAGATACATACCCACATAAAGTTTAGCTACTGTACTGCATAATTACAACCATTTTTCTCTCTCAATGATGTTGATGACTAGTCGGACAGTAAATTACCTACCTACCAATAAACCTAGAGGCGTTACCGTTACCGCACGTAAGAGGAAAACAGTAAAATAAAACTTTAATATTACTTAATTAAACTAGGTTGCTATAAAGCTGAAGATTAAGTTAGGTATTTTTTTATAGAAATTGTTAGGATCGCCTAATTTATATACATAGGTACACCTGTCTTTACAGCCAGACGGACAGAAAACAAAGTTAAACTATAAGAGTTCCATTTATTTCAAAGGTAACGTAAAAAAAAGACGCGCACGTATTATTACTTGTGCCTACCTACAATTGTAATATATTTTGTGGTAATATCTTTTTACAATAAAACTTTTTGTAAGAAAAGTCTACATATGTAACGAAACTTTTCTTACAAAAAGTTCATGTAAATCTCGGTGTTTCAAGAAAAATTCGACTATAAGAGTTCCATTTATTTCAAAGGTAACGTAAAAAAAAGACGCGCACGTATTATTACTTGTGCCTACCTACAATTGTAATATATTTTGTGGTAATATCTTTTTACAATACAACTTTTTGTAAGAAAAGTCTACATAAGTAACGAAACTTTTCTTACAAAAAGTTCATGTAAATCTCGGTGTTTCAAGAAAAAATCGACTCACCCTGTTCCGGCTTTTTAGCATAACACCTCCACTGAACCAATCCTGAAGTTTTTATCGCGAATTTCAATTGTCAATAATAATGGAATTATGTAGCAATTACAGGGGGCCGATTTTTGAATCTCACTTTCACTAAAATACCGGTTGAAAACGGTGAATTGCCTATTATTTTCAGTGACAATTTTCTGAATTCGAACGCCGTGAGACTCAAAAATCGGCCCCCAGCATATACAATACTCAAAATTATACCGCAAAAACTGGCTGATTTGCAAGTTTTGCAACTTCATGCTACAGGATACTGCGAAAAAGGCACTATGCCATGCTGCATACAAAACAGTACTAGTACACAGTCCCCGTTTTGTCTCTCGCGCCTACGTTTTTAATTTGTTTTTACTAGTGTAGTAGTGTACTATACTTGACCTCCTTTGACATATTGTGACATGTCCCCCCAAATGGAGCAAAGAGCGTCCACAGTGCACGTGGCTTGGTCGTGACTGTCGTGAGACTCCTGAGATTCATGTTTAAGCTCGCTTCAAGTTTTCCCAATGGCTTTTGCCTGTACAATGATAGTCTTCCGCTAGGACTGCATTGGACGGCACCGTTTTCGTCTTTCCGTTTTCGTCAGTCTAGGGATAATGAAATGTTATGTAATTCTGATCAGGATCCCTTTGGATTGTGAGCTCAATCCAATTCCATTTCCGCTGCTTGATCTACTCGCTGATCGGAGTCTCATTGCAGCCTCATGCCTCACTTATCACATGCAGGCTTGCATTAGATATTTTAAGTGTTTTTAATACCTTGTGACCTTGCATGTCTCACAAGCGTACATCACTGAATCCCAATGTTTTTGTAAATCTAATGTAAATTACCTACTCGCCTATTTGTTTATCTGTTTCAATAATAGATTTACATATGCAGTATATGCCTGGACATAATCGTATTCTAATTGGATTAGATTTTACGACGGGCTGTTTACCACAAGCATCGGAAAGATAGACACATAGTCACATACACATATGCGTATCACCCACAAAACATTAAGATTAGGTTGCGATAAGGACTATTGAACGCGAATATAACGGAAATGAATGCGTTATTTTGCATACACACCTAAGGTGCCTATAGTAGGTATGTTGTTTATGTAACTTCATGTACTTACGTAGTTGCATATTTTACGCTTGGATACGCTATATGTCAGTTATTCACCCTGGAAGTTCTATTCTGGAGAATTCAATAAAATCACCAGGGTAGTCGCAAACGTTGCGAATCACACCGATTATCTACACAGACTCAATAAAATTAGATATGAAGACACAACTCAGTGATTAAAATTTCAATCTAATGCGTCATATTAATTAAGGGAATTATTATGAAGTTATTAACTGCTGTTTTTTCGTATGTCCGGAATTACGGATGCTATTTTCTGTACGTAGTATTTCTCAACCGATTCTCGTAAAATTCGTGAGCAGTTTCGTTTCGATAATGTTATACCTACTCAACAATAACAACAACAATAAAGAAGATTAGCAAGGATTACAGATCAGTTATTTTTTTTAATAACGCAGAAAAGAGAATCGAATGAACTCATTGGCCAGAAATTCAAACATCCAAATAGCGTTATCTGGCCAAATTTAGCAACATTACGATATCACTCGTATTGATAGAAATCGATAGCCTCTTTAATCTAAACTAATCTAAAGGTATCTTCTACGTCATACGATACAATAGGTTTTTTGCGGGCCTGGCATTCTAATCCGATTATTTTTGCCACGCTTCGAACGAATCAATTCATTGATGAAAAAAAAAGAAAAATATCTTTATTTAAATAATAACATATGAATCAATACATTGAATACAGAAGATGTCAGATTTCAGATTACAGTTAAAGGTGTAAGATACCATATACAAGTGTGCGTATCTTCGCACGCGGTGTGTGTGTGTGTGTGTGTGTGTGTGTGTGTGTGTGTGTGCGTGCGTGCGTGCGTGCGTGCGTGCGTGCGTGCGTGCGTGCGTGCGTGCGTGCGTGCGTGCGTGCGTGCGTGCGTGCGTGCGTGCGTGCGTGCGTGCGTGCGTGCGTGCGTGCGTGTGTGTGTGTGTGTTGATGGACTGCAGTAACACAAAAACGTAATAAAACAGTCGGCAATGGACAAAGTCGCAATGGTCCAAATCACCATTCACCTTACATTGCTGACCAAAAGGATTGGGGAGTGTCTTATCAAAAGGGCTTATTTTTGAACGCTATCAAAAATAAACTTTTGAAAAGACGCTCCAACTAACCTTCATCACTCGAAAATGAAAAGTTGTCATTATTCTTGGTATCAAATTGTCATCATGATAAAATAGGCAGGACTTGCTGGTCTGATCCGAGAGTTAAATTTGGTTACTTTCGCTAAGCCCATCAGGGGAAGCCCTACATCCACGTCATCCACTTTACGTAACCTGTAACCAAATAACGCTTAATAGACCCTACTCATACTACTGTAGATATTTCTCCTAGGACCCATTTCTCGAACACTATCAGTCGAATATTATTAGTGTGTTGCCATGATAACCAATACGACTTGACAATAAACGGGGACGGTGTGTGAGGGTCGGCAACGCATATGCAGTGTGTAACATTGAGTTGTTTTTAAAGTCACAAACTTTGCACTAAAATTTCCCGATGGAAACAGAGAAATTGATAATCTAAATCGGCCAAGATCACGCTGTTACATAAACTTGCTACGTCACTGAAACTCCGTTGGCCTGTTTAAGCTCATCTTGATTGATATTTATTTTGATGTCCTGATAAATGTATCGGAAAAACATAAAACGACTCATTTCGTATTATCAATTTGTGTCTGATAAAGGACTAGATAAATAAGTCGCGAAATTGTCAATGATAAATTTTTGTTGGTATTGTGAATATGTAACACTGTTAGTGTTAAGTATATGATTTTTCCTAAAAAAATAACATCTATATCGAGGGTTTACTGGTGAAACCCGATAAGCAAACTGGTTTTTGAATTTCGAACTATGTGTATTGTGTAATTTCCATTAAGTTGCTATTTCAAGGACAAATTATCTCGATTTATCGGGTTTCACCAGTAAACCCTCGATATGTTATTTTGGATACAATACAATACAATACAATAGTTTATTGATAACGCCAAGTTACATGTCAGTTGATGTCAGGTGTAAACATTTGATTATGATTGTTTAAAAAATACATTGGGCATTAATGAAGTATTTGATTCACATACACAGTAATAATTGAATAGAAATTGTAGGCAGTTCGTAAAACTCATTTACGGAATAAAAACTATGACAAAGAAGCCACTTCCGTAATCTAGCTTTGAAGACCACCGTTGAAGTTGCATTATTTGTTATTTGGTTAGGTAGTCTGTTATATATTGACGCGCCCGAGATGTATACCGACCTTTCCGATTTTCGTAGTTTATGAGCGGGGGTGATGACGAGTTGATGAGCGAGTTTGTTGCTACGCATTGCGCGGGATTTGTTCACACCCCGGCGTCTAAATGTTTCGCAGTTTTTATGTGTAAAGAGAGCTATTTGGAAGATGTATTCGCAGGCAAGTGTAAGATGAAGAGAGGAAGCTAAAGCTCTGAAATGTGTTATCAAAAATACTATTATCTTCTTCTGTTCACAATAGAGATGAGGAATATGACGATAGGTATCTCGTTTCTGGATTTTTCGTCTTATATGTAGATGTATCCCACTGCTAGACATGATGCATGATGGAAGATGTGCCAAAATAGCCATCAGCTGGCACCCAAGTAAAGTCGTGGCAGAGGTAGATTTTGGACTAAAGTAATGAGTTTTTTTGACTGATCGGTGTGAACAGTATAGTGACGCAAAATATTGAATACGGTATCGTAATTATTCCCAAACTTTGCTAATTAAAATCTGGGCAATATCAAAAATATAAAGCCCCAATAAATGCATTTCAAAATCGGCTATAAAATTGCGCAATCGGTGCCTTTAAATGAGACGTGCCAACGAAATAATTATACACTGACCGAGGTAAACAAAGATGTTAGGGAACAAGGCCAGGCCACTTTCAGAATGCTTAAAGACCAGATTACCGTTCTTGATATTTGTATTATCAATTGGTTATGCGAAATAAAACTGACACCCGCCATTCTGACGATCACGAATAAGTACCAAGTTTTTGAAAGATCACAAGCCGAATGTCAATAATGGCTGTGACATACGGACAGAGAGACGGAAATGACCCGCCGTAGTAGTGATAAAACTGACACCCGTCATTCTGACGATCACGAATAAGTACCAAGTTTTTGAAAGATCACAAGCCGAATGTCAATAATGGCTGTTACATACGGACAGAGAGACGGAAATGCCGAAATTTTAAGGGATCCGTTTTTGCCATTTTGGCCAAGGAACCCTAACAATGAAGGTTTTCTGTTGGTTACACTAAGCAATCAAATAGCATCCCATGGGAGTCAATATAAAAGTGGTGTAAGAATACACCCAGAGAGACTCTGATAGGTATGACTAGGACTAGGATTTTTATAAAAATAGCCTGAACACTCAAAAATAGAGGGATTTAAATTGGACTGATTATCAATTAATTACTTAGATAACTAGAAGCTTCTAGATAGACACCCGATTGTTAGCATAATGTTATTTAACAAAACGTTTAACATCTTTGTACACTAGCGTACCCGTACCCACTCATTACAGTCATTACGCACATGATTTTAAATTAAATTAAATTCAGGTGTACCCTTATGGAAACTCATGCGACCGGAGAGACACGCACTGTTAACTACAACAGGTTACTCGGATTATAATATCAAGGGGTCGTTGCCCGCACTTATCTGTGTTTATAGTCCCAATTTCGTGATGATGACATTATCCTATTTTCAGTTTTATGAGCTACTAGTTCCTGCTCCCGGCTTCCGTGTAGAAATTGGGTGTGATCAAAACTATCCTATGTCGTTCAATGGGACTCAAACATTTCAAGAGTCTGGTTGACCTCACTGGTGAACGAAGATCTAGCGACTTTCTCACACACCGCATCAGCATTGCGATACAGCCACGAAATATTGCTTCCTTGCATCCTTGCATCTTTGGTACAATGCTGGCTTGGTACAAGGCCTATGCTAAATATAAGCCTTAGTTTCTATATGTTTTGAACATTTTCAAACTAAATTAGTTACATGAGCCGGTTCTACGGTTTAGGAGTGAAAAGGTGACAGCCAACCGATAAACCGTTAATTTCCTGTTTGGGCCGCTTTTTGTCAGATTTTGATAACATTTGGGAGGTCATTCAGGTCGGAGTAAACAAGAAATCCCAATTTGAGATAAACTAAAAATAATTGCAAGTCATTGTAATTTTATTCTCGATAAGCAAATTCTGCAACATAAGTATTACGAATTTTGTTAGAAATGGTACAAAAAATTACCGCAATAATATTTAAAAAAATGCCCATTTGCGATAGCAGGAATTTGTGGATGAAACAACTTGATCGGTAATAAGTATCAGACATCAGCATAACCTTGCAAAGCAAAAATAATTGGCTTAAAATTTCTTATAACTTCATTTGTTTATTGAATACAGCCATATCAATGGCATTTTGGCATATTTATATCCATATTTCTGTACTTTAAAGTATCATGCTTATCATTGCCTAAGTAAAAGGAGAATTCGATCAGATATAAAAACTTGCATTTATATTGGTCATTGAAGGTCATATTGATACCTTGATAATATTGTTTTGATGATAATAATATGTTCTAAAGTACACATTTTATTTTCCATGTGTTCATGTGTTGTCAAGGTTTGTTTTGCGAGTAAGATATATTTAGAAGGAATAGTACTACCAGTACCAGGGACACATGACATCAAAAGATGAGACAAGACATTGACATAACGAAACGAAACAAACAATACGTGTCGGTGTCGCCAACTACTCATTGTCCCCTCACTAGCTCGGAAACACGTGTTTTGTCCTTTAATACCAGTGGGTAAAAACGCATTTTATCCACTAGTGGGTAAAGTAATTTGACCTTGAATAAAGTCAAAATAACTGTTTTAAAATTGATAAAAGTAGGCGAATCTAGTAATAAAGATGATTTACCACCTGTGGAACTACTGGAAGCAGTGATAAACGCATTTTTTGCGTTGTAGTTTCCTCGCTATAGTGAGGGGAAAAGTTTTGTGTTACACTCGGGTGCAAATGTATTTTACTTCTCGTGTGTTAAAAAACTCGCAAGTTCAGGATTCTATTCTCGAACCACTCGCTTCGCTCGTGGTTCAACTATAGAATCATTTCACTTGCTCGTTTTTCAATTCCACACTCGGCGTTAAAATACAACTTTGCCCCCTTGTATATTGTATAACAAATAACTATTATCCGTGGTGTGTGGTGTCACTGGCCTTAAAGCTGCTTTGGCAGGTTATTTGTGAGTAGATGTAAGCAAGTATCGCACTTATAGGACGTTTTGCCGAGTACACAATTTTATTATCTTTATTTGACAAATTTTGCTAACTCAAACTAAATAATGTTTGTAGTAAACTAATTAGTAATGGTTTCTACCATTCTTTATCGCATTTTGAAATGTTTTTAGAAGAACAATATTATTAACATCCATAATTATTATGATAATGTAATTTTACACTTCAAATAGAGATATTAATATTAGTGTAAGTCAAATAATTTATTTTTTTAAAAACTTTTACTTATTTAATCATATTATTCAACCAATGTGACAAAATTTGACGGTTTAAATCGTTATTAAATTGTTATTGCAATATCTCGGCGAAAAGGGAGGCTGTGAGTATTCGCAAATTAAATATATAGTACTTAATTGAAATGGCAAATAAAGCTACTTTTTCTTACTACTAACTCTTCAATGTGTTTGATAAGCACAGAGCCTGGAAGTGTTTTAATAAATGTCAAAACTGTGAAATGGTAACGTTTATACACAGTGTAGGTACCTACTCTTGTTTACGCATTTCCTCCTAACGCCGTGGCTTGCGTGGGCGACGGTCGCGCGATGGTCGCGCGACGGCGATGCGACGCATACGAAATCAAACCTTATCGATATGGAAGTATGAGACGCGACGGCGACGGTCGCGCAACCGTCGCCCACGCAAGACACGGCGTAAGTCCCTGCGTACTTGTACAAGTACAAATCAAATTCGAGTTTTGAACTCTTATAGAAATAAAAGAAAGTTCCAAAAGCAAAATCTGATACATTGGCCTAGGACTTACGAGGATAATTATGGACAATTTCGCTAAAATGAAGAATTCCATAATTTAGCTGGCAACTTTTTCCAAGAATGTAGCAAAGAGCCTGTTTTAAGTAGTATGAATAATGCAACTATGCACAACATGTAATGTAACTCGGAACACGTGACCCGGGTAAATATCGGCTGGGACTGCGGATCGAATGGCAAACAGACGTTTCTGTTGTGATAGCTAAATATTTATTATTTTTTTAAATACTGTCTGACCACAGAACTATATTTAGATAGAAGAAACAAGTTCATCTACTTGTATAGGGGCCGAGCGTGTCAAATTTTGTACTGAAGTTGTTTCTTGCCTGTAATTTTAAATATGTCTCAGGCTCTTGATTGTTCATAATTTTTGTGTTGTTGCAATTGAATATCACGTAACGAGGCATTTTTTATGTTTTGATTGACTTCAACTTACAAAAATTGACGCCCGAAAGCTGCAAGCTGCGATTAAAGACGGACAACTCAGTGGATTTCACTGAGTTCATTTGACACGCTAAGTAGATACGTTTGCTTGATCTATCTGACTATTCTACATAGTTTTAAGACAGATAGCGAAATAAGCTCACTGGTTCAGCAATATTCTAAATTTTCATCATCATTCATTATCCTCCTTGCGTTATCCCGGCGTTTGCCACGGCTCATGGGAGCCTGGGGTCCGCTTTGACAACTAATCCCAAGATTTGGCGTAGGCACGAGTTTTACGAAAGCGACTGCCATCTGACCTTCCAACCCGAAGGGTAACTAGGCCTTATTGGAATTAGTCCGGTTTCCTCACGATGTTTTCCTTCACCGAAAAGCGACTGGCAAATATCAAATGACATTTCGCACATATGTTCCGAAAAACCCATTGGTATACGAGCCACTATACATAAATATCCATACTAATATTATAAATGGGAAAGTGTGTGTGTCTGTTTGTTTGTCCATCTTTCACGGCAAAACGGAGCGACGTACTGACGTGATTTTTTAAGTGGAGATAGTTGAAGGGATAGAGAGTGACATAGGCTACTTTTTGTCTCTTTGTATCCCCCACTTCCTTAGAATGGGGGGTGGAAGTTTGTATGGAGCGTTCAGCAATTTTCGAATTTAACGCGAGCGAAGCCGCGGGCAAACGCTAGTATTACATATATGCGAGAAGGGGATGGTCAAGCCTTGTTGAAAATTAGGTCTTTCCAACACTAGTGTCGGCGTCCTGTCAGCCAGTCAGACTTTTTTTTGTTAATATGTCAATAACCCGAATAATCCGATACCGATGTAGCGATTCTTTGCTAGCGGGTACGCCCACACACTTGTATTGTAACGCTGCTTGCCTGGCACAATGTAAAGTGCCTTCTAATGCCATGGCTCATGGCCTGGGGTGCGCTTTGACAACGAATCCCAAGATTTTATGACCCCAATTAACCTATTTTACTAAGATGCCACAAAATAGTTCATCCAGTTGGAAACATGTGTTTGATTGTCTAACGCAGACTAAACAATGCGTCAGTAACTCGCGAAAATGTTTGCTACTCGTAATTAATGGATACTTCCTTCGATTTAAAAGACAATTAGATTCAAAATATATTTATATTATACTTGCTTTTGCCCGGGGCTTCGCTCGTGTTAGAAAGAGAAAGTAGCCTATGTCACAATCCAATCTCTCCATCCCTTCATTTCTCATTTTCATTTATTGTTTTAACTGTGTACAGTGAGATCGCATGCATACATAAATAATTCCAACAGTTTGCCCATTTCGGGCGTACAATACAACAGCAACAAAATAATTTTAACCATCTATATACATAAAATATTCATTTAAATTATAAAAACATTTAATTATTAGACATTGTTTAAGCTCATTTTTAAACCTATTCCCTTCAAGTGACTTAATATGTTCGGGTAAATTGTTATACACTTTTATTCCGAAGACATACGAGCTCTTGCTTAGGATAAAACTGGAAGGTCTTACCGTGCAAACATCATATTTATATTGAGATCTAATATTATTTTTCATGTCACTTTTCTTGATAAAGATGTCATTTTGGTTCTTAACTAATAAACAAATTTCTAAAATATAAATACATGTCAAAGTCAATATCCTATGTTCTTTGAATACTTCCCTAAGAGATTCCATATGTCTAAGCTTAAAAATAATTCTTAAGGCATTTTTTTGCAAGAGGAACGTTGACTCAACATTTACAGAATTACCCCAGAATATTACGCCGTACTTTAGGTGGGGATAGACATTTGCGTAATATGCATTCTTTGCAACATCTATTGAAGTTACATAAGATAGTATTGATAGAGCATAACAGGCTCTGGCAAGTTTTTTATTAATTTCATCAATTTGATACTTCCAGTTCAGGTTACTGTCTATTATAACTCCTAAGAAATTAGTATTATTGACTTGCTCAATCTGTGTATTGTTTATGACTATATTCAAAGTCTCAGGAGTCTGTTTATAATTTATGAATTGTACTATTTTGGTTTTAGCTAGGTTCACACTTAAATTTACAGTAGACAACCAATCATTTATAAGTTGTAATTGTTGTTGTTGTGTTGTTGTGTTCTGCAACTCGTTGGCTATATCTGATTCCTTATCTCTAGAAATAAAAATAGTGGCATCATCTGCAAACATAACACACGTGTGGTTCATTATTAAGGGTAATTCGTTTACATAAACCAGAAACAATAGTGGCCCCAAAACACTACCTTGCGGAACCCCTTGTAGATTAGTTTCATATTTGGATTGCACACTTATTACTGTTTTAGATATTTTGTTATATGAGTTTAATACCGTCGCCTGTTTCCTATTATTAAGGTAAGACTGAATAAGTTTTAAGGCAACACCTCGTATTCCGATATGTTCAACTATCTCCACTTTAAAAAATCACGTCAATTCGTCGCTCCGTTTTACCGTGAAAGACGGACAAACAAGCACACACACACTTTCCCATTTATAATATTAGTATGGATAACCTAACCAGAAAATTAAAATTTTGAAAATACCCCCGACATAGTGGACCGATTTTCATGAAACATGGCTAAGAACACTCAGACTGACACGTCAAACTTATAAGACCCCGTCGTCGGGGGTTAAAAATATTTGCGAGCAAATCAAAATAATATTAGTATTTATAAGACTGAAACCCAATCGCCCATCAATCGTGTATGTTACCTACTTTACCTAGTGGTAAACTATAAGTACTGGGAAACACTGTCGACCGGGGATATAGACCGTGATTACCTTTTTGATTTTTATCGAGCTCCCGATATTTAAAGATTCTTTTTACTCAGTAGTCTCAGTACGTGTCCGAATCAGCAATTTCGACACTAGTTCTGTATGGATGTGGCGTGGTAATTTGGACTTAAGTAGTTCAATTGGTTAATGAATATTTCACATATTTTGGACCTTGTATCAAAAACAATAGTCGTTAATTTCAATGACAGTTTCGCGTAGTTTGGGACGTTTTCGTGTAACTGCATCCATTTGTCCGTCTACGCCCCATTACCCAATTCCATGACAGACGGATCGCAGCGTGTATTCTTATCACATTCGACGAATAGGCCTACTTCAGTCAACAAAGACTAGGACGCGAGTGTCAAAAAAGTAGGGCAAAATGTTTATAACTTTTAGGAATATCCACTCCAAAATAAGATTTTAAATGATTATAAAAATATAAACTTAAATAAGAAAAGAAACAAAATAAATGTACAATCGAAAGAAATGGAAAAACAAGAGGCTATCGTTTTTTTGTCCAAAAAGTGTTTCTATCCCATATTCCGATCAGAACTCCGATCTTCCTCTCCCTATTTCCGCAATAGGAAACTTGACTGTTCTTAAAATATAAAAAATAATACCAAGCACGAAATAAAGCATCAGATAATTATAAGAAAAACATGGACAGAAGTTATTTTTAATCCAATTTCTATTTAATAAGTCAGGTAGAAATATACAAAGTAACCGAGTTGACGTCACTCAATTCGATTTCATATTAATTCCATATTTAGCAAGTCGTTCAAATTCGTTTTGACAGTTCTTAAAAAGAAGCTGATTTGACTAGGAGGTAAGTAGCCTATATAAAACATGAAAATGAAAACCAGTGACACAAAACAACATCCGTACACAACGAGATCCGATCAGACAACACAGACGGGTGACTTGTGTGATTCAACTCGCCTGTTGATTGGTATACTTTGGCCTCGGTCTGTTTTAAATTTGATACGGCCCGGCTATTTGCATTCAATCGTCGAATCAGCAAAAAAGACATTATTATGTATGTACCCAGCGTCGGTGGAAAATCCTTCATCAATATGAATGAATCGGCTAATGCTTTGTAGGAACAATTTGTGTACCGGCAGACTTGTAAATAGTATTGCGAAATGGCTGAACTGAATAATTGAATACATAAATACCTTATACCTTACATAGTTTCTAGCTGAGAGAAAGCTTACCTAACTTATCGGAAGATCAGCGCTGGAAGTCCCCAGCAACACGCTGAGATGAGACCATTTCGTGGCACTTCATTATTTTCTGTCTTATTGTTATTATGTGTATTTTGTCTTGCCTGTGTTCACGAATAAATGTTATTCTATTCTATTCTATTCTTTAGTTATAAGTTTAAGAACAAAAATCTTACAAGACAATGAAGAGATAAGTTCGCCTGCATTGTATATGACTCTGTAACTGTGTCTCTTTATTTTCCTTTAAGTACAATAAATCTTATATGTACATACATACATAAAATTATATTCCCTAAAAATAATAATTTAATAAAGTAGGTACTTATTTAATTTTTATATCCGATTTAAGTAACTATTGGTATCCATATAAATTATATAATTTATACATACGATAAATAACAATATGAAAAACCTTAAAAAGTCAATAAGTAGTTTAACAGTTTTGAACCCGCGGAGATTCATTCTAAATCTACTTAGTAGATATATTATGTGTATTAGAAGTTATACCAGATACCGACATAACTTCAATAAGTAACATAATAATATGTCAGAACTGTATGTTTGAAGTGTGGTTCAGATCGTGGGTAATAAATAAGAATATATGGATCGGTGATAACGTAAACACATTTTGTATATGTTATTTTCGTTTAATTGCTTTCTGCGATTTTATGTCGGTATCTGGTATAACTTCTAATACACATAATGTCCCACGAAATTTTAACTTCAATAAGTAACATAATAATATGTAAAAAAATCATCAGAACTGTATGTTTGAAGTGTGGTTCAGATCGTGGGTAATAAATAAGAATATATGGATCGGTGATAACGTAAACACATTTTGTATATGTTATTTTCGTTTAATTGCTTTCTGCGATTTTAAAATTTCGTGGGACATTTCCATATTTATTGAAAACACAGTCAACTCGCGTTTCAGAGGTCTATTGAATGTTTTTTTTTATTTTTTATTTTAGGACACTAGAAATTTTGTGTAGCTATTAATATCAATCAATAGTACCTATAGTATCAATACACGTGCTATTTTTGGCGTATCGCCAGAATAGATATGCACGATTAATTCTATCTATTAAATGAGTTTTGGCCGAGTGACAAATAAACCTGTCAATTTGTCGCTAGCTTCCGCGATATTTAAATAAAAGCATGCGAACACTTGCACTCATTTTAGAATAGATAAACATCGCGGTTTGTTGATCTGTCAAATTACCTCTATACTTAGACGAAAGTATAAATATCTTTAGTTTAAGAATTCTTTCGGTGCCATCTCCATCCCCAATTCAAAGTTGGGCGTTCGTACTATGTCCAAAATCAAAATTTCTGAAGTAACGTGATTTAGTTTTCCGTTTGTAGTTTCATAAACAAAATTCATGTTATGATCATAACAAGCTATTTCCTTTTTTATTGATAAAACGATTTGAGATTACCTGTTTGTCGTCACTAGACTGATATTAATACCACTGCGAGGCACTGTCTTTCCTCAAAAAGGTTTAGTTGCAGTGCAGCCCAAGTGATGACAGTGGCAACCCTAGCCATGTAAACACTGATAATAAGAGCTGATACTATTTTATTTTGTATTAATTGGAAGAAGACAGTTTCAAGGATAAAAAGTGTGCACAAATGAAGAATCAATATACCTGTACTGAATTTGCCTCGATACGCCTCTTATAGGAGGACACAGGAGCTGCACTTTAACGGTGAGGAACACATTTAGCCGTTTTGTTTTGATTTTGAATCCCAACTTCCACTTAGAAACCACTTTCCACGTAACTTTCTAAAAATCTAACGGTACCTCCTACCAGCTGATTGGACTGAATTGTCACTGACAGCTAATCCAGTGTTGCTACAGTAAACCACAAATAAGATGCGTTCAGTGGTTAAGTCGACAGATAAATTGTTCTAACTACAGCGCCATCTAGGGCAAAACTGTTGCACTAGCGAAAGAGATCACCGATACCATGGACTTTCAATAGGGACTGAGCTCACACTTTTTTTGCCATACTAAATTGAACTTTATCACCAGTGCAGAAAGGCGTTCTTATCAGACTTGTAAAAGTGTGTCCACATGAGAGGGTCAAAGTTGGGGCTGGTGTCCCTCTCGCACGTGTGACCAGTGTTAAAGAGATTACTATAGTAGTAGTATTTTTACCAGTATGATAACTAAGTTTATAAACTTCTTAAATTATTTTTGTATTATATCGAAGCAAGGATATTAATACCTTGTAACGAATTGGTAAGTCATTATTATGAAGCCATAAAACCAAAGATTTGCGCAAGTAAAAAAAAACCTTTAATTCGGTATTAGTAGATTTGGTAGTAACTTTGAATATTGACTGGTAACCTCAAATAATGACAGTGATGACGTCATTCAAATAATTTTGACACTGGCAATAAGTGCGAGAGGGACACCAGCCCCAACTTTACCCTCTCATGTGGACACACTTTTTGGCCTAACAACTCAATCTAGCTTAATAATATATAAATCTATGACCGATACACCGCACATCAGGTATCGCAAGTACCGCAAAATATCACAGTACGAATATAGATGGCACTAATAGTTACAAACCTGCAATAAACACTCTTTTATAATATATCATCTGAAGATGGCACCTACATGCCCTCGATGTCAAAGAATTGTACATAAGAAAGGTTATCTTAAGTGCTATAAATGTAAAAGATTTTACCACGTAGAATGCACTAGTAGGTCAAAATTATTTGACTTAATGACACCAGACAGCAAAAAAACTTGGTCATGTTCTTCGTGCTGCGCTTCAAACGTATCAAAGCCTCACACTAGCTCTACAAATAAAAACTTACAAAAAGTTGTCCCTGGAAATAAGCCTACCACTTGTACATCCGACGGCTCTTTCGTGAGTGAGGAAAACTGTAATAATATAAGTAAAAATAAGTCAACTAAGGAATGTGACTATGAAAACACATCAACACCAGCATCCATCACCGTGTCTACTCCCAAATGCACTAATCTTAGTTCGCCAGGTTCGCCATGCAAAGAACAGCAGGCAATATTATCCCCAAAACTAACCAATAGTGAGCTAAAAAATGTAACCCACAGAAAAAAGATGCCAGTTAATCTTTCTCCTATTAACTCAAATGAAATTGAACAAGCTACGTTTTACACTAGCCCCGTACAAGATGACATGAATACTAGTAAGTACAGAATCAACATACCTACTGAAAATTCATTTGATATATTGTCAGAAGAGGAGGATGTGCAAAGTTCGTCAAGAATCTCCGAATCACAATGCGACATGAACAGAAGTGTTCCTGAGCTGCGCCTAAACAGAAGCCACGAGTTAAAACAAATGAAACAAACAATAACTGCTCTTAAAGAAAAACTAGAATCAGCGGACCGGGAAATAGAGAACTTACATACATACATACAATCACGCCTGTATCCCATAAAGGGGTAGGCAGAACACATGAAACTACTAAAGCTTCAGTGCCACTCTTGGCAAATAAGGGGTTGAAAGAAAACGAAACTGTGACATTGCAGTGACAGGTTGCCAGCCTCTCGCCTACGCCACAATTGAAATAGAGAACTTATTAGCAGAAAATAATACTCTGTCGAAAAAGCTCGCCGACCAAGAACTTAAAATAGAAAAACTCAGGCATATATGTAAAAGTACATCATCAAAACGGAACAAGAAAAAAATTCATCGCAATAATACCGTAAGTAAAACAAATTTAGATTTTTCTACTGATACTGAAGAGCAATTATCTAACTTGAAAGTTCCTGAACAATTATCTCCTTCCACACCATCTATGGCGCATTCAAGACATAGTCCACCTAACATTGATTACACCGAATCAAAGAAACCCCAGACGCCTGAGGTGATAAACACTTCCGAAAAACTGCTGCCACCGATAGAAAATCCTACGAGACATCCACAAGACAGTGATGACAAGAATTGCAGGACGACGATCCCAAATACAAATAAAAATAAAATTTGCATGCTGAGTACGAATAAAAACAATCGAGTTTATCAACTCGCTGATCACTTATTAGGGGCAGAATTTGAAATCTGTCACTACCTCTACCCGGGTGCAGGAACACGTCAAATGCTAGAAAACCTAGATCATAAGCTCTTAAACTTTACAAAGAAAGACTATTGTTTAATTTTTATAGGAGAAGAGGAATTTAATGTAACGCAAAATTATGTTGACGTGATCCTAAATATCAGAAATAATTTGGTATCCCTAAAATATACTAATATAATTATATGTTATCCTACATTTAAGCTTAATATTTATTCCAATATGTATAACTCGAGACTGGAAACATTCAACTATTTACTTTACAATGACAATTCCGAATATGAATACGCATATCTACTTGACAGCAACCGTAATCTATCCTATGACTATAGCATGTTTAAATATGGGTCAGGTAGAGTCAGTAATAATGGCCTCAGATCGATTTTTTATGACATCTGCGATATCATAAAAATTATAGAGACGGATAATAAGCTAATCGATGTAACAGTATCCTCGTGTAAAAATTCAGCTCATAAATCCTCGGAGTTTTTTCGTCGACACGAACAATAATTCAAAACCCTTCTTAGGGATGGAAAAAATTAGAATCATGCACCAAAACATTGGAGGATTATTAAATAAACTTGATTTAATTCAATTGACATTACAAGAATTTGATGATAATAATGAAGACATTGATGTTCTGTGCTTTAGCGAGACTTTTGTTAAACTCGGCTGTGAAGGCAATATTAAAATGAATAATTTAAAACTAGCATCATCTTATTGTAGAGTGAAAGGTAGAGGTGGAACAGCTATTCTCGTCAGGAAAACCTTAGAGGTTAAACCAATCACACTTCTGTCAGAATTATCTTCATGCCATTTTTTCGAATGCTGTGGAGTTGAAATTTTGGGACTAGACTTAATTGTTATAGTTATTTACAGAATACCTGAACAAACTAAAGCCCATGTAGGAATGTTCATACATAAACTTGATAAATTGCTTTTCCAATTAACTACTAAATTTAGGAAAAAGAAAATAATTATATGCGGCGACTGGAATATCGACATTTTGAAAGACACTTCTTTCTCAAAGGATCTCAAGGATACTTTATTGACTCGCGGCTTTAACCTTCACATTCAGTCACCAACAAGGCTTAATGCTTGTTTAGACCAGATAGCTTCTAATATAAAACAAGTTGAAGCTTTTACTCGAAGTCTTTGTCTGTCAGATCATGATACTGCTCAAATCATCGCATTTAATGTAAAGAAAAGTAACTCTTTTATATCGTGGTATGAATACAAAAGAGATTATTGCACAGATAACGTTTATAAATTTAAACAATGCTTGGCTGCTCTATCATATTCTGATGTACTAAACGCAAGTGACTTACAAGAATCCTTTAGATTGTTTTACGATTTAATATGCCTCTTTTTTAATCTTTGCTTCCCGGTGATAAAAGTAAAAGTGAGCAGCCGTAGGAAAAATATAAACTGGCTAACTCAAGGATTAAAAAAATCCTGCCAAACAAAACGCAAGCTTTATATTATGTGTAGAAAGGACAAAAATAAGAGTTGTAAGAGAAGGTTCAGAGAGTATAGTAGAATTCTGAGGAAATGTATCGATAAATCTCAGAAATTGCATAACAATCAGTATATACAGTCAAACAAAAACAAGTGTAAAGCCACCTGGAACTTAATTAATAGTTGTAAATCTAGTGATCACAGTAATAACATTCGTATATTGACTCATAATAATGTAACATACTGTAAACCTCAGGACATATGTAATATATTCAATGACTTTTTTATCGATATTGTTAATAATAATCAAAATACATTTTATAATTCACAAACAAATTTTTGCAAAAACAACTCTCAAGTACAATCTATATTTTTGAGACCCGTTGATGAAAATGAAGTTTTTAAGTTAATAATGTCACTAAAAAGTAGTAAATCTTGTGGCTATGACGATATATCAACGATTTTACTTAAAAATAATGCTTCATTCCTATGTCGTCCTATGGCACACTTGATAAATCTATCGTTTATACAAGGTGTTTTTCCTGAACAGCTTAAATTTTCTATTGTCAAGCCGCTTTTTAAAAAAGGAGACCGGAAGGACCCCAATAATTATAGACCCATTACTTTAGTCCCAGTTTTATCAAAAGTTTTTGAGAAGGCCATGTTCGTAAGACTAATCGATTATTTAAGTTTGCATAACATCCTATTGGCTGAACAATTTGGCTTTCGAAAGTCGCGCTCCACTGAACTAGCTTGCTTTGACTTTGTTAAAGATGTAACAGAAGCTGTCAATGAAAAATTACCAGTGACATCAATATTCCTCGACTTAAGCAAGGCTTTTGACTGTGTTAACCACTCGAAGCTCATTTCCAAACTTAGTCACTATGGTATTAGGGGTAATGCCCTTGACTGGATGAGAAGTTACTTAGTTAATCGGACTCAATGTACTGAAATCTCAAGAACAGTTACTGTGGAGAATAAACTTATAATGGAGAAGTTCAGGTCTCAGGGTCGTGTTAATGGCTCAGGTGTACCTCAAGGGAGTAATCTAGGTCCCTTATTGTTTTTGCTTTATATCAACGACCTGCCGCAAGCAACATCGCAAAAGTGTATATTATTCGCAGACGACACAACATTAATAATAAAAGGAACTGACAAAAGCATGTATGAATCGAACATAAATCAAGCACTGACCGATGTTAACACATGGATAGAAAATAATGACCTCAAAATTAATTTAAATAAGACTGCATTCTTACAATTCCATTCATACAACTCAAATCCAGTACACATAAATGTTAACGTTCACAATACATCTGTTGAAGAAACTCAAACGGCTAGATTTTTAGGTTTAGTTATCGACAAACATTTAAATTGGAAAGACCATGTTGACCAAGTTTGCTCCAAATTATCGAGGTTTGTTTTCGCATTAAGAAGACTAAAGGATTCAGTTTCTGTTAGGGCGGCGTTAACTGCTTACCATGGATATGTGGCATCCACCCTTAATTACGGACTCTTGCTTTGGGGAAATTCCGTTGACGTTCAGAGGGTATTTATTATC
The DNA here is from genome assembly GCF_023078275.1 of Leguminivora glycinivorella. Lineage (NCBI taxonomy): Eukaryota > Metazoa > Arthropoda > Insecta > Lepidoptera > Tortricidae > Leguminivora > Leguminivora glycinivorella. The sequence continues at coordinate 10,185,407 of NC_062981.1, forward strand.
CAGAAAAGATGTTTACGAGAAATAGGCGGTGTTCGATTTGATGACAGTTGCAGACCTTTATTCCTTAAATTCAGAATTCTTCCCTTAGCTTCTATGTACATCCTAAAGGCATGCCTATTTACCAAAAGCCATCCAGAATATTTTAAAAAGCGAGAAGAAATGTTTGCAAGAGAGCTACGTGCCCAGTACACAAATATGATATACCAGCCAGCTTGTAAATCTGATATTTATAGGAAAAATGCTTATAATATGTGTATAGTGTTGTTTAATAACCTTCCGCTTGAATTAAGAATGTTGAATGGAAATGAATTTAAGAAAGCACTGACTAAATGGCTACAAGACCACTGCTTTTATAGTATTAAGGATTATTTAAATGTCAAATTGTAATATATAATTTTTTTTTTTTTTTTAACTATTTGATTTTATTTCTAATTTGTAATGTGCAATAATTCATGTGTAAGTTAATATTTTATTTTATTTATAATGACTATGAAATTGTTTTATATACTAGGATCTATGCTATTAATGATATGCATGTACCTGATGTACCGTTACGGAATGTAATATACAATGTAAACACTTTGCATGTTGGCTATATGTCGACTGAATACTGATTCTGTATCTATTTTTTAAGACCTATATTGTGACGTATTCTAGCAAATAAACACTTCTATTCTATTCTATTCTGATACTCTTGGGTCATTAAGCAACGCACGTTTTCCTTCGCTGAAGAGCCATCGGAAAATATAAAATGATAACTATAAATACATAATAGGTAGTAATATAGGAACTAATTCAAGCCAAGGTTCTTACTTTAAACTACTTTCTCAGTTTGAAAGCAGCTAAAACAAGTAGGTAGAATATTTCGCATTGCGCGAAATTCTCCATAATTTGTGATCGACGTAAATATACCATCCAGTTCCGATTTGTTTATAATATAAACGCGGATGAACGTAAATTGTTTACAGTATTGGCGTTACAAACCTTTTGATCCTCTAATACACGTCATGAAGAGGTGCTTGTGGAGGATTTATTTTTGGTTTAGGGCCGCAGACATTTCCTTGGTTGATATCTTGATGTGGCTGCCAGTGTGTCGGAAAAATTTAAGACCTTGGTTTCGCGTTGACGCTGTAAACGACCTTTCGAGTGCTGATTTGATACGTCTTTTCAACGGCCATGGCCAGTAAGGAATCGCTTGCATAACTAGTTAGCCAATTGTGACGAAAATGTCTACAATGATTTCTCACTCAAGGATATCTGGATCATATTTCCCGCAGCTTCAGACTCCAGAGGTCTTGCCTTACGAGTTGCAGAGTCCCTAATCAACTGCTTACCCTGGGTGGCTAGCCGAATGGCACAATCGCTCACGAAACGAAGCGCAGTAGATATCTATCTCTAATTGGCGCGACAGAGCCAACGTTTGCGTCGGAGAAATGCCATTCGGCTACTGAGCTCTGCGCGGGGTTAAAGCCTCTTCTCTTATGCTAATAAGAGTGTCCGAGGATCGGTTGACGCGTAGCTGAAGGCAAATTAGGCAAAACTGCAGTAGGGCCGAAATCTGACACGATTCCATAGCGCAAATTGCTTATTAAATATTCCAGCCTGATGATCTGGCAGCTCCTGAATGGCATAAAAAAAATGTGTTATTTACTGAGATGACATGGCCAGAACTTCATACATAAGTAAAAGATTACCAAAACTCTTCTTAACCCGTGTTCCAATTATTTTTGCCTGTGTAAAACGTATGGTAAATATATTCATATTCAACCTTGAAAGTAAGAGTAACTTGTAAAGTCTTCCCTAGGGAGTCTAGGGACTAATTGTATAGTGCAATTGTGTGTGTAGTATTATGAATTATGATCCGATTAGGTTGAAGATCGTATCAAGATACGATCAACAAAACGACTCTCAACGAAATTGCATATACTGTTATCAATTAATTGGACAAACTCGTTATAGGGCGTTGCGCACAGATACCAAGAACTTAATGGGCCTGTCAGTTTAATTACGCTGCCGATACGCATGTTTACTAGCTGTCGTTCATATTCATATCATACTCGTACGAATACGCAGTCCCCGTTAAAGTAGCATGAGTATACAAATAGTTCGCAGAACTAAATAAATCGCTGGGGTATGAAATGATGCTCTTAGTGTGTGGGCTGTGTAACTGCCGTTTGAGCTATCAAGAGTATCAAGACCTCATCCGTAGTCAGCGAATCTCTCCATTATATGGAGACCCTTGCGACTTCTACCGTGGAAGTGTTAAACGGCCACCAGAGCTCCTCTTCCTAGTTTGTCAAAATTCCATGTTCAGTAATTACGATGTTCTTCTTGACTCCTACTGAAGTAGGTATTATAAACAAGCACAAAATCCTGCATATTATGCTATTACGCTTGGAATTCATGTAAAGGGGAATTAATACGGTCTTGTTTGAGCCTCAAACTCTCGGCCTCTCGGTCTGAATCTCTAGCCCAGCGCTCTGCCATCTGAACCACCAGGACTTCATCTACAGCCAACTAATCTTTCCACCATATATGGATGCAATGCAAAAGAACTACTTCACATTTTTAAAAATTCAAATGGACCTGTTTTCATGAAATAAAACTATGTAAACGGATTAAATCGCGTATAATGAATGATATATTTTAAATTCATTATACGCGATTTAATCCGTTTACATAGTTTTATTTCATGAGTAACCGAGAACTATCGCGGTAACCGAAGACAATATTATGGACCTGTTTTGTTGCTCTCCAGTGCACTAGTAGAACAGTATCCGTATTGATAGCCCCTTACTCATTACGAGTGACTGTACAACGCTTCTGTTTACAGAGCTCTGGCCTTGATTGCGTTAATTTGCATCGACAGCGACTTTACTGGAAGAAGCTACTTATAACAGAGACTAGTAGACAAACAGTTAGTAGGCGAGACGACTAAAAAAAAACAAATTAGTCCGTCAGTTAGATTATCAAAGAATTTTAGACACGTATTTTTTCTTTTTTCTCGTAAATGAAAAATTACGACGGTACAGTGCGTTGAAGTTTCGCGTGACGTCACGCCTAGGCACAATTTTTACTTAGAAGTGACGTCACAAGCCCCCACTCCGGAACTTTGATATTCTATATCTTTGTATTTTTTCATTAATTAGAAAAGGCGAAAAATATGTGTTCAGTATTTTTGGACGATCTAACTGACGGACGAAAGAGAATGCATTTTTTTGTATGTATTCGTCATCCCTGTTTTATACTACATCGGTAGCAAACAAGCATACGGTCCGCCTGATGGAAAGCGGTCACCGTCACCTATGGACGCCTGCAACTCAAGAAGTGTCACATGCGCGTTGCCAACCCATTACTCAAAATACATAGGTTTTATTTCAGTTTATAGTTTAATATTAGGTTGGTAGTATCCATTAGGTAAATGGTTACTTAACTACAGCCTACAGGTAAAGCAGAACCATGCGGATAACTGTAGAAAGATAGATAGAATACTCTTTATTGGCACACCTCAGCAAAAGATACAGAATAAAGATACGGTGGATTCAAAACAAAATGTTTATAAATAGAGACAGCCAACAGAGAAAATTTGCAAGACGTTGGAAAATTTTTCGATTTTTCTCAGAAATTATAAGATCCAATTTTGATCAAGAGATCAAAATTTGGAGTATGTTGCATAATGTTGCCATGCCTTTTTGTGGTAGTTGTTAATTCTTGAAATGTTTGTTTGTTTATTATAACTGGGGAGTGTCTTTTCAAAATGGGCTTATTTTTTCTATGCTTTCACAGAGAAATAACCACTGTAGATAAAAAAAAAAATGAAAAAACCGCCGACCGCGACATAGTAGACCGATTTTCATGAAACGCGGCTAAGAACACTCCAAACTAACTCAGCTTTCAGACAAAAAAAACTAAATCTAAATCGGTTCATCCGTTCGGGAGCTACGATGCCACAGACAGACAGACAAACAGACAGACACGTCAAACTTATAACACCCCCGTCGTTTTTTGCGTCGGGGGTTAAAAATAAGCCCTTCTGCAAAAAATAAGCCCTTCTGCAAAAACACTCCTCAACTAAACATCGTCAGATGGCGAGAAGTCACACTATATTAACACTATTAGCAGTCTTAATTTAATGCTCGTCTGCCCGACGTCAGTAAGGCACGATGGCGATAAGTATTTAAATTTCGCCCCAAATAGAGCGAGCTGATAGTGGCAACTCGTTTTCAATTAAAACTAATTTACTGTGTCGATTATGTTATGACTTCTGACAATTAGTGTTGTGACAGTCCCGGGAATATTGTGAAATTCACAAGATAAAGTTCATCATTCGCTTGCCCTTATCCCAATAAAGGTACTTGGGGTCGGCGCATCATGTATTTTTGTATTTTCTTCCGTACCTCTCTATCGGACGTTATCTCATCAGTAACTTGCATTCGTTTCATATAAATAAATATTATAGGACATTCTTACACAGATTGACTGAGTCCCACGACGGTAAGCTCAAGAAGGCTTGTGTTGTGGGTACTCAGACAACGATACATAGAAAACATCCATGACTCAAGAACAAATATCTGTGCTCATCACACAAATAGATGCCCTTACCGGGATTTGAACCCAGGCAGGGTCACTACGCGCTATGCCAGACCGGTCGTCAAATCTCTTACTCAGTTCATCCACCTTTTCTTCGGCTTACCTCTCCTGCTTCCTCCTTCAACATTCATCCGTAATACTTGTCTCGTGAGATGACTTCGCAAGATTCGCAAGATAAAGTTACATCCCTCAAATTAGTAGTTCAAATAATTCTGAAAAACTGAAAAAAATATTTTAAAATGGAGTTTCTTAGGACGAAACTCAGCTTGCCACATTATATTTTTAATTATTTTTTAACGGAATTTTTTTCTTCAATTACTTTTACATATACTTTCTCATATTAGATTTAGCCGACAACCGCAAGCTAACGAAATCGGAGTAGAGCCAATAATGATATTTCGAAACTGATTTTTAAATTAGGTTCTTTAAGAACATGTTTTTTGACTTCAGAGCTCGGGAATTATCTTATATATGTTGATGATTACTCGAAGAACATTCCCGATACGGTCCCAGGTTCCCACGGCACATCACTGGCTTAGTTCGCGATAATGGCGTGCGCGCGGACGCACTCAAATGTTTCTTAATCTCCTACATCCTTTTGCAACTTTATTAGCAAGTCCATTTTAATTGAGCAAGTTTTTTTTGCTTTTTACACTACTTATCGAAAATAAGTTTGAAAAGTAACTTAATTTTAAAACAATTTAACAAGCATTGTGAATATATCAATAGCATTTTATATTTAAGCCCTACCTTTGTAACATGCTGTGCTGTAAAATATTTGTTTTTAAATATGACTTACTTTGCTCCTATGATTAGAAGAGTATTTGTACTTAACTGTGTACCAACCATTAAGAGTCGATTAGTAATCGTCATAAATGGTGGTTAAATGTATTTATCACAAAACTAACACGTGATTTAAATTTGTCCAAATAAAATGTTCCTTGACAGTCTTGACACGGAACTCGATGCACTCACTAGCTTTTCATATTTTATTATTATCAAAATAGTCTTCTTAATAATCATCACAAGTTCCGTATCCATAAAAAATGTAAATCGGAATCGTACTTACTGTTCTTCGGTTTTCCTGGAGTCGAACATCCCGGGCGATTGGGCATTCGGCTCGCATTGCTACATAGCAATTATTAAGGTTTGTATAACTTGAATAGATAACGTGATTTTTGACAACCCTAAAAAGTCTAAACGGATAGAGCCATCCATAACACGATTCGACCCTGAACTACTATCAAAATTCGGTTCTATAGGAAGTGTCTCTTCTGTACGTAAGTACATACTATTATTTATTCAGCTTTGCATAGTTGATAAGAAGGCTGCACAAGTGCACATAGGTCACCTTAAGGTACCTCCAACATCGTAAATGCAACAAGTAATGCGCGCTCGGTTTCTTTCCGATTAAATGTGATTGTTTTGTGACCGACATGGCTTTTTATTACTTCTTAAGACACAAACGCTGTCTTAATGACAAATGACATTAATATCTCAGATATAGACCCAGAGCCCAGGCCCGCCAGACCTTCCTCAAATTCTCAAGGATGAAACTTTGGGACAATGTAGAGTTCATATCGGCGGTTAATGTGTGCATATTTTCTAGTTCGGCCCATCGGCCAATTTTTTGCTATCAAGTGATGAAGGTGAAAAAAAAAAGTGCTTACTTTCCTTAAATTCTCAAGGCTGATTTTTATATATGTGTTAGAGCACGTTGTTAGAAATTGGTTATCATCAATGCCAGACCGTTTCCGCCGGCCATAACTTTTACCAGACGCGACAAAGTTGGCAAAAAACGACTCTAACTTACCTCATTTTCTCAAGCCTGATTTTGATATATGATACGCAGTTGATACGCAGGGACCTGTAACTAGACCGTTTGTAAGCAGCCAGACCAATCGGATGGACCCAACCATCCGCCAGACCGACTTAAAGTTTCGATATGAGCATTAGTAGAATTGAAATATTCAAGGTCTATAAAAGCTAAAAACTTGGATTTTCTACATTAAGCTACGTGTATATTGTATACTTGACGTAATAAGCGACTCTCAAAAATTTTACTTCTAAGGAAAGAAAAAAAAAATGAAAGTTTATATGTGGTGCAAGATTAATTTTAAGCTATGAATTTTATTTACACTGCGTAAGTATAAGTACATGTGTATTTTATTATAAATATATTGGGTTGGCACAAAAGTAATGAGACACTTGGTTCAGGTTTTATATTTATTATTATTATTACAATACAAAAAGCTTAGTCGATGATGTAATCACCATTAGCATCTATGACTTCTTGCCAACGATCCGGCAAATTTTGAATGCCTTTCGCCCAGAACTCTGATGGCTGTGCCTCGAAAAAGTTGTTCAACTCCACCTGTACATCATGGAAATCATTGAATTGTTTACCCCGCAAATGTCGTTTCGGGGCTCTAAACAAATGAAAGTCTGATGGTGCGAGGTCTGGAGAATAAGGTGGGTGGGGTATCGTCTCCCAGCCCAAGTTCTGCAGCTGTTGGCGAACGGTAGATGCGACATGAGGTCGAGCGTTATCATGTAGTAAAATTACAGTGGCTCGTCTTCGTCGTTTTTTCTTGATAGCAGAAGATAGTTCGGTGAGCTGTGTTGAATATTTGTTAGCGTTTACAGTTTCATTGTGTAATAGTTCATGAAACAGCATGCCTTGCGAGTCCCAGAAACAACAAAGCAAAACTTTTAAGCGGTTCTTTTGACTCAGCTTCGGTTGAGTTGGTGGCGTTTCTTCTCGAGGCAGCCAAAAAGCACGACGTGTATCGTTCTCATAATAAATCCATGATTTATCTCCCGTAACCAGATCAGCCGGCGTATCATGCTTCGAATTTTATCACTTATCCACGTGGATAAAGCATCCGTCACGCTTTAGCAAGTATGTCAGTGTGAGAGTGACAGATGTCTTATCCACGTGGATAAGTGATAAAATTCGAAGTATGATACGCCGGCAGTCAAAAACTCTTTACGTCGGGGTCGCAGCAAAAGTGATTGACAAATGGCGACACGGACTGCACGACTGGCGTCGGTTAGGATGTGCGGTACCCATCGAGCCAAAACTTTTCGATACCCAAGCTCATGCAGATGGTATTCCACAGCGTGGTGACTGCAGTTAAGTGCTTTCGCTAATTCACGAGTAGTAGCATCAGGATTCGACTGTAGTTCGCGGCGTAAATCGTCATCATTGAATGCAGGTGGTCGCCCTGAGCGTGACTGACTTTCAAGGCTCCTGTCTCCTGATTTAAAACGGTCAAACCATCTGGACACCGTGGCATGGGTTGTACTTCCAGCGCCCAAAGCAGTGTTGATATTGTCACCCGCAGCCCGCGCACTGTGGCCTAACAAGTACTCGTATAAGTAAAGTGTTCGAACTTGTCGCTCGTCCATTTTATTTCAATCTAACTAAACCATTCACGAGGGCGGCTTTATATACCCTCACATTAGAAGTACCTAAAATGTTCTACAACATACTAGAATATTATCGAAAACAATTAACTTAAGAAAGGAAATGTATAGAGTTTTGTAGAGTGTGTCATTACTTTTGTGCCAACCCAATAACTTTTACCAGACGCGACAAAGTTGGCAAAAAACGACTCTAACTTACCTCATTTTCTCAAGCCTGATTTTGATATATGATACTGTAACCAGACCGTTTGTAAGCAGACAGACCAATCGGATGGACTCAACCATCCGCCAGACCGACTTAAAGTTTCGATATGAGCATTAGTAGAATTGAAATATTCTGGGTCTATAAAAGCTAAAAACTTGAATGTACTTACGCAGTGTAAATAAAATTCATAGCTTAAAATTAATCTTGCACCTTCCTTAAAACTAAAATTTTTGAAAGTCGCTTATTACGTTAAGTATACAATATACACGTAGCTTAATGTAGAAAATTCAAGTTTTTAGCTTTTATAGACCCGGAATATTTCAATTCTACTAATGCTCATATCGAAACTTTAAGTCGGTCTGGCGGATGGTTGGGTCCATCCGATTGGTCTGGCTGCTTACAAACGGTCTAGTTATAGGTCCCTGCGTATCATATATCAAAATCAGGCTTGAGAAAATGAGGTAATTTAGAGTCGTTTTTTGCCAACTTTGTCGCGTCTGGTAAAAGTTATGGCCGGCGGAAACGGTCTGGCATTGATGATAACCAATTTCTAACAACGTGCTCTAACACATATATAAAAATCAGCCTTGAGAATTTAAGGAAAGTAAGCACTTTTTTTTTCACCTTCATCACTTGATAGCAAAAAATTGGCCGATGGGCCGAACTAGAAAATATGCACACATTAAACGCCGATGTGAACTCTACATTGTCCCAAAGTTTCATCCTTGAGAATTTGAGGAAGGTCTGGCGGGCCTGGGCTCTTGATCAGCAAGGATATTTAGAGCTCTTTTTTGTAATTTTTTGTATATTTTTGTCCCGAATATTTATCGCATGATATTTTCAAAGAAAATAATAATTGTAAAACGATGAGAATAAGTAATAACCATAGCTAAAATGAAAACGTAAAACCAATCTAAAAGTATTCATGAACTCTTTTATCTTGATCGAACCATGATCGAATCAAATTCCGTAAAAAATAGATTCTACCATAGACGAACTCATGACATCAGATGTCGGATGTCGGTCTTTTGCGATGCGCGTCGCATTTAGTAAAATTGTAAACCAGATTTAATTTAAACAATAGTCAGTACAGTTTCACAGTATTCTATTAAATACTATCCAAACTATAAAATTCATGACTTTAGTCAAGAAAACATGTCTATTAAAAGAGGGAAATCGCCCCTTCAGGAAATCGCCCCTTCATGATGCTGATGCGACTTCGAACGAAGGCTATTCAAAATTCACAAATAAAGGAGACGGGGCATACACAGAATCTTAGTACTCTGGAGACAAGGGAAAAGTTAGAAGTATTTCAACATTCTCGTATTTAATTTAATGATATTTGTCGAATTGCAAGCCCGACACAATGTTCCGTCAAAATTCCTCGTTGATAGAACTAGCTGCGACTAGACCTCTTATCAGAGTACTGTGTCCCTTGTAACTTGAAACAAGACCATGATTAAGAAAAGAAGAGGCAAGCTGAATTGGAACTGATGATATTTTGTGGAAAAAAGACTGGAGTCAAGGTAATTGTAGTCAAGTTTCTTTACTGATTGCATTCATTATTTATTTATTTATTGAATTACTATACAGTCGACAAATATTACAATTTATCACAGGCCCTGCAAAACTGTTTAACAGTTTGACTGCAGGATAAGAGTATCTTATTAAGAATAGTTACAGGAAGTAATATCTATAAACATTTAAAATTAGGACTGAACAAGTTACTATGGCAGGCTATTTAATAAATACTTTTTTAATTTTCTCTTAAATTTATGCTTGTTTGGTTCGAGACGGATGTCCACAGGTAGACTATTGAGAGTGTATGGTAAACGCTTTTTTAGAGTTCTGTCACCGTAATAGTTGTTAACTCTAGGCACTTCATATTTACCCGTGGACACCGATCTGGTGCCATATGCGTGTGGAGCCCCACACAGGTCGTGCTCCTGACTGTCATGGTTGTTGATGGCTAATAGGTACTTGTGTTTTAAACTAATCGGGAGTATTTTACATATTTTAAATAGTTTTCGGTAGTCGTTTTTACACATGTTTTTAATTTTTTTGGGGACTAGTAGTTTTAAAAACCTAATCTGCAGTGACTCTAATTTATCTATATAGGTTTTAAATGTGAGACCATAACAATCAAGAGCATATCCCAATATAGAGTCTACCAGTGCAAAGTACAAACATTTTAATGTACCGATAGGTACTTTATAACTGAGATGATAAAACTTACATAATAATATTTTTAGTTTACTACAAATATAATCTATATGTTGAGACCAAGAAAATTTAGTGTCTATTTTAACTCCTAGGTAGGTTACACAGTCTACTTTGTCTATGGCGTTACATTGGCAGTTGGTTCTATTATTATGTAAACATTGATAACTATGGGCAACAAGATGAGTTATACGATCTGGCATACTTAAGTGCGGAGAATGTATTACAAGAAGTTTAGTTTTTTCTGCGTTTAATAAAATTCCGTTATCGTGGGACCATTGTACTATTGCATCTATGTCTTGTTGTATATTTCGGCTCATGTCATCGAGATCGGTTCCGGCACTTACATTACAGTGCACAGATCATCGGCAAACATGTAGGGTGTACCGTGACGTACAACTCCTCCTATGCTGTTGACATGCATCAGGTAGCAGACCGGGCCGCACCCCGAGCCTTGCGGCACCCCGCAGTCCACCGCCACCTCGTCACTGAGCACGTCGCCAACCTTCACTCGATAGCTCCGCGACGTGAGATAGTCGCGGAACCATCCGTTAAGCGGCTGTTTGATGCTACATTCGTCCATAGCATTTAAAAGAGTTTCCGTTTCGAGAGTGTCAAAAGCTTTTTTAAAGTCGTAAAATATTGCTATAACAAATTTTTGGTGTTCTATATGTGTATTTATTTCATATATTTAAGTCACATAATTTAGTCTTGTCTACTCCTGTGTTCCTGTGTACTGTGTTCTTCCATCTTCTTGTGTTAGGATATAGCCATTCAATCAAGAAGATTTAAACAGTCCTTACATTTTATTACCATTTTGATAGATGAAGCCTGTAGAGTTTCTAATTTGTTACCTACTTTACTAAAGTTAACATCGCTATACACGGTGTTTCCGGTATCACTCAAAACCTCAGACACCCCAACTGATTTTTATTTTTTTTAACTCATCTAGAGTATTCATCTTTTAATCTGATCGTTACTTTTTTTTTAATTGAATTTTTAATTTTCTGTACAGCTCTACTTGACTTTTAGCTCTACACTCAATAAAATAATTGCTAACTACCATCATAAACCATAAGACTATTTATTTGTGTACGTTACTGCAACGACATAAGGTTTACCAATAGACAGCTAAGATGTCACTGTAAAACACTTTAAAGCTTTGTCACAGTAAACTTCAAATTGGACAGGTAATCGCAGTAAGCAAATAAACTCAATATTCAAAATGACAAGGTTGTAATTAGGTAAGAGTTCAATTTGTTATGACTTATGATAAACATTAAGATTAAACTGACAAACAACGTCAAACTAGTAGCGGAAAAAATAATCGTCCAAGTAACCGGCCAGTATTAATACCCCTAAATACTGAAAAAAGGTAAACAACCTCTAACAATGCGATATACACAATGTTGTATTACGAGTACAATAGAATGGGCACGTAAAAAATAACTAATAATACTAATTTAAATAAAAATATTACCCCCATCAAGATATAGCTCAATCGATTCTACTCTCGATTCTGAACAAACTGTTTTCAGGTTTTTAGTGTTAAGTGAAACACGGTGTATAAGGCGATTTACGGTCCCTGTGCAGAAGGCAAGTTGCCAGACGAAGGTGTTGCACAGTCGGAAAATTCCTTCCACGTAGCTCTCACCGGATTTCTTGGCACCAGAAACCAGTGTTTATGTGTTATCAACTTTAATATGTCAACCTATACATCTTATTAATGTGTAACGTGGAAAAATTCACTTTGAATTTGAAGAAACTATCCTGTGAGCGCCATCTTTTTTCTTCGTAACCTGCTGAGGCTATCACCATCTTACAGGATACATTCACCTCTCGGGCGCAGTTCTAAAAATACAATAAAACAAAAGGCGAGAGCTATTTCTGCGCAGCTATTTTAATTTCCGAGCTATATTTGTACGGCCGGTTTAAATATGACCAAACTACCTAGCCAATGTCACAATCGCTTAAGCTTCTTAAGCGTATTGTAGCCAGATGTCCCTTTTGCTCTTCTGTAGTGGCACAACAGAGCTGCACTGCATTTCGATGGCCCACAATGGCTCAACGATTGTCAGTTCGGCTAGGCCGTCAGTTTAGTCGAGTTGTGCTAGTTATCTCGATGCCCATCCCTGGGGAGTTATTTTTAGATTCGTTTAGTCAGTCGTGGCCATTTTTAATGTAGACGGACGCTGGAATAATGATTCCAGTTGCTAACCGACCGCAGACGAAACAAATGGTCTCAGGGAAGAAAAGTTTGAGTCACAAATGGAATTTGATTTATAACATCATTTGTATAGATATGATTATAAATGCGTTGATTCAAGTTTGCTCCATCTCAAGAGTAGTGGAAAAACCGTTGCTCATTTTTCAGTTTTTGGCTTGTAGCTTAAAGACAGTCTGTTTCATATCAGAAATTCAGAATAAACAAATGTCTGCTAAATTATAACTTTGGTGCCATAGTGTCATTTGCTTCCCAAGAATCAAATAAATCACGAAAGTCATAGTCCCACTTGATTAGTTAATTTAGGGCCTATTTACACACATGCGAACTCTTATGCGGTTTAAAAACATTGCGGACTGTTGAGGTTACATACTCAGCACACCAATCAAAGACCGCAATGTAATGAAACTGGCACGCTAGTTCTCGCACCATACTCCGGTTTTTTAGAATTACAAAAGTTGTGCGATTGTCGTCGTGCGATTTTTAGGAATACAAAAGCTAGCATATTTTACTCCTTTCTTTTTAACCATAACATGAACAACAAATTGCTTCCAAGTCATCTTATTTATATTTTCTATGACTTAGAAGTTGATCTTAAAAAAACGCAGTGTAATGTTCTGTGGACAATGATAACATGAGCAGTGCAGTCTGGTGAATGGGGCCATTTCAATGCAAGTGACTCCAGGATGGTACAGTGGCCTTAGCTGCATATAAAGTGGTTTTATTTGCAAACTTAACTATATTTTTGGTATTTTTCAATGAATAGCTTCTACGTTTTTGTTGTCTTTAAAATGGACTTTACCGTATATTTTAAATTATTTTGACTTGAGTATGTTTTATATTTAGGTACCTATACCTAGTACGCTTTTATCTTACAGCTCCTAAAGATCTTGACAAGAAGGTTTATTATAAGGGTGGAAGGAAAGTTTATTGTTTAGCCGCTTTCCTATAGGTGCTGTACCAGTAAACCGTTTTATCAACTGTTAATATTACCTAATTAACACTTCAACTTCTCGCGTTTTGTACACAGTTTTTAATGACACACACGGGTCGAACGCGATTAAAAACATTATTACCTTTTACCCTACGTTTCGGCCAGGTGTGGTCGCGGAAGACTGACGTCCCAGCGAACCTAATTTACCTAATTTGCCTATGCTTTATTCTTTTCGGCAGAATAATTATTTCTACTTCGATGTGATGATGTACTCTTGTAAGACCCAGAAGCATTGGTTTTGCGTTTGATTTAGGACCTCTTTGTTATTCGATAACGTTGAAAGTAGATTCTAGAATTTGTACAAAAATATGTTGACGACGACTTTAACCGCCGGCAACCATTTTGATGTAAGTTTTGTTATATAATTCGATACATTATAATTGTCTTTACCATTTCTATGAGAACATAAATATGTACAGTCAACCAATTGGAACCCTAGGCCACTGTAGAACTATGTCATAGTGACGTTATAAATTAGATAGTAAGAAATCTCTTACTGCTTGTCGTTTTGACATGGTTGTAGAGTGGCCTAGGGTTCCAATTGGTTGACTACATTCATTTATCAAATACCTTACCATTCTTAAAAACAGGAAATCCAGAAATAAACTGGTAATTATAAACGCAGTTATTATTGATTATGTGGTTCTATAAATAACAACAACACCAATAATCACTTATATGCCATGCCATTTATAGTAATTTAAATGTAATGTTTATTTATAACAATATTAATTGTGCTATTTATTCCGGATAACGCTAACAAGTAATTCATGAAAATGATTTGACCGATTATATTTATAATTGACTCTCCGATCTTTGATATTAATTTATGTTCAGTTCATCCATTTTAACAAAGGCTATAAGATACGGTTTTTAAACATAACTTATTTAACATACATAGGTGTGTGTCTGTTTGTTTGTCCGTCTTTCACAGCAAAACGGAGCGACGAATTGATGTGATAAAGTGGCAATAGTTGAAGGGATGGAGAGTGACATAGGCTACTTTTTGTCTCTTTATAACCCGTGGGGGGTTATAAAGAGACAAAAAACATTTCCTGAAATGGGGGTGGAAGTTTTTACGGAGCATTCCGCAACTTTCGAATTTCAAAAGCTTGGTGTTTAAAAAGTACCATATCAAAGCAGCCATCTTATTTTATCAGAAGTTATAAAACAGATGGAACAGGATGTTGTGCGAGGCCATTGAGATCAAGAAATATCCAAACTTTAATAGAGAATATGGCTTTACTTTACCACCGGCTTGGGATCCAGACTATCCAGAGTACATCTGATATAGGAACAAGCACGACGAAGACTGTTAGGCATTTGTGTTGTATGGTGTTGGACATTTGCGGTTTGGTTTTGTCAATTTTGTGTAAATTAATTAATTAATTGTTTTTAAAATAGTAAATATATTTTTTGAATATTGTATATCTAGCTTTATTAACAATATTAATAGTGTGTGAACCAGCCTTAAAATCTATATATTTTTTGCACATTGTAATTTTTCCTCCCGACACAGCCCCCACAGCGCCCAGCGCGGAAGGGGCCACTCACACCTCACACCCCAGCAGGGGTGTCGAACGACAACTCACCACCATTTTTCCTCAATCACCCGTTGACCACGAACGCTGTAAAGTGTTCGAAACGTCGTCGGGATAAATAGTAAATTCATTATACGATATAATCCGTTTCCATAGTTTTATTTCAGTTATAAACTTGCAAGCGGTACTAAAAGCAATGGCTTCAAAGGGCAAACACAACTCATGACTAAAATGAAGGCAAGACGTAGCTAAGCAAATACCAGCTTTTGGCCGTACGATTACGGAAGGAATGCCGACCGGTTTCTTATGCCGGCTCGGCTCCTCGCTAGGCGGAGGCTTGTCCCTTGTACGAGATTAGACTAATCTGTTGAATTAATGGCATGAATGCTCGATTTGTGTTTGCTAAATTGTATTTTATATGTTAAGTGAATATGTGAGTCTCCATATCTAAATGTTTCTTGTTTTTCATCTGGGATAAGGACGAGTTCACATATAGGGACATTTTCAGAATTTGGGATCCCAATTAGCGTAAGTTGTTAACAAAAATTAACTCACTGTCAGTTTTGTGACGACAATTAAGCATAAAATCTGTCTAAAAAAATACTTTTTTCCCCTCACTAGCTCGGGAACACGTGTTTTGTCCTTTAATACCAGCGGGTAAAAACGCATTTTATCCACTAGTGGGTAAAGTAATTTGACCTTGAATAAAGTCAAATTAACTGCTTTAAAATTGATAAAAGTAGGTGAATCTAGTAATTAAGATGATTTACCACCTGTGGAACTACTGGAAGCAGTGATAAACGCATTTTTTGCGTTGTAGTTTCCTCGCTATAGTGAGGGGAAAAGTTTTGTGTTACACTCGGGTGCAAATGTATTTTACTTCTCGTGTGTTAAAAAACTCGCAAGTTCAGGATTCTATTCTGGAACCACTCGCTTCGCTCGTGGTTCAACTGTAGAATCCTTTCACTTGCTCGTTTTTCAATTCTACACTCGGCGTTAAAATACAACTTTGCCCCCTTGTATGAAAATTAACTATTTCACATTCTGAATGTAGATTATCGTTTAAAGTTTATGTAATTAACACAAAAACAATGTTTTATAGAAATTTCATGCTTAATTATCGTCACAAAACTGACAGTGAGTTAATTTTTGTTAACGACTTACGCTAATTGGGCGGTCCCTTTTCTGAAAATGCCCATAGTTCTGTGGACGAGTTGCTGTAGGATTTCAGATAACATCGCTCTTACTAGGAAGCTAGGAACCTACTACTTCAAGTTAATAGCTATAGTGAACCGTCCAAGGTTTGGTTATATCCGTACGAAATAGTCTTTAGTGCGTTTTCACATTATCCGATCCGATATCGGATGTAGGATCGATATCCCATGCATTTAAGCCGCCATCTTTGATTTTTACCTTTGTAATCCTTTTGACATCCGATATTGGATCGGATGATGTGAAAATGCACTTAATAGACGTTATATAAAAATACCTATGTGTAGATCGTCCCATCTAAAGATTTAAAAATATATGTTTATATTTCGTGGAAAGAGTTCCAGAAAGTATAGGGCCACATACATTCCACGACTTTTCTCTTTCTGAACGGACCATCTACGAGTAGGTAACTTGCATAAAAAGTATAACAGAGTCCAAAGTTCATTTCATTGTAATTATGCCGCTTAATTAAATATTTCAGTATCAATATACTATAACTTAATTATTCATAAATATTATAAGTACCTACTGTTTCCATTAGAGTATATCGCGTAAAACATCTACTCGCACATATTGTCAAGGTCATAGTAAAAAACATATGCTTGCGTGCAGCACCTACAACTTGTAATTTTTTGATTAGATATAATTAGATCCATTTACTTACAGAAAGATGGTTCTGTAATTTCATGTAATCAAAGATTTTCCAAGTATTCCTTACCAATTTTATCATGTTTCCTGCTATATACAGAATGTAATTCGACAGATAGACGTTGAATATGCTTTATGTTCATAGTGTTATCATAATCATAGTAATTAATTAAATAATTATTGTCAGGAAACCTATATGCACAATTGCACTATATGTTTCTGTTTTAAATATTTTCGCATAGTTTTTTAGTTTACCGTGTTATTTATTTTATCTCCATCTATCGCACGTACCCGAAAACTAGCGATTCGCCTGACAGCGCAATGCTAACTGTTGATGATTTTGCTACTCGACGCTAGATGGCAGCTACGAACAAAGTAGTTTTTTTAGTAAATTATGAACGTTATGTTTTTTTTATTTGTTGACATATTCTACGAGTACATTTAATTTATATTCCATTATGTAAGCAATTAATAAAGCACAAAATTAATCCATTATGCTTGGTTGGTAGCATTATTTGTACATAATTATAATTAACTGAAAATTTTAAACCTAACGATTTTTTTCTTGTGATTTAATAACTTCCATGCAAACACGACAAAACTACTTACTGAATAATATGGCCAGGGCTACTTTGCACAAAAATAGGTCACAGCAGAAACACTCCACTTAGCTGCACTGCAATGAAGCAAATTACTCTGGTTGAGTAACTAAAATAGTTACTTATTTGTATGTTCATTTAAACTAATTTTTTTTTTATATTTCTTTAGTGTTCAGAATAGTAATTTATTCATTTTGTTGACATCCATATCCATACTAATATTATAAATGGGAAAGTGTGTGTGTGTCTGTTTATTTGTCCGTATTTCACGGCAAAACGGAGCGACGAATTGACGTGATTTTTTAGGTGGAGATAATTGAAGGGATGGAGAGTGACATAGGCTACTTTTTGTCTCTTTCTAACGCTACAGAAGCCGCGGGCAAAAGCTAGTTTAATATATTGTTACTTCGTAGGTAACTGGTACATGTATAAGTTCAAGATAATATAATATTTAAAGGGTATTACTGAAAAGAAAAACGTCGTGAAGGGCGAATTTGTAACGCGAATCGATTTGAAACACTTCCTTCGGACGTTTTTTTTCTTTTATGGCCTCCTCCTCTTAATTTCCTCTTTTCCTCACTTGTATCGTAATGTATTATTCCGACAATGTCCTATGAAAGTCTCGCAAGTGCAGTCACCCGGTATGACGGCGCGGCGCTTGCGCAGGGTGCGCGGTTATCTGTCTCAAGTGGTTTAGCAAATCTTGATTGATATTCTTAGCGTATCAAGCGCATAGTCGTTTAAACCAATATAACTGGGATCCGTAACAGAGCGCCGATTTTTGAATTTCGACCATTTAATTTCGTGAAATTCGTTCAATAATATTTCCAATACTAGCGATTTAAATTCCACTAACAGTCGAAAACGAGTGGTCATTACCACTAGTTTTAAAATTACTAGCCGTCCTTTTTCAAAAATAGCATTACGTCGTTTTCCACAGACTTTCGAACGGCGAATTCGTGCGTTCGAAATTCAAAAATCGATCCCAGGATGAAGATTTTTCGTGTTGTTATTCTTGTATAAGTACTTACGTTACAATAGCGCAATACTTAGTTTACTCTGTTATTTATTAAAATTTTAGGGTTAGTAATAGTAGGGGGAAGGATTTAAGTGGAAAAAATCCAAGATGGCGCCTGTAATGTATGAAATATCGGTCCTACATCCGATATCGGATCGGATAATGTGAAAACGCAGTTATCAAAGTTTAAATTAGCTTCTTATCCTCTAATTTACAAAGCTTTATCCAACATCCTAATTGTAAATGTTCTTTGGGTTCAACTCACTCTCATTGCATTTATTAATCAAAAATCACATTTGAGAAAATGTATACGCAAAATTATGTTGTTTATATTGAATTTTTATGTTTTACCGAGGGCAAAGGCTATAAATAATTTCACGAGGAAAATGTGAGTTAGTTTTATCTACATAACAATTGACTATTTACCTATTATACGTACATCTACATAAAAATACTGAATAGTTAACTCTATTCATACCTCAGGATCGTTTTGTAGCAAGTCCTTATAGTTCGTATTTAGCACACTTTTTATCTCACAGCTGTCACAGCACACCTCATTCATGTGTTTGTTTATACTTTACATAGTTTAGGTTCGAACAATGAATTGACTTAATCGACGGGTAGTTTCGAACATACGCCAAAAGCAATAGTTTTGGTAGTCGTAAGGAACAGTCACTGTCGTAAGGAACAGACACGCTCTTATGTCTCTAGAAACAGGATTGTTTCAGATATTTTTGCGGCCTTTTTTGTGCGATGTTAATGCTGGTGATTGAAACACCTCTCTTTCAGTTGCTATCAGTGGCGAAGCGTCGATACAACTCAACGGGTTCCCTAAAATTCTGCAGTATCTGTAGAAGTCCATACAAAACAAATCCCAAAAACCCCTCCAGCTTTACCAACAAAAATTTTCACGCATCGCCACTGGTTGCTATAGAGCTATTACCGACGCTATAGTGCAGTTATAGCTATTACTAGTACCCGAATATACCAATACAATAACGTTATCACAATATCTCAAAGTTAGCATAATGGAGCTTAATGGATGACTAAATTGTCAACTCGATCAACATCAACTGAAGCACACATTTCTTCGTTAATCGGATTTCTCCGAGGCGATATACTCAGTAGTCGTTACGAATCGGCTTTCTGCCACCGTGCCGTATTTCTCAAGCTACCCGCTAGTAATTCTCCAGTAAACCAACACAACGAGGACTCAGAATTCGAATCAACTATTTGGAATGGAAGACCGCGCTTAGTGGATGCTTGAAACCCCCGACTAAATCAATCGGAATGCTCAGCTCAATATAAATTTATTACACACTTGCTTTTGTCACGTGCACTCGTCTCCGTCTTCAGATAGTGTTGAGAAAATTTTCCGACGCCTATATTTTCAGTTGTTCGATTCGAAATCTGTGCGTGATATCGATAAGCTGAAATTGTGATAGTAAAATTGAGTGCTCAGTGAGTTTGAACTGGATTTCCGGCGTTGTTAGGCGTTTGATATTTTTTGGTAAGAAAACTTTCTCAATAACTAATCTAAACTAACCACAAAATTTACATTTTGAAAAAACCCCGACATAGTGGACCGATTTCGATCAAACATGTATGAGAACACTCCTGACTAATACAGCTTTTAAACAAAAAAAAACTAAATCGTTTCATCCATTCGGGAGCTATGATGCGACAGACAGACAGACAGACACGTCACACTTATAACTTATAACACCCCGTAGTTTTTGCGTCGGGGTTAAAAACAGAATATAAATATTTTCTATGAAAATAGTTTGATTTGTGACCTGGGGGGCGAATTTTGAATCTCGCATACGGGATTTTGTCACTAAAATACCGGTTGAAAACGGTGACTTGCTTATTATTTTCAGTGACAACTTTCTGAATTCGAACGCGTGAGACTCAAAAATCGGCCCGCAGATCGCCGAGCGGTCTCAGAAAGATTCTGGTAAACAGAGGACGCTGGTTCAATTCCAGCTCTGGACAATGGAAGCCTTGGTAATTTTTTCCTTTGGCATTTATTTCAGTTTTCATGTTATTTCAGAATAATTTGTAGAGCGTAAAACTTCATTCTCAATACAAGCATAGATTAAATATAAGAAGACCATACCATACCATCTATGTTTGGTGTAGTGTATGCGCGTTCTTAGTGCGTTTTCACATTATCCGATCCGATATCGGATGTAGGACCGATATCTCATACATTTGAGCCGCCATCTTTGATTTTTGCCTCTGAAATCCTTCCGACATCCGATATCGGATCGGATAATGTGTAAACGCACTTAGGCGGTCGCATTTTAATGTATGGGATGGTATGATTTTCTTATATTTAATATATGATACACTAGCGACCCGCCCCGGTTTCGCACGGGTACTATACCTACATGTAAACCTTCCTCTAAAATTACTCTATCTATTAAAAAAAAACCGCGTCAAAATCCGTTGCGTAGTTTTAAAGATTTAAGCATACATAGGGACATAGGGACAGAGAAAGCGACTTTGTTTTATACTATGTAGTGATGATGTAGTGATAGTGATAGTGATGAAGCAGATAATTTAAAATGCTTTGTGGTGACTTCAACAATCTGTCTACTAAATCAGAAACTTTTCGTACTTTGGCAACACTCATGATACTGCAACGCTTAATAAGACATCTTGTTTACCTTCTAGTTCTGTAGACAAGTTTAACCAATGAACAAATTAATATACTGTAACGTTTATAATAATATTAATAACATTGACGTCCATGAAAATTTTGAAATAAGCAATCAGCGATACAATGAGTCTGCATAGTTCAATACCTACTATTATGATACCTGTTATTATGATATGACATTTCAGAAGATAAATTACATATGTGTTTCGAACACCATCATCACATTTGTAATATTCTCTGTTTATCCCCTCCTTCACTTATTAATAAAAAAAATACAAAGAACATGAAGAGTTGAAGACCGGTCTTCATTTTCCTATACTTTAATGTAGTTTTCAAACGAGGAGTTCAGTGGACGAATAGGTATGGCTAATTAAGGGTGAACAGGCATCTTCTGGGCGAGCTCACTCCATCGTAGGGCACGTCTTTGCCTTTACAAAATTGTTAGAATGAAACTTACCTGTACCATACCATTTTTTAAAGGTTTACTCTGACGCATTCAAACTCTGTTTTTAGGGTTCCGTAGTCAACCCTTATAGTTTCGCCATGTCTGTCTGTCCGTCCGCGAATAATCTCAGTAACCGTTAGCACTAGAAAGCTGAAATTTGGTACCAATATGTATATCAATCACGCCAACAAAGTGCCCATGGGGGCTGATTTTTTTTTTCATTCATCGTGTTAATAATAATTTAAAAAAATAAGGGTTTACTAAGATCGTTTTTTGATAATATCAATATTTTCGGAAATAATCGCTCCTAAAGGAAAAAAAAGTGCGTCCCCCCCCCTAACTTTTGAACCATATGTTTATTTTTCACAAAAGTAGAACTTTATAAAGACTTTCCAGGAAAATTATTTGAACTTGATAGGTTCAGTAGTTTTTCAGACGAAAACTACGGAACCCTCCACAAACGCTCTTGGCCTTTTTTAGTAAAGCCACAACACAAGTTCAAATGACTAAAAATAAATTACCGTTAATAAGATCAAGCCAACTGAACCAAAACAATCAAAATAAATAAATGATATAATCATTTCTAACTCCTTTTCAATCCAGAGGTTGTTCACCGTGGGTCCATTGATTAGATACCGTTTATCATTTAAATATTTGTTTTACCCATTTAATTTATTATGCCTGCACTGTCGATCGTGATTTATTGGACAAGTAGGTAACACTTTGATTTGTGTTTACGTCAACACCATTCACTTCTAATGCCGTGAGATAAATTTATTTCATGTCGATATAACGCACCTGTGTATAATTATTGTGCTTTATCTTTGTGTCATTATTAATTTACGTAGAATACGTACGTATTTAGTGTTGTTTATCTACTTATGGGACATTGAATGTTTATTTATGGTAAATATTCAAATAGTAACCCACGCCGGCTTCGCACGCTTGGATTATTATACGTGCCTTATATTATTGAAAAAAAAAATAATACTCAGGTTTACAGATCAAACCATAGAGAGACTGGGACAAGAGAAATAAAACATATTTTCATATTTTCCTGCCTTTATTATCTTCTGGGTTCGAATGGCTATGACAGTTATTTTTTTCGCTTTAATTTTTTTTAGAGATTTTTCGAAAGTTCAGTTCATGTGTTTATTTAGACATATAATCACAGAATACATATTAGTACAAGTATATGACATAATATTAAAGTACCTAATGAAAACAAGTAGGTAAAAAAATACCAATATTTTTTACAAAGCCCTGTAGTTTATTGACTGAGCTTCAAAGGAGCCTACATAGAGGCCACCATTCGACGCAAAATTCTTAAGACCCCTATAGAATATACAAGTTTATGACATCACAATAAAGCAGTACAACCGATAACTACACGATCAGAACAGATAAACAGTGACGCATCTGACGCAGCGCCTGTTCGTTTAGCGAGCCGGCTGTAATTGAAACCTCGTGATACGATATATATCTATATGTATACTATATTAACAAGGAGGTATCTAAGTAAAGTACCTTCGTTTTGTTACTTCTATCTGAGAACTTGGCAATTGGTCTGGCCGTGAAAGTGGCATATTTGTTTTCTTTAGCTTAGTACACGGAATTATTACTTCTAGTTATAGCCTATGGTCTTGTTAATTACTTGCTTTTAGACCAAAACAATTACGTTCATATTTATACTGAAAATATAGAATATAATGAAATGACAAAAATACTCGTATAATGACTTAAGAGGATACGGTAGCGAAAATGCTAAAATGGAAAGGAGCCCCCCTTTCAACTTGGGAATTTTAGTTAAATATACAAGTGTTATTAACTAGATTTATCGAAAAAAAATTGTTCATTAAGAAAAACTCAGTCAAAAGATATTTCAAAAAAATCTTTAAAATCGAGGTTCCGCTCTCGACTCTTTCCTCCTTCAAAACTTAATCAATCGGAACGAAATTTGAGAATCTGAATATTCTGAATAACAATGAAATAATCTATGTCGGACCGTTTAGCTTTTTTGATTAATTGTTACCAATCTTGAGTATCACACCTTTTTTTGCGCCACAATGAAAAAGGCCGTTTTTAGAAATTTTTGATTGGATTTTAAAAAATCAGAATATCAAAAAAATCAAAACGGTCCGACACAGATAAAAATAATAACAATCTATGTTGAAAAAATCATTGCTCTATCTTCAAAAACCAGGGAGGAAATAGTCGAGAGCGTTTGTATGGAGAATTGACCCCTACCGTATCGTCTTAAAATGTTTTTTTTTTAAACTTCAGTACGCCAGTTTCATACACATATCAAATCAAGACGAAAAATCGCGATTTGCATTCGTTGCAGCTCGGTTACATAATGAAAAAGCGTTTCTACAATTTTATCAAAATTGTTTTATAATAATAAAATATGTATTTCATCAAAAAGTTTTTCGATCCCTGACAGTCATTCGCGAAGTTATTATTGTATATATTGTATTATAATTATTATATTTGACGACCGGTCTGGCTCAGTCGGTAGTGACCTTGCCTGCTAAGCCGCGGTCCTGGTTTCGAATCCCGGTAAGGTCATTTATTTATGTGATGAGCACAGATATTTGTTCCTGAGTCATGGATGTTTTCTATGTATATAAGTGTGTATTTTGTCTATTTAAGTATGTATATCGTCGCTTACGCCGTGGCTTGTGTGGGCGACGGTCGCGCGATGGTCGCACGACGGCGATGCGACGCATACGAAATCAAACCTTATCGTCGATATGGAAGTATGAGACGCGACGGCGACGGTCGCGCGACCGTCGCCCACGCAAGACACGGCGTTAGCACCCATAGTGCAACCTTTGCTTTGTTTGGGGCTAAATTGATCTGTGTAAGGTGTCCCTAAGACATTTATTTATTTATTTATTATTTATATTAATTGTTTTTTCAGTAAGTAAATGCATTTGCCCTTTGCGCATATTAAATAGCAATAAATCACAAGAATAGGATAATTTAATAAACCTGCCTATTATCTTAGTACCTAAGGTTAATCGCAACGATTGTTCTAACTAAACCCTGACCCGATACTAGAAACTATGTGTATAGGCTACGGTGTAAGTATTTCAAACAGTTGTAATATGTTATTATACTTAGGCCCACTGGCACCAACCACTTAACTCAGGGTTAGCTGTCAACTGTCAAATTCCATGGTGGATTAACCCTCGGGTTAACCCTCTATTTTCGTTGGTGCAAGTGGCCCTTATTGTATTTAATCATATCATGAATCATGTAATCGTTTGTAAGTTAAGTACTACATTATAAGCACTACTATTACTCGTTACTTAAGGGTGTGTAATGATTGGTATAACTTTTTTTGGTATAGTAACATTTGATATAACAACATTTGGTATATATTAACCGTTATATGGTATAACTATCTATTGATATACGACTAGTATCATATAACTAGCAAACAGTATAAAACATTTCATGAATAACCTAACCTATTTTATTGTATAATTTGTTTTTATTCTAACTGTGCTTTAGACAGAATTTGTGTTATACAATTTATTTATTATCGGAAATAAGCATTATACTCAATGTATGTTATAATAAATGTTGTTCGAAAAAATTATCATTATATTAAATAATAATTATACAATTTGTTAGTATATTATTTGTTGTTATATGATTCAATAATTATATCAAATGATCGTTATAACGACTAAAAATCTATAAAAAAAAGTTATATCGATCGATACGCACCCGTTACTTAATATTGGTAATTCAATTCACTGTAGCACCTGCCACTTATTTTGGTAACTGGCTAGACCTTGAAAATGCTTCGACTGACAGGAAAACGTACCGTTAGCTAGATTACACTTTAAAAAGTGCCATCTAGCGATTAATTCAGTAACCAATTTATCTCAACATCTGTTAGGGCCACTTGCACCAACGAAAATAGAGGGATTTTATCCATATAAAATTTGACAGTTGACAGCCGACTAACCTGAGTTTTTGGTTAAACTTACCGCGGGACTTAATGTTCAACACTACAGACAATCACGCCTGTATCCATCAAATATCGGAGCGGTCAAGGCAGAACACATGAAATCTGAAAACTTCATTGCCACTCTTGGCAAATAAGGGGTTGAAAGAAAACGAAACTGTGACATTGCATGACAGGTTGCCAGCCTCTCGCCTACGCCACAATTTATATCTGATGGTGCCTTAGTACGACACCCACGGGAAGAAAGGTTTTGTTCTGAAACTTGCTTTTATCTTAAACTTACCGCACAGGTACTTACTCAAATTGTGTAAAATTGACCTATATTTATTTATTCAATTAATTTGAAGGAAATGAATATTCTAAACTATTGGAAAGTACACCACAGCCGCGATTTCCCAAAGTCAGTACCTATATATTTTTAAATATGAAATTTATGAACCAGGAAGTTTACTGGTACAACCAGGCCATAATTATTTAATCCAACATTGCTTAAAAATAAGATCGTGTCAAGTTCATTTTGAACACCTTGCCCGCTACGCTACTTCTGCTGCTGACTGTAAGTACAAAGTCCTGAGAAATGTATTTACTTACAAGTATTTTATGTTTCTCACCTTTAAGAATGCCCTCAATGATATTTTCGACACACGATTTTCTTGTCAGTCAAAATGAAGACTTCTGGTTGATTATATGTTGTCAAGAATGAGTTTAAGGTCTGTTTGTTGTTTTCGACCATTGTAAAGCTTTTGCAGGTTGAATTAATTTAAAAATCATTTACACTTGCCAGTTTACGATTTTGACAGTAAATAAGTACTTACTACTTTTTTTTTTACCAAACATTTTTTTTTATTGTTCCATTCTATTTATTAAAACATTTTAGATTTTCGAAAATAACAATAATATTTTTTTTTCCTCCATGAATGACACATGTATGTTAATATTGTATTATAAATTTTAAATTGTTATTGATGATTGTTGAGGTATTGTGTTTCAGTTCTTAAATTTGTCTAGACATTTCATTCAGTTTTTGTACCTACCATCTTGTGAATTAATTGTGAATTGATATGATATATATGTTATTTTATTATTATGATTTTAAATGAAATTTACTTACTACTTACATTAAGTTTATATACCGGGTCTAGCCGCCGAGAAGTTATATCTATCTTATAATATGTTTTTTCCGGAAAGTTGTTTTTCATGTTTTAATGTATCGACTATTACTTATTTACGGTGTACGAAAGCACGTAATAAAATCTATGTACTTCTGTCTGAAAACCATTAAACGGGGCTGAGGCAGGGTTGACTGTACTTATTAGGTACCTACCTTTAATTTACGGAAAGAGGAACAAGTACTTTGAGTTTTGTTTATGCGTGTTCTGCTAAACATGTTATTAGGTAGAAATAATATTACTAATCAGTAAGTAATTAAGTATAAATTAGGACATCTTAATGGCATCTGAATCTGAACTCAAACCTCAAATCTTTCTGTGCTGCAGGGGCTAGCAGATGAAAGGTGTGATAATTATTAAGACGATACGATACAGGTCAATTCTCTATACAAACGCTCTCGACTATTTCCTCCCTGGTTTTTGAAGATAGAGCAATGATTTTTTCAACACAGATTATTATTATTTTTATCTGTGTCGGACCGTTTTGATTTTTTTGCTATTTTTATTTTAAAAGACGCTAGAGCCAATTAAAAATTTCTAAAAACGGCCTTTTTCAATATGGGCTCAAAAAAGGTGTGATACTCAAGATCGGTAACAATTAGCCAAAAAATCTAAATGGTCCGATTATTTCATTGTTATTCAGATTCTCAAATTTCGTTCCGTAGAAATATGTTTTGAAGGAGGAAACAGTCGAGAGCGGAACCTCGATTTAAAGATTTTTTCGCAATATCTTTTAACTGAGTTGTTCTTAATGGACATTTTTTTAGATAAATCTAGTTACATAATAACACTAGCATATTTAACTGAATTCTCAAATTGAAAGGGGGACTCCTTTCCATTTTAGCATTTTCGCTCCCGTAGCGTCTTATGTCGCACTATCCTGTTTTTTTTTTTAATAAATATTATATAGGGCATTCTTACACAGATTGACTGAGTCCCACGGTAAGCTCAAGAAGGCTTGTGTAGTGGGTACTCAGACAACGATATATATAATATACAAATACTTATATACATAGAAAACATCCATGACTCGGGAACAGATATCTGTGCTCATCACACAAATAAATGCCCTTACCGGGATTCGAACCCGGGACCGCGGCGTAGCAGGCAGGGTCACTACCGACTGCGCCAGACCGGTCGTCTGTTATTATTTATGTCATTAGTACAATTTAAAAAAGTCGTGTTTCCATGTCGCGGCGAGATACTATTGCTCCAATCATAAGGTAGCCCTGTTGGCGAATACCGTTATTTCTACATAAATAAAATGAAAAAAGTTCATACATTGTAAAACTAATTAACCTTAACAATTAGCTGTTAATATAAAAAAATCACGAAATACAAGTTAACTTCTAGAGTCATTAAATTTAAATTCTTCGTTAGTGGCCCAGCCGTTAAATTATGATTAAACTTTAACATTGTCATGGTTTTTAAAGAATAATTATTTTTTTCATGTTTTCATAATTATCTTAACATTTATTTCTGAGTTATGAGTGTAACTGTCATGGGTCGGTATCTTTTTGTTGATTTGATTTAAATCTGTCTGGTGCTTTTTATTTCATTACGCCACCTTGTTGATAACTGGTTATATGTGACAGTCATATTCCAAGGTTCGGTATAAAACTTAAAAAAAAACTATATCTATCCTATATTAGGGTTCCGTACCTCAAAAAGGAAAAAATGGAACCCTTATAGGATCACTCGTGTGTCGGTATGACCGTCTGTCACAGCAAATTTTCTCTGAAATTACTGAACCGATATCGTCTCGTCTCTGTCCTGACTTAGCTCACATATTAGTAGGGCGCATTGGGGTAATTTCGAAAGTCACATAAAAATCACCATTATTTCCATCATATCAAGGCTCCCTCGAAATTACCCGAGCTTTCTGTGCTTCGAAATTACCCCAATGCACCCTACCTAGTAAAACAAATACACCTACTCTAAACTCGTTAAAAAATAATCCGTTAAGGATCAAGTGGGTATCAAATTGACATTAAATGACACGTCTCATTAAAAATGTATATCACATGACATGTGTATGTTACGTCACTCAATGTCAATATTATCGAGTATCAATAAGTCATGTGCAGTGTTATTATACATTCACGCATTGTTACATTACCGGTTTCTCGGAGACGATAGTACACAGAAGTGTCATTGTGCGTACTTTGTCTACATTACGAAAGGAAAATCCTGTACGCCTTTTTAATCTTTAGTAGTATTCTCGTAAAATTACTGTTTTAGGAAACGAATACTCGTATACATCAGCTGCCTGTAGTAAATATTTTACACCAGTATTATATCGTGAAAAAATTATTACGTACAGTTGAAATGAAATCACATGGTAATAATAAACAGTTACACATTTTCTTTTTAAAGAAAAATTTAAAAAATTACATCTCTGGGAGGACAGTGCCCGTGCAGTTCCAAGTTGCATCTGTCCGGAGAACTTACTGCTCGATAAAAAAAAAACGAATTTACCCAGATTTGAACAGTTATATCGTTAACACATTGGTTTGTCTGTGTAGCCCCTAAGGTGTATACCGGTGTAGCTCTGCCTTTAGTTCCAAAATGTATTTCCCAATATTGAATGTATGGAAACCAATACAAATATTTGACTAACAACTCTTACGCCGTGGCTTGTGTGGGCGACGGTCGCGCGATGGTCGCGCGACGGCGATGCGACGCATACGAAATCAAACCTTATCGATATGGAAGTATGAGGCGCGACAGCGACGGTCGCGCGACCGTCGCCCACGCAAGACACAGCGTTATACTTACATATCTTTTTACCTATTCAACTTTCTTATGGTAAGATGTGGTAAAATGGAAAGTAACAATACATTACAGAGACACTGCTACTTTAAAGTCGAGGTACTGATATGAAACTTTTGTTTAAGCGAAAGCTCTCTAAGTATCCTATTATCAGTTTCACATTGTCACCACATGTCATCAAAGAAACACTATTAGAGACGTTTGAAAACAGGCCTATGTTGCATGTAATAAGGATTTACATTGATGTTTAAAGTAAATTGCTATACTAGTCATCATACTTAAATCTCTGACAGTCATTTTTACGAGCGTGTAGGTAATCTGAATTAAGTATCAATTTAAGCTATCACTTTCGCGTTATTGAGCTATTATAAAATACTATGCCCATGTATGTGTACCTAAATAAATTATATATTAAAAAAATACTTGTCATTTCAAATAAAAACATTATGTAGGTACCTTAAACTAAACTAAATACTTTAAAATAATTGTATTTTTTTTGGTTGAAACCACTTAACAACACCCTTCCCCACAGATGTCATATATACCATAGATCAAGCAAACGTATCTACTTAGCGTGTCAAATGAACTCAGTGAAATCCACTGAGTTGTCCGTCTTTAGTAGTAGTAGTAGTAATACACTTTATTGTACAAAGATAAGAACACACACAGTAAAGAAAAAAAAGAACACACACATCATTTGTACAAAGGCGAACTTATCCCATTAAGGGATTTCTTCCAGTTAACCTTAGAGCAGTTAAAGGAGAATTGGAGATGGTAGACGTTCCTAAGCTAAACCTATACCTAACCTACAAACTACAGCAATATAGACGTTATATCATATAAATAAATACGTTATACATAATTATAATACAGTTTTATGACTACCCTACATACATACACAAATAACCTAACCGCAAACATCTTTTAGATTAAGATGCGTCCGAAAGCCATAACTTTTTTAAATTCGATTTTAGCGAATCGCAATCTCTAATCTCTAATCTGCGAATCTTTAATCGCAGCTTGCAGCTTTCGGGCGTCAATTTTTGTAAGTTGAAGTCAATCAAAACATAAAAAATGCCTCGTTACGTGATATTCAATTGCAACAACACAAAAATTATGAACAATCAAGAGCCTGAGACATATTTAAAATTACAGGCAAGAAACAACTTCAGTACAAAATTTGACACGCTCAGCCCCTATACAAATAGATGAACTTGTTTCTTCTAAATATAGTTCTGTGCCCTTCCCCGAGTTTCGTCTCATTCTACCTGTTTACTAAATTCATCTTAATCAGTCATTTGTCTCTATTTTCAGTGTAATGTTTGTTAAGGACATGAAACATAGACGAGTCAGGAGAAACAACTTACTTCATAGTATAAGAATCTTCAATGATGTATCAGATCAGTTTATCCAGGGTCATCGATCTGTTATCTCCTTATCTCTCGGCGCTGGTGGCTTAGCCTTGTTTCCTATACTCATCTTGATATTATTTTAGATTCAACATTCCTCATTGCACTGCCAAAAGGAATTCTGAGCATAAAATGTAATAATTACAGTAATTTAAATGGCTTCGATGGCTAACAAAAGATAATTTTCCTGGTGCTGCGCAATTTTATGCCTCTTATCGGCTAGGTGACGCAGATTCGCTCCCTGTATTTTCCTAGGTATTTTCATATTTTGGTAGACCCTTCCGAGGTTGACCTTAGCACTTTTAGCAGCCCCGATGCCCCCGATTCTCTTCTAGCCTGTAGGACTTGTAGGAGATACGTAGGTAATATGTATGTAAATGTATGCACACTGAAAATATAAGTACGCAGTTCTACTAGCAAGTATAATGATACTAATTTTACCTAATTTTGATTTATATTTAGTGTTTTTTCGTGTTGTGCTCATCTCATGCAAATATACAAAAAGTTTGGGTAGCTGTAGGTATTGCTTAATTTACTAAAGATTACATGTATTTATAGAATAACAATACTTAATATATTCGTTGGCCGATGCATAAATAAACGATAAGTTACAATATATATGTATGTAGGTAAATTATGTTAAGTATGAAAATAAAATTGTACTGTTCATCATTTAAATGTATGTATTGAATTAATATTACAACAATAAATTATTTTAAGTGACGATATGAACGTGGTTAGCATATTTTATGCTCGTAGCTTAGAAAATGAATCATCAAACGTCGTAACACCTGTAACATGTACACTTGTCCAGTCAACCAATTTCAATCCTAGGATTCCTACTGTTCGTAGGCCATTGTAGAACCTTTGCACAGTAAACGTCTATCTGGCTTTTATGGCAAATAGAACACGGTGAAAATAAGACAGGATTCTAGAGTGGCCTAGGATTCAAATAGGTTGACCCTTACATAAAAAATCGTTGCGTGTTGCTTGCAAAAATCGTATGCGCCATTCGCCGTTGGCGATATTTAAGTTTTCTTTATATATTTTGCACTGAGAATGTGTGAACATTGTGAAGTGAATCCATCGTGTATTTCCTTGGCTTGACAAACGTTTATAAGTTGTCCAGTCAATCAGCCACTTTCGAAATATACTGATTCACAAACTTTTCTACTTTTAAGTTAGCTAAAATATGAAATTCACTCAGATTTCCACTAAAATAATACAGAACAAACAGGTTCACACTCAGTCCTGGGTCTTGTGTTTGTGTATCGTTACAAAAAAAGTCCGTCCATAATGTGTTATTGTTTGAACACTTAATACATCATTTTTCACATATAAAGCTATATAATTAAATTACTCTGTAACATTATACGCTAAGTATTAAGTGGTAAACGTATAAACTTTAATTACCGTTAGCAATTAATAAGGTAATGAAAATGACATTGTAAAAAATTACGTAACACCCAGAAACACCGATTTAGTTAAGATTTTATTGTATGTAAATTCGTTTTAATCTTTACAACATAGTTCCGTCAATTAACACTATCTTCATTATCTATCTGATTTCATAAATCTCTATTTATACATTTTATACTAACGCTATTTATAGCATAATTATTTAACCAACTTATGCAATAATAACTCTTTTCTGTCCGCGTTATTTATTATTATTACCTTTACTAATAGCATTTTATGACTGTTGTCTGTCGTAAATACGTTGTATTTGTCACCTTTATTAATGATTAGCCGTAAAAAGTGGCCATTAAATTACTTTATTTAGAACTGGAAACTCGACCAGTTCTAGAATAGGCACCATAACTCTATCTTCATTTACCACGCTTACAGAATTGCATTTGAAGTAACTAGCTACTATAAATACACTAAGACGTGTTTTAAGAATATTGTTAATTGACAGTGATTAAAACGCTTACAAATTTTCCATTTTATTTTATAAACCATCCAAGCCTTCATGATTTCATCGGTGTATGTAGGTAATTTTGAAAATTGTTGAATAAGGACTATGAAAAAGTGACTTAGGTGTTGTGATGATTTTTTTTTGGTTATTTTCATTAGATTTCTTGAATAATACGACAAAGAAAAATTCCCGAATGTTATTGCTAGATGCACAACTCGATTGTTCCTGCTGCCCTCACTGACCTCACTGTAGGCTTTTCAAAGTTAAAGTTATGGAAGATTTATAACATGTCCATAATATTACGTGTCCCTAGTGGTGAAAATGCCACTCCTTCACCACGTCACCAATACATTTATACAGATTTATTAAATAATTGAAACAATTTATTTCATTATACTATATATACTATATATCCATACTTACTCCATACTAATATTATAAATGCGAAAGTAACTCTGTCTGTCTGTCTGTTACGCTTTCCCGCTTAAACCACGCAACCGATTTTGATGAAATTTGGAACAGACAATCTTTAGACCCTGAGACAGAACATAGGCTACTTTTTATTTCGAAAAAAAGGGATGAAGGGGTTGAAAAAGAGGTTGAAAGTTTGTATGGGATTTCTTAATTTTAAAAGATAAAACCATGAAACTTTATATTTTAGCACTTGATAAGAAATCATTGAACATCTTGATAACGGATAGGGATAGGGATAGGGATAGGGATTGATAGGGATAGGGATAGGGATAGGGATAGCGATAGCGATACGGATACGGATACGGATAATATGGGTATCGTTAGAGGGATACGGATAATCGGTCGGCGGTCTCTTACAATCAATGTGCTCTAAGACGATCGTTGTATGCTTGCTTGAAGATTACGTTTGCGATAAGTATAAGCAAAATGTAAAAAATTTTAAGGGATAATAGAAAAAAGTACTTTTTACCCACCGATCATAGTGTCGAAATACGGGCTATGTGGGATGTTTATAAAGGTTTCCCCAGCGTATACATAATTACCTACGCTGTGGTAGATGTGTAATATTTCTACAATCATTGCAACCAAAATTATTATGTGCAATCGAAATAATCGCAGATAAATATACCTACAGAGAAACCTAAGGATCCAAATGAAAATCTTAATGAATACTTTTATTACGCGGGCGAAGCCGCGGGTAAAAGCTAGTACTATATACAATTCAATACAATTTCTATTCACGTGTCAACTTTCCCACATGAATTCATTTCAAAATGATGCTTGTCGGATTCTTGACACTCGACTACACAAGTCCTTATAAAAGTCAGCTACTGTGATCTTAATTTTCCTTTCCGTCTATTTTTAGTTGACGTTCAATAGATTCAATTCCAGTCTGGCTGTCGCTCGCGCAATTATATGATTTACTCGCCTGCAACCAGTGGCTATTCATAAACTCGACGACTATGCGAATGAGATTACATATGAGAAGGCCACCAGAAACCAGATCTGAATGAGCGAATTCCACCCCCGCGCCCGCGTAATTTGAGAATGGGAAAGGAAATGAATTCATTTTCCCTATTCCATTAGCTGCACAATTTGCTACATGTACTTATTGTACTTCTTAAAAAAATACCATCCTACATACATAAATATTGTGTAGGCATAGTCCCTCATGCCTAGTCTATATGTAGATCTTCCGCGAATTCGCACGAAGCGCTTTGCTTCTTCTTTTCTTATGCGCACTGCCAAGGAGTGGAATTCCTTGCCGACGGCTATATTTCCGAGCTCATATAACCCGGCAACCTTCAAATCAAGAGTGAACAGGCATCTTCTGGGCGAGCTCAGTCCATCGTAGGCCACGTTTTTGCTTTCGGCTAGTCTGTGGCCAAGAGTAAGCCCATTTATAATAAAAATAAAAAATAAAGTCAAGGGATAGGCAACCATAGGCAACTGACAAAAGTTAACTAGCTTTCGGTCTCTTGTTTTGATAAGAGCTAGTATCCATCCCCATTCCATCGCCATTGGCTTGTACAGCCATCACAACCGATGTAGGCTGTAGACTGCCTACTAAGAATACCTTCCTCTTACTTAGTCGCTGCAAGTGCTGCAACTATCATCTGGAAAGATGCTGTGGCCAATGATGATATGAGCATCCATCCATGCCATACTCATACTCATACTCATATTTATTAATAATATCAATTACAGGTCAAGCTTACATATTATAACCCAAAATATGTGTTCACAATACTACACCCTATCCTATCCTATTCTACCCTAACTACCGGTTGGTGGACTATAGCCAAGGTCCTCGCAAATTAGTCAGATATGGACTATGGTTAGGAAAACCAATGGCAAAAACCTAACCCCTGCCCATCGACTAAACCCTTTTATTTTGAACTTTCTGACAGCTAATTGTCTGTGGCCATGACTAGATGACATTGACATGACAGCTGTTAGCAAATTCTCCTAACTTCAAGTAAAAAAACAAGGCAAAACGTTTATTTCACATGAAAAAACATAATAAATTTTGAAGATGCCGATTCTTGTTGGCGGTGGCGTTGAAGTGGGGGCTTCTCATGGCCGCCAATCTTCCCGCCGCGCCGGTTGCGAAGTGAAGTGGAGCCCGAAGGGCTCATGAAGATTGCTACAGCTGTAGTGTGCTGCACGTTGGTGATGACGACGAAGTGGGGGTTGCATATGACCGCCAGCCATCCCGCCACACCGTGAACAGCTGGATCAACTGGTCATCTAGTCGGCCTTGTCTTGATACATGTAAAAGAAATGTGTATGAACGTTGTTCTTTGTAGTCAGGAAATTATAAGGGTGTTGTGACATATTACTCTATAACTTTAAACGATTGTATCTATTTATTAAATATTTACAGTTTGGGGTGTGTTTTATTCCACAGTTTACATATTTTCATATAACTTAACCTTATTGGTAGCTATAGGAAAACATTATGGAATAAATAAGCCTATCAAATAGTTTTTATTCTAATATAAACATTGCATAAATAATACATGTTATATATTGCGCCAAAATAATTAGTTCTATGTGGTTATTTACAAATAATTATCCTTTTTAATATTAGGGATAGGCAAATGACATTTTCTGTCACAAGTCGTTTTTCCTTTGAAATAATGTACATTTTAGTTCACAAATCACAATTATTCCGTAAGTTCTACAATATAATGTATAATTAAAAGATTGAAACTAACTTTACGTTGCCTATCTAATGTAACCTACATATCTAGGAAGATTTACTGCATATGTGTATGATTAAGTATATGTACTGTTCATTGGATGGACTTGTTCCGTCTATTTTCCTTTCAGTCGTCGGTAACCCGAACCCTCCTTAGAACTTGTGAACTCCTTTTTGCTGCGTACTTAACACAGCAAAAGGGAATATACAAGTTTCTAATAGGGTGGCAACGCGCATGTGACACTGTTTGAGTTGCAGGCGTCCATAGGTTACGGTGACCGCTTTACATCAGGCGGGCCGTATGCTTGTTTGCCACCGGCGTAGTATAAAAAAAATACATAATAAATTTAAGTATTAATATAAATAAATAAATAATAAATAAATATTATAGGACATTCTTACACAGATTGACTGAGGCCCACGGTAAGCTCAAGAAGGCTTGTGTTGTGGGTACTCAGACAACGATATATATAATATATAAATACTTATATACATAGAAAATATCCATGACTCAGGAACAAATATCTGTGCTCATCACACAAATAAATGCCCTTACCAGGATTCGAACCCGGGACCGCGGCGCAGCAGGCAGGGTCACTACCGACTGCGCCAGACCATTCGTCAAATAGATTGGGTCGGGATATGGCCCAATCTTTGGAATATTTCTATCAGTCAATCCCCTTTGTCCTCCAGTGTCAAGAAAGTTAAAATTTTGACTGGCTTACGTTTCAATACAAGTTGTTGTGAATATACGCACTGGCCTGATGCGGCATCTGTTGGTTCATTTACTATAAATTGGCGTTTATTGCTCACACACATTAAGCAATGTTTGATAACATTCTAGTGCGCTTTCCTCAAGTGGGTAGCTGTTTGAAATAATTCGAGATATACTCGGAATATAACGATATTAGATCTAGAAAATATTCTTTTATTTTCAACTAGCTTTTGCCCGCGGCTTCGCTCACGTTAGAAAGAGACAAAAAGTAGCCTATGTCACTCTCCGTCCCTTCAACTATGTCCACTTAAAAAATCACGTCAATTTGTCGCTTCGTTTTGCCGTAAAAGACGGACAAACAAACAAGACACACACACTTTCCCATTATAATATTAGTATGGATCAATAAAATTGTCAATGTCATAATAAGATTTAGTTTTTTTTTGTCTGAAAGCTGAGTTAGTCGGGAGTGTTCTTAGCCATGTTTTATGAAAATCGGTCTACTATGTCGCGGTCGATGGTTTTTTTTAATTTTAATTTTGTGGTTACATTAGGTTATTTATGTACAATTGTCATCTTAGTCTTGTCTCAATCAGGCTTGCACCCTGTCTGCGTATCATAATACGTTCTCGTTCACTGGTTCGACCAAGAACATGGCTCGCGTAACCAATACACGGTCAACGTTCGATTGTGTGTATATGAGCCCTTTATTCTCTCTCGTTTATGCACACCCACCGGAAATATACAATTAAATAGCAAACTGAACACCCACTGACGAAACTAGGGTAAGGTTGCTGTTTGTCACAATGGTAGGACGTTCTTGGACATATTTTAAGTACTTACATAATCAACCAAGTTTATGCTCTGCTTCTTAAAATGTCATGCACTAAGCAACATTGGCGTGCTAACGCCGTCTCCTTGATGTTTATTGATTTCCCTTGATGTTTTTCATTTACTTATAATGGTTTTTAACCCCCGACGCAAAAACGACGGGGTGTTATAAGTTTGACGTGTCTGTCTCGGACCTATTTCGATTTAGTTTTTTTTGTTTGAAAGCTGAGTTAGTCGGGAGTGTTCTTAGCCATGTTTCATAAAAATCGGTCCTCTATGTCGCGGTCGGGGGTTTTTTTCAAAATTTTAATTTTGTGGTTAGGTTAGTAATAATTTCAATTGATAAAATGAAGTAGCGCCGTGTTCTAACCTTGCTTTGGTCTTCAATATATTTCTATTCAGATATCGTTTGTGTAGGTCTTAAGCAGTAAATATCTCTAAGAAACATAATGTCTAAAATGAATAAAATGCATTTTTTTCACATACTTTAATTTATCATAGTAGGTGTTCAAAGTGACCACCGTTACAATATTCAGCAAGTTCACTTCATCTTTACAACAGTGTACAAAAATAGCTATAACACCGTTGAAGACCTAAAAGTAGCCATAGAGTCAACTTTGACGCAGATTCACCACATGAAGATACAAAATGCAATAGTAAGATCGTTACCTAGACGTGTTGAATATTGTATTGAAAAAGACGGTGGTCACTTTGAACACCTACTATGATAAATTAAAGTATGTGAAAAAAATGCATTTTATTCATTTTAGACATTATGTTTCTTAGAGATATTTACTGCTTAAGACCTACACAAACGATATCTGAATAGAAATAGTGTAAGTTTATTGTTTCAAAACAACCGGGTTCGATTCCCCAGCTGGGTACACTTTTTTTTTAATTGTATGAATGCAGTTTTTCTTTTTATCAAAATCGGTGACATCATGGTTCCTACGAACAAATCTTCGTATGTCTTATAGTTTCAGACTTTGATACTGTATGATCTAAATCTATAGCAACAGTGCCATCTGTATGTATGTAAAGAGACTCCATAAAGAAAACTACGCAGAAACGCAAGAGTCGCAAGACGCAGGACCCTGTCTACAGACGGGAATAACACAAAAATAGTTTTTATATGCCTTGACGATCTTACTATCTATAGAAAGACTCGGAAAGTTTGTGATTAGTATATTAAAAGCTCCACACATTTTGTGATTACCTTTTAAAAGTCACCCAAGTTTGGATAACTATTTCTATTTACCCCGAACCGATTTACGTTGGCTGCCCGCCCAGCGGTCGTCGCTTCAAGAATATCAGTTTTGTTTTGACAGTTGGGATTAAGTGACTTTAGTGTATCTGAGTTTTATTTTAAACTCTCGTACAATCTAGGTTGCCTATTTTTAATGCCATATTTTCAGGCAGCCTAATATAACTATTATAGTATTTTATGCAACTGGTGGTTAAAAGAGGTCAAAAAAGGTGAGTGGCGTGGGTAACAATTTGAGGCGAAGCCGAAAATTGTTAATAAAGACGCCACGAGCATTTTTTGACTCAGTTAAACACCGTTGCATACAATACTTTTTCTACGACCAAGCACTTATTTTGAAAGAATATTATAAATCAACAAATACCTACTTTCAGTCATCTTAGTTATCTAGTGGACCGCCTACCATTTTGAATATGCAGTTTGAGTGCAAACATGAAAATAAAACTGTCTATGGTATGGTTCTTTGAAGCCTGGCCACTAAGACGAATCGAGCCGATTTGAATCGAGTTCTCATACATTTGAATGCGATTCGACGCGTCGCCAATGAACGCAGCAGAAAACGAGGGAGTCTCGACTCTGCGAATTGGTTTGTTAAGTTGGTAGCAATGTATTTACTGAACTGTAACAGCTATATCGTGCTACTTCTACTAAATGTTTTCAGGGTATAGACTAGATAGACTTGTCCTGACATCTTTTATGTAGGGTTTTTAAGTTCTATGCACGACCT
Source organism: Leguminivora glycinivorella (assembly GCF_023078275.1). Lineage (NCBI taxonomy): Eukaryota > Metazoa > Arthropoda > Insecta > Lepidoptera > Tortricidae > Leguminivora > Leguminivora glycinivorella. The sequence goes on from NC_062981.1 coordinate 10,225,162, forward strand.
TGTAACTCACGAATAACAGTACGGGAGTAGAAAAACTAATTTAAGGTATAGGTAATTTGTATCGCGGATATGAGTCACTTTTCCATAGTTGCTAACGTAAACTAAATGGAACGTATTTTCTACTATAGTACCCAATATAATTTACTAGCTTTTGCCCACGGCTTCGCTCGCGTTAGATAGACCTAAAAAATCACGTCGATTCATTGCTCTGTTTTACCGTGAAAGACGGACAAACAAACAGACATACACACTTTCCCATTTATAATATTGAGAATGTTGTGGTTTTCAAGTAAAGGTATTGCAAGTAACTAAGTGCTAAGTATAAGAAAAAGTGACCAAGGCCTCAAGTGACCGAGGCTGGAAGCATATTTTTTATACTGTTTTTTGTTTCTCGATCTAATAAAATATGCTATAACGGATGACAGTTAAACAAAAGTTATAGTCAAATTTCGACTGGGACAATTGTAACTAATCCATTTTTTCCATTATTACACTATGATGTTGAGTTCTACATGTATCCACTGAACACGCCTACCATACATAACCGATTTGCCCCGCTGTACCTCATATGAGTTCGTGATATATCTCCTAACCTGCATATTTATAGAATTCATCCAAGCGTCACCTAACGACATTCTCAATTAGTCTAATGCGCTATTATTACAGCTCTGTCAGTGCAATGTGCAATGACGTTATATCATAATAATCTTAGTTTATAGCTGACTGCTGGTACCTAATACTAGCTGGGTTAGCACATGATTGCCGCGAGAGTATGTCGCCGCGAGATAGACTACCCGTCCTTATGTCATTAATACAGTTAGAAGAAGACGTGTCATGATCTATCTCGCAGCGACAATCTCGCGGCAATCATGTGTTAGGCCTAATATAGGGCACCTAGTCAACGTCAACAACTCTTCCTAACTCTCTTCCGTAGTGGCGCGACAGAGCCAGGTTGCGTTTCCATCGCCACGTAGCGTCAACGATTGTCACTTCGGCTAGTGCCTTTTCCGTCTAGGACAATTATCATGTATCTTTTTCATACTATAAAAGTGTGAGCAGGAAGCATTGAGTTTGAAATGAAAATATTATTTTAGACATCTGAATACGGCTCTGGGATAACGGAATTGGCAGGGCCGTGTAAACAACTTGTCGATACCAAAGTTTCATTATCCCTGTCGATTGCTTTGGCTTTTATACCTCATTTACGAGTATTGCTTATGGATTTAAATAGGTTACTTGGCAATGTGATGTTTGGAAATATTTTTATTACATTGTTACGTTACAGCCCGTCTAAGCTAACTTGGCAGCGACTTTGTTAGTAAAGAGAATCGCGTAAAAAATACCCATGTTGCAAAAAAAGTGGGGTCGAGAACTTTGAAAAAAAAATGGCCCATTTACTTTGGTGTCAATATTTACATAATTATCTGAGCTATTTTTAAACTATTCTTACTATTGTGTAGCGTAGGAATAAGTGAGAAATTATTATAACATGCATTACATATCCGTATTTCCTTTATAAGTACAATCAATGTCCATTTCCTACATTCATTCCGCCGATAGATAGGTTCTAGTTTTTAAAACATTCTTAACACAAGTAGTTATATTGACCAAACTGTCGTATCAGCTTATCAGGGCGTAATGTCAATGTAGGAGATGATTTGGATTAGATATCGGTCATGTGGACGGTTTGCGTCCGAATCAGGTGATCAGATATTTCGAGTATTTCAACAAACACTTGTTCATCGGGATCATGAGCGCAGTCTGTGTTCGGTGTTTCAATGGAGTAATCTTAGGTGATATCATTTTTGTTTCTCAATCAGAACTTAGTCACAAAAAGTTATGGTTAATTTTATAATGTCTTATAAGTATGATTGTTTTGATAATTTGAAAATAATGATGTTTTGTATTTGTTTGCAGGGCGTTGTCGTGGCACGTGGGCCTGACTCCGCGGCGGCCGACCCGCGACGCGCGCGTATCTCCACTACTCCGCCCGTCCGCGCTCGCGTCGCACGTCTCACTTCCCGTGTTTCCCGTGCTCAGTGCTCCCACACCGTCCACTAGTGTCAGTGAAAAACTAAACTAACCTCACCCCCCCTCAGTGAAAACCTCAGTGGTGTTCCTGTGAAGTGCTCGGTAGCCGAGTGAATGCGCGTCTGTTTCGATACCCTCTGCTTTGGATCGTCACAGCGAGTAGCTGCTGACGATGAGCCGAGGGTTGTAGTGCATACTGGTGGAGGAGCTCTTACTGTGGCTCCCACAGTCAACGGCGATAGGCGCGCGTTAAACGAGACTTATAGAGACATCGAAAACGGAATAATGGGGACTCCTAGTATGAATTCCGATTCAGAGAATTGTGTCGCGGACGCGACTGTGACAAACGATATGCAGCCTCTAGTTGAGAGGATTAGAGAGCTGGAAGCGCTGTTGAAGCAGCGCGACCAGGAGATGCTGGAATTGCGCTCGCAGCTGGATAAGCTGCAGAGCGTGTTTCCATACCAGCAGTACGCTCGCGGCTCGCGCGGGCCCCGCAAGCAGAGGGCCCAGGGTATCTCCGCCGAGCCGCAGACCAGCTCCTCGCTCCAGGACCTGGCGCACCAGACCTTCCCAACCTACGACAAGAACGAATCGTGAGTACCACTTTTATTATATTCCTAAAGAGTTCGTAACGCGTTTGTACTTTGAGAAATTCTTATGCAGTGTTGAGCTAGTACTATAAACTATTTTGATCTTGCAGACAATGCGTTGAGTGCTTGATAAATGCATCGAGGATACGCTGCGGGGGTGCCCGTTATTAATAGAGATTAGAATAGGATGAATCACAATTCATAGCTAGTTAATATTGTTTATACTAATGCAAACAAAGATATTTTATGATATCCTAGTCTGTTGTTGAAATGTAAACGGCTCTTAACGCTCAAAAATGTTTAACAATGCTTCATAAAATAATTTTCCAGTCATGTTTCCTCGTAACGTGGAAATAATGAGCCAAATTTACGTTCAAGAAATGTCATGTTTGTTGTGGATGATTATCACAATTTGTGAGAAGATCATTCTTTGTTCACGAACTGAAAAAAAACGTGATGGGATGTTGAACATCACATCAAATTCAATTGACACTCGTTTTAGTTGCCTGAACTTTTGTTTGTTTGTTAAACTGAAATCCTGTTGTCAATTATGAATGGTAGTCTAGTCACATGACATCAAATGCCACATTCATTTTAAATATTCAAGGTCGCATATCACAATTTCATCAGGAACGTTAAGTTATAAAACTTTTATGAGGACGTTAAAACGTCTTGTTTAATTGAAGGCTTATTTTTCGTGCAATTTTTGATAACAGTTTTACACCTATAAAATGATTCTGAACGCGTGAAGACAAGTTGCTTATCTTGAATAGTGAGGCAAAAGGCAAAACAAAATGCAATGCATTCGATTGAATATCAAAAGACAAATAAATTTACTTTTCAGCACAGATGGTGTTTTTTACGCACTAGTGCGAGAAGTGGTTCATTATATGCCAGGTCGAAACTTCGGATGGTCACCTGTACCTACTGAAAAACGGCGTACGATACATGTGCGAAAAGGTCATTCGTAACTCGTTTCGATTTAAAACACTCCCTTCGGCCGTGTTTTATATTATATTTATATTTTATATTTATTTATTCAATTACAATCATAAGTGTTATCATTATCAATTACAGTGTGGTTTTAATTTAGCGCCACTCGTTTCTAACTTCCTTTTTTCCGCACTTGTATCGTAATGTACTATTTGAGTTGTGGCATCATGATAAGCAGCTAAAAATAAAATTCAAAATGTTACAGCACCACTATGTCCCACTGGAAAAACGTGTTAGGAAAATAACAAAATCAACGTAAACATTTACCCGCATATAGACATAAACAAGCCTAGAAGGTCATGTCATGTAATAGCCAAAACAGATCTACTCGCCCCGCTCATTGATAAAATTAGTATTCGCGGCGTGACGGTACTTAGCGCGATCACCTTAAAACGAATTGTAATAGGGTGGTCCTGAATTACAACCGAGTTTGTCGTTTTTAGGGTTCCGTGCCTAAAAAGGAAAAAAAAACAGAACCCTTGCAGCCAAAACACTCATGGCGTCCGTCCACTCAGGCACTCACTACTCTCACTAGCTCACTTGGACAACGATTCGGTCTGTCTGGCTCTTTATTTTGGGAATGCCAATGAAGGTATCAAAATAAAATTAAAACTGTTTGTATACTCAGATTTATTGTCCCTTGAAGCTGTAAAAAAAGTTTGAAAATGAGAAGGGCCTAACTGATGCACAAAAATATATCTATACTAATATTATAAATGGGAAAGTGTGTGTGTCTGTTTGTTTGTCCGTCTTTCACGGCAAAACGGAGCGACGAATTGACGTGATTTTTTAAGTGGAGATAGTTGAAAGGATGGAGAGTGACATAGGCTACTTTTTGTCTCTTTCTAACGCGAGCAAAGCCACGGGCCAAAGCTAGTAACCTATAAAGTGTTTTCCACTGGCCTGGACTGAAGCCATCAATTTTGGCAAATATTATCGTCTTAAACATACGTACAGGAAAAAAAGACCTAAACACTATAGTAAAAAAAAACCTAATCAAAATATGTTAAATTAGAACTCTCCTTGGTTGGCGAGTCCTACTCGCACTTGGCCGGTTTTTCGTATGCAACACAACGACATGCGGGAAGGCTAATTTGGTTAATTTCGTTTGCATCCTTCGATCATGTGATCGTTTCTAGGCCACGTCAACCAGAACTGACAGGTTATCAGTGGATCTGACGTTCAATTGTTTTGAGTAGGTGTCGATGGAAATCGATAGCTAAGTAGAATTTGATTCGACCTTGCCATAGTTGGCTATTGATGTTCTAGAAATTACGACTAGGAATTTACTTAATTAGGTATTCAAACGGATTTCGTACTAAATCCTGAGTATGATAAATTTATAATATGCTAAATATTAGCTTAAATTAAAACTAGCACGAGATCCAAAACAAGTGTAATCAGCATGTTTAAGACTTATTGTGAGTAGAACAGAGAGAGAAACTAAAGAATAAGAGAAGACTGATACACGGTTTTACTATAAACTTATATAAAGTATGTGACCGCCGATCGCTTATAGACCATGATTACCTTCTTGTTTTTTGTCATCTTCCAATATTTCGACGCAGTTACATGCATCATGCATCATTGTCACGGGTAACAAAATACCTGACGCTCGAAAAAAAAACGTAAACATAGTTTATATCTTATATCCCGGTCAATATTAGCCTAAAGCCAAGAAATTTGGAATAATACACTCAATACCAATCTCAAAATTCCATTACATCACAATGATTCAGTAAAAAATTGGTGGAGATTTTAAGATCATTGCGAAACTGCAGTCACCGTAGGCTCACAAGAATAAATATAACAACTGTTGAGAAACGTCTTCACTCGTAAGGACATTGTACGAAACCTGTTTAAATCAATGATATGTATTTCAAAAAATGTTTCTTTTTTAATGCAGTAGTCGGGCCATTTTTTTCAAAGTTGTCCACCCCACTCTTTTTGTAACATGGGTATTTTTTACGCGATTCATACTCAGATTCGCGAGATCTTTCGATCCTGATAGGAGAATAGTTATTTGTTATACAAGGGGCAAAGTTGTATTTTAACGCCGAGTGTGGAATTGAAAAACGAGCAAGTGAAAGGATGCTATAGTTGAACCACGAGCGAAGCGAGTGGTTCGAGAATAGAATCCTCAACTTGCGAGTTTTTTAACACACGAGAAGTAAAATACATAATTTGCACCCGAGTGTAACACAAAACTTTTCCCCTCACTATAGCGAGGAAACTACAACGCAAAAAATGCGTTTATCACTGCTTCCAGTAGTTCCACAGGTGGTAAATCATCTTCATTACTAGATTCACCTAACTTTTATCAATTTTAAAGCAGTTAATTTGACTTTATTCAAGGTCAAATTACTTTACCCACTAGTGGATAAAATGCGTTTTTACCCGCTGGTATTAAAGGATAAAAAACGTGTTTCCGAGCTAGTGAGGGGAAAAATAAATGTCCCAAGACCCATACATTTTTCAAACCTTCCATTCCGTTACCGGCATACAAAATGTATGAAAAAATGGTAACGGAATGGGAAAAATCCTTAGGACACCTTTTCTCCTATTAGGATTGCAAGAGCTCGCGATTCTGAGTGGAAACCACATAAAAAGTCCCAAATCCAAAAAAAATGTGGGGCGGACGACTTTGAAAAAAAATGGGCCAGACATTCAATTAAAAGCGTCAAATTGAAAATTAAGCAGATAATGCAATTTGCAATTTTAATTAGATCACGTGATTATCTTCAGCATTCAGTATAAGCATAATTTAAAATATTCATTTGTAAAGCGTTGGGTGTTTGTTTTCATTTACGTGTGTTATTTTTATTTAAATTTTAGTTGCCAAGACGGAACTATGAGCCTTGGCAATAAGCCGGGATAACTCAAGGAAGTTTTGTTTTGTTCGTTAACATTTCCGAAAGGAGCTTTATCTTCAGGGATCAATTCAATTCAATTCTAAATATCTTTATTCATGTAGGCTTAATTACAAGCTCTTATGAATAGTTCATTACATATATATTATGATCTTAATCTAACAATTCATATCAGAGCAATTTACTGTTGTAATTATTGTTCATAATAATATTTAGTCTATAATATACAATTTCATATAAAAATAATCGTTAAACAAAAAACATAATTAGGTATATGTATGTATAAAAAGACATGTCTAGAATATTTCTAGGAAAAATCCAATGTCAAAAAAATATACAATATTAATTTCATCAACAATAATAAAAACATAAAAAATAATAAACCATTTCGAATAACAATTAATCCCACGTTGTTTTATCATTCATGTAGTCTTGTGTCAAAGTCTCACTTATTGTTGAATAACATTATGAAACATAATACTTTCTTCGTAGGTGATGTGAAAAACAGAATATCGTGGCAAAATTATTTCCACATTGGGAATTAACACTTCAATACGCTCGGCATTACTATTTGTAATTCAGGAGCTCTCCATGTACTCTGGTTGCAATTCGTCACTACTTTAAAAAAAACTTGTATCTTCGTCTGTCAATGAAAAGAAAATTGTAGTAAGTTAAGTATATGTATGGAATGCATATAGACTTACTGCGTTTTAACTTTGGGGAGCAGCGTGAGATACGAGATTTTTTTAAAGTAGTGACGAATTATAGAATTCCTCTCTTCGATCAAGCTTCAATAAACGCCCTTGCCAGTAATATGTAAATTTGCTCCCTTATGACACACTAAAGTACTTACTTACTAAACGATTCTATTGAAACTTAGTGACTTACGTTTTCTTTAGGTACTACTAAAAACTAATCAAACCGATTACATTGTACTACGTGTAATGTACTATGTAGTTCAAAAACGCTAGTTCAAGGAAACAAAGATAACCTTTCTGATAGCACGCATCTCATCTCTTTTGGAGGCTCCTAATGTAAAGTTGTGTAACCGCTCTAGGAAGTATGGTTATCGCCATGTCACGTCACACACATTCAAATTTATTGACATGAACTTGAACTTCGGATGGGTCTTATTTCTTTAATTAGGCCGTGGATTATATCTGGTTTTTGTTTCTTAGATGGAATACAATTAATTTCTCTAAGACACTAGTTTCTTAACTCTTGCTGTCATTGAATTATTACAAAATTTGAAATTACGAAATTACTGAACAAGTGTATCGACCATAACAACCTCTTTTCTTTCTCCTACCCTTAGGTATCTGCCGTTATGTGGGGTCGGTACAACATGTCTTCCTCTTCCATTCTCTCTATCATTTCATCTCAACACTCACATCTGTCTTTTTCATATCCTCTTTCACACAATCCATCCATCGTTGTTTGGGTTTACCCCACCCTCTCCATCCATCAACATTCATATTCAACATTCTTTTGCCTATATGACATTCATAACATCCTAATATTATTTATTTTGACATTCTAGGTTCTCTTACACGTATTAATTTATCTATTATGTTTTATGCCATGTCTGAAAAAAAAAAAAAATGAATTTAACAAAAACAATATATTTACCAGGTGGCTTCTATGAGCCCAAAGAGGATCCAGTTTATAGAGAGGGTTACTGTCAAACTAAAATGTGTAATCACAGTGCATAGACTGCCATCTCTCGACACTGGCTTAAAACTTTTGGACCTCAGTTTTGACAATTTGGCCCGTATTCTTAGCTTGATATGTGTTAAAATGTCAAATATTAATAGCGTCATCTAGCCGAGAGTCTCCAACAGGTGTAAATCGATCTAGGCCACCGTACCTTTTTCTCCATGGTTCTGAGGTACGTTTTTTCTTAGACTATTTGTCTATACGGACTATCTGTCTGTCTATGTCTTTGATGAGCCTAACGACTTGTCTAATTTAAGGGAAATAAACGTCTATGTTTAATAAATATACTTAGTGTCCGTAAACGTGTTATTGTTAATCATACTTTGAAGCTTTTGAAATAATCGTATTCATAATCCGTTTCATGCAAAGTAACACCATTACGTTTAAATACGAGCTATAATTTAACCACATAAATGTCCGTGACTGATTGCATTTATTAATCATTTCGTTTAATTGGCATGTAAATTAATATTTACATGGTAAGACTTATCTAGAACATATGTAGGTTTACATCGATTTCAATTATGATAATTCATATCGTAAACTTAAATCGCTATGTAGGTCTCAGTGGAGATATCAATTTTATCATTTATGTCGTTATTAAAGGCTACTGTTTAAATAGTTTTATTTTTAGCAATAAAACTAGGCCCACTTGCACCAAGCACTTAACTCAGGGTTAGTGGACTGTCAACTGTCAAATACCATATAAAATGGTGGGTTAAGGGTTAACCCTCCATTTTCGTTGGTGAAAGTGGCCCTTATCTGACTAAAGTTAGACTAAGCTTAATATAGATTTTGATAAGCAGACTTTGTAAATGTTAAGGGTCTCCCCAAACGTATCAACGCGGAATCGGTTTTTGCCGACCAAAAATCGCTCGTCAGTATGAATATGCGTACGGATGCGTTCAGCGACGACGACGCGTAAGCATCTTCATACTGACGAGCGATTTTTGATAATTGTCTCCAGCGGTATTTCCGGACCGATACGACCTTCAAACCTTCAAAAAAGAGCGTACACCCATCTTAAAGGCCGGCAACGCACCTCCAACACTTCTGGTGTTTCGGGTGTCCATGGGTAGCAGTGATCGCTTACCATCAGGCGACCTGTCGGCTCCTTTGCCTCCTGTCCCATAAAAAAAATTTTTGGATGGAGGAAACCCGTAAACATCATCATTTCTTATTTACTTATCAAATTTGCGCAGGATCGGAAAAGCTGGTACTACGAGTACATATCTCGTTTTGGATGGCCATGATTCAGTTTGGGCCATTGAACCAAGTCAAATAGTTATTTGTTTTACAAGGGGGCAAAGTAGTTGTTTAACCGCACGTGCCAATATTGATACCCGAACAAGCGAAAGATTCCAATATTGAACCGCGAGCGTAGCGAGTGGTTCAAAAAGTGGAATCTTGAGCGTTGCGAGGGTATCAAGGCACGAAGGTTAAACAAACTTTGCCCCCGAGTGAAACACAAAATTTTTCACCACACCAACACGAACAAAATACTGACTATAAAACATCAAAATAAATGAAATCCATCAATTTATTCAATATTTATGATTCAAAATCATCATTTATAGGTAAAATCTAGCAGCCAGATTAAGACATTGAGTTAAACTTTGTATGAAATTACTTTGCCCCCTTGTGGATAAAATGCAATTTTGCTATCTGTTTTCGAATAGCAAAGAAAGCCTTTACCAGTTGGTGTGGTGAAAAATAACTTTTCTGTGGTTTCAAAATCGTTGTAAACGTATCTTGAACTGAATTTATATTCCTTAGTTTAGCAGTGCTATTTTATGACAATTGCTTTATGTTGAGGGAATTACATTCCGCTATTTATTCAGCTGTTTCGAAACTCATATAACTCGTGATGGTTCACAAGTGTTGGAGACTTCGAGGTGTAAGTGTCTCACACAAGAAAATGCATCGAATTGTGTTCCAAACTCATGGCTAATTCAGAGCCAAAAACAGACACGTGAGTTTAAATTTTGTCATTTATCATCATTACATCAGATCTATCTCAAATATACGGGTGTTAATACATATAAGTATTACGATTGGACGCTTGAACGATTAGATAGCTCGATTTACCCCGCTCCCCAGCTGCCAGACCTGCAGACCCGAGGTTGGCCATGATAAGAAAAGCATCTGAGCACTTTTCCAGGTTGCGTCAAGGACCTACTCCAAAGAGTGAACAGGCGTCTTTGCCTTTGGCTAGTCTGTGGCCAAGAGTAACGCCGTGGCTTGCGTGGGCGACGGTCGCGCGATGGTCGCGCGACGGCGATGCGACGCATACGAAATCAAACCTTATCGATATGGAAGTATGAGACGCGACGGCGCCCACGCAAGACACGGCGTAAGCCCATTTATAATTAACAAGAAAAAAAAACTGCCAGCTCTCCGTCTATTGATGATGGGTCGCCATATGACTCGAAACATGTCACCAATCGTGAGTACGTTCGTATATTTGAATGACATATTCACGAAAGTTTAACGTCTTATATGTACGTACATACATTTATCTCATTTACATAACTTCCACATGTATGCTAATTTAGGAACTATTGTAGCAAATGAAGATTACGAGCAAAGCCAGAGTTGTCCTTCGTCATATCTTTAGAACAAGTCTCTTTCAAAATATCTTATCTAATCTGATAATGATAGTACTCGAAATAGTTTGATCCGTTTACGATTTCTTCGATCATTATTTTATTTATAACTAGCGCTGTGATTTTAACATTTTACATTTCTTGTTTATCTTCTGATAGGTGTACAAAAATATTGTCATAATGTAATCTCATTTAAGTTTCAACAGTCATTTAATGAACTTTCGTGATATTAAAATGACCTTTGGTATGAACTTTTTAAGGATAGCAGATAAGAAGTAGTTATCACTTACTCGTAAGTTTGATACTTCGGCTGAGTTTTATGAACTTGCGTGGCTATCCATACTAATATTATAAATGGGAAAGTGTGTGTGTCTGTTTGTTTGTCCGTCTTGCACGGCAACGAAATGACGTGATTTTTAAGTAGAGATAGTTGAACGGATGGAGAGTGACATAGGCTTTTACTTTTTGTCTCTTTCTAACGTGAGCGAAGCCGCGGACAAACGCTAGTAACCAATAAATATGACGCTATCTGCGGATTCTGTCGGTTCACTACAATTTCCTGACGTGAGATATTACGGCGACTTTAAAGTTAATTGAAAACGGGGTGGAAATTCGACTACAAGAACACGCCCAAAAGTAGCATTCGGAGAAATGTCGCTCCAAAATTAACCTTTACGTTTATGTCCAGGTAGGTAGCATTAAGGGTCAGTATAGTAATTTTTACTCAATTAAAAGGTGCGTTTGTGGTTAATATGTCATCGTTCCCGCGAACGTATGTATTCTTAAGAACTAGGTCAAGAAGGCGGTAGGCCTTGTTTTGTGAAATAAGGTATTGTGCGGTCGCAGATTTGCCACAATATTGTTTATTTTCTTTATTTCCAAACGGATTCTTGAAGCCGTTTGGAAGATCACAAACATCTATACAAAGGAATATTCCAAATATATGTATACCACGTGACCGTCTTAGAGATGTGTAAATGTTTTTGGCATATGTTGGCTTGTAAAGATGCTTATGAACTGTACCGTACGAAACAAAATTGTGTCAAGATATTCAAGAGTGTATCACACGTTTGTTTTATTGTTCTTGTTGAGAAAGGACATCGGGGTTGAATTGTTGATAATTGGAACCTAAGGATATGCGGCATAATTCTTTATTGCTCTTTTATTGTTACTAATTGCGTTTAATATGAGCATATAATTATTTGGCCTCCTTTGATAGGGTTATTGCAGGGCAATTTTGCATTGACAAATTGGGTTAAGGAGCTAATGATCATGTTCCTTGATACCTGTTATTTTCAATAATTCATTAAAGGAATTAGTGTTTAATATGAAACGATAATTCCAATAATAGCCTATGCAGATTATCGTGCATATACTATGTACTAGTAGACTCTATTATCCTTATTATTTTATCCTATATACTCATTAAATACTAACATTTTCCTCAATGTATGTGCCATAAATGTATATAATTGTATTACGTAACATACGTACCTATAAATATAAATGTTTATAACTGTCTACTTCGTTTTTTCAGTAGATACTCAATCTAAAACAAAGTTCAAACATGACTACATTTTCTAGTATGACGTAAAATCATGTAAAGATTAGCCTTTAGGTGCTATAAAAGTAATCTTTATGAGTGTGAAGTTCAAACACCTAAACCATTTAAAAATACCTCAGAATGCGGTACTGTAAGCGGGGCTCTTCTGAAGCGAAAATTTAAGTAGGTAACTTCTTTAAATTCTGTTACCCTCTGCTGGGGTGTAGGGCTCGAAATCGAATCATATTTCTCCTCCTTGCGTTATCCCGGCATTTGTCACGGCTCATGGGAGCCTGGGGTCCGCTCTGACAACTAATTCCAAGATTTGGCGTAGGCACTAGTTTTACGAAAGCGACTGCCATCTGACCTTCCAACCCGAAGGGTAACTAGGCCTTATTGGAAGTAGTCCGGTTTCCTCACGATGTTTTTCTTCACCGGAAATCGACTGGCAAATATCAAATGACATTTCGCACATAAGTTCCAAAAAACTCATTGGTACGCGCCGGGGTTCGAACCCGCGACCTCCAGATCGCACGCTCTTACCGCTAGGCCACCATTTACTATAAGTAAGTAACTTTATAAATATCCTATTACGGTAGACTGCAGTTTTACCTATTAGCGGTTTTTGATAGGGATACGGTTATAGTCATCCCTATCAAATATAAACACTTTAACTAGTTTAATAGTTGTAACATAGCATAACAAATTAGTTTTGAATAAGAGAGTAATATAAGATAAGAGTAACATCTTTTTGAATGTGTGGAAAATACCTGAGGATCAGTTCAATTATGAAAATCAATTGAAAATAATAGTTGATAAAACCCAGGTAAAGATTTTCCCCATGGATAAAAGAAGTCAAACAGGACCGACTTCAACACGATAATCTACCTACCCATAGGTAAAAATATCTTTCTGAATAAGGAATGAGGATTACTGTCATACCTGAGCTATTTTAAAACTACGCCAGAAAGCTGGCCATAACTCGGCGGAGCACCGTAAACCAGTAGCGACCGCGCGGAAGAAATCATAACCAGTTCGGGACGCCTTCAGAGACTGCTCGAGATCGCAATTTGTGCACTGTTTGCCGTGGTAGGTTTGCTTAAATTAGCATAGTAGGTGTAGTTTTCTTTAGAGCAGATTGACTGGTGTACTGTCGACCAATTTGAATATTAGCAGTGGTCGGAACTATTTATGGGAACAAAACTTTAACAAAACTTGCTAAGTGGATATTTTAGAGTACTTACAGCTACAGCCATGAAAATATTAATATCCTTGTAGTAATGTATTAGAAATCTTGGATTCAGGTATAGAATCAAATTTAACACTGATCTGAAAATAATAATCTTGGTTTTATTTTAAATTCATGTCAGCTCTAAGGTTTTGTTAAAGTTTTGCTCCCATAGTTCCGATCACTGAATATTAGGCCACTATAGATCCTTTATACAGTAAGTATTGATATTAGATATTGGAACTTAAACGAGAGTTTTCAGTGAGAACGTTTAGTCCGATCAATCCAAGATTTTCTTTTCTATTTTACTCATCAGAGGTGGCACTTATACTCGATTACTCGTATTCAACATTCCATCTGGCAATGTAGAATCGTTCTAAATCTGGGCAACAAGAAAAAAGCTGCCCGAAGCCTTCATTACAAGAAATCGCAGATTAATTCGATGTTAATTGCCCATACATGGCGCTAAATTACATTAAGGCATCGTTACTTAACACTTGATATGTTCGGTATGTATAAATTGCTACTTGAGGGCGATAACTACATGAATACCAATTACGTAAAGTTCAGTGTTTCTAGTGATGTATCACATCATTCTTATGCTCTTGATTCTTTCTCTTGCTGATAATGATAACATAAAAATATACTAAAATCACGAATGTTGCATCTGTCACTTCAATCAAGTAATCGTTCGAAAAACGTATACTTTGAAGATTTTCTAGTTCTTATTTTTTTGGAATCCTTGTATGCAGGATCTCCGCTCCGTCTTCACATTGATAGGTCTCCTGGTAACTCTCACTTTTATTGAAACTGCTCGAATAAGGGAACTTTGGACCTTAATCTTTAACCAAAACATTATTTGCGAGTATGGTTTTTCCCATTTCGTATTTAATTTTAATGATGCATTCAGGAAACCGATAATAACTGCTCTAGATTCTCTAGAATATTCTCTATAGAGCCTAGTTTTGGGTAAATTTTCAACAAAAAAATATTGCGTCTTTTATAACTAGAGAATCGAAAATATTAAAAATAATTCGTGCTTAATAAAACTTCATGTAAGGTAACTGTCCCATATTACGGGAACTTAAGACGTTTTCTACTTTGAGTGAGGATTGTAAAAAAAATGCGAAGTTTCTAGTCGTGTTAATTATTTTATTTTTAGGATAAGTATTCTACGATGGATTTAAGACACTATTTTGCATCGTAACTTCTAATTTATAGAAATTACCGTTGTTTTACTTAACCCTTAATTTGTCCATTATTGCGGGATACAATTTTGGTATGGCTTCAATTCCGGGAGTCGTTGTACGTAATTACGGGATACCTTTAAAGTCGACGTTGTTGAAACATAATGAAATAAAAAAATGAATTAAAAATATTGTTTACATAACATAAATAAATAAATGCATATATCGTTTTGATAAATGCTTATACAGAGTGTATTTTTTTACAATTGGCAATGTTTTGATGTGTTAGGGTGGGATGGGAAATATGATATTTTACGGTATAACGATTGTATGATATAATGACAGGGTGTTATGTCATTAAAGGTTTTGAATTGAATTGTTATAAGTTTTACTGTCTGTCTGTCTAAGGCATCGCTTACGAATGGATGAAACGATTTAGATTAGTTTTTTTTTTGTTTGAAAGCTAAATTAGTCGAGAGTGTTCTTAGCCATATTTGATGAAAAACACTTTACAATGTCGGGGTTTTTTTTTTTCAAAATTTAATTTCAATCCAGAAGCTATTGCCGGTTATAAAAATTGCAAGGTACTCGTGAAAATTTCAGTTTTTTGGTACTGGTGATCACTGAGCTACACCGTATACATATATATATATATGGTGGTGATACGTTATTCAAGTATGTATATATAAATAAATAGTACTCAATAAATAAATATCATAGGCCGTTCTTACACAGATTGACTGTCCGACGAATTTGTACTATTTTATATTTATATATGTCTATCCTATTATGTATTATCCTCATGTAAATTTTAGCTTTCTAGTACTAATAACGATTGAGCTAAATCGTAGACGGACAGACTGACTGACGGACAAACCAATATGCGGTATAAAGATTTTTACCTAACTAAGGAAGTTTAAAAACATAATAGTCGGGTCTCTATTCCTTATTTTCTGTTTTTATATTTTAATATACTTTATATAGGCATACCGGAATAAGATACACTCATATAAAGTCGTGTACTTAATTACGGCAGTCGAAACGAAGGCTATATTAAAAGACAAACAAGATTTTTTTCTTAGTACATTGGAAGATTATATAACAATTATACTCAAAACATCGAAATAAGTAACCTTTGTGCTTTAATTTTATGAAATAAAACAAATTTGATGTCGATGCCACACTCCAATATTTCTAACGTATTACTCAACGAGTATACATTTCGTACTCAATTATGAGACTAAAATCTAAAAAATATATGTGCCGTAATTATGTCACTATAAATCTGTAATCTTTACTTAATATATTTACATCAAATATATAAATATACTTCACCGCAAATAGTAATAAAACATAAAAACATTGCGGACTGTGGTTCCGTTATTCCGTGATACTCCGTAATTATGTACTCCGCGTCAAAATGGTGTACATTATTCCGGGAGCGGGTATTTTAATTAAAATATGCTTTAAATTAATTTGAAAAGATGATATAAATGTTTTTTAATAACTATAAGACAATTATGATAAAAATTTAATATAAATAAACTTACCAGCATCACAGTAAACCCTTAAGAAGTTTCGTTGCCGCGTTAAGCTCACCGTCAAACACGCCCATAGAAACCACTGCGTGGTTGCGACTGACGCGTTTGAAGGTACCTCACGGCTTCAAAAGATATGATACATATTCGAAAATCGACTTTTTCGGTTCTATTTGATCTATAGTTAATAAAATACTGCATTAAATTAAGATTTTACTGATAGTTTCCTTATTTTGCGACTAAAACCAAAGTATCCCGGAATAATGTACCACATTTTACTATCCCGGAATAGTGTACAGTTACCTTATTTCGTTTAGTTTCTGCGGATCTTTAATTGGAACACTGCCTTCACCGATCTAACGCGACGTGATTGAATTTAAAAGTTGTTATGAAAATATCAACAGATATTTTATGTACACGTATCTAACGTTGTAAATTAGTAAAAAAAATATGTATAAACACTTCCAGTTTAACATTTCCATTGATTTTTTAATTCCTTATTTGACAAAAGCCATTCATATTTTACTTTTAAAATTACCCGCCAGTCGAGACAGCCCCCTATACCATCCTACCATCATCTAAATCCACAGCGCATGCTTCGTCAAACGCGTTGATACGAGTACAAAATAGCATCCGAAATCCGCAGTAAATTATGTTATGTGGGATTCCAAATATAGACATAGTAGAAAACGTACTTTATTACATGTACAAGAACATCCACAACTTTCAAGCCCTTTTAGCAGATCGTTACCTATACCAATGTACACATCGCATGTTTGCACACGAAATTATTTGCTTTAACTCTTTCGGACTTGCGTCATTTCGTATTTGTGTGGGCGTAATACTCGAATTTTAGGGCCGAGACACTTCCAGTTGATTCTTCCAGTAGATTACTAGATTTAGGGCCTCTAGCGTGTTCCAGGGTTAACCAAATAACTCGGAGATTACCGTTTATGCAGGGTTTAAGTCATTCAAAGTTAGTTGGCTAATGGCTATCCTTGGAGCGTGCGTGCGAGCCCTTAAATAGGTAATCTAACCACTAAACATGCTCTTGTCAACCAATACTTTATATTTTTCTAATAAATGTGCGAGAATATTATCATTTTGTTCTTGTAAAATTTCAACTGCGGGCACTTCTACAAGCTGTCAACAGATTTTCCAACAACAATGCAAGCAGGCTAGCGAACGAATATCAGGCATCAGGCGTAAGGAGACGAGTTTTGAAATAAGTTCTTGGGGGCGATTTTTGAATTTAATTTTCAAAATTTTCTGAATTCGAACGCGTGGGACTCAAAAATCGGCCCGTTGGTCACCAATTTCAAATTTCTAGCCCTGGCGGCTAATATAAATACTGGATTGTGATTTGCTTACGGCGCTGACGGTTCTATTAAGTTCGAATCTGTAGTTCGGTAATTATCTGTAGTTTGGTAATTTGTTATGTATGTATAAGAACTCATTTCACACATGACTGTCGGGCCAATTTTATACACGTTAAATATTCGATTTAGGTACTATTTATATTTTACAATATGGATCCGATATAGTAGTATCAAAATGATGTTTTTGTTTGAAGAAACAGTCATAACTTTTTGACACTGACAGATGCATCATATCGTAGCGGCATCTTAATCTCATCTTACAAAGGTTGTTCCAATACAGCAGTGTATTTATGCAAACAGCCAAGCATTTTTGTGTATCCCGCCCGATAAATATCCAGACACGACGTCTTTCCATCGCATTAGCAAACGTTGACATTCTCCAAGCATTTCGCATCATCCATTCCAAGATAAGATCTGCATATCTTACTTATCTACGTGTGTTGCGTCCGAAAAGGCTAGTTAATGTCTTGGAAACCTGTTGCTATTAATTTTGTCCTTAAGAGACAAGTTTACGTTTAATTAATTAAAGGAATCTAAGTCATTACTCTTGGCAACATTATTCGCCGCAAAAAGCTCGCACTTTAAGTAGTAACGAGATTCTTTTATTTATTACAACGGATGTGCATATATTGTGTACGTACATTGTGTGCATACTCGTACAATGAGGTGGGATATAAGCTGCGTTTTTATCAAGGATTTGCCAGGATGTGTAGCGAGAGATGTGTTAAGAACCAATGTGTGGGTAATGACTTTATTTTCCTTTTCGCTCAGCGCAGCTCTAGTGACGTTAATTTAGATGTAGTAAAATCTATTGGGTCTTAACTCTTAACCTGTGTGTACATTATTTTGGCGTACACACCAAATTTCCACTTTTGCGTATATTTGCGAAATATTGTCTGTTTTCATTAAGTGCTCAGATGGGTGGGTTTGGATACATTTCCTTCAGTATTTGCTTGACAATATTTTACTTTAGGAAAAGACAACTTTTAAATCGGTTCGGTAACTGCATTTAATAGAACGTTAAGTTTTAAACGATTTCAAAACATACCTACTGTTTTTTTTATTACTATTTTTGTGATTGTTTTTTTAACTATGAATCTTGTCAACTCAAGAAAATCCGTGGTCTGTGCATAATTCTTGTCTCGCCCTGCGCCTGCGCCGATCAGCTCAGCAAAAATGGCGCATAATAAGCAGTTCCAGTGCGGAAGGAGCGAACTAGCGACTTCCGCCGACGAAAGCGACCTCGCTCCTGCTTGTGCTGTTTTCTTTATTAGATTACAGTTTATCTGCGATTTTAGACGTCAAGCGTACACTCTAAGTGCGTTTTCACATTATCCGATCCGATATCGGATGTCAGACCAATATTCCATACATTACAGGCGCCATCTTGATTTTTTTTCTATTGAAATCTTTCCGGCATCCGATATCGGATCGGATGATAATTATATTTTAACACCAAAGTCATCGTTACAATGTAGACGAAGTCGCAGGCAAGTAGATAGGCATATAATATTATTTTATCAGAAACAATTTATTGCGAATACTGGCGCCCGTTCGTCTGATTAAATTGCACCAAACTGGTTTCAGATTGAATCAGAATGTTAAATGACAAAACATTTCAGATATCGGAGACAAATCGATTCATATAAACTTGACTTTTTTGCAATGCATTCTGACAACTTCATAATATGCGTTAATACCATTCAAGAGCTTTAAAATGATACTTTTCCTTCTGCAATTCTGTTGCGGGTACATTTTAAATTGCCACGTCAAAGTTGGCCTTAAGTTAAGATAATAAGAGTGAGCCCTTTTAGTGAGAATGGAGGTTAAATTTGTTGAATCCTACTTGATAATTACATTAATTACAGACCACCAAAAAAGCGTAACCGTGAGATGATTACATCGCAGTCATAAATAAAAGTAATTAACTCTGAAAAAGAAAAATCGTCTTAAAATTACCCTTTAAGGCACTGGTCCCACCGCGAGCTAGTAAGCTATGAGCGATATAAAAACGAACAAAAGATAAGCACTCCCGTGCAAATAAAAAAGAGACACGGCGATATTGATAGGTCACCACCGGGCGAGTAAACTTCGCCGTGTCTCTTTTATTTACGCGGGAGTGATTTTTGTTCGTTTTTATAGCCGAGCTTACTATCTCGCAGTGGTACCAGTGCTTAAGGTAGGAGTCGGTAATGTTAAACGGGATTGATTGAATTATTTTCGCATTTTGACTAAGTATGGATGCCATCAAAGCCCTTATTGGATGATATTAATGTTTCGTTGGCAGCGCCGGGTTACATCTTAATGGTTTCTTGCATTCAATCTACTACCGCCAACGCAATGATCAATAAAATGCCAAAAATAAAGTAAAACTTTTAAAATGATACTTGACCAACCCATAATCTCAAAATTGCTATTAACTTATCTTGGTCTGACTCTTGCCTTTGTATCATAAGGATCCTTGCCAATTTTTTCAAATAGTGGGTATACAGGGAGGGCAACAAATTAATAAACAATCAAATAAATACATGATTTTGATTGAAGATTATGAATTTATGATAGAGAATTTACTAATCACTGACCGATTGTCACAAAATTGGCACGGACAGACAGACGCGCAAGTGATCCTATAAGGGTTCCATTTTTCCATTTTGAGGTACAGAACCTTAAAAATTACGATTCCCCCAGTGAAATTGGAAACTGCCTTCTTCTTATTAATTGATTAAATTAATTTTACTAATTTATTTCGATTTGTAAAACTAAAAAGCAATCTACACTTCCTTAAGTAAATAACCGTTAATTAGTTTACCTATTTCCTATCTGTCCATGAGTGTCAACATATAAAATATGTGTTCTAATCTCTCGGTCACACTCAAGCCACACTTTATTACCAACTTGCATTCAATCTATATTTAGACAAGTTGTCACACTCGTAAGTGAAGATAGATTAAAGCCGTGTATAAGGATATAATGAAAAACACCGCTGGACACATTTAGGCACAGTAGACTACATAGTTCCAACATAATTAATAAATGAAGACTTAGTTGTCGTACCAAAAAGATACAAAAGGAACCCTTATGGTGCGACTCTATCTATCTGTCTGTCTGTCGGTCATATTACTCATAATTACTAAATACCTCGAGTGCCATCAGTGATCCAGTGATACAGTAATTTATTGGTAAAAGATAAAATATACATTTACAAGTCATTAATTTCATTTCTTAAATACTATTTACATTCATATTTAAATACCTGTAATCATTATATTAATTATATTTATTATAACACATTATACATTGATACAAGTACACATTAACATTCAATAGGTAAAAATTTAAGTAATGTAATAGTTACGTCGCTGGGTCAATAGATCGATCGATTTGATTTTCTTTTCTTTACCTGGAGCAGTATCTAAACCATTTCATCTATGCGTGTATACCATTAATGAGCACCAATTAGTATTTCTATTGGTCCGATCGTGTCAACAAGCCTAATCTCGGATCGGTCCCGAACTTGCATTGACATGCATTAATCACGATCTCTGCCTGTCCTGTCACCATTGACGTGAGTAAACTAGGCCACTGCTGCAGGGCCGTATTTGGACATTTATTCTACGGCTTGGTCTGCATAATAGTTTCAAAGTATTCTTCTTTGAATTATTTCCATAAGTATTTGATGCTTATAAAATTACTGTTTTTCTTTTGTTTTACCTGTGAATACATCAGACATAACTGTAGTGTCGTCCATTTCAAACAACATTCATTATGTAAGAAAACGGGGTAACATTAATAAATTAAACGGGGTAACGTCAATTTTTTAATTTTACAATTTCTTGTTGGACTCACTCACTAAATTCCATTTAATGGGTTAACAGACGCAGACGTCAAGGATTATAGTATTTGCACCATAATAACGCTGTTATCTTACGAAATACGCGGACGCACACCTCAGCTTATCTATTTCTAAATACCATCGTATGTATTACATGGTTCTGTCATTTTCTTTCGCAGGCTTTTGGGCTCTATCGTTTCCTTTCAGAGGCTTAATTAAAGTAAGGGCTTGTTACACGGAAAAAGGTGCGTAGACAACGTGAGACTATGTTTACATCTACGTCTGTTTGGCCATAGGATAATAATTTAACTTGGTCTCTTGAAAACGTTTTGCAGTAAAATACGTTGGAAGATTTTGTAATTGCATCGTTTTACAAATAGTCTTATTTTTAATGGGAGCAACGTATACAATCATTTGAACTTTTTTTTTGGTAGAAGTAATTATAAATACCGCTCAAATGCGGCCCTGTTCTACGCATGTTGCACTATTCATACATAGGTATAATGCTGTATAACAGTGGTTACATTTTCCCTTGAAAATAAACGTTTCAATGTAATTAATAATGAGCTTTTATCATAGCTGTCATACTTGTTACCGTTTGTGCATTATATTGAATGACTCTATCTGAACCTAATAGAGATTGATGATGCTCGAAAGTCCACTACCATGCAGTTTCTAAACCTTTTATTTTTAACCCCCGACGCAAAAACGAAGGGGTGTTATAAGTTTGACGTGTCTGTCTGTGTGTATGTCTGTCTGTCTGTCTGTTTGTCTGTCTGTGTGTGTGTCTGTCTGTGGCATCGTAGCTCCCGAACGGATGAACCGATTTCGATTTAGTTTTTTTTGTTTGAAAGCTGAGTTAGTCGGGAGTGTTCTTAGCCATGTTTCATAAAAATCGGTTCACTATGTCGCTGTCGGGGGTTTTTTCAAAATTTTAATTTTGTGGTTAGGTTATTTATGTTACAATGTGTTTTGTTTTTGAATGTGTTTTTGAAGCGGCTTGTCTCGTACAAACGCATTTTCACTTCGTGTATCCATATCCATATTATTATCCATACTAATATCATAAATGGGAAAGTGTGTGTGTCTGTTTGTTTGTTCGTCTTTCACGGCAAAACGGAGCGACGAATTGACGTGATTTTTTAAGCAGAGATAGTTGAAGGGGCGGAGAGTGACATAGGCTACTTTTTCCTCTTTTATCCCCCCCCCCCCACTTCCCTAAAAAGGAAGGTGACAGTTTGTATAGAGGATTCCGCAATTTTAGAATTTAACGCGAGCGAAGCCGCCGGAAAAAGCAAGTATAGTATAAACTAAAACTTTGTTGGTATTCACTCCTATGGCCGATGATTATTGTTATTAGTTTTAACATTTTGTCATTGAAAAAGTAACTCCTAGATCCTAGAACTAAAAATTATTAAAAAATCGCGAAATCTTCATGGAATACTTTCAGCACTTTTCATATTTGTAATGCTCATAGTTTGAGTTTTCCCTGAACAATAAATAACAATGATTTTATTTGTTTTGATGCTTCTAACAAACAATGATGATGTTTTCCATAATTCTAGGAAATATGATTAGAATTTAGCAAACAGTAAACAAGCAGTCGATCATCATAGTTTCTCGACAAACAAAGTGTGTTATAAATCAACTTTCGAGTGTTTGAAAACCTGGATATTTTATAGACTTGGAAATGGGAAAGTTTTAGTGCTCTCACATATACACATAGGGTTGCTAGATCAAATTACCAAACCATCGGGAGAAAAGGTAAATTTTCTCAGGAAATGTAAAATAAATCAAATTAAAGAATTTTTAACGTGATACCTTTTCGTTGTTCTGAGAAATTGATCTTTTCGTTACCACGAGTATTTATTATCAAATAATTTCATAATGATCAACAAAATATAGTTCGAATAGGTAACTTGAATAAATATTCGTCGAACAAATTATGTCTTTTGGCAGATTTGTTTATATTACCCACTTATACTTTGTATGGCTAACGGTTTAAATAGTATTTATAAGAATCATAAGTGAAAATGAAAACATGTTTTTGATTATTGCAATAGAGTTAATATTGATTTGTGTTCTATTTTTAAACGTGGTAGCTAATATATTTTTAGATTTATATTGACACGAGAGTAATATTTCTTTGTTTCTAGTAGGTATAGCTAATACACTCATTCTAAGGGTAATGTATTATTCATAGAAAGTGATACTTGTATAATAAGTAAATAACTATACATTTAAGTATGTATCATATGTTAAATTATCGCAAACCTCTTTGTAGTTCTTGCCTTCTTGCACATGACGTCACAAGCAGGTATAAAAAACCTTTTTTTACGCAACAGTACTTGAGTTAATGCATTAATTTCCGGTGGCTTATCAATCCGTATGCCCTTGATGAAGCCCTTAATCATAGTCACCAAGCTATTAAGGGCCCTTAGATGCCCCGAGGCGAGACCACTTTACAAGTAAACGATTTGTCACGAAATTTCCACTTCACGCCTTAGATAATAAAAGGGCTGACCACACCACACCGACACTTGCAAGTATTGCAACAGCGTCCTCTTGAGCGGTGCTGAAGGTAGCGATTAGAAAAATCATGCTGCCAGTTTCTGTAGGTTTTGGAAATTTAAAATTATTTCTTTAAAGAACTCTTTTGATGAAAAAGGAACAATTAAACGTGCAGAAGTTTTTTTTGAACTCTGGTTTCGAATCAATATAGGTCCTTGAGAAAAGATTTGGGATTGCTAATTAAGTTTTTGACAGCCGTATATTAATCTAAAAAGCGGTACGACATTTCAAAATTCCCGTTCTGTAAATGTCGCCATTGTATTTAGCCACCAAAAACTAAGTTTCTCTGACATTGCACCATAGATCGTCTCAAAAAGCCATGAGGGCCAGTAATATTTAAACTATTTAACCGGCGAGATTATAAACTATCGGGTTTTACATATATTTAACATAAGTACATCAACCAATAAGAACGCCCGCTCTAATAAAACTCGTAAACCAGTGTGTTCGGTCCTTAATGTAGTAAACAGTAATTATATGCCCGATTTAATATATTTGCTGCCAACTCTACATAAATCCACACCTAATCTGATTAGTGGATACTAGACACGGCCTGTTAGGCCAGTCGAGTGGCCTGTCAACTGCTTATTCCTAACTTGACACCGCTACAAAGATACTAGTGCATATACAGCGTGCATATTTGGTCATAATTAGTGTCGGGTAAATACATAGGTAATACTGAGCAAATTAAATGAGGAACCAACGCTGAAATCTTGTCATTAATCGAATATACATATTTGTTGTTTTCTGGGGAAAATATCTATTTTATTTTCTCATAAAAAGGGTGAAAATGATAGGTGTTACGTAATTCATGTATATGGCCTAACTTTTTAGCAGTACTGTCACGGCTGACAAGCAAAAGTCACTAAGTATAGTATCAAATCAAACAAGGTTGATTTTTTTGCTTAATATTTTTTTTCGCTGTTTCAGGTTGATATTGGTAACATAGTAAACTTTGTACTACCACCTAAGTATTGTCCAATTGGTCACTCCGTGCATCATAGCTCGTGACAATATACCTATCAATTATTCAACATCCTGTATGAGAATTCGAATCCTTAGATGGATTGTGTAATAAGCTCAATGCAATTAAAATAAGACGTTTTCTTAACATGTTTTTCATTAATTTTAATCAAATAATCTATAATAATTCATTATTCAGCGGTCAGTAGACAGAAATTGCATAGGGCGTACATATTTATTAAGCAATCGTTCTCAGCTTTAAAATTACTAGTCATAATACTGATTATCTTGATTGTATTATTATAAAATGTGGCGTTCTCATTCAAAAGGTGCCATACCATAAACTATAGGTACTCTTGTGTCCCACTGCTGGGCAAAGATTGGCCCCCTCTTCAATTCTTCCCCGTTTTGAGCGACAAAATACATTCCGCCAACGCCGATCTTCTATGCTCCCAATCTGTGGTTATTCGGCCCACAAGTTATTATTGTGTTGATTTATGTATATTATTCTAAGCTATGTATGTTTACAATAGCCTACTTGCCTCCTGGTCAAATCAGCTTCTTTTTAAGAGCTGTCAAAACGAATTTCAACGTCTTGCTTATATGGAATTAATATAAAAACGAATTGAGTGACGTCACGGTCAACTCAGTTACTTTATATATTTCTACTTTTACTTGAATTATTAAATAGAAATTTTATTTAAAAATAACTTCTATTTATGTTTTTCTTATATTTATCTGATACTTTATTTCATGCATGGCATGAAGGAAAAAAATATCAGCCCCCACTTTACATGTAGGGGGGTACCCTAATTAAACATTTTTTTCCATTTTTTATTTTTGCACTTTGTTGGCGTGATTGATATACATATTGGTACCAAATTTCAGCTTTCTAGTGCTTACGGTTACTGAGATTATCCGCGGACGGACGGACGGACGGACGGACGGACGGACGGACGGACGGACGGACAGACAGACATGGCGAAACTATAAGGGTTCCTAGTTGACTACGGAACCCTAAAAAGGTGAGTGGCGTGGGTAACAATTTGAGGCGAAGCCGAAAATTGTTAATAAAGACGCCACGAGCATTTTTTGACTCAGTTAAACACCGTTGCATACAATACTTTTTCTACGACCAAGCACTTATTTTGAAAGAAAATTATAAATCAACAAATACCTACTTTCAGTCATCTTAGTTATCTAGTGGACCGCCTACCATTTTGAATATGCAGTTTGAGTGCAAACATGAAAATAAAACTGTCTATAAAATATTTTATTTTAATTACAGTCAAGTTCCCTATTCTATTTGTGGTTTTATTCGTTATTAGGTGTTATTTCATATCATAAACATTTTCCTATAATTTTCCTAATAACTATTTACGCCGCTTATTTTTTTATAACTTCCTTAACGTCATGTTCAATCATAAAACTTTTATGTTGTATATCATTAACTATATATATAGGTAGTTATTTAATATGCCCATTTTATATCAAAAGGTACTTGAAATGTATCGACCATTCTGTAATGGAAAGCGACATTATGTGTTTTAATGGAAATTGTAATCTATGACGTGGAAATAGGTGAAAATTTCATTAAAATGACTTACACTGTAAGCAGCTAATATGAAATCATTCTATTTAAAATAGTGCACAGATTCTTCGATGCGGGCTGCATTCATATGCTGCCCAGATAAAACTGTCCAATTTATCTAAATATAGACCTTATTGATAACAAATCAGGAATTCAATTACTCGTATAATGCACGCAAGTGTACTTAATAAATTATAATTGTGATACGACATCGTAAATTCAGTTGAGAAGATAGCCAAATAAAGAGCCGCTTATAGACTACGTTCGGTTCGCAATGACGGACTTCAATGAATGATTGTGCGTTTACATGAAAGATGTATTTATTTAACTGTTAATGAAATGAGTTCTTGGAAAACGGGGAATTCTAAAAGGAAGTATGCATTACCTCTCCATCCTTATTATGTTCAAGTAGGGCTGTATTTTCTTGCGACATAGAATAAAATACACTTACACATCATCATCCTCCTTGCGTTATCTCGGCATTTGCCACGGCTCATGGGAGCCTGGGGTCCGCTTTGACAACTAATCCCTAGATTTGGCGTAGGCACTAGTTTTACGAAAGCGACTGCCATCTGACCTTCCAACTCGAAGGGTAAACTAGACCTTATTGGAATTAGTCAGACACGACATTTCGCACATAAATTCCGAAAAACTTATTGGTGCGAGCCGGGGTTCGAACCCGCGACCTCCGGTACATAAATAAACTCATGCGCTGTAATTTTAAAAGGGGTGGCAGGTAGGCACCAGTAGGCCTAGCACATGATTGCCGCGAGAGTATGTCGCCGCGAGATAGACTACCCGTCCTTATGTCATTAATACAGTTAGAAGAAGACGTGTGATCTATCTCGCGGCGACATACTCCCGCGGCCATCATGTGCTAGGCCTACTGGTAGAACACATGAAACAGTCCCTGTCTTGTTGCGTGATACCAAATGATTTTATGCCACAAGTACTTCATGAAACAGCTAAAGTTTCAGTGCCACTCTTACCAATTTTACTAGCCCCGATGCAAAAGAGTTCGACTAGTAATACAGAAATATTTTGTTTAATTCTAATAACGTTTACACATGTAAGTATATCACGTCACAGTAATGAGAATTGTAAAAGTACTATAATATAGTTGAATTTGATTGTAAAATTAAATTGCATGTGACTTATATTGTTAAAAAAAATATACAAAAATGTTGTCTTAATCACGTTCTCCTCTTCTATAGTAGTTCTGCATGCATCGGCTTGAAGATTTGTTTTTATTTTATTAACAGAAATTACTTAGTTACTTCCTTTGGGCTTACATCTGCCATGTATTGTAATACCCATCCATAAAATATAAAATAAAAATCGTCATTTTTTTCCTTTCAGTATCAATGATATTTCTTGTATTTAGATTTAGTTATTGTAAAATACTGCCATAAAAAATAAACTAGATTAGTATTAGCTTAATGTTTTTTGAACTAAGACATTATTTTTGTACAAACAGGAGAACCTCAAAAAATGGTCTGACTAGACGAAAACATATGCATTTGCAACCGTGATTTGCAGTGACGGGTTGCTAGACCATCGCCCATAACACAAATGAACACATATCTCACAGTCGATTACACCCACGAGAGGAAATGGGGTGGTTAAATCCTTAACCCGTCACCACTCACCAAATGTGCAACGAAAAACGTTTTACTATTTAAAATTAATTTTTCGTTACGCCTCTGTGAACTAAGATTTTTTTTAAAAGTATGTAAGGTACAGCGGGGCAAATCTCGACTGGGGGGCAATTGTAACTGATCCGTTTTTTCCATTATTACACTATTGAGTTCTACATGTATCCATTGAACACGCCTACTATATATAACCGGTGGACACTCTATTTAATAATGCAAACATTGTAAAACATGCAAAAAAATTACCAGTTACATTGTCCCCCAGTCGAAATTTTCGCCTCTGTACCTTACCTAGTTTCCCAATCAACACTCAAAAAATCCTTATTGCATAACCCTATTTGCTACATTTCATAGGAATGTGGCTAGTTACGGTAAGCCAAGAGTTTACCTGTAATAACTATGTCCTGTACATAGCTTCATACTTGAATGACACTGTGTAATTATATACTTACGACTACTGACATAGGCTACGTAATTAAGATAATTATGTCCGCTAAGCGCGTTATGTTATAGTCATTTAAGTAATTATGGTGAAGTAGTAAAAGGCTATGTGTTAGGGATATGTATAGTACGACTATAATAGTAATGCATTTAGCTTAAGGAAATGATCGTGGATATTACGAGTGAAGCTTTATTAATAATTTTGTACACTTAGCCCCCTCAATGGTTTTGGTTGTACGTTGTCTAGCAGTATCAATATATCAATGTCTTGTAACACCTTCTTCATAGCTATCATGCTATTATTACGGGTCAAGCAAAATGTATGTGTACTTCTTAGGGATAGTAAATACCTACTACGAGAAGTCACTTGAGCACTTGACTATCTTACATTTTTATCAGCTTTTTATACCAACCTCTATTCAATTCTAGTTTAGGCCGTAGTGATTGAATGCTCTTTTTTCTTGGCCCCGTGAATCTCGTGATTAACAGGTCCAAATTGATTATCTAATGATTATGTCGGTGTATCTATATCCTAATGTGAAATAGTGTTTCGCAATTACGCACAAAATTTCTGAAACACAGATGTTTGCTATTTTGCGTCTACAATTTGGCAAGCAATATAGTTCTTAATGTAATCTCTAGAAAGTCTGTGCATGTAATGGGTATCAGACTTTACAATATACTGCATGATGACATAAAGCAAGCTTCTAGCGATGCAATATTTGTCCGCAAACTAAAATCCATCCTACTCGAAATGGCTTGCTATACTTTGGATGAGTTCCTTGATACCTACGGGTCATTGACTGGATCGTGTACCTACTAATGTAATATGTGTGTCTGCATTACTTAGAATACCCAATGTGAAATGTGATTTTTTTTTTCTAAATAGTCATTGTATGTAAATAATTGACGTGTATATTTTACCAATAAACATCTACTTATATCTATATCTAATAGCAATCGCGTTAGATCTCCAATCATAATTTTATAGGCAAGCATGTCAATAAATTAACTCAGAACTCTGATCATTTGGATCGCTTCAGTACAGTAATTATTTCTGTTGCTTAATTTATCTTTATGTACCTAGATACACTGTTATGCCTTTTTAGGGTCCCCCCACATCTAGCGTCTCGCGAGCGTAGCGTCGGGCCAACTGTATGTGGGGACCCTTAGTGTTCAACGTCATATCAGATATGCTTATATGTCCTATAACGGCTACAACCGCTACTTAATATACTAACAGCAAATACGCCAAGCCTACATAAATTTAAATTCTAAAACTGTATCCATTATGTCAACGTAAGAATTCATGCCAGACAATTCTTACCATAAGAATCACACACTAAACAACATTTGAGTGGGCAGTCTATTTTTAGTACATAAACGAGATGTGAACTGTGAACCGCTCATCACAGCCACCACGCAATCAATTTGACCCAACAAGACGCATTGTTGTATGCCCGCCGCTTGTATCATTGAAATGTTTTGTCATTGTTGAACTTTGGGCGTAGCTACTATTTGGAAGGAACATTTTGACAGTCTAAATTTAGTAATAAATTGATAACATTAACACTGTAATCGTTTTCTGCTGACCACAACTCACACGTTAGTTATAATTTTATGGCATTACGCGTTAGCGCCATCTGTCGTCGAGTAGCGGAAATGTGGAATTGTAGTATAGTAGTTTGAAGCATGAGCATGAAGATGGCAGCACTGATAATTTGTTTAGTGTGAAAAACCTTTTGCTCACAACATACTTTTCGTTCTACTTGTAAGATTTAAAATCAGATTAATCAAATGGGCTTTTATTTATTTATTTATTTAATCTTTAGTACACAAAGAACGAAAAACTTATAATACAAAAGGCGAACTTATGCTTTGTGTAGGCTAAGGCCACGGTTATTGCTTTGTTGACCGACGTCGCTAGATTTGTGAATTTTTATGTAACTCGTCTATTTGTTGGATTATTAGAAAGTTAAAATAACAACATCGCGCTAAATAGAAAATCTACACACAAATGTAACCTACGTTTCATCACTGTTTTCAGACAACTTAACACTCTAACACTTTTCACAAAAAATGAATTGTAAACAAAGCAAAGTTTTCATCAAAGAGGTTAATCTAAAATAACGTTTCCGTTGAAAAAAGACACGTGTAACGGTTGGCGTCAAATATATGTATACAGATTTCGTCTTAATACAACCGAGGAAAATGCAAAATTGCTTGGGATCTTTTGAAATAAATTGTGATACGCCTCTTTAGAAGGCGTTTCTGTGATGTTTTATGGCAAAACAGCTTCAAGGTTGAAAATATACAGGCCGGCCCGAAATAGAACGCTGTTCGCATACGAATTGGTCATTATGCTGGTAATAGGTGCTCATCTTGTCAATTGTGACCAATATAGGTACATGGTACTTTGTGAAAATTTTCAAGTCTTGAATTTTCCGGATTTGACTAGTTTTCTCTGAGTCCTTGAAAACTACCTACGTACATATACGGAAACCCAGATCAACTACAGATTCCAGGTGCCGTAGCCTAATGGCATTTCTGCGACGCGAAACGAAAACGAAACGCCGCGAAAGGTAGTCTGGCTCTGTCGCGCCAATACACAAGAGATAGAGATAGATATCTACGAGCGTTTCGTTTCGTGAGCGTTTGTGCCATTCAGCTACGTACCCTGATGTCAACAGTTCAAATGTTATTTCAGCAATATCGTACTGGTGAAATAACATTTCAACTGAAAGATAAGAATGGACAAGGTAATAGAAATATTGTTAGTCCTTTTTTTAACTGTAAAAATACAAAATTCTTTATTTACATAATCTAAGACTTTTTTTTATTATTATTATAAATGGGCTTACTCTTGGCCACAGACTAGCCAAAGGCAAAGACGTGGCCTACGATGGAGTGAGCTCGCCCAGAAGATGCCTGTTCACTCTTGATTTGAAGGTTGCCGGGTTATACGAGCTCGGAAATATAGCCGCCGGCAAGGAATTCCACTCCTTGGCAGTGCGCATAAGAAAAGAAGAAGCAAAGCGCTTCGTGCGGATTCGTGGAATATCTACCAAGTAAGGATGGAGACTGGCCGTGCGTCTATGTCTAAAATAGGCCCTTGAGCCATTGTACCAAGGATACTACCGACATTTCCTCGGTGTATCACAAACCGTAAAAATAATTTGCCACAATATTTTTGTATAAATCACTATCAATTTAATATTTAATTTGCAAAATTGTAATATTGTAAGTTGACGTTAATGCTATGATTACATCAAACGTAACATGTGTACCTAAATAAATATTTAATTACCATATGTTTTTGAGAATTAAGCACTTTTGATGCGAACTTTTGGGAATTAAGCCCTTTTGTTGTGGCCTTGTAGCGTAAATGTTATTATTTTAAAATAGTTGTATTTTATTTTTGGATTTTGTATTCAGTTAGTTGATATCATGTTGTTGTACTACATACATTGGTTTATCCACATAAATAATCATGACACATTCTTCAAAATTTGTTCTAAACTTTGATGTTACTCTTTTTTTTAAAGATCAAGGCGAGACTTTTTGAGTTTTAATCTCAAAACAACACGTAATTTTCTATACTAAGAAAAACTGCATTCATAGTTTAAAAAAAAGAAAAAATGGAAATAAGCCCTTTTGAAAAGACACTCCTCAATTGACGTCACGGTCATGTTATCATTGTCTTCTTAAAATATTCCGGCGTTTATTTTCATACATGGTGTAAACTAGTTTTATTTATAGTTCAGGCAACATTCCTTATATAGAATGTCTAAAAATGGCAGGATCTGTAAAGAATCTACACACCGAGCATGGGTCAACATGTCAATATCAACAACATCAACCTACATTTACATTGAGTGGCATGTTATCTAATTTACCATTTATAAATCGATCGGCTACTAGCAAATGAAGGTTTGGTGAATGTCAACAAGTGTAACACTGTGTACTAGCGTTGAAAATGACATGAAAACACATGACACACACACACACACACACACACACACACATGATGACATGTCATGTCATTTCATGAAGCGCTGGTAGCCTAGCGGTAAGTACGTGCGACTTTCGTTCCGGAGGTCGCGGGTTCGAACCCCGGCTCGCATCAATGAGTTTTTCGAGATTTATGTGCGAAATGTCATTTGATATTTGCCAGTCGCTTTTCGGTGAAGGAAAACATCGTGAGGAAACCGGACTAATTCCAATAAGGTCTAGTTTACCCTTCGGGTTGGAAGGTCAGATGGCAGTCGCTTTCGTAAAAACTAGTGCCTACGCCAAAATCTTGGGATTAGTTGTCAAAGCGGACCCCAGGCTCCCATGAGCCGTGGCAAATGCCGGGATAACGCAAGGAGGATGATGACATGTATTTTTCATGTCATTTGCAACAATTGCAACGTTACTGTGTAGGTAAGTGTGTACACACCTACACACTGAAGATAAGGGTGGTGGGAGGAACGGCACAACTTTTTAACTATATATGTACAGTCAACCAATTGGAACCCCACTCTACAACCATGTCTAAATGACAAGCAGTAAGAGATTTCTTACAATCTGATTCATTACGTCACTATGACATAGTTCTACAGTGGCCTAGAGTTCCAATTGGTTGACTATACATACGAGGCATAGTTTTTATATGCTTGAATTGAATGCCATATCAGTATCACTCTCAGTCGGTTCAAACATATTTTTAATTCATTCCCTTTTTGTAGTTTTTGCTTCATAATTATTTGCAGTCTTTCAGTAGACGGTTCTTATAACAATACAATTCAATACAAATACTCTTTATTGCACACCTCAATACAGGAAACAATATAGTAAGTATACACAACAACTTAAGAGGTACATAAAACAAGAGGCGGTCTTATCGCTAAAGAGCGATCTCTTCCAGACAAGCAAATTCTGAGAAGACCGAGCAGAACGGAGATAGCTGAAACGGTTCTTAAGATAACGGGGAGTCGTTGGGTTAAAAAGAATGGAATACAAAAGGGACAGCACGTGAGAGTTACGACGAAAGCGAATAGAGAGCCACTTGAGCTGCGAACGAAATTGAAAATCATGGTCATATTTGCGTAACCCAAATATGAACCGTATACAGACATTTTGGATACGCTCAAGCTTAAATATTAAGCTGCTCCTCGGTGAGATCGAGATATGCAACGTCCGCAAAATGGGAAGGAGAAGAGTTTGAGCTAACTATAACTTTCTTCGTTTAGAAAAAAAAAAGTTATTGTGCACCTAATAGGAGACAACATACAATATGTGCAATAAGGTACGCACTATGCAATACCATGATATTGCACATACTTCTATCGTCGGATTTTTCCATCTGTTTACCTACCTCGTTGCTAAGCCGTCTAGAGATGAACGTTCGCGCTATTTTTAGCGCCATGTTTAGGTATCGTCTAATGAACTGACATCTCCTCTGAGGACCACATCCGCTGTTTGCTGGCACGGGCACAGCATTAAATTTGTAACATGAGTAAAATTATCTTTAGCATTTTGACTACCTTTCACCATTAGCGAAACTTGGCGAAGGATTTATTGCGGCTGTGAATATTAAGCGTCTCTCTTTTGTTTTCTTTTTATTACCTTATGAATTTTATGATTTTAATATGCATGTATGTTGTCTAGTCTAGTCTATTGAACTACCAAGGCATTTTAAGTGGTGTGTCTGGTACATACTTATGCGTCGTTTAAAGCTGCTATTTTTTGATGTCATCCTACTACTTGGTTCGTGGCTTTCCTTTAATTCGGCTTTGCCAAATAATTTATAGCTAAATTATGAATAATATTTATAATCTGGCTAAACGAGCAGAAAAGCGAGGGCTAAAATATCTTAATAATATAATAATTATGTCTCGCTATCTTTATATATCTCTACGAAAGGTTTCTGACAAGGGGCCCATTTTTTTTTTTTTTTTTTATTATAAATGGGCTTACTCTTGACCACAGACTAGCCAAAGGCAAAGACGTGGCCTACGATGGAGTGAGCTCGAGCCATTTCTCAAAACTGAAAGTTACAAGTTACAAGCGGAAGTATTATGAATTACTTATGTAAATAATTTATGTGTTTACCATGAATAAACTATTGAATTGAATCTTGAAGTCTCTTTCCAACTTGTCATATTAGACATTAACAACCACCTGTAAATTGTAACTTGTAGCTTGGAGAAATGGGCGCCAGGCGGCTTCTGGTTATTTTTCTTTACAAGTCGCATTTCAAAATCGATTAACGTGAAATTATGTAACGTTGTTGATTCAGTTTTCGGACTCGCGAGGTCTAGTCTACAGCTCACAAATCCACTAAACTAAGTCTAAGTACCTACAGTCCAACATAGGTAGATCTTTTTGCTTCCTACAACCTAAAACTGTGCCCTATATCTACATTCTACACTGTTCATTAAATTTAATTGACAATTTGCATTAGTCATTTCTGTTTTGGTATTCTTTAATTGAAGTATTTACATTAGTTCAAGGAATAATACATATCAATCAACTTTTACACTAATTAATCGGTTTATGAATAAAACATGTTCATTTATCTGCTTCACCTACATTTGTATTGTGAGTTATGCGCGTGCCATACGATGAAGTAGTAGTAACAATTACAGGTAAGTGGTATATTGTAGGATAATGTGCTTTTTATTAATATAATAGTAGATAAAGCTACGAGAAGGCTTCTGTTTCAGAACACTAATCGCCAACAGTGAAAATCAAAAGTTTGCAGTTTTAACTTAACGTAGGCAAAACAGTCCCTAGGTACTTCCGTATGCCCGGCTATAATAGGTAAATAAATACGCTTATTATTCAATAGTTTAAATAAAAATAAGCACTTAGTAAATTCAATAAATCCGACATTTAAATCTAGCCTACCTACTTATGTGCAGATGCAGAATGAGAAAAGTCATTATATATAAAGGGACTTTTCTCTCCGTGCAAAAGACGTTACATGTTTTCTTTGATAAACCCAAGTAAAAAAATAAAATTAGTACTTACTTATATGCAATAAACACTCCTACCTCCTACGCGTCAAATTTAAGACCGTCAAACGTTACGGTTGACTGCGTTTAGTATTAAGTGTCCAATAAACTAACACAGTAATATAATATTGCATGTTTGCTCTGTAAATATATGCAAAACCTATGCACTTCAGCTAAAGTCAAACCCTCAAAAAGCATCAGCTAAGACTTAGTCAAGTCTTCAGGAAGGCCGAACCGACGCGCAGTCAACGCGCGGCCCGCACGCCGGTCTCACGCGACCGCTCCGCGATTTAAAAATCGAACGCGAATGTGACCATAAACAAAAATAGACGAATTGATTATTTTTAATTTTGAAATTGGTAACCTGCCAGTGATTATGTGCAAATTGGGCGCTGCATTTTATAAGTTTGATATGTGCGATTTTTTTTTGCGAATTTTTATTTTTATGTGATTACATCCAATTCAACATATGTAGAATTCAACTGTAACGTCTAAGAGAAAAGAATGTTAACTTGTTGAATTTAGTTAGGATGTCAGATAAATTGATAATTTGAGAAACTAAACTTAATTACTGTAAACTATGTACGTACCGACAGTATTATGAATAATATGTTAGGTATGATATGATAACATCGTCTCCAAGAAATAAGAGTCAACATTTAGCATCGCAGTGTTAATTTGGAAAATTATCATTGAGACATATTCATTACTTTTTGGTACTATTAACATACATATAGGTAGGTACGTCACTACAGAAATTATATAGAGTCCGACCAAAGCACCCTGAAATCTATGAATGGGATTTTGCAATGACACCATGTCATTATTAAAACCAAAAAATGGAATCATGACATTTATAAATTTTACAACACTTTATAACTTAGTTTTTACATCCGTAATTTATTAATACACAATACAAATCGTTCTGCCTTTTCTCGCCATTAAGTTTACTAATAATTGTCTTATAATTAGCTTAACCAATTCGTAAACGCAGCAATCCATAACGCCCTTGTTTTAAATAGCCGCTGTCACGTAGTTGTCAAACTGGCTGTCTGTACGTCGTCAGATCAGCTGATATGAACCGACGACAAATTATCCTTGCTCCTAATGCCACTACGTTTACTAATTATAGAGATACTGTACTGTTTTTTATTTGCGATTCGTCTGTTAGCAAGAGTAATGCCTTTTTAACCCCCGACGCAAAAACGACGGGGTGTTATAAGTTTGACGTGTCTGTCTGTCTGTCTGTCAGTCTGTTTGTCTGTCTGTGTGTGTGTCTGTCTGTGGCATCGTAGCTCCCGAACAGATGAACTGATTTAGATTTAGTTTTTTTTTGTCTGAAAGCTGAGTTAGTCGGGGGTGTTCTTAGCCATGTTTCATGAAAATCGGTCTACTATATCACGGTCGGGGGTTTTTCCAAAATTTTAATTTTGTGGTTAGGTTAGTTAGTCTGTTTTTCTAACCCCCGACGCAAAAACGACGGGGTGTTATAAGTTTGACATGTCGGTCTGTGTGTGTGTCTGTCTGTCTGTCTGTGTGTGTCTGTCTGTGGCATCGTAGCTCCCGAACGGATGAATCGAGTTCGATTTAGTTTTTTTTTGTTTGAAAGCTAAGTTAGTCGGGAGTGTTCTTAGCCATGTTTTATGAAAATCGGTACACTATGTCGCGGTCGGGGGTTTTTTCAATTTTTTTTAATTTTGTGGTTAGGTTATTATTACGGGTTAAGAATTTCACCACCCTTTGAAGTCAACTGTGGGCTCTATCGTGGTGTAGGCGATAGCAGCGATAACTAACAACCTTTTACTGTAATGTGGTAGTAGTAGTAGTAATACACTTTATTGTACGTTTAAGAACACATATCACGAAAAAAAAAAAACATACACATCATTTGTACAAAGGCGAACTTATTCCATTAAGGGATTTCTTCCAGTTGAATTAGAGCAGTTAAAGGAGAATTGGAGACGGTAGACTTTCCTAAGCTAAACCTATACCTAACCTGCAAACTATAGCAATATAGAAGTTATATCATATAAATAAATACGTTATGTATATAATACAGTTTTATGACTACCCTACATACATGTCACACCTACAATGTCACAATTTCGGTTTCTTTTCAATTCCGGTTTTCGTTTTTTTTTTTATTGTTAAGACTGGCACTCAAACAAACTTGAGCAGTTTCATATGCTTTGTCTACCCCTTTTTATCCGTACTAGCTTTTGCCCGCGGCTTCGCTCGCATTAAATAAAAAATAAAATCGGAATGCTCCATACAAACTTCCACCGGGATTTTAGGGAAGCGGGGGGGTTAGAAAGAGACAAAAATTAGTCTATGTCACTCTCCGTCCCAACAACTATTTCCACTTAAAAAATCACGTCGATTCATCCCACCGTTTTTCCTTGAAAGACGGACAAACAAACAGACACATACACTTTCCCATTTATAATATTAGTATGGATACTAATTCACCTAGATGTAGTTAGTACAAATCATTTACTTTCTTCGGAGTAGGTAACAAATATCCATCTATTTTCTCAATCATTTTGTTTTTCCAAATGTTGTTAGTCACGTAACGTGCTAAACAAATGTTGGCATATTCAATTGGCTAAAATATGTAGGTATGACATAGCTCAAGTACCTATAGGTGTCTGCGCGTGATCAGTTGCTTGTACTTTCGGGTAGGTACTTGTAAATTATTTTTACACTTAGCTGAAAAATAGCATAATAACCCATCGTAAGTCCGTATTCACATTATTCGATCCGATAACGGTCCGATAATGTCGGAAGGATTTCAATGGAAAAAATCCAAGATGGCGCCGGTAATGTATGGGACATCGGTTCTACATCCGATATTGGATTGGATAATGTGAAAATGCACAAAAGTGTAATTGTAAAGTGGCTATATTAAGTAGAAATACCGTTTTGCAGTGCGCTGCGCATTTATTTTATTAAACTTTATTACAAAACTAGAAGGAGATTTTTGTCATGAAGTCCTCTCTACCACTGTCTAGTCAAAAAGTGCATTGTCGGTGACGTTAGAGGTCATAAGGTCGCGGTGCTAGATTCACCTCCTGATATTAGTAGTTACGGTCGTGAGAAGGACTCACGGTGTCTTAAAAAATCGTGCTGTATCCATTTTGATTCAATTATTGCAGACCGTAGGTAGGTAAATTATAAGATCGTGGTATTCATGGTTTGGTCATGCTTATATACCAGTGACAGACTCATTGTCAGTAAAATGGATTAAGTTTGCATTTCGATGTAATTGTAATAATTCAGCCTACAGTAAGTTTTTCTCTTTCAGTACTATCCTCACTTAGTAATAATATTAAAGGGAAATCAATTAGAAAAGTACCTCTATCTATTCTATCAATTCTGCTACTAGTTCAATCCGTGCCTCAGACCACTTGAGAAACAATTTTGTAGAGGAAAGAAATTCTACTCCTGGAAAGACGAAGGATACTTTTTACCATGGAAATCATCATCATATTATGCAGATATTGCAGATAAACCATAGTTCATAAATTAATAGTAAGATGGTCAATTATTTTTAGGTAATGAAAACTAGAAAATGGTAGGTTAAGGAAATAGGGTGGAAGATCAACATTTTTTAAACATTCTTTGCCACTCGTATAACTGTTTGCGGTGCGGTATCCGCTTTTGCACTCTTTGCCTCTACAGTTCTACACTGTAATACGAGTACAATCACATTGTCATAAACGGCTGTCCTTTATAGCCCTTATAATTCCCGACGCAGCTTGGCAGCGCAGCCGCACGCGCAGCTCCGCATCGCTGACTTCCGACATCGCCAGCAGCCTTCGTAAACCGCCTTCCGGAATTCTATTTTTTACAATTAATTGACTGCTGGCTTGTCTTGCCATTTGTGCAGTGTTGACATAAATAAATCGAAGCGGAGCTTCCCGAGGACGAGATACGTCAATTGCAGTGTTTGATAGAGATGGAATCTTGAATCGCGCAATTATTCTTCCTGTTCTTTCTGTGTCTGGCTGTCTGCCCTCTGCAGTACGTGGTGCAAATCTTTGAAATATATGTGCATATAAATTTTAGGTATTCGACGAAGAACGATTTGGTGAAGTAATTAAGTACATTAAGGAGATAATTCTCGTACCCATTACTTCAATAATATGGATTTAAAACACAGTTAAAACATAATGTATATTTATATGGTTGCCCTGAACTGGACTGGACAGTCTGGACTATTTATATCGAGAAAGAAGTTGTCATAAGTAGAATTAATAACGAGTTTTTCTTCTTAAACTTGAAAAAAAACCTGCTCTGCAAAAGTCGTAAAACAGTACCAAGTATGATTATCCGTTAGTTCTCATCTTTGTACCATCTGATTTATTTACGACACATATAAGTAGGTAATTGCTAATGTTTCCGGTCTATTTGCATTGAATACCATTGTAGTTATAATTGTTCATAGGGAGAAGTGATCCCTAATAAGAATAGAACAATAGTGTTAGGTCATATTGTTGCTTAATGAGATTACTTACATTCGTTTGTTTTCTAAAAGCATTTGTACATCTGGGTCGTAAATAATCCAAAGTATCCAAAATTGATGTTCGTAATATGATTTATGTTTTGTCTTTGTTTAAAACTTAGTTTACCAATCGAACAGATAATATTCATAGCGATGATCTACAGTGACTTCAGACACACCAATTTGTCTTTTATTGTTAGGTAGATTTGTAGAATGTGTTTATTTAGGAGCCATACAAATCTGGCCACTGTCATAAGACTCATAAGTATCTTTGTACAGTTGCAAGATTCTAAGTACAGTTGTGCTGCAAATAATGAAATTGAATATGTAGGTACCAGACATTCATTTGCGTAATACTTTTTGCTTTAGTGTTTGTGCTTCAATCAGATTTAATAATGAAAGCGGAAATTTATTTTGCTTGACGACTTAGCTCTTGTCATTTTCAGCAGCAGTTCTTACCTAATCAACTGTTGTATTATTTCACATTGGCTGTATTACTTTACTGGCTCCATTTGTAGCCTCATCTATTATCTGCTAACCGCTAACAGATACCTCTGAAATATTAATATCTCCCGTTGTTTTAAAACGTTTCTCGATTTCAACAGCAGAATGACTCACATCAGTCAAATCTCCGCGACGTTTACAGTGACTAACGAAAATAACTCGTTCATTAAGTGGCTATTTTCCCCTCTTCTGACATCGACCTATAAACTTTTTATTTTTTACAAACTCACGGACGTGCAGAATTTCTCCACAATGTGTGTCAGGGTGAAGTACCTGTAAATACATGACTAAATCATTAAATCATTCGTGATTTAATGAGAAATAGCAGTTAATTATGTGATTTCTTTGGAAACAAATAAGGTGACGTTCATTGTCGCACCTGTTTTAAAAAGAATTAAAAAGTAATATGAATAGGTTTAAAAAAAAACCTGTAATAGTATACGATGGTCTCACATAACATTGCTTCATGAAAACTAAATTGAATGTCTTATAGTCAGTTGTTTTTATCTTAGAGGTATATTGACCGGGATATAAACCGTGATTACCTTTTTGATTTGACATCCACCCGCCGTCTTCACTTTTCCGTGATCATGATTCATGATGCATGCAACTGCGTCGAAATATCGGGACCTCAATAAAAATCAAAAAGGTAATCATGGTTTATATCCCGGTCAATATAAGTCTTATGAAACTATCCGTGAACCATTTAAAACTCTTATTGCTTTTATCTAGTCTTTGAATAGATTTAATAAAATGGATATTCTTGCTGCGTAAAATCACCTATTTTTTTCTTCACTTATCTACACACACTCATAGGTCTTCTTTAGGTAGGTATAATTTAGCTTTTATGAGAACACTATTTTTATTGTTTATCATTAGCATCGAATGCAGTTGATTTAATTCTAATTGGAGTTACATATAGTGTAGTTAGTTAGTATGTTTCTTAGATCGATCTAGAAGATTCCGCATACCGGTTCCATGCCAAAGCAAATGCTAAGATTTTCCTCTGATCTACGTTCCAAGGCATAACGCCATCATTTCCTGAGGTAAACATCACCCTTCCACGTGCAGTTACAAACGCATTGACTTGACTTATTATAACTTGGTGATGACAAGCTCTTACAAACTACAAAATGAGCAAGTTCATTGGTGCACATGGTGTTAGTCCGCATTTTCGTTACTGCACTTATTCGCTCCGGCATTATACATAATCTTTATTTTGTCACCTTTTTTATTTGGGTCAAATATATACGTCATACTGAGCAAGTTTCAATATGGGACCTACCTCAAACCGGTCATCCTATCTCCAATAATGTAACCTATCCAAAATTTCAAGGTCAGACATGCATAATGAATTGCAAATTCAAAAGAAGTCTGTTTAAGTTTTTAATTAATACTATCTAATGTTATTTTAGTTTTCTTAGCGAAGAGACTCTGATCCCACAGTCAAACTGTGAAAACCGTTTTGTGGGACATATGTTTTGTTATAATTGTACCTCTTATGTTAATAAATAAAATAAATAAAAAAAACAGCTAAAATATCTCTCCACAATTTCGGAGTTGGTCGCAAAATAAAAGTTTCTGTGAAAGTGTGTGTGAAACGGAGTGACGAATTGACGTGATTTTTTAAAGGGAGATAGTTTATGAGATGAAAAGTGACATAGGCTACTTTTGTCTACTTTTAAACCCCCCACTTCCCTAATATGGGGGGTGGAATTTTGTATGGAGCATCCATAATTTTCTAATATAACGCGAGCGAAGCCGCGTGTTAGTAGCTAAATAAAATAAATCCAGACAATATAAAGTCTAATTAACAAATTGAAGGTTAATTCAGTAGCAATTTTTTGACAACGTCGTTCTAGGGGTCAACAGAGCCTATCTTTTAAAATATTTGCACACATGTCTTTGCGTCATGCTCATGATACTCATGATGGGATGCTTCTGCTAATGGAGCCGGCGTTTGCGATAACGTCAATCCGAATAGCCGACTGTCAACCTGGCTAAAACGGGCTTAATTGGACGAGTGACGTCAGCCGTGTCATGGAGATTATCCAGCTTTTATACATTATCGCCAAATTAAACATGATAGAGTAAATTGAACGGAGAAGATAAATTCAAGCACATTTTATTTCTATTATTAATAGTACTAAGGCTAAGGACAGAAGACACCCAGGGGTAGAAATAGATTGGCATGCCTTATAAATGCAGAGTATTACTAAACCAATTCTTAGATTAGGTACGTTTCAGAATATACGAAACGGAATTCGTGAAATGGTTAAGATTGATAGCCATCATTTATCATTCTTCAAATATTTTCATTAAATAGCCATTAACATGATTTATTCATTGCATTGAATGTTTATACTTTATAAAAGGCACCTGTTAAATGTATGATCTCTTCAAATATTATCAGCTTTTGATTAGAGGTAATTCTTTGCGTTCAGTTTAATAACGTCATAGCCGTTAAGTATATCATTATCTGCAGGTCTATTGGTGGAACCTATAAAAGCAGATGCATCAATTACATACTAATTTAAATAAATCCTTACAGTAGTTTCTATTATATACTAAATATTATACAAAGTTTATATTACGTTCATACTTCTCGTAATTTTGGATTGACTGGGAATCTAAATTTACAGAATGTAAACGATTAGGCATCAAATTGGATGTAAGAATGGTTGTAAAGGTTTAATGTACCAAACAACGTACAATCTGGGCTCCCATCCAACGTGAAAAACAGGTCTAGGTCAGATTAAAGACAGCTATTTGCTAGTAGCTACATAGATTATAACAAAATGTGCTTAAGTGTAGGTACACTACTGTCGTATTAAATATCATAAAAATATCTTCATAGAAAATATTTTCTTTCTTTATCGCAAATATTGTCATGTGTTCAAAAATCGCCGTCGATGATCAATCAATTATAGTATCGTGTATCGTGTTATATATTAGCTTATGCCAATTTGACCTTACCCTGAACACACCTCTGCTATACTTAGAAAGGTATCGGTTACACCGGTGTATCGACCTTCTCAAAAAATTTACCTACGCATAGCAACTAGTTCATTTTACACTCCCACTTTCAAAACGACTATTGATTTAGAGAATAATGAGTGTAGTGGCATAAATATAACAAGACAAGACGAAATGTCACTACCATTTATAGTTGTCGAGGACGATATTAACAACACGTGCCTACTCAATCGTCCATAGTGATTGTCTTATTTATGTCTTATGTTATTTCTATTCATTCTTCGGAATTTGTTTAGGTATATTATTCTTAACCTTGGTAAGACAGACAAAGTAAGTTTTCAAACATTTTAGAATTCAGTACCATCACGCGCTTTTCATTAGTTTGCTTCACGTGATGAAGTCATCCAGATAATAACCTCAATTAACCAGTATTTTAAAATGGCGCTCTGAATGTTGCACTTTCTGTTTTATGGCCAAATTTGCATAGACCTTCATTAAATCTTCATGCTAGATCATAAAAATCCTAATGGGTCTTTGCAAAGTCCTCGCTTCAGGCGTCACCGACGGAAGGACGATTGTATTTATATTTTAATAGTTCAGCTTTGATAGATAGTTAGTAGTTAATCAATCTTGATTAGGACGTATTGTATGTTGGCTAAGCGCAATGTAAAATGTATATGTTGTCGAATTTACTGTCGTTGAAAGGGTCAACTAATTTAAACTTTGAGCCAGTCTCCAAGTGGCCACGCTCGGAATGAAGTATACAACATACTTACTCATTTGTTTAATGTCTGTCAGAACAATGGGAGCGAATGAGTGAAGCTTCTTGATTATTCTAGTCACACTTGTTACTTTTAACCATTGACAACACCAGTAGGTTTTCTGCGGAAGTGTTTCTAAACAGTATTTAAGTTAATTTTTCAAAATTTCCATTGTGAGTCTTTGAATACAGTACTGTCACATACCTACATAAGTTATTTTTAGATGTCGTGACGTACCTACTCTTAATTCATGAGTGTATTGTAAGCAGGTAGATTTATATACCTATGTAACAAATTGACATCCTAATACTTTTGACGAGTAAGTAGATAGTTATCTATATCTATTATTCATATTAGCGATAACGAAACACTTTATTACACAGTTAGCGCTTGTAAAACCAGTGCAGTGAACGTGTGAAAAGTTATTATGAAATTACATTCGAAACATTAA
This sequence comes from Leguminivora glycinivorella, assembly GCF_023078275.1. Classification (NCBI taxonomy): domain Eukaryota; kingdom Metazoa; phylum Arthropoda; class Insecta; order Lepidoptera; family Tortricidae; genus Leguminivora; species Leguminivora glycinivorella. The sequence continues at coordinate 10,270,096 of NC_062981.1, forward strand.
ATTGTGTCAAAGTGACCAAATAATTAAAAAGCGACAAAAATGGCGCAAACGCACACACATTGCAAAATGGATCACAATTACAAGTTGGAGAAGAAATATCTCGAAATGAAACGGCTAGTGATAGAAAAGACAGAAGAATTAAAGCGTAGGGATAAAATAATCGCTCTACTTGAAAACGAAATAGATGAAAGAGATGGTACAATAAGATATTTGAAAAATGAAATTGATAAATTCAGACAAGTTGTTAAACCTTTGACTAGACAGATAATAGACAGCCATAGAAATGGGATGGATGGTGAAGAAGATGGATTTGTGATGAAAACGCCGGGTGTGGAAAATACTAGAGTGCTGCCACTTGTTGAGCCGCGGCTCAAAAGGACCGCCATATCAGCTGAGCCGTTATCGTCTCTCACTCAAGACAATGAGATGAAATTAGTCAAGATACCCAAAAGTAGCAAGTAAGTATTGTTTAAAGAAACGAATATATTAAAAATAAGTGTCGAAACACTTTGAAACAATATCATAAAGAGGTTGAAAATACACATTTGCGTCTCTGTAAGTACAGTACAATCATGTAGACATGCTTGCAAAAAAGATTCATCATTGTATTGAAAAAAATTTAATTTTAGCGACAAGTCGTTGACGGGACGAAAGTGTTCAAACATATAATAAAGAAAATATACTATTATAGAAGCATAAACCGATTTTATAACGCCATTTGTTATGTTTACATTTGTCTTAATATTTTCACAAATCAAAATATAACCTTAGGTATAATCATAAAAATATTATGTGGATATCAATTCGGTATATATACAGTACCCTGAAGGATATATTGGGTTTATTAGATTAGTTTGAGTCATTTCTAAAATACCTAGAGAACCACCTTTATTTTAATATCATCAATAGTTTATTAACATTAAGTTCTGAGTTTGAAGAAAATGTATTATGTCATATATCTCAATACATAGATATAGCCTGTTCAAATTATCATGGTCACTAACTCACTACATATTTAATTGGTCTACTCATGAGTTCACCCTGTCAATACCGCCATCCATCAAACTGATTGAATTTCACAGTAACCATGTGCACGGGTCCGTTCGAGGCCAACATGTGTTAGCCGGGGTACCTTGGCTGAACCCATTTGGTATAATTGCGTACGGTGCGAACCTCAAGTTTGTCCTCGCCATCGGCTGTATACGATGGATGAGATAAATCATAGGCCTTATAGGGCATCGTTTGTTGGAGATCAATGCGTTAAAACTAATGGCTTTTAGTTGACATTACCATTAAATTTGTATATTTAAATTACAACTAATGGATCTGAATTTTGCAAGCATAACTTATAATTGAATCAGAGTAATGGCTTAGTCATTTTCAAAAACATCCGAAAATATATTTAACAAAAAAAACTATTTTAAATCAAGGGCCCATTTTTTGGTCACTCTATTTCGTGAAATTCGCTTAAAAATATCTCTATTACTAGCCAACTACTGTTTGAATCAAACCGCTAGATTCCAAATTTCTATCGCTTGTTTTTTTAAATAGCATTTCGCCGTTTTCCACAGGCTTTCGAATGGCGACATTTTTGAATATAAAATCGTATTTAGAAATTCAAAAATCAATTTCATACGTAAGAGCAAGAAGATAATATGCTTTTTCCTTCTGTCACATATGAATGACAGTGACATGCCTAGAGACTTGCACAGGCGCCGCCTCGCGGGATATAATGTCAGTGTGCCTCCTCATTTGTTCAGAATTGCAAACTCCAGGGGAGAACAGCCGATCATAAAAAACAATTTTTGCTCAAGCCGAAACGGAGGCCTTCGCTGTATCAAACACATTCTCAACAGTCCTGCATTAAGGAAAATAGACAAACATTTGATGACAATCATGACTCATAAGCTTCCTAATGTTATTTTTTAGGTCAACTTGTAATATCCGACCTTACCACGTATTGCTCGCTCCCATGCCGCGCACGTATACTTCCGAATATGACATGCTATTGTTATATAAAACCAGTCTCACTTGACCTTATCACGTCAACGCAAACATAAGAGTTCCGGTGGCTGAAATCGGAACTAACGATGTCACGTACAAGTGGCGGTCTTGTACAAAGGCAGTGGCGCCACTTTTTATTGAATTGGTAGATGGCAAAAAACAGGTTGACTGTTGATATGAATTTCTTTCAAGGGATTAAGAGTCGGTTGCACCAAACAACCGTGTAAGTGAGATTAAAATGTGCTCTAAAAGTTAATTATAGGTAATATTATTATGCTTGTGTATGGTGGTAGGTATTGGAGGAAGGTACAGTCGTACCTACTTAAACCGTCTCCTACTGAGTGAACGGGAATGTCGAGAATACATTTAATAATCTACTTGAAAAATAAAACAAATGTATCTTAGGGTCATTGTGCTAGTATATTTTTCTCGTTGGGTGGACGACATCCGGAAAATTGCGGGTCACAACTGGATGAGACTAGCTCAGGACCGGGACAAGTGGCGTACTAGAAGAGAGGCCTATGCTCAGCAGTGGGCGATAAAGGGCTGATATGATGATGATGATGATGACGAATCTACTTGAAAAATAAAACAAATGTATCTTAGGGTCATTGTACTAGTATATTTTTCATCCACACACACAATAAAAATCGTACATTAAATAAATAAATAAATATATAAATAAATATATTGGGACACCTTACACAGATCAACCAAGCCCCAAACTAAGCAAAGCTTGGGTGCTAGGCGACGAAATACTTACTTATATAGATAAATACATAAGGTACAGCGGGGCAAATCTCGACTGGGGGGCAATTGTAACTAATCCATGTTTTCCATTATTACACTATGGGGATACCCCCATTTGCCAGAATTTCATTTGCCATAATTTTATTTGCCACCCTATTCAACAATCATAATATTGTTTCTCATAACATCTTATGCCATAATCATTGTTTACTATATTAATCAAGTGCCAGAAACTTTGTTTCCCATGAAGTCAGTTTCCATAATGTCATTTGTCAGAATCATCGAAATCAGTAATTACCACATTCCATACCATCATTTGTCATCCAAATTAGCGACCCGAAAAGTCAATTTCCATAATGTGATTTGGCAGAATCATCGAAATGCGTAATTATCACAGAGACGACACTACTAGAAGTACTAAAAAGAATGGGATAAGAATGAATCTGCTATCAGAGAGTAGGTTAGGTTAGGTTAGAACTGTGACCACCTGAAAAATAAAACTGCTATCAGAAAGTAGGTTAGGTTAGGTTAGAACTGTGACCCCTGGAAAATGAAACTGCTTGAAAAGTAGGTTAGGTTAGGTTAGAACTGTGACCCCCTGGAAAATGAAACTGCTATCAGAAAGTAGGTTAGGTAATAATATGGGCAATAATTAATATGGCAATAATTGCTTATGGCGTTTGAATATTATATTAAACCATATTATTGCACTTAATAATATGGCTAACAAATAGTATGGCATTGTATGATTATGGAAGGTAATGTTCGGATAAACAACCAGTATGTCATACAATTTTTATGGTAAACAAATCATTCGGGCAAATGAAATTCAGGCAAGTTAAATTCGGGCATATGAATATTATGTTAAATGACTGTCGGGCAAACAATAGACAACCTTACACTATGATGTTATTGAGTTCAATCAATCAATCATTTATTCATAAATAATAATTTACACGTCACATCGTCATATTACAATTAGCATTTCTATTATCCACTGAACACGCCTACCATATAATATGTATAACTGGTGGACACTCTATTTAATGATGCAAACATTGAAAAACATGGAAAAAATGGACAAGTTACATTTGCCCCCAGTCGAGATTTGGCCCGCTGCATCTTACTAATCACAGAACTAGATAGAAGAAACAAGTTCATCTATTTGTATAGGGGCCGAGCGTGTCAAATTTTGTACTGAAGTTGTTTCTTGCCTGTAATTTTAAATATGTCTCAGGCTCTTGATTGTTCATAATTTTTGTGTTGTTGCAATTGAATATCACGTAACGAGGCATTTATTATGTTTTGATTGACTTCAACTTACAAAAATTGACGCCCGAAAGCTGCAAGCTGCGATTAAAGACGGACAACTCAGTGGATTTCACTGAGTTCATTTGACACGCTAAGTAGATACGTTTGCTTGATCTATGGTATATATGACATCTGTGTTACTAATATACATAGAAAACATCCATGACTCAGGAACAAATATTTGTGCTCATCACACAAATAAATGCCCTTACCGGGATTCGAACACGTGGCCGCGGCTTTGCAGGCAGGGTCACTACACGCTAGGCCAGGGGGGCGATTTTTGAATCTCACATACGGGATTTGTCACTAAAATACCGGTTGAAAACGGTGACTTGTTTATTATTTTCGTGACAATTTTCTGAATTCGATCGCGTGAGACTCAAAAATCGGTCCCACTCCACAGACCGGTCGTCAATAAGATACAAGTGTGAATATAGGAACATCGAAATGAATGGCGAACAATCCAATCCAAACATGAACGGAGAGCGTTTTAGATCTCATGAAGCAAATATGAAGTACTCAAGTCATTATTACTTACTTAAAATAATTTTGATGATTTCATTATTTCATGTTGAAACGATTTTTCCATTGCGATAAGCATTTTACGTTTGATTGAAAACCCTGTTATCAATAAATGTTTTATTAGTGGATTGATGATGTCTGATAAAAAAAGAGGAATGTACAATAATGTAACAATTTGGTACATATTATTAACCACAAAGATTCGCATATCAAGATTGAAAGCTGAAACGTAAAAAATGCTACTACCAATCATTAGGTTTGGTACAACTTGACGACTCATGCGCAACCAGAGATAAGATAATTACTTGCTTTAACAACCCTAGATAGCCGAGAGGGATAGTGCGATGCATTAAAAAGGGACACACAATAAAATTAAACTTTGGATTTGTATGAAATTAAAAAAAAAATTTTTTGCAACGATACCTAAGTACTGTAAGTATTGTGTATTTTCTATACTTGTGTCATCATCCTCCTTGCGTTATCCCGGCAGTTGCCACGGCTCAAGGGAACCTGGGGTCCGCTTTGACAACTAATCCCAAGATTTGGCGTAGGCTAGTTTTTATGAAAGCGACTGCCATCTGACCTTCCAACCCGAAGGGTAAACGAGACCTTATTGGAATTAGTCGGGTTTCCTCTCGATGTTTTCCTTCACCGAAAAGCGACTGGCAAATATCAAATGACATTTCGCACATAAATTCCGAAAAACTCATTGGTGCGAGCCGGGGTTCGAACCCGCGACCCCCGGAACGAAAGCCGCACGTACTTACCGCTAGGCTACCAGCGCTTTCTGTATTATTGTGCATTTTTATTAAAATATTCCTGTAGTGACACAACCTTGTGGCTAACTAGCCTTTGTCTGTAGAGACTGCGCTCCAGGCTAATAATATGACAGTAGCAATATTTCATGCTATTATTTACCTTATCTCTACAATCAGGATAGCCTAGCGTCGTTACGCCTAACAGCCCATCATTAGAGCCATGATCTTTTCATAAATCTGTCTTCTGGCGTATGAGGAACTTAAAGGTTATCCTTGTTAGGCGTATTACTGATGTTGCACAGAACTTAAAAGACAACAGGAGCTAAAATTCTAAAAACGGAAGAAAAACATGGAGCGTAAAGTCCATCCTCAGGTGAAAAATAATGCATAAAAATCTCTAAAATCGAGCATTCCTACTCGACTGCTTCTGCTTCCAAAACTTAACCAATCGTTACGAAATTTGGAAGTCAGAATGGTAATGAAATTATCTGTCTATTATTGTGTTTGGATAAGAATAATGTTACCTATCTATCTATTATTGAACTATTTTGCGGCTAATTGATAGAGTTTGGAACACCGCTCTTTGCAAAGTTTTTGGTCATGTTTGAAAGACTTTACCGCCTTACAAAACTATAATATCAAAAAAGCAAATACAGATATTGATACCATAGTATTCATCTGTATACAATATCATTGCCAAAACCACGGAACCAATTGCAGGAACCAATCGAGAACTGGTATGGAGCAATGATAACTCCTGTTGCCTCAAGCTCATGTAATGTTTGACATCTGACTATTAGCTACTGATGTATGTATCGCTTTCCGCTCCAAGCTAGTAATTATTGACTGAATGATGGACTATAAGGCTGGGATAATAAATTTAGCATATATTAAGTGTAATTGCATAAATTGCAGGATGCTTATTGCTTAACCGTATATTAAGGTGGCTCGCTTAGGTTACCCGAAGCTCAGGCTGCGTTAGATGGCGTTAATCTTCAAATTACCAGTCTTATTTTTTTTGTGGAGTCGTACAGGCATTTATATACTTTCAATTATGCTTCGCGAACATTTAATATTAAAATTGACGTATTACAACAAACATTCAACTTCTCATTGTAACGTTAATCCCCTTAATGTAGATAAATTTACTATTTTACACTATTTCTAAGTACCACTCACACATACAAACAGTGTTTTTGTATTCCTTCTAGTCGATAATTTCACGCGGCGACAGCTTGTTTAAATAGCCTTGCGGTAAATACGTGCCATCGCATGATTTGCATGGAAGTACTGGGTTCGAATCCAGGACTTTTTCTCTTTTTTTTTTTTTAATACTACGTCGGTGGCAAATAAGCATACGGTCCGCCTAATGGAAAGCGGTCACCGTAACCTATGGACGCCTGCAACTCAAAGAGTGTCGCATGCGCGTTGCCGCCCCATTAGAAACTTGTACACTCCCCTTTGCTGCGTGTGCACAGCAAAAAGGAGTGTACAAGTTCAAAGGAGGGTTTGGGTTGCCGACGACTCAAAGGACAGTAGACGGAACAAATTAGTTCCGTAAGTCCTCCCGTCGTCAGCACCCCACAACCTCGTTGAGCTCTGGCAGCCTTACTCACCGGCAGGAACACAACACTATGAGACACTATTTTTTGTTTTATTATTATACATAAATGTATATGTACTCGTACAGTAGTTACTGAGCGTTTTCCACAAAAAAAGATTAAAAACCTATTCTCTTACATGGTAATAATTTTTATTATAGGTTCGTCGAACTCAGAATTTCTAACATAATTATCCTAATCTGATATTTTTAAAAATTCCAAAAAAGTATAGATAAAAATTAGTTTCTAAACTACGATTTGAATATTTTTTTTTTCTAATTGTTTATTTTCGATGGAGCAAGGGTATTCAAATCGCTTTTGAAATCTTAAATTAGTAAATGAAAATGCAATAGTTAACTGAGTAACGTAATGCTTTAAAAACTCAAGTGGACTTTTTTTATCTAAGGAGTAATTTCGATAAAATATTATATTTAGCGAGGGTATTAAAAGTTGTGTTTTATATCTCAACTTAATAAATAGAAAATCAAAATGACAATAAAAATATCAATAGGTTCTCTAAGATAAAATTGATACCTTCGGCTCTCCATTCTTGCTCGGTCAATAAAAAATACGAAATTTATATCCAAAAAAATACAAAAAGTTAATAGAATCCTGGGAATCGAACGCACCTTCACGGCGTGACAGACGACTGTACACCAACGACGCCATTACATAACACGCTGTTCCCGACGAAATTGGGCTATACATAATATAATTAATTAAATATAAATAATAATGTCAAATCCATACTAATATTACAAATGGGAAAGGGTGTGTGTCTGTTTGTTTGTCCGTCTTTCACGGCAAAACCGGAGCGACGAATTGACGTGATTATTTAAGGAGATTTAGTTGAAGGGATGGAGAGTGACATAGGCTACTTTTTGTCTCTTTCTTACGTGAGCGAAGCCGCGGTCAAAAGCTAGTTTATTATAAATGGGAAAAGCTGGTTACTCTATAATCTGAAGTGGAAGAATTCGTTGTTTCACCAAAGATAATGTGTGTTTGTTTGTTTGTCCGTCTTTCACGGCCAAACGGAGCGACGGATTGACATGTTTTTTAAGTGGAGATAGTTGAAGGGATGGAGAGTGACATATGCTACTTTTGTCTCTTTCTAACGCAAGCGAAGCCGCGGGCAAAAGCTAGTACAGATACAGAACGATAGAATATCAAGCCGTCCCTGTCGCACTATTAGTAAGTGCGATTATAGGGACGGCCAGATGTTTTATCATTTATCGCGCGACCATAATTGCCTGCCTGGACCAGATTATATTGATGATAATTATTATTTGTAACCATTTAGTTAATAATATTGTCTTCAGTTACCGCGATAGTTACTCATGAAATAAAAACTATGAAAACGGATTAAATCGCGTATAATGAGTTTAAAATTCATCCCGATGTTTCAAACACTTAACAGCGTTCGTGGACAACGGGTGACTGAGGAATAATTACAATGTGCAAAAGCTACCCATATTCTTGTATATACCTAACCATTTAGTTGTTGAAGAAAAACATTCACACAACAATAACATAGGTCAACCAGCTCAGTAAATGCAATACTTTACTAATACTATGCCCACACTATGACCTATGTATAATGTATTATACCAGACGTGTAATATTTTATTTTATCAACAAAGGCATAATAAAGGATTGTATTGTATTTTTGTATGAAAATAAAAAATAGGAAAGCAATATAGTAATAGTCAAATATTCCATTAAAAAAATAAAAAATACTTAATAAATCCATAAAAGTTCAAATGATTAAGGCTGCTTTCAAAAAAAACGTCAAAATAATGTAAAATTGATAGTTTTAGTCGGTGAAATACTACACTTTCCGTTATCCAATAGATTTATTTAATTCAAGTTCCAGTTAGAGCATCTTATTATCTTGATTTTTATAAGACTGGATTTTTGAAAACTAACTCACTAAATTAATTATGAATTTTTCTCTAATACACGTTTAGAAAAACGCACGTATAGAGCTGAATCAGTCGATCTTATTTGTAAAATTTGGACAATTTTGAATATTAAAACGGGTAAATTTATAATTCGTATATCCTGTACCACAATCATTTCAGACTAGATTTTTTTTTTTAAGTTTTTGAAAAAGAGTAAACTAGCCTAAGGCGAATTCAATTTTTTCAGAAATTACCTAAAATTAAGTGACAATTTCTTTGAAAATCTACATCACATCGAAGCAAGTTTTGTACTAAATTAATCTGCAACGTTTACTTAAATTGCTGTTATGCCTTAGTGATTATACATTGCTATTATTGATTTTTGCCAATTTTTTGAAAACGAGCCTTCACCGGTACAATTATTACCACTTTTGGACATTTTCTCATATTTTGTTAGACCAAGTAGAAAAAGTCCTATGATGTGATATATATTTATAAACTACTCGCAAAGCCCTTTACTTTGATACCACACACGGTATGATCGAGCGCTCGGTTGCGATTTCACTATTTTTAACACGAAAGCCCTCTTAAAAAAAACTTCGGATTCGAACCCACGATCTTCTGCATCATAGTCAGTCGTTTGACCGAGACGCCATTTCGATTTACATTAGCAGTGTCGAAATACACGATATGTATCTTTGTTGACAAAATGCGTCATTATTTCTGAGTCTGCTTGAGTTAACTAAACCAATATCTTTAAATAATTACTTGTCAAGAGCCAAATGTCACTGATGACAATGTCAACTAAAAATGCGCGAAATATGACGGCTCTGTGTCTGTACACAAAATTTGGCACGCACATTTACGTAAAATTAATAAAAAATTCACAAGGATTTGTCCATGATTTCTGTATGAAACAATGTATTTCATTCACTACCGCGACGACGGAAAATGTATAGTAGATGTATGCGCATATTTTTATTTAGTTGTAGTGTGCGGTGACTAAATAAATGGTAGATGTTTTTTGTATGGAAAGCGAGCCACCTTAATCTACTTAATTACGGGACTCTGAAAGTTGAGTTAAAATAAGACTACAATAACATACAAGGCTAATAGTTACTACCACTAGGATTTATTTAACCGTTTATATGGGGTTACCCTTGCGCGTTAAATACTCTGGATTCTGGAAGGCGCAAGTGACTTACCTAATGAGCAAGATGCTCGCTAAAAACCAATTCAAGAATTTATAATATGACGATTATTTAATACCTACTTAAATGCAGAATGGTGTCTTATTCGCAGATTTAACATTTGACCGAACTGCGTACCTACAATTTTATTTGCTGAAAGTTTGTTTAATCATGAATCATGACTATTTCGGTTGTAGAGTCTATTCAGAAAGAAAAGAGAAGAGTCGAGTAGAATATATTGGATACAATATATGTATTTCACTAATTTTCTCTTTGGGGCCGACTTTTGAATCTCGGCCATTCGATTTCGTGAAATTCGTTCAATAATTCTCCACTACTAGCGATTTAAATTCTACTAACAGAATCGAAAACGAATGGTCATTGTCATTACCACTAGTTTTAAAATTTCTAGTCGTCCTTTTTCAAAAATAGCATTACGTCGTTTTTCACAGACTTTCGAACGGCGAATATTCGAGCGTTCGAAATTCAAAAGTCGATCCCTTGCACCGGCTTTTCATACTTTAATGTACAGTCTATAATTATTAGTCTCTGCCATTAATAGAATAAAATTGTACATGCTTTGCGTTGTTGTTGTTGCTGTCTGTCTGCACTCTTTAGTTTACAAACCAGTGTTAGAGTATAAGTAGGTGCAAAATAGATAATCTTATTACGATATTACCTATGTAGGTATGTACATTATTATTTAGCATCGATTTATGGAACCGAGAAAATGTTTTTAATCCAACAGGTTGTCGGCAGAATTATATTGAACTTGGGTAGGCACCTACTCGTGGGGACCAAATATTAAAGCGAATTAAAATCTAGCTTTTCAGCAACCATACGTAAGTAGCAAAACATTTATATTAATCGTTGGGGAATACAAAATAAACATAATTTTACAGGTTACGTATTAACTATTGATAATCGGTTAAAAATACTTAAATATATACATAAATAAAACTGCATAAGGATTTCTCATTATTTAAATATATTATTTAGCTCATCATCTTATCATATATCTAAAGTACGAATAAACTTCATTCGATTACGATTATGTAGGTATATTAGTGATATATTAAAATAATAATTTTATCTGCTGGTGAACATGGGAATCTCCTCCTCATTAATTCAATAATACTTACCTAAATGTTGGAATAATAAAGTGTTATGTTTTGTCTTAAACTCAATATTTTTCCATTTCAGATCTCGGGAACTCATTAAGAGTGCGATACTAGACAACGACTTCATGAAGAATCTTGAGATGACGCAGATCCGCGAGATCGTGGACTGCATGTATCCTGTGGAATATGCCGCGGGTAGCCTCATCATCAAGGAGGGTGATGTCGGCAGTATCGTGTATGTTATGGAAGGTAAATTATAACAATATATTTTTTGAGCTTTAACCTGTTCTGAAGCCATCTAGCGACGAGTAGAAAACTAACATATGAGTGTGTCTCCGTGCTGCCATCTATTAACAACTCATCGAAACATGCAACACAGTTGCGCAGCTTAGCAAGAGTTTAGCTACTCGTCGCTAGATGGCGCTTATATCAATATTGGTTTTAGCGTGGTTTTATTCTTGTAAATTAGTATAGATGGCGTTAGCAAATATGCACCTGGTTTTTTAGGTCATGACAATAATTATGTTTAGGTAGGTAATTAAAATCATTTAGTTGAAATATTAAAAGATTAAGATAAATACACTGCATATGTAGATCACCAGGGTATTACTTGAACTATTCGATCTATCAATATAAAATATAGCCATTATTTTTACTTAGTTATTTACTATTTAGCTAAATATAAAAAAATACTTTCTAATATATCCTTATTTGTACCTAATATCCATATAGTTACGATCCCAAAAATATCATGAACCAATTTTCTCCTGTGTACTAATTTTTATGGACTACGTATGCTTAATTCCCAACATTATTAATCAATAAGAACTCGAGTACTAAGTAAACATAAACATGAACACGTTAAGAACCAGGTACTTTCCCTGAGCCGTGTGCGAGAAAGCGGAAAAGCAGGCGATTTTCCTTCGCAGCTCGGAACTAGTGGAACAAGTTTTCCGCCGTGCTATACCGAATGCTTTCGTACTATTAGGAAAATAATTGGAAAATTATTGTAAGGTGAAAAATGTTTTTAAACGGTAAATATGTGATATTTATAGTCCAGAAAAATACTTAGCACATTCAGTTGGTTCAAATAAGTAATGTTAGTGCGTGTCGCTATTAGATTTATTTTCTAGAATAATTGTAGGAATTGGTAATAAAAAATGTATGCTTAGGTTTTGATCTGTTTACTTTGGTCATTTTATATAATGAGAATCATTATCAATTTTTACAATGGAAATAATTTATTTTCTAAGTCAATCATGGTTCAGTCAGAGACATCACTTGATGCGGAAATAAGTATAGATATGTTCTTTCAATGAATTCAATGTTACGTGAAACTAATGGGAAATTATAAAACGACCTACTTACTTAATTTAGAGTAGGAAGGTACTAGTCTAGTCAAATCAACAACAACAACTTATTGAAATTAAATTACTTATTGATAAAACAAATGAACATGTCATGTCTTACTACAATTATTGAATAGGTGCCTACTGTATAAAATGTTAAACTTATTTATTTAAATCTTAATAATAAATTTTAAAACATATATATAACATTACTAGCTTTTGCCCGCGGCTTCGCTCGCGTTAGAAAGAGACAAAAAATTGCATATGTCACTCTCCGTCCCTTCAAGTATCTCCACTTAAAAAATCACGACATTTCGTCGCTCCTTTTTGCCGTGAAGGACGGACAAACAAACAGACACACACACTTTCCCATTTATAATATTAGTATGGTGCTGTGGCAAGCAATCACGTGTTACCGAATACTTATATATATAAGGTCCTAATTTATTAGTTGCAGATATTTTAACACATGATACTTTACATTAAAATAATTAACTTTAAATATAAATTAAGAAATCTTTTCATGTAACTTTTTTGATTTCATTTTCCTAACAAAAAAATTAATTATAATTTCGTCTAAAAAAAATCATCATGTGCATTATCACATGTCACAATAACACTGTCTGTCATGTCAACAATTGTTTGTTGTAAATGTCGTAAAGGTTCGGCGGGAAAACTGCACATGTCATTGAAGTGGCCAGTTACAGTTAAGTGGTACGTAAAAGAGGTACTAGAATCTGTTCAATGAGTTTTCATTTAATAATCACATAAACAGGGTGTTTTTACGTAGCAAATTTGTTTTTCCGTTTTCTCCAAAAAAACATCGTAAAAGCTATAATGTTTCACGGTTTAATATACTCCAGAGACCGTGTACTATCAGCTGTAAAAATATCTGCATCTAATAAATTAGGACCTTATATACATGCTTAGCGCCACAAAATTGATATAATATGAAATAAATTGCTTTTTTCGCGGAACGCATACTATATAAGAAATTGTTCGCTTTATTATTGTCAACAATAGTAGTTTGCTTCCGCGATTTACAAAATATTTATGTTAAATAATAATAGCTGTGTCCTTGTAAGACGCGGATGTGTCATAACCAATGTAGTCAAGTCAGTCATCCATAAACATGAAATGCAGTAAGACACAGAAGCGTATGACTTTTATGAGTCAAGGAATCATGGGTGACTCAACGCAACGCGATCTTGCATCCACTAAACACATGTCTTGGTCATGTATACAACTTACTATGTAACTTTTGACCTATTATTACTTGCTATGCTTGGTATTGGTAGTAGGTATACCTAAGAGTTGGTCACGCTTTGTGAAGACGCAGTCCTATGGACATTGGATCTGTTATTAATTTATTTATCTCGAATCTTAAATTACTTAGGTATAGTTCTTAATGCAATTACATATTTTGAGTCAGGCGTGTACTCTCATACTGTTACACGCGACTTTATCACCGAATTTAGTTCAATGGTCATTAAATCACCATTAAACCTTATATTCGTAGTGAAATGTAGAACGTAATAAAAAGTGTAATATAAGATAAACCACAATCAGCCCTAATGCGTTGAATCTTTTAGATGTTCCGTTTTATAATTTATTTTTGTACCAAGTAAAAGAAACAAGACGATTTTGAACTCGAATGGCAAAAAATATAATCATATAATATAAGGTACAGCGGGGCAAATCTCGACTGGGGGCAATTGTAACTAATCCATTTTTTCCATTATTACACTATGATGTTGAGTTCTACATGTATCCATTGAACATGCCTATTACCATATATAACCGGTGGACACTCTATTTAATAATGCAAACATTGTAAAACATGGAAAAAATGAACCAGTTATATTTGCCCCCCAGTCGAGATTTGCCCCGCTGTACCTTAGCTGGTTTACACTGAAACACTCGTGGAATACGTCTTTAATTTTCACTAAATAGAAACTTAGAAAAATCAGAAAGTATAGAAGCACGTTAATAGCGCGCTTAGACATTAATGAGTAACTTTACGCACGGGCCAGTCACGCAAATTATCACCCACGTGCCATGTAGCCAGTGTGTTATCAGCTCAAATAGCTGGGCATTATCTTCGCCCACCGTCAATATGACTTCACATAAATTGACAGTCATCGGCAGAATGGGTAAACCTACACTTTCACTTTCAATTTTCCAAGGAACAACTAAGTGTAAAAAATGCTAATTTGCATTATAACTTAAACTGTGTCTAAGCAACTGCATTTAGTTATGAACGAGACATCTGACCTTCCATTAAGGTCAAGTTCTTAAATTATAATAGTTGATTCGAATTGCTTAGCTTTAGAATCTTACTCGTAGTTTCCCTCTACCTATCCGCATTTTTTTTTTCAAAATATTAATAAAATAGGCCAGTTGCACCAATCACTTGATTGTTTTAAATTTTAAGCGTGTTAAGTTTTTACGAAAGTGATTGTTATCCGATCTGCCAAACTAGATGGCAAATTTAGTAAACCAAGCCCTATGAGGATTAGTCCGATTTACTCACATTTTTCTTCGCTGGAAAGCGAAATAGAAATATGTGAAATTATCTGGGTAAAGGGACCTCATTGTCGATGGCGCTTACGACGTTATGAGCGATGAGCGTGGTACAAATACGACGCTGCGGGACGTAAGCGCCATCGACAATGAGGTCCCTTTACCCAGATAACATCACATATATGAAATAATATTTATTACACGAGTTCCAGAAAACTCATTGGTACGAGCCGGGGTTTAATCCCGTGACATCATCATCATCATTTATTTTGCAAATCATGTACAACAAAATGACATATATTATGTTAAACATGAACCCTGAGAGGGTGTAGCAACTTATTACTATTAATTTTATAACATACAATATAATGCAAATGTCATTATTTTTAAAATCGGGACTTAATCGCGTATAACTACATATTAAACTGACCTCCAACGTTTCAAGGACGGCGTTGTCCCCGTGGTCTCGGAGAAGACCAGTCAGTCTTCTCCGAGACCACGGGGACAACGCCGTCCTTGAAACGTTGGAGGTCAGTTTAATATGTAGTTATACGCGATTAAGTCCCGATTTTAAAAATAATGATGTGTAATAATCGTGAAAGTTTAAATCAGTATAATGCAAATGTTCTTTATTGCTCACCAATATAACAAGATGACAAAAAAAACAACATATAACATTTTTGGTACCTACTATACTAATAATTGTTGACAATACAGATTGAGTTGCACACTAAACCACCATCACTTCATTGATTTTAAATATAATTCCAATTCTAGCAATACAAATATCTATTAGAACCTGGCCTTAAATGCAAGTATCGGAATAGAACCAAGATGCAGTGACGTCACCCTTTCTGTTTCTATTAAAGTTTGTTGGTCGACCAGTCGGCAAAAAGTCGACAAGGTCTCGATCTCGAACGCAAGGCCGATCACGCATTGTCACTCGATTTTTTGCTGACGATAACGTAATAGGGGCCTGCCGATCTAGCTGTAGTGACAATAATTGACACTTGATGGCGATCGCAACTCAGTCTGGCTCTGTCGCCCCAACATGAATGAGTGATAGAGAGAGCAAGCTACGGAGGGTAAGCGATTGTGATGTTGGCTAGGATGTCTGACAATGAAATGCGATATCTATTTACATTTAGGGAAACTAATCCGGTATCCGTTTTCTTTGAGAAATTGGATTTAAAGTAATATGAGTGCACTTTTTTTTTTTTAATCATAATTTAAGGAGCTTAGTCGCTGAGCGATTATGGCGCTCCATACGTTCGCGAACATTATACAGTAGCAATAAATTAGTTAATATACATACATTCCTTATAAATCTTGTACAGTAGTTTAGCTTGCTCTGACTCAGGTTTGGCGAGCACAACATTGCAGAATCCAGTGTAAAAGGTTCCACGGCGATGAGACTCCCCCCGTACACACTCCATCAATATGTGGTATACGTCCTCGATGACCCCACAATCATTACAGTTCGGGTTTTCAACCTTACCCATCATGAATTTAAATTTATTCGAAGGAATGTGTCCAGAACGGAGTCTCATCGCTATCACAAGGTCCTGACGTGTAAGCGAACACTGGGTCATCCAAGGAGACTGTAACGGTTCAGGCTGTATAGTGCGGTACCATATACCCTTCTCTTGGGATCTTTTATCAAAAAATTGCAAAAAATATGAGTGCACTTATTAACTTAACCAAATCAACACGATGTTATATAAATAAGTAGTAAATGGTCAGACCAAGCTGATGACTCCGCAGCAATTTTGAAAGCACGGACTGAGTGAGTGTTATTTTAATCATCAGATTTATGAATTGTGATATGATTTCAGAACACCAGTGTGCGCTATAAAAATCGCTCACGACTTATATTACTGTACTATATTCTCTAAGACTCTAACACAGTAACAGTAATCTTATACTTTTAAACGAGCAATTCTTGTATATTTATTTATTTATTTATATATATATACCGACGATCTCGGAAGCCGCTCTAACGATTTCGCTGAAATTTGTTATGTGGGCGTTTTCGGGGGTGAAAAATCGATCTAGCGTAGCCTTAGATCCCGGAAAACGCGAATTTTTGAGTTTTCATGAGTTTTTCTTTCGCGTTAGTAAACGTAAAATATGGTCGTTAATTTCGCCGCGCGCGCATCGATTCCGCTTAGCTCAGTCGTACGAGGTCGGTCTAATGTATGCAGATAGATCGTAGGTGTCAGGGTTTCGAATCCCGGCCAGAAATTAAGTTTTTGTTTTTTGTCTTTTTTTTTGTTTTTGTATTTATAAGAGTTTTTTTTTTATCTAAAGACGTGATATATTAAAATAGAACCGAGCGAAGCTCGGTCGCCCAGATATTAATAATAAAGGAAATAAATGGACATATATTTTTTGCTGTCTTCACAAACAAATTACAGGAAAGTCTTTATTGTTAACAATCATTGCATGTTGTCATGTTATATAAGTATGGCGCATATTTATTATACCGCTTAGGTTATCCAATAGGTCAATCACAGAACTTAATTTAGATAGAAGAAACAAATTCATATATTTGTATAGGGGCCGAGCGTGTCAAATTTTGTACTGAAGTTGATTCTTGCCTGTAATTTTAAATTTTTAATTACTTAATGTATTAAATTACAATAGCTAATAACTAAACACTAATAACAATAAAAACTTAAAACTATCCAAATAAACTATTCCCTATCGTTCCCGGTGCAAAAGTGCCCATGACGCTCGCAGCATTTCCGCGTTGAATTACAATGGACAGCTTTTGCACCAGGAACGACTCGGAGCGGGGACTTTCTCCTTTTTGCCTGAGTCGGCGGCCCAATTCGCGTACAAAGCCCTTCGCGTCTGTTCCCCAGTTTTTAAATTTGTCTCAGGCTCTTGATTGTTCATAATTTTTGTGTTGTTGCAATTGAATATCACGTAACGAGGCATTTTTTATGTTTTGATTGACTTCAACTTACAAAAATTGACGCCCGAAAGCTGCAAGCTGCGAGTAAAGATGGACAACTCAGTGGATTTCACTGAGTTCATTTGACACGCTAAGTAGATACGTTTGCTTGATCTATGGTATATATGACATTTGTGAGGTCAATGCTTTATTTTATGAAGTACGGTTATTTGGACTTCCCACATGGACACAATTTAGGCAACAACGCTCATGGTGATGTCATGTCTGTTTGTTTCAATATCGTTGTTTAGTTTTATTGTCTATTTAAATTTAAATTATATTTCCACCTATTCAGAATAGGTCTTTTCTCATTCTGAATACAGGTTTTGTTTTTTGGAACTACCTATTGTATTATTTTTAAGTAGATTAGGTAAGTCAATAAACGAGCAGGAGACAATGTTTCAAACACACAGTAAAAGCTCTCACTAAAAACATTTAAGTATAATGGAATTATTACTACACTTACTAAACTTAGGGTAACTAATTACTAACATTAAATGCTAAACTTTTACAAGAAGAAACAAAGAACTAACAACTATGCAAAATACATATAATAAAGTGTTAAATGCAATAAAGTGTGCCTATCTTAGAGAGTAGAGTCGATAATGTAGATTATATTATGCATCTCATATCTGTCTGTATCTCTATATTGTTGAGTCTTCTTTTTTAACCCCCGACGCAAAAACGACGGGGTGTTATAAGTTTGACGTGTCTGCCTGTCTGTCTGTGTGTCTGTCTGTCTGTCTGTGTGTCTGTGTGTGTGTCTGTCTGTGGCATCGTAGCTCCTGAACAGATGAACCGATTTAGATTTAGTTTTTTTTTGTCTGAAAGCTGAATAAGTTGGGAGTGTTCTTAGCCATGTTTCATGAAAATCGGTCCACTACGTCGCGGTCGGCGGTTTTTTCAAAATTTTAATTTTGTGGTTAGGTAGTAGTAGTAGTAAACACTTTATTGTACAGAACAAATTACATGTACAGAGAATAATTATAACGGTTATGTACAAAGGCGAGCTTATCCCTTTAATACATGAATAATAATAAATATTTATGTAAACAATAAACATATATCAAAATAATAATAGGTTGTTGTTTAGGATGCAATAAACGGGCTCGCCTTAAATATACTTTTTTGCGACCGTGTGACACAAATGACACAATCTACTACATATTTCTTCCCTGCTCAAGAGATCAAAGTGACACAGTTGTGTTATACTTGAAAGATTATTATTCCTACGCGTAGAATTCAATAAACGCCCTCGCTATTTTGCTCCCTTGTGACACAATCTAATACCTACTTATTTACCTATCTGTATTGTAAAGAGGTATTTCAAAACATTGTATTCTGTAGAATCGTTGGCAATAGGCAATTTTCAAGTAAGTTCCACTCGCTCCAGGCGAGAACGTTGAGTAATAAAATCATATTACTACGGCCTTAATGTTCCCCAGCTTTGAGTTTATTGTCTGAAATTCTGGTGCGAGAAGTCTGTTCGTAAAGTAGTGTTTTGTTACCGAGAGATTGGTTTTAAGAGGCCTTCGTCTGCCTATTACTATCGGCAAATGGTCAATGGAAATCTGTGATAAAACAAGTCGAACGAATTATGTAAGGGGTAGTTACCACTGGCTTAATTAGTAGAAAAGCTTCTGTTGTAAATATAGTCTATTTTTGAAACAAAAATGGTCCGTAGTTCTAAGTTAGAGTTCATAAGAATTCTGGCTAGATCAATTTAACTTGCCGTGCTAGAATGTAGGTATGTTAGATATTGTTGCTAAAATCTTGGAAGCTTTTGACCCACATTCCTTTAAATTCTATGACAATGAAATATTATAATGACAGGGTCTTGATATGGTGTTAAAGACAAAGGATAGTCATGTGAATTATATATCTCCTTATATAGTGTTTTTGGGATTGTTAGAATTGTGGTCAGCGATAAAAGTTTGTTTCATTTTTTTCTAATAACCTATTTGGTTCTTAAAGCCTATATTTTTCGTAAGAATCGGCTGATAGATGCAAAGAAATTCTCGCATCTACGTCAACATTATACTAGAGAAAATGTTCGCGTGACATCGGACCATAACTCGGGATCGGCATTTTAACTTTTTCACCGGAAAGATCATTAATCTTGGCACTGTTTCTAGATCAATTAGTAGCCATTACACGTTCTAATTCCTAGGTAAGTGGCGGAAAATAAAACAGTCTAGATCTAAAGTCGTTACCAAAGTCTCTGACCATTCGTGCATGTTCACGTATTTATTAACCCCCGACGCAAAAACGAAGGGGTGTTATAAGTTTGACGTGTCTGTCTGTCTGTCTGTCTGTCTGTCTGTCTGTCTGTTTGTCTGTCTGTGTGTGTGTCTGTCTGTGGCATCGTAGCTCCCGAACGGATGAACCGATTTTGATTTAGTTTTTTTTTTGTCTGAAAGCTGAGTTAGTCGGGAGTGTTCTTAGCCATGTTGTATGAAAATCGGTCCACTATGTCGCGGTCGGGGGTTTTTTCAAAATTTTAATTTTGTGGTTAGATTATAATCATTCGTTTCTTTCTGATCCTCTATAGTGAGTTTTTGACGTTTAAAAAAACGTTACTCGATAACAAAAACGTCGTGACATTAATTGTATAGAGAATGCAAATTGCGCCCCGAAACTGTTACTTACCACGTGACGTTTACATTATCGAGTAACATTTTCTAAATAGTTCAAAACATATCGTATAGACTCTTCATAATGCATTTATTCAAAATTCAAAAATGTAATTTGCAAGTAGGGCACAAGGACTCTTTTACAAGTCAATGGGTGCATTAAGTACCTACATGAAGAACTCATTATACTACCAGAAAATCAACATTTAGATACAAGTAAATACAACAGGCACAACAGCCAATACATGGGTATACATTGCATGTATCTTAAATATAATAGATATTTAGTCATGTGACAGACAGACGGACAGAGTAACACCATAAGGCTTCCTTTTGTACCTTTTTGGTACGAGACCCTAAAGATAGATTTATTTCTGATCGTCTTCTACGCATTCTGATCTGACGGTCTAGTCTATCCACGCGATCTCTCTCGATAATGTTAATCGGATACATACGGATACGCGAATGCAAATGATTGCTTAGTTCACCTGATTTCTGCTTCAGACTTTATCAAGTCAGTTACCGTGATTAAAAAAGTAGTATGTAGTATTAAAACACATACTTACACGAAAATAATACAATAAATCTAACAGTTTAGCAATCTTTAATTATTACTTAGCTACTTTTATGTAACATTGATAATTATAGAACGTGCGTACAGAGCTATTTCTGTCGATTACTTGAAAAATCAACCAAGGACGCTCAACTTTCAAATTTGGTACCAAGCCATGTAATACGCAGTCACAACTTAATGACCAATTTGGACCAAAATTTTATTTTTAATGAATATATTTTAACATTTAACTCGGTGCCTTTGTTAAAAAGGTCACCAGTTCACAAATAAAATTCCTAGTTCCGTGTTTGACAAAGAACAATGTCAATACGAGTATAAACCATTCCCTTAACCAGCTCATTGTTGTCGGAAGAAAGTTAATCATAGGAGCATCCATTGATGCAATACGACTTAATAGGGGAGAATGCCCGTATGTCGCATTATTACAGCATTGTTCAATCAAAAGCAGGAACGATCTAATAGCAAACCCTATTCAGAGTTCCATTTGGATGATTGTTAACTGTTCTTAACTGTACAATTTGCTGCTTATTCTAAAGGCTTATGTGCAGTCTTAAGACGATACGGTAGGGGTCAATTCTCCATACAAACGCTCTCGACTATTTCCTCCCTGGTTTTTGAAGATAGAGCAATGATTTTAATACCAGCGGGTTTTCAACACAGATTGTTATTATTTTTATCTGTGTCGGACCGTTTTGATTTCTTTGATATCTCTGCTAGAGCCAATTCAATTTCCAAAAAGATTCTAGAGCCAATACTCAAAAATCTTGCGTGGGCGAAAAACGGCCATACTTTTCGATAAGGTTTGATTTGGCGCATCGCCGTCGCGCGAAAAAGGTGTGATACTCAAGATTGATAACAATTAACCAAAAACGCTAAACGGTCCGACATACATAGATTATTTCATTGTTATTCAGATTCTCAAATTTCGTTCCGATTGATTAAGTTTTGAAGGAGGAAAGAGTCGAGAGCGGAACCTCGATTTTAAAGATTTTTTTGAAATATCTTTTGACTGAGTTGTTCTTAATGGACAATTTTTTTTTCGATAAATCTAGTTACACTTGTATATTTAACTAAAATTCCCAAGTTGAAAGGGGGCTCCTTTCCATTTTAACATTTTCGCTACCGTATCCTCTTAATGTCATTTTGTTTCCTGTATTTATGTTCGTGGCTAGTCAATAGCTGCTCTGGAAAATTTCTATAACCAGGAAATCTTATTTTTATTAGTACTTAGATTGATACGTTAAAGAAGCTGTTTATAAACTTAGCTCGGTGTAGAAAGTTTGTAAATAGTTACGCAAATAGGTATGCCCGATGTAAACCGCAGGAGCAAATACATGATTATTATTCAAGCCCACAGCAAAAACAATACAGCTATTTCCAGCTCTTGACACAGAAACTTGAATCGTACTTGCATTTAGGTGTTGTTTTTTGGTGCTAAGATGCATCCTTGCAGAAACACCTTGAATTAATTTAAGTTTGTACCGGCAGCTGCAGTCCAGATGCATGCAATAGTATGGCCAATAGTAATTTGGTGTTCACAATTGCTTACTAAAAATTAAGGAAAAGTTCCGGTTAGTGTACCAGACGAAAAATTAATTAAATTGATTGAAGCATTTATTTATAATGACAGACTTTTGTCAAGTAACAGTTTAACTGTGTAGTTTAATTATCATACGAAAACAAGTGAAAAGGCCTTCACGCAATTGTCATAGTCAGTCATAAATGTCAGGATGAATAATTATGAAATGCCTATTTAATGTAACAATGTCAAAACAAACGTATACAACAATAAATACATGACAACATTGTCATAGTTATGGCAATAACAATAAAATAAGATTTTGTATGAGTCATTCACAGTAAGATATTATTGACATACCTTCCATCATTCAAATACTCGGGAATATTTATGAAAGTATAAGTCGTCTAATTAATGGCTTGGTTAGGCAATGTCCAAATATTTTTTATACTCAGAAACTGAGCTGAAGTAATGAAATATCCGACCGTGAAAGTGAAATCATCACGATTTTTGCAGCCTTGACCGCGGACTGATTTACATCATCTATGGCTTCGGATATACATTTGTATCCTATTTCCATTTCTACTTTTACTTTGAACTTTCGATCTCTTATTTGGCAATACTTCGCCAAATATCAAATGTACACAGTACACACTATACACTAGCAGTCATTCTTTTTCGAAGTCGGCAAATTAATGAGGTAGCATTTGTATCTTTTTATTGTCTGGACATCTAAAAGCAATAAATATTCTAGTCAAGTACGAAACACAGTTTAATTAATCGATGTTGCTGGATTCTAGTAATGAAGTCTACGGATATGTGTAGGAAATACTTAATGTTCTTTTTCCTAGATGATTTAAAGTGTAGATGATCTCATCTATAGGCTAGTTTGTATTTTCTTCAAGGAACGGCAGTATACCTGCAGAGAAATCGTTACAAGTAGCATATTCTATCGCTATCATCCAATTTGCAATTTTCATCGCTTGGCTGAATTGTCTTAGCATTTTGCAATATCTAGAATTTCTCTTAATGTTTATCGACATCTTTATTGCTTCTTGCCTTTCTGTTTGTATAAATTTACTTTTACTCATGTAGTGAACTCGATTGTATGCTTCTGAATCTATAAGGTTTAGTTTTAGTAATTCTTTAATCCATGAATTATACAATACAATATAATTAAGTGCTTATGTTCCTTTTTGTTTCGTAAGAACATTTCCTTTCACTAGTTTAGTTTTAGTTTAGTTTCTTTATTGGTAAAAATTAAACATTTTACAGGTCATATCAGGTTATCACAGAAATAGGAAGTTAAAAGGTACACAATAAAATAATAAATTACTTACATTATTAATTAAATTCATTATAAACTGCTGTTTTAATTATTCACGCTGTCTTCAAGGATATCGACGATACATGAAAATTAAGTATTGGATTATGCCGTATTATTAGTGCAAAATACCATTACCATCTTAATGCTTTGGCGTATAGCTTGTACGTTCCATCCTCATTGCAAAAGTTGCTTTCGGTAACAGCTTGAAGGTAATCTTTGGTATCCGGTCACTTCGCACCTTGATCTGATTTAGTCAAGTCAAGCACAGTTCCCATTTCGTTATTCAAGAGGTTTATTATTAGTTATAGCTAAATGGTCTTTATACGGTTTTATTTATTAATCCAAACAAAAATATCATTACTATCATTAGGTTATGGTATGCTACTATGGTTAGGTGTATGCATTCATTTTTATAATAAGTTACCTGACACTGCTTTGAGATTACCCCTCCCAGCTCTTATGAACTACTTAAAAAATAATTGATGTTAAAGGCTTATTACTCGTACAGAGTCGAGGACTATTTGACAGATAAACATGCATGGCCCTAACCAGAAATTGCAAAAAACGAATAGCAATTAAAATAATTGTATTATGTGTAGAGGACACAGATCAGATAAGAAAGCACATCAAATATTTTATGTTGTGTAAAGTACCTACATATTTAATGACAATTTGATATGTTTTCTCTGAAGAAGAACGACGTATTATTAAACTACAATATAATTTATTGAAATTAATTTCCATAGAGTACCTACCTACCTAGTCTGTTAATTTTTTTTTTGATGAATACTTTTGCATGTTAAATTTTATCTTGTTATTTAATGCATGTTAATTATAAGATGTAATGTTTTGAAAAGAAGTGGCCCGCCGAGTTTCTTGCCGGTCCCATAGTGGATACCCCCCTCCCAACTGAGGGGGGACTGAAATCTTCTCGAGGCTGAGGCGTAGGGTTAGAGCCGGCGTAGCTTTATATGACGTTCATATGCGCATTGTAATATGCCTACTTGAAAAATAAATATTTCATTTTAATTTTATTTTCATTAGGTGCTTATCTGTAACCAACACATTAGGCTATATTTTGTAATCATAAACCTGGATTAGATATGCATAATATAATTTATATCTAAGTTTTATTTAATAACACTTGAATGAAAGCCGGAGCGGACAATAATGCTCGCACTCGATAATTGTGTTGTAACATCTTTATGAAAGAAACCGGTTCCCATTTTGCATTTTTTGTCAGAATATAGGTCAGTAACCGAAAAATCCCTCCCGTCCAGTGTTGTCACATACAATTTGAACAAAATGGTAGACCAGGGTGAAAAAATAGGTAGAAACTGGTAGAATTAGAAACGAAAAATAGGTAGATCTACCTGTTTTAATACCATCTAAGGTAAGTCCAGTTTTAATGATTAAAAATGCTTCTAAACTATTAAAAATATATTTATTGGTTTACTTGGTGAGTTCTTTATGGTGTTTATACATGTTTTTGTTAAAATATTTTAAACACAAGCTAGCGTCTCCGAGAGCTGCCACTGTTAGGGTGTCAGAAGTGTCAGTGTCATGTCATTGTCAAATGACACTGTCACTGTCACTACCAGGCTGTCAGTGTCAAAACTGTCAAACATCAAGACTTTCAAGCTGACAGCCACAGATTATTCACTAAACACGTTCCGATTTAAGTAAAATGCTGTAATTATAAGACAGGTAAAACTTAATTTCGTAACACGCATGGAGAATTTTCTACAATAGTAATATTTTAGAAAATAGGTAGATTTAGGACCGAAATAGGTAGACAGGTAGACGGGAGGCAAAATAGGTAGATCTACCTATAAATAGGTAGATGTGACAACACTGCTCCCGTCTACCGGCTTGTCTAGCTTTTGTATTATTATTACGAAGTTCTCTGGAGCTTTTGATCCAGGCATATCTCGCTTGTCTGTATGGGGTGGTCTCGCTCGCACGCGTCACCCGTGCGTGCGCCGGAGTTGATTCTTGAGTCTTGACTAGGGCAGTAAGCGGAGCGGCGCTGAAGTGATTGGTCGCTGCGTTCGCGGCACTTCGCGTTCTGAATTTAAAATAGTCGTGATCGCGTTTTCTGTGAAAGACAAAGACCCTGTGGCTTATGTTGAGTTCGGTTTGTGAAATACTTTTATAAGCTGTGGTTTGTGTCGTGTCTAAGATAGTGTTGATGATAATGCTTTTTTCGCGGAAGTTGCAGCTGTCACCTCAGACAAATTTCAAAGGATCTCAAGTGTTAATCTTGATATTGAAGTTTCCGGATTGGATACCCACTTTATGCTATAACAACCTTGCGTGTATTGCTATTTAGCTCATGGTTTAGTTGAACTTTACTATGTTGTAAAATATGTCTGAATATATTCTGATTTCATTGTTTACAAACATTGTTAGGGGTAGGTAATAGTTACAAATAAGGAAAAAATCCTCAGTCGTGTTGTTATTGACTACACATGCACATAGATAGAATACGAGTATGTTATGTTTCGCACAATGAGAAATCTGAAAGTCGTATTTTCGAAGGCTCTCCACACTTCTCCAAGGTTATTATTATTATACTAGCTGCCATTCTCAAGTTTGCATGCACTACTGGATGTTACTTATTTGCCGTGAAAGTATTTTTCATTGTTTCACATTTTATCCTTAAATCTTCCTCATCCTCATCTAAACTTTCTAAGACTGCATAGTTTCACATAGTGAATTTTTTATCAGCCACATCTATTTGAATATCTTGAGGCTGAACGTTAAAATTGGTATTTATTAAGGCTGCTTTCAAAAAAAACGTCAAAAGAATGTAAAATTGATAGTTTTAGTCGGTGA
Source organism: Leguminivora glycinivorella (assembly GCF_023078275.1). Classification (NCBI taxonomy): domain Eukaryota; kingdom Metazoa; phylum Arthropoda; class Insecta; order Lepidoptera; family Tortricidae; genus Leguminivora; species Leguminivora glycinivorella. Next base: position 10,296,976 of record NC_062981.1, read on the forward strand.
AATACTACACTTTCCGTTATCCAATAGATTTATTTAATTCAAGTTCCAGGTAGAGCATCTTATTATCTTGATTTTTATAAGACTGGATTTTTGAAAACTAACTCATTAAATTAATTATGAATTTTTCTCTAATGCACGTTTAGAAAAACGCACGTATAGAGCTGAATCAGTCGATCTTATTTGTAAAATTTGGACAATTTTGAATATTAAAACGGGTAAATTTATAATTCGTATATCCTGTACCACAATCATTTCAGACTAGATTTTTATTTTAAGTTTTTGAAAAAGAGTAAACTAGCCTAAGGCGAATTCAATTTTTTCAGAAATTACCTAAAATTAAGTGACAATTTCTTTGAAAATCTACATCACATCGAAGTAAGTTTTATACTAAATTAATCTGCAACGTTTACTTAAATTGCTGTTATGCCTTAGTGATTATAAATTGCTATTATTGATTTTTGCCAATTTTTTGAAAACGAGCCTTCACCGGTACAATTATTACCACTTTTGGACATTTTCTCATATTTTGTTAGACCAAGTAGAAAAAGTCCTATAATGTGATATATATTTATAAACTACTCGCAAAGCCCTTTAATTTGATACCACACACGGTATGATCGAGCGCTCGGTTGCGATTTCACTATTTTTAACACGAAAGCCCTCTTAACCCGCCTCGACTTCGATTGCATTGTTCTGTGTAGTGCCCCATATAACTGACGGACTCGTTTAATTAATGAAATGTTGCTTCAGTGAGTCGGTTAGTGCCTAGTGGAAAATTTTCAAATAATTCACACTTTTGCGGTCAATTAAAACACCCATTTTACTACTGTACCTACTGGTTTTGCTCGGTTGAGTCGATATGTAGTTTGCGCTCTTTGGCAACACTAATTATATTAGGCATTTACTTAAGTTAACCTCTTTTGTCCTAGCAAACATATAACGTAGAGTCCAACAATATGACAAAAGGAGAAAAAAAAACAATATGACAACACTTAACTTATTGGAATTTATCAGCCTCCAAAATGTTCACAGACAAGACAATAGGTAGGTAAACCTATTGACAATTTACGGTAGGTAAAGGACGTTTGAGTCCATTAAAATAATGTGAGACCATCCTCATAGTTTCATTGCAGGCACTATATCAGAATAGCCCTCCTTGGATAGGATGGATTAAATACCTAAAAACATTTGATACCAGTTTGCTGGGCTGCTGGCACAATAGGTACAGTAAAATTGTTTCATGCCTTGAAAAAATATAAAATTATAACAAGCATAGAATACTTACACAAACACACGACGGTATCTAAAACATCTTCAAAAATGACTATCAACGTGCAACGCCAACTTCAATCCGCCAATCTAATAGGTACTATTATGACTTTTACTATTGACTTCTTGAACTTTACTCACAGCTGTCTAACCTATGACTTAACCAACGTACTTGAAGATTAACGTCATGTTCGGCCTTCCAAAGAAAGATTAGAAAGTCAGATGTTTATCGCTATTCGGTAAGCGCCAAGCGGGTTGGGTTGGACAGATAGCAGCACACGAAGGCAGTATGGCACGGCACGCGGCAATGTGTTATTATGATTTTATCTCAAATAATAACCTGAACTATTAGAAAGCCTATCAGACCATACGATGTGTTGTAACAATTGTCATATAATTATGGCTACAGAGCACACCTCTGATTTATTTGTTGTTCAACATTTTTGTCGTCATAAGCAAAACATGTATCTGTTTGGGATAGCTAAACAAACGCGAATATTTAAACAGCAAACAGTCGAATAAATATTTCATTCATAACATTACGATTTAAAGATAACGGCCGCACTTATTCAGAGCATGGATGGAATAATAAGAGTTTATGTCATTGTGGAGAAAGGAACAGCATTGTCTTGGACTTAAGTAATATACCGTTACGATTATAAATAAACCTTTGTCGTACTATTTGTGGCATTCAACCTCTGATCTATTCAAAGCTTTAAAGATCTCGTTACTAAACCAGCTCGTCTTTGTCGTGAACTGTTCAGATATCATTAAAAAGGTTTCTGTCGATAAATATTAATTCAGGTTAATAGATTATCTATATTGTTAAGCTCATTAGATAAACTACTATTGTTTTGTGTACCTGTTAAGAAATCATTAACTACAAATCAAGAGTCAGTAGGTATTATATCTTTCTTTATTTTTATCTTATTTTTATCATAAACATTGACTAGAGTATCCCACGGAATACGGTTGCGCTATAATGACTTGGCTCACTTATCGAATCGATATACGCCGTATTCGTTTACCCGAGTCCATTAAACTCGGTAGGTACAGCTGTTTTTCTCCGTTCCCGGAGAGATTCTCACGTCTCCTCTGGCCAGTCCGTTGGATATGTGGACCAACGAACTGGTTTCAACCCGCTATCGGCTGCTATCTAGAAATCGTTTCCTATTAGCCCGATCATGCGTACAGTAATTGCAGCTTATGCGTTACACTCCACTATCCATTTATACTGATTTATTCAGTTAATTTGCAACAATCAATTACGCATCGGCGCTGTTTTGTGTTCGTATTTATGTCTCGCATAAATTTTCTTTCTGCAGTGCAATCGGAGTGAAAGTGCAATTGATAACAATAAGCGCGTGGCTCACTCGCCCCGTCCCACTTATCTAATTTATTATGCAACTTCACTGCATTTGCATTCATCTGATGGACTCAAAGCCCCAGTTAGCGCTTCCTTATAGAATATGGTTTTGGGCCAAAGAACGGCTTGTGCAATACGTGCTTGCGTCCCGTGACGCATCCGTTCTTGCGAAATTGACCGTAGCTGATTTAGCGCTGATGCTTTCATGAATTAATTCATATTTCACTTGAACAACTTTATTTAGTCTATTTTAACATTTATTTAGATCGTTATCGTGTTGTAATTTGTTTCGAGGGTCAAGTAATCAGGCTACTATCTGTTCGCCTTGCGTCACGGCTGCCCCATTTGTACCAGGTCACTTGAAGTCTTTATGAACTAGTCAATAGCTACGTGTAAGAATGCCAGTTTGTGAATCTTTGAATATTAACTTGGCTTATGAAACAGAGGTCGTTTCTTTACGTCGCGCGCCCAAGCGTTTGACTTTGTTGCAAATGCTCATTGCTTCACAAATTAATATTTTCATTCGTATTGGAACAATGAAGCCGGCAAATGCATTTTAATGTAGTTCTAGAGATGATTAAATAACTACTATAAGGTACTAGAGATTCGCTTATATTCCGACACGCATGTGCATGGGCAGAAGTACCTACAAGCAATTTGTATTGGTATATTATCTTACCATTAAAAGGATTGGATAATTTTTAATATCGCTACGAAAATCGTGGCTACAATCAATTTTTATGTAGGTATACTTAAAGTAGTCGGATTAATCCTATATCATACTTCCGTTCAAATACCTGAGCTGAGGTTGTTATAGCATAAATTATCATACTATTAATGATTTAAACATTCTTAGGTCAATGCTGAATGAAGCTGAACACAAAATGATTATCATGGGAAAATAATCGTGATTACAGTAGTCCACTATGCCTTAATGACCTGAACCTAGAAACACTAGTCCGCTAACTCAATCAGTGAATTGCGTCCATCAAACGGGAACATGAAATTACTTTTAGTAATTATGACCCATTCGATGATGCGAACGAATTTAGAATATTGTGATCTATTGCTTATAAGCACGACAATATGAAAATAAAACCGTATCCAGGAAAAGTGGTCATGGAGGACCCGTGGCTTTCTATAAATGACAGGACGATGGACCTGGTGTACGCCGCCAACTGGGTCGGAGCAAGGAATCTCAGTGAATACAGGGAACATAGTAACTCACCACCAAAATCTCAATTTAATTCTATAACACGCAGCGAGTCGTGTAGAAATATTGGCCGTAATGCTGAAAATGGCAACAAAGAATACTCAATAGAAAACAATGGATACTCTTATACGAATAATGTTCCTAATGAAAATATCTCTCAATTAGCCAAGTATCAACAAAATATAGAGGAAAAGGCTAGAGCGAACAATAATCTCATCATGCAGAATAAGTTAAAACACAGTTATAGTTTTAAAGATATGCCTAATGGATATAGACCATCAACGTTGAAAAGGGTGAAACGAAGAAATTTTACGGAATGGGATATTGAATCGTTTCCGTCTAATGGTAAATCACCGCCTGTTCCACCACAACGCAAAGATTCCCTAAAATATGCACATCGGCAGAGAAAGATTGACAAGAAACATCCACTACCAGATCCAGGCCCTGTACCTCCAGACCCGTCATCAGAATCGTACTACGAATATTATTCAAGAGTTAGTCAACAAGATAATAATACTGATAGCCAAAAACTAAATCAGTTACAAAAAGATTCCAGTAAGGATACGAAACAAAACGGAACGGGAACTGTCAGAGGTTTTAGCAACGACACAATGTACCAATTAATAAACTCGATGGCAACATTAGATTTAACACCAATAAAATCCGGAAAAGAGAACGCGGATTGCGAAGCGGAAGATTTGGGCATATACATGCGACCTATAACGGCTCAGCATCCGCAAACAATCACTTGACTAAGAACACTGTACAATATACGACCGAACGAAACGGACGCACCGAAGACGCCAAACCTAGCTTTCGATCGAAATCCCTGAGAGTTAAAAGCGAAGGGCGAGCGCCTCTTCGCGCTTATCTCGATGTAGTTCAGCCTGATAGAGAGCCACATAGTGGTGTCACAATTACACAACCGAAAAGAAATATATCGCCCAGTGAACAGCTGATGATGATGCAGTACAAAATGTACAACGGAAACCCAAACCCCCCTACTGCAACTCCTGTGTCTAACGGATATCATTCGCTTGATAAAATTAAAGAAAGTGATAATCGGACTACAAATAGTGTATCGAAACAACTTAAACCGGATAAATATGGTAAAATGTATAATACAGTGAGAGTGAAAAGTGATGGTAGGTACGATAGGTATAATGACATTACAGCTTTTGAGCCTCCAAAAGAACGTTCAGCTGAATCACGCGTCACGAATGGTAATGGTGTATACTCAAGAAGTGCTAAAAGTTCGTCGAGCGGTTCAGATTCGGACTTTTCTATTCCTAGACCTAAGTTAATTGTGCCAGTGCATACCTATGGGATGAGGAAACGGAGGACTGGAAATCTTTGTCAACGTGATAGCAATGCTACGGAAGCATCTTTGGATGCAGGGATTTTGTTGGATGTTACTCGTTTGGAAGAAGATACAACTGACCAACTGGCTGGGGTCCATCTGTCGTCTAATGGCGATTCAGGTAATATGTCTTATTTTTCTAAATTAATGTTGATCTCATTTATAACAGTCTAAAGATAGCTACTTATCATTATGGTATCTGCTGATTACCGTGCTCTGATATTTACTGATGTTGATGGATGAGAAAATGTGGTTTACTTATGCAAGGATAAGTTTTTAAAGCAGTTAATTTGACTTTATTCAAGGTCAAATTACTTTACCCACTAGTGGATAAAATGCGTTTTTACCCGCTGGTATAAAAGGACAAAACACGTGTTTCCGAGCTAGTGAGGGGAAAAATATAAAGGGCCATGCAATATAATTCTGACGTCGTTTGTTGAGAAATAATGCTGTGGCTACCGTCATCACGTAGTATTCCATTATCAGTTACCCTCGTAATTGCATATTTATGTATGTCGTCATCAATTATTGAGGTCTGGTTGTATACGTTTAGCTTTATAAAGTCATGCATTAATTGTGATGAAAACATGACAATCGTTGGTGGCGAATTATATTCCGTGAAAATTTGATTGATCACTAACTCATTAATTTGGTGTAATTAAATATACTTACAACAGAAATAAATCAATGCTATTTTATATCCAACAGCTTAATGATCTATATTTCCATAATGTTCACATATAAAGCATCCGTAATTATCTTATACTATTAAACGAGCAATTCTTGTATATTTATTTATTTATTTATTTATTTATTTATTTATTTATTTATATATACCGACGATCTCGGAAACCGCTCTAACGATTTCGCTGAAATTTGTTTTGTGGGGGTTTTCGGGGGTGAAAAATCGATCTAGCGTAGCCTTAGATCCCGGAAAACGCGAATTTTCGAGTTTTCTTGAGTTTTTCTTTCGCATTTGTAAACGTACAGATATTAATTATAAAATGTGATATATTACGATTTCACTTTTAAGGAAAAACGCACAAAAATACAAGTTACTGAACAGTTATGAAAGTATTTAGTGTAAATACCTACAGTAAAATAAAATAGTAGGTAAAATATGATAAAAAAAAACGCAAAGACATTTATAGCTCTTTTACGAATATCAATTAATTATCATATTATATTTATATGAGGATGATGATAAATATCACTTCGTATTCTGAAATAACTCAAGTACCTACGACTGAGCTAAACGCGTCTATGTCTATATCTATAGTGAACTTTTAACCCGCGTCGGTAAATGCTAAAGCAAGTTGCCTTGAAACACTTTCGATCTTTAACGTCATTACTCTGCGTCCGTTATAAACGACATGTAATCCAAATTAATTTATCTTACACTCATTTATTCAAGTACTTACAGTAGAATAAGTTTTTTTGCAAAAAAATCATTTTTGACACAAGGTTTTATCGCTGACTGTACCTTTCTTTCAACAGTCATAGATCTACTGCTCTCCAAGACGTTTCTAAAAACCCCTTACTCGATGGGGATACGACGTTTCATAACAGAGTTAGTTTCTGTGACCAGCTTTCTTCTCCATCATCAGATCGGCTCCATGATACCATAATATTGCATTGTCACGTGATTTACATATGTGTGCAAAATTTCAGCTTAATCGGAATCGGAAACCGGGAAGTGGGTCAAATTTAGCTTCTACGTTTTTACCAAAACTAACATACTAACATAAGGCAAGTAGAATAAAAGCTTGTAAAAGCAGAAGCAATTTTGAGTTTACATCATCTGTCGCTCGGTTTCTTATACCACTTTCGATCCACATCTCTTTAAATTGCTTGTTAGCATGTATCTCTACAAACAATTTCTTCTCTAAGAAAGTTATAACAATTATCGTCTCGCTTAGTTGGTGCTATTTTTCTTTATTGACAAGTAATTGATATCTCTTTGCCTTGTTGGAAATGGTGTAAAAAATTACTAAGTTGCGTGTTAGAATATCAGCTAGCTTGACATTTCAATAGTTTGGTACGATGCGGGCTGTGAAATTTTGCGATTTTCCCAGTATTTTATAAAGAGAAATTTAAATCGATCATGATTATCTTTCTCTTGACTCTTTTGCTACAAGCATTTTGTTTACTTTGACCTCTTACTCGAGGTCATCTTGTCTTCCTGAAATTCTATTTTTTTCCTTCTTTTCTTTTTAATATTCTCCTTCTTCATTGCAATGATATTCTTTAAGAGTTGATGTGCATATTGTATTAATTAATTACTTTCTTTCTGAAACGGAACGTCGAGGTTAATTTAAAACATTTTTTTAAAGATTAAGTCTCGTACCTTACAATTTTTTGATATGCTGGTGATTAGAACATATAATAATAATCATGCTGTTTGATTAGAAATATTAAACATGTAGGACGGTATTGTTCATGTTTACAGTTATTGCTCATGGTACTTTTACAATAGTACTGTTAGTACATTTAATAGACAATACCGTACGTGTTAAAGGACAATGGCTCCATATAAACAATCCGGATGCGTTCTGACGCTACGTGTGTATATAGGAAGATCATTCAACTGCAGGAAAACCTCTAAAATCATTTGTTTTCTAAATAGCTTTTAATTTTTTTGTAGCCTATTAGAATGTTCCATTCCGTCCCACTTTGTTCAAAGGCTTCTCCTCTTCCTCTTGATTTCCACGACTTCTGATGTATTAGCATTTCAGCGGAGTTGATCATGAAGATTATCTATTTATCGATGGTATTGTTGTTATGGTGTTGCTGTTTACAAAGTATATCTTAAAATTTGGGAGGGATAACACAACAGATAGTCAGGAGCATAACTAAGTTTCATAGATTTTTGTAACCGTGATAAAAAGTTATTATAGAAAAACATAAAATCTACGAGACCAACATTTAGTTTGGCACCCGTTCACAGTGCAGATGTTCAGGTTCGTGAAGCCGTCCAGCGGGCGTAGCACACTAGTTCGATAAACTTAATCGCATCGCTGCGTCCCTATCGCACTTAAAATAGTGCGAAAAGGACGGCCTAACGTTCTATCGTTTATCAGTTTATCACACGACCATGCTTGCCTGCCTGGAGACCTAGTAGCCTACGTCACAATCGCTTACATTTTGTAAGCGTATTGTGGCTAGTCCTCCCTATTGCTCTTCTATTTATGGTGGTGGCATAACAGAGTCAGACTGCGTTTTGATCACCAGTATTGCCTGTAAAGCCTCCGCCACACATAAAGCGTTTTCATAGAGTAGCGTTAGCGGAGCGCAATGATAGCGGTGCGCCGCCGGAACGCTGGCGTTCCGCTCGCAATCCGCGCGCATTCCGCGCAATCCGCGCACGTTAGTTCCCGCCGGCGTCCGCTGGGCGCAACGCCAGCGTTCATCCGGCGGACCGCTATCGTTGCGCTCCGCTACCGCTCCGCCTACGCTATCAAAACGCGTATGTGTGGCCGAACTTTAAGCGTCAACTATTGTCACATCGATCGGCTAGGCCGACAAGTCATTCCGCCATCTCCGTTTGGGTCTGGTTACTCTGCCTCTTCCACGTCCCTCAATTTAATTATATCCTATTATAGTCAGATATTTAATGAAAGAAACAAAAGAAGTGTAGATCCGCTTACCCACGGAATAAAACTGATGTCTATCTGGCTATAAAAACTAGTTGGAATTCTAATAGGTATTCACAAGCTGATTTTAGAGGCGCTTGTAAAATTTAAGTGCATGTTGTAAGAGAGCATGTTAGCCTGACCATGATCAAACAATCGTGGTCTAGAGTCCTAAAATAGGAACCTAACCTACCTATGAAAAAAATTAATAGATTTTAACTTTGTATGTAGTTAGGTAAAGAAGAAAAAAAAACGCAATGTTATGTGTATTTTTTGTAATTAAAATTTGTAAAAAAAAACACTCCCGACTAAGGCGTCATCCATAATTCTAAAGCTTAAAGGAATCAAAAAAAGCGTGAAAAAAAAACTAAATTTAAATCGGTTCATCCGTTCGGGAGCTACGATGCCACAGACAGACAGACAGACACGTCAAACTTATAACACCCTGTCGTTTTTGCATCGGGGTGGGGGTTAAAAACTAAGTTTCACTGAAATACATTTTAGAACATACAAACGTCATAAATCATTATCCATACTTCCATACTAAATAATATTATAATAATATTATTTAAAGTAAAAAAAAAAGTGTGAAAAAAAGTGTGAGAAAGTGTGAAGTGGGAAAGTGTGTGAGTTTGTTTGTTTGTCCGTCTTTCACGACAAAACGGAGCGACGAAATGACGTGATTTTTTAAGTGGAGATAGTTGAAAGGATGGAGAGTGACATAGGCTACTTTTTGTCTCTTTCTAACGCGAGCGAAGCCGTGGGCAAAAGCTAGTTTTAAGTAATTGTGTCTCTGTCTGTCACGTTTAAATTGATACTTGCTCGGCCTATGCTAGTCTGACAACAAAGTTTTCACTATAAGACGTAAAAGCGAATATACATGGTAGGTGTACATAATTTTCACACGCTTCTCTATTTGTTCCCACTGTTATCGACTGTAGATTACACGAGCCAATCGGTGGCATTGACTGCTCGCTAAACATTACCAGAAGCATATGGCCACTTGAAACGTAAGAGGACCATAAATACTTCCTACTCACTAATAACAAATACATATTTTTTACCCAGATAATATCACATAATTATATTTGTCTTATACTGAGACGTCTGTTTCTTAGCCGTGATCCCTTTATTTCAGAAGTAGTTCAGGGACCGCCTATTAGTTTCTTCAGTGGGCAGGTTTTAGAAAATTTTGAATGACCACCATGGTCTCACTAAATGCCGAGCGTATTAAAAAAGCTCTTAGTACAGTCAACCAATTGAAAGGCCACTCTACAACCATGTCAAAATGACAAGCAGTAAGAAATTTCTTACAATCTGATTTATAAACGTCACTATGACATAGTTTTACAGTGGCCTAGGGTTCCAATTGGTTGAATGTACCTACCTAAAATAGTAAAACTCAAAATTCATAACAAATCTAAATATAAATTCAATTGAATCACTAATTTTTATCTTTTTAAAATTATTATATTGTGCGTTATCATTACCATTCACTTGAATGAGTCATTGTGGTTTGGTGGCAATTTTATTATATCGGCCTTGATATTTGAATGCCTTCACTTCCAAGAGTCTCTTCTGTCCCTGTTTTTTTGTTTGTTTATTTAAGTTGATTCTATAAAAAGCTTTAGCATTTTGTGCATTTTTGATTATTTACAAACACGGATACCTAAGGTTGTTGGATACCACTGACCCATTCCTCTAGCCTAAAAGTTACAAATTACAAGTGGCTAATATTATAATACAAGTTGACATGAGACTTGTAACTTGTACATAAATAACTTTTAGCTTTGAGAAATAGACTACAGATACAAATTATTTGATGAATCATTTTGAAATACTATTTAAAATACATCCTTTAGAACTTGTCTTGCACGTATTACAAAAAATTACCTCAAGTCTATATTTGGGCGCGTATATTTTAAGCCAAACGCGAAAGGTTGCGGTAAAACACTTATTTGGTGAAACCGATTGCGTCAACAGATCCGGTAATTTACAACGTTATGAATGGGAATGATCATGCAATTTCAAGTTTTTATCTATAGTGGTTCAAAACCGACGAGTTTCATTTATTTGCAATTTTGGCGATATTGCTAAAATATTTTTGCTTCCTGACACTGACTCATGCACACTGGTATACCCTGAAAACTTTGTAGTATGTATATTTCGAGGCAGTGCGATTATCAAATTATATTGATTGGGTAAATATTACATGAATGGTCTACATTTTGAAACATAGCCCTTGAACTTATTAAGGATAAGGACGCTCATACAATCCGATTTATTTCAGTATCTTTTTAGGTTTTGTAAACATCCAAGTCAAGTTCCATCTTGAATTCTTGATGTCCCTGATCAGTCCATTTATTTGTCACAACTCCATGATCTCATAATTGAGATTAGAATAAAACTTCATCGCCTCAACGTTTATTGCGGATAATGCTTATGCGTCTACCCTCTTGATTTTATTTTTCAACAGTGTTTTTCTAAATTTAAACGTGATTTCCTGTTTTCCAGAGGGCCGTGTCGAGGTGTCCCGTGAGAACAAGTACCTCAGCACAATGGCGCCTGGAAAGGTGTTCGGCGAACTGGCCATCCTGTACAATTGCAAGCGGACGGCCACCATCAAGGCCGCCACCGACTGCCGACTCTGGGCCATCGAGCGTCAGTGCTTCCAGACTATTATGATGAGGACTGGACTCATCCGACAGGCTGAATACACGGACTTCCTCAAGAGGTGAGTCTTTTATTATTATCCTAGTATTCATCTCTGCTTGAGACCAGGGATGGAACAAGGGACTTATGTTTTACGTTGGGTGAAGCGGCTCACAGTCGCCCGACTTCTTTCATCATTCCCACTTTTCCATGTCGCCACGCATGTTGGGCTAAGTATAGCAGCCTGTCGGATGAGTCTGGACTCAATTGTGCCAATTCACCCAAATTTCTAGCGACACCAGTTGTTGTACCTATAGAACACTTTGTCATCTAGTCTATGGCTAGCTTTTAAGCCTTCCATATTAAGGTGCTCAACCTAATGCAGCACTGTCATTGTTCTACCGGAGAGGCCTTTCTTAACTGATATTTGAGAAATGATTTCGTTTTCTCATCGGTAACAAAACACAGTAAATCGGCAGTGTTTAAAGCCAAGATCCTTGTTAAGTGTAAGCGCAGCTAATTTCTAAACCATTTAACATAAAAAATCTTTCTCGTCACGCTTTCTGTGAGTGTTTACAATAGTGTGTAGGCAGGCATTACGATTGCTCACCGGAATCGCATCGTTGGATTTGTGCACTTTGAACACAAATTACCCACTGGCGTTTTGTCAATAGGTTCCGTAAACAGCGCAAATGAGTTTAAAATAGACGCTTTATGGTTGCGAAATGTGACGATGGAAATGAGGGAAACCTCAGAATAGAACTTTAGTGATTCTGTACTAAAATAGTCAGGTTTAAGAAGCCCAATTCTATATTTACTAAACGTCATACAATATTAGTATCTAGTAATAGTTAACTGAGTAGGTAGCCACAAAACAAGCGTCCTTGAACTACTTGGGATTACCGTTTTGTTATGAAAATATGGATCTAAGACCGAGATTTCAATATACATAGATTCTTCGTAACGTGACACAAACATAGTCATTTAGTCAATGAAGTAGTAAAACAGGTATATTTAAAGTTAAACAATTCTTTATCAATGTATAAATATTTAAACCCAGGCCTCGTTAAGGTTACAACACGCACTGCTCCGAATAAAAACTGCCCTGTCCAGCAATCAGGATGACCCAGAAATGCATGACGTCGCTGATAACTGATAAGACACGTTCAACCAGACTTGAAACGTTTCGGAAGCTCTTCGTACTTTAATTGAACCGGCATTTTAAGCCTGTCAATTAAAGAAACAGGATTTGTTTTCTGACTGGAGTTTCAAAAGTAGACAAGTTGCTTTATAGTGTTATTAGGTTGTCTGGAAGAGATCGCTCTTTAGCGATAAGATCGCCTCTTGTTTTACCTCTTAAATTGTTGTATATACTTACTATATTGTTTCCTATATTGAGGTGTGCAATAAAGAGTAATTGTATTGTATTGTAGTGGTTGTTCTCCTCACTCAATAATCTCTGCTAATACATATTTCTAGAGTAGGTACGTGAATAATTGAATATGCACATTTGACAAGAGATACAATGCAAGAAACTGTATATAGATATTGTGCCTGAGCTGTAAATTCACATTTTTGACACATTTGTTTTGAAGTATGTTGCGATGTAGCTAAGACGTATCGTTTGCCAAATCTAGCGATTATTTACGAATTGGTTGAATCGATTAGACCGTACAAGGAGGCACTTAAACAAACATACGATTTCTATCAACTTACTGAAATGTCATTTGAATCGAAATGACAGACTCTGCCACAGCACTAGTTTAAAAATAATAATGAATGATAAATGACAGAATAAGTAAATCCTGCGTGATAAATTAATATCGTAAAATATTCATTAACGAAGATCCGCAAAAATGTAACATGTGTTATATTATGTTTAAAGTAGCGATATATGTTTTTAAGTACTTGATTTTTGTAAATATCATTACAGGATTTTATTTAAAATTTCATTAGGTCGCGCCAGTTTACGTTTTGTGGCCGCTGTCATGTGTCAAAAATGTGAACTTATAGCTCCGGGACAATAATTGTGATTTTTCTTAGTTGTGACTAGTGAGTGTGACGTAAATATTCTTCTATGAACTGTTTGTTTTGATTACAATCTCGAGAATACTTTATGATCACTCACAACAGTTGTCACAGATACACAAATTACACAATATATGATATGATTCGTAATTCGGATTACGGACTACGCATTCTGTTTTACTTTCTATTACATGGTTCGAATAACGAAAACATTTCTATCGGGAACGGCTATTTCGGTTTTTTGTTCGTAATGGGACGTTGTTTGTAACATCGAGGCCAGTAACCCCGCTCGTCTTGGCTTTATTTAAAAGTTTGTTTTGACGTCCGCATAAGGAACAAACGCTCATTCGTTATACAAATTTAACTTACCCATATTGTTCTTTACATGCATGTTATTTTTATCTCTAATTATCATTCAGCGTCTGTTTTCCATGACAAAATGTTTAAGTAGATATTTACTGTGCTATTTAAAATTATTTACACAAAATCACAATGCAATGTTGTAAATATGTCGTCGAATATCTCATAGATAAGAAGACAAGAGAAAATCTAAAATAAACAAACAATATTAAAAGGCATTCAACGCAAGCTAGGGTTCAAGAATTCCGTCTAGGGCACAATACCAATGACAAAAGAAAGGATAACGACCTCAAGCAAGACGTTTATGCAAATATTAGCCGTGCAGTGGCCCACTCTTCTGCTTTTGAACCAGGACATTTGCATGCACGAATACCTAATATATTCGTATACAATTGTGCACAATATTCGTGGTAGTTTAGCTGGCACTTGGCATTACAACGACAAATGTTAAAAGCGTGCTTCTGTGGATAGGTGACTCGTCTAGGACGTGAGGACAATATGAATGCTGTGCTTAATTTTTGAGTACACATATTTACCGAGGTCACACGATAATACATATGTGTTGCCTAAAATCCTTAGTATAGTAGGACATTAGCGTGGCGAGGTGAATAAAAAGTAAAGTATAAATCTTAACTTATCAGATATTGATATTGTTGTTTTTAGAGTAAAAAAACAACCCAGAAACCGTAGGATAGAGGACGAATAAAAGGTAAATTTCAAAAAATTGTCTTCATAAACTTCACCGGTAGAAATAGAAGAGAACTATAATTTGTTCACTTATTATTAGGTATTCTCTTATTACCAAAGAACCTTTACAGAAACCTGTTCGACTACTTAATGTAATTACAGACAGCCTGGCACATTGTCCAAGGATATCGTGCGGAGGTATGCTAATGTCAGCTGTTACAGTGAATCCTTATGTGCCTTTCGTGATCGCCCTTTAATGGCGATCCATATTCTTAGAAGGCACAATAAAGATTAATGTCTCTATCGTGTGGGGTACGGTTATAATTGTTACGGTTAACGCATTAGGAATGTAATGCTTTCGTCGAGTGAAACTTGATACTGATATGACGTCAAGCCGTGATAATCTAAAGAATAGAAGTGTAAATAATGTAACATTTAGACCTGTATAATAATAGAAAAAATTTAACCTTAAAACTAAAATGAATTATGCGATAAACGCAGTTTATATTTTCCGGACAAATACCTATAGTAAAGCTACATACCTGAACTAATCAATAAGAAAGTATTTGATCACTTTAATGAGATATTTATGCCTACAGTAATAAATATACTAATTCTTTTCACTCACCAACGGAGGCAAAACAAACGACAACTCATACATTTAAAGATATCAGTCTCGTTACTCAAGCAGACAAATGGAATGTAATTACACAGAACTAAACATATTGTGAACACAAGACAATCATAGGTATGTTCAACCTATCAAATGAGAGCAAAAGTAAAACAAAGGAATTGTTTATGAAACTAGTGTCACCGTTACCCAAGCGATTTGCAACACGCCGGCACGTTCTCGCCTTCATGATATTCGCAATCCTTTCACTGCATCCACGTCCTAACCAATCATTGTTTAGGGTTGCACCGACAGTTTTTAATTTGGGCCCTATTTCTTGTATTTTATTACTCTTTATTATTTTCTTATTCATTGTTTTATCCAGTGCTATGTTTTTTATTATCGTATCACTTAGAAGCATCAGCTTCTGAATGATTCACGGCAGTCGGCAATTTTAACATTAATAAATATAGCTATTACCTAAAGACTTTATGTTGACACTAGCCAAGTTGAGTGTTCATTGCTAAGTAAATACTTCAACGCTTAGTTTCCAAAATTCCGGGCTTAGTGCTTCCGCCTCCGACTGGTACTCCGAATAGTTGTCCAGATCATGCTGTGGATGGTAGGACAAAAAATGGCGTTCCTCGAAAATTCTTAAGTTTCTTTCTCGCTTATGTTCGAAAACGAACACAAGCCGAAATGTAAGAAGAATAACGTTACCTGAGACTCCCTCATATTTCATACGGTTGTACAAAATTCTTGAAAATAACAGCTCTGACATCGACAACGATGGCAACCCTACACTTGTTATTCAATCACACTTAAATTGAATCAAACATTTAATGACACGTACACGATGCGATATTTCAATGTCCGACAGTCCCAACCGTCCTAAAAATGTATTGATTTCTTTTAAGTAGAAATCATTTAATTTGAATTCATGAATTAAGTTGTTTGGACAAGTGCACGAAGAAAAGTTTTACTGGTAGACACTTAGAATTTTGCGTAGTCATAAATAAATAAATAAGAATAAATAGTCAAGAGATTAGAAACCCTCTATTCTCTAACATAATTTGATGCTCGCTATTAAGACAACCAATTTCATGAGAGTTTTAAATGATTTACGGTTAGTTTCATTGGACTTATCAACTAATATTGTTTTCCGTGATCATGATGCATGCAACTGCGTCGAAATGTTGGGACCTCAATAAAAAAAATATGAAAAGGTAATCACGGTCTATATCCCGGTCAATATAAGCCTAACCAATTTCATGTTCTGTCCAAAATGTTGTCAAAATTGAAGCGTCACTAAAATTAGATGCAAAGGATCACCAAAGTTTGTTAGAGACATCCTGAAGTGGCATTATGTATGTAATACTAATAAATCAGCCTAGTCTTATCTTTAACCGTGGTATGTTATGTATGATGAGGGTCGGAGCTGTTTTCCTCTATGCGAGACGTAACTAGAACGTCCTTAAGGCCCCGACATACTTTACCCACACACATTTACCCAGTTAGTTGTAGTTAAATGATTATGATGGTCACCCATTAGTTCACAACTTGTACTACACGGGTTTGCAATAACTTCATCAACATAACGTTTTACGTAAAAATTATCCACTTGTTTTTGTTGCACTAGTTAATAAAGACAGTTGAGCTAATATTATTTACAACGATTTGTTTCCTAAGCAACTATTTTAAGGAACCATAATGCATCGAATACTTTCCTAATATTCACAGCTATTAAAATGAGTCACTTTATACAACTTTCATATAAAGTATCGCGTTTCAAATGATCTTGAGCGTATCTGTTTACTAACGGCACCGATTATATAAGTCACGACCAATTTTACAACTTATGCATAACCAGTCTTACGCTAATCAATTCACAAAAGAAACCTCTTATTTAATTCAGAATATGTTGTATGTTAACGCTCACTTTCAATACAAACCAGTAACATTTATACGACATTTACCAGGTTCGCTTCAACCATAATATTTTCAGTTTCTCAAGTAGGTTATGTATTTTAGAAGCAAATTATTCAAATCATTTGCAAAAAAGATAAACGCTGTCGAATCATTATTACTAACTAAAGCAATATCCACTTAAAATACTTAAATAAATATAAATAAATTCAAGTCATGCAATTACATCATGATTGCTGTTATAAATTTCTCGGTAAAGAGCATTTTATACGCTGAGATAGAGATAAATTCATTGCATAAAACGTTTTCTATTTGCGGGGATAACTAACTTACACCTATTTCGAGAATTTCGTAATATGTACGTAATTTCTTGTCCATTACTTTTTAGTTAGACGGCGAGATAATCACCCAATCGGGGTACTTGAACCACAATTTCAAAATAATCTCTATCGTAATTTGTGTGTTCTATGTATAAAATCATCATCGTCTACTGATAGTGATTTTGAATTAAGTTTTTCTATACTCTCTATTTATTGTACCTATATGTACTGTATCATATTAAATATAACTTCATCGTATTTTAATTCTATTTGTTCCGTTTGACTTGACTTACATTGCTTTTCCCATGCCTATTACAGTCCATATAATCCATTAACGAAATCAAATCTAGTTCATTACAAATATCAAAACGTAATACAGGAAATTTGCTCTAATTAAAATGCAGTCAATCAAA
This sequence comes from Leguminivora glycinivorella, assembly GCF_023078275.1. Lineage (NCBI taxonomy): Eukaryota > Metazoa > Arthropoda > Insecta > Lepidoptera > Tortricidae > Leguminivora > Leguminivora glycinivorella. The sequence continues at coordinate 10,314,812 of NC_062981.1, forward strand.
TCACTAGATACGTTCACATTAGACACAGGCGATAAAAAACCAATCGGCGTCTCCGAAACCCAAACACCCGAATCAACTTGCACTTGACCGGTTTCCGATGATGTAATTGTAAATACTGTTCCAGTTTCTGACTTCTTTTTGTCTGTTTCAGTGTTCCGATCTTCAAGAACTTTCCCGAGGACACGCTTATTAAGATCTCGGACGTGCTAGAAGAGACGCATTACCAGAATGGAGATTACATCGTCAGGCAAGGCGCCCGAGGTGACACGTTCTTCATCATCTCCAAAGGACAGGTGAATATCAATTATATTTATAGCATCAGGTAACCTGTTTTTGTTTCTCCAGATTAGGTATTTTATAAATACATATAAAGTCAGGCTCAAGGTCGAGCGAGACTATTGCTAAACCGTCTGCCTAAGCAACTATCGGTAATTAACTTCTTACATAAATTAGGTCCTATTCAGTCAATTTTATTGACATACCTAAGAAGAACTGTTAGAAAAGGAACTTTAACGTTTCTTTATTATTTATCTTTATTTCTAATAATTAACTTCTATTGAATATCAAATTATTTAGATATGGGTACTTAACATTGCGAAAGGCATTGCTATAAAACCTATGAATTAGATATAAATATTTATCTTCATAGCGTCTAACCTAGAGAGTATGATTTTTTGAAGTAAGTATGCACATATAGTATTTTATATGCTTAAAATGTTCTTATTATATCTTTGAATACTAATTGGGTCGGAATATTCACAGTAACAGTAATAACCAAAGTCTTGTTAGTCACAAAGAGTTCAATGAATCATAAGTCAACATGATTCACGTATTATCAACTTTTTCATCTAATATTTGTCGTCAAGTCGTCACCTTTCAGTCTTTCGTCATTAGAATTTGAGATATATCACTATTTATTTGGATGACATCGGCTAACGTGTGAAGATTCTCCAAATACGAAAGTCAACAATTTCACTTTCGTTCCGCGGCTCAACTTTCGAGACCGGCTCCAGCGTGACTTCTTCCACGCCTCTATGTTTTGTAAACATAATAACGTAGCCTTCAACATTACTTATTTTCGATATCGTAATCTTCAAATCACGTAATTATTTTACAATAGCCGATGCAATTATCTAAAAGGTTTTTTTATTATTTAATCGATTTATTCTTGAATTACTCAATGCGCTTGGATTGTATATGGTTCTTATTGACTTCCGCAATATAATGCTTCTGGTCTGATCTGATGACTGCTCTGCGGTTCTTAATTTGAATTTGATTTTAAGAATTCTGATTAGAATAGAAACGCTGGCTTTCTTTTCTATGTCTGATGTGACCACACTTTGTTATTGTTACAACGCCGGTGTGGTCTATCGAAGGCCGAGTATACGGTTTGATGTATAAGGCGTGTGACTAAAGATTTTTTAACTGCACACAGTTGTGGTAGAGGCCAGAAAGTCAAGCTATTGTGCCTCCAAGGTCAGTATTCTGTCTGAGAGAGGCTTATGTGCGGTATTTTGAGGCCAGATTTTTTAACCCGTGTGAGAATGTATTTTAGTATTTATAGTGCAGTTGGAATTGGTACATTGCATTTTTTGCATTTTTAGTGGTTGCTTTACATTCGTTTTACCAACTACATACAGAGTGGGGCCTGTAACAAAAGCAAAAAATTAAACTGTAGGCTATTCTCCTTATACTGATCAACATTTGTTCAGCGACTTTTAAAAATAACCTGTATTTTGATTGTTATCACCCTTGAAAGTTTTTTCTAAGAGGTAATGTATTGCGAATTCTGTTAAGTCTAAAGTATGACAGACAACGTCAATGACAACAATAATGGCGTACATTGAAGCTAATATTTATTTTGTATGAAAATTGAAAATTTAAAGACTTCATAATTTTTAAGTCACTGAACAAATGTTGGTCAGTTTAAGGAGTATAGCCTACAGTTTAATTTTTTGCTTTTGTTACAGGCCCCACCCTGTATATGTTACTTTACAATGTTCTTGGCTATGTAACTTGTCCGTTTCAAAGTTAGCCAACCATTTTGCAATCGGTTTAATTACATACAAAGTATGATCTAAGTATCTGAGCACCGATTATGATCTGAATATACTTAGTATGCTAGTACAGGTATTGATTACGTGATTTTAGCGACAATGTAGTGATATTTTCGCGGTGATATTAATCTGGTGGTCGTCAGGGATTTGGAACAATTAGTTTGGGGACACCTTACACAGATCAACATAGCCCCAAACTAAGCAAAGCTTGTACTATGGGTGCTAAGCGACGATATACATACTTAATAGATAATACATACTTATATACATAGAAAACATCCATGACTCAGGAACAAATATCTGTGCTCATCACACAAATAAATGCGGGATTCGAACCCAGGACGGCGGCTCAGCAGGCAGGGGCAATACCGACTGATCCAGACCGGTCGTCACTTACGCCTGTATCTGGAAACAGGCTAGGCTGAGCACATAAAACTGCTCGATTTTATCAAATTATCACTCTTAATTGCCATAAGGGGTTGAAAGAAAAACAATGTGATCATAGCAGTTCCAGGATAATATCCGTAGGTATTAACCAATACCTAAACCATGCGGACTTCGTATTATATTTATGGCATCTTAATTTGTAGTTGTTGTACCAATTTCTTCTTCAAATGGTAGCATAGATACAAAATGATTATTCCATGAATGATGTAGGAAGACTATATCATTACATCAGAAGCGTGTGTTTATAATGTTTGTATTATACACATATGTTGTTTCAATACCGGAGTCCACTAGTTTAACAGATGTTTTGATTCATTTGAGATACAAGCGGCAAGAGGTTGAACTTCTTCGGAAATTCATTGTTTTAGTTGCTAAACGCTATTACGTATCGTATTAGTACTACGTAGGAAGATAACATTTTCATAAATTAGATCGAAGATGTGTAAGGTTTATGTAATGAGTAAAGACGTCAAAGATGACCCCGAGACGTTTTTTCAACTGTCTTTATTCCAAGTAAATATAGTAAACAGAATAAAGTTCAAGATAGGCACGTGTTATGTAAAGGAGATTAATCGTCCGTTAAACTTATGTTAGGTCGCATAGGTTACATAATGTTATTCCAGTGACAGATAAAAAAATAAACATTATACCTTTGTAGTCCATTCTTCAGTTTCTACATTTCCTTGAATATGTGCTTATTGTTTCCTTCATACCTAATGCTTTGTACCAACCTACCCTGTCTATTATACCTATGTATTATGTAGTTCTTTTCATTCACGATGATACACCCCCATCGCTCTTCTTAATTATTTATTTTACCTACAGTTACATGTGAAACTTTTAGGCATCCCAGTATATTTGTTCTGTTATACTCATTAATTAGCAGACTAAACACACATTAATGCTAATCTAAAAGAACCAGTGCTCGACCTACAGTGTACCAGTAGATGCCATTTTCAATCTTAACTTGTCGAGAAATGTGAGAGAGGGGTGTCAGCTACTAGGCGGTTTGTTGCCACCACAGAATATATGTATTTTAATAGTACAACTCACAAAATACTTTACTGCTAAAAGGTTATATAAACTAGAGCGCGTCTTTATGAATGGCAACGATAAGTACCTACTTATTTTCAATGTATTATATATTCTAACGCTAATAACCTAACCACAAAATTAAAATTTTGAAAAAACCCCCGACCGCGACCTAGTGGACCGATTTTCATGAAACATGGCTAAGAACACTCCCGACTAACACAGCTTTCAAATGAAAAAAACTAAATCGAAATCGGTTTATCCGTTCGGGAGCTACGATGCCACAGACAGACACACACACAGACAGACAAACAAACAGACAGACAGACAGACAGACAGACACGTCAAACTTATAACACCCCGTCGTTTTTGCGTCGGGGTTAAAAAATATTCTAACACGTGATTTTAATTTAAATGCCAAAGTGAATTACGATAAATGCTATAATATTTATTATCGTGAGAATGGAACTGCAAGTACAAAGAACGTTTCCTCGTTCATAAGGTACTTGACCTTGGGTTCAGTCCAAGGGTATAAGCAAAACTATAAATTTTCATATTAATCGACCAGAACTTATACCTAGTCTAGCCATAAATTCTGTTACAAAGAGATTTTCGTGTAAATTGCCAACAAAAATGCTGTAATATAATAAATTATGTCATCATCATCCTCCAATGCGTTATCCCGGCATTTTGCCACGGCTCATGGGAGCCTGGGGTCTGTTTTGACAACTAATCCCAAGATTTGGCGTAGGCACTAGTTTTTACTAAAGCGACTGCCATCTGACCTTCCAACCCGAAGGTAATAAATTATGTCAATAAAGAAATTATAAAAAAAAAAGAAAACCTACTCGAGTTTATATGTACCTACATTCGATATCGGATAGGGCAAAGTGAAAACGCTTTTACTAAAATCTATTATAATTTTAACGAAACCCGCGCAGAATAAAACACATTAACTTTTACAAAGGTTTTATTCTACTCGAAAGGGAAAGTGTAACCTCCAACACCCAATTAACCCTGACAAATCGCACAACAAACACAATATTCCAAAAGAAAGTAGATGAACTAATCCGTAACGAGAATGGCCGGTTATTGTGAAATGGCCGTATTTACGTAAAGTAAACTTGTTACTTCAACCATAGTTATCTCATCCGCATCCGGCAGCCATGTTTGCAAAAGAGCTTAAGTTATATCTTCGTACGCGGTCAAGTTTGGGTGTGACCGACGGTTCAGCTACCTTAGACTTACAAACTTAGCGACATATCATCATCATCACAGGCCTTTGCGTCTATTGCAGACGATTTACGCATAGATGTTTAGACAACGGGTTTGATGAAAATTTAAAATTTAACTACTGCTCAGGTATTTTTTTTTTCTCTTACAATTCTCTGGTTCTTTGTTTCGTGCATGATGAAAAGTATTTTTTCTCAAACATGCAATGAAATATTGTCTTTACGTTCCTTAAAATGGGCTGGGAAGTATCGCTTTTAGGGCGCAACAACTCGAGAGGACTGTAAAGGGATTTCATATTATTTTTCAGGCCTAGGCCTGCAAAGTAACTTTTTTTATAAAATATTGTCCTTTAGAGCATTTTTTTTTATTTCATTGTATGTTTGAGAAAAGCACTATACATGCCTCGGCGTGAAAACGGATTCCCGGCCTCGTATCCCTATCCGTATATACCCACTTGGCCGGAAATCCTCATTTTCCCGGCCTCTGATGTAATGTACTATATTTTAAGTTCAGGCAATTACCCTACTGCTACCAATATAAACTTTGTCAACTTAGCCTGATTTAAATTTAATTTTAGTTTAGAATACTGTGAAGTGTAGTGTTAAGTATTTCATAATCCATATGTTTTAGTGAGAACTTCTAAGGGAGTAGATGTATGTTTACCTATACTCACTCGAATGTTATGTTTTATGTATTCCTGTTTGTTTCTCAAAAAATAAAAAAAAAAAAAAAAAAGATGACTGTGGAGGCCGATTCGCGACCTGCTACATTTTGGCAGAGAAAACTCATGCCACCGGAGCTTCCAGTTTCAGTTTGCTTTCTGCGACACCTTTTACTATCTAAAGATTTGAACCAGGCTTCGTCGCATAGCCATAGCCATAAAATACATACATCATATTAAAAAAAACAGTTTGCGTGTCATAAACTAAGATTCTTTTGCATGTGTGTTAAGATAAAATAATGCACATGCTATCTGACAGTCTCAAAAACCGAGTAAGCACACTTAAGCCTCTTTTAGTTTGACTTGGCGTGATACGGTTACCTCATTGAATAAGCAAGTCACTTTTTTGATCTTATCCAGTTTGTTGCAAGTTGGATTAGGAACTTGACTTTTTATGGTTTTTGTGCGGTTTGCTAAATTAAGCGTTACCTCATTGCATAATGTGAATTATGAAAATAACAATATTATACTATAACGAAACCGGTTATGATTATGAAGCTGGTGAAAACGTTTACCATTTTATAAAAACGAATTTACATAATGCTAATTCAACTATTGAGCATTGTGTAAAACAAAAAAAACATTCAGTCGAATTGAGAACCTCCTCCTTTTTTTGAAGTCGGTTAAAAAAGGATATACCTTTTTAGGTATCTAGTTATGATCTAGTTGCGTAAAGTCACACTCGCTGTGGTTTTGTTATTTACTGGGCACTTAAAATTAATGTAAAACGGTCTAATGATTCTATATAATACCTACTGAGCTATTGTTTTGAAGAAATTGATTCGTGACAGCACGCGATATGCAAGCAAATCTCACGTAGCATATTGTGTTCATATTGTATGTTATATGACTGTATGCAATACTAAGTATAAACATGTAGACACCGTCGGGAGAAGTTTTCTATAATGGCACGCACGCTAAATGAACCTGCTTAACTAGTTCTCTTAAGTATAATTATAATTATTCTAATAATGACTAGACTACTGCCTATAGACTAAGCCGGCTGGTGTGATGTGAAAATTGAGGCTTAATTGTATGTAATCTTTTCCAGGTCAAAGTAACTCAGAAGCTACCTAATAACGACGAGAAATTCATCAGAAGCCTCACTAAGGGAGACTTCTTCGGTGAAAAGGCATTACAAGGGTAAGATTTTAGTTTATCCTCCTATTTAGATATTAAGATTATTGAGTGGGTAATTCTTAAACAGGTTTTGATTCTACACGTATTGGTAACATCTTTTCAAACTCGTCCTAGGTTATTTTGGAGTCCTATTATAGATTACCTAATTTTCTATCAACATACGAGAGAGTCAAATCTTTAACTTATTGTCCACTGTAATTGATCTTCCTTTCATGCAACATGAACCAGACATCCTGTATGATTTCAGTGATACTCAGAACTCTCAATACCCAATATTTCCATCCCGCACTAGATTCCCCATGATTTGATGCCATGAAGGGTAGCAAACTATTAATTATTTTTGTACATTTCAGTGACGATCTCCGAACAGCGAACATCATCGCCGACGCCCCCGAAGGCACCACTTGTCTCGTCATCGACAGGGAGACCTTCAACCAGCTCATCTCTACCCTTGACGAGATCCGCACCAAGTACAAGGATGAAGGCGAGAGCAGAGCTAGGTAAGAAATCTTTTCAAAGTTATTCATGTGACATTGATAAACTAACAACTTTCAATTTTGTTCCTTGTTAAGCTCATTGTGCAGTTATGAGGCCTTAAATAAAAGCATATAGATGAAAATAAAAAGGAAATATACCTACGACTAACTGACTGACGGACTCTGAGCTGAATAAAGCTTCAGATGAAAACTTACGAATTACTTTTCCAAGAACAGAACCAGTTTGAACTGTCTCGTAGGTAGCAACACTAAGATCATTTTGGTTTCTAAAATTAACTTTTGATTGTTATCTGATGATGAATATTCCAGCTAACAGTCCAATTAGTTTTCTAAATTCCAAGTAGATCGACAAATTACCAAATCAAGAGTCACAGACATTCTAATTGTCAATGATCACGTCTCAGCATGACGCATGAATGACGGTTCTCAGATGATAATCACCCAGGCATCTAATGACTAATGAGATTTGAAAAAGTAATGAAGTAGCCAAGTCTCCTATGTCAAGTTCATCGTAAAAACCGAAGCTAAACCGGCGTCGGCACAACAATAGGATTTCAATTGAGTCTTCTACTATTGTGTCGCTTATCTTTTATTTTCCGCCAAAACAATGCATATTTTGGTCCCTTACTGCCGTTGATTTCACTGTCTTTAATTCGTTCTGTTTCTTTGTTGCTAACAATTGCGAGGAAAATTGTGGTAAGTGTTATGAAAAACTGTTTTGTGTTCTTGTGATATAAAGAAACTTATCAATGTCAATGTAGTTTGTAAAAAACTTTAATTATAGGATGGCAGTGGGTGTTTAAGCTGGTTACTTATTAACTTTTCTCTTAGCTCGGGAAACACGTGTTTTAACAAGCGGCATTGAGATAATTGCCATTCCCGCGGTTTTATGCGATTGTGAAGTGCTAAGCACAGTCTGTATATTCTTTGTTTGACGAAGCAAGACGCGTAAAGTTTTCGAGCTAACCAGCGTCTCTTGGCCTCTGAATCTGTACAGTTAGACATCGTATAGCATTTATATGCTGGTCTACCTGAATAGTCTGATCTGTTCTCTGCGAGCGATGTAAACGACACCCAAGAACACAATACACCTATGTAAAAAAGACAGTTTCGTCAAATATAATGGAAATGAAATTGAGAATGAATGTAATTATGTATTAACAAAAGAGTTGCTTGCAGGTGCAATTGCATTCAGACTATTATTGCTCAACCTTATTGTTACAAAAGAACTTATCGTTTACGTTCATTCAAATGCTCCACATTCTTATTCCTATTAAGTTAATATACCTACCTACATATTATAAAGATGATCATACTAGTACATAAATAATACATGATACTATGCCTATATAGTTCTTGAGGTTGCCTAAGGTATTTTGGTTAAGCGAGGCGAGCTCACTCCAATCGTAGGCTACGTCTTTGCCTTTGGCTAGTCTGTGGCCAAGAGTAAGCCCATTTATAATTAAAAAAAAAAAGCTATCGTACCTATAGACCTAAACTTTATACTTCTTTTCCACATTTGTGTCGTAGTGCCAGTGCCAATATACTTACATCCAGCTTCAAAACTGTATACCTACGCACTTTTAGTAAAGTAGGATTTCACGTTGCTTATTGTTACCTGTTAAATATTATCTGATTACTTTGTTTTAAAAATGTCTTTTACAATTCCAGACTTAACGAAGAATTCGCAAACTTGCGCCTCTCAGACCTTCGCATCATCGCGACCCTCGGCATCGGTGGCTTCGGGCGCGTAGAACTGGTCCAGATCCAAGGCGACCCGAGCAGGTCCTTTGCGTTGAAACAGATGAAGAAGGCCCAGATCGTTGAAACGAGACAGCAACAGCATATAATGTCTGAGAAGGAGATAATGTCAGAGATGAACTGCGAGTTTATAGTGAAGCTGTATAAGACATTTAAAGATCGGAAGTACCTATATATGCTGATGGAGACATGTCTTGGTGGAGAGTTGTGGACGATACTTAGAGACAAAGGTACGCACTCATATTTGTCCTATGTTGGCTTGTTATCATAGAAGGGTTTCAATAGTTCAACTGCAACAAGGATTCTTTCTTCTGGTAGGTTTTCATTACATATTGCATTGAGATGACGCCAATAAATTGTAATAATATTGTCTTCTCTCTCTGGTTCTGTTATTTATCTATGAGATTTGATTTAAAAGGCTTAATTAACAATAGTGTAGTAAAATAATAACAATCAGATTGAAAACATAACACCTTTTACTAACTATTGTTATAAATGTTATTTAATTTTTCCTATGTATAGCTTATTAATAGTACCTGTCTACTGTAATATATTTGAATACCTTCACATAATTATATAATGCAGTCAATTACTACTACCCAAATATAGAAAAGAGCTTACTTGGGGTCATTGTAACACATTCCTTTGTGGCCTCAATATGGCCAACATAAGCTATTGAATCTTTTGTACAATTTTAGGTCGACGACTTCTTTGGCTTAGCGTGACCTACGAAGTTTATGGTCCGGGTTCGAATCCCAATAAGGCATTCTTTTGAAGGATGAGCACGAATATTTGTTACTATAGTTAGACAAGCCATATTTGTCAATAGTAAAAGGAGTCCAAAGAAAATAAAACGTAGGTAGTAGCGCACCATAGGTACATAGCTTCAAGACCGAGTGAGGAATGTCAAGATCCGACGGCGCACTAAGGCGCGAGACGTGGGTCATGTCATTTTCAAACTCAAATTGGGTGGGACATGTTGTCAGGCAGAGTTATGGCAGGTGGACCAAAATGACAGAATGGTGGCCGCTTTCGGATGTAAGAAGCGCCTGGCATCCGTTGGCTCGTTGAGTGAACGACATTCTGAAAACTGTGGGGCACCTTTGCATGAGACTAGCCCAGGACCGTGATAAGTGGCGTACACGAAGGGAGGCCTATGCTCATTAGCGGGCGATTGACGGCTTAAATGATGATGAGGTAGTACATATGCGCGAAAGCTTGACCTTGCGTAGAAAATATGGATATCGCACTATTTTTAACTGCCACACTGCATTTGCTAAAGTGTTTATTAATATATTATGCCTTCGGCTTCGTTTACGTGGGATAGATCATGAGATGATTATTAGTACGATTACTAAAACTTTCTTTAAAATATGTACCCCATACATACCATCGGATGGGAAAGATATAGCTACCAGTTTGCGTAGCCGAATGCACAAACGCTCACGATAATATCTCTTTCGTAGCTATCTATCTCTATCGCTCTTGCGTATTGGCGCGACAGGGGTGCGTATCGATCGATATAACTTTTTTTGATATATTTTGAGTCGTTATAACGATCATTTGATATAATTATTGAATCATATAACAAAAAATAATATACCTAAAAATTGTATAATGCTTGTTTAATATAATGATCGTTTTTTCGAATAACATTTATTATAACATACTTTGAGTATAATGCTTATTTCCGACAATAAATAAATTGTATAACACAAATTCTTTCTTAAGCAAAGTTAGAATAAAAAAATGTACAATAAATTCGATCCATCATTTACCAGAAAAGTAGATTAGGTTAGAACTGTGACCCCTACACACAACGCGCTGCTACCAGAAAAATAGGTTAGGTTAGGTTAGAACTGTGACCATTAAACATATGTACTGCTATCAGAAAAGTAGGTTAGGTTAGGTTAGAATTGTGATCCCTTCAAAAAAGATAAATTAATTCATGAAATGTTTTATGCTGTTTGCTAGTTATATTATACTAGTCGTATATCAATAGATAGTTATACCATATAACGGTTATTATAAATAAGTGTTATACGAAATAATGAGTATACAAAATAAAAGTAGATATTTTGTGGTGATACCAAATGTTAATTATGTCAAATTAGTGATTATATCCTTTAAATATATAGCAAATGTTGTTATATCAAATGTTACTATACCAAAAAAAGTTATACCAATCATTACACACCCGCGCGACAGAGTCAGACTACATTTCTGCGGCGTTTCGGTGGCGTTTCGCGTCGCAGAAAAATGCCATTCGGCTAAGGGGCCTATAGTAGGGATGCAAATGATCACAATTCTAGTTAAGTTTAAAATAATTTACATCCATTTTAAATCATTATTATTTTTCACTCATTTATGTTTTTCCGTTCCAGGTCAATTCGACGATGCTACCACAAGGTTCTATACAGCTTGTGTAGTTGAGGCGTTCCACTATCTCCACTCTAGAAATATCATATATAGGTAACCTTATAAATAAATAATTATAGAAGATTTACTCTTACATATGTATTGTTCGATAACAGGAAACAGGACTAATTCCAATAAGGCCTAATATAGTTACCCTTTGGGTTGGAAGGTCAGATGGCAGTCGCTTTCGTAAAACTAGTGCCTGCGCCAAATCTTGGAATTAGTTGTCACAGCGGACCCCAGGCTCCCATGAGCCATGGCAAATGCCGGGATAACGCAAGGAGGATGATAATGTATTGTTTGATGAAGACTTTTTCCCCACAATATTTTCTTGATATATAATATCAGGTAACAAACACTTCTTGTGCAATATTACTTGGGTACCTTTATGAAACACTTTCATGAGTGATATGAGTGTATACACTTATACAGTATTCTATAAAAAACTAAAGGTGTTTTATTAAATTATTAGCGAGTGATGTTGAAATATAAACCGAGTGAAACTTGGCTTTTGGTACTGAAAAAATATCTATTTTTTGAAGATATAAGAAACTATCGAAAGTGGCATTACAGTCTTAATGGAATATAGGAGGGACAAGGGTGTGACCCTCGGTCCGGATCGTACCTGGTTCAACAGATCTCATTGGCTATTCAACGCGGTAACGCTGCCAGTGTGATGGGGACATTTGAACCAGGTACGATTCGGGACGGTTTTACTTAGCATACATTATTATATACATACGACGAAGCCTGTTGCGGATATCATCATTGGTTTGGTTGTGACGAAGCATGGTGCTGATTTGCATTTGTGATGACTTTTCAAATATAGAAAGTTACATTTACTTCGACCACAAATGTATTTGGTTTATAATTTACCCAATCAACACCACCTTAACCAAGCACCATTCTCTTCCAGGGATCTTAAACCCGAAAATCTCCTTCTGGACTCTAAGGGCTACGTAAAACTGGTGGACTTCGGTTTCTCCAAGAAGCTTCAGGCCAGTCGCAAGACGTGGACCTTCTGCGGAACCCCAGAGTATGTGGCGCCTGAGGTCATCATGAACAGGGGTCATGATATCAGCGCTGATTACTGGTCCTTAGGTAAGTTGAAACTTAGCACATAATGCCTGATATGAATGCGAGCTTTTCTAGTGAGACATTAAATCGCACTTTAGTATTTTTGTAGTAAATGAGATGCAGATGAAACAGCTTTTTTAACTAAAAGAGCGGGTTGGTACACCGACTTCCAAAAAGGTACTACAAACTAGTTGCTAGCGTAACGTAATTGTTACTTTTCCTTGTTTAAAGTAACTTTTTTAAAGTGGTGATTATATTTAGTAGAAATATTTATTAAATTTTGTTTAAGAAATACGTGTCAAATGACACATGTAGTTTATTCATTGCGTTGTAAATAATTACCTGTAACCTGCACATACCAAGGATAAGCAAAGAAGACGTGAAATTTACTCAGAAGATGTCGCTACGAGCGATGTCGCTTGCAACATGTTCTAGCAGTTCCGCTACTCACCAACAGATGGTGCTGTTATCAAAATTTCAATCTACCCATTTCAGGTGTCCTCATGTTCGAGCTCCTCACAGGTTCGCCGCCTTTCACTGGCGCCGATCCTATGAAGACTTACAACAAGATACTTAAGGGTATCGACGCCGTGGAGTTCCCGCGATGCATAACGAGGAACGCGGCCAATCTCATCAAGAAACTGTGCAGAGATAATCCGGCCGAGCGACTTGGGTACCAGCGAGGAGGCATCACGGAGATTCAGAAACACAAGTGAGTATTTACTTACTATTTGCTTACTATTATAAAGTTTGCTAATAGATGATGAATATGATAGAAGTGTCTAGAAGACGCAGCTTAATTATTTTACTTCACAAATAGTCTTGTACTCATGTTAAACCTTCGTGTTGGATTGTAATACATCCATCCCATCCATCCCATCATTTATTCCTGCCTGTAATTAATAAGTAATTAGGGGATACCCCCATTTGCCAGAATTTCATTTGCCATAATTTTATTTGCCACCCTATTCAACAATCATAATATTGTTTCTCATTACATCTTATGCCATAATCATTGTTTACTATATTAATCAAGTGCCAGAAAATTTGTTTCCCATGAAGTCAGTTTCCATAATGTCATTTGTCAGAATCATCGAAATCAGTAATTACCACATTCCATACCATCATTTGTCATCCAAATTAGCGACCAGAAAAGTCAATTTCCATAATGTGATTTGACAGAATCATCGAAATGCGTAATTATCACAGAGACGACACTACTAGAAGTACTAGAGAATGAATCTGCTATCAAAAAGTAGGTTAGGTTAGGTTAGAACTGTGACCCCCTGGAAAATAAAAATGCTATCAGAAAGTAGGTTAGGTTAGAACTGTGACCCCCTGGAAAATGAAACTGCTATCAGAAAGTAAGTTAGGTTAGGTTAGAACTGTGACCCCCTGGAAAATAAAACTGCTTGAAAAGTAGGTTAGGTTGGGTTAGAACTGTAACCCCTGGAAAATAAAAATGCTATCAGAAAGTAGGTTAGGTTAGGTTAGAACTGCGACCCCTGGAAAATGAAACTGCTATCAGAAAGTAGGTTAGGTTAGGTTAGAACTGTGACCCCTGGAAAATGAAACTGCTTGAAAAGTAGGTTAGGTTAGGTGAGAACTGTAACCCCTGGAAAATAAAAATGCTATCAGAAAGTAGGTTAGGTTAGGTTAGAACTGCGACCCCTGAAAATGAAACTGCTATCAGAAAGTAGGTTAGGTTAGGTTAGAACTGTGACCCCCTGGAAAATGAAACTGCTTGAAAAGTAGGTTAGGTTAGGTTAGAACTGTGACCCCCTGGAAAATTAAACTGTTATCAGAAAGTAGGTTAGGTAATAATATGGGCAACAATTAATATGGCAATAACTGCTTATGGCGTTTGAATATTATATTAAACCATATTATTGCACTTAATAATATGGCTAACAAATAGTATGGCATTGTACGATTATGGAAGGTAATGTTCGGATAAACAACCAGTATGTCATACAATTTTTATGGTAAACAAATCATTCGGGCAAATGAAATTCAGGCAAGTTAGATTCGGGCATATGAATATTATGTTAAATGACTGTCGGGCAAACAATAGACAACCAGTAATTAGTTATCTTCTGATGCAGTTTCTTAAATTACTAAATAGCCTGGTTTGGATTTACAATACAATACAATTCTTTATTAATAACAAAAACCTAAAATGAAACAATGGGTGATTTATTAAATTTCTCGATAATTTCAATTATAAAATAAAATTAGTTTGAATATGATTAGGCAAATTAACAATAATATTTTATGTATAAACCTTAATATAACACAATCCATTTAATATTATTTCAGTAGGTACCTACCTAATCATAGTTGCTCCTATACCCTGTGAATGCCTACTTCTTATGTTTTCCTATTGATGCCGCCGCGAAGGACCTACCTTTATATATATTGCTTGTCTCCCGATCAATTGTGTACCTACCTACCTAATATGAGAAGGTACCTACGGCCTATAGGTCCCGTACCCGTCACACGTTCTAACTCCCCTTTCTCATTCCAGATGGTTCGACGGCTTCAACTGGGAGGGCCTAGCGCAACGCACTCTCGAACCGCCCATAATGCCCGTCGTCAAGAACCCGGTGGACACGCACAACTTCGACCAATACCCTCCCGACGCTGATGAACCACCACCGGACGACCTGTCAGGATGGGACGCCACGTTCTAAAGGAGGAGATGACGCTTTTTGGTAAACTACTTTCTAACCGCGAAATGGCTGACACGGAAACAAATGACTGTCGGAGAAATAAGAACCCGATGCCTATTGATAAGATGAGAAGCAGGGCTTATGACCGGTAGTTTTAAGGTTTGTTATTTAATTTAAAAAGGGGAAATTAGATTGTTTTAAAGAAATTTGTCAAAAAAAATACGAGTCAATTCTTCATAATAAGCATAAATCAAACTATTGCGTTGTTTCTTAACGTTATCGAATATCAAACATTAACAGCTAGCGGCAACGGTTTAAACTAATTTTACTCCGTATGATTTAAAGTCGAAAGACCAAAAAAATGTGCAGTGCCATCTTAAAGAATTATAGCCATTTTGAGATAGAAAATTTGTTTATGAAAAAGACATGGATGAAATGACTTTAAGAGTCATCAAGACTCGATCATAGAGAACGCGACTGGCAACGCTGGCCACGAGAGGTCGCTTTTAGCGTCACTGCGGGTAAATGCGACTTAGATTCGGAGTTGGAAAACATCCTAAGTATATTTATTACGAATTTGTAGTCTCAAAGCTTGCCAAGTTTCAAAATGTCAGAACAATCGTACATTGCGACGTTAATGTTATATTGCCATTAACTATAGTTAAGTGATTAATTATATTTTAACAGGGTGACCGGAATGCCAAAATATCTTGTTACCATATTTCCAATAAAAACGATACAGTCATGTGAATGTACATCAGTTTGGTGAAACTTTTTAATTACGTTTTTTCCCTTTTATTTTTACGGACCTTTAATTTTTACCATAGTCACCATAATATAATAGCTAAGTATGTATAGAATATCCCTTTTTAACTACTGGTGTTGATGACGTTCGATGGGTATTTTATTTTATTTTATCTAAAAGCCGACTATTTTTGTATATAACCTAACGTGTTAAGGCTATTATTCTTACACAATGCAATCGTTTATTCAATTATCATTTATGAAACATATGCTTTTAAAATAACAGTGAATGTTTAAAACATTTCATTATTCCGAGCGTAATATTTGAAAGAGTGTATGTTATTTTGTTATATATTATATTTCAGCATGGTGCTCAAATGGTGTATAAAAGAGTTTGCTATTTGTATAATTCCTAACATACATAACCACATTAGGTATGTATTAAATATTAGTTTATTAGGAGTAAAAGTAATTTATGAATTATATTTTAATATCCAAAAGTCCACTAATCTTTTGTTTAGTATTTTGATGAGTATCTACTAAGGTTAATTTCCTAATATTTGACATCAATTGCCAACAAAAACTATTGGGTTAGTGACAAGTATTGGGACACTTATGTTACGAGTACTATTGTTTAGTCTGTCATGTACTAGACGTGGGTTGCTTTCTCTACTGGTAGCTATCTCATAAACATGACATATTTTAAGATTATTAAGACTATAATATAAATGAGAATAATTAAAATAGTCAATCTAATCCTAAGTCTTCCATTTACCACGTCATTGTAAATATCTTATTAGTAAAATCGATTATAAATAACATTTATAAATAAATTGTGTATGAATTTGTAATTAAAAATTGTTTTTGAGACGTGAATTTATGATGTTGTAATTATGAAATATATTTTTTAATTTATAAGAACACTATTTTTGTAATCAGTTTAGTAATTACGCGAATATTTGAGAAAGTATGTAAAATATACTTTAGTTTAATTCATTGTGTATTATTTACTACCATTGACGCATGTTTTTACTATCAGGACCCTATGCTTATTAGTAATGAACAAAACATCTTTTTATTTTGACAATTGATAAAGTAAGAGAAATGCTGTTCAAATAAAAAATATTATTTATCAATTGTTTGAATTTAGTCATGGAGATAGTTGTTGTATCCACTCATGTGATTGATGTTTTTCATTGGACTCTATTATTATGTAAAACCAAAGAGGATCGAGTATTATAGAGAGTTACTGTCGAAGTAAAATGTGTAGTCACAGTGCATAGCCTGCCATCTCTTGACACAAGCTTAAAACTTTTGAACCTCAGTTTTGACAATTTGGCCCATATTCTTAGCATGATATATTTTAAAATGTCAAATACCTATTAATATTAGCGCCATCTTAGCTGAGCGTACCCCAAAGGTGTAATGCCATCTAGGCCACCCTACCTTTTTCTGTATGGTACTGAGGTACGTTTTTTTCTTAGACTTTATCTATCTATACGGAGTTATATATGTCTTTGGTAAAACTAAGAGTGTCAGCTGTGGCCTATTTCACCACAGTGACATTGACACTGATAAAATGATCAGTGCCTATGTCTGTTGATAAGTAACATTATTATTCAGCGTCAATGTTTCTTTGTTGAACTGGAAATTAACGGCGAAGTTTAGACAATTCGACGTCAGCAACGTATAGGGTGCAACCTGCAATTATTTTTTTCAGAAAATTGCACATTACCCACCTACGTACAAGGTGCTATCTGCTACAAAAAAAATCGCAGATTTCGCCTTGTACGTTGTTGTCGTCGAATTGTTACTGTGGGGAAACAGGCCACTGTGATCCAGTCAGTGAGCGGGTCTTACAATAAGTCTATGTCATATGAAGTACATGAAAAATGAAATCAATAATAATTTTATTCTACGAAATGAAGACCATTTATTATCTAAATTATTCTAAATTAACATTTTAAAAATGAACACTGAGTATATAATTTAATCTGGGTACAGTGTCTACAACTGAATGCTTCAAGCTCACTATTACCTTTCGGGTGGCACGTTTGGAGGCACTGGTCCAGATATAATAAAGTCTGGCAAAAAAAAAAAAGCAACATCTAAGTATCGTCACGTTTACTACATACCTCATCCTCCTTGCGCTATCCCGGCATTTGCCACGGGCCATGGGAGCCTGGGGTACGCTTTGAGAACTAATTTTATACATTTTCCCCTCACTAGCTCGGAAACACGTGTTTTGTCCTTTAATACCAGCGGGTAAAAACGCATTTTATCCACTAGTGGGTAAAGTAATTTGACCTTGAATAATGTCAAATTAACTGCTTTAAAATTGATAAAAGTAGGCGAATCTAGTAATAAAGATGAATTACCACCTGTGAAACTACTGGAAGCAGTGATAAACGCATTTTTTACGTTGTAGTTTCCTCGCTATAGTGAGGGGAAAAGTTTTGTGTTACACTCGGGTGCAAATGTATTTTACTTCTCGTGTGTTAAAAAACTCGCAAGTTCAGGATTCTATTCTCGAACCACTCGCTTCGCTCGTGGTTCATCTATAGGATCCTTTCACTTGCTCGTTTTTCAATTCCACACTCGGCGTTAAAATACAACTTTGCCCCCTTGTATAACAAATAACTATTATCGATTTAAAAGGGACGACTCAACGATGTTGCCACTAATTTCTGCTTTTGCCAGGCTGTATTTTCATTTTAACTGTCATCATCATCAATAATATCTTCGTTGTTGAAGTTGGTATCGAATTTCAATTTAGTCGGAGAGTTCATTACTGTGTTTTTGTCTGTGACACGATTAATGCGCCGCCGATTGATAAGAGGTAAAGGTAAATTCTTTAAAACGCGATCTGAAACAAGTAAGAAATTATTAACACTTGTATAGTATGAATTTTTTGAAACGAACGTTTCTAAACAAAGGTATTGTTCCTTTTGTGTTGAGCGGGAGCTTCTGTATTTGCACGCGCTAAGACAACAAGAAGCAACTGTATCCTGATAATTGTAAGGTTCAAATCTGTACAGCAGCAAATTTGAGATAGATTATTTTGGAAATGTGAAGCGATAGACCACACCGCTATAGGTGCGAAAATACAGCGTTTCTAATACTTTGATACTTGGTGGTGGTGCTGTAAGTAATGAAACACGTATATTATCACTGTTATTTTTTATTAATGATTTTGTTAACAATCAACAATTGTATATAGCAATATATAAATAGTAATTACATAAATATTAGGTACAAGTCTTGATAAATAAAATAACATAAATAACTAAACAAACCGTAAACCGTATTTATAACAAAACATAACAATGGCGGTCAGATTGAAAAACCTTATCAGTGTTTATTGTCACTTTGCGATGACACCTTAAGGTGCCAGGTGCTTATCAACCTTTTAATCTGGCAGTTTCGCTGTTTAAACGTGTTATTTTTATTATACAGACTGACATATTACCGATGATTATTATAACTATATGTACTATACTTACTTATAACCTAGAACCCGCCTGATGGGCACTCGAGAACTTTGTTCAGATGCAGGAAAACCCGCTTTGCCATATAAGCGGGCGGTTACAAATTAGGTACGACTAGCAATGCACGATCGAGAAGTTTCCAAAGTTGCAGAACATTCCTCATGAGAATTTTCGGTAACTTCTGAGAATGTTCTCGAGAACGAGAATTTATCAGAATACTTAGTAACTTCGCAGTTTATACCATAATTTCGTCGAACTCAGCAAGTCAAGACGTAGTCCCGTGGTAGTGCGCTGGCTTCGTGTGCCGATGTTCTCAGGTTCGATCCTGACACAGCAATTCCCGTTTAGTTTGTACATTTGTATCACGTCTCCGATTTGGATAAAAATTGGTAGGCTGATAGAGTCCACGATGCTGAGCAGGATCCACTAGGTTTCCCAAAATGTCCTAGGTTGATTGTATGAAACTTTCCTTTTTTGTTACCGAAAATGTATAGATATCTGGTAACAAAAAAGGAAGGTTTCATACAAACTACACAGGACATTTTGGGAAACCTAGCGGATCTTGCTCAGCATCATGGACTCTATCAGCCCACCAATTTTTATCCAAATCGGAGACGTGATCCAAATGTACAAACTTAACGGGAATTGCTGGACAGCGATCTTTTTTTTTTTTTTTTTTAATATATATATTGGCATGACCAAAAACAGGCATCAAGAAATAATAGTTCGGTACCTAATTTAAAAAAGTCAGGACTAAAACTGTGATGTCTGAAAGTCGAAATGTTCCCTGAAGTATAGTGAGAATTTAAGCAACTTATAGTGAGAATTTAGGTAACTTACTTATCACTTATCAACAAAATTGCTAACTGTAATAAACAATATTATACCCATAATAACATATAGTTTTATATTATGCCCATTTAAACATTATTTCAAGTATATTCTCTTGTTTAAATAATAAATTGCATGTTGCGGGAATGTTCTGCGAACATTCTCAAGAATGTTTCCGCTTTTTGGGAATGTTCTGCAATTTCTACATTACTAGGTACGACGGATTCTGACGTAGTGCACCATTTTTCGGCGGACAGTGAATGTGTTATCTTTATGAAGCAATATTAAGTCCAAGTTACTCACCAACTGGGCGGAAGATTAGTTCGTCAACTTCTTCTACCAATATGTCAAACAACTCGCAAGCTGCTGCCTGTTCAAAAGAAACATTAAGGACGATATTAAACGATCAAACTATTATCCCAATTCGAACGTAGGTACATGGTACCCTATCAGAATGACATCTAACAAACAAATCTAACAAAATTATGATTCAATTATTTGGCAATTTATCATTACTTACAAATTCAATTACTCTCAACAAAACTAACTCGAGTGACTTCAAATATAAAAATAAATAAAGCTTATACACCCTGCGCGGGCGATAGGTACCCGGTAGTTTTAGGGTCCCAATACCATGCTCAATAACATCTATACTAATATTATAAATGGGAAAGTGTGTGTATCTGTTTGTTTGTCCGTCTTTCACGGCAAAACGGAGCGACGAATTGACGTGATTTTTCAAGTGGAGATAGTTGAAGGGATGGAAAGTGACATAGGCTACTTTTTGTCTCTTCCTAACGCGAGCGAAGCCGCGGGCAAAAGCTAGTACCTACTAAAAATTAAATTTCCGCAACCTAAATGCCTATGCTAACGAGAGACGTTAGCATAGATATTTATTAGTTATTGCAATTAGATTAGAAGTGTAATTATTCAGAAACTACTTACCAGTATTAATACGGTGTATAAAAATATTTTTCTGTCCATCTTCAACCACGTCTAATATCGCAATGCCTTCGAAATGAAGGCCTACCTCGGCTGACGAAATGACTGAATACTTATGACAGCTGCTCAAACAGCAAACATGTATTGTAAACTCTATTATTAAATTAATTATAATGTTAACAAGGGTTAACATAAGGTTAAGGTTAAGGTTGTAAGGACAACGGCGCATATGACACGCGCGGCGCGTCATGGTGAACCTTGAAGGCTATAGAATCAGGCGTTTGCGGAAATCCATGAAAATCAAAATCAAGAAATTACTTTGCTAATCCGCGAATAGACAATGTGCCAGTCAATCACTTCTACATGCATTCTCAATTAAACCATGGTGCGTTCAAATTCAAACCTTTATAATAAACACGGGTTGTTTTTGGTCTGTAGCTGCATGAAGCAGTGTGTTCGCGGAGGAAGTGTTGAAGAGCATGTGTTAAAAATGTTTTGCTTATTTAAGGTTGGTGAAGGTAAATGTTAAAGACCTTTGGTAGGGTCTGCTAAAAATAAAAGGAGTACATCAGTACAACCTAGAACCAATTTACGCTGCGGTTTTATTATTTATGTTATAAATTGCAGCGGCTTTTGCTCTCACCAACATGCTGATACAAAAACTAAAATGTAATGACAATACTAAGTAGTGGTCTACCTACTAAAAGTAGGAAGTTCCGGTTTAAAATCCTCTGAGAAAGGCGACAAAAAATTGTTGCAAACGGTACGAAGTTATATATTTATTTTATAAAGTACACATTAAAAAAGCAGCTACAGATGTAGTGCGAAAAGATTTGCCTTCGTATATTGTTACGGAAACGTACGAACGTGTCATGCTATTTCAGTCAGTCTCAGCACAAAATGTACTGACATTGACTGAACTAGCATGACAAATACGGATGTTTCCGGAAAAAATACTACATCTGTTCCTAGTTTGTGCAACTATTTAAATGAAAATTGAAACTAATTCAAACGGGTAAGAGGGTTAAAGAGATGAGTTTTTACGGCCGGGCAGCTTAAGTCCACTATCTGCACCCAACAACCGAGCACCGTAGAGGGATTTGCTTTTTCAGTCTCCCGAGTTCTTGCCTTTAGTAATGACTTAAATAATAGTTATTTGTTATACAAGGGGGCAAAAATGTATTTTAACGCGTGGAATTGAAAAACGAGCAAGTGAAAGGATTCTATAGTTGAACCAAGAGCGAAGCGAGTGGTTCGAGAATAGAATCCTGAACTTGCGAGTTTTTTAACACACTAGAAGTAAAATACATTTGCACCCGAGTGTAACACAAAACTTTTCCCCTCACTATAGCGTGGAAACTACAACGCAAAAAATGCGTTTATCACTGCTTTCAGTAGTTCCACAGGTGGTAAATCATCTTTATTACTAGATTCACCTACTTTTATAAATTTTAAAGCAGTTAATTTGACTTTATTCAAGGTCAAATTACTTTACCCACTAGTGGATAAAATGCGTTTTTACCCGCTGGTATTAAGGACAAAACACGTGTTTACGAGCTAGTGAGGGGAAAATAAATAAATAAAATAGTACTGTTGATATTCGGTTTTGAATAAACCTTTCTCAAACATGCAATGAAATATTATCTTGTTCAGGGTCTAATATTCACAAGGGAAGTGATCTATCAATATTATCTTTACGTTCCTTATAATGCAAACGGAAGTATCGCTTTTTGGGCGCAACAACTCGAGAGGTCTTAAAAGGGATTTCACACTACTTTTCAGGCTTGAGCCCTGCAAAGAAAATCTTTATTTAATTTTTGGCAACATTGTCATTCCTACAGCTCGTTGGTTTGACCAAAAGCAGGTAACTACCTGGATCTACCTTTGGATTATTTTTAGGGTTCCGAACCAAAAAGGTACAAAAGGAACCCTTATGGTGCCGCTCTGTCCGTCTGTCTGTCGGTCCGTCTGTCACATTCCTAAACATCCCGAGAACTACTTATGGTATCGCTTTGAAATTTGGAATACTTATGAACATTGTTAACCACTACAAATTGAAAGTATTATTTTTTTAATTTATTAATATTAATTATAGAAAATGGCCAAAATGAAAGGGGGGGCAAACTGTAAATGTCAAGTTACTAGGTCAAAAGGGGTATCGTTAGAAAGAGCTCAAATTGTACATATCAAAACTATTTTTTATAATTTTTTTGTAGTGGCCTCCCTCATCATTCCCATCATGTGGTCATTTTCCCGGCCTCTGATGTAATGTACTATTCCGTGTTCTTGTACCTATTTACATAATTTCGAGTCACCTTCTTAAGCATGACTCACACTAGAACGGGACGGACCGTCTACGGAACGGCGCGGGACGACGCCGTACGGCAGCTCTACGGTGCGCCATCGCCTCCTGCCCGGCTCCGGGCCATACGATTCGAGTACACGCAACCGTTGAGTCCACGTTCACGACGCGGGACGGGGCGGTCCGGTAGCGGGCTGTCAGACCTAACTGAGTCGCCCGAGCAACGGACTGTTTGTTTATGTCAAATGTCAGTCAAATTGAAAATGTCATTTTAAGGAGAAAAATGGACCAAAGTACGAGACCAAAATTTTGGCTTTTGCGGAAATAATAGCTAACGAGGAATCTGCAGCTTTAACAAGACAATTGGGCGTTCATTCACTTTGGCGCACTCGTTCGGAATAAGGGCTACTAATTATATGCAACATTAGTTAAAAATAAAAGTCATTAAGACCTACGACGACAAATTCAGTGATTATTTTCACATGACTCAAGATTATCACGAAATTAATAGTAAAATAAAGAACACCATTTCAGAAACCCATTTCCAGCAAACGCCATCAGGCTCTTTGCTTTAAGGTAATTGCTCAAGGTTTTAACGCATTCACTGCCACCAACGCATATACGCGTTTTCGTTACTTTCACCACTTTGTGACTTTGCCTTTAGTGCCTTCGACGCACAATATGTGAGTCCTGACTTTGTATGTCATGTAAACATTAAATTAGTATCGACTCACATGTGCGTCGGAGCCACTAGTTTATACGAAAGCGACTGCCATCTGACCTTCCAACCCGAAGGGTAACTAAGGCCGTACTGGAATTAGTCCGGTTTTCTCACGATGTTCTCCTTCACCGAAGAGCGACTGGCAAATATCAAATGGCATTTCGCAAATAAATTTCAAAAAAATCATTGGTATGAGCCGGGGTTCGAACCCGCGACATCCGGGTTGAAAGAAGCACGCTCTAACCACTAGACTACCAGTGCTTATACTTACGAGAATATATGGTACATGTAGTAAACCTAATTTTATGTAATTTGTATTTTTTTGTCTAGAAGGGAAAATGGGAAACTAAGATAAACAAAGAGTATCTGTTGTTTTTCCTATTTCTGTTGATAAGATGTCATTCTTTACTATTATTCACACGAGTAAAAACGCATTTACTTATGCTATACAGACAGTTTCTGTGTAAAGCACCAAAATGTATGTAACTAATATAGTTAACAGCATCATAGGGATCTTCCGTATAAACACGAGGAAATATAGTAAGTAGGTAGTATTAACTTATTATTGCAGCTTTTTGAACGCGGAGATTCCTTCGAAACCCTGTCCCTCAATTTTAAGATGGGGCTTTCGACTGTTTACGTTTTATTGAAATACGAACTGATGAATTTGAGGCTGTGGCATTTAACTCAAATACATATCTACATTGTAGCACCTGCTAATAGTGGTTCAGTCCATTTAATAGTGGTTCAGTCTATTTTAATAACAAAAAATATTTTTAATAGCCAAGAGTTTGCTTTGGTTGGCTCACTTCGCTTGTTCACTCCGCGCCATAATGTTTAGATCCCCCCACCATATGTATTACATAGTGGCTAGTGATCCAGTCGTCGTCGGTTCATACATATCATATCCAATCACCAAATATTTTTTGTTTTATTGTCTATAATTGTGATTTACGATTAATTTTGCTGCTATACCAACTTTAAAAAAACATTGATACTTACTTATCTTCTTACTGGCCACATCAATCTGTCAAAATTTCATGTCAAATTCATCGCTTATTCATCAATGTAATCTAATGCGTATAAAATATAAATATTTGTGTAAAATTAATATAGGCAGTAAAGTTGTTAAAAAGGGATACATTTATTACTCAAATAAGTTAGACAGCATGACAGTAAAACCAAACCATAACAGTGAAACAGAAGGTACCTATTTTGTACCAGTTAATCTTCGGGCTAGATCTCGCTCGTGCGAGGAGGCCCTAAAAGACTTGTGAACCCCTTGTGAACGCCCTCGGTGATCCTTAACTGGCGTGAACTGGCGCAGGATAGGGCAGAGTGGCGATCTCTTGTGTCGGATCTCGTGTGATCATCTTTGGGTCGCTGAGCCAGTGAAGTAAGTAAGCAAGTAATCTCCTGGACAAAAAGAGATGAAATACTACTGGGTTCCTTATAAGTGTCATTGAAAACTACGATACCCACAGATTCTATCTGTGAAAATACCAGCATTCTTGCTAAAACGTGTGTTTAGTTTTTCCTACCCTGTACATACCTTGCTGCGCTTTAAAAATTGCGTGAAGCGTGACATGGTTGCCTTTGATATCCCATGGTACCAGTGGCAGCAACTGGCCGAAAACCGGCCCATGTGGCGTCGTGCTGTCCACGACGGTCAATCCAAGCACGACAATGCCTTGTTCTTCTCTTTGAATGATAAACGCATGAGGTGCCACGAGCAGGTCTCCAACCCCCACCCACCTGGGAGGGCATACACTTGCCGCGTTTGTGGACGAGGGATTCTCTCTCGAATTGGGCTACATAGCCACGAAGTGTCGTTCGAAATAATTCGGATGCTGCTTAAATCATCTGTCATCCTATTATTATACATAGGTACCATAATAAAAACCCTATAATCAAAGACCCATGCTTATTGTTTGTAAACCTGCTTTCAGATTATGAGTATTAGCCACGATATAACTCATGAAGGAGGGAGAACCTAGAGAACGAACCTATGGAACGAGAGACGAAGTTGGTCATAAATAGAACAGGAGCGATGAGATATTGGGTACGTGCAAAAATTTATTTATTTTACTTTGAACCCTTAAACATCTGTTCCAAAGACAGTCTCTTTGTACCCTTCTCCCCTGCTTTAGTACCATGTTATACTCGTAGCTCAACTTGACTGTGATAATGACTTTAAGATGAAGTATTTTTCACTTTTCCGTTTGTCTGACATATCGTGAAAGTTTACAGCTCCGAGAGCCACTAGCTTTAAAACTAAATATTGCTTTATTATTGTATTCAGTGATATTCCGTCGTAGTTTGCTATGGAACCCTACAGAAATGAGTATTACATGTAATAACCTGGTAACGATACGAAACTTGACTCAAAGATCCAAATTGTTAGATTACAGCTAGTTCTTGTCTTGTTCTTCAGTTATTTCCTTGGAAAGAAAAAGTCAAAGACAAATTATTTTTGCCACCACGTGCGCGCTCTTATTAACAATGAATAAGTTATGTAAGGGCTTTAATTATCAAATTCTGTTTTTGTAATGCATACAACATCTGTGACTTAGAAAAATGGTTATAGTGTTTAGTATAGTATACAATATATATTATTATAAATAAGTTGCCAGGCCTTAATAGTGTACTTTTTTAAGTCCATTGTAACCATGTATATAAGACCATGGATGCAATAAATATGTAGTGAATATGAAAACTTGATGGTATGTCTATTTTATATTTGTGTTTTTTAGATTTATGTCACACATTTTTTGAGGTAATTGCTTTTGTGTGTAAACTTGGATTTTTGGTAGGAATATTTACAATTAAGGTTGAACATCTTTGGTTTTGTCTGGTATTTGTCAGAATTCATTCCATAGTTCAACTATGAGAGGCTGGAAGTTGCTTATTATTTTGTAGTTATGGCTAGAGAACTGGGATTTCTTAGGAATTTTCCAGCCCTTGTTCATTAGGTACGTCTTCGCACTAATTATGCACCAGCCATATTTCCATAAATCAATTCTAAATTCAACATTATACATAAAATAATACCTACGTAAAAGACGTCGAACAAGGTAATGTCATTAAATATAACAGTATGTTGAAAGAAACAGTAATGTAGTATACTATATGCAGACCTTAATTTTATCATATAAGAGGCAAGCGATCAGAAACCATGGACGTCCTCAACACCATATGTTTGTGTTGTACCTACAGTTTGGAATGTGTAAAACAAAGTAGGTACGTAGTTTGAACGTATAGTAAGTAGGTAGGTATACACTCGTATATACGACCCTTAATATATGACTAAAATATTTCTTTGTTTATCTAGGTAGATGTCATTCCCGTCGTACTCGGTCGTACGTTCTATTACGTGAATTACGTCGTAGTAAAATGTATTCAGTTTGTTGTTAGGTTGTAAAGTTAGATATCTGGGGCAGGGATACGCAAGAAGTCTAGGCTATGACGTTTCATCATCCTCATTGCGTTATCCCGGCATTTGCCACGGCTCATGTGAGCCTAGGGTCCGCTTTGATAACTAATCCCAAGATTTGGCGTAGGCACTAGTTTTTACGAAAGCGACTGCCATCTGACCTTCCAACCCGAAGGGTAACTAAGGCCTTATTGGAATTAGTCCGGTTTCCTCACGATGTTTTCCTTCACCGAAAAGCGACTGGCAAACATCAAATGACATTTCGCACATAAGTTCAGAAAAACTCATTGGTACGAGCCGGGTTCGAACCCGCGACCTCCGGATCGAAAGTCGCACGCTCTTACCGCTAGGCCACCAGCGCTCTAGGCTATGAAGTTTATAGGTATTTATTAAGCCGTGGCAAAAGTAAGTGGTGGCGGTAAATGGATCGTGATGTAGCTATAGAGTCGTCTTTTTTTAAATACCACGTCGGTGGCATACGATCCACATGATGGAAAGCGGTCACCGTAACCTATGGACGCCTGGAACTCAAAAAGTGTCATTAGAAACTTGTACACTCCTTTTTTGAAGTACCCCATACCCTCAGAACCAGGAATACCTCGGCAGAACAGGGGCTCATTCCACAGCCATAGCGTCACAATCGCGTTCTTTCAATGCCTTGATTGCCAGGAGTGGTATTGAAACTTAGGCAGTTTCATGTGCTCTACCTGCCCCTTATGAGAATACAGGATTGCATACCTATTTATATGTATAAGTATGTGTATGTATGTATATAGCTGAGCGTTACTGTTCTAGCCTCCTGTTTCTCTCTGCTCTCCTTTCGCTCTTGTGTAGGGGCGCGACAGAGCCAGACTGCGTTTTGTTTGCCATGTAGCGTTAACAATTTGTCACTTCTGCTAGGCTGGCAGGTGAAAATAATAATTGCAGTAATAAATATTAAACATTTGTAGTTAAAGGTTGGCGCTTCCTATTAACTATAATGTACCTGTATCAGGAAGACCCGCTTTGTAGATTTTGTTATTTGCAGAGTAACAATCAAAAGAAAAAGCTTGTTATGCTAGTGCATTTTTTTCTATATAGAAAAATAATGCATATGCATTGTGTTCTCGTGTGTGTATTATAGTGACAGGTTTAGAAAGATTTGATCGACCACTGTAGCGATACGACCACTGTGTAGATGTGGCTCAGGGTTCAGCTCGTAGCCCGAGGAACAGGATCAGCAGCAATAACGTAGACCACGCCTTTAGATTTGTATAGTTTTAATGAAGAATAAAGTATGTTCTGTACAAAAATATATAGTAAGTGCGTAGGTAGGTATATAAAATGGGTACGTATGCGTGCATCTAGTAGTGACATCAATAGTAAATTAAATACCTTGAGGGGGTTCGATCTCTTTGTAGCAACAACTTGGACAATCATAGGCCGCTTAATATCGACGCTGGCTCGCTCCCGATAATGTACGGTCGGAAAAAGGCGGTAGGACCATGTGGCCAGAGGGATGAGGATGACACAATTACACACACTAATAGTCGAGTCTGTACGAAAGTACGGTTCCTAAGATACAATTTGCAGTCCATCTGCATCAGCCGGCAGCCCCTAGGATTCACGATTTCATTTCCTTTCCACCCCTTAACTACTAAGTGTGGCTATGAAACTTGAGCAGGTCGATGTGCTCTTTCTATCCATTTTGGGAATACGGGCGTGAGTTGTGTGTGTAATGAGTGAGTTGTGTGAGTAAGGGGTCTAAAAATTGTGATGAGTCATCATGGTTTACAGCACTAGTCCATAAGAGAAAAGCGACACCAAGGTTTTTTATAGGGCTGATTTCAATACAGTTACCTTTTCAGGTCACTTAGGCCTGATATATTTTGACATGTTTCATATCGTATTAGTATAGGAAAATAGCTCAAAAGCAAAAAAGAAGTTTCACGAATGTTGCACGCGATAGACAGATAAGACCATTCATTCATTCATTCATTCATTTATTTATTGATAAAATAATATATTTTACATGTCAGTGTTCTTACTTAACTTAATTTTAATTAAGTTTAAAATAGGCACTTATTATTATTATTAGTGTTTTACATAAATAAGTAGGTAGATGCATTATAATATTCTAGTAACTACCAATGATAATTTGGGTTCGAATCCCGGTACG
Source organism: Leguminivora glycinivorella (assembly GCF_023078275.1). NCBI lineage: Eukaryota > Metazoa > Arthropoda > Insecta > Lepidoptera > Tortricidae > Leguminivora > Leguminivora glycinivorella. The sequence continues at coordinate 10,344,486 of NC_062981.1, forward strand.
GGCATTTGTTTGTGTGATGAGCACAGATATTTGTTCCTGAGTCATGGATGTTTTCTATGTAAGTATGTAAGTATTTAAATAATTTATAAAAGAAGACCTATAATGGCTATAAGGCCAGGCCGGGCAATAGTAACTGCAGGGAAGTAATAACTAATCAGAATATCTTCCATATTTTACATTATTCACTGTATTTCTATATATGTCCAGATAGCGTGTAAGCTGTTTGATAATTTCACCGTGGCGTGGATGGATAGGATATACCAAATGATCTTTGATCTACACGCTCGTGTAGTTTTCGACGAAATAGGTTGTATGCGCGTGAAAGACGGCCTCTCAAACATTCTATAAAATAGGTGGATTTAGTGTGATTTACATTTTTTTCTATAGTTAGTTGCATAATTATACATATACACCATTCTATGTTTATTTGTAACTCAATCTTGAGATTTTTATGTTTTGATAGTATTTTAGCGATAGTTTACGAGTAAATTGCTCCGCTCAAATTGCGATGGCAGCGAATGTCGACTATTTGGTAGTATTAATTGCCCCGCCATATTTTATATGAAAATCAACAAAAGTAGTGATGTACTCGGTTCAAGATTTTGCATCGATATTTATACGTGATTTATTTATTTCATTATTTTAGGTTATGGAGATCCAACAGCTAGTATTACAATATAACACACAGCGGTTCTGGCTCTGGAAAGGGATATATTTATATTTTATGGAACGTCATAGTGTATAATCCATTATTTTAAGCATTTAGGCTCCTATTGTACTGATTATGAACAGAGAATAAGCCAGGGGTGCGCGGGTCCGCGGTATATCATCTATGGACACAGTACCGACATATTTCTAATAGGTACAATTCCTATCACTGTTTAGTATAGAGACCAGTTTTAATTACCCCGCTAACATCTTGTAAGTGTTTTTTTTTTAAACAAACGGAGAGACCTACATACAAAATGGGTGGTTTATTTAGTTTCCTTATGCTTTGACAAACTACATGATAACCGGATTACCAATGTAGGTTCACCGTAACGAAACTTATTACTAATTATCAATAACTATTTCTGCCATCTCATAGAAAAATCGCATTGTAAAGTATACGCAATTTTCATTTTTAGATGAGAGCCAGAAAATAATAAAACATAGATAACTAATCTACAGTGTCAACCAATTGTTAGTAATATTAACGTAGATAGTAAGTAGGTTTAGGCAGTCAAAGTTGTACTTTATATTTTTACCTTAATATTTATTTATAATACTTTCAAAGCCTACTAAGTAATTTCAATCTCACAGGCAGATTCTCCGGTCGCTGCTTGCTCCTCATACCCACCCAGAAACTCTGCCGTGTGTCTGCTGATATTAATGCTCTGCACTACAATGTTAGTAACCTTTGCCCATTATTTTTGTATATCACAATGAATCGAGAATTTTGACGATACGCACATCATGGATTAATTATTTTATGTTTTGTAAGAAAGAGAAATAAATATATAAGATCATCATAGGTAAGTGTGCCATACTTTTTAACCGCCGCCTCATCGTCGGTTTTTTAGGGTTACGTAGTCAACTAGGAACCCTTATAGTTTCGCCATGTCTGTCTGTCCGTCCGTTCGTCCGTCCGCGGATAATCTCAGTAGCCGTTAGCACTAGAAAGCTGAAATTTGGTACCAATATGTATATCAATCACGCCAACAAAGTGCAAAAATAAAAAATGAAAAAAAAATGTTTCATTAGGATACCCCCCCTATATGTAAAGTGGGGCTGATATTTTTTTTCATTCCAACCCCAACGTCTGATATATTGTTGGATAGGTATTTAAAAATGAATAAGATCGTTTTTTGATAATATTAATATTTTAGGAAATAATCGCTCCTAAAGGAAAAAAAGTGCGTCCCCCCTTCTAACTTTTAAACCATGTGTTTAAAAAATATAAAAAAAATCACAATAGTAGAACTTTATAAATACTTTCTAGGAAAATTGTTTTGAACTTGATAGGTTCAGTAGTTTTTGAGAAAAATACGGAAAGCTACGGAACCCTACACTGAGCGTGGCCCGACACGCTCTTGACCGGTTTTTTTTTTGTAATGTTTGTTCCACGATATCTCCGTCGTTACTGGACCGAATTTGAAAAAAATATTTTGATCGAATGTATATGCAATATGAATACAGATTGGTCCCATTTTCCTCAGAACCCAGTTCTGATGATGGAATCCTGGAGAAATCGAGGGAACTCCTCAAATCTGAAAGGCACATATATGGTGATTTTTGTGTTTTTTAAGGAACAGCATGCATTTACGTCCAGAACAGTGACATTTAGTTCAGCGGAACTGCTGCTGATGGTCAGAACCGAACTCCTCAAATCTGAACGGCACACTTTTAGTGACTTTGGTATTTTTATAAGAACAGCATGCACTTACGTCCAGAACAGTGACATTTGGTGCAGTGGAACTGCTGATGAAGGTCAGAACGGAACTCCTTAAATCTAAACGGCACACTTATTACTTTGGTAGTTTTGTAAGAATAGCAACAGTGACATTTATTTAGTTATGTTTGTTAAGAATATTGAAAATTTTGTCAAGCTTCGATTTATTATAATCGGATTCAGAGGAATTGAGGAAACTCCTCAAACCTTAACGGTATACGTATATTAATTTGTGTTGCCATCAAATAATGAAAGTACTAAAAGCCGTTTTTTACAAATACCTACACATTTCTACATAATCCAACATTCGCAAGTATCTTTCACCAGAACCCCAAAGGCGGCGGTTTTTTTTAATTATATTAACCGACTTCTTTACCGAAAAAGTAGGAGGTTGTAGGTATATAACATATTTGGGGCTCACATTTGTCCATGTTTCATAGTATGTTCACCGATTACGTCGAGACCCGTGGTCAGATTACAATAATTCTGTTTTTGTTTGAAATGAGCTACCTCCAAAGTAGTCCCATATTAATCTGGAGCTGTTCTGATGATGGGATCTATGAAGAGTTGAGGGAACTGAAATTTTAAAGGCACATGTATGGTGATTCGGTGTTTTCTTAAGCAACTCGAGCAGTTTCTCTCAAAAACGAGTACTGCCATAAAGTGGACCTGATGCGCCCCCCCCCCTCCATCTCCCCACTCACTACTAACTACTAATAGACTTATTTACTACTACTACTATCTTTCTCGATGTTCATTCGTTATAATTTGTTTCAGACTAACTGTTAGAAGGAGATCGTCCAATGACGGCGTTCTTGTGCTATCAAATAGGTACCTAATGTGAAGATAATACCTAGATTTCTACTCGTCTAATACCTCGCCTACCTCGAAAAATTCAATAAATCAATCAATCAAAATATTTATCGTTGGCCATGAGTTACAGAGATGTTATTATAATGTATGAACAATAGTCTGCATGTCCTGCCTCATCAGAGAGGCGTACAATATAGTTTATATTCTGGCTTAGTAGTAATATAGAACGAGTTTAAATACTTAGGTAGCATAATCATCAGCCACTCCAGATGTATACCACTGCACGAACAGCGATGGCAAAGGGGTTTAATTAAAAAAAACCTTTATAGCAACCCTAACTTCGTAAGGCCCAGACTTACTCTTGAACTAAAAAGGTACACATTATTTAGAGTGATACAAATTCAGTATAAATTGTGTACTAAATCCTCATTTAATGTAAAATTCCAACAAAAGGGGAAGTTGCAGGAGAGCATAATTAGTCACGATTTAAATATTTCTAATAATAATGTGATCCAGTAGGTACCCAATACCCATAGACCCGTAGTGTCCATCAGGATGGCGTGATAGATGACTGAATAGTCAAAACATTTGCACAAAATAACTGTACCTATAGACACAGAATATATAATAGTACAAGTACAGAAGGCCCACTGCTTTGATGTTCACGAAATGCCGCCTTTTTAAATGCCTACAAAATTCTAAGAAAGAAACGAGCCGCACGTGCGCAGCGTCGGAGGATAGGGTTGCCTATGGTTTAAAACGCATTAATTCTCACATAAATAGTTATACTATACATATATTCAAGTCTTGGGTACTTTCTAGGTATATATACAGTATTTATATATTTTTGTTACAGCCTTCAGCATCACAAGCCTTATTGAACTTTTCCGTTGGACTTAATCAATAAGATCAGTTTAAGATTGTCATATTTTATTAATAGATGTCTATTTAACTAAGCATTACTAGCCATTCCACATGTGGACATCGTATATGAACCTTGAAAAAAACTCGCTACGTAATGAAACAATAGAAAGTGCGAACGTGCGTTCCGTGAGAACGCGCGCCACCCCTGATTAGGCCGCGAACTCGCGGCCGCCAGCATGTACTTGTAGCGCGGCGATAGAATCGCGGAGTGAGCCGCCCCTGCTATAGAGTAGAAAACTGTAACTCAATCAATGAAACATTACTTAAATAGATAGTTACATAGATACGCCGTTCTGATGTCAGCTTGGCGCGCATAGCCGTGTATCGCCCCAACGTGTGGAAACTAAATTTCTGGAACATAATATATATCAATAAACTGTACCTCACTAAACTGCCAATTATAACATTTAAATCACACGTGATATTTATTTATTTATTTAAACTTTATTGCACAGTAAAAATATACAGTTACAAAAGGCGAACTTAATGCTACATGGCATTCTCTACCAGTCAACCTTTAGGCCAAACAGAGAAGACCAAAAAAAGGTACGGGAAAGGGGCGGGTGATATCGGTTAAATCAACAAAGAAAAATTTTATTCAACAACAACATACAATCACGCCTGTGTCCCATAAAGGGGTAGGCAGAGCACATGAAACCACTAAAGCTTCAGGGCCACTCCTGGCAAACAAGGGGTTAAAAGAAAAACGAATTTTATTGCTCTGGTTTATTTAATCCTTGAATGACATGTATCTATGTTTGCCATCAATTTGCAACAGGCGCTTGTTTTCTCGTAACACAATATGTAAATGAAAATGAAAATGAAATATTTATTTTTCAAGTAGGCATATTACAATGCGCATATGAACGTCAAATAAAGCTACGCCGGCTCTAACCCTACGCCTCAGCCTCGAGAAGATTTCAGTCCCCCCTCAGTTGGGAGGGGGGTATCCACTATGGGACCGGCAAGAAACTCGGCGGGCAACTTCTTTTCAAAACATTACATCTTATAACTAACATGCATTAAATAACAAGATACAATTTAACCTGCAAAAGTATTCATCAAAGAATATGAACAGACTAGGTACTCTATGGAAATTAATTTCAATAAATTATATTATTGCTTAATAATACGTCGTTCTTCTTCAGAGAAAACATATCAAATTGTCACAGAAGAAAAAGATAATATGAATCTCAATGTCATTAAATATGTAATTTACCTACACAACATAAAATATAAAATATTTGATGTGCTTTCTTATCTGAACTGTGTCCTCTATACATAATACAATTATTTTAATTGCTATTCGTTTTTTGTAGTTTCTGGTTCGGGCCATGCATGTTTGTCTGTCAAATAGTCCTCGACTCTGTAATAAGCCTTTAACATCAATGATTTTTTTAAGTAGTTCTTAAGAGCTGGGAGGGGTAATCTCAAAGCAGTGTCAGGTAACTTATTATAAAAATGAATGCATTGCCCAACAAATGACTTCTGTACTTTACGGACACGAAACTTCTTTATGGCAAGCTTATTTTTGTTTCTAGTGTTATAATTATGGATATCAGAATTCTTAGTGAAACAGTCTAAATTCTTAACAACATAAATTATACTATCATAAATGTATTGGGAAGCTACAGTTAAGATATTAATTTCTTTGAAGAGTTCTCTTACTGATTCACGTGTTCCTAAGTTGTAAATAGAACGAATGGCTCTCTTTTGTAATACAAAGATAGTCTGTATGTCAGCTGCTTTGCCCCAAACCAGAATACCGTATGACATTACACTGTGAAAATAACTATGATACACTAGGCGAGCTGTCTCAACATTAGTCAGTTGCCTGATTCTCCTAACGGCGTATGCGGCTGTAATTACTAGCTTTTGCAAGCGGCTTCGCACGCGCTGAAAAATACTGTTATTTTTATTTAATTATGCATCCTTTTGTAGGGTGAAGTGGTCGACAGTGGAACACCTCGGACACTGGCGATCAAATATATGAAAGAGGCGCATTCCTAGGTTTGCTCTCTAAGTCTAAGCTCGTGTAGGTGAACGCGTAATACTATGCTTGTGTGAGTGCAATATGACAGGTAAACTGTTCGCGTTTTTGACAGGCGGTAACTGTGAGGTAACCGAGAGGGGGTGGAAGACACTTTCAGCGGTGAGCGGGAGCGGCCATACTGTACGATAGTACTCTTTATTATACTGTGACAGTGGTTCGCTTTCTTTCCGTAGGCTATATCTCCGGAATTATTACTAATAGGGAGTGACTATTAAGAACAATTGTTAATTAAAAATAAGTCATATCTTTCTTTCCTGTTTATATGTGCATTTATTATATTGTTGAGTATACTCCGAAGACAGCGCATGTGGCAGGCAAGGGAAAGGTTGCTCGACACGGTCGACCCTAAGCACAGAATATATAATAGTACAAGTACCCTAAGTAGCAAAACTTATCGACTACATCAAAGGGTACGCCTTCCAGCGAGATGGACGGCTGGAAAGTGTAAACCTGCGCTTGCGGTGGCTGGGCCATGTGCAGCGTATGGAATGTGCTCGTTTGCCCAGATGGACCATGCTGAGTCAAATCGCATTAGGCAAGCGTAATGTAGGACGGCCACTACTCCGCTTTAAGGACTGCGTAAAACGCGAAATGGTAGCGTTTAACAGTGACTACATCTCATGCACATCTCGGACACTGGCGATCAAATATATTGAAGGAGGCGCATTCCTAGCACACAGTCTTAGCTCGTGTAGGTGAACGCGTACTATGCTTGTATGAGTGAAATATGACAGGTCGACTGTTCGTGTTTTTGACAGGCGGTAACTGTGAGGTAACCGAGAGGGGGTGGGTGGCACTTTCAGCGGGGAGCGGGAGTGGCCATACTGTACGATAGTACTCTTTATTATACTATGCCTCATGGGAAGACCTAGCAGCAAACTGCGACGAGCGGAGGTACAGCCTTTTCAGAGGCCGTGAAACCCATGATAGGTTCTGGCTTCAAAACTTAGCCCGAAAACGGGCAGTAAGGCACAATGAGAATCGCTTTCGTGCGAACTCTCATTTTAGTTTTAATATTGACAGATGTGGTAAATTACGCTGATCACAAATAGGATTATATAGCCACAAGCGGCGCTGTCGCTCGATCAGAGATGCTGCTTAAATCATCTATAAAGATGCACAAGGCCTAATGATGATGTATATTGTAATAATTTTATAATGTATAACGAGAAAATAAGCGCCTGTTGCAAATTTATGGCAAACATACATGTCATTAAATAAATGAGAGCAGTAAAAAAAATTGTTGTTGATTTGACCGATATCTCGTGTGATTATAATGTTATTATTGGTAGTTTAGTGAGTACAGTTTAGGTACAGTTTATTGATATATGTTTCAGAACATAGTTCCCACACGTTGGGGCGATACACGGCTATGCGCGCCAAGCTGACGTCAGAACGGCGTGTCTATGTAATTATCTATTTAATGCTTAATTTCTTGAGGTACAGCTTTCTTCGCTATAGGTACAGTTTAGTACAGTTTAAATACAGTTGTTTGGTGCAAAATTTTGTGAATATTCAGACGTCTCTAACGCCATCCTGACGGACACCCTGCGTGCTCAGCTGGAGCCACCTCGACAGCCGCTCTGACGGCAAGAGGGCAGACGGTTTAACTCTGGTGCCATTGGATCGAGCGGGGTAAGCGCCTTTTGTACCACCCGATGCCACCTGTGTTAGCATGTTTGTCGCCTCACAATACATCTTGATCGTACCGTATGGGCGGCAGCATGAGCTGCTGAGCAGGCGGCAGTCCTACCGTGGAGACATCTGAGTGCTGGTATGCGAAGTCCGTTCTTCGCGCAGAGGTTATCCATCGTGAGAACGCGGCAAGTGTGATAGGTTCTTCGCGCAGAGGTTATCCATCGTGAGAACGCGGCAAGTGTGATAGGTAACTTTTGCGTCGGGAACGATGCGGGGTGGGTTGTTTGACCAATTTAAGTTCTTAGTTACGTGAGTTTGTTTAGCTGTGTGTGTGTGTTATTTTATATATGATCAAACGAGCTTCGAAAGCGAAGTTCTATCGATATTATATGACTCGCTTCATTGGAAGATATAATTATTAAGTTTACATTTTATTTTTTCGTGCAATATGTTGCCAGAAGATTAAATAAACTATAATAATGTAAACTTAATAGTTACATCGAACAATGAAGCGAGGAAATATAATTAAATATTGTATTTTATAAATTAGGAGAGTTTATGGAATATTGTCGACTAAATGAGTGTAATTGTAGGTACTAAGCGGTTTCCAAATTGTATTTGCCTTGTAAAGGGCTATTATATAACTAGTTTTATTCATATAGATTATTAAAAAGAGAAAATTGCTTTTAAATGTGCACTCAAGAAAAAATGTACCATATAATGCATGCACGGCATGCACACTTTAGTTTAAGGTACAGCGTGCAGCGGGGCAAACCTCGACTGTGAGGTGAGGCAAATGTAACTGGTCCATTCTTTTCATGTTTTACAATGTTTGCATTATTAAATAGTGTCCACCGGTTATATATGGTAGGCGTTTTCAGTGGAAACCAGTAGTCGCGTTAGAAAGAGACCAAAAGTAGCATAATATGTCACTCTCTATCTCTTCAACTATCTCCACTTGAAAAATCAGGTCAATTCGTCGCTCCGTTTTGCCGTGAAAGACGGACAAACAAACAGACACACACAACTTCCCATTTATAATATTGGTATGGATTAGTATGGATAGACCCATCCAGGTTAGTGAATGTGACCGATGGTTTACCGACTAAAACCCCTCGACTGCCATCTCAGGGCTAGAAGACGAGGTCACAAGCACGTTTCGGCACTCCTTTGCAACCTCGCCAACCACAAACACATCTGTGGAGGATTACATGCCCTCTGTATTACTACATAGCGGGATACAGATGCAGCGTGCTGGCCGCCCCAGGGACCTTTATGTAGACGGCAGACTCTGAGAATGCTCTCCTGTGGCAAGCATATTACAATACGAGGGAAACCAGGGAAAGAGATTAATTCAATAAAATATATAAAGAGATACTGTTGTATTATTTCAGTGGGCAAAGTTGTATTTTAACGCTGTGTGTGGAATTGAAAAACGAGCAAGTGAAAGGATACTATAGTTGAACCACGAGCGATGCAAGTGGTTCGAGAATAGAACTTGCGAGTATTTTAACACACGAGAAGTAAAATACATTTGCACCCGTGTATAAAACACAAAACTTTTCCCCTCACTATAGCAAGGAAACTACAACGCAAAAAATGCGTTTATCACTGCTTCCAGTAGTTCCACAAAAGGAAAATCATCTTTATTACTAGATTCACTTACTTTTATAAATTTTAAAGCAGTTGATTTGACTTTATTTTAAGGTCAAATTACTTTACCCACTAGTTGATAAAAAAATGCTTTTTTACCCGCTCGTATAAAAGGACAAAACACGTGTTTCCGAGCTAGTGAGGGGAAAAAGTAATTATATGTAGTAGGTATATTATGTAGGTACCTACTTAACGCTTCGTCTGTGTTTGATAAGGATCCTAACATAAGGCGTTGGACTTTAAAATAATATATCAAAGTTAATTGTTTTATGACAATTTTTTGACAGACACAGCCGAAGGGTTAAGTTCACAAGGCCTAATTCAGAATATTGACAATAAGATGCAACGGAGGTTATCTTTATCAGTCATACAGTAATCTAATATTTTCATCACAGTTGCTCGGTAAGTGTGTCATTGTTCCCAAGGGTAGCAGGAGTAGCAGAAAAGTAATTTTCCCAAGGGAGTTATGAAATTTCGAATGCCACTAGTTTGTTCTTTAGTTTTTACTGCACAAGTGTGATGAAAAACAATGTAACTCGAAGCGTAATAATATCGCAAATTAGTCTTTGAATCGCTCCAGTAGGCTGTTGTAATTTCATCATACTGTCGTTTGCAATATTTAGATTACGCCCCGAGTTTCACAATCTACTACTGAAGGCTGAGAAGGCAAATTTACAGGATATGAGTTAGAATTTATAGGTTTACCGAAATGAGGTATTTTATAAAACTTCATCTGAAATTCGTACGAATTGTAAAAAAAATAGTTACTCAATATTCATTATAATAAAATTAACCTGTATGGTCTTTCATGGAATGTTTTTACAAGCAGTAACACCGATAGGTTTTTTATTTATTATAATCCGACTAAATTATATTTTAGCAACGTCACCATATTTAACAAAATAAATCAAGACATTTCGCAACCTTTATAATTTTGACGTATAAATCCGGGTCGCCTGTACTGCAATGAAGCATTCATGTGGTAACACCTAACATGGAGCAGTAAATAATAAAGACTGATATATAGGTAGATGATACTGACGGATAGCAGTGTTGTTTGTAGAATCTTTATTAACTGGCAACAGCTAGTATTAATAGCTAGCTGTTGCCCGCGTTAGAAAAAGACAAAAAGTAGCCTATGTCACTCTCCATCCCTTCAACTATCTCCACCTAAAACATCACGTCAATTCGTCGCTCCTTGTTCATTATTACATCTATTCAAACTGTGTGAGCTTTCTTTGATGTTGTCTAAAAATGTATAAAGAGTGACAGTCTTTATTGATAATTTCTCTTTGCACCAACTAATATAAACCGATCAATTAACGAATCAGCTATACCACCATATTTTGCAAACTAATTTATGACGTTTTGTAACCTTTATAATTTGGCAAATACATTCCGGTATGCATATTGCGAAGAGAAGAACGGAGTGACCGGGGTGATCGTAGGCGCCGTCCGTTCACTCACCCGCCCGAGTCCGAGCTAACCGTGGCCGTCTAGCAAGAAAACGTGACGGGCTATCCGTCACACCTTCGGCACGTTGCCGGCGCGGGCTAAATCGAAGCGCCCGTGATGACGTAGTCTTTCCATACAAAAAGGACACCGTTCCGGTCCGTCCCGTTCCAGTGTGAATCATTCTTTAATCAGTCAATAAGTCCTGTAATCCCGCTGGATTTATGTAATACAGAAATTACTTGACATCAATACCGAATTTTCAGATGCGTAAACAACTGTGTGACGCAATACTCTGTTACGGATAATTTCTGGAAACTTTTGTTATTAAACGTTAATTTATATTACCTACGGTATGCAGATGCAATAACATCTGAGGCGCGAGTAAACAGATTCCAGCGGTTTATGAAAACTGTGTGCGTAGTCTAGTGCACAAACGTTCACGGCGTAGAGCGTCTACTGTAAAATAAAATGCAAGTAGAGAAGTCAAGGCCTGACCCTTTCCCACTCTATCCTCTGCTACTGATGAGACGCCATATTTTGATATTTATGGTCTCCGGAATATTAACATTAGATTAATCTTTCCAATTCTTTATACCGTACTTGCCTGTATTCGAAATCTGATTCCCTTTGGGAGCGTAGGTTCGGATCCTACCGGCTGCGCCATGGTACAGTCAACAACACAGCTGTGTATTTGTATACAGAACTTTATCACCTGTACATAAAGGTGTGTATACATATTTTTGGCACTTTGTCTGTATACACAGATGTGTTGTTGACTGTACTTGGGGAGCGACAATCAAACACCAGTTCCAGGTCAAGACTCACTTCATTTATTATACGCTTACCCACATGCAGCATTATAACAGTAGGTATATATAATTTGGTGGAAACATCGTGATGAAAGGCTCAGTAAGGCTGGTTTTAGTGTCACACGGACCGTCCGCGCGGAGCTCCGCGCGACCAATTTGTATGAAGTGATGTTACCGTCCGCGCGGACCCGTCCGTGCGGACCCGACCGCACCGCCCTAACGCATATTAGTCAGTGCGGATCGCTCCGCGCGGTCGGTCAGCGTGACACTAAACCAGCCTAAATAAATACCGAACGTTGCTCGTAGCCAAAGTACCCGACACCGCCTTTCCACTGCACCATCGCCAAAGACCCCCAACTGCATCAAAATCCGGAATTCCGCCGCGCCCCTATCACCACCGCCTTCCTATCCTGTCCGACTCCCCACAAAGTTGCTGGCCTATTGCTGATATTCCTGTAGTTATAAGCTTGTTTGAGTCGAGCAAAATGCTCAGCTACACCACAATGTGGCTGAACTATCCCGTCCGAATTATGACATCGTATTTTCTCCGAAACGTTTGTATTACGGACCACACTTAAGTCAACCTCAGTATTTTCTGAGCAGTCAATGACAAGAAGCGTATTTAAGACATAGCCAACAACCGTTTACGTAGTCACTCTTCCGTATTGGTGCTAACACGTTGGCAGGGCGAGCTGCTGATAAAAAAACAGTCTCTAATGAATATCGGCGTAGATCGAATTTTGTATGGAATCAGCTCGCGATTCTGAGAAGAATGAGCCCAAACACGTCCAGATCTGGTGAAATTCAATATTTGGGATATTTTCTGAAAAACACCCTTCTACTATTTTTTGCCAAGCTCAGGATTGAAACGCAATAACTTATCCTGTAGACTTGTAAGATGAACATGGATGAATGAACATAGTCAATGCCAAATCGCGGCAAGCTTAGTATGTTCGAAGTGCGTCACATACTGTGTCAAAAGGAGACCAAGGTCTATTGGAATAGCACCCTTTTCTCTTCCGTATCGAGTGGGCTGCGTTCGCAAATGTTTGCGTATATTTGCTCAGCATAATGGGGTCAAGCGTAAATAACGCCAGTTACAATAGGCAAAGTTAAATTGAATAGAATCCTGTATTTTGCAGAATCGTAATGTTGATTTAGAATGAGCGAGTGCGAATTCTTCATATGAATCTTGGTGCACGTAAATGTAGAAAATGTTTACCTTAATATAAAATGATATTTTTCACTTTGAGTTATGAAATCCGTGTAATGACCCCCCTTTCTCCCTAGCATTGCACGTTCTAGATAAACGACGCTTCGGTTCTCCTATTTTCGTGGAATATTTATGAAAGGAAAGTCAACACAACTTTAATAGTGTTCGTTTTAAAGCGGTGTAAAGTTTGTGTAGAACAAGAAGATTCATGGAATAAAAAAAAGTACACATTCTGCGAATCTTCTCTTGGCGTAAACTCTAAGAAAATTGATTTTTAATTCAAATAAACCTCTTTGAAATAGGTTATTATTATAATAGTTATTTGTTTTACAAGGGGGCAAAGTTGTTGTTTAACCGCACGTGCCAATATTGATACCAGAGCAAGCGAAAGATTCCAATATTCAAAAAGTGGAATCTTGAGCGTGGTTCAAAAAGTCTAATCTTGAAGGCACGAAGGTTAATCAAACTTCGCCACCGGGTGAAACACAAAAATTCAAAATCATCATTTATATATACATAAAGTTAAAATTTATATGAAATTACTTTGCACTTTGTGGATAAAATGCAATTTTGCTATAATTATGTTTTCGAATAGCAAAGTAAGCCTTTACCAGTTGGTGTGGTAAAAAAAATATAAATAAATCTACATGAAGAAACTATGGAGATTAGAAACTCCATAGAAGAAACATTAACATTTTTGTCAGTTGACGTCAATATGCCTGTCAAGTCAACAGTGTCAATATAATGAAAATGTAGTGGTATTATTATTTGTTGCAAATAGTGTTTCATACAAAATATTTGTTAATTTGTCACTTATTATCATGAAATAATACATTAATCTTATTATCGCGAGTATAACGAATACTATTTTACTGCCTTTCATTAATGAACAACATCAGTGTTTGTGAATTTGAATTCTTCGTCTCATCAGGCCAGCGGCAGCGTGAAGATTTAGTACTAGTTTCATCAATAAGCAGCCGAGATTTCAAGAATTAGCAAGCAGTTAGGAGCCAACAGGAATTTGAAGGTTAGTCTTATTTGACGGGAATGTTTTAAAGAATTTAAAGGGAGTAGAGGAAGAATAGTAATGTGGAAATTGCAGATCATTCCCAAAAAGCGGAAACATTCTTGAGAATGTTCGCAGAACATTCCCGCAACATGCAATTTATTATTTAAACAAGAGAATATACTTGAAATAATGTTTAAAAGGGCATAATATAAAACTATATGTTATTATAGGTATAATATTGGCTATTACAGTTAGCTATTTTGTTGATAAGTGATAAGTTACCTAAATTCTCACTATAAGTTGCTTGAATTCTCACTATACTTCAGGGAACATTTCGACTTTCAGACACACAGTTTTAGTCCTGACTTTTTTAAATTAGGTACCGAACTATTATTTCTTGATGCCTGTTTTTGGTCATGCCAATATAATTATGTACATACAAAAAAAAAACAAACAAAATAAAAACAAAAAGATAGCCTCGAACCTGAGAACATCGGCATACGAAGCCAGCGCACTATCACAGGACTACGTCTTGACTTGCTGAGTTCGACGAAATTATGGTATAAACTACGAAGTTACTAAGTATTCTGATAAAATTTCGTTCTCGAGAACATTCTCAGAAGTTACCGAAAATTCTCATGAGGAATGTTCTGCAACTTTGGAAACTTCTCGACCGTGCATTGCTAAGGAAGAATGTCCAAGTTGGCGCCTGTAGGAAGGTTTATGGATATCGGTCCACATTATTTTTTACTACACAGACTTACGTCAGTTCATAGCATATAACGGCCACCCAGCCGCTACCACTGTTCACATTTATTAGACCGATGTCACTTTACACGGCCAATAAGCGTGTAATTTCTCAGCGCATTTTCTAGACATTGAACATGTGTTATAAGAAAAAAATTGCTAAGAAAGAGGCATTTGTTAACATGTTGACGAGCCATGTCTCATGTCACTGTCATGTCTCGGCTGAACAGACAGACCAATGGACATGACTTCATGTTTTTATTATAAAGCACATTGTTTATAAGATTAAGAAACCTTACTCATCGACTGGTATAGATCGTAGCGTTGAAAAAGACGCGAACCTTATTTCGTATTGTCATGTAATTAAAGGCTAGATTTGACAAATCTGTACGACATCGTGGATGATGCGAAACTTTACAAGACACTGCACAACTTGTGTTGCTTCGTATGGAAATTTTATGGTGTAATTTTAATGCTATGATTTTCTCACGTTATGGTGGCGTAAATATGTGAGTGTGTTTAGTAAAACGTCCCACTTTATCGATAACCATTAAGGCGAGACTTACTTGTATCTTTATATGAATAAACTGACTAAGCGGCTTTATAGCAATCGACAAAATAGGACGTTTTCCGTTCACACTCACATATGCTCTAAATGAACATAGTTGAAGTATCACTGAATACACCTACTTTTTCTTAATATCTTAATGGGGAAATGAATACAGATGTAGTGCGTAAAGATTTGCCTTCGAATTGTTACGGAAACGTACGAACGTGTCATGCTATTTCAGTCAGTCTCAGTACAAGATGTACTGATATTGACTGAACCAGCGTGACAGATACGAACGTTTCCGGAAAAACACGAAGAAAACCCTTTTCGTACTACATCTGTTACCAAACTTTAGCGCTCATTTTAAGAAAAATCCGTACGTTCATATTAAGTTCCTACTTTCTTTTGGCTTATGTACATCATGTAAATACTAATAGGATATTATATCGTTGAAAACGCTCATAGAAATTTACACTTTTCTGTCGACTTTTAACAAATTATTAGAAATGTAGGCATGCGGCATCTACTCATGAAGACGAAAATTGCGTTTACAAAAACTCCGACCTCCGTAACACTACTAGAAAGATGTGACCACGGATCAAGAAGTAGACTCGGAATTGTAACAGAGTTTTCGAAACCAGAAATTAATTTCCCTTTTCATCACCCGGCCCTAAGCGTGAGGCGAGGAAGCAATACATTTTCGCGCGGTGATCCCATCAGTCCTGCGGTCCTAATACAAAATGTAACTTGACCTATCACTTGAATCGGATTAGTACAAAGTGGAGGTCTTAATGTGCTGGTCTATTGTTAAATGGGATAATTTGGTTCCGTGCCAGGGGTCCGACCCCCAGTTATTGGCATGTCAATGGTAGTGATTGACTTTGGTGGATAAGCTGCAGTTTGTTGGAACGAAATGGTGTGCAATCAATTATACCTGCCTAGGTATACCTGCCTAGGTATAATTGATTGCACACCATTTCGGGTAGGTATCATTCGGGTAGGTTAGGGTAGTTTTTGTTCGTAAAACTCAAACAAGCTTAGAAAACTACCGGCCAAGAGCGTGTCGGGCCACGCTCAGTGTAGGGTTCCGTAGTTTTCCGTATGCCATTTTCTCAAAAAAAAAACTACTGAACCTATCAAGTTCAAAATAATTTTCCTAGAAAGTCTTTATAAAGTTCTACTTTTGTGATTTTTTTCATATTTTTTAAACATATGGTTCAAAACTTAGAGGGGGGGGGGACGCACTTTTTTCCTTTAGGAGCGATTATTTCCGAAAATGTTAATATTATCAAAAAACGATCTTAGTAAACCCTTATTCATTTTTAAATACCTATCCAACAATATATCACACGTTGGGGTTAGAACGAAAAAAAATATCAGCCTCCACTTTACATGTAGGGGGGGTAGGTACCCTAATAAAACATTTTTTTCCATTTTTTATTTTACCAAACATATATACATATTGGTACCAAATTTCAGCTTTCTAGTGCTAACGGTTACTGAGATTATCCGCGGACGGACGGACAGACAGACATGGCGAAACTATAAGGGTTCCTAGTTGACTACGGAACCCTAAAAACTACAGTCCAATCTGACCATAAAGAAACAGTGGATCCAATAGCTGTTCATAATTGTCACCAAAGTGGTAGTTCATCTCTTGTTTTCATCAACTATGGGATGAATACATTATCATCAATCTTAGTACCAAGTGGCCATAAAAATAGTCCGAGAATTAATTATGACAATTCTACGCTCTAGCCATACTTTGAGTTTGCTCTACTTTGCCTACATAAATTCCACTAACTAAACCAAAGGAATTCGAAGAACATTCTACCTCATCATCCTCCTTGCGTTGTCCGGGCATTTGCCACGGCTCATGGGAGCCTGGGGTCCGATTTGAGAACTAATCCCAAGATTTGGCGTAGGCACTAGTTTTTACGAATGCGACTGCCATCTGACCTTCCAACCCGAAGGGTAAACTAGACCGTATTGGAATTAGTCCGGTTTCCTCACGATGTTTTCACCGAAAAGCGACTGGCAAATATCAAATGACATTTCGCACATAAATTCCAAAAACTCATTGGTGCGAGCCGAGGTTCGAACCCGCGACCTCCGGAACGAAAGTCGCACGTAATTACCGCCAGGCTACCAGCGCTTAGAACATTCTACCTATGAACTCGAATATTTTTGAGTACTTATGTAAGTACTATTATTATGTCTACATCTCCCGTCGCTCGCCAGATACCCTGGAGAGAATAATTATGACGGGCAAAGTTGAAGGCACGAGACCTCAGGCTCCTCCCCCTACGAGATGGTGCGTTCAAATTACTGCACCCATGCGATTAAAACTGCACGAGGCCATGCGCTTGGCGAGGAACAGACGCCTATGGAGGGACCTAGTCTTCAACAGAATGACATGATGATGTCATGATCCTTCAGCATTGAGGGAACGACTGAAGAAGATGATTATTATGTCAAATTGGTGGTGCAGTGCTCTTGGCCCAAAAGCGCCGCGACAGTTCCTAGCCTTGCCACGAGATAAATTGCCAGTCCTTTTCTAACTGTATTATTTAGATGCGAGATATTGTCACGTCGCTCCCCTAAGCCTACATAGGGGGCAAATCCACAAAGTGTATCATTAAATCGAAGTGTTTCCACGTGGACGTAAGGACGTCCTCTTCAGAGGTTACAGGTCAAAAATGGCGTTTACTTCGGCTAAAGACATTTGAAGTGGAAAAAAGGAAAACATTTATAGAGTACGAAAGAAGTAGATTGGGATTTGGACTTTATTATTACAAAGTATTTACTCAATCACTTAAATTAATTTTGAATTAATTTACTTCTGATAACATTTCGATTTTCGTCGCACTTTTGATTTTCATTCTAGATATGTGACAAGGGCCCGAAGCGCATTTTAAATTACAGAATTGACGAACTAAATATGTTGTGTATAGACATTAAAAAATATTTCTAAATAAATAATAATAAGTATTATAGGACATTCTTACACAGATTGACTGAGGCCCACGGTAAGCTCAAGAAGGCTTGTGTTGTGGGTACTCAGACAACGATATATATAATAATAAATACTTATATACTTACATAGAAAACATCCATGACTCAGGAACAAATATCTGTGCTCATCACCATCACACAAATAAATGCTCATACCGGGATTCGAATCCGGGACCCCGTTGACCGCGGCGCAGCAGGCAGGGTGTGTACTGACTGCGCCAGACCGGTCGTCTAATTATTTATTTACATGAATTTTAACTTTATATTACATTTTTAACTCAATTTTCATGAACATATTTACATAATTATATAAGAAACTAAGACTAAACTTAAAAGCTAGCTAATGTCTAAAATAGGCCCTGTGTGTCAATCAAATAGGTACATATATATATATATAACCCCTGAAATAAAAAATAATCTTGTTTATGTATTTACAAATTACTGAAATTTCAACGCTCAATTGTCTGTCTTTATTAGAAATTACAGAGGAGAAAAGGACGACCTCATATTTATTTAATCCACTATATGAAGGTTATTTGCGAATATCATTAATATTGAAGAAGAACGAAGAACTCAGAAGTTGAAAGCAATTCACCAACTTTACCACGGCAGCAGGAGTTAGATAGTCCGATCATTGACGTGAAGAAAGTTAGGAGTAGAAATTGCTTCTTTAAAAACTTACTTGCAAACTTCTTCTATCGCTTAGTGTAGCATGTCTTGAATAGACCGCATAGCCCTTTCAAAACGAGAAATCGAGATTTGCTAACTTAATTTCGAGTGACATGTGTTAAAATAATTCTTTATTATTAAGAGCGTTATAACATTTCGGCGTCGGGCGAAATTAGGTATTTTACCCGCCGCGCGAGCCCAATATGCCGACCCTTTCTAGCACGTCTTATCACTCGCTCGCACTACAATAATGGACAAAACAATCTTGATCCTTTCTATGGAATTTTGATAACAACCACAATCTACTATCTCGATATAAACTTTTGGTTTCTAATAAACATTATTTTGTACGAAAATACGAGAATATAGCGCGAAATAATATCAATTATGTTAAAATTTATTTAAAAAATTAAAGTTATAATTATAAAAGTAGATCCCATCCCAAATATTTGCTTTTGTTATATGATAAGTATTAGAGTAAAGTATATATTAATATGATGATAAAATAAGACAAATACAATTCTAATTACTTCAAGGTGGTGCTCAGGGTCTGATGATGGAGCCAGATGGTGGTCACCAATACCAATGAACAATATGACTATACAACTTCGTGGTTTACATGTCATTCTAGCATTTTCACTTTCACATTTCAAGTGCATATACCACGAGTATAGGTTTTCGGGTGTGCTGATTTAAAAATTAATGACCGATTTGGAATCTGACATTGCTGACTGTCACTTTGACACAAAAGTCGTCATGGGTGTCGTAAAATAGGTTTTAGGGGGTGCTGATTCCAAAATTAATGACCAATGTGGAATCTGACATTGCTGACTGTCACTTTGACACAAAAGTCGTCATGGGTGTCGTAAAATTGGTTTTAGGGGGTGCTGATTCCAAAATTAATGACCAATGTGGAATCTGACATTGCTGACTGTCACTTTGACACAAAAGTCGTCATGGGTGTCGTCAAATAGGTTTGCGGGGGTGCTGATTCCAAAATTAATGAACAATGTGGAATCTGACATTGCTGACTGTCACTTTGACACAAAAGTCGTCATGGGTGTCGTAAAATTGGTTTTAGGGGTGCTGATTCCAAAATTAATGACCAATGTGAAATCTGACATTGCTGACTGTCACTTTGACACAAAAGTCGTCATGGGTGTCGTCAAATAGGTTTGCGGGGGTGCTGATTACAAAATTAATGACCAATGTGGAATCTAACATTGCTGACTGCCACTTTGACACAAAAGTCATCATGGGTGTCGTAAAATAGGTTTTAGGGGGTGCTGATTCCAAAAATAATGACCAATGTGGAATCTAACATTGCTGACTGTCACTTTGACACAAAAGTCATCATGGGTGTCGTCAAATAGGTTTCCGGAGGTGCTGATTTGAAAATTAATGACCGATTTGGAATCTTGACATTGCTGACTGTCACTTTGACACAAAAGTCGTCATGGGTGTCGTCAAAAAGGTTTCCGGGGGTGCTGATTCCAAAATTAACGACTATTTTGGAATCTCACAGTGCTAATTGTCATTTTGACACAAAAGGAATCATGGGTGTAGCCAAATAGTTTTTAGGGGGTACTGATTCCAAAATTAATGAAATGATTTAAAAAGTAATGACCGATTTGGAACCTGACATTGCACAGTACCCCTGGAAACTTATTTGACGACACCCATAACGACTTTTATGTCAAAGTGACAGTCAGCAATGTCAAATTCCACATTGGTCATTAATTTTGGAATCAGCACCCCCTAAAACCAATTTTACGACACCCATGACGACTTTTGTGTCAAAGTGACAGTCAGCAATGTCAGATTCCACATTGTTCATTAATTTTGGAATCAGCACCCCCGCAAACCTATTTGACGACACCCATGACGACTTTTGTGTCATGATCATTAATATTGAGATCAGTACCCATGAAAACCTATTTGAAGACACCCATGATCACTTTTGTGTCAAAGTGACAGTCAACAGTGTCAGATTCCAAATTGGTCATTAGTTTTCAAACACCTCCGGATACCTATTTGACGACACCCATGACGACTTTTGTGTCAAAGTGACAGTCAGCAATGTCAGATTCCAAATTGGTCACTAATTTTGGAATCAGCACCCCCTAAAACCTATTTTACGACACCCATGACGACTTTTGTGTCAAAGTGACAGTCAGCAATGTCAGATTGAACATTGGTCATTAATTTTGGAATCAGCACCCCCTAAAACCTATTTTACGACACCCATGACGACTTTTGTGTCAGAGTGACAGTCAGCAATGTCAGATTGAACATTGGTCATTAATTTTGGAATCAGCACCCCCTAAAACCTATTTTACGACACCCATGACGACTTTTGTGTCAAAGTGACAGTCAGCAATGTCAGATTCCACATTGGTCATTAATTTTGGAATCAGCACCCCCTAAAACCTATTTTACGACACCCATGACGACTTTTGTATCAAAGTGACAGTCAGCAATGTCAGATTCCAAATTGGTCATTAATTTTGGAATCAGCACCCCCTAAAACCTATTTTACGACACCCATAACGACTTTTGTGTCAGAGTGACAGTCAGCAATGTCAGATTGAACATTGGTCATTAATTTTGGAATCAGCACCTCCTAAAACCTATTTTACGACACCCATGACGACTTTTGTGTCAAAGTGACAGTCAGCAATGTCAGATTCCACATTGGTCATTAATTTTGGAATCAGCACCCCCTAAAACCTATTTTACGACACCCATGACGACTTTTGTGTCAAAGTGACAGTCAGCAATGTCAGATTCCACATTGGTCATTAATTTTGGAATCAGCACCCCCTAAAACCTATTTTACGACACCCATGATGACTTTTGTGTCAAAGTGACAGTCAGCAATCTGAGGTACTACATATTCGTAATCTGAAAGTAATCAAGTCAATAATTTCAGTTATTTTGAATCGACTATGATTCCGAATTATTGGTAATAGTAATGATTGTATAGATGATTAGTGGGTCAGATTACAAAGTAAAATCAAGTAATCGTGTAATCCGGAATCGATTACGATTTCCCCATCTCTGGGTTTAGTTATATGGTTCATTGGTACTGGTGACCACCATCTGGCTCCATCATCAGACCCTGAGTACCACCTCTTGTCAAAGGTCTTGTTGAGACGAACCCAACGAGCCTAAACACGAAGTCGTTTACTTACATGGTTCACTGGTACTGGTGACCACCTTCTGGCTCCATCATCAGATCCCGAGTACCATCTTGATGTGTCTTATCATCTTGACCGTATTGTAATTTTCACATTTTTATCATCACAACGTTGTAATACTTTAACATTCAAACATAACAAAGTATTACAAAAGCAAATATTTACGGATCTAGGATCAAATTCGTTGGTCGCTGTTTACACACACACAATGCGAGGATAGCCCGTGTAGAAACAAGGCGTCCGACCCACACAACAATAAATATTCTCGACGTTTGCGATGAAAACTCGGAGACCAAAGCGACATACGTCTTACCTGCTCGAGCTCCGGCGCGGCACTGAAATCGCAGGCGTCCGTCGCCGGTAAAATAGCGACAGGAAGGCTAGTTTTCAAAATTGGCAAAAAATCATGATAAAATATTATAACGACAAATGGATAACAGCAGTTTAAGCACATTGTGCAGATTATTTATATACTAAAATAACTTCGATAACATGTAGATTTTCGGAGAAATGATCACTTGTTTCGATGTATTTTCAAGACAAAATTGAGTTCGTTTTACTTTCAATTTCTCAATTTCAAAGGATTAAATGATAAATATTGTTTAATGGGCCTTAAGTACAAGATATTTGGAACTTAAATTTACCTCATTTATGAGAGTGATCTTATCAAATTGTACATAATAAGAGCTCCGAATTCTGTGCTTCACGCGGTTTTTCCTAAACGAGCATCAGAAAAACAATCATTACTAATTGAAAAAGCTTTTTTTTTCATATGTTTTTTATTTAACCGACAGTTAATAAGATGTTCTAACTGAAACAAGTACTTTCACTGTCTTTTAGTATGAGTAAAGTGTACAATTTTGTCGATAAATATTGTGCATTTTACAATATATCGCCTTTTTTTGTCATAGCGCTCTTAACACTAATGTAGACGCAAAACATCGACTTATTTATTATCAAAAATACAGAAAATAAAAAACAAAGCAGTAGGACATAAGCATGTGAATATCAAAGTAACACTATGTGATCACTGATCAGCTAACAACTGATTGAGTACAGTTCTTCAACGACTTGAGTATTTAGGTACTGTGGTTTTGTGTTAAAATTGACATTTATATGTTAACAACCTTCACGATCGCATCAGCTCGTTTTTAAAGGGATAGAGGAACTGCCGGCATAGCCGAAGTGACAATCGTTGTCGTGCCATGCCGTGCCGTGTCGCTACGTGGCGATCAAAATGCAGTCTGGCTCTGTCGCGCCACTAAACTAAAGAAACTAAAGAAAAGCGATAGAACAAGCTACGATACGCTAAAGTAGTAAGTATCCGTCTTATAGTGAAAAATGTATTTAGGAAATTGAGGAAAATAAAGGAATTAGGAATGTTAACAACTACCACCAACCCTATTCCTCAGTCCCAATTGTTTCAACACGACGAAACGCTTAACGAAAATGCTTTTAACTAATACTTACATGTCTGAAAATAGAAGAGAAATTTCTTTAAAAAAAACTTATTTTGTATGGCCTCTTTGATTAGACTATTCATGTTATATTGGAATTCAATAAATTTAGTGAACATCCATCAATACTTTATTTCTTCACTCAGAACATGGTGATGGCATATGTTTAATAAATATTTGGGTGTCTACACAATTATGTCGCCAAAGTCAGACAGTTCTGGAAAGGGCATTAGGGTTTGACCTGACCTAACCATAAAAATAATCAAATATTGTAAAGCCATGTCCCGTAGCCGAATGGCATATCTGCGACGCCAAACGCCGCAGAAATGCAGTCCGGCTCTGTCGCGCCAATACGCAAGAGCGATAGAGATATATAGCTATGAAAGAGATATTATCGCGATCGTTTCGTGAGCGTTTGTGCATTCTGCTACGCACACTGACCAGATATATATGACTACGCGCCATGTTGCGGAATTTCATAAGAATTATTTTCTTCATACTATACTGAACTGTCACCGCGTGCATCAGAATATCAGCGCCCTCCTGACAATTATACTCTGTCAACCAAGTCTGTCAGTAAATAAGAACAAAGAAAACTATATGCATCCTTTTCTTTAGGGTGCTAGAGAAAAGGATACCTATAGTTTTCTTAGTTCTTATTTACTGACAGACTTGTTTGACAGAACATAGTCATATAGTTATTTCCGGTCTGGCTTTATAATTTACATAGCCGATCCAGCCATATCGTCACTACTTTTAAAAAAACTTGTATCTTCGTCTGTCAATGAAAAGAAAATTGTAGTAAGTATGTATGGAATGCATATAGACTTACTGCGTTTTAACTTTGAGGAACAGCGTGAGATATGAGATTTTTTAAAAGTAGTGACGATATGTTACTGCTGCAATATCACAATTTAGTTTTTATCCCCTATTTAATTTGAGCAGTTTCATCTGCTCTGCCTAACGTGATTTTTAGATGTATTTATTATTACTAAGCATTATAAAGAAACTTATAAGTATCTAATCTGACTCTATTCCTGCTTGATGTAATAGAATATAGATAAGGCCATGATAAAACACAACCCGAAACATATTTCAAAAGGACCCGAGGAATGAAAGGCCCAAATTAATCTAACCCCAGCGTCCCCGCCTGTATTTTATTATTCTTGGAGTTTCTTTGACGGCTACATTAAAATTTATTCGAAAAGGCGCAATGAAAAAATACGGGTCAAGAGTTGATCTGGAGGAGCTTGGCTTTTGGCATTGGGATTTAAGTGTTTTAGTTGAGATTCAATCAACATTATCCAATAAGCGTCACGTGTCAATATTATAGGTGTAGACCTATATACATTTCTCTGAGGCAGTTGATAATAATTGTTGACTGTATGAACCGCTTGCTGCCTTAAATTTAGTTAGGTAGGAGACGAGCAAGTAACATCTCCGGAGATGCAGGCATTCATAAGCTACTTGAGTAGGTACTGTGATCTGAATCAGAGTTTATTCCTGTTTTAGTTACACATACATGTACTTATAGTACTCCTAAATACTGTTACAAGCGGCGCGCGACGGCACGTACTTAACTTTAGCCACACCTCGGACACTGGCGATCAAATATATGAGAGTCGCACTCACACAGTCTAAGCTCGTGTAGGTGAACGCGTACTATGCTTGTATGAGTGAAATATGACAGGTCGACTGTTCGCGTTTTTGACAGGCGGTAACTGTGAGGCACTGAGAGGGGGTGGGTTGCACTTTCAGCGGGGAGCGGGAGTGGCCATACTGTACGATAGTACTTTTTATTATACTGTAAGTGCTAAGTGAAATGTGGAGATAGCTGCGCTGAGCTGAGAGACCTGTATTTGACTTCTGCGCAATAACAACAACAGTCACCGCTAAACTTACGTGCCGCTATTTGTATAACAATGTAACTAGTTGTAGAATATAGGTTTTTTTACATACGTATCAACCGACATTTTCCTATTAATTGCTTAACGTCGCGTTGTAGACACATACGTGATTTGAAAAACTGTCAGTTTTTAATTGAAAATAGAAAGCAGTGCCATAACGATCCATTCATATAGATTATTCAAAACTATCCCATCATTTATAACGAGAACAAAAGGCGATTTATTATGAATACACACAATGGATGTGCGAACTCGATTAATGCTACTAGAATATGAACATATAAATTGTATATTTTTTTAATAATTGCTGAATGTAATCCCTGTGCATGATGAAATATAGATAGATGTTTGAAGTTTTAATAAAAATGCGCGCCTAAATGTATTTGTTTATAATAATATAACTAAAGCCAACACAACAATGTTATTACAATAAACTTGACTATAGTTTCCTTGATTTCTGTATGAAAGCGCCGAAGAACTGACGGATTGCTTCTGTCAGGCGAACATATATAAGTAGTCTGTAGGTACTTAAAATCGTCACTACTTTAAAAAAAACTTGTATCTTCGTCTGTCAATGAAAAGAAAATTGTAGTAAGTATGTATGGAATATGCATATAGACTTACTGCGTTTTAACTTTGAGGCTGAGCAGCATGAGATACGGGATTTTTTCAAAGTAGTGACGATATGCGCCCTTACGTAATTGATAAACGCTGATAAACGCATGACATATACATAGAGACATAAATAGTATGGAACAAAATATGGACATATAACAATTGTTATCAATAAAGATTTTTCTTTTTTTTTTTCTTTTTTTTTGATATTATCGGCGTGTAAAAAGACGGGATCATGCTACAACGGTTGTGATGTGTTTTATCGAAAGGACCTTAAAAGGTGGTTCCTACTTCCTACATATTAGACACACTGTGTTCAATGTTCATACATATTATAATATGTCACGCTCTTAAGTTAAATGTACTACAATGCCACTTACAATAAGGACTGAATTTGCTCGTAACTTTCGATAACCTGCTAGAGCGACCTTGAGCTAAAGCGATAATATGGTACCTTTTATTTGAAACGTCACGTATGATACCTTAAAGGGGACCGCATGGTTTCTTGATCCTATTCATGTGTAACACCGTGGCTTGCGTGGGCGACGGTCGCGCGATGGTCGCGCGACGGCGATGCGACGCATACGAGTACGAAATCAAACCTTATCGATATGGAAGTATGAGACGCGACGGCGACGGTCGCGCGACCGTCGCCCACGCAAGACACGGCGTAAGCTCAGCCGGCGTAGCCGAAGGGCAATCGTCGACGCCAGACGCCGACAGAAATGCAGTCCAGCTCTGTCGCGCCAATACGCAAGAGCAATAGAGATAGATAGCTACGAAACATATTATCGTGAGCGTTTGTGCATTCGGCTACGCACACAGGTCGTGTTAATATTACCATATTTACATTTCAGAGGGCGCTAGATGGGTTGATAATTAATTATTAATAACACATTATTAATTATTGCATGAACGTTAATCAGGGTTGTCAGTTAACAACTAGTCACAAATCATTATTAATATCTAATACCTACATATTGTGTAGCGTAGGTGAGAGGCTGGCAATGTCACTGAAATGAGTGAGTGAAATGTCACAGTTTCATTTCTTACAACCCCTTATTGGCCAAGAGTGTCACTGAAACTTGAGTAGTTTCATGTACTCTGCCTACCCCTTTATGGGATACAGGGGCTTGATTGTATGTATGTAGGCCTCTAGGCGAGCGGTATGCTCACCAGAACTGCACCGATAAACCATCGTTTCGTCTCTATCGCACTTACAAATAGTGCGATAGGGACGGCCTGATGTTGTATCATTTATCGCGCGACCATGCTTGCCTGCCTGAAGTGGCTCCATTTTGGGAAAAAATATTCATATTATTTATCTTTTGGCTGATGTAAGTGATCTTAATAGATAGCTGGTACTTGGTAGCTCTCAACTGTGCGTTTCTCCAAAACTTCCAGCCTCGCATAACTCAGCTATGGAATGAATTGTCGCCTGCGATATTTCTGGACCGATATGTCCTTTAAGAAAAAGCAAACTCATCTTAAATGCGCCTCATTACTCAGTTCTCATTAGGTACTCCTATAAAAATAATTTAAAGATAAACGGATCGAAAACACTTCTTCCTTCGTACTCCCACGCAATTAATCCCTTCCACGTAACATTAATCGTTTTTATCACAATGGACAACCCTGGCGTGCCCATAGACATAGATAAATATAGACCGAGGGTATTGAAGTATTAACCTTTTGAGCGCTTTGTCTTTCACGTCAAAACAAATTTTGTGGCCTACACACCAATAGCTCTACTAGTACGAGTAAATAACAAACTTTATGTGTCAACAGGACAATAGGAACTTGACTGTACTTAAAATTAGTATTTTATACAATCGTGGTATAATTCAAAAATTTTCAGTCGAGTACCATGTTTAGGCCACGAAGCTTGCTGAGTGGCCTAATAGTACGGTACGAGAGTGAAAAGCTTAATTATATCACTATTGTATACAATACTTTTTCTACGAGTCATCATCTTCATCATCAATGGACGGAAATATCATCATTCATGCAAGTTAAAATTAATGTTAATAGAGTCGTTCACCGTTGTATCAACATCGAATTACCTAGCAACCAATTGTTTGTAATAACCGTCTCTGATTGGCCGATAACGCGACAGATAAAAAAAAATGTGTTTCAGATGCAGGAAAATTTGCCAGGTATCGCAAATTAGTATAGAAATTGTATGAAGTTCTATTTTTGAAATTATTACAGTTAACCAAAGTCAACTATAATGAGCTTATTATAATTGAGTCGGAACTGCCATAGAGTATCCAACACTGAAAAGTTAGCACTTATAGTTTAGTCTGTGGTATCCTAATTGACAGATTACAGTCGACAAGTAGAAAAAAAATTTTTATACCATGCACGAAATAAATCATCAGATAATTATAAGAAAAACATGGACAGAAGTTATTTTTAAATCCAATTTCTATTTAATAAGTCAGGTAGAAATATATAAAGTAACTGAGTTGACCGTGACGTCACTCAATTCGATTTCATATTAATTCTATATTATCAAGTCGTTAAAACTCATTTTGACAGTTCTTAAAAAGAAACTGATTTGACTAGGAGGCAAGTACCTAGTCTATTGCCTTGACAGCGTCCGCCGTATCCTCTTTAGTGGGCACGCCAGTACACGGCCACAATAGTGGTTCTTGGCGTTCAAAGTGTTAAGCATGATCTAAATAACCTTATAATATTATCATCATGTATACTTATTTCTTCCCTGTCCCTATCGCACTTACAAATAGTGAAAAAAGACGGCCTGACGCGATAGGCTTTTTCACGCGACCGTGTTTTCGAGCCTGGAAGAGACAGATATAGCTACCTACTCTACTCAATCTTCAATCAGTACCGTAGTACCTACTGCTTTTGCTCTTCAACTTTATGAATCCGTACTAATATTATAAATGGGAAAGTGTGTGTGTCTGTTTGTTTGTCCGTCTTTCACGGCAAAACGGAGCGATGAATTGACGTGATTTTTTAAGTGGAGATAGTTGAAGGGATGGATGACATAGGCTACTTTTTATCTCTTTCTAACGCGTGCGAAGCCGCGGGCAAAAGATAGTATTATATGAATTGTTGGTGAGTAACTGTCATAATATACACGGTGAAATTTTAGTGGTTGTTTTCCCACGGTAGGGCGATTTGCTATCGGTAGTACTTTCGAATTGTGATAGACAAACATATATTAAATAACTGTTTTCCAAAAAAAAAAAATCCGTAAAAATTACCTAAACTCGAACAAGCGAATAACAATAGTAACGCACTAAAACTGCAAGTCGATGACAGTTATGAGACTTATAAGATAAACAAGCACAGTTAACCTTTCCATTGGTTTGATCTTGCCATTACGTTGCGTCAACTTTGATAATTCGAATAATTACATCCTCTTTGCTTAATGATTAAAACTATTAATGTGATAACAGTTCCTGTCAATGTCAACACTACTATTTCTAGTAAAATGGATCGGCATTACGAATATTCTAATTTAGAGTACGTCGCGATGGTGCAGCTGTACGCTAGGGCTAACTACGACTCCCACGCCGCCCGGCGACTTTACGCGGAGCCAGGCCATTTACAGTCGCTGCGTCTTCGGGGATTTTAAACCCTCAAGTTCCGCACGGACGAACAATTGTCGCCGCCACACAGCGGCTGCTTGACCACGGGCAGTTCCAAACGCCAGCACATGCACAGGGCAGAGGCCGGCCGGCTGTTTACAATGCAGAACTGGACGAAGAGATCATCGAGTACTTCGAACAAGATCCTCGTCGTAGTACACGTATGGCTGCGGCTTTTTTTGGCATCAACCAATACTACGTGTGGAAAACGCTAAACCGAGAGGGACTGCATCCTTATCATTTTCGGAAAGTGCAAGCCCTTCACGAAAACGATGGGCCAGCTAGGGTAGTTTTCAGTCGGTGGTTGCTCGATAACAGGAATGCTAACATTTTGTGGACGGACGAAGCAACATTTACGCGAGTGGGACTTTTTAATCAGCACAACGAACATTTTTGGGATTTTAATAACCCACATGTAATCCGCGAGTGTGCTCATCAAGTGCGGTTTAGTGTAAATGTGTGGGCTGGGATAGTCAATGGCTACGTTATTGGACCTCATTTCATAGTTGGAAACTTGACCGGGGGAAGTTATTTGGAGATGTTACAGAACGTTATCCCGGACTTATTAGACGACGTTCCGCTAGCAGTGCTAGCAGATCTCTACTACCAGCATGATGGGTGCCCGGCTCACTATCAGCGCGACGTGCGGGCCCACCTTAATGCCGTGTTTCCCCAGCGCTGGATTGGGCGTGCTGGGCCCGTGCCTTGGCCAGCGAGAAGCCCGGACCTTACTCCGTTAGACTTTTATTTGTGGTCTGAGCTAAAACGCATAGTGTACCAGAGGGAATACGAAAATCGAGAAGCGTTAATAATGGCAATAACCGACGCTTTCGATGTTATTAGACGTGACAGAGACACACTAATATCATTGAAACAAAATCATATTAAACGTGCCAGATTGTGTATTGAACGTGGCGGATTACAGTTCGAACAATTATTGCGGTATCGCGAAGTTTAAGTGTTTATTTAAGCTTGACTTTAACTTGTTATGTTTACCTTTAAGGATCTGCAACTAACTGCACGTAAAATGTGAAGAAAAATTAAACGAAACTACTTTTAAGTTATTTTGTTTCATTCACTCAAAATAATTAGGTAAGTACTGCTGCAGTGCAACTATTGGTGATAGGTCACTTTCGAGTTACGTTCGACACATTTATAAATCTGGCATTTATTAATATTATTTCAAAAAAAGACTACACATTGACTGTATATCGATAGCAAAATCATTTCGTTGCGGGAAAACAACCACTAAAATTTCACCGTGTATTGTCGTAATGGAAAGTGGTGCCACGATGACATCACATAGCCGACATCTAGGGGTTTCTACTATCTATGGGCGTGTCCCTTATTAGTGTGAATACGATGAAATGAACCTAACACCACCAGCCAACTTAATTTATACAATCAAAAAACACAATTACGCATATTAACAACCGTATTCCTATTGTAATACGAATTAATTTAATTAGATCTTAGTTTTGTGACTGCATTGGCACCGAATGGCCTATATACGAAGGGTGGTGAAAAGGTTGAAATATGTTCCCTCTACTAAATAATTAATTTATCTGTTGCAAGGGGAAATACGTCGTATTTTGCTTTTTGTACTTTATTACCGTAAATACAAGCTATATTTTCGGGTACATTGTATATTGATGAAGTTAGTGTTGTAAAATTTGTAAACAAGTGTCAGTTTGTGGTTTGTAAAGTTGTAAATATAATTGTGTTGATCGTGAATGCTGAAACGATAATATTAGCCATTTATTTTATTTATATTTGCAGGGCATTTTACACATACATACATACATACATACAATCACGCCTGTTTCCCAGAGGGGTAGGCAGAGGTCACGGATTTCCATTTACTACGATCCTGACAAACCACTTTCGCTTCACACACTTTCATAACATTTCTCATACACGCTCGTCGGTTTCGAGTACTTCTGACCTGGGTGGCTAGCCGAATGGCACAATCGCTCACGATTCTCACGAAACGCTCACGAAACGAAGCGCTAGTAGATATCTATCTCTATCGCGCTTGCGTATTGGCGCGACAGAGCCAGCGGCGTATCGCTTTCGTTTGGCGTCGGAGAAATGCCATTCGGCTAATGGCACAATCTCACGAAACGCTCACGAAACGAAGCGCTAGTAAATATCTATCTCTATCGCGCTTGCGTATTGGCGCGACAGAGCCAGCGGCGTATCGCTTTCGTTTGGCGTCGGAGAAATGCCATTCGGCTACGGGGCCTGGCCTTTTTGCAACATTTCCCCGATTTGATCAAGAAAAGTCATTTTATTCTGTTACAATTTTTTAACGATGTCCTAATATTCCGTTAAGTAAATGTAGAACGTTTTAAAAAGTTAATATGATATTAAATAGATCAGTGATGAGGCTGAATAGACAAGATGTCAATCGATGACTCAAACGAAACGCACGTTAGTATAAGAACGATAGAGAGTAAAACTATGATATACTACTTGCGTAGTGTGATTGGTATCTTGTCGACGCACCCAAAAAAAGGTCATAAATTAATGAAAGTATATGTTAAAGGAGTGAAAATTACAACAATAGCCATTTGAAATATTTTGTTCAGAAATTGACTTATCGTTATATTCTATTTAATTTACTCATTCATATGAAAAACCCAAGTATTTCAATCCAAATAAAATCTATTTTATTTGAATCAGCTTAGCGGTAACGTAAATCCCAGGTTTCAAATTGAATAAATTTATTGTTTCATTTCATGAATTACATACCCACACAATTTCTAAAATTAAAACAGTGCGGCACAAAAAGGGTGAGTTATTTAATCAAAATGTCACACCCCTGTTACACAAAGGAACAAAAGTATAATTAATAAAAAACATATACTCAAACCACCCTAATAGGTACACATTGACAAACAAATATTATTGTGAACACACAATTTACTTGAAGTATAGAATATTTCAAATTCAACTTTACCTTCTTCATAAAAGTGTTCATTATGTTATCCAACAAGTAGCGATGATAGGAGGTTCTGAAACTAACTTCACTATATCAAATTGAAACGCTGTCTCGTTCACTTGGTTCATATGATGCGTGGGTTAGAAAGAGATGGCATGTTTGTGTATGTAATTGAGACGTTACCACGGTGCGGGTAAATGGGCGAGTAGCGTAAAAACACTGCATGGGGTCAATGAACTGCGTGGGTGGTGTTATGAAAATTACGCTTGTGGTTTGTTACTTTGTAAAATAAATATGGAAGGTTTATTAACTGAACCATAGAAATAGGATGTTAAAAAAGGAAAATTGGGACTATTAGGAGTACCTACTAAATTCAGAAGTCATTATATACAATTACATTGATTACGTAAGGTGCTTTTCTGTTAAACGAAATACAACTTTTTATACTGAATAGTCAGATGAATCCGTTAAACTTAAATTGAAATGGCCGCTGCCGAGGTCAAAATTAGCCACGTTTTCTGATTTGTAGTCTGCAAATGACTCTGCATCTTTTGCACTCATGGGAAGTCATATCATATTGATAACTTCTCTTCATTTATTATAGCTTCTCTTTTGCACGCTTGTCACTCCTCATTGAACAACTTTTGCTACAAAGCGAGAAATATCTTTTCCGAGGGGAAGTATTAAAGGACAAAACACGTGTTTCCGAGCTAGTGAGGACTAGCTCGGAAACACGTGTTTTGTCCTTTAATACTAGCGGGTAAAAACGCATTTTATCCACTAGTGGGTAAAGTAATTTGACCTTGAATAAAGTCAAATTAACTGCTTTAAAGTTGATAAAAGTAGCTGAATCTAGTAATAAAGATGATTTACCACCTGTGGAACTACTGGAAGCAGTGATAAACGCATTTTTTGCCTTGTAGTTTCCTCGCTATAGTGAGGGGAAAAGCTTTGTGTTATACACGGGTGCAAATGTATTTTACTTCTCGTGTGTTAAAAAACTCGCAAGTTCAGGATTCTATTCTCGAACCGCTCGCTTCGCTCGTGGTTCAACTATAGAATCCTTTCCCTTGCTCGTTTTTCAATTCCACACTCGGCGTTAAAATACAACTTTGCCCCCTTGTATAACAAATAACTATTAGCGAGCTACGGCGTAGTGCTACGAGATAAACTGACCTTGAGGGAATCGTAGAGGCAAAACGGCACTGAATAAGACAAATAAGCAATTTCGTATGAACTATATTTTATATAAAAAATGCAATAAATTAAAAAAATTACATCATACGTTTAACATTCTAACCCCCTTATTCATAAACGTACACTAAAATTATCAAGCCGATAAAGTTCGTACCCTTTCCGACGTATTGGTGTTGTAGAAAGGGACAGACGAACTTTATCGCCTTGATAACTTGAGTAGAGTACGTTTATGAATAAGGGTGTAACTCTTCAGTAACATTTCACCCTAAGTACTAGTCCTATCTGTCCGATTCATTAAATTCATCCCTTGAATTGTGTATCGTAATTATCGTTTAACAAAGCAATTAGTTTTTGATTGCCGACCATCTTCAAACACGACATCATATGTCGTTTGAGAACAGCGATGAACGAAATGTATGGACTCGCATTCGTGTTATTCTAATACAATGCATTTAGGTAGTGGTTTCTTTCTGTTCTAGCGATTGTTAAAATTACTTTTTCCAAATACGTTTTGTAAAATGTAAAGAACACTGCATTTTCGTCTCTATTTCTTTAAAATTCGTTAACGATGATGGGTTAAGAATTTCACAACCCCTTTTAATAGTGGAATATAAATAAATATAAATTTATTAGTAGTGTGGGCGATAGGCTAGCAACCCGTCACTGATATATCAATTTTTCTTCTCTTTCGTTATGCTTCAACCCCTCAATTGTTAAGAGTCACACTTGAATTTTCAGCAGTTTAGTTTCATGTGCTCTGCCTAGCCCTTTTGGAAAAAATTGGTTTTTGTATATATGTATGCCACAGATGTATGCATTACTTGAGTTATCGGAGTTTGTAAGGTATCGGGCAAATGGTTCAGTAATTTTCGTAACATTGCGGTATTTGGTCTTTCAACTAAATACATTGTTCAAATATTATATTGCACTGCACGCAACTTGTTCTGTCTAAAGGCTTCACGCGTCTATCTGAGTAATTTTATATTGAACGTACCCCTCTCCGAGGTCCTACTCAACATTAAAGGTCTGATAGGATTTCTAGAGGAGCTGGGATGGCAGGACTAAGTATTCCCTCATATCACGCAAAATAGGCGCAAGACGTCGAGTTGCGGAAAATCGCCAGAACTACAATACAATTGCACGTACATACAATCTATATCGTTATCAAAACATCGCCGTTTGTTAGCGTTCGTGTTCAGCGAGAGGGAAAACAATGAGGGTGTGCATTCTGTACATTTCGTTATGCGTGCAATATGCATGCAGCATGTAATTCCGCGTGCACTGACTTGACACTCGTTAGAAGTAACTGTGTGCAATTAACGGTATGTTGTGTGTTATCTTTGATATAAATAGGTTTGAATGACTTAAAAAATTCAGGAAGGTCGATAAAAACCTTCTTCTAAATCTTTACCTACCTATTGTATCATATTTATCTATCACGTGTTTATTCACACACACTGATCGTGCATATAGTTTTTTTTTAGAAACACATATCTGTGTTTTAAAATTTTGATAGGACAATAGACCCGTGATCACACCTATTGAAATCTCAACTATAGAAGGTTACAGTCGACTACAAAGAGATGTATCCACTTTTTCACTTTATTGCATTGTAATAAGTTGAAAAAGTACATACATCTCTTTCTAGTCTACTGTACTCAAATAAGCACACAACAGACCCGATGAATATATTTATTTAAAAATGGTAAGCAGGTACCTCAAACATAATATCTTACGTTTGGCGAGGCCATTTGCATATAATATCATCTAATCATACTATGCATATTGATATACCATGCGTCATGGACGAGGAATCTTCCTCGAGATCTTAATTGAGAACTATCATGCCCCCGACAGCTGACTTGCAATGGGGTCACTCTGTGCGAAACCTTATAGCTGAAACAGCTGTTAAGTTCGATTAGATCGTATATGGATTTCTGAATATCTATACTGCAAGATACATACGTAAAATGCCGTAAAAACCCTTGAAAATTTACACAGTCTTTGCCCTTTTAATGTGATGTCATACGATAATTTTCATACAAAATACTTACACTCATAGCAGATATTTTTTAACACAATAGGGATGACAACTACATAAAAAAATGGCATTCTGTTTAGTCCGTCAGTTAGATTGTCCAAAAATACTGAACACATATTTTTCGCTTTTTCTAATTATAATGAAAAAATACAAAGCTATAGAGCGTCAAAGTTCCAGAGTCCGGCTTGTGACGTACTTCTAAGTAAAAATTGTACCTAGGCGTGACGTCACGCGAAACTTCAACGCACTGTACCGTCGTCATTTTTTGTTTACGAGAAAAAATACGTGTCTGAAATTCTTTGATAATCTAACTGACGGACTAATTAGTTTTTTTTTGTCGTCTCGCCTATTTTAACGTTTGTCATATGAAACAATCCAGAACTGTACAATGTTTTCTACTCCAGCGCCTACTAGCAATTTGATTTCTACTACCTACTTAAATAAATCTGGCAACTCTCCCCTATATTTTTAGTTGTGAAAAGTGTTTTCTCTCATTATTTATAACCGTAAGCCTTCAAGCGGCCAATTCAACTTACACTTATATTTTGATGTCAAAACGATTTCATTTTTGTTTACATCCTTGATTGGAGATCGTATTTAATATTATGAATTTAATATAAAGTGACCTTATGTAAATCTATTTTTAACAAGCGGAAACGTTCGCTAACGATACTTCAAGTTTTTATATTAAAAAAAAAAATGGTAGGCTAGACCATTATTTATAAAAAAGGAACCAAAATTAACCTAGTGCCCGAATTTGACTAACTGGAATCCAACCAGCCTCCTCTGCAATCGGGGCAGATGGCTTAAAACTTAAACCGACCAGCCTCCCGGATCAAAGCGACAAGAACATTTTCCCTGCTGAAATACGGTTTTTTTAAGGGCTTGTTGCGCCATTTATTTCTAACCCCCGACGCAAAAACGACGGGGTGTTATAAGTTTGACACACTACTACTATTACATTACACACACTTTGTTTCTTTGGCGGGAGGTGCTATAAAAATTCACACCACTATAAATAACCTAACCACAAAATTAAAATTTTGAAAAAACCCCCGACCGCGACATAGTGGACCGATTTTCATGAAACATGGCTAAGAACACTCCCCCGACTAACTCAGCTTTCAGACGTATGTTTAAAACAATATGTGTCAGGTTGTTTTTAAAAAAATTCAAAAAATCTAAATCGGTTCATCCGTTCGGTTCATCCGTTCGATAGCTACGATGCCACAGACAGACACACACACAGACAGACAGACAAACAGACAGACAGACACGTCAAACTTATAACACCCCGTCGTTTTTGTGTCGGGGGTTAAAAATGAAATCATTCAGCTAACAAGATGTGTACTCAAAGTCTCCTTGACCCTATTGTCAGTCAGCTGAAGGGAGCGTGATAGTTACCAATGATGGCGGAAGATTCCCTTGCAAGCCTCCGATTGACGTTAGATTGGATGTGTGTTTGTTTTCAGCGAAGCTAGCCAAGACTGTTTACTTTTGTCATAGATTAAATATAAGATCATACCATCCCATACATTAAAATGCGACCGCCTAAGAACGCGCATACACTACACACAAAAAAATGCCTTGTT
Organism: Leguminivora glycinivorella; assembly: GCF_023078275.1. Classification (NCBI taxonomy): domain Eukaryota; kingdom Metazoa; phylum Arthropoda; class Insecta; order Lepidoptera; family Tortricidae; genus Leguminivora; species Leguminivora glycinivorella. Next base: position 10,382,038 of record NC_062981.1, read on the forward strand.
GCCATCGATTACTTGTAGATTGGCGTCAAGTGCCACTTTCGAGCCATACATCTATGTCAAAACGCCATCTACAAGTATAATCGAAAGCTACAAGACATTTTTTTGTGGCGCCATCTATGTGTGGTGTAGTGTATGCGCGTTCTTAGGCAGTCGCATTTTAATGTATGGGATGATATGATCTTCTTATATTTAGGACCGGTTGTACCAAACCGTCTGTCACCGTTAAAGCATTCGTCAAATTTTATTGTATGGGAAGTTCCATAGACGTCTTCTGCGTGACGATGATGTTTCTGTCAAATGTGGTTGATGCAACTGGCCCTTAATCTATGGTTTTGTAGAATAAGAAAATATTTACCTATGGCAATTCTTTTTTGTGTCAGTTTTAAGCATTACAACGACGTTTTTAGTTACCCTTTTTTGTACTTCCGTACCTACTATTATTTGTCATTTACAGGGTTGTGCACACATCTTTATAGATCGGTCTGCAGCATTTTTTTGGACACTATGCTATCGCCGGTCAAGTGGTTAAAACATTAACTTAAAGAAGAAACTTAACTTTGAGAAGGATAAATAAACTTTTTAACAAAAAAATAAAACCGCCTTCAAAAATAAGCGCGTTACAAAACACGGAGAAACTAAAAAGCAAAAAATAATAAACCTTTGAATTCAGATTTCTTACCGGATTGCAATAATCTAAACATCCAAATTATAAACAAATCAATTATTTTTGTAGTCGGTACCAGACCTGTTCCTGTTTGCCCCACCCAACCATACGAAGGCTGGCCCCGACTCCAAAAATAATTGATTTGTTTATAATTTGCATGTTTAGATTAAGAAACCTTTGAAGGTTTATTATTTTTTGATTTTTAGTTTCTCCGTGTTTTGTAACGCGCTTATTTTTGAAGGCGGTTTTATTTTTTCTTAAAAAGTTTATTTATTTGTTGATTTTTAGTGGTTCCTATTGATATCATATGTATCAGTCCGAATATATGTACAGTAGTGAAATAATTATCCTTTAACTCCTAACCATTGAGGAGTTGACCTTCCATCATCAGCTCAGCCACATAAAATTATTACTATCAGGCGTAAATACTGGTGTACCTTTGTAAAATATACTAAACACATTACATGTGCCTATAACATTTGAAGAGTTCCCTCGATTTCTCCAAGATCCCATCATCAGATCCCGACTTGGTGCCAATGGGACCATCTCGGGGTTATACCTGATCGATTGAAAGAAAAATTTTGAAAATCGGTCCACGAATTCTCGGAGATATCGAATAACATACATACAAAAAAAAAAAAAAACATTCAGTCGAATTGAGAACCTCCTCCTTTTTTTGAAGTCGGTTAAAAATACGTACGGAACGGCCGAAATAAAAAAAAATTGTGGGCATCTATTTGCGGATTGTTTTTGGTTTTCTCCTCATGAGACTCTCACTACAATCAGATTGCTATACTGATTTCGACTAATTCCTTAGCATCAAGTCAGGAAAATCGAGTGCGCGGTGCACTTTCTGAACCCGAAATCTCATTTGTTTCTTTGGGCATGCTCAGATATATAAACAAACAGATCCCTAACCTCGTAAGACTGAGGGCAAGATTTTCGATTTTGAATTTAGAACTTTCTTTTCTTTTTTTGAGGTTTTTGAATACGTTACTTCATAGTGTAAACGTCACGGAAAATGACGTTCATCGTATGGATAAAGTCAACAGCGCACCCAAACTGTTATTGTACTAGAACTAAATATTATATAAATATTCCATTACAATATACTGTAACTTATTCTAAAACCTAAAAAATTCGTGGTCGAAAAAAGAGGCTTGATGATGATTTTTTGACATTACCACCATAATGATTTTTAATGTTTTTCACGTACCTAGACGTTGATTACGTTCGTAACTTATAAGCAGAGATCGGACGGATTTGCGACATTCTTAGTGACTTACGTCATTTTGATGACTTTTAGTATGAGATGACGCACAAAAATCCGATCTCTGCTTATAAGTAATCTGTGACGTTGCTCAAAGATAATTTAAATACAATATATGCACTTGGATACCTACGTGATTATCTCGACTAGTGCATGGACACATCAGTGTGTTGAGTGGTCTACTAAGGTACATGTCTGAAGGGATGCCAAAAGCAAAAGCCGGTAATCAATCTCTTTTATCAGTCCCTTTGGGAACGATGCCCTTTACTGAAAATAAAGGCCGATTCATTAGTTTGTAGGCCATTAAGCGTTACTGGGGCATAGTATTTCGAATACTGATGTGCGATTTATGAAAATGTTCTTTTTTCAAAGTAATTCAAGAATATCTGGTTAACAGCGTAAATTTCTGTTGTTTTTTTTTTCAAGTGTTTTTTAATGGCAATTTTTTTTTTTTTTGTTAGAGTATAATTTTGCTAAATAAAACCCACTTCCCACTTCCCTTCCTTCTTTATTGGTTGAGCTAAAACTTCACATACATAATTATATAAGTTCAGTGACAAGGAAATATTATGGCACTTTCGAGTTAATGGACATCGGAGGTCTATTGAAGGTCTACTAAGACCTAATCATAAGAAAAACATAACCTTTTATCAAAGATGAAAAGCTATGCCTCAATGATAAATTTATTAAATGGTTCAACATTTACACTTAGACTGTTTAAAGTATCTATCTTTTGTTCTTCAGCACAATAGGCTATTGCAATAACCTCGCCGCGGCAATTAAAACTCGAATGATTTCCTCAGCCCGAGAAGACGTTACTTAGTATTACCGTGTATGCGTAGTGACGAAAGCGTTTTCCACACTCGGTTGGCTCCGGAGCGAACGATTTTCATCGCCACACCGCTTTAGTTGCACACGGACTGTTCATGTGAGCGCGCGCCTCCCGGCCGCTCGATCCCTACGAGATCGCGAAACATAAACAAAGTCGAAGAATGAGAGGAAACACCTAAACAATTGAGTGCATGTTTATTTGTTAAACTATTGTGTTTTGTTTTTGTGATTAGTGTTTGTGACTGGACCAATCACTACCGGCCGTTGACTTCAGTTTTTTCAGGTAGGTTGCAAAAATGCCGGTTATGTTTTCCTCGTGTGTACGAGTGTATGATTCGTTAATATTGTTTGTTATTTGATGTTTCCGACAGACGGATATTTGGCTGAAATATGATTCTGCGCATGCAACAGGTTGTTGCGGATATCGCATTAGGATTGTTTTTATTTTTTATCGTATTAAAACACGTAAAATAATGTTATCAATTGTATAAATCTCCGCATAAAAAACATGTTTAACTATTAAAATAAAAGTACCGAAGAAAGAACGCTAAGCTACTGCAACCCCTTCTTCTAAAAAATGTAAGCAAACAGTTTTTCCAGCAATTTTAACTTAGGTAAATCTATGAATTTTCGCGGAAAATCTACTCGCCAGGAGACTCTTTCAGGTTGCTCGCAAAGGAATAATGATGTTGGTGAAACAATACCCTCAGTTTCCCACGAATGGGCTTGCCCCTTTTCGCAGAATCATTTCCCAACGCTGGATCCTAGAGGATAAATAATGTATAAATATTTACGAACCTACAATACTTAAAAAGCCGAAAACTACTTTAGCTTTTAGAAGATTCTGATGTTAAATGTACCTACTCAATGTACTCAATAAATTTCTACTCATATTGAGCGATTTGAAGTCGTGACGTTAAATAGGTACTAAAAAGTGTTGAAATTTGAATCAATCCATCTATTCCTAACCACACTGAGTCACGAAAAACTAATGGACACGTTTCTGACCCGAAGTAGACGAATAATAATAATAATATGGATCCAGTCCAGGGTTATATTATTCATGATTTTATATGAGTCTCAATGAATACCTTTTCAAGTCTTACCATACTTATGCTTACCTCAGTGGTCCTCGTTTTTTCTCTCTAAATAGCAACTATTTAGGTGTCCGTGCCTTCGCTTGAACCACTAATAAGATTAACTCCTTCATAACTCAGTCCTAATCGAGGGAATTCCTCGACTTGTAGCGCCATCTGGGGCGCCAGTCAAGTACTAGTGTCGCCCGGTTATTTTTTAAACAATAAGTTGTAATTACACCATAGTTAGCCAGCAGAAATGGTTCATTATATGCCTATGTCAAAACAAAGCGCCATGTCTCCGTAATCATCGCTCTGACGCAGAATTAAAACTAGGTACTGAAATTGAGAACGAGATATTTCAGAAGGCTGTTTATACACAGTAGGTGGGTACAGTCAACCAATTTAAATCCTAGGCCACTCTAGAACCATGTCTCTTTTAAACCGTGTTCTATTTGCCATAAGAAGTCACATTGACGTTTACTGTGCAAAGGTTTTAAAGTGGCCTATGGTTCAAATTGGTTGACTGTACGTACGTAAACGTGACCAAACACTGAGAAAGACGTTTACAAAATGTAATCTAAAGAAGGAAAAAGGGTGCTCGTCATTTTTTCTTTAATATATGACATCTTATTTCGATTTTTAAGGAAAAAGGGGAAAAGTTTTGAAAGCCAGTTTTCAAACTTGGGAGAGAGGCTTTTTATAATAATATTTGTTTCGTCGTTTTATATTTTCCAATTGCTTCGCAGAGGCTTCACAGTCTTTGGTACAGTAAAAAGTTACTAACTTCGTATTATAATACAACCTTTAAAAAGGTTAAAATAAAAGCCAAATGGCTATACAAAGTATACTGAATACACGTGCTTTAAGGATAATAAATAGAGATTAACAATGTTCAGTTGTTCATAACTATTTATTCCAAATTTCAAATCGATAGTATAAGTAACAGACAGACGTACCTATAAACGGACGGACAGAGTCGCACCATCACCATAAGGGTTCCTTTTTGCTACGGAAGTCTAATAAAAAGTATGAGGGAAGCGAAATCTTTTGTGTTTCTTAACAGCACTTTGTTAGGTTGTGGGTTAGGCTAGGTTGTGGTTAGGCTGGTGTGCCTTTGGTCCTTAGCACACCAGGTCCTGATGGTCACAGCACAGTATGTACTAGGACAGGCTGGTAGTCGATTGGGGAAGTGGTTCACTAAAATAACCAAGTCATATCATTAATCCTAACGTCAATCATATACTATAGGTACCTATGCATTCAACCATAACGTAATTCAATCAGCTGACTGTATCCTTATCTCACCGAACCGGTGACAAATTATTTGTTCACCATATTATCTAATATACAAACCAGCAAAAATAAACTTTATGCCTCTGACTTCAGACTGTTATGAATGTATAAATATTTTGGTTGTGTGCAGGCATGGGCCACGCATTATCTCCGCCGTGTATTGATTGACTGTCATAATATTCTTCGTATAAATAATGACTAATGGTTATTCAATAAAATATTGGTTGAGATAAAATGCCTGACGACGAGATTCCTGTGTGCGTTCGACTTTAACGACATGTTGACGAATATTGGGAATTTATCTTTACTTAGGTAATAATTTGAAACCTGACCTTACTTTTGAAAATATTCTATTGCGTATTAATTTCCGAATGTAAGTTGATAATCCTTCGTCGAAATCCGTTGGCTCGTTAGGTCGACGACATCCGGAAAATAGCGGGTCACAACTGGATGAGACTAGCCCTGCCCCTCTACAACTTGCCTGGTGAGTCCATTTGAAGTCGCGCTTGATCTATGGACTCGCGTGCGACAAGGCGAGTTGTGCTAAAGGATCAGGATTGGGAGAAGTGGCGTACTAGAAGAGAGGCCTATGCTTAGCAGTGGGCGATAAAGGGCTGATATGATGATGATGTTGAATCCATTTCCATATGTTTAAGCCGTGACGATACATGATTTTATAATCTAATTTAGGTGATACAGATATACCTACCAAAATGTATCAGAACCGAAAATTTCATTCACAATTATACTTGAACAGTTTGATATTGATTCCATATAACTAATTCGTTTTAAGATCTACTTGTACCCACTAAGGCGAGAACTAATTCATTTCAAGAACAAACAAAAACCGTATAAAATTCTAATGCCTTTGTTGTTTTTAATTGTAAATACCTACGTAAGAAACACATAATAGCATTAATTCAGACTATTTTAGACGTAACTGACACATCTTGCGAAAATGTCGGTCACGGAGTTAATTATCTACGATATGATGGTGGAAAGTCGCAATCTTTATGAATGAATCGTTGTATTGTATTACGTCTTAGATCTACATAAGTGTTGTAATAGTTGTCGGTTTTTCTATTGTGTCAATTATCATATCGTATGCTTTGAAGATACCACGATTCTCTATTGTAATGATTTATAAAGAAGGTGATAATTGCATTCGAGAATAAGTAGGGTTATAACTCGTTCATATGGATACTTATTTACGGTGGGCCGCGGACATATCGGCTGTTCAGCGATTCGGTCGAAAGTGTAGTCGAAAAACAAGATTCGGGTGAGTGGCGCTGATTGTCACAAACTCACGTAATGTTATGGAATGTCAAACATTAATGCTAGTGCTAGCGGAATAGAATTAATTTGACACCATGAAAATCAACATAGAAAAGTCTCTAAATCAGGTACTGTTGGCAACACCAACGCTACACCAGACGAATTCCCCAATAAATACTGAATGTTAATGGAATTAAAATGTACGTTATTATTATCGAAACACGTGTATTATTTTTTCATCTGAAAAAAAAACCATATTTAAAAAAAAAAACCAGGGTGCTCGGTTTTTTTTCAGGAAAAAAAAAATTTTTTTTTTTTCTATTTACCCTACTTAGGTATACGATAATTAGGGCCGAATTTCCGCCTAGACCATTAAAAACGAGACTTAGCAACATAGTAATGGTTTTGAGATGGAAAAAGGGGCCTTCTAAATCCAAAGTGCTGCTATTCTCAAATACTAGGGCCCTTGGTTTCCAAAAGCGGACCTGACGGTATTCGGTCAAAATAACTTTAGCATATAGTTTCTAGCTAGGTATAGTAAAGGTACCTAATTATTATTGCGTGAAAAATTATCAAAAATGTCACTGACCCCAAATTATTTTATTGGGTACAACTTTTCCTTTTATCGGCTGTCGTATCACGTCTGACCTCAATGGTCCTAAGCGTCAGAGTTCCAAAAATGAGAGTCCTATTGTCTTTGAATAGGTACCCAAGTCGTTGTATGTTCTGAAGGTCAATTTGTCTTTACACCTACATAATGGTTTTCATTTCTCATCTGACATCATTAACAACAAATAGCTTAGGTAGAATGTACCTATACTTCGAGTTACGAAGAAAATAAATCCTTAACGCCGTGTCTTGCGTGGGCGACGGTCGCGCGACCGTCGCGCGACCGTCGCCGTCGCGTCTCATACTTCCATATCGATAAGGTTTGATTTCGTATGCGTCGCATCGCCGTCGCGCGACCGTCGCCCACGCAAGCCACGGCGTAACCCCTCGTATGTCTATCCGTGCATAGGGATTTTAATCTATTGTTTTAAATGTGAAAGTCACTTTTTCAACGATAAAAATTACAGGCAACATACGAAGGGTTAAGCTATGAGTACGAGCATGTTACGGGGCCTCAGAAGCTTATACACGGTGCTCATGAGGAAACCGAATAATTTTACCAGTGTATTTCCTGGGGCCCATTTCTCGAAGCTACAAGTTACAATTTACAAGTGGTTGTCAATGTCTAATATGACAAGTTGGAAAGAGACTTCCGCTTGTAACTTGTAACTTTCAGTTTTGAGAAATTTGCCCTTATCCTATTATTTTTATGACTATACCGTGGTATTATTTTTATGACTAAAATGTCATAAAAATAATACCGCGATATAAATAAAAATCAAATGTATTTGAATAATCACCGTTGCGTTAAATGTTTTTAATCAAGATTCAGTAGGTAAGTATTTTAATGCACAAAACAATTCCTTGCCCTAAATATTTGTTCTGTGCATGCATGTAAGAATTTAGGACTACCTTAATTACTTAGGAACGTATAATATGAAGAAGTTTATTTATCTTGCCGATCATAAACTCAAACTCAAACTCTTCGTACCTACTTAGTTTTCTCAGTAATGTTAGCTATATTGCTTACGCAGCAACTACTAAGTACGGTTAGCACATTGTGTACTCAGAAAAGTAGTTCACTTTAAAACTTTGTCAACACCCCTGGTCAATATCTGGGTCACAGGGTGGGATCTTCTGATTCATAAAACATTACTTCATCTCCGATATAACTTGATATCTACCTTCTATGTCACTGTGTATGAATGAGGGCTAGATTTCTGCTGGTTTTTCTGTAATAGTTGGCGGCATGCTTGGTGTGTGAACAGTTCTCATATCATATTTCTAAGATCCTTTCCGCATTCCTGAAATATTCTTCACTTTGCACTTATTGCGACCGATATCTTTCATATCTAGATATCTACATAAACGTTGCAGAGTCACGTCCTATCTCGACTGCCTCATTTGACGATTAGTCTGGCGTAGGGGATAGTGATCCCATTTGCTAAGCCGACGATTGGGGGTTCATCACGGCATTTATTCATGCGATGAGCATCTTGGTTCCTGAGTTCCTATTGATGTATTATATGTATTAAGGTATTTGTTTATACCATATATCGTTGTCAGAGCACCCACAACAAGCCTTCTTGAGCTTACCGTGGAGCTTAGTCAATCTGTTATAATTTTATTGTCCTATAATTTTTTTTTTTTTTTTTTTTTTTTTCCTAGCCTATAATTGTGTCCCACTGCTGGGCAAAGGCCTCCCCTTTCTTCCGCCACTCATCCCGATTTGCCGCCTGCTCCGGCCAGTCGCCGCAAAATGCGTCGAGGTCATCCCGCCATCTTTTCTTTGGCCTACCTCTGCCCCGGCTAATCTGTGGTGTCCAGTCGGTAGCCAATTTGGCCCACCGATCTGGATGCATTCGGCAGACATGTCCTGCCCAATCCCACTTGAGCCTTGCAGACTTAACACCCACATCTACAATACCAGTTTTGGAGCGCAGTTCGGTGTTCCTAACCCGATCGGTTCTGCGGACTCCGAGTATGCTGCGCTCCATTGCTCGCTGGCAAATCTTGAGTCGGGACTTTTGGGCTTCCGTCAATGACCAAGTTTGGGCGCCGTATGTTAGGATAGGCAGGATACACATGTCGACGAGTTTGCGCTTTAGTGTCAGTGGAAGGTTGCCCTTCATTAGCGTCTTCATGGACCAGAAGCTCTTCCAGGCGTTCTCGATGCGTCGATCGATTTCTTTGCACTGCCTGTTTTCGAAGGATGCTATCTGGCCCAAATAGATGTATTCGTCGACATATTGGATATCCTGTCCATCAACCGTGACCGTATCTTTCCCCTGTTGGTCATCAACTTGGTTTTGGCCATGTTCATTGTGAGTCCGACTTCAAGACTTGCCGTGCTAAGGTCTTGTAGCATTTGTTGTAGATGGGGTGCAGTGTGGGAGAACAAAACGATGTCGTCTGCAAATCGCAAGTTAGTTAGTTTCTTGTTGCCGATATCAATGCCCATTGTTTCCCACTTAGTCGCAAACTTTTGGAAAATATGCTGTAGGCTTGAGGTGAATAATTTTGGGGACAGCGGGTCGCCTTGCTTGACTCCCTTTTCTATGCGAAATTTAGGGCCAGGATCGTGCAATTTAATGCTTGCGGTGCTTTGCTGATAAATGTTTCCAACGAGTTCAATATAAGCATTTTCTATATTTTGTTCACGCATTGCGGAGAATACAGCAGAATGTTTGACACTGTCAAACGCTTTGCTGTAATCTACGAACGCTAGGTATAGTGGTATTTTAAACTCGTTGGATTTTTCCATTATTTGGTTGATACTGTGAAGGTGATCTGTAGTGGAGAAGCTTGGACGGAAGCCGGCTTGTTCGGGGGGCTGGTGTTTGTCGAGCAGAGGGGCTATTCTATTTTCTACGACTTTAATAAATAGTTTATAAATGTGAGATATTAAACTGATTGGTCTATAATTTCCGATATCTGTCTTGTCGCCTTTTTTGTGAAGAAGAATTATATTTGAGTGACAGAAATTTTGGGGCAATTTACCAGAGCGCAAGATGGAGTTGAACAGGCTCGTTAAGTGAGGCAACAAGGTAGTTTTTCCTGCTTTCAGGGCTTCCGTCGTCACCCCATCTTCCCCAGGACTTTTCTGGTATTTCATGCTTTTTATTGCGGTATTGACCTCTTGACATGTAATAGGAGAGATGGTGTCGGGACAGGGAGAATTATAGGTAATAGAAGACGCGGACGGGTCCGAATATAGGGATGAATAGAACCTCGTGCAAATGTCGGTTATTTTATCTCGATTGCTATATTTCTTTCCATCCGCGTCTCGCAAGCTCGTAATCCATGCCTTTTCTTGTTTAGCTCCTTGTTTTGCTGCCCTGAGAGAAGTGTGTGTCTTTATAGCTATTTCTATTAGTTTGGTGTTGAAGTTCCTAATGTCGCGTCGTATTGCACGTTTTACTTTTTTATCTATAATCGAATATTGCTCTCTGTTGTGTTTGATTTGGCTTCTATGTTCTATTAAATTTATTGTATTTAGCGTTAGTTTGTTGGTGTTTGGTTTTTGCTGTTTAATTTTGCTGCTTGCTATTTTAATGCTATTAGTTATACTGTTGAACTGTGTCTGAACATCTGGACATACGTCCAGACTGAGAAGGCTAAATTGGTTTCTTAATTCTAAGTTAAATTGATCATGGTTCATTATTAAGGTATCCTTGTTGAGGCGCTTAATTTTCCTTGCAAAAACTAGCTGTCTATGAATCTTTATGTTGAATTTAAGTTTTGCTCTTAATGGTCTGTGGTCGGAGTTAAAATTAATTCGGTTCAGTGCAGATACGTCTTTTACTATATATTTGTCGGATGATAGGATATAGTCTATTTCATTTTTGATATTACCACCAGGTGAGTTCCAAGTCCAACGGCGATGTTGTTTTTTGTAAAATAATGTATTCGAAATACTAAGGGTTTGACCAAAAGCAAACTGGATAAGGCGAGTACCTCGCTCGTTTCGGATACCAAGTCCATGTGGTCCAATTACGTCGCAGTTATCCAGTTCTGCCCTAATGCCAACCTTTGCGTTGAAATCGCCAAGGACGATGTTCCATGTTCCTCGATTTTCTTCACAAGCTTTGTTGAGGAGATCGTAAAAACGTTCTACCTCGTCATCGCTATGTGAAGATGTGGGGGCGTAAACTTGGATGATGGTTAGTGTGTGTTTCTTATCTATGAGAAATTTTAACACCGCTATTCTCTCAGAGTAGCCTGTGAATTCGATAATGTTGCTTTTCCACTTCTTATGTACTAGGAAACCAACTCCATACAGCCCGCCTGCTGTTCCGAAGTGGTAAAAGACATTATCGATTCTCTCGACGGTCTGCTCTCCCTCCCTGCGTACTTCTGATAAACCAATCACGTCCCATTTAATATCCTTAAGAGCGTGTTCCAGTTCAATGAGACGTTCTTCTTGCATCAATGTGCGGACGTTGTATGTTAAAACGTTTAGCAAATCGGTGTCCATTTTCTTAGCCTGAGTCTGAGTTGTATTTTGGGAAGTCGCCGCCCGGGGATTCTTAGCACCCCTTAAGCCGGGCACTCGGGGCCGTGACGGGGAGTTGCTCATTCATGGAAGGGGGTTTGGACCTTAAGCGTCCTATAATATAGTATTTATTTATTATAAAAGAAAATTGACGTAGGTAACGAATTCACCGTGCATCATATACAAATCTAATGCGTGTTGAATGCGTGTCAGAGAGCGTTTGTTATTGTTATGGTACTGTTGAGTAATCGTGCCGAATCTCTCGCAGGTGGATATTATCATCGTCATCATCATTACACGATGTATGTTTAATTGCGCTTTCTTTTTTCTGTTGATCCTTTACTTTGTTCCCTATGATGAGAGCCAGATCGTCTCACAAAATCTTTGTCATAACAAGCGAACATAATTATGGTCTAAGAATACGTTATAAGAATATTTACCCTTATCTGTTTACATCGTTTGGTAAGAAACAAATGATAGTAAATAATAATTTGCGTCAAACAATGTGTAAATCATCTCTTATAACAGTTATGACAGAACAACCACTGGCAACCACTGTACAATTATATTTTTGTTTATAAATTAATAAAAATCAAAATCAAAACATCAAAAATCTAAATAATTTATTCAGAAAATAGGCCACAGGGGCACTTTTACACGTCACATATTTAGAAAATATTTAAAATTGAATTGAAGTTACAATTGATACTATACTAATTCTAAGTTCTAACTAAAGTATAACTCTACTACAATTAATTAGAGATGTAGAAGGTCTCTAAATCTCGAATTACAACCAAGAACTACACTAAATATAAAAGTACAAATACAAAAAAAAGTCTAAAATTACTTTAGAGGTGCAAATGACTCTAAATGTCACAACTAAAGATAAAATGTATACTTAATCTAATTCTCCTTAGAGATGTATATGGTCTTCAAGAGTCAAAATCATATATTTAAGATATTCACTAAAAGAAAGGAAACAAACGAGAACCGAACAAAGTGTCCTAATCACTACATAGTATAAAACAAAGTCACTTTTTCTGTCCCTATGTCCCTATGTCCCTTTGTATGCTTAAATCTTTGAAACTACGCAACGGATTTTGATGCGGTTTTTTTTAATAGATAGAGTGATTCAAGAGGAAGGTTTATATGTATAATAACATCCATTAAATAGTGGAGAAGTACTGTTATTTTTGAGGTTTCTAATGTGATGTCGTAAATAATTACATGCGGGTAGATTATATTTATTTGTCTACCCCGAACATTTATATAAATTAATATCGGGTAGTTTTGTGTTGTTTACATCTCCGGCGACATTTTGCTGGGACGTCAGTCTTCCGCGACCACGGCCAGTGCAACCTGGCCGAAACGTTGGGAAAAAGGTAAAAATAATGTTAATTAATCGCATTCGACCTGTATGTGACTTTAAATATGTGTACAAAGCGCGAGAACTTAGTGTTATCTTGATAAGGGATAGGGATAGCGATAGGGATAGCGATAATCGTAAATTCGTAAATAAACTTAAAAATAAACTTATGCTTGAAGCGTATTACACTGTTGACGAATTTTTCAACGACGTGCACTCTTGAACTGGTTCACTATACCAACCATTTTGAATTATAAAATTGAAATGTATCTTCGATAGCATGTTTGCATTAACTATGTAAGTTATAAGTGCCGACTGTAGACACTTAATAACAAAAAATAACAAAGAAGAATAATTGTATTTATATGTAATTTTGTTGACATGTAAAACTATGTTTGATAAAGGAATAAATGAATGAATGAATGATAGGGATAGCGATAGGGATAGCGATGTCACTACATAGTATAAAACAAAGTCGCTTTCTCTGTCCCTATGTCCCTTTGTATGCTTAAATCTTTGAAACTACGCAACGGATTTTGATGCGGTTTTTTTTTAATAGATAGAGTGATTCAAGAGGAAGGTTTATATGTATAATAACATCCATTAAATAGTGGAGAAGTACTGTTATTTTTGAGATTTCTAATGTGATGTCGTAAATAATTACATGCGGGTAGATTATATTTATTTGTCTACCCCGAACATTTATATAAATTAATATCAGGTAGTTTTGTGTTGTTTACATCTCCGGTGACATTTTGCTGGGACGTCAGTCTTCCGCGACCACGGCCAGTGCAACCTGGCCGAAACGTTGGGAAAAAAGGTAAAAATAATGTTAATTAATCGCTTTCGACCTGTATGTGACTTTAAATATGTGTACAAAGCGCGAGAACTTAGTGTTATCTTGATAAGGGATAGGGATAGCGATAGGGATAGCGATAGGGATAGCGATAGGGATAGCGATAGCCATAGCGTTAGCGATAGCGATAGGGATAGAGATAGGGATACGGATACGGATACGGAAACGGATACGGATAATATGGGTATCGTTAGAGGGATACGGATAATCGGTCGGCGGTCTCTTACAATCAAAGTGCTCTAAGACGATCGTTGTTTGCTTGCTTGAAGATTACGTTTGCGATAAGTATAAGCAAAATGTAAAAAATTGTAAGGGATAATAGAAAAAAGTACTTTTTACCCACCGATCATATAGTGTCGAAATACGGGCTATGTGGGATGTTTATAAAGGTTTCCCCAGCGTATATAGAATTACCTACGCTGTGGTCGATGTGTAATATTTCTACAATCATTGCAAGCAAAAGTATTATGTGCAATCGAAATAATCGCAGATAAATATACCAGAGAAACCTAAGGATCCAAATGAAAATCTTAATGAATACTTTTATTACGCGGGCGAAGCCGCGGGTAAAAGCTAGTTTAATATAAATCAGAATTAAAGTTACTTAGTTATAATAGCCCCAGGCCCCGTAGCCGAATGGCATTTCTCCGACGCCAAACGAAAACGAAAGTTAGTCGGGCTCTGTCGCGCCAATATGCAAGAGTGATAGAGATAGATATTTACTAGCGTTTCGTTTCGTGAGCGTTTCGTGAGCATTTGTGCCATTCGGCTACGCACCCAGTAAGCTTAAACAGACCAGTCTTCACAGACGGCACCCGTTCACGAGTATGACGCGTATCTCAGCCATCGCCTCCCTCAACCTTTATTCGGGAAGGTGGCGACCCGATCAACGACGCCACCGCAGCAAAGACTTTTAAGTGTGCATGACATGTTCAAGCTGCCAGGCTAAATTAAATATTCAAATAATAAAACATAGCATAATTGTATTTATTGTATTCATATATTTATATATATATATAAATATACATACATACATACATACATATATATAATCACGCCTGTATCCCTTAAAGGGGTAGGCAGAGCACATGTACTAAGTTTCAGTGCCACTCTTGGCAAAAAGGGGTTGAAAAAAATCGAAATTGTGACATTGCAGTGACAGGTTGCCAGCCTCTCGCCTACGCCACAATTGAACCCATATCCCACAGTCGACTTCTACGACACCCACGGGAAGAAAGGGGGTGGTGAAATTCTTAACCCGTCATGGTCATCTTTGGTTATGTAGTGTCTTGATAAGATACCTACTTGGCTTGAATATACTAAAATAGAAAAAGGTTTCTCTGACTTACCTATTTCCTAACATAAAAGGCATCATTAGAAGTATTAGAACTCCGTTTTGCATTCGCAATTGCATTTTTCTAATTAAACTGTTGGATATAAGAGAATCCACCAATCAGACTCGCAATCAAAATGGCAGTTGGTTAAATTAATTTTCTTTCTTAATAAACTTGCACATCCGTTATGATATAAGGATAAGGTCCATTTAGACGCGCGCGAACTTGCATACGATTTTAGGTACTATCAGTTGCAAAAGTGCAAGGCGAATTTATCAATGAATTCATTCATAATTTCTCCATGCACTTTTGCAGGTGATAGTACATTGCGGAGGGTTGAGGTTACATACGATTTGACACACTAATCAAATACCGCAACGCGAAGAAACTCAATGAGAGTTGTTTCCGTTACCGTGTAAATGAGCCCTTACAATCTCTATCCATATTATACAGAATATGACAAGGTACAGCGGGCAATTTCGACTGGGGACAAATGAAACTGGTCCATTTTTTTATGTTGTGGCAAGAATGAATTCCTTTTGCGAATTCAGTACAAGTTATATGTTTTTGAGCCTAGCCTTGGCCTCAATATCTAATATTGGTATATTAGATATTGAGGCCAATGTATTATGATATTTATGATCGTCAATAGATATCTAGTACCTAGGTATCTAGTACCTAGAGATATGGTATCCAATTCACTTGGACCTTGTAAAAAAGCAATAGGCTCTTATTATTTCTATGTACATATGTATTACCCAGAAAGCTACAATTGGAACATGAGTGAGCGTTCTTGAGATCAATTTAGACATTTGTAAAAAAAAACATATGGCTCCTAAATTATTGATCGTAACAAACAGAGTAACAGAGAACAATCTAAAAATCGAACAAAGAAAAATGTTAAATAAAATTTCCTTACCAATACAAAAATGATCATAGGAAACTGAAAAAAAAATCAAAAAGAATCTCTCCGGCGGGGAATCGAACCCCGGTCTCCCGCGTGACAGGCGGGGATACTTACCACTATACTACCGAAGATTATGACACTCTGACCAAAACTATGGCATTTATGACTCACTACACTACTGAAGAACATTTTATTTTCTTTATCGATGATAGAACTATGAAGTGTACTATGGTCGCGGTTTATTCATTCGTACCTACTTCTACAAGACAAGCATGACTGTTATCATTTATCATTATCGACACAGGACCACAGTATGCCTGCAAATAATATTAATTATTGTGTCAAAAACTATTTAAGCGCATCAGACAGTGTTATATTTTGTGTTTACTGTACCAATGTTTTTAACATTCGATTATTTGGTTTGTACTGGTGGCAGTAATCTTCCAAAGTATAATCTAGTTTTGAATAAAATTGTCTAAGCAATACGATGGTATACAAGACGATTTTTACTTGTTCGATACGCCTTGTTCGAATGTTAGGCTCGCGTTCGAGCACAGCGGTGTTACCAGTCACTAACGCATCATTTTTGGTGCCCGTATGGTATCACGTCCTTATGAAATAATATACAACCTGTTTTTATTGAATTCCGTTAACTTTGAGGGAAGATTCTTTAGATCAAATACAATTAATTTCTTTAAGAAACTAGCGTCTTAACTCTTACGGTTATCGAGTTATTAAAAACTAAAGATAATTACTGAACACGTGTGTGACAGCCTTTACCAATTCCTAATGTTATTTGTTTTGACATGTGCCGTCAATCACTTGACACTAACTTGAATGTTGTTCTTAAGGGTCTCTCAATTCATTTATTATGTATGAAAATGATGAAAAAAAATTTTTTTTTTGCGAATTTAACTAAAAGTGACATATAAGTACAGGATGGTTCTTGATAATGAACCTAGCTACGTGTTGAATTTAACGGAAAACAAAAAAAACACGGTGTACAAGACCAAAGACAAATGTAACTCCGTATAGACGGATAAAGTCTAAGAAAAAAACGTACCTCAAAGCCATAGAGAAAAAGGTACGATGGCCTGGATGGCGTTACACCTTTGGGGAACGCTCGGCTAGATGGCGCTAATATTAATATTTGACATTTTAACAATATGGGCCAAATTGTCAAAACTGACGTTCAAAAGTTTTAAGCTTGTGTCGAGAGATGGCAGTCTACTTATGTGCACTGTGATTACACATTTTACTTTGACAGTAACTCTCTATAATACTCGATCCTCTTTGATAAGTCAATGAGGGCCATGAGTTCAGGTGCTTCTCTCACGCTCAACTTAAGTGTAATGTAACAATAGTTACACTTTACATATTTATTTTCTTAAAGCAAAGCAGATAATATCTACCGTTTATTATTGGCAGTATAAAAAGGTCGTGTAATCGTGTTCGACCGGCGGTAGAGTAAAGTTAATCAACCGTGGTTAATGCGAGTCGCAACGCGCGTGGTCGATGATGTCGTGACACAGTACCGTGGAAATTTTAAAATGCGTAAGTAAAAATACCTTAGGTACAAAATACTTTTTCCCCTCACTAGCTCGGAAACACGTGTTTTGTCCTTTAATACCAGCGGGTAAAAACGCATTTTATCCACTAGTGGGTAAAGTAATTCGACCTTGAATAAAGTCAAATTAACTGCTTTAAAATTGATAAAAGTAGGTGAATCTAGTAATAAAGATGATTTACCACCTGTGGAACTACTGGAAACAGTGACAAACACATTTTTTGCGTTTTAGTTTCCTCGCTATAGTGAGGGGAAAAGTTTTGTGTTACACTCGGGTGCAAATGTATTTTACTTCTCGTGTGTTAAAAAACTCGCAAGTTCAGGATTCTATTCTCGAACCACTCGCTTCGCTCGTGGTTCAACTATAGAATCCTTTCACTTGCTCGTTTTTCAATTTCACACTCGGCGTTAAAATACAACTTTGCCCCCTTGTATAACAAATAACTATTAAATCATCTTCATATCAGCCCTTTATCGGCCACTGCTGAGCAATAGGCCCTTCTTCTAGTAGGCCACTTGTTGCGGTCCTGAGCTAGACTCATCCGACGCAAAAACGACGGGTTGTCGGTGTGTCTGTCTGTCTGTCTGTCTGTCTGTGTGTGTGTCTGTCTGTGGCATCGTAGCTCCCGAACGGATGAACCGATTTGGATTTAGTTTTTCTTGTCTGAAAGCTGAGTAAGTAGGGGTGTTCTTAGCCATGTTTCATGAAAATCGATCTAGGTACTATGTCGCGGTCGGGGGTTTATTCAAAATTTTAATTTTGTGGTTAGGTTATCCGTCATTCATTATAAGTAGTTGACAGTAAATAGTACGGTCAACCGGGGCGTTAAAACGGGTGGCGACTTTGAAAATTTAGATCTAAAGTCATACTGTAAGTTAGTTCGCGATTTTCCATGGTAGATTTTCAAGAATATTTATTGATCTAACTAGTTACATGAACAGTTTTAGTAAATAATGAATAATGTTAATTTGAAAGCCGTTCAAATACCATAAATAAATAAATAAATAAAATAAATATTGGGGGACACCTTACACAGATCAACTTAGCCCCAAACTAAGCAAAGCTTGTACTATGGGTGCTAAGCGACGATATACATACTTAAATAGATAAATACATACTTATATACATAGAAAACATCCATGACTCAGGAACAAATATCTGTGCTCATCACACAAATAAATGCCCTTACCGGGATACGAACCTGGGACCGCGGCTCAGCAGGCAGGGTCACTACCGAGTGAGCCAGACCGGTCGTCACACCATCAAAGTAACCCCAAATTTTTCTAAAGCCACCTCAGTTGTTGGTAGTAATAATTATGAAAAGTTAAATCCCTAAACTCAAAATTGCGGGCTTTCACATAAGTTTACTATTACTTACTTAGTCATTGACACTTTCGACTTCCGAAGTTTAATTTTGTATCCTTATGGATCGGACATTATTAGAAAACCACATATTTGATACAAACCAAGTCTTACGCTCCGTCTTGCGTGAGCGACGGGCGACGCGACGCGACGCGACGCGATGCGACGCGATGCGACGGCGATGGCTCAAGGTCATCGCGTATCCATCGCGCGAAACTTCGGCACTAGCATTTTGGTGATTAGAATCACAAGATTCGCCGTCTTTCACAATGTGCAAATGGTCTAGCGGGTTTGACTTCTAGGTGGAATCGTTTGCGCCATGAGTGTCGTGAGTTCGAATCTCGGCTCACGCAATCTTTTTGCATTTTTATTT
Organism: Leguminivora glycinivorella; assembly: GCF_023078275.1. Classification (NCBI taxonomy): domain Eukaryota; kingdom Metazoa; phylum Arthropoda; class Insecta; order Lepidoptera; family Tortricidae; genus Leguminivora; species Leguminivora glycinivorella. The sequence continues at coordinate 10,401,320 of NC_062981.1, forward strand.
ACTTTTTTTCTTTTATGTTCTACTAGCTTTTGCCCGCGGCATGGGGTCTCATCCGGAATAGTGCAAAATTATTTCCAAATAGAAATCATAAATGGCGCTAAGTGTCACGATTGACGATTATTATTTTTTTATCAAATAGATTTAAAGGTATTTGAAGCGTCATAAATTAAGTACATTATAAATTAAATACAAACATCGATGACAACACAAATTTAATGCATTATTTTAGAAATTTTCAAAGAAATAATATCACGTAATATATTGCTACTGACTATGACGCAACAACGTGAACAACCTGCGCGCGACAGTATCGAGCTACCTAAATTTTATTGCATATTGTCACTAGATGGAGCTGTCACTATCTACAGTATACTGCCAACGAAACGGTGCGATTGTGTGCGTTCCGTTCATTGAGATATATGTACTACGTACTATAGGCGACGTTGCCAGACGGAAACTCTGCACAAGCTGACAAATGCGCGGAGTGCGCGAAGCGGTAATTTACGCGTAGAGTAGTAAGTCCACCATCAGATGTGACACATTATTATATTCCGCCTGTCAAAATTATTTATTTATTTATTTACAACTTAAAAAATACAAAGTAAGCGATCACTGCCGCCCATGGACACCCGAAACACCAGGGGTGTTGGAGGTGCGTTGCCGGCCTTTAAGATGGATGTACGCTCTTTTCTTGAAGATTTATCTTCTTCTTTAAAATACAAATATATACTTATATATAATAATATATATATAGTGCGGTCAGTTTTTTTGGACAAAGCGTAGGTATCCATTGTTCTCTTTTTTCATGACCAGGCCAAAGAAAACAGCAAAAAGTGAGCGTGCTAAAAATACAATTTTACTCAATAACTGTTAACAATCAATAAACAAATTAACTTTTTTTTTTATATTATAGTAACATAATTCATAAAGTAGTAAGTAGTTACCTAATAATTTTCCAAATTGAAATAAATATATTTCGCAAATCTATTAGAGGTGAAACACATTAGTAGGAACAATGAAAATGGCACATCTGCGCGGTTAACTTTTTAGTCTATGATTGCGTCACCAAAATCGCGCAGCCTCGCTCCCGCTCGCGTGTTCGTAACTTCGTAGAATATTCAGCTGTCAGCCGATAATATTTGTTTATTAAATAATGTAGGTATACGTTTGTAGTAGTGTGCGTGACAAAAATGTCGTCTATTTCTATTAAACAGCTGCCAATGATCGAAATTCAAATTAGTTGAACAATTTCCATTGAAAAAAAAAAGTTTGTAATGCATCGGTCCGAATTGTGGATACTAGTTTTATCATCTTTTAGTAGATACAATTGAATGTAAAATTATTTATTTTGCCTGACACTCTTGAGTATTTTTTATGCCGTTATTTTAATTTTACAATATAATATTTGGAATATAGTGCTTATAATTATTAAATATAAAACATTTTTTAAATACTTTTTGATACAAAATCATACTTCATTGATTTGGAACAATGCTTTTTATCGGACCTACAGTCAACCAATTGGAACCCTAGGCCACTGTAGAACTATGTCATAGTAACGTTATAAATCAGATTGTAAGAAACTCTTACTGCTTGTCATTTTGACATGGTTGTAGAGTGGCCTAGGGTTCCAATTGGTTGACTGTACATCCGACACTATCGGAAGCGTTTATCGGATGTAGGATGTCGATCTGACACCCGATATCGGATCGGATAATGTGAAAACGGCCTAAGCATTAACCGTTAGTGCGTTTTCACATTATCCGATCCGATATCGGATGTAGGACCGATATCCCATACATTGAAGCCGCCATCTTTGATTTTTGCCTTTGAAATCCTTCCGACATTTGCTATATGCACGACCGATGCGATGCATGCGAAATCAAACCTTATCGATATGGAAGTATGAGACGCGACGATTGCCGACTGGCTAGGATTTCCGAACGCACACGAATGCGCGCTCGGTCGCCGATTTGCGGCGGAGTGGGCCTAGACCTCGACGCGACGCCGCACTTGCGTCGCGCGAAGCGCAACAGCATTTTAAAATCGGTGCGACTCTGTCCGTCTGTCTGTCCGTCTGTCACATTCCTAAATATCTCGAGAACTACTAATGACGATATCAATATATCGATATGATGATGATATCAATTGTGACGTGTAATATGTAACAATATTATAAATAAATGAGTATGAGTATGAGTATGAGTAATGCTATCAACTTGAAATTTGGAATAGTTGTGAACATTGTAAACCTCTACAAATAGAAAGTATAATTTTTTTAAATATATTAATTTTAATTGTAAAAAATGGCCAAAATGAAAGGGGGCAAACTGTAAATTTCAAGTTACTAGGTCAAGTGGGGTATCGTTGGAAAGAGCTCAAATTGAACGTAAATAAACTATTTTTTATAATTTTTTTGTTGTGGAAAAAAAAAGAATTTTGAAGGAAAATGTAAAAAAAATACCGTTCCCCCCCCCCTTATCTCCGAAGTTTACCAACGAAAAATTATGAAAATTTTAGTAAACATTGGTTTTATGCTATATATTACAGGAAAAATATAATTGTGTTTGTATTTTGAATACTTTTTTTTTAATTCACAAAAAACTTTTCAAATTTTTACTTTCAATTTACCCACCCTTGCGGATGTATATCGTACTTCAAATTAATACGAGATGTTACGTAAACCATCTTCTGTCCAATAAAGTAAAAACTGTTTAAATCGTTTAACATTATAAAGAATTATCCCTGAAAAACCAGGTCGCGCAAATTAGTTATCAAATTGACCGGGAGATGGCGCTATACACTATAATACTCATTAGTGCCTATACTTTTGTCTTCTAGTCAAGTCATTAGAGTTATATGAAAATATGAGATTATTTTTACTAGGTAGTTTGAAAGAAAGTTTGTACGGAACCCTCGGTGGGCGAGTCCGACTCGCACTTGGCCGGTTTTTTTATGTAAAAACGATAATGTAAAAACGGCCTAAGGGTTACCAAGGCTCGATCGGCGCGCCTAGTGGACGCCAGGCTTAAATTGTCTGGTCTTGGTGTTTTAATAATTTTATGTGTTTATAGTCGTAATTTATTTGCGAAGTATTAATTTTATATCTGTATTTTTAAATTACACTATGTTGTGGTACCGGGAAGCATATTTTAACTTAAAAGGACGTAATGACAACATTTCATACCATGTTTCAGAAAATAAATAGTTTCGGAGTTTAAATTAAGTTTGCAGTGTTTGCACAATTTTATGAATAAAAATATTACTCTCGAAAATGTTTTATCAAATACGTACTTTACATTTTGTTCATTATGTTTACTACATGTACATTCTTAGCTATTATACTTATGTATTTCTTACATAATAATATTCATTTCCATATTTCTAATTAACTACGCGCCTGCTTTAGAGTGCTTTAAATTTTAACAAATCAATGCATCCTTTGGTCGGGGGCTGGGGCCTTTCAACTCAAGGTCGCCGGCGCCGTGGTCGCGGGGCGCGGGGCGTGGGGCGCGGGGTGGGGCGCCGCGGATCTCGTTCATTCAATTCCGCTTGCATGTGTTGCGGACAGAGCGAGTATATTATACGTACGCGGCGAGCACACATACAAGCCGCACGGCAACGCCATCTAGTAATGTTCGACTTTAAACGTCCATGTGACGTTATAGGTTTAGTGCGTGAAAGCTAAAACAGATGTCGCAAGATGTTGCAGTTTGATGACTATTTCGACGTAGGATACTGATAAGAGTTTTGTTGGCCACGCGTGGCTACTGGCGCCATCTAGCTCTTTGAGTGTGGATTAAATTTAGCCTACAGGTCTAGAATACTTAGGACGGCGCCCATTTTTAGTATGGGATTAGGTATCTGTACTAGTATTATTTGATCTGTGGCCGGACTATCGAACGTAGGTCCACTGTCTATGAGCGCTGGGCGCAGCGCAGACTGAACTGAGCAGTGAGCGGGCCCGTGTCAGCAGTGTATTTTATTCGAATTTTATGTGCTTTAAAATAGTACATTACGATACAAGTGCGTAAAAAAGGAAGTTCGAAACGAGTGGCGATAAATTAAACGACACGAGTTACGAATTTCCTTTTCGCACGTGTATCGTACGACGTTTTTCAGTACAGATGAGCCTCCAAAGTTTCGTCCTGGCATATAATGAACCACTTCTCGCACTAGTGCGTAAAAAAAACACCATCTGTACTGAAAAATATCTATCGACACAAATGTATGTCTTATATGTATTTTTTTTTAATATGGCAACAAGAAGTTCTGGTTTAGGATTATATCTCAATAAATGCAGGAATCGCAGGAATTACAATGAACGCCCCTTAAAAGAGTAGTCTAATTATATTTTTTTTGTATGGGTACCTTTCCTTGTTAGTATAAAAGCCGGAGTTATTAAAAATAAAATAAAAATAAGAATGAAGATTCTTAAAGAAAGAAAAAAGTAAACAATCAATTAATAAAAAATAAAAGAAACAAAAATAAAACTGCAAAAGCACGCCTCAGCCGAGGTTCGAACTCACACCGCTGGCGCGGCGTCCAGACGTCGAAACCGCTAGGCTACGAGCCCGTTGTAATAACTAGTTAATTTTGTGATCTTATTCACCAAAGTCAAGTGCTAGTACATATATCGTAAGGTCATCGCACTAGTGTTTCATATTTTTAGTTCACACTTAAATTTTAATATTTTACACAGACAATCTCGTATCACCGTGCACATAATCAAAGGCTGTCAATACAAGTTACAAAAGTTGTAATTTCCTTACTTTTTAGGCACATTACTCCTTTGGTCAACTTATGTTAATTTGAATATTTTGAATTTTTATTATAAGAAAATATAAAGAATGAAATGTGAGACTAGTAATCAATCGTTATTTCTCTAGTCCGACCTCTCTACGTATTGAATTTGCTTCTAAAAATCAAATAGCTTGATCGCGCGCCCATCGCCATCGCATCGCGTCGCATCGCCGTCGCGGGCCGTCGCGGGCCGTCGCTTACGCAAGACGCTCCCATATGAACACAGCGGTTTGATCGCATCGCGTCGCATCGCGTCGCTTAACATTCGCATGTTCATCGCTAGTTCGTCGCGTCGCATCGCCGTCGCGTTCCGTCGCCCACCTAAGACAAGTCCATAGAGATAGAAGGTTTGATTTCGTCGCATCGCATCGCATCGCGTCGCCGTCGCGGGTTCGTCGCTCACGCAAGACGCGGCGTAAGACATTCATGATAGTTTTTATGTTAACCCGTCTAACGCTGCCGAAAATATCTATTCCTGAAACCTTATGGCGTAAAATTCTAGTAGGTATCTGTTAAATCTGACCTGACTTCAGCACTGTGTTTCCACATGAGTACAATCCAGGTCTCTTTAAAGCAAGAGTAAATAGGTATCCCATAGGTAAGCGTGCTCCACCGTAGACCGCATCATCACTTACCATCAGGTGTGATCGTGGTCAAACGTCTACCTATTCATACAAAAAAAAAACTACCGAATATTAGATACAATCCAAGTCTAAGAAATTCATGATAGTTGTGTTAACCCTGCCGCTGCCGTACAGTGGCGGCACGTTTGCGCCGGAAATTGCCGGAACGAGTGCCATAGGAAGCCCTCCAGTCACGTTCAGATGACGGCCCGAATCAACAGAACTATGTAGACTGAGATCCTAACACATTTTTTTAGTACGTCGGTGGCAAACAAGTATACGGTCCATCCACCTGATGGAAAGCGGTCACCAATATCCGGAACAAATTAGCTCCGTAGGTCCTTCCGTCACCAGCACACCGCACCCTCGTTGAGCTCTGGCAGCCTTACTCACCGGCAGGAACACAACACTATGAGTAGGGTCTAGAGCTATTTGGCTGCGGTCTTCTTTAAGGCGGAGGTACTTCCCCTGTTTGGCTCTGCTCTAACCGAGCGAGATGATATTTTGACAGTCACATAATTATTTGTTTAAAAATAATCGGACTGTATTACTCAAAGAGACAACACTTTTGAAATAAATATGTTAGTTATAGAATTTTTAAACACTTTCTAGTGTTTCTGTGAGCAGTGAACCTCGTGGAACAATGTGTGACTAATAAGTAAATAGACACAATAGTGTAGCAGAAACTTGTAGATGAGAATATCAGAATAGCTAGACGGTCGACATATGAAATAACTTTTGCCCGACTTTGGAGTCTAATCAAGTGACAATCTTTGATGGAAAACGCAAATTGACTATATAAGAAATATAATAATTCCTGGAAATAATCCTGACATGTGACTTTTTTCGATTTATGTTCGTTTGGAATTTTATTCACATTTCATATTATCATATAGCTATTTTCGAGCCATACGATTATATAAGGTCCTAATTTATTAGATGCAGATATTTTTACATCTGATAGTACTCGGTCTCTGGAGTATATTAAACCGTGAAACATTATAGCTTTTACGATGTTTTTTTGGAGAAAACGGAAAAACAAATTTGCTACGTAAAAACACCCTGTTTATGTAATTATTAAATGAAAACTCATTGAACAGATTCTAGTACCTCTTTTACGTACCTACCACTTAACTGTAACTGGCCACTTCAATGACATGTCCAGTTTTCCCGCCGAACCTTTACGACATTTACAACAAACAATTGTTGACATGACAGACAGTGTTATTGTGACATGTGATAATGCACATGATGATTTTTTTAGACGAAATTATAATTAATTTATTTTTTAGGAAAATGAAATCAAAAAGTTACATGAAAAGATTTCTTAATTTATATTTAAAGTTAATTATTTTAATGTAAAGTATCATATGTTAAAATATCTGCAACTAATAAATTAGGACCTTATATAATAGTCAGTATGAAATGTTTCTTATGTAGGGCAGAAAAACACAACTTCTCTTATTATTCAATAATGTGTTACTGAAAATATTCCGCAGCTAGATCTCATACTATTATCGGCTGCTGACAAAGCAAGCATAAATAAACCGGGGAGGATGTCAGCAGATTCTAAGCTTAATTTTTGATCGCTATTGATATGGAAAAATATGGATATTTCTGGCCCCGTAGCCGAATGGCAGAAACGCTCACGAAACGAAACGTTCGTAGATATCTATCTCTATCGCTAATGCGTATTGGCGCGACAGAGCCAGACTACCTTTCGCGGCGTAGAACGAACGAACGGGGAACAAAAAAAAGATTTGTTGATGTATGAAATATAATCAAAATAATCAAGTAATAACCTAACCACAAAATAAAAATTTTGAAAAATACCCCCAACCGCGACATAGTAGACCGATTTTCATGAAACATGGCTAAGAACACCGACTTACTCAGCTTTCAGACAAAAAAAACTAAATCCAAATCGGTTCATCCGTTCGGGAGCTACGATGCCACAGACAGACACACACACAGACAGACAGACAGACAAACAGACAGACAGACAGACTGACAGACCGACACACACACAGACAGACACGTCAAACTTACAACACCCCGTCGTTTTTGCGTCGGGGGTTAAAAAGGTAAAAGGTATGTGCCATTGTAGACACATATGTAATACGAATTAGATATTAGAAGCGACCAAGACAAAGATAATTAGAGTACAAGTCTCATATACGTCCCCAATCCCCATGGAGCAAAACAACGGTAATCTCGCTATTTCTGTCCTCATATTACCCTTTTGTGGCACATTTCCAAAACCTTTGTATTGCTATCACGTCGTCCCGGCGACATTTGGTATCACATCACGTTTACCTTTTACTTTACCATTTAAATATTTAGCTGTTTAATTAATTTTGTTATTTCAACCATGACATGATGGAGGAACGTTTGCTGGGTTTTTACATAGATTATATAATTATGAGAAGATTATACCATCCCATACATTAAAATGCGACCGTCTAAGAACGCGCATTACACACACCACACATAGATGGCGCCACAAAAAAAAGTCTTGTAGCTTTTGATTATACTTGTAGATGGCGTTAAGTGTCTTTTGACATAGATTAGACATAGATTTATGGCTCGAGAGTGGCACTTAACGCCAACGACCAATCTACAAATAATCGATGGCAACAAGACATTTTTTTTGGCGCCATCTATGTGTAGTGTAGTGTATGCGCGTTCTTAGGCGGTCGCATTTTAATGTACGGGGTGGTATGAACTTCTTATATTTAATCTATGCTTTTTATCAGGTTGATGATGAAAACTAAGTTTTGTGCTTGTGCATTTTAAGGTTAACTACCTATTTATTTGTTACACTCATGCCGTTTGTCACTATGTAGCGATATTAATAAATGATTAATTTGATACTATGCTATAAGTTTATCATAAATATAAATGAAAATAAAATTCAAACATAAATTATTTAAAGAAATAATAGCCCTTACATTTATGTGTTATGTAATAAATAGGTACCTAAGAAATTAAGTATATCTTCGTGAAAAACAAAATCACATGAGTGAAGATCTCCGTCACCTGTGCAAATAGAATGCATTTACTTAGAATGTTATTTATAGTCAATATTTTTACTCCATATAAAATAACAGAGTTTAAAAAACTACCGTATCCGAAGGTATACTGCTGCCATATGATGACGACGATGATGATGATGTTCCTGTTATCCCTCACTAGGGACATAAGGCTATAAAAATCTTCCACTTTCACGATTAATACATATTATTGTTAATTCATTAATTTAACTTGATTGCACACTAAAAATCAGTAAAAAATATTAGGAAGGAAAAACAGACATACTCGAATGTGTCACAAAGATATTTGAATGACATATTATTATTCGTCACGTACATTCAATAGTTCGTTTGCCACCGCATCCCGGCTCGTACCTGTCGGCTCCAAATCTAATAAGTTAGCGGAACTGGAGCACGGCTTCGTCTCCACCCTGAACCTATACCACGAGTTCTTGACCTGATAGAAGACGTTACTCGATAGCTTAAACTTAGCAGAAAATGATGTTCATTGTATGGAGAATTAGTAAAGAACGCCATAGAGTATATTGAATAGTATGGTATAGAGTTATCAGTCAAGATTTTCGAATACAGCGCCATCTATTATTAAGTTACGACAACTTTTCATGTCACTTTCCAGGCTAGAGGTTCCTTATAAAGGATGTTCCGAATATATTTATGGATCACATATTTATGGCGGTATTTTTAATTAAATTTGATGTAATCATTCATCAACCAGTCACATTAATAATTATTTCTACACGGACTTAATTGCCAAAAAAGTTGACTATAATAAAATATACAACTTAATGACATATAATTAACCATAGAATCTCGTTCGCTAGTATGCAGGTGGTACAGCGACATCTAGCGAAAAATTTGGACATCAAAAAATACTTACACATTTTACGACAACAAGTCATTACCCAGTTTGCGGGGGTAACAGTGACATCTAGCGAACAAATTGCACTACGGCATATAATTGTTTTTCACGCCCTCTATCGTTGAGTTTCCTAAACATATCCTAAGTACATCGGATTTACTATTTCCTTTGACTGAAAACACCGTGAAGAGCGCCCCCAAATGGTTACTTACAAAGACATTGATCTCCATACGACACGGTCTTGAGTAAATTCCGGCTAAAACGTCCATTTCTCCATTGTCCGCCCGGTTCTGTCTGCCAGATGCCCGTCTTGTGGTATAATCATGGTATTAAGTATGGATGCGGAAAAAGTGACAGCAGTATTTGTATATATTAGAGATGGGCCGAATATTCGGTAAATATTCGGTATTCGGCATATTCGGCAAGTTTTTCAATGTTCGTATTCGGCCGAATAATTCGGTTGCATTGCCGAATATTTACCGAATAAACAAAGTAAATAACTAATGAAGATCTTACGTTTTCCGTTAGATAATACGCTCCTATTTTAGTAGCTTTCTAAGGAACTACTATCAAGAGACCTATACGTCAAAATGTAGGTAAATACAATTGTTTTGTATAGAAGTTAAAAAACTGTTGTTGAAGAGTTGAGAAGAGTTCAGAGTTGTTTTAACTAAGTTTTAGTTATCCACTAAATCATAATTCGTAAGAACATAGTTGTAATAACATATGTAACCATTATCTGCCATTATCAATCATTTTATAGTTTTAATCTTAACATCGGCTTTAAAAATATGGCGTAACCGAATATTCGGCCGAATGTTCGGTTCGGTAAGAGCTGAACCGAATGTTCAGCCGAATATTCGTATTCGGCAAAGTCCATATTCGGCCCATCTCTAGTATATATCGACTACCTTAATTTTAAAGCAATAAAGTGGTGTATGTATACATATTTTTTGACACTTTGTCGGCATTTATATTTAATAACTTGACTGTATTCAAATCGTGGCAATTTTTGCCCACCACTGTACCTACAGTGGTACACCTGTATATATATGGCCGGTCCTATTTCAGCTTGACGATCTTGGCTACAACCTCAGTGTGCGTAGCCGAATCCCCCAACGCTTCACGATTCGCTCATGATTCGTGAGCGTTTCGTGAAGCGTTTGTGCATTTGGCTACGCACACAGTAATGCGAGTTTTTTGAGCGCAACGTGGAGTTACTAGAGCCAAATATCACATACATTTTCTGCAACGTTTATGCTATCGAGTAAAATATTTAAAACGTCAAGAACTCATGGTAGGGTCTCTGTAAGCGTACGTGCATACGGATTTACGTCAGATCAATGGTTTGAGTTGTAACTTTGGTAATTTCGTACTCGGCTTAGTTTGAAGTAGGTGAGACTTATTATTCACACACGCCAAGCGCGGATCCAGCTTCGTGCCCGAAGGGGGGGGGGGTCACGTGGTAAAGGCCCAGGCCTCGGAGGGGGGGGGGGTGACGTGGCCTATTTGTATGGCCAATCTAGGCTCCAGGGCCTCACGACTCCATGGAGTATACTGTGGCAGAAGGCAGAATACAGTAAACAATTGTTTGTTCAATATTGCGATTCATAGCCTAAAAATATAAAATACTTAGTCATAATCTACTCCTGGCGGGTGGAAAGTTATCTAAACTAAAATTAAACAGAGTTTACTCCTAAGTATATTTGAACATAATATTGTCTTCGTTACCGCGATAGTTACTCATGAAAGTTCGAAACGTCGGGATGAATTGTAAATTCATTATACGCGATTTAATCCGTTTCCATAGTTTTATTTTATATTTGAACAATTTAAGTCTTCTCAGTTTCAAATCCAATACTCCAGTAGAATTAAATTAATATCTTTTGTATTGACCCATCATTATCGAGAATGTTGGAGCGGAATGGATCAATCCATAATCTATCTGAGCTTTTGGACCGTGAGTTTTCTTTCAGTATTAAATCATGTCGCATTTATGAATTTCCATTCATCTTTTATTCGTCTTTGCCTGACATCTTTTATTGTTACCAAATGAAACGAGTATCAAAGTGGAATATTCTGATAAAGTCTACATAACTAACTTTCTAAGGGCCACTTGCACCAACGAAAATGGAAGGTTAACCCACTATTTTCTATGGAATTTTATAGATGACAGCCCACTTACCCTGAGTTAAGTGGTTGGTGCAAGTCCTAAGCATCTCGCTCATACTGGCAATTTAGTGCGATTGAGATAAGTATAAAGTTACTTGGACGTTATTTATATTTTGACAACGTGACCTATGTGATAAATATGGACCGCCAATACAGTATATAAATGATTTGTTGTAATGACAGAACCTACTGGTTTGCCGGTCGCATATTGTATTCGTTTCTTGCACGACCCCTGCTGCACTCATTATATAGGGTTTTCCATGTTAATTTTTAAATTTTCATTCTGTCAAATTAATTCCAACGGCCGCCGCATGCATTAATGTTGTACATGTTCATAAGATGACGTGTATTTGTGACAATCACCGCCTCTCTGTCACGCATGGTCCCAATAAGGTAGCGCACTAGGGTAATTTTTTTTCAAAGTTGTCGATCCCACTTTTTTCATGGGTATTTTTTACACGATTCAGAATACTCAGAATCGCGGGGTATTTCGATATCCCAAGACTTTCATACATTTTTCAAACTTTCCATTCTGTTACCGCCATATAAAATGAATGGGTGAAAACCTTGGGACACTTTTTGCTCCTATTAGGATTGAGCACATAAAAATTTCCAAATCCAAAAAAAATGGGGTGGGACATCTTTAAAAAAATGGCCCACTAAAAGATCGCGGCGGCGGCTGCCGCGGTTTTCCAAAACTCATTCGTTCAACCCCCTTAATTATACTTTCAGCTTTAATTATTAATATCTGGGCGACCGAGCTTCGCTCGGTTCTATTTTAATATATCACGTCTTTAGATAAAAAAAACTCTTATAAATACAAAAACAAAAAAAAAAGACAAAAAACAAAAATTAATTTCTGGCCGGGATTCGAAACCCTGACACCTACGATCTATCTGCGTACATTAGACCGATCTCGTACGACTGAGCTAATCGGAATCGATGCCTGCGCGGCGAAATTAACGACCATATTTTACGTTTACTAACGCGAAAGAAAAACTCATGAAAACTCGAAAATTCGCGTTTTCCGGGATCTAAGGCTACGCTAGATCGATTTTTTACCCGCGAAAAGCCCCACATAACAAATTTCAGCGAAATCGTTAGAGCGGTTTCTAAATATACAAGAATATATATAAATAAATAAATATACAAGAATTGCTCTTTTAAAAGTATAAGATTAATAGTTATAAGAAGTAGTACAAATACGTATAATAATTATGCTATAGAATACGCGTCCGCGAACGTGTTAACGTCTTGTTTGAAATGACATACGAAATTGTCACTTGTTTTTGCCGGTTGACTGTACCTATCGCTAGCTTTTCAGTCTCAATTATTTCAAGACATTGTAAATTAATAATCAATGTTTATGCAATCAAGTTGGCGCAGTGTTGATTGGTTTTCCTCGATAGGAATGGAAGAGTTATTTTAGGCTGAAGTTTTGATAATTGCTCGGCCTTTCAGTTATTTTCAGAAACCGTTTTCAAGTTTCAGTGAAAGCGGTCGCGGAAAATCGTTGTTTCATGTAATGATAGACGTAGCTTTTAAAAAAGAGGTGGGTAATTGCAGAAACCGAAGTACAGAAACAAACTACTTGATTATTTCAAGATTAACGTGAAATTTTCATCCGCGTTAATTCTTGCAAGCTAAGTTAAACTTTCTTCCATTTATTGATTGAACTGGAACTTTATGTTCATACAGTCAGCAGCAGAAGTTCCGTAACGGGCAAGGTGTTCACAATGATCCTAACACGCTCTTATTGTCTTAAAAATAAGATCGTGTCAAGTTTATTTTGAACACCTTGCCCGCTACGGAACTTATGCTGCTGACTGTACCAATATGTATAATTGTGGCGATTTGTGAAACACAAATACATTATTTAAATATTATTTTTCTACTCGTCGACTTTCATCTGTCAATTAGGACACCACAGACTAAACTATATGTGCCAACTTTTCAGTGTTGGATAGTCTTTGACACTTAGTCAACTATAATATTTCATTACACGTCACTTTAGTTAACTAAAAAAAATAAAAATTAGTTCTATTTTTGATTTTTTTCAATACAAGTTCTATACTAATTTGCGATACCTGGCAAATTTTTCTGCATCTGAAACACATTTTTTTTTTAATCTATCGCGTTATCGCCCAATCAGAGACGGTTATTACAAACAATTGGTTGCTAGACTTCCAACGTAATTCGATGTTGATACAACGGTGAACGACGCTATTAACATTAATTTTAACTTGATTGATGATATTTTTCGTCCATTGATGATGAAAATGATGACTCATAGAAAAAGTATTGTATACAATAGTGATATAATTAAGCTTTTCACTCTCGTACCGTACTCAGCAAGCTTCGTGGCCATGGTACTCGACTGAAAAGCTTTGTATTATATCACGATTGTATAAAATACCATTTGAAGTCCTGGTTTTATAGTTGTGCAAATGGCGAATAAAATGTTTTTGTAATAAGATTAAAAGTCTTAACAGATGGTAATAAAATTGATTGGTTATAATGGTAAATTATGTAAAAACTATGCATGTTTCTATTTGTTATTTGCTCTATAATAAATATTTCTCAAATGTTTTTATTTTTCTATCTCATCTACTTAAGTAAACTTGCTCCTGTTTGCTCTAGTGCCTTACATAGCAGCGAATAAGTAGGTTATGTTTTCCCACTCGGCTCACCGCGGGCCGTAATTCAATTTGCCGACACATCGCACGCCTAGGACCTACAGTTGAAACTCGGACAGTGAAACCTCGGTAAAACAAACTCATTTACCGGATGGAGGCTAAGCCTAAGCAAATAATTTAAACATAGATTCTATTGCCGCAAACGAAGTCAATTTAGTAAAACTTTTAAAAATATTCCTTACAGAAAAGCAGGTGGCAAATATCAAATGATTCTTCACGCATTAGTTCAAATGTGTGATCACACTGCATAGACTGCCATCTCTCGACACAGGCTTAAAACTTTTGAACCTCAGTTTTGACAATCTGGCCCATATTGTTAATTTGATATGTGTTAAAATGTCAAATATTAATATTAGCGCCATCTAGCCGAGCGTTCCTAAAAGGTTCTTTATTCGTCTATACGGAGTTACATATGTCTTTGCCTACACCAATGTAATTAGCTTGTATAGTCAAGGTGTTATATATACATGCAGACAGAGTGCTAAATATGTATCCACAATGTTAACGTATAAGCAATCAAGTCGTGTATACATATTTTTGGCACACAATTCGTCTGACATTTTACCCTTGCGGCACACCGAAAAACACACCTTATCCAAAATCATACCGCATCCGATGGTACTTTACTTTAAAGGTCCTTTAGTGCTCTCTGAATAGGCGGGACGTGCTTTATTTACTTGCTTAATTACTTGATTCCGTGAAAAATTGCAGCTATATTATTATTTAAGGGCAATTTACTTATACAAAAGAGTACTTTGAGAATTTACGGGGTGACGTAGTCTCTGAGCAACATTTTTTGGTTCAGTCACCCGTGATTTTCGTTACATTATGGTTTGTTAAGTTGAGCGTATGATCATTCTTAGGAGAATATAAAAATAATTTTTTTAGGTATAATTATTTTTTACTCACACTCGCT
Organism: Leguminivora glycinivorella; assembly: GCF_023078275.1. Classification (NCBI taxonomy): domain Eukaryota; kingdom Metazoa; phylum Arthropoda; class Insecta; order Lepidoptera; family Tortricidae; genus Leguminivora; species Leguminivora glycinivorella. The sequence goes on from NC_062981.1 coordinate 10,416,442, forward strand.
CGGAAACACGTTTTATACTTTCATGCCAGCGGAATTTTATCCACCAGTGGATAAAGTAATTTGACCTTAAATTGAATTTTCTGCTTTAAAATCCATTCGCTTGCTCGTTTTTCCATTCCACACTCGGCGTTAAAATACAACTTTGCAGGCCTTTGCACCCTTGTAAAATATAACAAATAACTATCTTCAAAAAAAAACTATTCAAAGTGTATACTTACTTAAATAGGGGAAAGTGGGGTAAAACCGGGACCTTAAGGAAAAAAAATAATAAAAAAAATATTATTAGAAATATAAACAATATTTAATAGCCTCTGCTTAATTTATTTAATTGACAACATATTCATTAGGTGAGAACACTGTTAGCATTATCACACATAGAATAACACAATCAACTTCAAATCTCACTATTTTACGTTTTTGCCCCATGGATAGTCCAAAGCCGGGTATACCCGGTTTTGGAACAGCTGCTATACCCGATATTACCCCGGCAACGATAGCAATGGACCTCGTCAAGATCTTCAAGTTTCATTTTCATTGATTGCTCACTCCAAGGTTATCGTGTTGTAGTTATTTTATAATTTTGCGGCATTTTCTTTAGAGCTGTAATAATTATTTAAATTATATAAAATCAAAACACCTGACTCAGTTACTTGTACAAAACCGGGTACTACCCGGTATTACCCCGTACGGTTTTGACCCAAACGCACCTACAAGAAACTAAAAAATCCACTAATCTAAAAAGATGTTGTAATAACAATCAAAGTTATGTTTGTTCAAATGTACAATATACTTATTCGTATAAAAAATACAAATGGTACTTACCTCAACGTACGAAAGATTAGTCTGCTTATGAATTCCATGAAATTTTAGATCAAACACTGCTAAAAACTTTTTTCTTTAATTATTTTTACACACCGGCACGCACGCCTTCTAACTTTTGTTGAAAAACTAACCAAGATGGCTGACAGCTGTCACCAAAGCACGCGTAAATTTGAATCGATCTAAGTAGTCATACTGCCACGTCCCGGTTTTACCCCCATACCCGGTTTTGGACTAATCTCCTACGTATCTATCTAATCTGAAAGTAGCATCTCTGTATAACAATTAGGGCTAATTTTTTTCTAACAATATACCTGTTTTGATAATATTATTAATGTAAGATAGGATACCAATTATCTTGCCTACCTTTCGTATTTATTTTTATATCATACGTGTCCTGAATACGGCATTAAGGTACGAACATTGGTTTTATTATTAGGTCCGCCTTTAGGCAAGGAGCATCATTATTTTTAGGGATACCAATATCTTTGTGAGAATTATTTTATGTAGGTACCATAGGAAGGTTATTACATAAATTGACTAATCCCTATAGAAGCTGAAGAAGACTTATGTTATGGTTACTAATTTATATAATAAGTCTTCGGTATGACTTGGGTTAGGAATCGATTCGCACATCATATAAATAAAAGCCCCTACACGGATTCAAATCCGGGACCATCGGTTTCACCTTACCAGGATTACCGATCGTCGCCGGTATTTCAGTGGGAATAAAATTTGTTAAAAAATACCAAGATTGTATTCTATGTTAGATGGCGGTAGTTCTGATTGGAAAATGTGGACTTTTGCAGATAAAAAAATACAAGCAAATCCTCCAAATCACCATAAAGCCGTTTAATTATTTAGAACATTATTAAGAAAATTGTTAGTTAGAAAAAGGTTTTAGATTACTCCGCGTTCATGTTGACATTCAGCAAAAAACGATCTCTAAAATATTTCAACAATAACCTAACCACAAAATTAAATTCTTGAAAAAACCCCGACATAGTGGACCGATTTTCATGAAACATGGCTAAGAACACTCCCGACTAATTCAGTTTTCAATAAAAAAAAAAAATCTAAATCAGTTCATCCGTTCGGGAGCTATGATGCCACAGACAGAGACAAACAGATAAACAGACAGACAGACACGTCAAACTTATAACACCCCGTCGTTTTTGCGTCGGGGGTTAAAAAGACGCTCTACCAAAATGAAGTTTGATAGTTGGTTCTTTCTTTACTTCATTTCATTACTGACACAATATGCGTGTAAAGGAGATATTAAGTCATATTATTAGTTAGTTAACCGACTTCAACTATGCGGAAAAGTAAACGATTTCTCGAAATCGAATTACGTGCAATATTATGTATCAGATAAATTAGGTTTATACGGACCGCCGCTTACCGTATGTATTAGTCTAAGACGCGGGATAATGAATTTCTAACCTCGTACTTTTTTAAATTTTGTGGCGAACACTGGCTGTCAAGACTTCTACAGTCGTCATAGGAGATGAATGAAGATAATTTATGCTCGTTGACACTTTGCAAATAGGTATCCTGCTAAAATGAGTAGGTACGGGCAGTAAGAATGTTTTTAAATTAAAGGAAAAATGGAAAAATTCACACCTCCGGCAGGACTCGAACCTGCGACCTTTGGCCTTGCCTGTTAAGATCTATTGTTACGGGTAAATGTTTGCTATAACGCCACCCTAAGGCGGTTGAGAATTGATGGAAGGCATGGATAAATTCGCACACATCCAGCAGGCCTCCGTGGCGCAGTTGGTAAGCGCGATGGCTCCGGCAAGGCCAAAGGTCGCAGGTTCGAGTCCTGCCGGAGGTGTGAATTTTTCCATTTTTCCTTTAATTTAAAAATATGTAATATATCTCGCAGACGTTTCTGCATGATAAAAAAAAACAGATTCAGTAAAAAATGCTTTTTTGTTTTCTTATTTAATAATCTGCCGAAACAGATTATTTCTTTTTAAAATGCCTATATTTACCTATATGTATTTTGATAGAAATGTTCGTAGCTTAATCTACGCTTCTATAAACTAAAACTGTTTAATAAGGCAAGGCAAATTTTATGGGCAACCTATTTGCCAATGTGAATATTATCCATACTAATATTATAAATGGGAAAGTGTGTGTGTGTCTGTTTGTTTGTCCGTCTTTCACGGCAAAACGGAGCGACGAATTGACGTGATTTTATAAGTGGAGATAGTTGAAGGGATGGAGGGATGGGATAGTTCAAGGGACATAGGCTACTTTTTGTCTCTTTTTAAGAGGATACGGTAGCGAAAATGCTAAAATGGAAAGGAGCCCCCTTTCAACTTGGGAATTTTAGTTAAATATACAAGTGTTACTAACTAGATTTATCGAAAAAAAATTGTCCATTAAGAACAACTCAGTCAAAAGATATTTCAAAAAAATCTTTAAAATCGAGGTTCCGCTCTCGACTCTTTCTTCCTTCAAAACTTAATTAATCGGAACGAAATTTGAGAATCTGAATAGTAATGAAATAATCTATGTCGGACCGTTTAGCTTTTTTGGTTAATTGTTACCAATCTTGAGTATCACACCTTTTTTTGCGCCACAATGAAAAAGGCCGTTTTTGGAAATTTTTGATTGGCTCTAGAATCTTTAAAAAGCAGAATATCAAAAGAATCAAAACGGTCCGACAAATATAAAAATAATAACAATCTGTGTTGAAAAAATCATTGCTCTATCTTCAAAAACCAGGGAGGAAATAGTCGAGAGCGTTTGTATGGAGAATTGACCCCTACCGTATCGTCTTAACCCCCCTTTCTGTAAAAAGAAGGGGGGGGATGTTTGTATTAAGAATTCCCAAATTTTCGAAATTATCGTGTGCGAAGCCGCGGGCAAAAGCTAGTGTTCCATAACCGAATATCGTATGAGGGTAGAAACTCCTTATTCCGTATCTCCTACTACGTATTGCTTCCGAATAGCAATAACTCACATCGGATTATTCTCAACAATCCCACAACTTCGAGTGTGTCAAACATCTATATGCTCGTAAAGCAAAGTTTTGCAAGTAGGTATTGGAAATTCAGACATCTTAAGTTACGTTTAGCCGTGTTACGAAAGTGCCTTGAAAAGCTTTCGAAATATGTAAAGATGTTTTAAAGAGCGTTTTAGAATTAAAAAGAAAATGTATGCACATAATATTTAAAACTTTATAGTGGGGGTTTCGTCAAGAAGCAGGCATTTAGGGTTGTCAAATGTTATGCCCATGCTCGTTTGTTGCATAGATCATGAAAAAAATCCTGAAGGAACTCACATGCACACACATAACTTAAAGCAAAGAGAGGATCGATTAAATGGAAAATTACTGTCAAAGCAAAATATGTAATCACAGAGCATAGACAGCCGTCTCTTCACATAAGATTAAGACCTCAGTTTAAACAATTCGGTCCATATTATTAACCTGATATGTGTTAAAATTGTCCAATATTAATATTAGTGCCATCTAGTCGAAAATCAACCGAAGGTGTAACACCATCTAGACGACCATAGGTACATTTCTCATGATGGTTCCAAGTTCCAAAGTATGTTTTTTTTTTAGACTTTATCTGTGTATCTGCCTGTATATCTGACTGTATCAAATATACGCAGTTACATAAGTCTGTGCTTATAGGTAATATTGATTTATGCACTTTAGAAAAATTGTAGCGTAAACTTTTTAAGTACTATTAGTCCTATCATTAAAGCACCACGGTAATGATAATGTCATGAGGTAATTCAGTGGCGGGGCGTCGATACAACTCGATTCCCTACGGGTTCCCTAAAATTTTCCAGTATCTGTGGAAGTTCATACAAAACAGATCCCGAAAACCCCTCCGGCTTTATCAACGAAAATTTTCACGCCACGCCACTGTGAGGTATTAATACCACCCACAAGATGGTCTTTACAACGAACCTTTCTTAAGAATGTCGCAATTCTGTACATTAAATATTTTAGTATTTACACAAGACAGTGTCAAATGTTTCCTCTTGAAACCTCGCCTACCTATCATAAAACCACTAGTTAACCAACATACTAATTATAGTTTGTTGTGAAATACAGCTAAAGAAATCTTAGGTTCGAGCTTCATATAATAATTATGATTTTCTCAAAAATGGTATGAAATGTTGTCATTCCGTTCGTTAACCTCTTTTTTGCTTAGTAGCAGGTCGACTCCATATTGGTTCAACTGCTGTTATACGTTATATTAATATATAACAACAGCGTAATATCAATGCCATCGCGCTGTCCCTATCACACAATGTTATATAACTTTTATAACGGCCAGTGTGGAGCATCATATCATGTATTTATTATGACTGATATTTGAATGACAGATATTTGACAGGCGCATACGAAATGATAAGCTTGAAGAAGTTACAGCCATTCAAAGATTTTTGTGCATCCATTATAACTCATGTTAATATATCCACATTTGAATATGTTTGACAAAAGTTTAACATCTATAATAATCCAGCATTTTCCTTTGATAGGTATTTCTTTATCAACAATGTTGCAGGTTACTTTCATTTTTACTGTCGATGTGATAGACATTATGGCTCCATAATGCTTGTTGATGTCATTGGCGCCTTTGTCGTAAAATGAAGTTTATAAAGCTTCGTATAAAAGGAATGACACGTGTAGTTTTTCTAAAAGGTTCATATAACCCACTCATTATAGTTATTATGTATTATGCATAACACTAAGTAACAACCGACATTATATAAAAGAGCCGGTCCATCGTACCGTACCGGGTAAAATTGGGATAGCTGCCGTACTTTTCAAAATCGGACATTATCTTGCTTAACATTAAATGTATGATTATCATATTTTGACGCTTTAAAATATGAAATATTGCGCGTAAAACTAGATGTAAATCAGTTTATTTAATGCAGAATTGATCTCGGTCTCGTTTTATTCCTGCCAATTTTGATGAAACCTTGAAAATAAAAATGATAAATAAAATTCTCACGTACAGATCCATGCTTGGGCATACGTAAGGTTAGCTTTAAATTTTTCTTCATATATGCTGTGGCACCCACTTGGCAGATGTCACTTTTCAGTGGATACATGATGCAGCACTTGCGACAGATGTGTCCGGCTCGGCCAGTCTTAGAGCTTAGCAGTCTTCTCACCAACATCAGCAATGCGAGTTTTTGCGCGCAACGTGTCGGATACGATCCATCCTCTCCTTAGATTGTAATTGTAACTGATAGGATCGATAAATAACGATTAGCGCCATATTTGAAGTAACACGAAACTATCACAAAAAATACTGAGAGTTTTCGAACGATTTTTCTTACACTCAGTTTTGTCGACGTGATATATTTTAGATTCCGTCCCTATCCACTTATGGGCTACTTTGTGGCAATTTATACTGTCACATTATCAGTCGAACAACCAAAAAACATGTGAAGCAACGCTCAAACGGAGCCGCAGGCTGCATGAGATACATCAGTTCGTGTGGAGATCTATATTGTCATTTTATGTTAAACAACTCTAGCAAGAAACGTAAGAACATGGCAAAGTAATAATGACGTACTGCTTTAGATCACTTGACTCATTAGATGGAGCATATAAGGTGGTGCTTGCCACTCAATGGTTGTCTGGGAAGGTGAATGCTCATTTAGGAGTAAAATATACTTTTTCTAGCTCTTTCTATGTTAGAATATAATTATAGTATAATGATATGTAAGGACCGTATTGAAAATTAATAAGGAAACGTAAATGGGAGTTTGTAAATACGGAAACTTCAATGAATAATAAAGCTTCTTGGCATCATTTTAAACCTTATTTATGGTTTTCAACTTCGTCTGAAAACCCATGACTTACTCTTCTTTGTAAAATAAAATATACATAGGTAGTACATTATTTTCTAAAAAATCAAATACTTACATTCGTTCCAAAATGTACACAAAAAAAGGCAAAACTTCTTCGACAGATTCAGCGAAATAAAAACATGATGTCTGTTGACTATGAGCCACAAGTCTGCATGTGCATGCTTCACGCGGACTCTAGGAGATGTAGTCTATCTGTTTCTACTGTAGAGCGTTACATAAAAAGTTGATAGACTAAGGCAATTACGTTTGAACTTGGACAAGAAACTTACAGTTTCATGGGAAACTAGAACACTATTTAATTCGCTTGTATTGCAGTAGGAAATGAACTAACTTGGTCTTTTTACGGCCCTTTGAGGTGGTTTCTAATTAAAAGTTGATTAACTCTATATGATATTGAAAAGTAGGAATAACTTGGCTTAATACATTTTAGTTTGTTACAAAAGCCCTTCTTGCGAAGAATTTAATTTAATTCTTACTCAGTAACGAATGTTTATTTGTAAGTAGGTACAAGGTGGATTGGTAAAGTAGATAATTGTCCGTTTGAGTTTTTAGGTGTTAAAATTTTTAGGTTGGACCATTGTATATTTTCGGAATATTCCAAATGTTTGACATTTGTGTATGTTTTCATAACTGTTTGTAGTTCATAGTAAACACGAAAGATACCTAATTTTCATCATACTTTAATCAAAGTAATTTTTTTCTCCAAAATAACCTAAATGCCATATAGTTAACCAACTACACACTAGACCTATACTAATTTAATCAACGTACACATTTTTTCACTAAACAAAATTACGATACATTAGGGGCATCCCATTAGCATCGGAACGCAAAAAGAACCCATGGGGCCTAATAGATGGCTGCCGGCCTCATGAAATTTAGATGAGCGCGCTGTGGACCAATCACTATGAGCCGATATTCAGAGGCATGATCCTATTGGTTCCTATTGGTCGACGAGACAGGGCAAAAGACTTGGTAGAACGAGTGTGATGTGACCTTATAGGGTAAAACATGGATAGATGCCCAATTTTTTTAGCATGATTTTAACGATTTAGCAGTCATAAGTGTGTATCTGACTGGAGACATTTTGGTTTTGCAAAACATTTTTAATAGATAGATACGAATCTACGGACGAATATTTTGTCTATCCTACGAACATCTTGTTATGACAAAGAATTAAACGTCCAGTAATAATAAAAATAACTCTCAGTGCTTCTATAATATTTATCGAATATTTATTCTACTTAAAGAAAGAACAATTTATATTACAAAACGCGGATTTAAAACCAAGCAGCATTCTCTACCAGTCAACCTTTAGGCAAAGCGGAGGTAATACCTACTTATATTTTTTCTATGAATCATTGTATTCTTCATTGTTTATTTCCAAACATCTTCTATTCATGACGATGTTTTTCTCAAAGTAACGCTATGTCTCGGTAAGTGACGACAACAACAATGCTGAGCTCCGTAATAGATTCTGCTCGGATATTCATACTTATGACAGTTGAATACATCAATAATTTCGTAGACGCCACGGAAAAGGGTTTGCAAATTTAATATTATTTTAATCCTCAATAATATTAAGTGAGTACATGTGGCGGCTGGTAAAAATTTCTGCTAGGCAACACCAAAGCAAAAAGAAACCTACCTTAACATTAGGTACTTTACTAGTAATAAATTTTTGGCAAGCCGGTGGGACTCGGCTTGTATGGACCAGCCGCTGCTGATTAAGTATTGTAAAGTTTTGAGAGTCTATAGTATTTTGCCGATTGTCATAGATTGTCAAGCAATTCCCTTTAGATAATCGATGCGACACCAGGCGTTACTTTGCGGAAATCCAAATAATTCGCGGATTAGGAAAATAAGTAATCTTCTAGATTTTGATTAATTATTTCATTAATATCATTCTTTATTGCAACTATTTTGATTTTACGTAGATGGTATTACAATATTATAAGGTAGGTACACGATACCCTGTTAGGGCATAGCAGGCCTTAAAACTACTGCTAAAATAATAAACGAAAACTAAGCAAAAACTTGTCTTAGTATTTTTAGATAATATTATTTTTAAGTTTTTATGTGTGTTCTGTTATCCTTTTAAGTGTAGGTAAGGTGCGTCGGGGCAAATCTCGACTGGGGGGCAAATGTAACTAGTCCATTTTTCCATGTTTTTACAATGTTCGCATTATAAAATAGAGTGTCTACCAGTTATATCTGGTAGGCGTGTTCAGTGGATACATGCAGGGCCGGATTAAGGGTAGAGCGAGTGGAGCGGCCGCTCTAGGCGCCACATGGTAAGGGGGCGCCAAAATAGAAACTGAAAAATCCATACAAAAAATTATACGTTGCGTGGGCGCGCACATATCACAAAATGGGGAGAGGAGTCGGAAATGAATCCACCTATTGAAAATCTAGATTTGTAATTCAGATTATTAAGTGGAAAATTGCACCACATTGCCATTTATAAGGTTGCTGATGCTAGGGCGCCGTAAAAGGAGGATTCTAGCCCTTGACGAGCCACGTTGTTGTGCGGCGAACGGCAAAGTTACGTAGCTATCAAAATGCAAAAATATGAGTCTACCCGATAGTCCAAAGCGGAGTTCCTCATAATGCCAAAGGCGCAAAACGTCTCAGAGAGGCGCAATTTTGTGAGTCACAGCAGATGGTGAGCGAATTTCAAAGCACTCAGATCACTTAGTGGCAAAATACCGAAATGGGCATCCCGACGGTGACGATCGAGTCCGCAGTCAATCTCTTAATTAACTCTTAGTATTATAAAAATAATAGTGATGGCGAAATATAAGGCCTAAAAGTCGGGAACATAGGCGCCCTGTGAAGTCAAAATACCCCAAAATATGTCAAAGACCGCAGCTCTGCAGACGATAAAAGCTTGAAAGTTCGCGGATTCCCCGCTGGCGGGGAATAATTAATTGAGTCAATAGGAATAAAAATCGCGCTCGCTTCGCTCGCGCTTACTATTTATAATTATCTTCTCTTTTAGTTAGAACAAATTCCGAATCTGCTTTCCTGACTTGGCCACTATTAATAGTGTTCCATTTTGCTTGTTATTTCACACGTAACTATACTAGGGTGCGACTACAAAAGTTCAACCATTTGTCCCTTTCGCACTCTGTATGGTGAAATCCATAAATTCTGTATTGCGTTAATCTTCAAATTACGGCATTACTATGAAAAAAAATTTCGCGCTCGCTACGCTCGCGATTTATTTTCCTACGTAGTGGAACTTCTTCCCAAGGGCGCCGAAACTCAAACTCGCTCTACCCTGATCGAGTGCACGGGCCGGCGCTGGATACATGTAGAACTCCACATCATAGTGTAATAATGGAAAAAACGGATTAGCTACAATTTGCCCCGATGCACCTTATATTATTCGTTTAGTCGATAATTGAAACGAACGCATACAGAGCCTTTAATTAATCAAAACTACAAACAACTGCAGTGAAACCGCAATGATGGTTAATTAGTATACATTTCGCGCTACCGGAAATCTATCTGCAAAACAACCAATTCGAAATGACACCAATAACATTATGAAATATAAAGGATATCATTCAAAATTGCGTACACCATAGACTGTTACAAAGCCCTATGAGTAGATTACGGGTACGTGACGTCATCATCAGAATTCATCCATCCATTACGACAATGTCGACAATATATGACTGATAGCCAGTTGCTCACTAAACATACATTATTGTAGAATTGTCCTCTGGAGAGGAAAAACGGTAGCTACCACGGTACTGTTTAAAGATCGAGAAGAGTAGCTACATATCTTTCAGTATTTGGTACACTGAATACAGCAACGAGTGAAATGCGCGCCATGGATATAGAAAAGATAATAGACTGAGGCTATTAAGTAGAATGTATATGAACTTTTATCCTGTACGCTCTTATGAAGTGTAAATATGCGCATAGTTACTATTTAAATGACACCAGACACAATAACATCTGTGTACGTGTGAATTGGCCTAATCATTATAATAATGAGGAGGCATACGTACAGTTTATCCCGCCAGGCGGCGCCTGTGCAAGTCTCTAGGCATGTCACTGTCATTCATATGTGAGAGAGAGATAGAGAAAAATACATCATCTTCTCGCTCGCACGTATGAAATTCTTTATCTGTGCAGGGTGGCGCCATCTGTCATAACCTTTGAGCGTGCCTCCTCATTGGCGGTTAATCATTAAATTAAAATAATAAGAAACATTTAATCAATCAGAACTACAAATAACTACAGTAATTCAACCACAATGATGTTTCATTTAAATTCATCTCACGCTATCACAAATCCACCCGCAAACGAAACATCTACGCTGCTTGAAATTCATGAAATTATAATCGGTCAGGGTACGTAGCCAAATGCACAAACGCTTACGATAATATCTAGCTATCTCTATCGCTCTTCCGGGCTGGCGCGACAGAGCAAGACTGCGTTTCGATCGGCCTCTAGCGTCTACGATTGTCATTTCGGCTAGACCGCCAGAATTGATTGCTTGAGTGAGAGCGCTCGCGGTTTTCGCGCGCTGATTTTGGCCTAATGTGGTTGCCCGAGTTATAAGCAGTGATCGGGGGCTTGGATGCCACAGCGTTGATGTTAAATTGAAATAATAACATGGATACCTGACTGGATTACGTTTCACTCTAATACTACAACATGATGATATTTAATATGTATATTATTACAATATACCATACAATATGACGTTAAATTAAATGAAATTTAGGTAGATTTGCAACCAAAACAAAACTATAGACGGTCAACCAAAATTCTGGCACTAAAAAAGGCGGCTTTCAAAAATGTAGGTCTCACCAGCCAATTTTTTAAATAAAGCTCATGCTTTTCTAAACCTTGACGTTGGTGGAATCATTAACAAGCCATATCACTTAAAAACTGATTGGAAATGTAGGGGCGTAAGTCTTTTTTTAGTGCCAACATTTTGTTGTTCGTCTACAGTACCTTCTAACCTTCTATAGCATATATTTTCCGAGTTGTGCATTAATAGTACTAGGAATTTTTTTTTCACTCTATTACAGTGGTTGATTCCTCAAATCTTTGATGTTCCTTAAAAACGCTTTATCTAGGTACTTCTTCCTACTTTTAACTTTCACAAGTGACATGTTAAATTCTTTTTCCCACAAGGTTATCTCGGACGTAAGGGCCAGTTTACACGGAGAATGTATTGTTTCTCGCAATCTCGTGACAATATTTGTGTAGTCGTGAGAGCTTCCACGTCCTTGCGACATCAATTCAATTGTTTCCATTAATACGGTTCTAGGAATGTTAGACTGGTTTTTCAATAGAAAAAGTTACGATCTACCATTAACTGATTTGTTAAGTCCCGCTAATAATTGTTATTTGACGTTGCTAGGTTCCTACATGAAAAACTTTGGAAAAAAGATCGGTATTTTTTTCAAACAAATACCTAATTATGTTTTGAACAAACTTATCTACATGCATATCAATAAGACGAGAGATGAGATTTTTTTAAATATTATTATATTATCCATGAATAAAAAATGTACTGGTGATCTTATATCGTCCTAGGTATATTCGTTTTTTGTTAAGTTCTTTAATTCGTCTCATTCTGCTAAAGTCACTCATCTTCATTCGTCACATTCTCCTGTAGTCTTTGTGGCCTTTGATCATATGAGTACATTGCATTTTTCTTTTTTCGGCTCATTAAATTTGATTTCCAGAAAGGACGCCTGCGGCCTAGCCGAATGACAATCGTTGCCGATGACAACGCCGATCGAAACGCAGTTTGGCTCTGTCTCGCCAATACGGAAGGGCGATAGAGAGATAGCTAGCTACGATGACGACTTTATAAGCGTTTGTGCATTCGGCTACGTACTCAGATTCTATTAGTTTTTACACGGCAGACCGCAAACTAATGTCAGTTGCGTAGACAATCAATTATGGTGGCCCGCTAATAATTTTGTTATTCGACAACGTTGCTAGATTCCTATATGTAAAACTTTGGAAAGTAGATCGGTATTTTTTCAGTTTTTTTATTTTTTTCGACTCATTTGATTTCCGCAAAGTGACGCCTGATTCTATTAGTTTTTACAGAGGTATGTTATGTCGGCAGACCGCAGACAAATGTCAGTTCCGTAGACAATCAATTGTGCATGGCGGCCCGCTTATAATTCACATCGCCGTACAAATGTGTTTTATAGCTGGTTATTGATCTGTATTGAGAGTAATATAGGCTGTTTTGTATCTATGACATTCGACATCGTTGCGACATGCAACACTTTAGAAAATAAGTATGTAGATAGTAATTAACTAATTGATATAGATTTCCGCAAAATTACACTGATTATAATTTTCTCAAAAGTAAAGCCTGATTCTATCAATGAAAGCAATGCAGTTTTTTACAGGGGTATGTCATGTCAGATTGTTATAAATAGTGATAATTATGATTTACAATTGTATAAGAAACGTTTTCGGACTTCCAATAATTGTAGTTGCAATTTTATATGAACTTTGGCCCGTTGAACCCGTCATATCAGCAGATCGCAGACGAATGTGGTACTAGTATTTTCAATAAAAAGGGTACTTGTCGGTTGTCAATAAGATGCTATTTCCACATAACATCAATTTAAAATGTACCTTATCGCTGACAATGAGGTACCTTTTAACAAATGACGCCAGTTGCGTAGGCAATCAATTGTGGCGGCCCGCTAATAATTCACATCACCGCACAAATGCGCTTTATAGCTTGTTATGTATCTGTATTGCGAGTAATACAGGTTGTTTTGATGTTGACATCGTTGCGACATACAAAAGTTTAGAAAATTTATAGGTATTTTTTGATATTTAACTTACACTCTCTCCGTTGGCTGTGACCCAAAGTATGTCATGACCTCCAACGACTGGACCCGATCCTCTACAGTTTCTCTCCAGTTTTGAACCTGGAGCTCGTGCAGATCCGTACCCACAGCATCCTCCCATCGATATCTAAGCCTACCGACCGGGCGATACACCTAAAAATGTATTTTTACAACTTACGCTTATTCTGTTTCAAAGTTTGACCAATCTAATAATGATACCTTCAAAAAATAAAATGAATTGATATTACAACTTCTCAAAGTTTCCTGAGTAAGCAAAGTTACGTATTTTTTTAATGATCTTTTGACAACGAGTACCTACGTTGAACTGGAATGTTAAAATTCGTGTTTTTCCATAATATGTTACATAGATATATATTTTTTTAATACACGAAACAAAAATCAACTGGTTTAAGTTTGAATCGTAACTGCATACAATTATGATTTAATATACAGACTACAGTGCTTTAAATGTTTGTGCTACTACGAGTACATTGTTACAGATCACTTGCCCACTAAATGCAGCATACCAAAAAAATAGTTAGTTACAGTTAGTTTACGCTATTTAACACCACAACATATGCATCTGTAAATGTATAAGTACTACACACACTAACAAATAAGCACCTAAATAGGTTCACTACTCGTAGTTAAAAGTACCAACTTGAATACAAGCTTAGGACGATTTGAACCATATTATTATACAAAAAGTCTAAAAATATATGATGTTGACAGGTAATATTTTCTACATATATTATTAGTATTTTAGTGTAGATATGTATAGTCAACTAATTGGAAGCCTCAACCATGTCAAAATGACAAGTAGTAAGAGATTTCTTACAATCTGATTTATAACGTCACTATGACACAGTTCTACAGTGGCCTAGGGTTCCTATTTCTTGACTGTAATTGTGGCGTAATTGGCGTATCGTATAATAAACACCTTTTATGATTTGGGCTCTCGTTTTTTTTCTTTAATTCTAAATGGGCTTACTCTTGGCCGCAGGCTAGCCAAAAGCAAAGACGTGGCCTACGACGGAGTGAGCTCGCCCAGAATATTTAAATATTGATATTTACCAGGGTCTCTTTTCGATGAAGGAAAACATGAAGCCAGACTAACACCAAATAGAGTCCAGTCTGCCCTCTGAGTTGGAAGGTTAGATGGCAATCTTTTCAGTAATACTAGTGCCTACACCAAACTCAAGGATATCTTGTCTATGTGGACCTAAGACTTTCGATAGGAGTCGTAGCAAAATGCCGAGTTCACGCAAGGAAGTGGGAAATGATAAATTTTTCTGTATTAAAAAACTGTAACATGAAGAGTCTATAGTCAGTAGTTCTAAAAGCGCGTAGCGGCAAATTGCGGATGCGTCGGCGGCGCAAATGTCACGCACGACGACAGCGGTTTCATTTTCATTTGTCTAGAGAAATCATTTTCATTTCGCGGTTTTGGCCGTTTCAACCAACGAAAGACCGGTTTGTGTGAGCTTACGTATCTAGAGAGGGCTGGGCATAAATGTAGGTGGGTACCTACGAAAAGTTGAGCAAATATGTAGCTTTTTAAATAGGAAGTAATGGAAGTATATTCGTATAAAGTCCTCGTTGTTGTATGTATTTTCAATGTCAATAATACATATGTCTGTAGTGTTATTTCAGTTTGTGAGAACCAGCACTTATTAAATGGGTGGTCGAGTCGGACACAGGATGTATGTTTTTGAAGCGTTTTTTATTCAGCTACTGATGGCTGTCTAATACACTTTGTGGAAGTTTCTACAGTAATAATAATCAAACAATTTACTTAAACAAAATTATACTGTTCAGGTTTTGTTCAGAAAGTAAGATTACTAGGTTTTCTGTGAACACTACATATTATCCGAAGAACGTAATTATACTAAGTTATTCTAATTAATAACCTAAAACAAATGACAGGACACAGGTGTGGTGACTTTGTAGGTGTGAGTGTGCCTAATTATTAAACTACTGAATTTGGTCACAGACTTAAATTATCTACTTAAATTACAGAGCTAACTTTTTGCAGCACGGCACGATAATTTCTAATTCTGAAGTAACTGAATTTAGCAACGTAAATTATCATCATGTAACCACTTATTTAGAGAAGGGAAGGACGGAAAATTATTAAGGTGCTTTGTTTTGTACAGAAGGTTCCGAAGGGGCGCGCCAAAGTTCATATAAAATTGTTATATAGATTATTGGTAGTCCGAAAATGTTTCTCATACAATTTTACATTATAACGATCATTATTTATAACAATTTTATGTTAATAACTATCGTAACTTCGAATGACTTATGTTCATAATGTCATTTATTTATACTACTGTTTATGTTTATATACTTATTGATCATAACGATTGCGAGTAATATAATTTATCGTTATATTATTGTTAACAGAACAGACATCACATGTCACAGTC
This sequence comes from Leguminivora glycinivorella, assembly GCF_023078275.1. Taxonomy (NCBI): domain Eukaryota; kingdom Metazoa; phylum Arthropoda; class Insecta; order Lepidoptera; family Tortricidae; genus Leguminivora; species Leguminivora glycinivorella. Next base: position 10,432,403 of record NC_062981.1, read on the forward strand.
CAGTTAGGTGCGACGACGAGCGTAGCGAGGAGGAGCGTGTTAGGTTGACCGTGAGCGAACCAGAAACGAATTTTTAATGTAAATTGTATATGTCACTGTAAAAGCTTCAAGCGCGCTTCTATAAATGGCACAAGTTTTTCATAGAACTTCCCCAAAACTTTTTAAATAATTTTATGATGAATGTTTTTCTTAAACACAAAATTATGAATGTTATTAAATATTTGTATAGAATTTATGATTAAAATTTTTCGACTAAATGATTATTATGAACAGTGATAGTAGTACTATTGATAATAATGAAACAAAATTATGATAAGTAAAATTATGAGAAATGATCATTCGGAGCACAAATCGGTATAAACAATAATTTTATAACAAATGATTTTATATGAGCCAATATGGACCCGTTCCGAAGATATCAAAGTAGCCGGTCCTCAGCAAGGCTCATTTGACAGACAATTTGAATATGACAGGAATCATTTATAAAATATATTTATATATATATTTTTATATTTAGTAGCATTACATCGACTACAGATCAAGACAGAAATCGAGTTCAACCAAAACTTGGCAACATCAGACGTTTTTATGAAAGCAAATTCTAGTAAGTATAAATCTATAAATATAGTATCTCACATACACACGCCTAACTAAATTTCTACGCTTGACTAATCAATAAATCTTAAACTTTTACTCATCTCATTGTCTCGCTAAACTCACTCTCTCTGAAACTGATTCACAACATTATCTTTATAGTAATATTGTGTAGTCACATAAAAAATTCAATCTATTTGTTTATAAACTTACGTCGTAAACAAGAAAATCGACATTCGTGTGACCTTTTCGTTACTTTACTAGTATTTTCTTCGGTGACACTTTTTAAATCTCCATTTTTGTTCTAACAGGACGATTCAATTTTTTATTATTTTTTTTTTGAAGATAGATAATGTCAAGATGATACTCAAACGTAGGCTCATGGACATGTGCGTACTTCCAGTTCTCACCTACGGTGCTCAGGTGGTCTTTGACAAAAGATCAGCAGTCCTTACTCGGGGTTTGCCTAAGAGCTATAGAGCGCAGCATATTAGGTGTAAAGTTAAGGGACCGGATCCGGAACACCACGCTGCGCTCTAAAACTCAAATAATAGATGTAGCTCGAAAAGCGACTAAGCTAAAATGGGATTGGGCTGGCCATGTCTGCCGAATGCCGGACGACTTGTGGGCCAAGATAACCACGGAGTGGGAGCCCCACGAGTCAAACCGGGGATTCGGCAGATCACGTCGGCGATGGCGGGATAACTTGGACTCCTTTTTGAAAGATTGGCCAGATGTTTCTCCAAACAGGGACGAGTGGAAAAAGAGGGGGGAGGCCTTTGCAGTGGGACACATTAGGCTCTAAATAATAATGTCAAGATGATACCTATATACGTACGATGCAGCAACCTTCAAATTAAGGGTGAACAGGCAACTTCTGGACGAGTCTGTGGCCATGAGTATGAGTAAGTCCATTTATAGCAAAAAGAAAAGTCAAATAACTCTGATATGACATGGTTCGGATATGTCAGAGTAAAAAAAAATATTCTTCAAACAAGGAGTCACTTTCGACACTGGTACTCGCGTATCTTAACACTATCTCAAAGTTTGAATCGGGCCGCAAGCTTTTATACATCTGAAAATAAAAAGCAGTAAAATATTCAACGACTCCAAATTTCAATGCAAAGTTAACTTGATTAGCGAGGTTCGAAAAATTTGAATTTTATTCGAATGTGCGAACAAATTCGTTTAAGAGGCCAATTTGCCAGCGTTTTATGCAGTAATAAATGAAAGGCACTGAAAACGTTAATCCAATCAATGCAATTTATTTACTGTACAATATTTTTTGTCGTTTGCATGATCGTCACGTCTGTTCCGATGTAAAATGTTCCGGCATTAAAATCACTTAATAAAGTGGAATGCTTCAATATGTATGCCTGCCTGAGCCTCAACCGGAGCATTCCATGGGCTGTCCCATACAAACGTATCATATTTTGTATGTTGCTATTTTTTATACATCGTTTGAAGTAGGCGATCATTTTCTGTGCATAATTCTTCACATTGCTTTAGAAAAAGATCCTCTTACACCAGCCAATATGTAGACACTTTAGAATACGTCACTCGATAGCGTAAGCGTCACAAAAACTGACATTCATTCTATGGAGAATGTGAACAGCGCTCTCAACAGGTTACTAGAAACAATAATAACACGCATTTTCCGCGACGTATTACCTCATTTACTTTATTGAAATTACACCTTCGCTTGTTGTTGTTGTTGTTTGTTATTCCCAAAACATTTTATTGTTAATACATGGTGAGTAAATTTGCCGCATTGCACTTAGAGAGTTCAATAGTACATTTCGTTACTACTAGTGCGAGAAGTACTTATGTCATTACTTCACGATTCCCGAGACAGTTTGCCACATTTGCCACGAGCGACACGCGAGTGGCAATACTCGGGACGAGTGAAGAATGACATTCTCGCACGTGTGTTGAACGACGTTTTTTAATACAGTTTCGTAAAAAAAACACTACAACGAAATAAAACTATTGAAGATTGATAATTGATAAACAATCGAAAAATACTCTCTCTTATTACCTTATTCATTTTTTAACAAGTTTTTATTAGGTCGACCTGCATATAACTATGTAATGGAATCTAAGGTGATAATTAACCATTTCCAGGATCGTGGCGTAATGGAAATTGGCATCAGCATGTAGTTCTAATGACAATACAAACTGTCGAACTGACCTGAGTTGGAACATCATATCATTTGTTTTCTTAGAAGAGTCTTGTCAGCGTGTTTTACTAGTGTTTTTAATATTATTAATTTATTTTATTGCTTTAGAAATGCGTGGTTAAAATTTTCGGATTCCTAATCTCGTGTGTTTCACGCAAGTTGGAGGTGTAGTGTACAAGTATGAAAATAAATGATACATAACACACGCGCAATGCAGTTATAACTCCAAGGCCGGTGATATAATTATAAATTTACGATGTAAACGGATGATAATAAAAACGGTACCGGCGCATTAAAAATTAATGCAGCGGTAAATGTTTCTTATTGGTAAACAGCAAATAAACAAACAAACATCTAAAATATTAAGTAAGTAGTTTCAAGCATTGCTCAAGCGTTTGTTTTTTATATTAAATTTGAAAATTATGCTTTATGGATCTAGATTTTATTCAGACTGAAGAGTTGAAATATGACCGTGAATCAATTGTTCTTTCCTCGGCTCACCGAATATTCCATACCAAATTAAAGTTTCAGATTTGGAGGAAAACTCCAAAACGTGCAAATGTCAAAGCTTCTGTGGCAACACTTGCAAGTTTCGCGCGGCGCGCCATATTTTTTTTAGTTTTTTTTGCTATTTCTTGTGTGCGCCCACTTAAGAGGGCTTTCATGTGAAAAATAGTGAAATCGCAACCGAGCGCTTAATCATACCGTGTGTGGTATCAAATTAAAGAGCTTTCCGATTAGTTTACAAATATATAACATATTATAGGACTTTTTCTACTTGGTCTAACAAAATATGAGAAAATGTCCAGAAGTGGCAATAATTGTGACGGGAAAGGTTCGTTTTCAAAAAATTGACAAAAATATATAATAAAAATTTATAATCACTAAGGCATAAGAGCAATTTAAGTAAACGTTGCAGATTAATTTTTTACGAAAATAACTCCGATGTGATGTAGATTTTCAAAGAAATTGTCACTTAATTTTAGGTAATTTCTAAAAAAAATTGAATTCGTCTTAGCCTTGTTTACTCTTTTTAAAAACCTTATAATAAAAATGTAGTCTGAGAAGTTTGTAGTACATGATACACGTATTATAAATTTACCAGTTTCAGTATTCCAAATTGTCCAAATTTTACAAATAAGATCGACTAATCCAGCGCTATACGCGGGTTTTCCTAAACGTGCATCAAAGAAAAAATCGTAATTAATTTAGTGAGTAAGTTTTCTAAAATCCAGTCTTATAAGTATTAAGATAATAAGATGCTCTAATTGAAACTTGAATTAAATATATCTATTAGATAATGGAAAGTGTAGTATTTCACCGACTAAAACTATCAATTTTCTCATTATTTTGACGTTTTTCTCGAAAGCAGCCTTAAGAGACAGACATATTTACTTTCTCGTGTATATTAGTTGGTGTTTGACGACCGGTCTGGCGCAGTCAGTAGTGACCCTGCCTGCTGCGCCGCGGTCCCGGGTTCGAATCCCGGTAAGGGCATTTATTTGTGTGATGAGCACAGATATTTGTTCCTGAGTCATGGATGTTTTCTATGTATGTAAGTATTTATATATTATATATTACATATATCGTTGTCTGAGTACCCACAACACAAGCCTTCTTGAGCTTACCGTGGGCCTCAGTCAATCTGTGTAAGAATGTCCTATAATATTTATTTATTATTATTTATTTTATTATTTATTAGTAACTTATGGTCCATTTATTTACACGGCACGCATTCTCGTATGCGATTTTAGTTAGTTACATTGCGGACTGTTACTTGTTCCACAAAAAATGAGAATACTCTACTTACTCGTAGTTATATTTTGGATACAATTTCTTTACCACATCGGTAGGGATTGTTTGTTCGAGCGAGTTCTCATTAGTGTCAGGCGTCGTGCAGTTAAATTCGTCGTATTTTTTCGGACGAATCTTTTAACACTTCATACATCTTTCAGCCCATTAATACAAACAGTTCTTTGGTCTGAGTCACTACTACAAGTGGAGTAGCTAACACCGTTGTTTATTTTAGAGGCCAGGCGTTTCATATTTACCTCAGGGCATATAATACCAAAGACATATGTATGTAGCTCCGTATATACAGATAAAGTCTAAGAAAAAAACGTACCTCAAAGCCCTATAGAAAAAGGTATGGTGGCCTAGATGGCGTTACACCTTTGGGGAAAGCTCGGCTAGATGGCGCTAATATTAAAATTTGTCATTTTAAGACATATCAAGCTAACAATATGGGCCAAATTGTCAAAACTGAGGTTCAAAAGTTTTAAGCATGTATCGAGAGATGGCAGTCCATGCACAGTGATAACACATTTTACTTTGACAGTCTTCTCCTTCTTTGCATCCTGTTACCCTCTGCTGGGGTGTAGGGCTCGAATCATATTTCTCCATTTACTCCGGTCTTGGGCAGTTTGGGTGACCTCCTCTCACCCCATGCCTAGCACCCTGAGCTCCTGCTGAACCGAACGACGCCAGGTCGATTTAGAGCGGCATGGTTTGCGCTTTCCGGATACATTCCAGGTGAGGGCTATTTTGGATAGGTGGGTATCAGGTTTTCTGAGGATGTGTCCAATCCAATGCCATATCCGCGTCTGTATTTCTTCTTGTACGGGTGCTTGTCCAGTTATTCTCCATAAGTGGGCGTTTGTGATCCAGTTAGGCCAAAAGATACGCAGGATCTGCCTCAAGCATTTGTTCACAAACACTTGGACTTTGACAGTAACTCTCTATAATACTCGATCCTTTTTGATAATACTAAAGCCGCCGGCGGACGATCGCAGTTTTAGCTCATTGAGCATACAGTGAAATTCGTTGAAGATAAACAGGCTAAAGTACCATGAATATTACAATCAAATGGAATCACAATACCAAAACAAGTCGATAAAGTGACAAAGTAAAAAATTAAAAACGAGTGTCGATAAATTAGGAATAAGTAGGTAATTCGCAACTCGTTAACATGAGTTTTCAATTACCTATTTGAACGTGTATTGATAGATGTTTCACAGTAGAATATACTTATATGGCTGTTTAAAATTTCAACATAGGTAAGAAAAGTACTTCGTTGCGACCTAGGGCGGTAATCTAGCGTTATATTTACCTATTGCAACAGCAGCACCTATAGAGCTTATTCTTATATTATACCCATGTACAATAATTTACGCATATAACTGAATACGAAAGGGCATCAAGCGTGGAGTTGTCACGCGTTCCTTTGTTTTAAGAAGGACGTATATGCCACTAATTTATAAACCAATTACGTTATTTTAACCTACCAAATACCTGCGGTTTGTTCGTGACGTGACATTCCAATCGCTACAACAGCGCATCTGCTAGCAGGAGTAATACTACGAATATTTATCGAATGAGGGTCCGCATACTGTTGTCACCCGAATATATTTAATGTATAATAGGTATAATGGGTACGTAGCCGAGTGGCACAAACGCTCACGAAACGAAACTCTCGTAGATATTTATCTCTATCGCTCTTGCGTATTGGCGCGACAGAGCCAGACTACCTTTCGCGGCGTTTCGTTTTCGTTTCGCGTCGCAGAAATGCCATTCGGCTACGGCACCTGGAGTTGCAAGTGTCCATAGGCTACGGAGACTGCTCAGCATTGGGCGGTTTTGTTTGCGTGATTGCCACCGATGTAATTCATATAAATCATTTGCCAGTGACAGTTTCTCCCTACAAAAATGAACAGTCATACGGATCATGGTATTTCGCGCCAATAGTAGTAAAAGCACAGTATAATAAAGAGTACTATCGTACAGTATGGCCACTCCCGCTCCCCGCTGAAAGTGCCGCCCACCCCCTCTCGGTTACCTCACAGGTACCGCCTGTCGAAAACGCGAACAGTCGACCTGTCATATTTCACTGATACAAACATAGAGCGATTAGAGCGCTTTCACCTACACGAGCTTAGACTGTGTGCTAGGAACGCGCCTATTTGATCACAATGATCACCAGTGTCCGAGGTGTGGTAAAAATGTCTTATTTTTCGTTAAGATTCTTTAGTTCACGTTACATTAGCAATCGGTAGATATAAATTCTCCCACTGTCGCGTAACAAATGAGAATACTCACCTCGTCACATCCACATCACATCGCCCATACATACCGTCATTAAAATTGGCACTTTGCGTACCACCGCGCTCGGCCGCGCGCGCCGCTCGTAATTGAACCGTTTTTAGGGTTCTGTGAACCACTTTTTTATACTACCTTGTGGGAAATAAGGGATAAAAAGGCTAATGAAAAAGGAAAAGGATACTTGGGTTCTCGGATTGGCAGTGGGAGTGGAGTTAAGCACGTTTATTTATTTCATTTGTTTGTGAATTCTGGGTCAAAGCTTGCTTGAATCGTGTCTGAAAATTACCAAATTTTTGTTACTTTTCACAGATGATATAACCTAGCAAATATTCGAATACCACCCAATTTATATAAGTTTAGTTTTATAGAACTTTATTTTCGCAAAGAAATTATACATAACACTTTATGCCTTTTTGATAATTTAACTCTTGATGTACTGGAGAATGTTAGAGAAATTCGTGTAATATTTTTTGGAGTTAAGTACCTAATAAATATTGGGTTGGTAAGAAAGTAATGAGCGAATCATAACCAATATTGTAATTTTTATTTAATTTATTATTTTAATCATTTATCAAAAATATAACGGCCTTCGTTACTACTACTTGTCTCCATCGTTCTGGTAAAGAATGAATAGCATCGGCGAAGAAGTTCTTAGGTTTAGATTCAAAAAACTCACCTATGTACTGTCGTAGATGGGCTTGATCATCGAACTTTTTTTCATTCAAGGCATTGCTTAGCGATCTGAACAATGCGTAATCCGTAGGTGCCAAGTCTGGAGAGTACGGTGGATGAGGTATCACTTTCCAACCTAGCTCCAATAGCTTTAGCCGAGTCACTTTTGCAATGTGTGGGCGAGTATTGTCGTGTAAGAAAAAAACTTTAGCATGCTGTGGACGATTCTGACAGATTTTTTGGTTTAAATTTTCAAGCTAATTACAGTATACTGATGCGGTAACAGTCATTCCACTTGGTAGGAGTTCCCAGTGAATAATATACCATGAATATCCCACCAAACGGACAGCATAACTTTTTTCGGGTGAGGCTCTGTTTTTGGTGCCTCTATTCCTTTTTCGTTTGGAGCTAGCCACTGACGTTTGCGTGTGTGATTTATATATAAGACCCATTTTTCATCTCCAGTGATAAGATGGTCCAACCAGTTGAATGTGCGGCGAAAAGACAGAAGTTGTATGCAGATATCGGCACGGCGGTTTAGTTGATCTCTATCAAGTTCGTGCGGTATCAAAACACTGTATTTGTAGTTTTTTCCCAACTCGTGTAAATGTGTTTCTATGGTGACATGAGAGCAGCCTAACTCGGTAGCAAGAGTACGACTCGTTAGCCTCGGATCTCCTTCAATTAAGGTTTTTAATTTGGCTACATCAATCTTCACCGGTCGACCAGACTTAGGTTGATCTGATAATGAAAAGTCGCCACTACGAAACCGCTGGAACCATCGTTTCGCCGTGGCCTCAGACACAACTTCAGGAGCAACACGCTGACATATATTACGCACTGCTTCGGCGGCTGAATGGCCAGACTGAAATTCATATAGTAAGCAATGCCTTACATGCACTTTTAATTCGTCCATTTTCTTCCTTATATTAGCTCGGCGACAGCTAGTGAATGACTGACGAGAAACTGTGCGACTCGCCCTTTATATACTTTCGACCATAGAAGATTCTAGAACTCTCTCAAAAATTTTATGTGGAATTCAATCGATCGCTCATTACTTTCTTACCAACCCAATATATGATTGGGATTATGAGGTCTTTATTGTGTATTGTACTTGCTAAAAATAATAAATTATTACAAAATATGTTTTATTTGTTTCAGGTAACAAAATGGCGATTAATTATCTACAGAAGTCATTATAAAGTTAGTAGCTCCGCAGTTACAGCAAATGGTAATTACTTCCATCACCTGGCAGCAATATTTATTAAATTACTAACGCAACTATGGGAACAAATCAAATTATTTTTAACAAATTTTTTGATTTGTGTTTTTAAGTAGTCACACTACTCTATATCAATTAAAAATCTAAATAAGATGCCATATATTAAAGAAATAATTTTTAAGAAAAAAAAACCGCCTTCCTTTATCTTATTTCGATTTTTAAATTACTAACATTAATAGGAACTACTAACTTTGGTAGAGCAGAGCCCAACTGGGGTAGTACCTCCGCCTTACAGAAGACCGCAGCCAAATAGCACTAGACCCTACTCATAGTGTTGTGTTCCTGCCGGTGAGTAAGGCTGCCGGAGCTCAACGAGGGTGCGGTGTGCTGATGACGGGAGGACTTACGGAACTAACTTGTTCCGTCTATTGTCCGTCGTCCGTCGGCAACCCGAACCCTCCTTAGAACTTGTACACTCCTTTTTGCTGTGTACTTAACACAGCAAAAGGGAGTGTACAAGTTTCTAATGGGGTGGTAACGCGCATGTGACACTATTTGAGTTGCATGCGTCCATAGGTTACGGTGGCCGCTTTACATCAGGCGGGCCGTATGCTTGTTTGCCACCGACGTAGTATAAAAAAAAAAATCTTGTTGCTTATAAATGTTTTTGCTTCCCGCGGGGATGAAATGAGCTCGCTTTACCCTCTTAAATCCTAGTAACATTTTTTTATGTTTTTGAATTTGGAACCTGTTGTCACTCAATAGAAGTAAAATTTCGAATATGTAGGTACATACATTGGTATTGTACTAGGACTGAGGAGGTTAAGAGCAACGGAACCATTCTGTATAATGCATGATCGTGTTTAACCGTTTTGTTTACTGGATGGTTTTCGCTCGGTTAGTTGCCTAACATCACAAAGCGATATTGTGTTTATTACTGGACATATCGCTAATTGGAAACGTGTACGGACATTTTACAATACCTATTAGTTTCGCGGAGTGGCATTATTGTAAAAATATGAAAGTTATAAAATGAAAATAAAGTAAAGTTTATTTCAAATCACATGTAACAAAGTTGGAGACAGTAGTAACTTGGAGGTAATATTTTCATAAATAATAAAATCGTAAGAAAGATGCTTAAAAAATATTGTCGCATGTCGGGCGTAATCCTCAGAGAGTTAAAATCTTCATTCATATATCTATGGTAATGTAAATTATTTATGAGTAATCATTTATTAAATAAATACAGATTTTTCAGAAATTAAAATCAAAATAAACCTTCAATCAAAATTCAAATAAATATTGTAACATGAAGCTAGCACGAAGGTCATATTACCTATTAAATCTTATACTATTAAACGAGCAATTCTTGTATATTTATTTATTTATTTATTTATTTATTTATATATTTATTTATATATACCGACGATCTCGGAAACCGCTCTAACGATTTCGCTGAAATTTGTTTTGTGGGGGTTTTCGGGGTGAAAAATCGATCTAGCGTAGCCTTAGATCCCGGAAAACGCGAATTTTCGAGTTTTCATGAGTTTTTCTTTCGCATTTGTAAACGTAAAATATGGTCCTTAATTTCGCCGCGCGCGCATCGATTCCGCTTAGCTCAGTCGCACGAGGTCGGTCTAATGTACGCAGATAGATCGTAGGTGTCAGGGTTTCGAATCCCGGTCAGAAATTAAGTTTTTGTTTTTTGTCTTTTTTTTTGTTTTTGTATTTATAAGAGTTTTTTTTTTATCTAAAGACGTGATATATTAAAATAGAACCGAGCGAAGCTCGGTCGCCCAGATTATATCTCTAAATACAATATTCCAAACATTCTAAAATTATTCCAGTCCTTCAACGATAAATTACAGAAGCCAATAACATCAATAGAAACTTCTCGAACTGTTACCCAGTCTATCTATAGTCTAGGTAGTCCATAAACCCCCAGGGTAACAGACCATTAACCTCGAGTTTGGGTTAGTTCGGATTACGTAACGTAAAACAATAAAGTTGCTTTTATAGAGCTCTGCTACGGCCCTATCGAATAACGTATAAGCACAGGCCACAGCTGTTACTTTATAAAAGGTTGCGAACACTCACCCACCTAAATTAGTAGGTATGAGTATTATGTTTACGAGTGAACGAGTGCCTGTAAATTCCCTCTTGCAGTGGGTCAGGAAACAAGACCTTTAATCCTGTTAAGATGTGCAGTTTCCGAATTATCTAAAATTATTTGTACAAGCCTATACCTATACAACGAGTATCGCTCCCTCGCAATAGAGTCTGCTTCATTAAATAAAATAAATAAATAAATATTGGGGGACACCTTACACAGATCAACCTAACCCCAAACTAAGCAAAGCTTGTACAGTCAAGTGTAAAAATATGGGTGCGTACAACTTATCAAAAATATGTCCCATAGCACTTTATGTCGGCGGAATAAGGTCTCGGTACATATTTTTGAGCGGATAAAATCGATACGTATTTTTGCACTTGACTGTACTAAGGGTGTTGGGCGACGATATACTTACTTATATAAATAAATACATACATACATACATAGAAAACATCCATGACTCAGGAACAAATATCTGTTGCTCATCACACAAATAAATGCCCTTACCGGGATTCGAACCCGGGACCGCGGCTTAGCAGGCAGGGTCACTACGCGCTAGGCCAGACCGGTCGTCAACAATAACAAGTAATAACATTTTGCAATAGACAATAGGCTGCTTAAAATCGTCCACTGATCATTGGAAGAGTGATGAAGATTTCGTTTCATTCACTGCGGCACAAACAACTAGCCTCTTGGCTAGGCAATCTGGAATCTTCTTGATAGATTCATTTCATTTATTTATTCATAAACAATAATAAATTGTGTTTGAATATTACATAGGTAAGTACTTAATTAATAAAACATGCCTTTTTACAATTTCCTGCAAGAAGAAAAGAAAAAATACACTACTATCTAAACTCACTATTTCAAACCACTTAAGTAATATCACAATAGTTTATAAATATAAAGATATACAATTAAATATATGTCAAGAGTAGCGATAATAAAAATCATAATTAACAAACATTAAATAAAACCTAAAAAGTCATCAACACTATAATAATTTTTCTCTAATAAAAATAATTTTAACTTATATTTGAATTTCTTGTGACATGTCATAGATTTTAATTCGATAGGCAACTTATTAAACAACTTAACTGATTGAATCCGGGCAGTGTGCGAGACTACCGCCAGTCGTGAGGCAATTGGAGGAAAATTTTTTGTTCTAGTTGCTTCATGTGTGTACTCGTAGGCGACTGGAATAACCCAGAAGACCTAAAACTATACGCTTACATCTTTTACACCTTCGCTTCTTAGCCAGAAGTTATTTAGGTCTTGCTGAGTAATCGATCTGGCCCTGTAACACTTCCTCAGTACAATAGATTTCATAGTTATAAAATGTTATAATTGCTATAACATCGATAGTTTATTTAGTTAACGTAAATGAAGCAAATCGTCATTAAAACGACTATATAAAAACGACTGTTTAAGATTACAGAGTGCCAAACACATAATCGTAATCCAAAAAATACACTTTTGTTAACAAGTAAGAATTCTTAAACTGCTATATTTCTGTTATATACTCGTACCGTCCTATCAAATACTATATAACTCGGAGTTAATACGTGCAGCTTGTGACGTTTCCCATACAATGAAGAGGCAACGATTTTAGCAGCGCCATCTAGCGGTACGAGTTGTTCAAAGTAGTTTGTCAGTATAGGCATAGTACGTAAAACAACACAAAATGCGATTACTTGATCTACTTTAACATTTTTAGACGGAATCAAAACAAAGAAATAAGAGTGTGTGACTTTTTTAAATTTTAAACTATATGAATAAACTATTTTGATCAACTAATGCCGCTAGAGGCGCTAGTATCGCGTGTTGCCAACTTTGGCACCAAGCTGCACGTAGAGTTTATATAGTATTTGGTTCTATCCACTGTTTGTTCATGTAGTAAAGGTACTGGTGTTATAATAAATTGTGTACCTACTTACTGACTTACTTACACAGTCCTCGCGCGTGTCTGTTATAAATCAATAGAAGGGTAAAAAATTTCTACCAATGATAGAAATTCTCTGACATTTCTGTTCCGAAGAAAATCCCTACAAGTCAAAGGAAAATTGGTTTCAATAATAGCAATGTGTAACAAATATGAGTGATCCAATACACGTGTGTAATTTTTAACCTTACAGCAATATTTTTTCAATTGTTAAATTCGTACTACACATTTTATATGAAACATATTACGTTTCAATTTAATAGTAGAGACTCGTAGTTATTGTTTGTTATTGTTGTTCTTTATAGACCTTAAATTCTGTTTTTAACCCCCGACGCAAAAACGACGGGGTGTTATAAGTTTGACGCATCCGTCTGTCTGTCTGTCTGTCTGGATGTTTGTCTGTCTGTCTGTGTGTGTGTCTGTCTGTGGCATCGTAGCTCCCGAACGGATGAACCGATTTAGATTTAGCTTTTTTGTCTGAAAGTTGAGTTAGTCGGGATTGTTCTTAGCCATGTTTCATGAAAATCGGTCTACTATGTCGCAGTCGGGGTTTTTTTCAAAATTTTAATTTTGTGGTTATTAGGTGTGTACATTGTTGAACCACGCGTCCAACCAAAAGAGAGGATTTAATTAAATCTGGCTATAACAAGACAGTGCCCACTTGACAGGAGTAGTAACTCTGGAGGTAGTACTGTATTTTTGATAGTGAGTATTTTCTCGTTCCTCTTAAGGACTTGATTCCATGTTCCTTGTGAGCCTATTATCTTCTTCTTCTCTCTCTTTTTTTTAGCCTTTTTCTGTCTTATAGATGTAGGCCTCCATCATTTATTGCCATTCTGTTCTATCCTATTAAAATACTACGTCATATTTGTCGCGAGGATGACGATCGAGTGGGCCTCCAAATATATAGGTAATAGTTTGGGGGCCTTGACTGCAAAGCCCAAATGAAAGAAAACCACAAACCAGATGGTCAGATGACATCAAAAGTTGGCAGGTAATGTAATGGTATTATTTAAAGTCACGTAAAAGACATAATATGTTCAGCAGTGGACGCCAATATGCAGAGAAGATGAATACCGAATTTCTCTAAAAAAAATAACGATAGTAAAACTTGGCAAACATACTTGGATGGTGATAAGCAATAATGTGTCAACCCACACGCCAACCATTTTGAGAAAATGGCGTCTAACGATTTTTTCTCATTTTTTTGTGTTTCTCATAAAAAAAATTGTTTTTTATATAGATTGTTGTGAAGGCTTGTGTTGTGGGTACTTAGGCAACGATATATATAATATATAAATACTTATATACATAGAAAACATCCATGACTCAGGAACAAATATCTGTGCTCATCACACAAATAAATGCCCTTACCGGGATTCGAACCCGGGACCGCGGCGTAGCAGGCAGGGTCACTACCGACTGCGCCAGACCGGTCGTCATGTAGGAATCAATACATTATTTATTAATCAAAACTTTTAATGATTTTTCTACTCCCGAACTGTTATCCGTCATTTACAGGATTGTGCGTAACGAAAAAACTGAAAACGCATTGTTTGGTTCTGTAATCATGGCAACGCATTGCATTAACGATACTGCGTGCGTGCGCGGGAAGGCTTTGGGCAGCTGAGCTGACAGTGCAAACCTTTGCAATACAGGAAACAGTGTGAATTTCGCGAGAATTATTTAAAAAAACTATTAAAAACTAAGTGCATGGTCGTTGTAAAAGTATTGTATGCAATGGTGTTTAACTGACTCCAAAATACTCGTGGAAAGTACGCCACTCATATTTCTTGACCTCCTTTAAACGCCTGTTGAATAAAATACTATAAATTAACTATTAGAGTAATGATCATTTCTAGACACATATTTAAATTATCTGTGCTTTTTCAACAAAAAATCGTTACAAAAACCAAATAATCATCTTTTAAAAAAACAAACTACTTATCTAAAATATACAACAAAATATTTTTTTACGCTAAGAAATAGACTAAGTCATTTAAATTATGAATAACTCATGACTTGTACAAGAACAAAACATAAAATATCTTTAACAAAATAATAAACTACCATTCAGTAAGTATTCAAAAATCAAACAATATTTTTATGCATACATTAATACGTCTTAATGTAATTAGTAATTATAAAAAAATAGTAGCTTATATTAGATTTTTATATAAACACGTACTTGTAAAAAATGTTTGCAAATTATAATAACGAATATGTATATTCATGACTTAAAATGTTCAATTTCGTACTGAATTTACTATTCATGTGCAAAAATATACTAATGGACTAAGTCATAACTTATTCAAACATAAATTAATATGAACAGTTATATTTTACAATATAGTGTCATGGTACTTACACCAAAAACGAACAATTTATGACCCGAATATAATTTAACAATAATGACTTATGTTTTATAACACGGGTCGTAGCATAAAACAACGAATAAAATATCATTTTGCAATAATCATTCAAGTCTCATAGTGGGTAACTATGTCATTTTTTGCATTTTGCAAGAATGAGTCAAGTGTAAAAAAATCGTTGAGTCAACCCTCATAACACATTATTGTAATTTAAATATGTCTTCTGCCAATTACTATAATAAGTTAAGGTTCTTGACACATTAATGCAAAACAGGCAACACACGATATAGGATTTGTGTTAACCTATTTTTTTACTTTTGGGATAGTAAAAATTTTCAAAATGAAAAGGTCATTTTTGCAAATAGAAGTTTAAAAATCCAGCTATAACATGGCATTAAAATCTCATTTTTTTAGTTTTTGTGGGTTGACACATTATTGCTTATCACCATCCACTTGTTGGTCTTTGAAAACGACCTAAGGTATACTTAGACGCTACTAAGCTCCAAAAAGATCGATTTCGTGCGAAATTACGGTCCGAACTTCGAACCAATAATGTTGGTTTACCGCACTCTGTAAACAGGGGCCCTAAACGTGACAGTTACAGAAAACCTGGATTTGCGGATCTTGCTACTAAGGAAAATGACTGTTGACCTCGTTTAGTTTTAGTTTCACATTTTTTTTACTTTTATATATTAGCTTTTGCCCATGGTTTCGCTCGCGTTAGAAAGAGACAAAAAGTAGCATATGTGACTCTCCATCCCTTCAAGTAACTTAAAAAATCACGTCAATTCGTCACTCTATTTTGCCGTGACAGACGGACAAACAAATAGACACACACTTTCCCATTTAGTCTGGATTTGGGCCCAATATTGGTTACGACAGGAAGTCATAGAAAATTTGTAAGTTAAAATTATTTGCTGTTACTTTTGAGGCTTCAAAAACTGCAATCTTAAAAAAGCGTATTATTACCTAACAACACTTTGCATGCATGCTTATCAGGCGCCCAGGAACCTGTCCATTCCATTTGAATATACATTGGACATTATGACACACAATACATTTGGACACAATTTTCTTAGACACTGACACTGTATGGACGAGAAAACTAATTCAAAGTCATAGTCTTTAGAATTGTTCTTCAGCGTAGGAAAAGTAAATGTAATATGTAAATGGTAATGTTTGTACTGACTCCACGAGACAGGCCAAGCCTAGTGTGGTGGTCGAAGGTAAAAAGCTTTTGTAACACTTTTGTGGTTATTAGGTGTGTACATTGTTGAACCACGCGTCCAACCAAAAGAGAGGATTTAATTAAATCTGGCTATAACAAGACAGTGCCCACTTGACAGGAGTAGTAACTCTGGAGGTAGTACTGTATTTTTGATAGTGAGTATTTTCTCGTTCCTCTTAAGGACTTGATTCCATGTTCCTTGTGAGCCTATTATCTTCTTCTTCTCTCTCTTTTTTTTAGCCTTTTTCTGTCTTATAGATGTAGGCCTCCTTCATTTATTGCCATTCTGTTCTATCCTATTAAAATACTACGTCATATTTGTCGCGAGGATGACGATCTAGTGGGCCTCCAAATATTATAGTTTGGGGGCCTCGACTGCAAAGCCCAAATGAAAGAAAACCACAAACCAGATGGTCAGATGACATCAAAAGTTGGCAAGGTAATGTAATGGTATTATTTAAAGTCACGTAAAAGACATAATATGTTCAGCAGTGGACGCCAATATGCAGAGAAGATGAATACCGAATTTCTCTAAAAAAAATAACGATAGTAAAACTTGGCAAACATACTTGGATGGTGATAAGCAATAATGTGTCAACCCACACGCCAACCATTTTGAGAAAATGGCGTCTAACGATTTTTTCTCATTTTTTTGTGTTTCTCATAAAAAAAATTGTTTTTTATATAGATTGTTGTGTTTTTCAGCTATAATACGTTCAGTAGTAGTGATTATTGTAGCTTAATTTCAAAACAAACTTCAATTTGACGAAATAATGCCCTTTTCTTTTATTGCGAATTGTTCGACGACGTCAAACTTTTTCAAGACTGTGTTATGATACTTAACCCACTTTTGCTAATTGTTTAAAAATATCTATGAGTCTTAAATAAACATGTTAAAGCACATAAATTGTTATTGTAAAATACTCTACCTATGCATATTTTTAACTTTATAAGTGTTAAGTAACATATCAGTCATGGTCACTTATGTTATTAGGTATAAATAATAAAATAATAATAAATATTATAGGACATTCTTACACAGATTGACTGAGACCCACGGTAAGCTCAAGAAGGCTTGTGTTGTGGGTACTTAGGCAACGATATATATAATATATAAATACTTATATACATAGAAAACATCCATGACTCAGGAACAAATATCTGTGCTCATCACACAAATAAATGCCCTTACCGGGATTCGAACCCGGGACCGCGGCGTAGCAGGCAGGGTCACTACCGACTGCGCCAGACCGGTCGTCATGTAGGAATCAATACATTATTTATTAATCAAAACTTTTAATGATTTTTCTACTCCCGAACTGTTATCCGTCATTTACAGGATTGTGCGTAACGAAAAAACTGAAAACGCATTGTTTGGTTCTGTAATCATGGCAACGCATTGCATTAACGATACTGCGTGCGTGCGCGGGAAGGCTTTGGGCAGCTGAGCTGACAGTGCAAACCTTTGCAATACAGGAAACAGTGTGAATTTCGCGAGAATTATTTAAAAAAACTATTAAAAACTAAGTGCATGGTCGTTGTAAAAGTATTGTATGCAATGGTGTTTAACTGACTCCAAAATACTCGTGGAAAGTACGCCACTCATATTTCTTGACCTCCTTTAAACGCCTGTTGAATAAAATACTATAAATTAACTATTAGAGTAATGATCATTTCTAGACACATATTTAAATTATCTGTGCTTTTTCAACAAAAAATCGTTACAAAAACCAAATAATCATCTTTTAAAAAACAAACTACTTATCTAAAATATACAACAAAATATTTTTTTACGCTAAGAAATAGACTAAGTCATTTAAATTATGAATAACTCATGACTTGTACAAGAACAAAACATAAAATATCTTTAACAAAATAATAAACTACCATTCAGTAAGTATTCAAAAATCAAACAATATTTTTATGCATACATTAATACGTCTTAATGTAATTAGTAATTATAAAAAAATAGTAGCTTATATTAGATTTTTATATAAACACGTACTTGTAAAAAATGTTTGCAAATTATAATAACGAATATGTATATTCATGACTTAAAATGTTCAATTTCGTACTGAATTTACTATTCATGTGCAAAAATATACTAATGGACTAAGTCATAACTTATTCAAACATAAATTAATATGAACAGTTATATTTTACAATATAGTGTCATGGTACTTACACCAAAAACGAACAATTTATGACCCGAATATAATTTAACAATAATGACTTATGTTTTATAACACGGGTCGTAGCATAAAACAACGAATAAAATATCATTTTGCAATAATCATTCAAGTCTCATAGTGGGTAACTATGTCATTTTTTGCATTTTGCAAGAATGAGTCAAGTGTAAAAAAATCGTTGAGTCAACCCTCATAACACATTATTGTAATTTAAATATGTCTTCTGCCAATTACTATAATAAGTTAAGGTTCTTGACACATTAATGCAAAACAGGCAACACACGATATAGGATTTGTGTTAACCTATTTTTTTACTTTTGGGATAGTAAAAATTTTCAAAATGAAAAGGTCATTTTTGCAAATAGAAGTTTAAAAATCCAGCTATAACATGGCATTAAAATCTCATTTTTTTAGTTTTTGTGGGTTGACACATTATTGCTTATCACCATCCACTTGTTGGTCTTTGAAAACGACCTAAGGTATACTTAGACGCTACTAAGCTCCAAAAAGATCGATTTCGTGCGAAATTACGGTCCGAACTTCGAACCAATAATGTTGGTTTACCGCACTCTGTAAACAGGGGCCCTAAACGTGACAGTTACAGAAAACCTGGATTTGCGGATCTTGCTACTAAGGAAAATGACTGTTGACCTCGTTTAGTTTTAGTTTCACATTTTTTTTACTTTTATATATTAGCTTTTGCCCATGGTTTCGCTCGCGTTAGAAAGAGACAAAAAGTAGCATATGTGACTCTCCATCCCTTCAAGTAACTTAAAAATCACGTCAATTCGTCACTCTATTTTGCCGTGACAGACGGACAAACAAATAGACACACACTTTCCCATTTAGTCTGGATTTGGGCCCAATATTGGTTACGACAGGAAGTCATAGAAAATTTGTAAGTTAAAATTATTTGCTGTTACTTTTGAGGCTTCAAAAACTGCAATCTTAAAAAAGCGTATTATTACCTAACAACACTTTGCATGCATGCTTATCAGGCGCCCAGGAACCTGTCCATTCCATTTGAATATACATTGCATTTGGACACAATTTTCTTAGACACTGACACTGTATGGACGAGAAAACTAATTCAAAGTCATAGTCTTTAGAATTGTTCTTCAGCGTAGGAAAAGTAAATGTAATATGTAAATGGTAATGTTTGTACTGACTCCACGAGACAGGCCAAGCCTAGTGTGGTGGTCGAAGGTAAAAAGCTTTTGTAACACTTTTTGGCAAATAAACTATTTTTTTTATTTTTTTTTTATTTTACATTTTCATATCAAAACTTTGGAGACGAACAAAACATCTTGAATGGCCCTCATACAAGAATATTGTATAACGTTCGAGAGGCCATGAAACTATTATTGGAGTTACGTTACTTGACTACTAAAGCTACTTACATGTACTCAAGATCATGAAGTGGGTATTGAATATCATTGTCAAGTGGCGGCGATATTTATAATAAGCTGTAAGTATCCATGCATAATATCCAGTTATAGTCATCATCAGTCGTAAACAAATATAAAAAAGTATTTGTTCTTGTAAGAATTTCCTCCGATTTTGAGGATGGTATTTGTGTTGCATCACAATTTATAAATATAATTTTACAAAAAACACTGGATGGTTCTGAAACTTAGAATATTAACGGAAATGGATATGATACGTGGTACGAAGATAATTTAGGCCTTTGTCTTAAAAAAAATCTAAAGGCCAAAGGGTTTACCACGAACCTCAATGTGATACATCTTTGTCGCCCTCGTGAATTCGTAAATGTGACAGGGAGAATCAGGAGAAATGTGGTACGCGGTAGGCCCCACAGATACTCTGAAGTTCTCAAGGGCAAGAAGTCAACATACTTGGAACATTTATCACTTTTGCGCCGGACACCTTTCGGGGCGACGATTTATGTCAATCCATAAATCAGTGGAATTGGAGATTAAAGGTAACGTCTAAACTAAATAGGATGGAGTAGATCGAAAGCTATTGTCAAAGTTGTAGAAAAAAAGGAACTTAACGATGAAAAGTTTGTGGGCATTGTTTGAGCCCTTAATTTAAATAGCCTTAGGAATACTGTGATGACGCAGTAATTTCGTGAATGAACTTTTGGTGTTCTAATTAAAATATATAGAATCTAAATTAGTTTAAAATAATGGACGCGTTTTAATAACAAAAAAATCCAGGTCCAGTATCAGGAACAATACAGCGAGGGAAAATTGAACTACATGGACGATAATTATCAAAAATATTTAAAACTGGAAAAAGTAGAAAATATATTTCACTTTATTTTTTACTCCCTATATTTTAATAATTTTTGGTTTTTTACTGTCAGTGATTCATGGTAAAGCTATTATGCTAAGGATTTTGTTGAATAGAATAGAATAGAAATATTTATTTGGCATATATACATAATACAAACAACAAGTAATACTTAATAACTAGTACCTACACCAAATAGGATGCCACTCGGCGAATACCGTGTCTAATAGACGCGGCACTGGTTTTCAGGGCACCCAGAAAATTAATAACTAAGTAAGTCTTATACCTAAACAGAACGTAAGAGTACTTATACAGAAACTATGTTGACTGCAGTGGCTCCAGCCAGCAAAAAAACCTTGAGCATTTTTAGATCAAATATGAAGCACTTTTCTAGGTAGTTAAAAGAAGCATTTCTCTACTTTTTCGATTCAAAACCGGATTTAAATAATTCGTTCAAAAGAGACAAACATAAAAATAGGTGTATTACGACAACTTATATCAGTACTAGTTTCAATGTTACTTTGGGTAAGGGTGAAAATGCTTTTAGCAAAAATTGCAAATGTGTGTTCTGGACACTGGACAGTGCTACTTAGTGCTACTAATAGACGAAAAGCCTGCTTTTAGGTCACTTTCTATTTGATCTACTATTGATTCCTACAGACTCAGACTGCGTAGTACCTAAAGCAAATATTCAGTCAGTGTTTCTTCAGTATTTACCAATGAATGGAAGTCATAACTAATAACTCAATTTTCATTAAAGTTTCATGACTCGAAACGGTACAAAATTGATAAAACTTTAACAAAATTTTATATACATGGCGTAATTTTTATAGCAGGCAATATTTTATGGACATATGTACCTAATGGGCTAGCTGCCTACTAGTATGTAAAAAAAACATCAAATATCTTTTTTAAAAGTTTATTTACAAAAACGGTACATGCCAAGGAATACAGTTTTAAATTTTCGCCAAACTATAACTAGTTTGTTGGTGAATGAAGCAAAGGAGTTTGTTAAATTTTGTTCTGTACAGTTACCGGCATAAATAAGTGATGATTTCTGTACCTTGTCGCTTTAAATAGTTTGACAATTTCTTATGACATTTCAAACAAGACGTTAGGTAATATAAGGTATAGAAATCAACACATATTTATGCCGGTGACTGCATCAGCCATAAAAGCACCTCCGTAAATATTGTCTGTTATAATAATTACACCCTGTAGATACAGCCTAGTGAAATAGTTACGTCATGTAGGTAACCAGTCCATCTATTTCAGTCTTCCCGTCAGTTATCGGGTTTTAATACATGAGGTGCGGCTCGCTTTATCTTAATTAACGCGACTAACACCTGATACCTTGTATTCCTATGTGGTAGTAAATTATAGAAGCATGTTGCGAAACAATGTGTGTAGTGGCACAGCATAAATAATAGTAGGTACTTACGTACAGGAAGGACACTTCCTACAATACTTTCTGCTATAAAATCACGTAACTATCTAATCGGTGGTAGCGCTCGCAAAGGGATGTCAAGTTATATCAACCCTAAAACTGCTACGTAGCATATGTGACTATGCGCGCATATCATCGGTTTTGTTTTTGAGAAATACCTTTAGTGGAGAAATTTTAGTTTTTGATAGTAAATTTAACTATCTACTAAGGATATGATAGTGTTTTGTATCGCTAGTGTCAGTTGTCAGTGACGTAACTAAATGTTGAAATGGAAGTTAAAAATAGTCTGTTCTATAGGTATTGTAGACAATAGGCTAGTTTCCTACTAGTCAAATCAGCTTCTTTTTATGAACTGTCAAAACGATTTGCTAATATGGAATTAAAATGGAACACTGAGGTGTGACGTCACGGTCAATTCATTTAGGTACTTTATATCTTTTTCTTTGACTTATTAAATAGAAATTACGTTTAAACATAACTACTGTCCACATTTTTCTTCTAATTATGTGGTGCTTCATTTCGTGCACTGCATAAAATATTTTATTTTAAGTATAGGAAACTAGCCTATTGTGTACAATGTCGTAGTCACCGGCATAAATAAGTGATGATTTCTGTACCTGGTCGCTTTTAATCGTTTGTCAATTTCGTATGTCATTTTAAACACAACGTTAAAGTGACAAGCTACTTAAATTATCACTTATTTAAGCCGGTGACTGTAGTAGTGTAGCAATTTTGAAAACGAAGAACAAAACAGAAACCCTAAAAACGAAGGATGTTAAACAAGCTTACGGATGCGCGTCCTAGCAGTAGCACATTTGTTTCCTTGATCCTTCGCATGTCCAGGTTGTATTTTCTAGTCTAGAGATCCAATAAATAGAGCAGATACCGTACACCAATACCGGCCATTCGTCTTACGGAGATATAAATCAGGTTTCTCATGAATCGAATTGGACGTGTTGGGGATGCAAGATACCTAACACTCCTCCTCGCTTCGCTCGTCGTCGCACCTAACGGTGACTCTGGGGCAGTTTTTCTTTTCTGATAGCGAGTAACAATTCTGCTAATGTAATATTATGCTTTAAGATTATTATGGTACATACAATTATGCTAAACCAAGGTCGACCAAAGTAATGTTCTGTAAAACAAGATTCTGCCAAATGTATCTTATGCGTTGTAGTAATAATGTCAACTAAATTTTCTGCAAAATTACCATTCGACCGAAAGTGTTTCTACGAAACATGTTATGCGAAGTGTGTTTCGGACTAAAATTATTCTGCCAGATGAGGGTAACCCCTCAATGGGGTTCCCTTTATCTTGCAGAATATCGATTGTCCGAAGTACATTTGGCTTAGCAGCTTTCGCAGAAACATTTTTACACGAATGATACTTTTGCATAATTGTACAAATAGCATAACTGTCATATCGCATATCATTCATTTGGCAGAATTCTGGATAGCAGAATACTAATATTGTCGATTTTAATATAGCAGAATTGTATATAGTATACATTACATTTCACCGAATGAGTAATAGCATACTGCTAATATCGTCGACTTTAATTTTGCAGCATTTTATGTCGCATAATACTCATGTAATTTTGCACCGAATACACGTTCCGCCGAATTTATTTTGTCATGTTGCCAGAAATGTACATTAGGTTAGAAACCCCATCCAGACAAAATACTCACACGACATGGAAATCTTATATGACACAGAGTCGGTTTAGGTGCGACGACGATCGAAGCGAGGAGGAGCATGTTAGGTTGACAGTGAGTAAGCTAGAAAACCCTTTTAAGTGTAAAAAATAAATAAAACATAAGTGACATTATTCTGCGCATCAACATGTATTATTCTGCCTAAGAGAATTGTGCAAAATGACTTTATGCCAAGTCAATAGAATGCGACACAAATTTCGACATTATACGACTACTTATTATACAATTTACCATTATGCCATTGTATTACTCTGCCTTAAATAATTCTGCAGTATGCCAAGAAATTTATGCAAAAAGTCATTCTGCGAAAAGAGGATTCTGCCAAGCGTTGTTATGCGAAAGTAAAATATGACAAAAAAAATTATGCAAGATAATGGTAATCCGGCTCAACGGCATGTCAAAGGTTAGCATAGACGGCGCTATCATACTTAGCTTGACCCTGTACCTATCAAGTTACTCATCGCTCGGCTAAGATTTGTAACTCGCTCGTGATGTCATCGCGTCTCTTTTATTTTACACGGGAGTGACTATCTTTTATTTGTTTCCATCGCCGATAGCTCATAGCTTACTCGCTTTTGGTGGGACCAGTGCCTTAGGTTTAGGTACAAAGATATTCTGTTGTTTACATTAGGTACAAAATATAATATACATATATGTATATATAAGCCTACGTGTAATGCGCTGCGTTCTAAAGTAGGAAAATTGCTTAAAACTCGGTGGGACTGCTGGTGCGAATGAGATGCTCATTAACACGATTAAATACAAGGTCGTATCAAAACAAAAACCGTAACTTATTATAACAGGATCTGTCACGTATTCTGCTTTCTGCCTTACAGGGTAAGACTACGTTTTTACACACTTAACAGTAAGTTAGATTTATCGATCAAATTATTATGTATGTCTTTCCCATCACGGAACAATGGTGTTCCGGACCTTTGGGAGGCGTGCGCGGGGCCGAAGCCAACGCGTAGAGGCCCTTTCGACACTTTAATGAAATGTAAGGGGTACACCGAGCGGATGTTGCCCTTGCCCGTATCATGGGACACACGCAGAGGCAGCACCCGCCAGGGTGTAAGGACTATTTGAGAGTTAATGGAATCTAAAATGAACTGGGCTATTTTGATGAAAATGATGGACTAAATACTGGGCTATGGATAAAAAACCGGACGCCTGCCTAATAAAACGGTATCCAATTTTATTTCCGGCAGACGGTGACTCGTCCCCACAAGATGGGCCCCCACAAAAAGCGATATCCAAGATGGCTCAAGGGCAACACCGGTGTGAGAACTCAAGGGTGTCAAGAGGTGTACACCGCTTTCTGCCCAGTGGCTGTTAAGCCACTGTACCAACTCGCGTCTTATGCAAATTTTCACTTCCACCCCTGGGGCATGTAGCCCTAACGACTCCACTCTGGACAGCCAGCCAAGGCAAGCCAGAGGTAGAGAGTACTGTCCCACCCACCCGCCTTACGGGTAACAGAACTCCCCAGGAGCACTCGGGTACGTGGAGTCGCTGTTCCCCAACAGCTCGCCACAAGCTGCCCTGCGTTGAATTATTATTTGTATGTCTTTCCCATCACGAAACAATGGTATTCCGGACCTTTGGGAGGCGTGCGCGGGGCCGAAGCCAACACGTAGAGGCCCTTTCGACACTTTAATGAAATGTAAGGGGTACACCGAGCGGATGTTGCCCTTGCCCGTATCATGGGACACACGCAGAGGCGACACCCGCCAGGGTGTAAGGATTATTTGAGAGTTAATGGAATCTAAAATGAACTGGTCTATTTTGATGAAAGTGATGGACTAAATACTGGGCTATGGATAAAAAACCGGACGCATGCCTAATAAAACGGTATCCAATTTTATTTCCGGCAGACGGTGACTCGTCCCCACAAGATGGGCCCCCACAAAAAGCGACATCCAAGATGGCTCAAGGGCAACACCGGTGTGAGAACTCAAGGGTGTCGAGAGGTGTACACCGCTTTCCGCCCAGTGGCTGTTAAGCCACTGCACCAACTCGCGTCTTATGCAAATTTTCACTTCCACCCCTGGGGCATATAGCCCTAACGACTCCACTCTGGACGGCCAGCCAAGGCAAGCCAGAGGTAGAGAGTACTGTCCCACCCACCCGCCTTACGGGTAACAGACTCCCCAGGAGCACTCGGGTACGTGGGGTCGCTGTTCCCCAACAGCTCGCCACAAGCTGCCCTTATTATTATTTGTATGTCTTTCCCATCACGGAACAATGGTATTCCGGACCTTTGGGAGGCGTGCGCGAGGCCGAAGCCAACACGTAGAGTCCCTTTCGACACTTTAATGAAATGTAAGGGGTTCACCGAGCGGATGTTGCCCTTGCCCGTATCATGGGACACACGCAGAGGTAACACCCGCCAGGGTGTAAGGACTATTTGAGAGTTAATGGAATCTAAAATGAACTGGGCTATTTTGATGAAAGTGATGGACTAAATACTGGGCTATGGATAAAAAAAAACCGGACGCCTGCCTAATAAAACGGTATCCAATTTTATTTCCGGCAGACGGTGACTCGTCCCCACAAGATGGGCCCCCATAAAAAGCGACATCCAAGATGGCTCAAGGGCAACACCGGTGTGAGAACTCAAGGGTGTCGAGAGGTGTACACCGCTTTCTGCCCAGTGGCTGTTAAGCCACTGTACCAACTCGCGTCTTATGCAAATTTTCACTTCCACCCCTGGGGCATGTAGCCCTAACGACTCCACTCTGGACGGCCAGCCAAGGCAAGCCAGAGGTAGAGAGTACTGTCCCACCCACCCGCCTTACGGGTAACAGAACTCCCCAGGAGCACTCGGGTACGTGGGGTCGCTGTTCCCCAACAGCTCGCCACAAGCTGCCCTGCGTTGACTGATTGCACTGGTAAAACCAATGGGCGATGGGGTCGTCACATCCCTACGCCTATTATTATTATTATTTTTAATACTGCACGTTATTTATTTAAATTATAATTTAAATAAATAATCAATTAATTACCGTGCACCGTACACTGAGAGAAATTTACATTGTGAATTTAACAAGTTTGACTTGTTGCGGTTTATCCGTTTGAATCAGCCAAACGTATGTTTAAAACAATATGTGTCAGGTAGTTTTTATAAAATCGACTTGTTGATTCAAATATATTGCCGATTCAAATGACAAGTAGCTTGTTGTTTGAACCAAAGAGCACGTAGGCGCTATTTTAACCAAAAAACTTGTTGAACGAACATGAAAACTGGTTGTATTTTCTCTCAGTGTAACTATGTTCGCCACTCGAGAACCTTTCCGCCCCAACGGCCATCGGTTCTACGTGCAATGTGCCCCGTCCACTGCCACTTAAGTTTAGCGATTCGGAGGGCTATATCGGTTACTTTGGTTGTGTTGCGGATGGTCTCATTTCTGATACGATCTCGCAAAGGGACTCCTAGCCTATGCTAGGAGTCCCTTTGCGAGATCGTATCAGAGGGCTATCCCTCTCCATTGCCCTTTGGGTGACCTTGAGCTTTCTTATGAGGCCCATTGTAAGCGACCATGTTTCAGTACCGTATGTCATCACTGGCAACACACACTGATCAAACACTTTCGTCTTCAGACACTGCGGAATATTGGACGAAAAGACGTATCGTAGCTTCCCGAACGCTGCCCAACCGAGTCGGATTCGACGATTAACACTTTCGCTACCAAGAACCCGACTGTCGGGCACACCGCTCGTAGAAGCGTAGCCGATTACATGGGTTTCCCCGTATGTAGCGAAAATGTCGTAGCGCCGCGTAGAGCCCGGTTTCGAAAGTGTTAACCTCTTTCTCGAAGTTGGACCTACCTAATTGGATAACTTGTCCTAGGTATATATAATCGTCTACAATTTCGAGTGTAAAGCCTCCAAATGTAACGGGAATTGGTGCTACATGGGCATTGGAGATGATTTTCGTCTTATCCATGACCGCGTACCGGAAGGCGAAGCGTGGGTAGGCCCCCAACAAGGTGGACTGATGACCTGGTGAAGGTCGCAGGAGTCCGCTGGATGCGGGTGGCGCAGGACAGGTTGTAGCGGCGTTTAATTGGTGAGGCTACTTACATTTGTCCAGAGGCGCTTGTGGGGCCACGTGGAAACACTTTGGGAAAATCCTCACACTAAAACGATTGTCACATATAAACGGAAGCTTAGGTCACTGGTCGGAATATCACTTAAAATGTCAATTTTCACGTTTGTGTCGCGCCGGTGCACCGATAACTATTTTTAATTCGTAATAACGGGAGCGCAGATCATGGCGCTCGCACGGTCGAAGAGAGAGTTTTTTTTTATATATCCGCCAGGTGGCGTGGTGGGGCACCGGAAAGTCGCTTTGGGACTTCTGTAATTGCCAGCTCCAAAAAACTGTGCTACATATACATGGAAACAAGTATTCTTTCAAAATTGTGTTGCCTTGTATGTATGAAAATGAAATAACTATTTAACTATATCAAGAAAAGAAATTAAAACTAAAAATCTCTGTTCCTCGACGGAACATGCCGCTCACCTTAAAAGACACGGAGTGACTTTTAAAAGAAAATAAAAAAAAGAAACCATACGAAAGTATACCAAAATATTTTATGAAACTTATATTTAACTTAACATTAAGAGTCGTAACGATTGTATAAGTTTATTCTAAAGGTAAGGGACAGACCTTCACAACAGGTCGTTTGAACAACGTGTTCCCGCTTTTCAATGTTACGACGCGAATAACTTGATCGCTGCCCGGATGGACAGCATGAACGCGCGCGAGTTTCCACTGCAGCGGCGGCAGGTGGTCGTCGCATACCACAACAACAGTACCTTCACGAACGGCGGGACCGCGGTCTTGCAGCCACTTTGTACTTTGTTGCAGTTGATGGAGATATTCACGACTCCATCGACGCCAGAAATGCTGGACAGCTTGCTGTATCCAGCGCCAACGTGTAAGACGATTAGGGTTCTCGTCTATCAGAGAAACGTCCGGTAGGGCCGTTAAGGGCTCACCGATTAAGAAATGGGCCGGCGTAAGAGGTAAAGGATCCGCGGAGTCCGAACTTAGAACGCAGAGCGGACGACTGTTTAATACAGCTTCGATTTGACACGTCAAAGTGTGCATACAATCATATGTTTGCGTTTGTGTACCTATTACGCGATGTAAATGAGTTTTGAAACTCTTAACAGCTGCTTCAAATAATCCACCGAAATGACTAGCATAAGGTGGTTGAAAATGCCAAGTTAATCCTTGTTTTAAAGTTTGTTGATTAAGGGCACTCATGACCGAATCATTACGTAAAAAAATATATAACTCTTGAAGGTAATTATTACAACCAACAAAGTTACGTCCGCAATCGGTATATATATCCGTACAATATCCTCGACGGGACGTGAAACGTCGCAACGCAGCTAAAAAACCTTCCGTGGAAAGTTCGGAAACTAACTCAAGATGTACAGCTTTAACGCTCATACATACGAAAACTGCAACGTAACATTTTATTATTTTTGCATTACGAACCTTATTAGCGCGTACGTAGAATGGCCCACAAAAGTCACAAGACGTTTTACTAAACACACGTGCGGGGCGTAGCCGAACCGAGGGTAACATTCCTATGCGCGGCTGGCAGCGAGTCGGTCGAGCGCGGAAGCATTTGATACAACGATGTACGCGGAGGCGAACAATATCACGACCAGAGATAATCCAGTATCGCTGTAAGAGCGAGTTTTGCACGCACTGCGAACCGGCATGTAGTTCCTTTATATGCGCATCGTCAATGATAAGATTTGTAAGAGGATGTCTTTTAGGTAAAATCAATTGATGTTTTGATTCAAAAGGTAAAAGTGATTTGTGAATACGTCCGCCGACGCGTAACAAACCATCCCTATCTATAATGGGCGTGAGACGCCGCAAACGAATTGACGGAAGTTTATTTGACGAAATCCTCTTAATGTCGTCTTCGAACACTTTTTGTTGTGTAATCAATATTAGTCGATTTAATGCAAAATTGTACTCTGGTACGGTGACGTACTTTGGGAATGTTTGTTTATGTTTCCTGCATTTATTGTAGAAACGAAATATGACTGCCGTGACGCGAACTAATTTACCTAGCGACGAAAATCGCGTTATAAGAGTGTCGTCGTCCGGGGAAGGAGGCAATGTGGACACACATGCATAACTAAGACTTGCCGAGTCATGTGTATTGCGTTTTTCCTCGTTCGTGTTTACCACCGGTTTTGGTATAGGCCAGGAGTCGCGACTTTGTTGGAGCCATGTAGGACCATGGAACCACAAGTCATTTTGTACGAGCGCGGCGGGGAGCAGACCGCGAGACGCCGGGTCAGCGCTGTTATCAGCTGACGGGACGTGACGCCAACAGCGC
The DNA here is from genome assembly GCF_023078275.1 of Leguminivora glycinivorella. Classification (NCBI taxonomy): domain Eukaryota; kingdom Metazoa; phylum Arthropoda; class Insecta; order Lepidoptera; family Tortricidae; genus Leguminivora; species Leguminivora glycinivorella. Next base: position 10,462,805 of record NC_062981.1, read on the forward strand.
GCCGGGACACGGGACAAAATCTCACTAGTGCGGTTCGAGACAAACGTTTTCCATTCGTGCGGGGATGACTGAAGCCACGCGAGCACGACGGAACTGTCAGACCATGCGTACACTTGATCGGGGTGAATGTGACCACCGTAAAGATGCATAACTCTTTCAATTAATTTTGATAGGATTACACAACCCATCAATTCCATTCTAGGTATAGTAAGGCATACCCGAAGAGGTGCAACGCGACTTTTAGCCATGACTAAATAGGTTTGAACTCGCCCGGTGTTGTCCGTCAGACGTATATAAACACATGCTGCGTATGCAATTTTGCTGGCGTCGGCAAATCCGTGAATTTCGATTGAATCGAAGTCGTCAGTATTGAAAATATGACGAGGAAAAGAAATTTGCGATAGGAGCGGTAGCTCGTTAATAAAACTCGTCCATGAGTTAATAATATCGATAGGGGTTCTGAGTCCCAGGAAATTTTGGCTAACCATAGCAATTGAATTAAATGTTTGGCAAACAATGTCACCGGAGATAATAACCCGAGGGGGTCGTAAATTTTTGCAATTTCGGAAAGAATCGCCCGCTTTGTACAGGCCTGCGAAGAACTTTGAACTTTGAAACTAAATGCGTCAGATCTTGGATTCCATTGAAGTCCAAGGACCTTGACCCCTTTGTCATTTTCCATTTCGGCAAAATGAACATTTTCGCGCCGCTCACCATGAAACTCTGTCGGTCGCGTGGCAGCGAGAATGGCTGGCGAGTTACTTTGCCACTTTCGCAATTCGAACCCGGCCGTGGCACAAATACCTATCAGCTCCTGCTGCAGATTGAGGGCTTCGGCTAAGGTATCTGCGCCGGTCACCACATCGTCGACGAACATGTCATTTAGGAGGACTGGCGAGGCGAGCGGGAAACGCTCGGCTTCGTCATGCGCGAGCTGTTTAATTGTGCGCAAGGCGAGATAAGGGGAACTACTGATACCGAAAGTAACGGTACCTACCGACACCGAGTGGTGCGGGATGTAATAACTCGCGCCAGCGGGGGGGTTATCGTCCGCGAGCTCCATGTGGTTAAGATCCACATACTCATGGAGGCACGCGTGATACTCCGCCTTCAGCTGGGGGTTTCGTTCTAGACGGTATTCCAGTTTGTGGAAACGTGCTAGAGCAATTTGCCGAGACTCGCCGAGGGGCGGTGCATCGGGCTTGAATGGCAGAGCAACTATGTATCGCCCTGTCTCTTCGCGCGTATGCGTCTTTTGGAAAAAGGATTCGCATAGCTTTTCTTCGGGAGTGTAACTCCGCATCTCTGGAACTGACTCCAGCTCCCAAAACTTCTCGAGATTGTCGTTGTCGAACGACGTAAAACAAGTATGGCGTGGAGTCGAAATGTTAGAAGTAAAGTTGACTTTACCCCTAGTAAATAACCAAATACACTATTGATTGCGGTGGGTGTGCCAGGTTTACCCCTGACTATACCCTCGCGAATGACATCCATGAAAATGTCCTCGCCAAGTATCATGTCAACCGGCTGAGGTTTATGAAATTCAGGGTCGGCTAGAGCGAGCCCTTGCAAATGAGGCCATTCCCCGTACGGTGCTAGTGGTACACTAGGCATTTGACGGGTTAATTTTGACAAAATAGTAGCCTCCAAAGGAATACTTGGACTTTGTTTGCCCTTGGGCGAAATTGAGCACACGAAGGTACCCCTGGGGTTGAGCAGTAAATCACCGACACCTACCAACGGCTCGCTGACATTTCGTCGCGGTAAATTTAATCGTTGCATACACGATTCAGTAATAAGAGCTGCTTGTGAGCCCCCGTCTAACATACAACGAATTGTAGCAATTTTATTACCTTCGTAATAAAGGTCAACCAACGCAGTTGACAGTAACACCGTATGAGGCTCAATACCTAAACCTAGATTATTTTGATTCACGCCGTGAACAGCTGATGGGCTCGGGACAGCGCCCGCGCCGGGCTGCGACTGCTCCGTTAGAGCGAGCGAGACGGCAGCTAGTTCCGCGGCTTCATTGTTCGCCGGGAAGGGTCGCGTACGCGTAAGGTCCGAATCTAAATGGATTAAGGTGTGGTGCTTCTTATTGCACTTACGACACTTAAAACTTGATTTACAATTACGTAAGTCATGTCCGGAACATAAACAATTATAACAAATTTTATTTGTTTGAACAAATGTGAATCTATCTTTAGTAGACAAATTTAAAAATTCTAAACATTTGTGAAGTGAATGGAAGCCTTTGCACTTCACGCAAGATCGAACCTTATTCGTATCGACATACGGTCGAGTTTGGTCTGACGTATTCGTAATTAAAACCCGTTTAGGTGTAATTTGATTTGAAATTAAATTATTTTTATTTGTTGTACTTAAGGAATTATTTTTTGTGGACTGTATATGGGAAACTGTAATCATCTGTTCCGCCGTAAGTTCGCGCTCTAAGAATGTTATTAAGGTTTGGACTTTAGGTATTTCACTTGGGTTGGTTAAAGAACGTTCATATTCTTTTCGCGTATTAACGGGAATTTTACGTAATAATAAATTTAACAGAACGAAGTCCCATTCTTTAACCGGAAACTCCAAAACTTCAAGTGCTTTAATATTTTCGTGGTAAACATTAAGCAAATTTCGCATAGCAACAACTGATGAGCGCGCGGAACAAGAATCGATATCGAATAATTTATCTAGATGTTGTGACGCAATAATGCGTTTGTTGTCATAACGGGATTTTAGAACATCGATCGCAATTGAATAATTACTTTCCGTTATGGGAATTGATTTAATTAAATTAAATGGTTCGTTTTTAACCGAAAGTAGTAAATACCTAAACTTTTCCGCGTCAGTGTAGGCATTGTTGTTGTGGACCAACGATTGAAATAAGTCGAAAAAGGCGGGCCAGCCCGTAGGTTCACCGTGAAATTCAGGAAGCGACAATTTAGGCAAGTTTCGACGGTCGTTCATAAACGTGTCGTGTTGGCTAGGCACAGGAATGCGGCTCGCTCGCCGCTTTTCTACATCTACCTCCTTTAGGTTATTTAAATGCGTAACTATCGCGTAATATAAATCGTTGAAATCATTTCGAATCTTAATGTTGGCTTCTTTGTTGAAGCTATTAGACTTAATTAATGCCTTTTCGATCTTAGTTTGAATTTTGGTAAACTTTCGCTGGTGCGCTGTTAAATCGGAAGTTCTTGAACGAAATTGTTCTATATTCGTTGCTGCGAACTGTAATGTTCGTTTTAATTCGTCGAGAATTAGATCTCGCTCGAATAAATCTTGTGTCATACACGATGTGTCGGTTTCGACACCGTCTGTAGGATTCGGTACCATTTTGCCGTGAGCAAAGATGGCGGAAATTACAATGAAAAATTGAACTACAAACGTATGTAATTGGAATGATGGGTACGTAATACCGCAAAATACACGGGCAACACAACGTGAGAAAGAAAAATCCGGATCGAACGGATCAAAAAACTATATGTAGCGGCGTTTAATTGGTGAGGCTACTTACATTTGTCCAGAGGCGCTTGTGGGGCCACGTGGAAACACTTTGGGAAAATCCTCACACTAAAACGATTGTCACATATAAACGGAAGCTTAGGTCACTGGTCGGAATATCACTTAAAATGTCAATTTTCACGTTTGTGTCGCGCCGGTGCACCGATAACTATTTTTAATTCGTAATAACGGGAGCGCAGATCATGGCGCTCGCACGGTCGAAGAGAGAGTTTTTTTTTATATATCCGCCAGGTGGCGTGGTGGGGCACCGGAAAGTCGCTTTGGGACTTCTGTAATTGCCAGCTCCAAAAAACTGTGCTACATATACATGGAAACAAGTATTCTTTCAAAATTGTGTTGCCTTGTATGTATGAAAATGAAATAACTATTTAACTATATCAAGAAAAGAAATTAAAACTAAAAATCTCTGTTCCTCGACGGAACACAGGTCATTGTGGCAATCTTTGGGGGAGGCCTATGTCCAGCAGTGGACGTCTTTCGGCTGATATGATGATGATGATGATGATGTAACTATGTTAAGTTGTTGTATTACTTTCATTGTATGCAAGTTATCGTGTTAGAATTTAGAATTCTACTCAAAATTAATTGCAATATTTATCAACTTTGTGCATTAATCGTATACCTTTAAACGAGCATTTCTTGTATATTTATTTATACATGCCAGCAATCTATTTCGCTGAAATTTGGCACACAGGGTTTTCGGGGGTGAAAAATCGGTCTAGCTTAGTCTTAGGTCCCGGCAAACACGAATTTTCTAGCTTTCGAAGCTGGGTCGCCCAGGTACTGTATTAAAAACATTTCACTTGCTTTTTGGACTTTTTACGACAAAGTGTTTTCGCGAATAAATAAGAAACTATTTCTTCAAGACACACAATGCTTTATTCCTTCGCCTTTTATCTAATATTTACAAGATTTAAGTATTCTAATAAGAGAAATGGATTTGCAAAAGAGTATGTACAAGGTTACGAATATTCCTTTCATCCCTTCGTGGGTCACCATATATGGTTGAACTTGGAACGAATTTACTATAGTAGCACCTTTACGCATAGTGCCTAGTAATCATTGTTATTTGAATTTGAATTTAAAGGAAAAGTAATAAGATAGTTTCTCGAAAATTGATCCTTTATTTGCTCACTAGATGGGGCACATAATATTATAAACATTATAGACAATTCTAATACAGATTGACTGACTCCTACGGAAAGCTCAAAGGCGCCTAGCTTTATCACTTATCAGAAATAGCATACACTAATGAATTTTCATCGGGTACCATATCGGGCGGGTGGTTTAGTGGTCAGGACGTTAGCCGCGTAAGCTGGAGACCCAGGGTTGATTCCCGACGGCTACCAGTGGGCCTTGTCGTTTTTAGGGTTCCGTAGTCAACTAGGAACCCTTATAGTTTCGCCATGTCTGTCTGTCCGTCCGTCCGTCCGTCCGTCCGTCCGTCCGCGGATAATCTCAGTAACCGTTAGCACTAGAAAGCTGAAATTTGGTACCAATATGTAGATGAATCACGCCGCCAAAGTGCAAAAATAAAAAATGGAAAAAATGTTTTATTAGGGTACCCCCCCTACATGTAAAGTGGGAGATGAATTTTTTTTTCATTCCACCCCTAACGTGTGATATATTGTTGGATAGGTATTTAAAAATGAATAAGGGTTTGCTAAGATAGTTTTTTGATAATATTTATATTTTCGGAAATAATCGCTCCTAAAGGAAAAAAAAGTGCGTCCCCCCCCTCTAACTTTTGAACCATATGTTTAAAAAATATGAAAAAAATCACAAAAGTAGAACTTTATAAAGACTTTCTAGGAAAATTGTTTTAAACTTGATAGGTTCAGTAGTTTTTGAGAAAAATACGGAAAACTACGGAACCCTACACTGAGCGTGGCCCGACACGCTCTTGGCCGGTTTTTCTTTCGTGTATGATATCTATTTCAGTTTATAATCTCAAGAAGGCTTGTGTTGTGGGCATGATATGGTGTAAGTGTGATTACTGTCACGGTGGCGTGATATATGCAAATAATTTACCACGTAGGTATTTACGAGTATTTATTGATCCGTCACGCAAAGTAACACTGACGTGGTACTTTATTGCTAAAGCTTAGTAAATAATATTACTGTATCTATATTGATCACAGCTGAATGATTCAGTTGCATTTGTATTACGATTTACGAAACCTGCGCACGGACAATACCTACAATATTGTATACTTACTTTATAAATATTTATCCAAAGATAAAAATGCGTTATTATCATTTTTGCATTAACTAATGGTTTGTGGTGTTCGCTAGACTCATGTAGGCATTATGATTTTTTTTTAATAAGTTACATCTACTAAACTTATAAACGCTCTCTATATCAACAGAGCAAAATGTCAAAAGTCACCGTTGATCACGATAATCACAGTCTGACTAAAAAGAGTAGAAATTACAAAGTCGTCCCGTTTTCTCACGCGTAGGTATTGATATGAAAAGGGATGACACTATAATGCATGTTGCTACTTTTTGATTTCTATTCTTTTTAGTCAGACCGTAACTGTTGTCAAAGTATGAAATGCTTCGATTTCGCAAATAGGTATTAGTCATTTTCAAAACTATGCAGATTCTAATGATGGTTATCTATGGCAAAAAGGTCGAAGGTGTCTGCTGAGTCATATGTCGGCAGTCGATTACACTCGTTTTCAACCCTAAGTGGAAGAGGTAATTCTATGGAAAACGTAGCCAGCCTCCGCACGTGTACTCGGTGAAGCCTAAATAGGCTTACTTTATTCAAACATTATTTTTTAGGTCGATAGGGACGATAGGTAAGTACTTCGTTAAGATTATTGAAGTGAAACTTCTAATGCGACTTCCAACTGACAGCGCGTAAATACTCAGTCATTGTTACTTTGCGTGGAATGCCGCTCACTCAGCGCGTAACATTCTGTCAGCGCGTAAAGTCGCCGTCAATAGAACTTGTGAACAATGTAAACAAACCTTGTAGTTAAAATATATTTAATTTCCATTCTAACTCATCAGATACTGGCTGGCGATCCATGTGTTATTTAATCAATTCATATCACATTATGATCCTCAACCTTTAAAATAATAAAATTGTGCTAAAATATTGATAATTGTTGACAATTTCTATTGACAGCGATTTTAACATTCTGTCTCAATCTCAACGCGACTCACTCATTCCATTCATTCACTTATTCACTCAGTCAGTGACAGAACAGAATACCCAGAATGTGTGTGTTTTATATTTAGATCGAGTGCAAAATGAGTTTGTTTGTTTTTTCAATAATTTGAGCAAATAGCAATGTAAAATATTTAAAACAGTAAAAAGATGGACGTAACTAAACGCAAAACGTGATGGTCATTTGACAAAATGTTTTTGACTCCACGTACTGTTTTTTTTTTGCTACATCGCTGTCAAACATGCATACAGCTCGCCTGGTAATAAGCAGTGTCATAAGCCTGCAACTCCAAAGGTACTACATACGCGTTTCTAGTCACTCAGCACCCTCGTTGGGCTCTGGCAACAGTGGCAACCATACACACCGGCAGGGGCACAATATTATAAGTAGTGCCTGTAGTGTTATTTGACAGCGGTTTACACCAAGGTGGTGGTACTTTCCTAGTTGGGCTCTGCTCTAGATGTCATTCGCTGTGTGGTACCCTACCATGCAAAGTCATTCAAACCTGAAGACACTCACTCAGCTGTCGAAACTATTAACCAAGACCTTAGTCAAATAGCGCTCTGGGCAGGTAAAAATAGTCTAGTTTTAAATCCCCTGAAATCAAAGTTCATGGTGTTCGGTTCAAAACGTCAAATAGTAAATACCATATCTCACAATCCACACATCCATATCTCATGCGATAAAATAGCTCGCGTGTCTGAAGCTAGGAATCTTGGGGTATTAATAGACGAAAATCTCAGATTTGAAAAACATGTCCTAGACAATACTCGAAATTGTTTTTATCGTCTGAAAGTTTTATATAAGATCCGTGATCATCTTAACATAGATATGCGAATTAAACTTTGTGATACACTTATCCTATCAAAATTAAATTACGCTGACTCACTAATTGGAGGGTGCCTACTGTCGCGTACAAAAATGCAAATACAAAGACTACAAAATGCCTGTGCTAGATTTTGCTTTCCCATACCAAAGCGCGCCCATGTTACACCATTCTTAAATAATAGCAAACTGCTTAAAATGGAGGCACGCAGAACGCTACACCTCGCATGCTTGTTATTTGGAATAATAAGAAGCAACAAACCCTCATATCTACTAGACAAACTTACTTTTTCGCAAATGCACGAAAGGCATGCCTCCCGCCTTATATACCCGCGACACAGGTCGGCCAGCTTTCGTGGCAGCTTTCGATATGCTGCCACAAAATGCTGGAATAATATTCCTCCGCCAATAAGAAACGCTCAATCACTTATTTCATTTAAAAACAAGTTGAAACTTCATCTGCTCACTCTTCAAATTTCCAACTCCTAGTCGTCTGTGTCACTCATGATTTAAAGTCTTACTTGCGTCCCTAACTCCCCACTGCCCATGTGCCCATTATACCTATTGATTAATAATTGTAATTCTGTGTTACGCCGGTCATTACTTTAAGTATTATGATGTTTATTTTAACTAACACTGTATTTAGTAATACTTATAATTTAAGACCTATATTGTTGTAGGAATTTCTTAGTATTTAAGTTTAAGGGTACTCGAAACCGACGAGCGTGTATGAGAAACGTTATGAAAGTGTGTGAAGCGAAAGTGGTTTGTCAGGATCGTAGTAAATGGAAATCCGTGATCTCTGCCTACCCCTCTGGGAAACAGGCGTGATTGTATGTATGTATGTATGTTAAGTTTAAGGGTCCACTGAAAATCAGCGTCGTGGCACCAAGTGCTTCGACACATGCTGAGTGGAATCCTTTTTGGAACAATTTATTAATTGTCATAACTGCTATAATTGTACAAAGTATGCTGTTGTTTCAAATAAATAATTTTCATTTCATTTCATTTCATTTCATTTCAAAGTAAAATGACATTAAAAAAAACCGGCCAAGAGCGTGTCGGGCCACGCTCAGTGTAGGGTTCCGTAGTTTTCCGTATTTTTCTCAAAAACTACTGAACCTATCAAGTTCAAAACAATTTTCCTAGAAAGTCTTTATAAAGTTCTACTTTTGTGATTTTTTTCATATTTTTTAAACATATGGTTCAAAGTTAGAGGGGGGGACTTTTTTTTCCTTTAGGAGCGATTATTTCCGAAAATATTAATATTATCAAAAAACGATCTTAGTAAACCCGTATTCATTTTTAAATACCTATCCAACAGTATATCACACGTTGGGGTTGGAATGAAAAAAAATATCAGCCCCCACTTTACATGTACCCTAATAAAACATTTTTTTTCCATTTTTTATTTTTGCACTTTGTTGGCGTGATTGATATACATATTGGTACCAAATTTCAGCTTTCTAGTGCTGACGGTTACTGAGATTATCCGCGGACGGACGGACGGACGGACGGACGGACGGACGGACGGACGGACGGACAGACAGACATGGCGAAACTATAAGGGTTCCTAGTTGACTACGGAACCCTAAAAACTATAAGGGTTCCTAGTTGACTACGGAACCCTAAAAATGACGATAAAACTACTTTTGAAATTACCCCAATGCACCCTATGGGGTAATTTCAAAAGTCGTCTAATTTAGAAAGTCACATAAAAATCACCATTATTTCCATCATATCAAGATTCCCCTTTCGAAATTACCCGAGCATTTCTATGCTTCGAAATTACCCCAATGCACCCTACCCATATCTCTCATTTGGAGTACTTTTAGGACATACGGTATGTCCTGAGTCCTGACGTAGCTCGTAGTTTAAGAAAATACCTTGGTCAAAGATATTTCGGTGTTATAGATATCACTCATATGGAACGGAACATAGTCTCATTTTTATTGAATAAGTAACTACTCCATCTTAATTTATTCTACCGCATAATACAATTCACTTTCAACGCCAGCCCGTACAACGGACGTTCTGACCTTATTTAACTTACTTAACTACTGTTAACTGAGCCCTTATAACCTACACGATAATTATTCAACCATTTTATCCAATTTTCATCCTTTCTTCAAGTAAGAATAGTTGAAAATGGAACAGCGAGTTGTGGGACATAGGACGGTTTTATGCAACATGGACTCTGACATAAGTCAATTTTGCGTCTGGGCAAAATTAATTAGTGCCCAGCCAGCGGTTCATTATGGATGATGACCGCGTATGAAAATTGTTGAAGAGAATGGCGGGCAATATTGTGGTGCAAGTCTGGTTGTCAACATCGCGCAAGTTGGTACTACATATTTGCTTTTCAGACAAATTAGCATAGATGTATAGAATATCGATTATTTATATTTAAATAAATATTTATGTTGCATCCGATCAAGAAATGGCATTTTAAAAATGGTACTGTTATAGGTTTACAACTTTACATTCTATTTAGGTTTACACACATAACACAATCATGCCTGTATCCCATGATGGGGTAGGCAGAGCACATGAACCACTGAAGTTTCAGTGCCACTCTTGGCAAAAAGGGGGTAAAATAAAACGAAATTGTGGCATTGCAGTGACAGCCTCTCGCCTACGCCACAATTTAACTCATATCCCACAGTTGACTTCTACGACACCCACGGGAAGAAAAGGGGTGTTGAAATTCTTAACCCGCACCACACGGGCTCCGTGAACACAGGTTAGGTTTGATTTTTGATGATATCAATCGATTATGAAATGATTGCCAGACACATTATGCAATGATCTAGAATATCATGCTCATGACCATTCATGACGCTATATTGATGCCAATATTGATAAGAGTAAAACATTGTAAGTACATAAATACACAGCGCTGAATAAATATCATTAGAGATATTAAGCGGCCTTTGTCCAGCAGTGGGACATGAAAAGCTCCAAATAATAACTAATATTCAATACATATTTTTAGATAAATTTCCAGTGATTTCTGTTTGACAATACATTAAATATGAAGTTGGTACTTACTAAGTTACACATGAACGCGCAAACTTTTATTTACAAATAAATCTGATTCCTACAGAAAATATTACTGAAAACACTACTAAAATAAAGACTAAGTACTTACTTATATTTTATTGTGTTTGAGTACAAAATAGAATAAATAAGACATGTAGCAATTTTGAGCATAGCATTAATATTAAGCTGGCTAAGGATCTCAGTTCGCATGAGTGACGTTAGCCTACTTAAGTCTGCAACTACTGTTCAAATGTTGAAACATACTGAATTTACTATCACTTTCCTGCGACTTGGTCTGTGAATAAATATAATGCAAATATATATGTTTAATATGTTGTCTAAATATTGATACCTGACAAATTTAAATGAATCCGAAATTCGCAAATTCCCGGGTATTTTTTTAACAATGAAAGTTTTCAATTTTTAGGTTGATAGAAAGATGCCAGGAATTCGTGAACTTAGATTTTTGCGGTTATAGTCTTATAAGTTCAGTTACATTATTGACAAAGGTAATTAGTAACAAATCTGACTTTTCAAAGTGACCTTCGGATTCTGATGTAATAAACACCTCTGGTGTTTCAGGTGTCCATGGGCGGCGGTGATCGCTTACCATCAGGCGACCTGTCTGCTCGTTTGCCTCCTATCCCATAAAAAAAAATTACTTATGAAAGCGATGTCACTGTTTCTTCAGTGGCAACATATTAAATAAATAAAATAAATAAATATAAATATTGGGGACACCTTACACTTACACAGATCAACTTAGCCCCAAACTAAGCAAAGCTTGTACTATGGGTGATAAGCGACGATATACAATATTTAAATAGATACTTGTATACATAGAAAACATCCATGACTCAGGAACAAATATCTGTGCTCATCACACAAATAAATGCCCTTACCGGGATTCGAACCCAGGACCGCAGCTTAGCAGGCAGGGTCACTACCGACTGAGTCAGACCGGTCGTCATATTATTCTAGTTAATTTATATTTTTTCTTGTTATTCCTTCTCGGTTACACGAGCTTTCACAGTCTTGCTTAACTTCTTAGGGTAAAAACAACCACAATAATTACACCGCAAATCTCTTTACAAAGTAATCTAATTATAACATTAAGTAACAGATAAACAAACAAGCGCATTCATAATTATTACCAACAATTTCAAGTGGAAGCAACGTCTCGCTCATTAATTATTTCCGCTTGCTATTTGCTAAGCTAAAACATTTTATTAAATTTCAATTTCATTAAGGTGTCATTCATGAGAACGAGGCATGCGCTTGGTTCATATTATCATGGCATTAAAGTTTAGAGTTGTCAAATTCACGGGTCATGGTGTCACACTTAACATTCGTTCTACATATACAGGGTAGAAAAATCGAATGCCACATGGATGGCAACTACCTTAAATATTGTAAATAGCACATTTTGTGTAAGGGAAACTTTCCTTTGTTTTTAAAAACAATAAATTCTGCATTTAAGGATTTATGAAAAATCGCTTGCCTCAGTCGGGACTCGAACCGGTCAAATGTGACAAAAAATAACGTGCCAAATAATGTGCCAAATTTTCATGGCCTTCCGTTATTCTGATTGTATTTGTTATTTAGAGAAAAATGAACCTTATCAGTATCCCTTTCAATCTGCATCATAAAATACGGCACGTTATTTTTTGTCACAGTTCACCGGTTCGAGTCCCGACTGAGGCAAGCGATTTTTCATAAATCCTTAAATGCAGAATTTATTGTTTTTAAAAACAAAGGAAAGTCTCCCTTACACAAAATGTGCTATTTACAATATTTAAGGTAGTTGCCATTGATGTGGCATTCGATTTTTCCACACTGTATGTATGGTTCCACGTGTCTCACTGAAACAAACAATTTCTACGAACTCGCTTCTCCTTTGACGTCATCCAATTAATAAAAACTGCATTCGAGATAGAGTTGAACTGTGACAATTAATATAAACATGTGCAATAAAACCTGTGCAATAAAATGTGTGTCTGGCACACATGTCGAGTTTTCTGTTTGCCAAAACTACCCAGCTCGAAACTAGGAGATCACGTAGGCGATGAAGAGATGAATGAGACTCCTTTTTAACCCCCGACGCAAAACGACAGGGTGTTACGCCGTGTCTTGCGTGGGCGACGGTCGCGCGACCGTCGCCGTCGCGTCTCATACTTCCATGTCGATAAGGTTTGATTTCGTATGCGTCGCATCGCCGTCGCGCGACCATAGCGCGACCGTCGCCCACGCAAGCCACGGCGTTATAAGTTTGATCGTGTGTGTCTGTCTGTGGCATCGTAGCTCCTGAACGGATGAACTGATTTAGATTAGTAGTAGATCTAGTAAAATATAAATGAAATGAATTACATGCCCACTAACGTCAATTATTCTTTATGTTTTTAGCTTTCATTAGATTATAATTGGAAGTTAGTGTCAAACTTTAGAAAAGTTTGACAAATGAAATTAGTACTCTGACAACCTGTTCGCTACCTTAATGAAACTTGAAGATTCAAAACTAATGTAGCATTCTCGAGTAAGGTACAGCGGCGCAAATCTCGACTGGAGGCAATTGTAACTGATAAATTTTTCCATTATTACACTATGATGTTGAGTTCTACATGTATCTAATGAACACGCCTACCATATATAACTGGTGGACACTCTAATAGGATTTAATATGAAAATATTGTAAAACAAGGAAAAAATGGACCAGTTACATTTGCCCCGCAGTCGAGATTTGTCCCGTCTTTAGTCTAAAATTACATCTTTAGATATTAGATCCACCACCGAATCTGGAACTCTACGCTGCGCTCAAAAACACGCATTATTGATGTTGGAGTCAAGACCGCCAAGCTGAAATGGGACTGGGCAGGCCATGTTTGCCGTATGCATCCACAGAGGTGGGCTAAAGTAGCCACAGTATGGATGCCGCAAAACGGACGAGGATCTGGCAGGCCCAGGCGGAGATGGCGGGATGACCTGGACGTGTATCTCAACAACTGGCCGGAGATCGCCCAGAACCGGGACGAGTGGAAATCTAAGGGGGAGGCCTTTGCCCAGCAGTGGGACACAATATAGGCTTGTAATAATAAATAGATATTAGATATCATCATCATCTGAGGCATTACAGCCGCGGGTGGGCCTTAGCCTCGTCAAGCAGGTCTCTCCAGTCCGATCTATTTGTGGCCTTCGTTTTCCAATTTTTCACTCCTCCACTCCTGATGGCCTGCCCTATCCCTCAAAACTTACAATTACAATTTTACAAGTGTCAAGTTACAAGTTACAAGTTTGTAATAGTACAAGTATGCGTACCACAAAATACGCACATAACAAATTTGTAGCGGAAAATTCTGACAAATATGTAAATTGTATCGACAAGTCTACAATTCATTGTATCACAAAACTTTACATACGATACACATATTTTACGGAAAATGTACAAATTTGTAGCTGACAATTGTTTCGTGCTACATTAAACTGTGGTGATAGTTTTACATATATGTAGAATTGTACGTACAAGTCAACAATTCTCTAAACGAGTGTCATACCCTCTTACAAATTTACGAATAGATATATTATGTCGAATTGTACACTTGAAAAGTTTTGTGGGATAGGGCACTGGTATACGCCGTCTAACCATCCGAGTTTTAGATATCAAGCATCAATTTATTTCTCAACGTTATTATTTTCCTTAGCTTAATTAATTTTGCTTCAAAGGGAAATAAACTCCTATTTCAAAAACTGCTTTGAAATAGGAGTCCATTTTTGATTGAACGAACGGAATACTAATTTTCGCGAGAAACTTCTTGATCTAGCAGGTGTAAGGATCGACGATGAAAATTATGTGTATTATTACCCCCTTATTCATAAACGTTTACTAAAGTTATCAAGCCGATAAAATTCGTTTGTCCCTTTCCGACGTATTGGTGTGATAGAAAGGGACAAACGAACTTTATCGGCTTGATAACTTTAGTGAACGTTTATGAATTGAATAAGGGGGTTAGACAATAAACTGTTTAACACTCGCTCCTAAAGGCCAGTGCCAGTACCTATACCCTTTTTAGCCTCTAATTTTGTACTTTTCCGTTTTTTTGTTACAAAATGAATACTTAATAGGGGGCTTTGTCTGTAACCATTGCCTATTCACGTGGCTGTTTAGTAAAATTCTAAAATCGGGGTTATAAGAATTTAACTTATTTCTCCATGGAATTTTGTCGTAGGTATATGTATAAATATTTGGAACCATTCGAGCCACTTTTGACCCCTATTCGAAATCAATTAAATATAAAAATATGTGGTTAATTTTATTTTACACTAGCCAACGACATTAATCAATTAAATAAATAAATAAATAAATAAATATTGGGGGACACCTTACACAGATCACCTTAGCCCCAAACTAAGCAAAGCTTGTACTATGGGTGCTAAGCGACGATATACATACTTAAATAGATAAATACATACTTATATACATAGAAAACATCCATGACTCAGGAACAAATATCTGTGCTCATCACACAAATAAATGCCCTTACCGGGATTCGAACCTGGGACCGCGGCTCAGCAGGCAGGGTCACTACCGACTGAGCCAGACCGGTCGTCAATTAAGTCAATTACAAAACAAACACATAACAACAATAACTAAAATGTGATTACCAAAAATTTGTTGAATATCATAGCAACTTTATTCTCCTCCCGGACCCAAGGGAAATCATTCAGAATGGAATACTCACATTTACAAACTTAGAAAATTGACATGTTAGCGAAGCTATTTCAGCCGGCCTAGCCAAAGTGACAACAGTTGACGCTACACCGTGGCGATCGAAACGCAACCTTCAAATCAATGTTATTTTTTTTAATGAATATTTTTGCTTATTAAATTGTATCTTGTTTTTTTTAATGCATGTTAATTATAAGATGTAATGTTTTGAAAAGAAGTGGCCCGCCGAGTTTCTTGCCAGTCCCATAGTGGATACCCCCCTCCAACTGAGGGGGGACTGAAATCTTCTCGAGGCTGAGGCGTAGGGTTAGAGCCGGCGTAGTTTTATTTGACGTTCATAAGCGCATTGTAATATGCCTACTTGGAAAATAAATATTTCCATTTCATTTCATTTCAAGGGTGAACAGGCCCCGTAGCCGTATGGCATTTCTGCGGCGTTTTTCGTCTGTAGTCTGGCCCTGTCAGGCCAATGCGCAAGAGCGATAGAGAAGGATAGCTACGAAAGAAAAACAGTCAACCAATTGAAACCGTAAGAGCAGTAAGAGA
This sequence comes from Leguminivora glycinivorella, assembly GCF_023078275.1. NCBI lineage: Eukaryota > Metazoa > Arthropoda > Insecta > Lepidoptera > Tortricidae > Leguminivora > Leguminivora glycinivorella. The sequence goes on from NC_062981.1 coordinate 10,478,651, forward strand.
TTTTTTTACAATCTGATTTATATAACGTCACTTACATTTAATTTAAATTAAATTTGGGTTAAATTGTGGCGTAGGCGAGAGGCTGGCAACCTGTCACTGCAATGTCACAGTTTCGTTTTCTTTCAACCCCTTATTTGCCAAGAGTGGCACTGAAGCTTTAGTAGTTTCATGTGTTCTGCCTACCCCTTTATGGGATACAGGCGTGATTGTATGATAACGTCACTATGACATAGTTCTATTATCGTGATCGTTTCGTGACCGTTTGTGCTTCTGCTACGCACACAGGCATCTTTTGGGCGAGCTCACACCAGCGTAGGCCACCTCTTTGCCTTTGGCTAGTCTGTGGCCAAGAGTAAGCCAAAATAAAATAATATTAATAATAAAAATACGCAGTCTGCCTGTCGCGCCATTACAGAAGAGCTACAGGGAGAGCTGGCTACGAAACGCTTACGAAGCGTTGCGATTGTGACGTTTGGCTAGGTGTCCAGAACTAAGTGTGTTATAGCAGAAGTTTATGTTATGGTTGGTGATTTGCAAACAATTTTAGAGAGAAGATAGCTCTGGAGAGTTACGTTATGATCGCGAGAGAAAGCTGTTGTTTACAAGTTATATTATGACCGTATGAGTAGGTAACCAAACCATTCTATATGTATTTAATTTGCGAAATTTGATGTGGATGTGAAATTATTTCAGCAGTTCTCAAAAAGTTTGTACATAGCCACGTCAGCAAATTTTAATTGATCCTATTTTGTTACCAACGTTTAGTGATATAAGTCGATTTTCGTAAGATATATACAGGATAATTGTTATAATTTAGATAATATAGATACTAGAGAATCTTAATGACCAAATAAAACTTACTAAAATCTCAATTCATGAAATAAATCTTGGTAACAAAAAAGGAATAAAAAAACAAATTTAACTTTTTCCTTTATTTTTGTACAAACTTTTCGAGAACTGCTGATTTTGGAATCCAAAGAAGTTCCTCCTTTTATTTTTTATTTTATATTATTGTTTCAAAGAAAATCAAGCCTTTTTTCAATATTGTTTCAAAGAAAATCAAGCCTTTTTTCACCTATCTTTACAACTTAACCCTTAGTTGCAACAAACACACCGCAAGTAATTCATTCGACATCGGGTATAGACACGCATAAATCAAAGCCTACATTGGCATTACCGACTTAGTAAAAAATAAATGCAAAATATATGTCCACAGATGACCTATCCACTAGACGCAGCAAATAGGAAGCTCGCTTTCACCACAATTACCGGCATCACATTTTTTTATAACATAAACGCTGGTGGCCTAACGGTAAGAGCATGCGACTTTCAATCCGGAGGTCGCGGGTTCGATCCCCGGCTCGTGCCAATGAGTTTTTTGGGACTTATGAGCGAAATGTCATTTGATATTTGCCAGTCGCTTTTCGGTGAAGGAAAACATCGTGAGGAAACCGAACTAATCCCAATAAGGCCAAGTTACCCTTCGGGTTGGAAGGTCAGATAGCAGTCGCTTTCGTAAAAGTGCCTACGCCAAATCTTGGGATTAGTTGTCAAAGCGGACCCCAGGCTCCCATGAGTCGTGGCAAATGCCGGGATAATCAGCTGTTTTACAATTTAAAAAGCTACCGAGCATCACCAACAGCGCAATCATCCATTTTGTATTCCATTATTTCTTCTTCCTCCTGAAAAATTTAAAAGAATATTCATCGACTATTGTTCGATTTAATTGATTGTTTTAATGAAACATGCGAAAATAGCAAATAAGGAAAGGTAACGGTGTCGACATTTATTTCTTTACAATTTTTTTTATTAGCTGTCGTTTAACGATTATTAAAATGAGACGACATGGCTTCCTTGTGCATTTTAGTCATGTAATTTTTTTATTTATTTTGTTTCATGTTTGTGTAAATTTTGTATGTGCAATTAAGAGGATACGGTAGCGAAAATGCTAAAATGGACAGGAGCCCCCCTTTCAACTTGGGAATTTTAGTTAAATATACAAGTGTTATTAACTAGATTTATCGAAAAAAAATTGTCCATTAAGAACAACTCAGTCAAAAGATATTTCAAAAAAATCTTTGAAATCGAGGTTCCGCTCTCGACTCTTTCCTTTTTCAAAACTTAATCAATCGGAACGAAATTTGAGAATCTGAATAACAATGAAATAATGTATGTCGGACAGTTTAGCTTTTTTGGTTAATTAATTGTTACCAATCTTGAGTATCACACCTTTTTTTGCGCCACAATGAAAAAGGCCGTTTTTGGAAATGTTTGATTGGCTCTATCGTCTTTAAAAATAAAAATATCAAAAAAATCAAAACGGTCCGACACATATAAAAATAATAATAATCTGTGTTGAAAAAAATCATTGCTCTATGTTCAAAAACCAAGGAGGAAATAGTCGAGAGCGTTTGTATGGAGAATTGACCCCTCCTGTATCGTCTTAAAATGAGACGACGTGGCTTCCTTGTGTATTTCAGTCATGTAATTTTTTTTTTTTATTTTGTTTCATGTTTGTGTAAATTATGTATGTGCAATTAATTGAATTGTATACGTAACATTTTAATACTATTAATAGAGAGATTGGCCAGTATTCATAATGCGCAGTCTACTGACGAGAGTCCGGCGCGTTTCTGCGGTAGGTAGGATGTAGGCACATTCATCTTCGTCTCGATACAGACAGGCTCAGTCTTAAAATGATACAATGACATTATAAAATCGTCTGTTATAAAAGCATTTGACTCATATAATATCATAATATATAAAGTGGTATATTGATGTTATAAGTCTATGTAGAACTGAGTTAATAACACATTTTTTTTCAGGTATTTTGATACAACTAGTACAACATCAGTAAGTATCTTGAAACCACGACTAGGATTCACGAGTGAACATATATTTCCAGTAAACCGAGGAACCATTTAACGGGTCTAAAACTCATGAATCAAGGTAATCTCAGGATGTATTTGTAGTTTCCAACAAGGGCTTAAAAGCAGAGCGCACCGACTAAATGCCACCTCATACTTTGTTTAAAATCATCTTGTGACTGATAATATTTTGTATACTTAACTTAAGTCTGAAAAAGTCTTTGATACGGAGTTTTGAAACCATGACATTTTCACAAATCCTTATTATACCTATAAATCGTCGACAAGCTTTCTGGCTGTACTAGCTCGCTCTTGAATCAACAAGGAGTATCGACCCGACTCGCACTTAGCCGATTTTTTAATCTTTTCCCACCGACCATGACTAGCGACGCCATAAAGCTAATATCATGTCAAGTGTCGCTTGCTATTCCATTCCAAAAGATCTTAAGTCTCTATGAGGTTCATAGTGAGTTAAGTCGTTGTTGTAGCGAGCATAGGTCGTTGACCGGTCTCGAGTCAGATGTCAGCGCGTCCCGGCACTGAAGCACTGCACCCTTTCGACACTGCGGTATTGGATAGTGAGGCGAGCGGTGTTTGTTTATCGATAATGCATTTGGGTAAATCAACTTTTTCTTGCCCGTTATTGTGATGGTTACGGTCCCCTGAGTAACGCTGGTTTTTTGCAAAATTATGTTACTGAAATTATGCAAGCATGCATGCAGTCCATGTTTGTTGTTGGTGGCAAATTAAGGAAAGGGCTTGTTAACACCAGAAAAATGCACGTTTGCATAGTTTAAGTAGCATAATTTTGCATAAAACCAGCGAGACTCAGGGGACCGTAACCATGGCAATAACAGGCAAGAAAAAGTTGATTCACCCATTTACAACTACATCCTTATTTGTCCAAGGTGAAAGTGGGTGTGTGGTGTGGTGTGTGCGACGGAATTAGGAGTGTTTAATACACAAAATTTAGTCAGTAATGATATTTTTTTCGAGTTTATTTGTAGAAAACTCAAAAAGTTATTACGTTCGATCAAATCTATGAATAGGTACCTATTATTAATAGACTGGATTTTCGGCTCATCTAAACAATTGGTTAAATAAATTAGGCCTACACTTAGTACCTACACTTCGAAGAATGGTTGAGCGTTAATTAATTACACCAAATAAATTAATTTCTGTATTTTCTTCAAAGTACTTTCTTAAGTACAAACTTCTCGGCAGTGACTATACAAATAGGTAAATCATTATCCTCTCAACTATAAGTATTTTTTTAAATTTTTTTTATTTATTGTTATTATTAGTTACAGTATAGGACTTATAATTAAAAAATATCCCTGCAAAACTGCATCTACAGTTTGTCTGCAGGTATGAGTCTCTATTTAGCAGATATGTAGATTAAACTACTTATGTATGTACTTAACTACTTAGTGTTGTGTTCTTTCTGCACGCAGTATAAAAAGATCAACCGTATGACTATGGCTCATAACTACGAGTATGATTAGGTACATCACTTACAATAACATCCCCTTAACCGCCAACATTGCTCCTTAGCATTAAACGAACGAGAACCTCTCTATTAAGCTAAAATGCCGCTATAAAACGGAAGCAGGCAAAAAATTATCTACAAACAGGCCGAGCGCTACCTATAAAGAGCATTTAGCCCATATTATCGTTCGTCTAATGCTCATTATCGATATCGATAAAATCAAAGTCTTCCCTAAAAGGCCGCCTTGTTTCATCTCGCGCTATAAATGACCAGATTGTGTCTGAATGGCTACTTTGTACTGTAATACTGTTGATATTGCCTACTTTATGGATTATACAGACGTAGCAAAAACACTCGGGCACAGTATAAGTAGTGCTGGTTCGCTGGCTTCTTAATTATCGGCGTTATTTTTTATTGCTCCTATGAATTTTTGAATATCATGAAAGCGCTTATTCTAGCCATTGGGCTCCATTAATACAGAGCAGGAAAAATGCTGTCGAAGGTACTTACTTATTGCAATGAATTTTTCAAATATTCTATTGGTCATTCAATTAAAATAAATAACACATTAAGTATGTTTTAATGTAATTCATCGAGTCTTAAGGTATGTGATATAGATGACTTTTTAACCGACTTCAAAAAAGGAGGAGGTTCTCAATTCGACTGAATGTTTTTTTTTTATTTTATTTTTTTTTGTATGTATGTTCCTCGATATCTCCGAGAATTGTGGACCGATTTTCAAAATTTTTTTTTTGATCGAACGGGTATAACCCCGAGATGGTCCCATTGGCACCAAGTCAGGGTCTGATGATGGGATCCTGGAGAAATCGAGGGAACTCTTCAAATGTTATAGGCACATGTAATGTTTTTAGTGTATTTTTCGAAGGTAAACCAGTATATACGCCTGATGGTAATAATTTTATGTGGCTGAGCTGATGATGGAAGGTCAACTCCTCAATGGTTAGGAGTTAAAGGATAATTCTTTCACTAGTGTACATGTATTCGGACTGATACATATAATATCAATAGGAACCACTAAAAATCAACAAATAAATAAACTTTTTTAACAAAAAATAAAACCGCCTTCAAAAATAAGCGCGTTACAAAACACGGAGAAACTAAAAATCAAAAAATAATAAACCTTTGAATTCAGATTTCTTATCGTATTGCAATAATCTAAACATCCAAATTATAAACAAATTTTTTTGATTTTTTGTACTATTTCACCTCTTGACCCACGCCGGTTTTTGACACCTCCCACCCATTAGACTCTTAAATTGTTTCTTCAACTCTATATGTAATTTCAACTACTTACATAGGCCATTTAAATCGTTCGTACATAAGGGCCAATGAGTCAAAATACCGATGTATTGGTAGAACTGTGCCTCCATAGGACGCGGAAGGATATTAAACATTCCACTCGTTAAGTGGACGTATCTTGTTTTTGCGCTGTTTAAACCGTTTCCAGCCAGTTATGGTGCTGATAACTACGCCTTAATCCATTGAAATGCTATATCTTGACACAAATTGATGGCATTATCAATTCGGGTCAGGCTGTAATCATTCTATCCTGAGGGTGGTCTGTGGTCAATGGCATAAACTAATGTTAAGTTGTTGAAGCGTGGTGGGAGTAATTATAATATTTGTAAGGTTGAATTTAGGTTTATTTGTGGCGTTCTACTTATGTTGTTACCGTGGCCTTTAAACTATATTTAGATAATCGGTTATAATAACTATACCGGGACAAACACAACTTGAATCAAATGTCTACCTAACTATAAATGAAATTCGGGGAAAGCGATATCAGATCTGATTCAACGTAACTGTATTTCTTCTAAAAAAACATGAAATCAATTTCATTATTTGATTTTTCGCAGAATGCCGATTTATGCTGTTGGTAAGAATAACGATAATCTAATTTCATTATTATGATTAATTTATCCGCGGATAATTCGTTAGAAAGCTGAAATTTGGTATTAGTATATCAATAACAAAGGCAGAAATAAAAAATGGAAGAAATGTTTTATTAGGGTACCCCCCTACATGTAAAGTGGGGGCTGATTTTTTTCATTCCAACCCCAACGTGTGATATATTGTTTAGGTATTTAAAAATGAATAAATAACGTTTTTTGATAAATAATATTTTCGGAAATTGCTATTATAAAACATTCAAAAGCATTGTTTTTTTAGGTTCTTTTGAAAAATGAAAAACTGAACGATCCAATGTTTTTTATCTTTGAAATGTGAACGATCCAATGAACAATCTCAAACGGGTCTTGAACTGGACTTCAGTCGAATTAGGCTTCATAAAGTGACCTTCCTATTCAAATTCCGTTACTAGTTAAGCCTCCGTTGGGAGACGCGGACATTTCCATTTCCTGAGAGACTTCGCAAGATCGAATGACAAAGACAGTTGAATTACTGACTGTCGATAGACATACGCTGTCATTGCCAGGGTTTGTCATGGTGTTGGTGCTCACGTTTTCATGTTCGTTTGCAATATTTTTGGTTAAAACAACGCCTATTTTGGTTCAACCAATAAGTTAAAATTTGTTAAGTGTAACTAGTATATCCTACAATACATATATCATTTGAATCAACAATATATTTGAATCAACAGGTCGATTTTATAAAACCAACATGACACATATTGTTGTAAACATAAGTTTAGCTGATTTAATCAAATATCTTTTAACAAGTTTGACATTGTTGTTCGAACGAATTCGAATTGTGCCATCAATATTGTGATTTATTCCGTTTACTAAAACACTTTTGTTTCAAACGGATAAACCCGCAACAAGTCGAACTTGTTAAATTCACAATGCAAATTTCTCTCAGTGCAGATATAAAGGAAAGAAGGAGATCGGACATGCCGGGCTTGAATAAGCCTGTCGCAAGTTATTGAACCCACACTTGTAGATATGATCGCTTTAATTGGACTGTTGCGTAATACACGCGCATCGTTTCCATGTCCGGTATACACATGTGAATGACTAGCGAGTCGTATCACGCACGCACACAACGACAACTGTATGCTAAATGAGCTAGCAACTGCGACAAGGCCGCCAGCTCGGGCCCCGTAGCCGAATGGCATTTCTACGACGCGAAACGAAAACGAAACGCTGCGAAAGGTAGTCTGGCTCTGTCACGCCAATACGCAAGAGCGATAGAGATAGATATCTACGAGCATTTCGTTTCGTGAAGCGTTTGTGCATTTGGCTACGCACGCAACGTTTCCACACTAGAATTGAGAAAACAAATATCCATTTGGAGTTCCCTGAAAATATTCGGGAATTTCTGAGAACACATTTTCTTTTTGAGGTATTTTTCTTTGTATCTTGGTTTTCTGTAGAGATTTGTTATCTTATTTATTCGGCGAATTCGAAGCCTTTTTAGAAATACTTATAACCATTTCTTATAATTTCATGTCAAAAAAAACAATGACTCAGTCAATCTGTGTCTTATAATATTTATTTTTATTTATTTAATGATATTACATTTCTAATTGCATTGATGGCTATATGACAACTGCCGTTAATCAGTCTGTCATCGATAAAATTCCCAAATTGAAATAAATATGAACGAACTTTATAACAACGACTGGCATTTAACATTTGCGCTGGTGGCCTAGCGGTAAGAGCGGGTGACTTTCGAACCGGAGGTCGCGGGTTCGAACCGTGGCTCGTACCAATGAGTTTTCGGAACTTATGTACGAAATGTCATTTGATATTCGCCAGTCGCTTTTCGGTGAAGGAAATCATCGTGAGGAAACCGGGCTAATTCCAATAAGGCCTACATTACCCTTCGGATTGGAAGGTCAGATGGCAGTCGCTTTCGTAAAAACTAGTGCCTACGCCAAATCTTGGGATTAGTTGTCAAAGCGGACCCCAGACTCCCATGAGCCGTGGCAAATGCCGGGGTAACGCAAGGAGGATGATGACTGGCATTTAACATTTGGTGGTTGTTTAGGCAGAAAAAGTCTTTATCATCTATCCGTCTCTCGAATACTAAGATTTCCCTCGCAGTGAAACAAGTTTCATCTCTTTACAAAAAGCAATTCCGGATGCAGTTTTCTAGCAGCGAATTGACCTCAGCCGAGTTGCCGTTATTTAGATGAGGTTATGTAAATATTGAATCTTGAAGTTTGCTCTATTGTTTTATTGTTATGGGCTTTATAATGAAGTTTGTGAGTCGAGTGGGTACTTTAATATTTATTCAACTATTGGTAGGTTTATGAACTTACCAACCGACTTTATAGGTATTGTGTAAGTATGTTGAATTAATGGAGCCACTCGGTAAAAACGAAGATTAACCACTACTCAACGAGCGATGGAAAGGAGCAACGTATAAGAAATAAAACGAAAATATGCGCACTAAAATATGCGCTAAAAATAAAATGGCGATGGGCCGGCCACGTAGCGAGATACACAGATAAAAGATGGACGAAGGAAGTGACTCTATAGAAAGGCCCCGACGTAAAAAGAAAGTCAGGACGACCACGAAAACGATGGAGTGACGACATTACAGCTACCACCGGCCCAAGATGGATAAATAAGGCAAAAGACAGGGACTAATGGAACAAATTGGAGGAGGCCTTTACCCCATAAAATGGGGTTCCTATTAACAACTAAGAAAAAAAAAGATACTAACAATAAAATTAAGTCTAAAACTAACAATAGACAAATCAAATTTATGTGAAAAACAATAGTTACATACCTTTAAAATAAATCTAAAACAAGTATTATATGTTACTGTATTATAATGTAAGTATAGTTAAAAAAATAAAGAGACTTTCTATTCTATTTTATGCGGAATTACTCAAATCACTCCAACTTAAAATGCTTATTTTACTCTCGACAGTAACTCTGATCTTTTTATTGTAATATGCCTCGGGAACGTATGAATATCTCAATTTTAGAGTTTCGTCCTACTCCGTCACGATGATGACTAGATTCCTCATTCAGAGTCGTATTGCATTAATAATCAACGTCCCAGTTCAGATATTATCCATTTTACAAGGCATTTACACCGACCCAGTTTTCGCACAACCAGAAAACGCCACTAATAATTCAACAGACTAATTCACTCTGCATATCAGTGCTCCGATTTGCTACATTTCCAGGCTGACCTGTTACGTGGTAGGTAGGTACTTGTACTATTATGTATTCTGTGGTGGTACTCCAGGGATTTCACACCAAGCCTCCATCTCACGCCAGCTTTGGCTTGAATTAAAGTCGTGTGCTTTGCACGAATTCTTATTAATTTTTAAGTGGGATTTGTTTCCATCCAAACGCTACAGAATTCGTTATAAAATTGAAGTCCTGACTGTAAATATGTATTCACCTAAAAATTTCTTACCGCTTAAAATCTTCAGTGACAATAATGCCAGGTAGGTTACGTGCTGTCATTCCGTCCATACACATGCAGGATAGTTTTATTTAAGTTGGTATTATGTATGTATATGTATCCCAATTGGCCAAGTCTTTCCGACCTGTGTTCCTACTAAACACACCTCAAGGATTTGTCGACAAAGCTTTCATCACTGCTTTTTGTTTGCATCCAGTTCCACTGCCTTTTGTTTGCATCCAGTTCATAAGTCTACCTAGGTACTTACTTATTTATTAAGTGCCACCACATATAAATTTTCCACCCCCAATATGCGCTACTAAAATTCCTCACACCACTTAATCAAGAAGCAAACAGTGTTTCAGTTACCAAGGGATTTGTGTGCTAGTTTCAATTAAACGTCGGCTTTCGCTTACATTGAGTGTGACAATATAATAAATCTCCCTCTGTGACTTACTTACTTTAAGTGCCTATGCGTAGAACGCGGCGCTTATTTTATTTTCGTCGTTGGACATCTACAATGAGAAAATAAGATAGGGACCATTAGGTCAAGTGCGAAGATGAAATATAAAAATATAAAGATTGGATTCGGTTGGTGCTAATAGTAATCAAGTGGGGAGATCGGATACCTATTGGAAAATGAGATGGGCACATTTCTAGGATGAAGCAATTCCAGCAATTGATGTACGAGACAAACTTTCGAGTGGAGAATAGGAGGCCTGCCAAGATTTCAATTGTTTGCGTTAGGACAGTACGTAACGCCATCTGTCGTTCAAATATATGCCTATTCTAGAGAGAGACATATAACGTTTCGTCATCAAAGCGCAAACTATGTATTGCTATTTTGCGAGGCTCTCTGATATACACGGATGACATGTCTTATATCAGAATTACAACCCAAAAAATCTACATTAAACTGCGCGCTTTTATAAATAAATAATTTATTTATTTATGACATGACGTGACGATCTGGTTGGACGAACAGATGGTCGAGAATCTAGTTAGTTTACAAAAACTAGTCAACATCAGTTGGCCAATGCTAATCGAAGTATTTACCCTTATTCCAGGCAGTTCTATCTACAAAATAGTAGGTACAATCTACTCTAAATTTCCATTTGTTTCCATTACTTCCTAGCAAATTGTGTATATCTTCTACTATATAAAAGATAACTTGTATTTATCACTCAGACACTGACAGCCATGTTCCAATTGGAACGCGCTCAGGCTGAGCCGTTACACCTCAGGGATTCCTGTAATCCCAACCTCCATCACACGGCTTTTGCTTACATTAACTTTACTTCACGCCTTCCTTATTGATTATAAGATTCATTGGGGTTTTCCTAACGGAATATTTGCCAATAGGACCAATATTTACTTAATGCTTTTAGTGAACAAATCTTAATACCATTTAATGATGCACTCCCGAGTCGACCGCAACAGTTTTTTAATCTTCTGATTATTGCGCTCCTGAATTGATGCGAAACAAGGTAATGGTTCGAAATGACGAAAAAGTCGTCGCTCCTGCTTAGCCACATTGTGAAATGTAAATGAATGAGTAAGAATTGGGAACATGAATAAGTTTCCAATCAATGCATACCTACTCGTATTCAAACTGTGCTTTACAAGATTATCAAAAACGTGGCATCTAGCTGGTCTAGTGTAAAGTACATTTACAAAATGTGTGACACCCACAATTGTTATTAAATTCGCTAAGTCTAAAAGAACTCCAGTGACTGGTCCATTATCATCAACAAGTAAGCATATTCAAAGATCTTCATACATTGGTTGTCTTGATAGACAATGAGAATCGCCCAGTTTCAATCACACGCTGGTTTCTGCTTACATTAAGTGTGAACGTGACTTTACGCCGAGTAAACTTTGCGGTGTGCTAGTAATTTAAATATGGCTGGCTCAGTTTGTTTTTAGCGAGAGATGATTCAATTATAAAGAAGTTTTTTCTAGCGATAACATATAGCTTTAGTAGACTACTTAGGTTTGAGGTTGTCAAACCTAGTCTACTAAAGCTTACAATTTTGGGTTCGTGGGTTCACATCCCAGTCTTTTCATTTCATCATTTACATATTGTTCATCATTTCCAACATTATTAACATCATTTTAGGTAGTTTATTTTTTCTACTTGATAAATACATAATTTTAATAATAAAAAACATCATTATCCTTTTAACCAGAGCCACCAGAGGTAAAGTTCATGACCTATTTTCATAATAAATAAACAGTGGTTTCATATTTTGCTACGAAAATCGAGTTCTGCTCAAGCAATCATTCAGTCTTTACTTACTTAGGTACTGATTTGCACATATTGCCTACTCGTGTGGGGTGTAGGGCATCTGATGCAATCCAACGAATACATCTATTATTGCTTTCAATATTACTACCCTTCTGTTCAGACATTACATGCGAACTTTACGATCTGCCTAAACGTACAATTGTACAATTGTCCAATATAAATATTTAAGTAAACACATTTGAAAACAGTTTGTCTTTCACACTTCTGTGTAGAGCTCGGCACACACAGGACGTATTGCCCAATACTCCCAATAGACTTGAGAATGTTTAGTCAAGCTGCCGATTGATTGCGTCCCAAGACGTAATACAAAACTAAGGATCCACTTGGTGCTAGTGCCCTTGAGATCTGAGATATTCTACTTGCATAACGAGAACTAGTGTAAATACTGGTCAGAATCATACAGCTTGGCAAAAAGAGAGGATATGGAACTATTTATTTATTTATCATAGCAACACTTAACTGTTCTCATTAAGTTAAGTTTTTAAAATTAAATGGCCTCAGTCCATTGGGACTATTTTGCCAGTGTCAAGGTGATAATGAGCTAATTGTTATTAATTTTGGTACGGTAAGTACGACAGTGTACGGTGAGTTAGCACTTGTAAATTGATAGCTAGATTTTACAAGAGCACGTGGACTACCGGCCGTTGACGACAAAAAAGTGGCTAAACGCGTTTCGAGATTAATTCTTCATCAGCTTCTCACTACAACATTTACTGCATAATAAGCTATCGATATTAAACTTTAACAACATTAATGAGCAAAAGAAAAAGAAATTATTCACGACACGAGACCGCTAAGATGGCGTCCGAACCGGAAGTCTCAAAAACTGTTCTCATTGAAAAGTGTCAGAATTTGTCCAAATAGTAGCTACATGCAAAACGATTTACATAGACGGTGACGCCCTTTTTATTTGTCCTTATAACACTTTTTGTCCTTGTCTTGTATAACTATTTTGACAAGAATCATTGTAGTACCCTCAATATTTGAATTTAATAAATCTGAACATTTGACCGTGCACATTTAAGGGCGTTCCCTATGCCGTTAACCTTCGATTTGAATCCATTGATATTATGATAGTTAATAAAGCCTATCATATTAACAGTATCGTTTTTAAACAAAATAGTATCTCATAATGACAGCTCATTGTTTCCGTGATATTTGGCATCAATTTTGAACAATTTTAGGGGCAAAAACTGGTTTTTCGGTCATAACTTTTGTTTTAATTAGTTCAAAATTAAAATATCTCTTGAAGTTTTAAAAAAGTCAAAGGTAAATCCAAACATGTCACCCTTCACTAAAATCAAATTTCGATAAGTGTGTTTTTAGACCACGTTTAAAAAAATCATAAATAAATAAGTTTTTTTTTTCAAAATACGGCTCTTACAAATAGAGGATCAAAGATTGAAGAACCGAAGGCAGTTGGTCTTATAATTCTATCTGTAGTGGAAATTTAGGAGTTTCAACTCAAAACTTATCAAAAATCGATGAAAACCGTGTGGAGCCCCTTAAAGAGTATCGTATATTGTATTTTTCCGGAAAATATTCGCTTTGCATGTATCATGAAACAAAATGATACCTAAGTTTTTGCCTTCCTTTCGACTAATTATAACTTTTACTTTTGCTAATGACAGTTTTATGTAAATGTATGCAAACAAACGCTGTAGGTACGTTTAAAAGCTTCTTTCAATGAGAAAACAGAAGAAATTCCGCAAGATACTTTATGTAGGCCAATCTCTCAAAGGCTCCTAGATTTATTTAATCGTAATGTTACCAAACGATTATGTTGTCTTTCATGTACGCAAGAAAACCCCAATTGTTTGAGTTCTGATTTATTTAACTGCATTAAAAATGAATTTGATGTCTGTTTCACTAAAAAGAAAGTAAAAAGCAGTACCAAGACTAAATTTAGCGACTGGGCTACGCCGGATATTCATAAGACAAGACGCCAACTCTACGACTTATACGATTTAAAAGCCACTGATAAAAGGCCGGAATTTCTGGAGCATGTTCGGAATTTTTCAAAATCTTTTAAGATGATGTGTGTCGCCGCGAAAGCTAATCACTTGTCTAAAAAGATCCTAAATTCTAGTGATAAGGTTAAAACTGCCTGGCAGGTGATCGGCAATGAAACTGGGAAACGTAAAATGAAGGATCCGCACTACAAGCTACGAATTGGTGACGCTTTAGTAAGTTCCGACCGTGAAGTGGCAGATCATTTTGAGCAGTTTTTCTCGAATATACCGGTAGAAACAACAAAGTCTCTTAATTCGTCGCCAGATGTCGCTGAAGAAATTTTGAAGAGAAATGTAGCGGAATGTACAGAATTCTTCAAATTTTCGTATATCACTCCGAACATAGTTCTTAAGACTTTTAGATCACTGAATTTAAAGAAAACTGAAGATCTATGGGGCCTGTCAGTCAAAGTTTTGCATTCCATTATTGAATCTATTGCACCATATTTAGCTGAGATTTTCAACAGATGCATTGATGTTGGCACTTTTCCAGATATTATGAAACATAGCAAAATTATCCCGTTGTTTAAATCAGGAACGAAGACAGATCCTACGAACTTTAGGCCGATTTCAATACTACCTGCATTAAGCAAAGTGTTTGAGAAACTTATTTTAAATCAACTGCTGTCGCATTTCAACAGAAATAAACTGCTTGATAGCAATCAATTTGGTTTTACCAAAGGTCGATCAACCACTGACGCTGGTGCGGTACTCCTAAAGCACATCTTTGACGCTTGGGAAAAAGCTCAAGATGCTGTTGGAATTTTCTGTGATCTGTCCAAGGCATTTGATTGCGTAGATCACGAAAATTTAAAACGAAAATTAAGCCACTACGGGATAAAAGCCGGTGCCCTCGACTTAGTCTCATCATATCTGTCGGATAGGACTCAGAGAGTAGTTATTAATGGAACTCATTCGGCGGGGTCCCCGGTAGCCCTCGGAGTGCCTCAAGGTTCAATTCTTGGTCCCTTCCTCTTTTTAGTATATATTAATGACCTACCCACTCTTGTTAAAGGCAGACATGATATAGTGTTATTTGCGGATGACACTTCTCTTATATTCAAAGTGAACAGGAAGGAAAATAGCTTCGACAGTATTAATGATGCCCTATCAACTATAGTTAACTGGTTTACGGCAAACAATCTACTTTTGAACGCCAAGAAAACCAAATGCATCAAGTTTGCGTTACCTAACGTCAAGCAGATAAATAACAGCAAAATCCAAATAAAAGGTGATACGCTGGAGTTTGAAGACCAAACTGTTTTCCTGGGAGTCACTTTAGACTCAAAACTGCAATGGCACGCACATATTGCTACTTTAGCTAACAAACTTAGTTCAGCTGCCTACGCAGTAAGGAGAATCAGACAGCTAACAAACGTAGAGACGGCCAGGCTGGTATACTTTGGTTACTTCCATAGTGTTATGTCGTATGGAATTCTGTTATGGGGTAAAGCCGCAGATATTCAGACGATATTTGTGCTGCAAAAGCGAGCTGTACGTTCCATATATGGACTGGGCGCTCGAGCTTCCCTAAGAGAGAAATTCAAAGAGGTGAACATTCTTACCGTTGCCTCTCAGTACATACTTGAGAATATTATGTATGCTAGGAAAAACATCCATGAATACAAGCTTAACAGTGATATCCATAACTATAACACTAGAAACAAACATAAACTTGCCGTGCCCTTCCACCGTCTCCGTAAGGTTAGTACGTCTTTCGTTGGGAACTGTACACGTTTTTATAACAAAATCCCCATTGATGTAGTGAACTTGCCACTCGGCAAATTTAAGTCACATGTTAAGCGCTGTTTGCTAGGTAAAGCTTACTATACGGTAAATGATTTTATAGATGATAAAAATGCCTTTAAGCCAGTAGCTTGATTATGGTAGCAGAAGTTTGTAATACAACCGTACTAGTATCCAGTAAAAATGACACAGCGTAATTTTTCTCATGTGATTGTATTGTATCATTAGTTATGTTAGTAGGACGCTTAGAGACCTTATACACCTCTAAGATTTTTGTTTTCATTATATAGCGTAGTAATATAAAATTTATTTAAAGTATGATAGTACACTGACCCTTAGAGACCTTTACATCTCTAAGTCACGTTGAGCATGTAATTAGTTATGTATAGCTATACTAGGCATTGTTGCCCTCTTTAATGTCACCTACAAGCTTAATGTCGTGTTTCACTGTGTCGATTTTTCTTTTGTCAATTTGCTGTTAGCTTGAACATGTCATGCTCGCTTAAAAGTCTTTGCTTACGGTGGCGTGTTGATCGGGTCGCCACCTTCCCGAATGGAGGTTGAGGGAGGCGATGGCTGAGATACGCGTCATACTCGTGAACGGGTGCTGTTTGTGGAGACTGGTCTGTTCAAGCTTACCTGGGCCACATGTTTTGTTAGATTATTTAACTTTACTTTTGAGCGGATTGCGAGACACTACATTCGGTTCTTGTAAGAATTAAACTTAAGTAAGTAATGTCTTAAGGATGACACTAGAGACCATCACGTTGTCGTTTAATTTAGTTAATTTTAGCTTTTGGACACTTAGAGACTTTATACATCTCTGAGATTTTGATTATATTTTATTTTAAAATAGATTCCTTACTTTAATGACCTTGTTGTCGTTTGATTAAGTTAATGTTAGTTTTTTGGACACTTAGAGACCTTATACATCTCTGAGATTTTGATTATATTTTTAAACTTAATTTGTAACCTTGATTGGCCCTTATTTGTAAACTTGATTTGTTCTTTAATGATTGACAACTAGAGACTTGTACATCTCTTGAAATGTGTAATTTAGCTGTTCATTTTCTGTATTTTTTTTTTGTATTATTTGACAAAGGTTTTTACTTTTAAATATTTTAATTTTATAAAATTTGACTCTTGGAGACGCTATACATCTCCATGGATTATTTGATTAAGTATAATATTTTTACTTGTAATATTCAGTCTTTTACAACTATTGAAGTATTATAGATTTCTTTTATCTTTGTATCTGTTTGCACTTTCTTTATGTATTGATTATAGTTAGTAATAATATGACATTTAGAGACTTTATACATCTCTAATTCTATATCAGTGTATAGCTACTTTGCTTATGATTAATATTTTTAGTTAATATTTCTATTAATTTCATTTGTTTAACTTTAATGAATACTCTGTAATGTTGACATGTAAAAGTGCCCCCGTGGCCTATTTGCTGAATAAATGATTTTGTATTTTGTATTTAAAATATGTACTATAATTTTATGGAAATTTAGCTTTTAGGAGTTGTATTGAATATACCTAGTATGATAATTAAGACTATTGTTCAAACTTCTGTGTTAAATATTTCGGCATATCAAGTTAGAAAGATTTTATGTTTTGTTAAGTTTAATTTTTGTGTTACTGTATTGAAAATGATGATGATGAATATAACTCACGTACATAATTTCACGAATTCTGCATACTCTTCGACATATCTATGACTGGTAAAGTGTTCTTTAATTAACGAAAACATTTCCTTTGATTTCCATTTGAATACTTAATTTACTAACTTTGCATAACGTCAGTGAATTCTCAAATATATAATTTTTCGTAAGGTGCAGCGGGACAATTTCGACTGGGGGGCAATTGCAACTGATCCATATTTTCCCGTTTTACAACGTTTGCATTATTAATTAGAATGTCTACGGGTTTATGGCGCGTGTTCAGTGGATACATGTGGAACTCAACCTAATATTTAGATTAATAATGGAAGAAAAATATTAGTTACCATGGCCCCCCAGTCGGGAATTGCCCCGCTGTACCTTATGCATATACTCAAATCTGGCATTCACATCATCTCTTTTAAATACGTACTATCTGCATGTTACGCAGCAGCTTCTAGTTAATTCGCCTTACTAAATACCTACCGACAGACCATCACATACCGAAGATACGCAGAATCCACGTTAAACCCCGTTTTCCCCACCGTGTCAGTATTCGACAGACATGTCCAACCCACTGCCATTTCGAACGCATAATCCGTTAAGCTACCGTCAATCTCATTGGCTCTCTGCCGAATCACGTCGTGTCTAATTCTATCCTACGGTGCATGGAATGGAAGATGGAAGAGTGTGTTTCGATAGACAACTATATACAAATACATAGTACACGAGCGCTTAATATCACGCCAAGCTATATCCGACCGGACCGATTCAGGTTCGGTCGCCATCAAAACGAAAAGTCCGTCTAGCCATGGATTGTGTCATGTTTTTTATTTTAAATTTATGCATTTTTTTCCTATGATTCTTCTTTTCTATGTTACTTTCCGTGATTTTTCTCACTTAATGGTCTCACCGGAAGACCAGCGCTGGAAGTCGCAAGCAATATGCTGAGGTGAGGCCATTTCGTGGTATTTTATTACTATTTTATGTCAGTGTAAAATTGTTTAATATCTGTGTGCTTTCGAATAAAAAAATATTCTATTATATATGATGTTCGTAGTATCTTCGGTATTACAATACGGTCGGAGAGGGATATAGGTAAAGAAAAGTTGTGAAATTTATGGGATCCAATACATTCTACGACTGTTCTCTTTCCGCTCAGGCATTAAGATTAGTTATAATAAAACTAATCATAATAATCAAACTAAAACTAAATTACCTAACAAATAGTCTTAGTTTCTATTTTAGAAATAAATTAAAAATGAAGTTATAGTAAGTAATAATAACGTATTTAGTCAGACAACCCTTAATAGCGAGACCGCCTATTAAGGGTTGTCTGACTAAAAAACACTAATTAAGTCCGTCAGTTAGATTTTTTTTGTCGTAAACGAAAAATGACGACGGTACAGTGCATTGAAGTTTCGCGTGACGTCACGCCTAGGTACAATTTCTACTTAGAAGTGACGTCACAAGCCCCCTCTCCGGAACTTTGATGCTCTATATCTTTTTCATTAATTAGAAAAAGCGAAAAATGTGTGTTCAGTATTTTTGGACGATCTAACTGACGGACTAAACAGAATGCCATTTTTTATGTAGTCGTTATGCCTATTGCATGATTGTTCTTTTTTAACCATTTCTAGATATATGATACCTGATGGTGGTGGCATGCTAAGCATTGGAAAAATAATGTCAAATCTCACCATTTTTTCATATGAAATAGCCATTAAAAAAAGAAGGTTTTTTACTAGCATATTGAAAAATTCGAAATTGCTTATTTAATCATCAAAAACTGTACTGTATTAACTCAATGTTTATAACGTTTGAAAACTGGCTTTAATAATAAAATTGTACATAATTCACTAAAATATAACTTAAAAAGTGATTTAAAAAAAATCAATTTTTGGAAGCGCAAGTAAAATGTCCGCTTTGTACGCAAATTACTGCCGCGTGGTTTTACAAATAGGTGTAACTACTACTTAGTACTTATTAATATGCGACAGCTATCATACAATGAATAAACGAAAATAGATTAAATTTCTTAAATAACTACGTACTATTTAAAAACTTAACAATAAATCCGCATAACTACCTTTTAATAGAATAGAATAGAATAGAATAATTTATTAATTATAAAAACCCAATATAAATTTGTATTACATCAAACTTATCGTCAAACATGGCAATTATGTACATATCTACAACTACATATTTACATTAGATATTACAATAAGATTTACATTTTTTAGTTTATAGGAGTACTACTATTTATTTTAATTTAAAACCACGTCGATTTCAGAGTAGTCATGATTGAGGTACTCCTTAACGCTATACAGTGTGCAAGATAATAGCACCGATTTCAGCCGTGTACGGAATAAACTCTTCTGTTTGATATTTTTTATGTGGTAAGGTAATTTACTATAGTATACAACCCAGTGCATTTGGCAAGCGTTTAGTAAGTTTTAATCTATTTACGTTCGGTATTATATCTAGAGATCTTTCAGTATGGCGGGGGTCAATACATTGAGCACGTATCTTGAATTCATGAATGTTCCTTCTCATATACATTAATACATCCATTATATAAACTGAGACGTTAAAATACTTAACTTTTTAAAGTGCTCCCTACAAGAATCTCTAAAATTTGCTCCAACAAGTACTCTGATTGCCTGTTTTTGCATCTTCAGGACGCGTTCATTATCAGAAGAGCTTCCCCACAGAATTATTCCATATGATAGTATTGAGTGAACGTAAGCACCGTAGGTCTCTTTTAAGCTGACATCTGATATTAAAGTTTTTAACTGTCGCAATGAATAAACCCCTTTAGCCATTCTATTACACACCATTTCTATGTGTTTGTTCCACTTTAGTTCAGAGTCTAACTGAAAACCTAGTAATTTTACTTCATAATATGACAATGTTATGATTAAAATTTCCATCACCATGCAAAAAAGGGTTAAGATACGTACGTATTTCTTCAGTCAATGAGTAGATTGTATTAATAACCATATTTATACCTAGGTGTTCGTTTTAAAATACCTACCCACAGCACCCATATTTCCCTATTTTAGCTTACCTTTTTTTCCGGAAAAAATTATAACAAGTTTCGAAAACACTCCAGACATATCTGATATATCCCCGTAAGTACGGAGTTATCAACATCAACATTAATTTGTACAAAAAGTCACAGAGGAAATCTCGTTGCTCTCGCAAATTATTGGATTCATATGTGTCTTTCCGTTACAGAAGGGTCCATATACTACAAATGCAATAAGATTTTTTTCCATCTGAAATTCTTAAAGAAATTCAGATAAAATGATTCTTAATGATCTTATTGCAGATGAATCATAAGGAGCCTTTTTCTATGGAAAGCCTCATATTATTATGACGTTATAATAAATCCGTGCCAAGCTTCGGCCATGTCTTGTTTAATAAGATTCCTTACACTTTTATTTACAGGACCCCTATTGTTAGATGGAGCATACCTACATATACGTACATAATATTCGTAAAAGTATTGAACGCTTTATCAGTAGGGCAAAACTATTCCTTTCAGATGCTTTCGTGTATCCTCTTCTCTGTTTGGCTGAGCATTACTCCAAGCAACTACTTAAGGATAGTTCCATTTTCGTTTGAAAGGAACAACATGTTACTTGCCATGGTACGTAACTGAATGGCACAAACACTCACGAAACGAAACGCTCGTAGATATCTATCTCTATCGCTCTTGCGTAATGGCGCGACAGACCCAGACTACCTTTCGCGGCGTTTCGTTTTCGTTTCGCGTCGCAGAAATAACATACGTGTACGGCACCTGGTAAGTCCATACTAGAAGAGCTGATCTGATTCAGGTGAGTTTCATGTATTAAATGGAAGAAATATCTTTATACAAATATAAGTTTAACTTCACACGTCTGTTCCCGGAAAATTTACGTGAACCAGCGACTAAGCGATGACATCTACTAGGGATTAGTTTGCAAGCAGACCCTAGGCTCCCATGAGCAGTGGCAAAAATACAGCTGGGTGAGTATTTTTTTTATATTATAAATGGGCTTACTCTTGGCCACAGACTAGCCAAAGGCAAAGACGTGGCCTGCGATGGAGTGAGCTTGCCCAGAAGATGTTCAGCCTTTTGAGTGGCCTATCTATTGGAGGTGGTCTATGTCTATACTCATATTAGATTACATTACGTAGCTTGTCTGAAACAATGAGGAATTCGCGAGTTCTAACGTTGTTGACAGCTTCAGAACATTAGGCGATTTGATACTTCTCACAAATATTTTACAAAGTTTGTAATACGATTATTTACAACAGGAATTTTGCTTTCGGCTACAGTTTATAGACCCATTATTCTCAGTTAAAAGAAAAAAAAAGTGCGCCGAAATCGCAGACTAACTTCGAAGTTATACTACTGATACTGTAAGACCCTTTACTTACCTACTCTTCGAACCCCGCTTCTTACAATAAATGAACACAGATCAACTTAGCCCCAAACTAAGCAAAGCTTGTACTATGGGTGCTAAGCGACGATATACATACTTAAATAGATAAATACATACTTATATACATAGAAAACATCCATGACTCAGGAACAAATATCTGTGCTCATCACACAAATAAATGCCCTTACCGGGATTCGAACCCAGGACCGCGGCTCAGCAGGCAGGGTCACTACCGACTGAGCTAGACCGGTCGTCTGTGACTCTCTCGTATGGGTCTACAATTAAAATCGTTTTAGAAATTTTGTACCTACCCTACCTAGCTTAAATGCGGGTTATGAATATGGGTCAGTTGTACTAAATATAACAAGGACAATCAGGGGACAATGAAAAGGGTTGCGTATTCGCACATGTACCTGGCATCATGGTTACGATGTGTTTTAGTTATTTATATGTAAATATTTTCTAATTATGAAGGTTTGCTAGTTTCAATAGTACCTAGGGTTGTAAATAGAAAAAAAAACCAAATGTTTTTTTTTTCAGAATTGTGAAAAAAAAAAACATGAAAAAAAACTGAGCACCTTGGTTTTTTTTCTAAATATGGTTTTTTTTCACATGAACAAATAATACGACAATAACGATTTTTCGTGAGTTGTAACGTGTTTCAATAACAATAACGTAAATTTTAATTCAGTATACAAGGGAATCCCCGATGCTGCGTGTAGCGTGGAGAGGCGGTGGTGTTGCCAACAGTAAAAAAGTGATAACTACCAACTACAGATTTCGTAAATGTTACTTTTTATAAGACCAGAAATTAAAGTTATTTGATTAAATTCGTTTAAATAGTTAACATTAAGTCTAAAAAACCGTATGAAAGTATTAACTACTTTCAAATTTTGAGATTTCGTACTTTAGAAAAAAAACATACTCTAGAAAAAAAAACTGTTTTTTTTCACGGTTTTTTTTTCATGTTTTTTTTCAAGCCAGAAAAAAACCGTTTTTTTTGCAACCCTAATAGTACCTAACTGTACCTAACCCCAAAATAAATGTTAAATATGAAGTTTTGGCAAATATAGTACCTAATTTCATGTTTTCGATGAAACAGTTACCTATATTGAATCTAGAACCAACTATGAAGGTAGGTACTATCAGGAGTGTAGCTGCCGCTAGCACTTATTATGTTCGATGAAGGGTATCCATCTATCATCATTCTCTTGCCCTTATCCCAGTCACTTGGGGTCGGCGCAGCATGTCTTTCTCTTCCATACAGTCATCTCTATCACTCGTCATCTCATCTAATGATGATCTAACATCTCATCTAACATGATATGGAACTAAAACAAGTTAATACTTGTTTTAGTTCCATATCATGTTTCACACAGTCCATCCACCTCTTCTTCGGTTTTCCTCTCCTGTTACTTCCACCACCGTCCACATTCATTCGTAATATCTTTCTCGTCACATGCCTTTCATCCCTCCGCATTACATGTCCATACCATGCTAGTCGATTCGCTGATATGAAGGGTCGCCAGTCGCGATATAGTTATGTGAGTACATCCGCATACATATTTAAATGGAATGGAAAAATAGTCGCGTGGCAATACTGGCAATGGCATATAATAATGATAATAATGAGTGGGAGAGCATCAGAGGTCTGTTGGCTGGCCGCTTGGTTACTTTCAGTTTCACGGCACGACAAATTCATCAAATAACTTTGTGCCTCTGCCGAGAAATTCTGAGTTAATAAGGACAATCAAATTAAATTTTCTTGCTCATCTGGGCTCGCTTTGCTTGGAAATGTTAGATTCTCTTCTAGTGTACATTTAATTTAATTTGTGCTGGTTTGTTAGTATATCTAAATTTAATATAGGTCGAATGAAATTATTTTTTATGTTCTAAGTAATTTATCATTGTATAAAAGGGAAAAATAGACAATAAGACGAGAAACATGCGAAAACAAAAATTGAACTATGAAATAATAAAGAACTTTGTTTAGTGAAACTCATTATCTATTCACAAACTGCTAGACGTATTCAAGTTTGGCCTTTTCATATTATGTATTCCGCAGTATAAACTTCAATAGTTCAGTCGGATCTCCTTTCATATAGACCTGTGTCGAAACTCGCAATAACGAAAATGCACTATTTCCTGTATAGTAGACAAATAAGCCAAATATTACCTTCCATTAGCCGATTATTTTTAGCTTTGAGAAACTTGAAAGGGTATCTATACCTATAGCACAGTACAGTATAATAAGAGACCAGTCGACCTGTCATATCTCACTCATACAAGCATGGTACGCGTTCACCTACACGAGCGACTGTGTGCGTAGGAACGCGCCTCTCCCATATATTTGATCGCCATTGTCCGAGGTGTGCCTGTGTCCTATGCTATCAATTAAGACGCGGTTAACATTTTTATAAACAAAGACAGTAAAATGAACTATAAAGTATGTGATTATTTTATGCCATGAACGCAGAGTTGAACGCTTGCGATCAACGGAACCTAAAGCTGAAGTTTACCAGGATAGCGGTGTCGTCTCCGTAATCCATTTTGTATGAAGAGCTATTTAACGCCACCTTAGTTCAATAGGATCAGAAAGAGAATCTCTTTAATTGTGGAAACATAGGTACATAGGAGCACAAAATATATCGCTTATAGGTTAACGTTGCTCGATGTACATGACTAATCGTACGAAAGTTCTCGTAGACAATCATTAGCAGGGCCCGTTAACTTTCATGCCGATGTCGTAAATTTGATGTCACGCTGCATATAGGATGATTCAAGAGTTTTATGTACTAATTAATCATTATTCATCTTTTTAAACATGACTTCCAAAGTAATCTATTCATACGTGAAATAATTAATACCTTCTTGATACATGAAAAGTAAATTAGATTATTTGTTTACATTTTATTACCTAAATAGTTTTGTTACCATATTTCAATGGCATGAAAGTTACGGGCTCTGATAATTAGTAAGCTACATTCCTCACGATTAGGTTCCCATCAACGGGTAGAGATGGCAAACGCCCGCCCACGAAAACAAATACACTTACATATACTTTTCACCTCACTAGCTTGGAAAGGACTTTTTATTATTTAAAAACAGATAGAAAAATCGCATTTTATCTACAAGAGTGCAAAGAATATTTGAAATCCGAACGTGTCATTAGTTACTTTTTTAAATATAAATTCTTGTAAAGGCATGTCCCAGACGGGACAATTTTCTCCCTGTGCTTAAATTGTCTTAACAAATCATGTGATGTGAACGTAAAAATAATTTCATATCGAATTGTATCCGACTAATAACACTAAATTCAAACAATTTTATAACATGATTTTACCATAAAACACTTTAAATCGTACAAAAAATTGTATTTTTGACTTTTCCACTGTACTTATTCAGAATGCACCTTAAGTAACATTGCAATCTCAAAACGCGTGAAACGGAACGCACCCAAATAGATTTTTCTTCTTGATTCTTAATTTGAAACTTTTGTGGTGTCGGTGGGTGCATAGTGGAAATTGTAATAAACGCAAATTGACTTAATTATGTTCCAGTTGTTTTTTAACCCCCGACGCAAAAAAGTCCCTTGTGTTATAAGTTTGACGTGTGTCACTCTCTACGCTCAGGATTCTATTTTTGAACTACTCGCTTCGCTCAGGATTCTATTTTCGAACCACTCACTTCGCTCGTGGTTCAACCATAGAATCCGTTCGCTAGCTCGTAGTTCAACCTACGTGTTGCAATTCCACACTCGGTTAAAATACAATCCCTTGTATAACAAATAACTATTCTACTTTCCTTGTCAAAACTTTTTATTCCTTAATTAATTAAAAACGCTCAGAACAATTTCAAGTTTATACTTTATAAAAATATAAACAACCCTCCTTTTTTTCGTGAACTTTATTTAATGAATGAAGAAAGTTTGTAATTTTTTCTACAATGGCATTTTCTGTGATTTCTGTTCAATGTTTCTTCACTATTTATAGAACATTATAGTTCATGAATGTAAGTATCTTTAGAAAGATGTTATACCTACCTATTATTTGAAGAATACAAAAACAAACTTTAGTGATTGAAGTAATCGCAAAAGGATTGGCATTATTGGCACAGTATTTTACTAATCTCGCAGTACGTTCTTATTCATGAAATGTAACCATCATCCCATTGACACTCAATGAAAATGTATGTAATAGATTAGATAAAGTAGAATTCTAAATATAAACTTAACGACATCAATTTTAGGTTCATCGATATCCAAATTTTTTTTTAAACGTATTAGGTACTTACTTGGAAAAAAAGCAAAATGAAGCTGAAAAGTAAAAAACCGGCCAAGTGCGAGTCGGGCTCGCGCACAAAGGGTTCCGTAGCAGCAAATATAATAAACCAATAACTTAACCAAAATTACAGTTAAATCAACCTATCTCAAAAACTATAAGAGATACTTTGATCAAACCAAAAATCGTTGAAAGAGTTAATTAGCATGCATACCTCTATTTTTTAGAATTTTATACCCCGTAGTTATAAAAATAGAGGGGGGGGACATACTTTTTACGACTTTGAGAGCTGATATCTCAAAAACCGTTCACTTTAAGAAAAATGTTTTTTAGAAAACTTTATATCATTTTAAAAGACCTTTCCATTGATACCCCACACGGGTATGTACATCGAAAAAAAAAATTTCATCCCTCAGTTACATGTATGGGGGGCCCCACCCCCAATTCTTTTTTTTACTATTTAGTGTCATAATTTTGTAGCGGTTCATACAACACATATTCCCATCAAATTTTATCACTGTAGTACTTATAGTTTCCGAGTAAATCGGCTGTGACAGACGGACAGACGGACAGACGGACAGACGGACAGACGGACATGACGAAACTATAAGGGTTCCGTTTTTGCCATTTTGGCTACGGAACCCTAAAAAGTAACTGTAGGTAGGTCAGGGCACAAAATTTTTTGCTTCATAACTTTTTTTAGACTACATACATACATATAATCACGCCTATATCCCAGAAAGGGGTAGGAAGAACACATGAACTACTAAGTTTCAGTGCCACTCTTGGCAAAAAGGGGTTGAAAGAAATCCAAATTGTTACATTGCAGTGACAGGTTGCCAGCCTCTCGCCTACGCCACAATTTAACCCATATCCCGCAGTCGACTTCTACGACACCCATGGGAAGAAAAGGTGCATACTCGTATATCAAAAATCCCCTGGTAACTCCTTGAGCCGACAGGGAGAGGGAGGTTTCATCCATTCCATCTGGTTTTTGCTTATATCTAGAAACCTAATGAGTGCTAGGCGACGATAAACATACTTAAATAGATAAATACATACTTATACACATAGGAAACGTCCATGACAGGAACAAATATCTGTTCATCACACAAATAAATGCCCTTACCGGGGTTCGAACCCAGGACCGCGGCTTAGCAGGCAGGGTCACTAGATCACTACCGAGACCGACTACGCCATCGCGGTCTGGCGCGATCGTCATTAGGAAACAATAATTTATTATTATTAAGAGCCTGTATTGTCCCACTGTTGGGCAAAGGCCTCCCTCAAATTTCTCCACGCATCCCTATCCCCTGAAGTGGCGTGAAGTCCCCTGAAGGACTGGTGGGAGTCCTCGTCAAAGGCGTCAAGCTCGTCACGCCATCTCTGGCGAGGAAACAATAAAATCTGATTAAATTCGTCGACGTCAAAAGTTTTGTTTCGCATTAAATAAATTTGACTTAATTGTAATGTATTAGTCTGTGTACTGTGACAGAATCCTAAAAGAATCTAAAAGGGTTCGAAGGGTCCAAGAGGTAGGGTCCACATATCCAAAGTGCTTTTAAGAATATACCTACTTATTCAAATTAGCATAAAATGTTGAAACCGTTTTAGTACGTTACTGCCGTTACTGGCGACTGCTGGCGATTTCGTATAAAATACATTTAATTTGCAGCCCTATTATCCCTACTTCAAACGAATAAACGATGAGTTCCGAGATACAAAATATCCTGTCAATACAATATACCTACGATAGGTAGGTATAGGTAACACGGATGTCATATCGTCACTACTTTGAAAAAATCTCGTATCCCACGCTGCTCCTCAAAGTTAAAACGCAGTAAGTCTATATGCATTCCATACATGCTTACTACAATTTTCTTTTCATTGACAGACGAAGATACAAGTTATTTTAAGAGTAGTGACGATATACCATAGATCAAGCAAACGTACGTATCTACTTAGCGTGTCAAATAAACTCAGTAAAATCCACTGAGTTGTCTTTAATCGCAGCTTACAGCTTTCGGGCGTCAATTTTTGTTAGTTGAAGTCAACAAAAACATTAAAAGTGCCTCTTTACGTGATATTTTATTGCAACAACACAATAGTACATTACATCAGAGGCCGGGAAAATGAGGATTTTCGGCCAAGGGTCGGATAGGGATACGAGGCCGGGAATCCGTTTTCACGCCGAGGCATGTATAGTGCTTTTCTCAAACATACAATGAAATAAATAAAAAATGCTCTAAAGGACAATATTTTATAAAAAAAGTTACTTTGCAGGCCTAGGCCTAAAAAATAATATGAAATCCCTTTACAGTCCTCTCAAGTTGTTGCGCCCAAAAAGCGATACTTCCCAGCCCATTTTAAGGAACATAAAGACAATATTTCATTGCTTGTTTGAGAAAAAATATTTTTATGACCGCGTTCTACGATACAAGTGTCATAATTTATAACATCATTAAAATTGAGTTTTATATTTTCCTAGCGTTCCTTATTAACAGTGCAGTACTAATTAATTTTGCTTTGTTCACAGGTAAGCACGAGAAATTTATATTTCTACGAAGACTTTCCTTCTAAGGTAAATTGAATTAGGTATATTAAAATACGCTATTAACATCTGATACAATTATCTGACCAACTTTGAAGGTTTTTTTTGTATTTGATATTTCATTAAATGTCGCTAATATCTACTCGTACTAAGTGTAGGGTGTTTGGCAGGTGGGTAATACACAAATAAAAAAAAATTGAACTGTCCATGCTTATATACTAGCCTAATCTATATTGACGACCGGTCTGGCCTAGCGCACAGTGACCCTGCCTGCTAAGCCGCGGTCCCGGGTTCAAATCCCGGTAAGGGCATTTATTTGTGTGATGAGCACAGATATTTGTTCCTGAGTCATGGATGTTTTCTATGTACGTAAGTATGTATTTATCTATATACTCGTAAGTATGTATATCGTCGCCTAGCAAGCTTTGCTTAGGTTGGGGCTAGGTTGATCTGTGTAAGGTGTCCCCCAATATTTATTTTATATATATATTTTTAAATGTGTCGCTTTCGCATAGGTCTCTTAAATGAGTTGGCTGTAAAATGTCATAGTCATAGCCAGTTAATAAAAATTTAATTACATAATAGTACTATGTACATCTCAATCTCATTAATGTACGTCATTTTATTACATAAAAAGTAGTGTAACTGTAGGTACATTGTGGTAGCGGAATGATAGTCCAATGATAAATAATAATTTAATCTAAAGTTATTTTGACTCATTATCAGAATCAACGTGTGAGGTGTAAGTTGCTTTAAATTCAAACTCGTTTTTATATTTTAAAACATAAATGCGTACCTACTAAAAAGTTTAAGTACCGACTGAAAATGTGGACAAAAAAGTTTACCGATCAATTTCTTACATTAAGGGCTGGTTTTTCAATCGTCAGATAAATAATATCTGTCAGATAAATGTTAGCTGTCATTGTCATTTATACGTGTGGTGAAAAGGATAGTGATAATTTATCTGGTAGATATATTTATCTGGCGACTGAAAAACTGGCCCTTAGCTTAGTTAAGCGCGAAACAGCAGAACGACCAACAAAATCTTGGCATAATCTACGTAAAAAGTTTACATATGCCATAAAAAGCCATGTCAAAGCTAAAATAACCCTTACCTAACTACACTCCATTTCAATAGTTATTTGTTATACAAGGGGGCAAAGTTGTATTTTAACACACGAGAAGTAAAATACATTTGCACCCGAGTGTAACACAAAACTTTTTCCCCTCACTAGCTCGGAAACACGTGTTTTGTCCTTTAATACCAGCGGGTAAAAACGCGTTTTATCCACTAGTGGGTAAAGTAATTTGACCTTGAATAAAGTCAAAATAACTGCTTTAAAATTGATAAAAGTAGGTGAATCTAGTAATAAAGATGATTTACTACCCGTGGAACTACTGGAAGCAGTGATAAACGCATTTTTTGCGTTGTAGTTTCCTCGCTATAGTGAGGGGAAAAGTTTTGTGTTACACTCGGGTGCAAATGTATTTTACTTCTCGTGTGTTAAAAAACTCGCAAGTTCAGGATTCTATTCTCGAACCACTCGCTTCGCTCGTGGTTCAACTATAGAATCCTTTCACTTGCTCGTTTTTCAATTCCACACTCGGCGTTAAAATACAACTTTGCCCCCTTGTATAACAAATAACTATTCCCCTCACTACAGCGAGGAAACTACAACGCAAAAAATGCATTTATCACTGCTTCCAGTAGTTCCACAGGTGGTAAATCATCTTTATTACTAGATTCACCTACTTTTCTCAATTTTAAAGCAGTTAATTTGACGTTATTCAAGGTCAAATTACTTTATCCACTAGTGGATAAAATGCGTTTTTACCCGCTGGTATTAAAGGACAAAACACGTGTTTCCGAGCTAGTGAGGGGAAAAATATAAAACGCGTAGGCACAGGCGTACGTTACGTGCCCAAACCTTTGGTACGTAGATTGCATCGCGGGCCTGCGCATGACAGTTTAATTTTATTCCAATAGGTTGGCTATTCCTGGCATCATACTCGTATTAGCCAGGTGCTGCCGACCGTGAGGCTATTTTAAGGACTTCAGGGTGTTTCACGTGACAAGGCCGTTTTCGCCGAAACCTTCAGGAGAGGAAGGCTCTGACGGAGTTTATTATAATTAGTTTGATGCGCAGTTCGTGCTCGCTAGAAGCGGTACAAAGATATGTTATAAGACTGAAATTAGGTGATTAGCCTGTTGAAATAACAGGGCAGCTTGTGGCGAGCTGTTGGGGAACAGCGACCCCACGTACCCGAGTGCTCCTGGGGAGTTCTGTTACCCGTAAGGCGGGTGGGTGGGACAGTACTCTCTACCTCTGGCTTGCCTTGGCTGGCCGTCCAGAGTGGAGTCGTTAGGGCTACATGCCCCAGGGGTGGAAGTGAAAATTTGCATAACACGCGAGTTGGTGCAGTGGCTGTGAAGCCACTATTTCTGCCCTGGTTCTTGCTAGCTGTCTCCGGTCCTGTTCAGGCCTCCAGTGCCTGCTTTTATTTATCGAGTTTCATCTTCGATCCAAAAAGTGATAAGATTGATGGAGTGCTGGCGGTCAATCCTTGTGTAGCCTAAGGGCATTCTGGAGGAATATTTTCCCACCATGAATTGTAAGTAGAATATTATGGGTGTATCAGGTTGATCACATTATTGATCCTTGCCTCAGTTTAATTTGACCACGTGTGTCTATTTCCAGTCTTCTGGTGGACTATGTGGAGGGAAGGGTCGTCAGAGCTGAGAAAATGAGCTCTCTCAAGTTCCAGCTGGTAAGGAAATCAGAATAGTAATTGTCCACATTTAATAGGTTAGGTTTGTTTTCCTTTTCAGGCTGACTGGGAATTAAAATTAAAATTACAATTACAATTACAATTACAACTAAATCTGTGTTTAGGCCTACTCCAGGTTATACTGGTTATACAGACATTCAAGTAATGTCTTCCTTATAAAGGGGGCCGGTTTGTCCGGCAACTCAAATTTTACCACAAGCGTCGAATGGTGCGATAGCTTGCTTCCGGGGTCGAGCCTATCCAGGCGAAAAGATGCTCTCAACTTGCTGATGCGTCGGTTGCGGTGGTGTTGTATAATAAATAACTGTTCTAAGGTAGGTACATTTTATGTTCTTCCTACTCAGAATCACGAGCCCTTTCGATCTAGGACAAAAAACAATAGACAAAAAAATGGTCCCGAAATTTTCTATTAATTTGCATACTTCCCACTTTGTAACTGCTGTACAAAGTGTTTAAAAATGGTAACGAAGTGGAAAAAATAAATTTGGGACGCTTTTTTCCGCCTAGTAGGATGAAAAAGGCTCGTAATTCTGAGTCGTAAAAACATTAAATTGACCTATTAAAAAAAAATATATTTTATCGCGAAATTGCCCACCTACAGTAATGTATTGGCGCGGGATAGACACACGACAACAATATTTGTAATGTCAGTGTGTTTAAATCAAATTGGACTGTAAGATTGCATCGCATCATTACTGTTAATTCGATAACATTGGAAAGCGATATCATCGCCATATACGCACCGATCGACCTTCGACAATGGATCATTTCTTCTAGAACGTGGGAACTCTCCAACAAACCAAACAAAGGCGGGAATGCACGACCGGTGTTTTCTTAAAACGTTACTGCTACTGTTACCGGCCTAGCCGAAGTCACAATTTTTCACTATACGTGGCTATCGAAACGCAGTCTGGCTCTGTTGCGCCACTGTATAAGAGCGAGCGAGAGAGCTACGAAGCGTAGGTAAACAGTTGTGACGTAGGCTAGGTACCCAGTGTTACCACAGTTTCACAATCTGATTAATGCTTTTATAAAACCCTTGTCGCAATGATGTTATGATCTCTTTTTGCTTTTCTTTAATCATGGTAAAGTTGGATGTGTTGTGTAACTGTCGTGTATTAAAATTTGATGTGAGTGTAATTGACTTGTGCAATATTGTTCTAGAAGGTTAATGATAGCGTAAATTGCGAGTATTTAGAAGATAGATAATTTATTCTTGTTGCTTCAAGTACTACCTATGTATTATAAGAATATGTAATATTTAGGTAATAAATAAATATAAGTACCTAGATATTTTTTGGCACAAACGAAGTGACACTAGTGACTTCCTTCCGATATTTAGTTTATCGATAACTTACACTTTTTTACTTACACATTTACACATTTTATTTATAATATGTCATTAATTATTATAATGTTATTATGTCATTAATTGTTGCCGTGGCACTGAATCTTGAGTAGTTGCGTGTGCTCTGTCTACCCCGTTTATTGAATATAGGCTTAAATTCATGTGTAGGTATATAACATTAATGTTTTATACAAATGTCATTATTTATGTTTGAAAATAAATAGACATTGATAATAAAACGAATATTTTAAAAGTTTAATAATTTCTTACATGATTATTCAAGATTTTAGAGATTATTATTAGGGGTAATCAATAACCTTATGTAAGGCTATTTATCGATAAAAGGATTGTCGATGTTTTTATTTTGTCAAGCAAACAACTTGACGTTCGCGCCAGAAAAAATATCTAGGTACCTACCTAAATAAAGCTACTCACTAGGAACTGGGAATATTACGCTCATTTCTGTCTCACTGTACAATTTCACAAGATGTTTATTAATTTTCTTTTTTCGCCTCCTATTAAAGTTTGGTCAGGAATTTCAGACTTACGGCCCAGCCACGACAAAGGTCTAAGCGCGACAGCGGTGAGCGGCAGTCATACATGCGAATGAAAAGTCCCATCGTTGTGTCTCGCTCCAATGTATGGCCGCCGCTCACCGCTGTCGCGCTTAGACCAATGTCGTGGCTGAGCCGTTAGCGTAGCGTAATAAACTCTCTTGGACAATAACCAAAGATATTTCAACTTAGAAAGATGTCATATTGCTTTGAGGTAATTTAATATAATAACTTGTTATAATGACCCACATAGCCAGTTCACGTTTTTAATGGCCCATAGTTTTATGTAAATATTTTTTTATTTTTATATTTTTTTTTTAGTATGAATAGGTAGACGTTTGACCACGATCACACCTGATGGTAAGTGATGATGCGGTCTACGGTGGATCACGCTTACCTATGAGATACCTATTTACTCTTGCTTTAAAGAGACCTGGATTGTACCTCATGTGGGAACACAGACTCAGGCAGGGCATTCCACTCCTTGGCGGTTCGCAATATGACCCAAAATATCCCAAATGTTTATAAAGCATTACTATAAAATAATCCCAGCAGTAACTTTTTGAACATACATATAATTGAGCTTTATTTATATCGTAAATTCAAAACCCATGTCTAAATCCTGTGCATTTACTGCCTTTTTACGACCACAGACAAAAAAAAAACAGTGTAATGTTTATGTTCGCACGTCACCGTCAAGTCCATGGAGACTTTCTAACAAAATATTCAGTGCGACTGCGTCTGCGCATAGAATATTCATTATAGGATGAATGGGCTTGGACTATGTTTTAGGTTAGGCTACGTGGTCTCCATACTTAGGAGTATAACAATACAATTGAATTTGTTTTTAGTATCACTTGTAGCAGCCTTGATGACCAATTTGTTTGACAGTATGAGTAGATATTAGGTATGT
This sequence comes from Leguminivora glycinivorella, assembly GCF_023078275.1. NCBI lineage: Eukaryota > Metazoa > Arthropoda > Insecta > Lepidoptera > Tortricidae > Leguminivora > Leguminivora glycinivorella. The sequence goes on from NC_062981.1 coordinate 10,512,961, forward strand.
AGACTATGTTATGTTTGTATAGTTTTGTCCATAATCATACGTCTAATAGTATACCTATAGTCAAAGGAAGGCCAAACTCATGAGCTCATGACAAGATTGCCGTTTAATAGTAAATGGATTTAGATTGTTATATTTTTATTTGTACATAACAAAAAATAAAACCGCCTTCAAAAATAAGCGCGTTACAAAACACGGAGAAACTAAAAAGCCAAAAATAATAAACCTTTCAATTCAGATTTCTTATCGTATTGCAATAAGCTAAACATCCAAATTATAAACAAATCAATTATTTTTGTAGTCGGTACCAGACCTGTTCGTCGCCTTGCTATTGCCTGTTTGCCCCACCCAACCATACACAGGCTGGTACCGACTCCAAAAATAATTGATTTGTTTATAATTTGGATGTTTAGCTTATTGCAATACGATAAGAAATCTGAATTGAAAGGTTTATTATTTTTGGCTTTTTAGTTTCTCCGTGTTTTGTAACGCGCTTATTTTTGAAGGCGGTTTTATTTTTTGTTAAAAAGTTTATTTATTTGTTGATTTTTAGTGGTTCCTAGTGATATTATATGTATCAGTCCGAATACATGTACAGTAGTGAAAGAATTATCCTTTAACTCCTAACCATTGAGGAGTTGACCTTCCATCATCAGCTCAGCCACATAAAATTATTACCATCAGACGTAAATACTGGTGTACCTTTGAAAAATAGACTAAAAACATTACATGTGCCTATAACATTTGAAGAGTTCCCTCGATTTCTCCAGGATCCCATCATCAGACCCTGACTTGGTGCCAATGGGACCATCTCGGGGTTATACCAGTTCGATCAAAAAAAAAATTTTAAAAATCGGTCCACGATTCTCGGAGATATCGAGTAACATACATACAAAAAAAAATATTAAAAAAAAATAAAAATAAAAAACATTCAGTCGAATTGAGAACCTCCTCCTTTTTTGAAGTCGGTTAAAAAGAGGTTTTAGCTACTGAACAATAACAAAAAGTGACGCGGATTGGATCGAACGAAAAGAAATAAATATCTTAACTATTCTAGTTCAGATCATGATAACGACGCTTGAAGTTATTTAGCTTAAAATAAAAAACAAAACGACTAGGTACCTACCGTAAGCTCAAAAGGCGAAAGCCGAGGGATGAGGGAGCTTAGGACTTAAATTAACGAAGTAGCTATATGTAATAGGTTTAAATAAATAAATCTCGTCCTTTACGCAATTTAAATTGCTTACATATAAACCTTGAGCTATCTTGTCCTTTGAGTCTAGTCTACCTACGGTGGATACGATGCGGCCGAAAAAGATAAGACACATTTCGTCACTACTTTGAAAAAAAACTTGTATCTTCGTCTTTCAATGAAAAGAAAATTGTAGTAAGTATGTATGGAATGCATATAGACTTACTGCGTTTTAACATTGAGGAGAAGCATGAGATACGAGATTTTTTCAAAGTAGTGACGATTTACTAGTAACAATGCACATAAATAGTAAAAGAAAGCCTATTTCGGCATGATGATGTTATTTACTAGATATTGCTTAAAACAGTTCTCTTTTTATTGCCTGTACCCATATTAATACATTAAAATGTTAATTCCGACCCTCAAAGAACCCAAGTATGCGAAATAAATCATAGGGTTAGCCCTATTTTATTGTCATAGGATTCCCTGATATTGGGTATCCGCATAATATTGGCCATGTCATAATAGAATGTTGGATAAAATTGTCACTTTCTCCATATTATTGTGACAGAGGCGTTATATTGAAATCTTTTATGACATAATGTGACGTCGAAGTGAAAAAAGTTATAAAGAAAATATTCTAATAAAATGGAAGTATGTAGTTCGATTGATACTCGACTTTGGGGACGCCAATAACAGTCGCAAGGTAAGGGAGACCGGGGCTAGTTGACTATAGGGGTAGGTTGTCTAACTATTAAAAAAATGAGCCAAAAATCAAACTTGAGCCAACCAGTGAGGTACAAAAGTCCGTCACCTCCCCCCGCTCAGTCACCTCTGAGCCTCTCGTACCCATATCGTATCACTGGTTGGCTCAAGTTTGATTTTTAGCTCAATTTTTTAATAGTTAGTCAACCTACCCCTTATAGTCAACTATCCCCGATCTCCCCTACCTAATATACTTTTACATAAGTTCATAAAATAAGTATATCACAAATGAAAATATTCTTGTTGTAGGTGAATGACACTATTGTTACAAGTACACATCAATTCAAGTACATTATGTACTTGTGAAAGAAGTTATGTAACATATATGTACTACTAAATCATAGAGTAATTGACTCTCGTATGTGTACTTAACTTTCAATAACAGCGTCATTCACATACAACAAAAATATTTTAATTTGTGATATATTATGCTTATTTTATGAACTTCCGTATGTAAAAAGGTACACGGAAGAAAACATAATATATCAACTAACCCGCACGATACACTGTATAAAATATGAGAAGCTAAGGTAAGCTTTGTAAACCACATGCCACCGTTCAAAGGGCAAACCTATCCGAGCCCAAGCAGGGTTTCTACGCATATAAAATGTATACAGACCCAAAAATCTGCACTGCTCCATATTCAAGTAACAAAGGGTGAGTTTGGGTAATTACGTCAAGTAACTTAGTACAGCGGGGCAAATCTGGACTGGGAGGCAAATGTAACTGGTTCATTTTTTCCATGTTTTACAATGTTTCCATACAGAGTGGGGCCTTAACAAAGGCGAAAAATTTGATCCATTTTGATTTTTATCACCCTTGAAAGTTTTTTCTAAGAGGTAATGTATTGCGAATTCTGTTAAGTCTAAAGTGTTTGACAACAATGTTTGCTAATATTTATTTTGTATGAAAAATTAAAAATTTAAGACATCATAATTTTTAGTCCTGAACAAATGTTGAAATGTCTACAGTTCCTTCGCCTTTGTTACAGGCCCCACTCTATTTATGGTAGGCGTGTTCAGTGGATACATGTAAAACTCAACATCACAGTGTAATAATGGAAAAAGTGGACTAGTAACAATTGTCCCTCTATCGAGATTTGCCTCGCTGTACCAAATGTATTTACATATGTTGTTTAAACTAATTTAGGTTTGTGGAAGGCTCAATGAGAACAAGAACAGTGTCGCTAAATTTGTTAGCCTGTTGCGGATGCATATATTATGACTGGCTGGAAACCTAAAGACTAAACAAAGCTGATACTGTTTTGCTTAGAAATATACAAACGAGAAATATTTATAGGAAAACGATTATTTATGTTCAATCCAAAGAAAATTCCTTTTATTAAATAAATAAATAAATATTATAGGACATTCTTACACAGATTGACTGAGGCCCACGGTAAGCTCAAGAAGGCTTGTGTTCTGGGTACTCAGACAACGATATATATAATATATAATATATAAATATACTTATATACATAGAAAACATCCATGACTCAGGAACAAATATCTGTGCTCATCACACAAATAAATGCCCATACCGGGATTCGAACCCGGGACCGGGGCGTAGCGGGCAGGGTCTCTACCGACTGCGCCAGACCGGTCGTCGAATTTTATTGGACATACGCTTTAGCTTTGACAGTCGTAGTAGGTTAGGCTTCTGCTTTCTCGACATCAAATAACAGTATTTAGCTTTGTAGGTCTGTAAAGTAGTCCATCTAAGTTTCAGCCGGTCATTTACCATACCATACTTTTACTACGGCTGAATACTAAGAACATCCATTGGATAAGGCGGTGAAAAGATATCGCAATCTCTATATAAAATTATATTTTTTCGTAATCACCCACATTCACCCTACCTCTACTCGGCTGAATACGATGAGCGTAAGTGTCCATTGATGCGGCGGTAGAAAGATACCGCAATTTCTCGAGAGTCCTCCAGGCCGGCCGGAATTGGCTCTTCACTGAGGAAATTTTTAGAGAAGGATTTTTTGAGTCAACTTATGCTGCATTATTTTAGTACTCGTTCATGAATTTTTGTTTCTTTCATTAAATTTATTCGATGTTAATTAATATTATTTTTTAAACGTGAATGCGTACCTAAATTGTGTGATGATGGATCCCGTTTTGGTTAACCAAGGTAGAATCATAAATTGAAATAGATATCATACACGAAAGAAAAAACGACATGGCCCATTGGTGGCCGAGCCGGGAATCGAACCCGGGTCTTCAGCTTACGCGGCTAACGTCATTACCACTAGACATGCACCCGCCCGCCCGCGGCCACCAGTGGGCCTTGTCGTTTTTTCTTTCCTGTATGATTTTTTTTCGTGTATGGTATTTTATTTGAATTTATAATTTATATAATATAGTAGTGTGACTACTTGAAAAAGAACAAATCAAAATAATATTCAATAAAATAATTTGATTTGATTCCCTAGTTGCAAGGTAGAACAAGGTAGAATAATTTAAGTAAGTAATAGTATTTATTATACCTACAATCAGAAAAACAAAACAAAAATGTTAAATAAACTAATTCGTAACAATTATTTATTCAGAACAGTACTCAGTGTAAAAAAAATTCTAAAGAATACGATTGCATATAAACTATTTGATTTGACCTCAACCTTCACAATTTACTTCGACAATGCATACAATTGAATAAATACATCCTGCCGGTCTATCCCTAGTTGATTAATTCCGTAATTCGTGCTATAGTTTTCAAAGTTCCGTGTTTTATTTACACACAGAACATACTAAAATCGCTGTCAATAGAAATTGTCAACAATGTAAACAAACCATTATATAAAATATCAATATTTAAGCACAATTTTATTATTTTAAATGTTGAGGATCATAATGTGATATGAATTGATTAAATAACACATGGATTTAGCCAGTATCTGATGAGTTAGAATGGAAATTAAATACATTTTTCTACTCCAGCACTTAAATCTGTCAATTAGATTATTGTCAGCGGTATCCAAATTAAGTTCATTTGAGTAACGATGAGAAAGTCTATTTGTCTATAGGTTCATAGGATTACTGCTAGCAGTAATCATATGAATATAGGAGTTCTGTTAATTTTTTTTTAAAAGCACAACTTCCATTTATCAGGTATGTTTTCATTTACAGTAATAAGTAACTTTTAATAAATAATATAATATTTAGGTTCATAATTTAAATCAAGATGAAAAAATAAACTTAAATGCGTTTTACATATTAGATATTGCAAAACAAAGGTAAAAATCATAAGTTTATCCAATAATTTTACATTCGACATTTAAATATTCTTGAACGCAACCACATTTTTCGTAATTGAAAACCGGCTTATTTTCTATTTCTCTTGTCTATGGTATGTTTGACATTTGTAAACTTATCACGAAACTATTTTGAACTATTTCGGTGGTGTGTAGTTTGTTTTAATTCGACGTTATTGTGCAAAAACATAAGTAATTATGAGTGATTCTGGTGAAAAATTCACTCCCGAAGAAATCAAGGCTATGGGCGCTCAAAGTGACTGACAATTTGTTACATGAAAAGTCAGATAAAGCGTACCAAAAATGTTATGATTGTTTTGACATGGAAATTGCAAAAAAATGTTTCAACTTTCTCTGAAACGGCGTTGTTGGCATATTTTGAAGAATTGTGCAACAAGTTCTCGCCATCAACATTGTGGACAGAATACTCAATGCTACGACGATCCACACAAATATTCCCATTCATTACATGAAGTAAGTAACTACCCCATTTTATTATTCTCGAATAGGTATGTATGTGGCTGTCGTAGAAAAAGTATAGTATACAATCGTAACATTATGAAGGCTATAAAAGTCTCGTACCTTACTTAGGCCACTCGGCAAGCCTTCGTGGCCTAACCGCGGTACTCAACTTTTATAGCCTTCATAACGTTACCGTTATATAATATACTATTTGACTACAAGGTTTGTTTACATTGTTCACAAGTTCTATTGACGGCGACTTTAGTTATTTAAATACCTACCTCCTACGTAGTACTTAGAATACACAATCTACCTGCCTAAGTACCTTCCTACTACTTACTTAGGTAGGATTTAGGAAGCAGACTTGAAAAGGCGACCTATCGAGGAACTTTTTACGCGGAAATTATTACATTTGGTTAAATAAACACCCTGTATCTTACTTTGAATAATTAACTGGCATAAAGAGAACAAATAAAAAGTTAAATTATTTAGGTATAAATTGACATTTTTCAATTAAAAGTTCGGGATCAGCGTAACAATCCCTGGCCGAAAATGCCAATTATGTAACTTAGAAATCAAACAGAGTTTTGGACGAATCCGAATCCCTGAAGTTGCCAGATACCTAATTCAGGTTGCGTAGACAAGTTGCAAATAGGAAGCAATAAACAGTGTAACAAGAGGAAATTGACAGATACCTTTATTATGAGTTTACAATAAACTTTTTGACATAATTATAGGTATCAATAAGGTTAAGGATGTTTAGATTATGTCATGCCCCACAATGGCGTCATCGCCATCAATAAAGTATTTTTCACCACCCCAACTGGTAAAGGCTTTCTTTGCTATTCGAAAACAGATAGCAAAATTGTATTTTATCCACAAGAGTGCAAAGTAATTACATACAAATTTTAACTTCATGTCTTAGGCGGGCTGGTAGATTTTACTTATAAATGATGATTTTGAATCATAAATATTGAATTATTTGATATACCTAACTAAATAAACTAACGTCAGGCCGTCGTTTTCGCACTATTTGATGTATTTAAGTGCGATAAGGGCGCCCCACAGGTGAAATCCAGAAATGTTTATAGGTCATTTTCTCATTTTACGTACCTAATAGTTTTGAAATGTGATCAGGTATATTCTAAAAAAATATACGATTTTCTTGTTACCTTCACCGTGTAATATATCTATGGTTCTTCTTTAGAACGTATTGGTGCGACAGAGCGTTTGTGCGTTTCGTTCACCACACTTTGCCTAGGCCGACACGCTAAGTTCGGAACCCTAATCGAAAAGATATTAAACGCCTAAGTAAATATTAATGTCTATTTCGTTCTTCTCTGAAACCTTTCACTTCTGAGGGCTCTATAAATAGACGGATTAAGGATTTATTTTGTATGGCCTCGTGTACGAAATGTCAGCTGCTATATTTTTTTGTTGTTTATTATGGAAGTAAAATGAAAATCTACTTCTGAGTTTGGCTGTCCCTTCTAAACGAATAAAATCGTTTGCAAATTTAAACGTATGACTCATAAAGTCCAAGTTCCAATATAACAGTAGAGTGATTAGCAACATCTAAAGTACCTAATCTATTCAAGTTTGAATAACTTTCAATAACTAAATTAATACATTTCCTATCTAGATCATGTTAATTGATAGTAATTTTTAATTTTAGTTTTTATAGATGTAATTTAGTGGTTTGCTTTTGAAATACCTATTTGATAAAATATATACAATTTACTAGTCAAGCGAAATGTTTAATTTTTTCATTTATTGTAATCTAAAAACAACTTTGTTTTAAGTTCTGTGAACTGAATTAAAAAATAAAATTATTTACATAATCTCGAGCAGCACCTACGCTACGGTAGGATATACAAACTATGTCAATAATTCAATTTGGGAACCCAGGTAACCTAATTTGCAACTTCATAAATTCTAAGAACGTCTGGACCTCTGGAAATTTTAAAGGTCAAATATTCTATGCGAATTTTCTATTATAATTTCAGTAGCCTGAACACACTGAATTTTAATGTAAAACTAAAGTCGCCGTCAATAGAACTTGTGAACAATGTAAACAAACCTTGTAGTCAAAATGTATTTAATTTCCATTCTAACTCATCAGATACTGGCTAAATCCATGTGTTATTTAATCAATTAATATCACATTATGATCCTCAACATTTAAAATAATAAAATTGTGCTTAAATATTGATATTTTATATAATGGTTTGTTTACATTGTTGACAATTTCTATTGACAGCGATTTTAATACATTTAGTTTAGTTCCTCTTAGCATTCCTTGTTCGTGTCTTAGCTTCTTAGATTTTTCATTCCTTATTTAAATTAAGTAGAGATTTGCAGTCAGAATGTCTTTATGAATGTTATGATTGAAAGATCTTCATGGAGATATTTTTGCTACAAAATTTGGTACCTACAAAGAACACGAACGATACATAAGCAACTGTAACTGTAACACAAATTGAGCGAAGCGCGCGAACGGCCAAAATTATAACATCATTTCCACTCTGGCTCCCGTAGCCAAGAGTATGTACAATATTCTCCGTATCGTGGTTATCTCTCTCTGTTGCTCTTCCGTATTGGAAAAGACGTATATATCTGTATAGACAGATAAAGTCTAAGCTAAAATCGTACCTTGGAACCATGAAATGAAGAACATTTGGTTGACTCTCGGCTAGCCGGAGACAACATTAATATTTGTCAATTTTTAACACATATTAAGTTAAGAATATGGGCCAAATTGTCAAAACTGAGATTTAAAAGTTGTTACACTATGTCGAAAGATGGCAGTCTTATACACTGTGACTACACATTTTACTTTGACAATAATTCTCTATAATTATACTTCGGTCCTCTTTCGTATTTATGTAACAGAGTCAGTTGCGTATTGTTCCTCACAGAGTGTTAACGATTGTACTCTTGGCTACAGGCCCAGTACATCACCAAATCACGAATGCCTAGATGTTAAATATGTGAATACGAAATCTTCAATAAACATTCGGTCCTCATTGAGAATGGCTGATGTCGTTGACATTAAGTATTGATTTATACTTTGGTTTAGGGTTCATTGGGGTAATTTCGAAAGACGTCTAATCTCAAAAGTCACATAAAGATCACCATTATTTCCATCATATCAAGAGTGCCCTTTCGATATTACACAACCATTTCTGTGATTCTAAATTACCTCACTGTACTTAATTTATTTAGTATAAGTAGAAAAATAACAGTTCCGAAGACACATCTCCATTTCCTTTCCCGGAGAATTATGGACACTTGTTTTTTATTTTTTTATTTAAGTCATATAAAATTTAGTAGCTCTCACGGTCAGATAAATGTTTGTCGATATGTTACAAAAAAAAAATCATGAAATAATTTGATTTGCTCCCTAAGTTTTTTAACCAAATCAAATGTGTTCACAACACGACAATAAACCCTGCAACAAGAGCTTCAAACTATCTCAATTACTCAAAGATAATTTTCCACATCGTTAGACCTGAATGTCTCACTTTAGACCCTTTGGTCTAATACGTACGAAAAGGGTATCCAAAGGTGAGCGTCCACACTCCACATATCTGTATCGTACGACATATACCTATATTGTGATACGGCACAGTATTAATAAAGAGTACCTATCGTACATTATGACCACTTCCGCTCCCCACTGAAAGTGCCACCCACCCGCTCTCGGTTACATCACAGTTACCGCCTGTCAAAAACGCGAACAGTCAACCTGTCATATCTCACTCATACAAGCACGGTGCCCGTTCACCTACACGAGCTAGAATGTGTGTTAGGCTACACGCGCGTCTTTCATATATTTGATCGCCATATGTCCGAGGTGTGGATGCGGTGAAGACGAATCAATGAAGACACTTGTGTGACTAATTACTCGCGTGTGACTATTTCGTAGCTAGCTATCTCTATCGCTCTTCCTTATTGGCGCGACAGAGCACGACTAAGTTTCGATCAGCGTCTGGCGTCAACAATGCTATTCGGCAAGGCCGGCTGAAGAGAAAAAGAAGCTGTGACTTTGAGTTTTCTGTACACCAGCAGCGGCTGGTCCATACAAGCCGATTCCCACCGGCTTGCCTAAAATGCATTACTTACTAGTAAAGTACCTACCTAATGTTAAGGCAGGTTTCTTTTTGCTCAGTGTTGCCTAGCATACATTTTCACAAGCCGCCACTGCTGTACACTCAAGCCTTTCTAGAGAAAATTTAAACAGTTATTTTACAATATATTCGCAATGTATTCCCATATCCAAATAGGTACCTATTATAGTTCACTTCAGTTTAGAATTTGTCATGGGATTTAATATTTTAACATACTTAAGAATTTAAAAAGTAGCCCACCCATAACTAGTCTAGGTACTTATTAAAAACTATTGTAGCACAGCCTTGTAAAATACAAATAAGTTCTTACTTATGAAACAACAGTTCCTTCAACTATAATTAGATGTAGCTAAATACGGAATGCCTTGCCCTTAGTATTGGGCACTGAAAGGGCAAAATACCTATTCCAAGAGTATAAACTTAATTTTAAGGGGCCCTTGAGGAAAGGTCGGCGTAAGTACTTAAATCCATTCCTACTGAGCAAATTAAGGGCACGGTCATAAAATATGACCTTGACTTTACTTAATAATATAGATGTGTGTGTTACTGTGATCAAATTGTTTTACAGATCAACTAATTTGATTGAGCATGTATCAATTAAATAAACACGTATTTAATTTTGTTATAAATATTATATTACATTCTTTGACATGGACAGCATATGGCGTCAATGCCATCGCGCTGTCCCTGTCACACAACATTTATAACAGCCAGTGTGGGAGGACCATTAGGTGTAGGTATGTTGTTCTACCAGCATGCCTGACATACGTAATGGGGGGAGATTGAAGGGTTTTTAATGACGGTCGCGCTGTGATGTAAGTACAGAAGACTTCGCCTTGTTCATGATTCTTTTCAATACGAGCATGATGCATGTAACTTCCGGAGATCGACAAAAATCGAAAAGGTAATCACGGTCTTTATCCCAGTCAATATAAGTCTAATGAATCGTGAATCATTCAAAACTCTTTTTGAAAGCCTGAAATCTCTTGAATATTTTGGAGACCAACTTCCACTTTTTTATGAATTATGTCAATCCGTTTCACATCTCTGCAAAGAAGCTAAGTAAAAATTAAACAATATCAATCTACGCTCGCGTATAAGATTATGAAAGGTCGCTTTAGCTGATTTTAAAAGAGATTTGTCTCCAGCAATCTTGGAGGTGACTTTCAATATAGATTTAAGAAAATTTGATTTAAAATTGTATCGATGAACGTTAAAATATTGAAAGGTTCCTTTAGAGTGAAATGGCAAAGTCCTTGTATATTTATTTTCTGACCTCAACCACCGTCAACCAGAAAACCGGCCAAGAGCGTGTCGGACCACGCTCAGTGTAGGGTTCCGTAGTTTTCCGTATTTTTCTCAAAAATTACGGCACCTATCAAGTTCAGAACAATTTTCCTATTTTTCATTTTTTTTAAACATATGGTTCAAAAGTTAGAGGGGCGGGGGGACGCACTTTTTTTTCCTTTAGGAGCGATTATTGCCGAAAATATTAATATTATCAAAAAACGATTTTAGTAAACCCTTATTCATTTTTAAATACCTATCCAACGATATATCACACGTTGGGGTTGGAATAAAAAAAAATCAGCCCCCACTTTACATGTAGGGGGGGTACCCTAATAAAACATGTTTGTACTGTATGCCTACCATCTCCAATTCTCCCTCAATTGCTCAAAGGTTAACTGGAAGAGATCCCTTAAAGGGATAAGTTCGCCTTTGTACTTATAATAAGCTCTTTTTCCTGTGTGTTGTATTATTTTCTGGTACAATAAAGTGTTTTACTACTACTACTACTACTAAAACATTTTTTTCCATTTTTTATTTTTGCACTTTGTTGGCGTGATTGATATACATATTGGTACCAAATTTCAGCTGTCTAGTGCTAACGGTTACTGAGATTATCCGCGGACGGACGGACAGACAGACATGGCGAAACTATAAGGGTTCCTAGTTGACTACGGAACCCTAAAAATAGAATAACCAACAAATAGGAAAGCCTCAGATCACATGTTTGTTGACCTGGACACGGCCTCGGCCGACAATTACATGTGATCTGAGACATTTTTCACTTTACTATATATGTATATGAAAAACACCTTATTTATCACCTCTATAACTGACATATCCCCTATTCTGGCCTCTATTAGTGATATCCTCTGTAAATAGACAAACATTTTATTATGCCTGTCCAACTGATACCCTGAATAAGTGGAATACCTCTTTAAGTGAGATAAATTTTGTCGTCCCTTGAAGTCTCACTTATCCAGGTTTCACTGTATAATAATGATAATAGATTATACAATATGCCTATAGTAGAAGAATAGTAGATTATCTACTATTAAAAAAACTGTCAACACATGCTATTGTGTAGTGATGCAAACCTAAACTTTTCCTGGTATAGTTAACTAACTAAACTATTGATATTGCTCACATTTCAAATATAGGTAATTCCTCTCCAGTAGGTATCATCCTGGACCTCGTTCAGATTCGTACCCAAACCACCGCCAGCATGTACTTGTAGCGCGGCGATAGAATCGCGGAGTGAGCCGCCCCTGGTATTACAAACAAAAATAAAGAAAACGGTCAATCTACACAATTTATAAGTACCTATGTAAATAAGTGGCTGTAGTGGCTCTTATGACCCTTAACACCATTATCCGATGAAGATGCTACTGAAGGGTAACATAATGCGGTAACCGCGAACCGCAAACCTAACCTACCCACTGCTACCTGTAGTAGCACTAGACACGTGGCCATACATTTTGAGGTCACTACAGGAACACTTAGATCAGGTATAAGTACATACGAAAATATAAATGGAGAGTTTATTCTCGTACCATAATTCAAGGTCATATGTCCTCGTTCCAAATATTTACGTGCAACCTTTAGTATTTTGTGAGGTTTCCTGCTTCAACCTTGTCAAAGGTACGCATGTCATCTAGGACGCACTTTGAGATCAAAGAGCCTCGAACCACCCGGGTGGAATTACGAACGGTCTCAGTGGTTACATGAGCATGGACCAGTCAAAGTTTAGAGCAAAACTGTGTAGTCTGACCTTGATAATCATAACTACAATGAAATGCGCTTCAGATTTTCGAAGATATATGTATACTCGTATTCCTCCTCCTCATCGGTTTCGATGACGGCGACCTCAGCAGATTATGAATTATTTTGCCTGTTATGGGTTCTTATTCTCCGAACTTGGTCTTAAAGTCTCTTTTGCAGGCGTTACAATACCAGCCAGTTGCAGGAGTTAGCCAGACGTATTGTAAGTATAACGTAGGAGTTCTTTGGTATTTCTTTTGAAGATACCATGTCGATGTAAAAAGATTGGGATACTCAGATAGGCAAATACTTCGTTGTGTTCGTAAAGTTCCCATTCAGCACTGACAGTATTGGGTCGTACCTACCCTTAGCCCGACTTAGATAAATAAAAGGCATCTCCTCATAGTTACTCGCCAAAAACAAGATAAGGCGTACAAAACTGTTCACCGGCTACAATTAAGTACACCTACTAAGTAGGTATATAATTTTGCCAAGCCAAACACTTGCATAAGTATGTGTGAAACAAGTTACAAATTAAAATAAAGATTAAATGGCTAAACTATGTCGGAATTTCCGTTGCAGTGGAAAGTAAACGTTAGAACAAAGAAAAACCACACCTGCGAATGTGCTTTGCCAGAAATAAAAGCTGTTTCCATACCGACATAATGTGGTACCAACGAATTCCACTGGTTTAAATACAGAGCGACATTCATGGAATTCTGTTAGGTAAATTCGCACAAGCAGACATTAGACATTGCTTGTGTATATATGTGTGAGTGGCGACCGTCTCAAACGGAAAACGCAGGAAAAGAGGCACGGCAAGATGGTCCAACGATGTGGTTAAGATCGCAGAAAGCCGACGGATGTTAGTGGTGGAGACTGGTCTCTGTGGAGATTCTTTTTCGACGTAGTGGAATGCAGTTTCGCATAAGTAATGTGTGCAACTTGCCGTTGTTATGGAGACCCCTTTGGGCTTATGTCCAGTTTGACGACGACTTTCGGCTTAACAGCCGAAGCCGATGAGGTAAATTCCCTTGCAGTAAAAGTGTTAACGTGCTGGGTGACACTTGGTGACGTGGAACAAAGTGCATCGTTTGGATATCAAAACATGTCTCGAATTGGCCTCCGGTGTGTTGAGAATTAATTTAACTTACGAGTACTTACCCAAAGTTCTTAACTCGCCTGCAGCAGGCATGTTTTTGTAACGTTATCCTGGGAAGGATTGCTTTAAAATATCCTGAAGATATAATATACAATGCAATGCTACACTGCCAATTCTAACTGCTCCCGGAGTATCGAGTAAGCGCCGACTGCGCAAACGGTATACGAATAACGGCTAGTATACCGACTCATAGGTCACGTTACGCTGGACGGTCGGCCCCGCCCGCGCTCGTACTACTTGACTTTATTACAGTTTGGTCACTTATTATCAGCTAATACCGGCGAACGCTGTACCCACATATTTAAATATGATTTTATTGCATGTTTTGTTTATATAAATTTTGTATTCATACACTTTGTAAATAATACTTAAGTAAGACTGTTTTGTATTTCTCTAAGTTAAGTGAATGTTATATTCTTTTTGGAGAAAAAATTCTTAAACCATAATATGTCAGTAATTCACGATAATAGCTTACACTAACTTATTCTGTTCACCTACATTTGTCTTCACTAACCTAACATTGGAGACCTAAAGTGTACCTACAAGATCAAAACTTATTTAAGTGGGTTATAACAAAGTAACTAGACTTACGAACGTAGAATCTAGGGATAATACACGTCGAAGTTTGCTAACTTATTTATCGGATAAACTTTTCGCAAAAGTGAAAAGGCAATGGTTAAGAGTAACGGGGAAGAATTCTTGATATTTTAGTCCACATTTTTACTCAATTTGATAATTAGTACACAGTGTGACCGTAGTAACATAGCTAATACACGTTTGACTTTTTTTACAATTTTTTTTTATTTTATTATGAGTGGAAACTTTCATGCAATTTATTAAATGCTTTAAATGTTTTTGCTTTTTTTTGCTGTCTCTCTAGCTATATCGTAAACCTGTAAAAGTTTCGTGTAGGAGGGGCAAGCACCTACTGCTTGCCCTTAGAGTTGATTAAAGACGCCTAGTCTTACAAAGATGACATATAGAAGAGAAATATTGACGACTTCCGCTGTGACGGGGTGGCCTAGGGGTTCATGGCGTTAGCCCAGATTGCTAAAGACGCCGGTCGAATCCGGCCTTCGCGGGATACCCCCATTTGCCAGAATTTCATTTGCCATAATTTTAATTGCCATCCTATTCAACAATCATAATATTGTTTCTCATAACATCTTATGCCATAATCATTGTTTACTATATTAATCTAGTGCCAGAAACTTTGTTTCCCATAAAGTCAGTTTCCATAATGTCATTTGTCAGAATCATCGAAATCCGTAATTACCACATTCCATACCATCATTTTTCATACAAATTAGCATCCAGAAAAGTCAATTTCCATAATGTGCTTTGGCAGAATCGAAAACTACTATAATAGGTACTAGAAGGACTAGAGAATGAAACTGCTATCAGAAAGTAGGTTAGGTTAGGTTAGAACTGTGACCCCCTGGAAAATGAAACTGCTATCAGAAAGTAGGTTAGGTTAGGTTAGAACTGTGAACCTCTGGAAAAGGAAACTGCTTGAAAAGTAGTTTAGGTTAGGTTAGAACTGTGACCCCCCGGAAAATGAAAATACTATCAGACAGTAGGTTAGGTTAGGTTAGAACTGCGACCCCTGGAAAATGAAACTGCTATCAGAAAGTAGGTTAGGTTAGGTTAGAACTGTGACCCCTGGAGAATGAAACTGCTGGAAAAGTAGGTTAGGTTAGGTTAGAACTGTGACCCCTGGAAAATGAAACTGCTATCAGAAAGTAGGTTAGGTTAAGTAATAATATGGGCAACAATTAATATGGCAATAATTGCTTATGGCGTTTGAATATTCTATGAAACCATATTATTGCACTTAATAATATGGCTAACAAATAGTATGGCATTGTATGATTATGGAAGGTAATATTCGGATAAACAACGAGTATGTCATATGATTTTTATGGTAAACAAATCATTCGGGCAAATGAAATTCAGGCAAGTTAGATTCGGGCAAATGAATATTATGTTAAATGACTGTCGGGCAAACAATAGACAACCGGCCTTCGCCACTGGTGGTGTCCGTCATTATATCTTTAATATATAACATCTGCCCGGTTAATTATTTGCCATAATTATTTTACTGGTGCAGAAAGAGAGGCATTAAAACACGACTCACGAGTGTTGTTTTATGAAACGCGCCGAAAGGGTAGTTTCATAATGAGGTAAGACAAGATAATATAAGATCATTTTTAATCCTAAAACGAGGATTATGCGATTTCGCTAGGATCGTCCTCTTTGGTCTTAACTTCTCGCGCTGAATTTTTCATGATCATCCACTCCGTGGAATTTTCGAGTGTTGCTAAGAGTTCATGTTAATCGAGCAAGTTTTAATTGGACTGGAATCGGTCAATTTTAAGAGCTGGGAAAACTATCGGGCGTTATAATATTCTGGATAAGTTTGAACTAAAACTGTGTTACCCTTGAGGAGAATGTTGCCAAATAAATTATAGCACAGTAACTTGTAACCTGCAAGTACAGTCGGCATCAGATATTCATACATATATAACTACATAATTTTAGAACAAACGGGACTTAATCGCGTAAACACTCACATTTATATTTGGCCCGACGTTTCGAACATCACATTATGTTCGTGGTCACGGGTAGACTCAATTATCAGTGCAAATCGTGTTAGTCTAAATCAATATATATAACTACGACATAAATATTAGGGACTTGACCAAAATATTCTAAAATTAAGGGAACAGGTAATTATAATTTCAGTTTACACAAGAAATAATTCTGATCTTGATTATGCTGATATAGCATGATTACCAACAGAAGATCGACACAAAAAGATTGGGAAGTTCTGATCCAGATGCTTCGTGAGCTTAGTCCTTTCACGCAAAGCTTCAATTCAGACGTACCGGTAATCGATCGTGTTCCTTAGCTCTAGATAAAAGAAACCTCACTCGCCAAAAGAAAAGATAAGGCGTACAAAGTAGGTAGTTTAACGTTCAACCATCGAGGCGTGACTTGAGCTAAGCAATAATCCTCATACAAATCGATCCTGCGCTAATAAATAACCCAGATGTTGATAACGAACCCCAAGACAAATGAATCAGTAATTCAATATGGTAGTCGTAAGATTGATTCGGTATTCGCACAGCGCTGAACAGCGGGGCCGGAAAGACATCCGCGAAAATAATGAATTGAGCTGTTACCTGTTGCGAATAGAAACAATTGTAATCGTTTGTTCAGGTACAGGAATTTTAAACGTCTGCTTATATTTCGACAACTCTGTTTTTTGGTAAAGTGCATTCATGCGGTTCTTGAAGAAGCAGGTATTTAGGGTTCTCTACGGTTGGCAAGAGGCAACGCATAAGTGGCTCGTCCCCTGATGTTGGCTATGTCCATGGGCGGCGATGACTGCTTTCATCAGGTGGTTCTTTAGCTCGTTTGCTGTCTACATAATATATCATTAAAAAAATCATATTACAGTGAACTTGTAAGGGCAACATTCAGATTGACTTGGCGTCTATTGGCCGTTTATAGTTATTAATTTACTCATTATAAAACATTTTCAAAAATTCGATAGACTAATATTTATGAAAAGAGGTTGATTATTGCGACATGTAGAGGAGAACATCCGGACATGCAAAAGAAAATTGCGTGAGTTAAACCGTAGACCTCCGTTATCGCTTCGGTCAACGTACACCTCTGCTGTCACTTTTGCAATCAGTTTGCGTAAATCTTCAGTACTATTATTTATTTTTTGTTTCTATTAAGGATTAAAAGACTGCGCTGTTCTAAGCTTAGTCAAGAGTTTCCTTTTAATGTTATTGATATAAACTTTGCGCTTTAACTGTTGCCAGAAACTGTTTATCTGTTTAATAAACGCGTAATTGACTGCCTCCCCGGAATTGAATGCAGAAATACTTCAGAATTTTATTCCGGGTTATCAATCATTATGATCATCCATCTTATTCCTTGAAATGGGTTTGTAATGTTTCTGTTACTCAAACATTCTATGGTAAGAATAGGTAAATTTTTGAGACATTCCTAAATATGCAATACCACAGTAAAATCATAATAATATATGCAGATTGTAAATTAATATTATTCTGTAGTTTTAAATCACACAGGGGTCAAAAAATTCACAATTTTCCCTCGCGATATTATCCTATCTTGTAAGTTGCACAAACGTGTACTCATAATATGACCAAGATTCCATTCATTCAAGGAGCTACTTAATACTCTGCTCTTAACGATTATAGCTAGGATGTACGGCTGGCTAGACAAAGCATCCCAGTCCGGATATTAGTCCGGGCTAAAAGCACATTAGCCATATTGATTGACTCGTTAACTAAACGTCTAAACTAATGCTAGTGCTGACAGATCAACATAGACGATGACGTCAAAAATATACACTAACAGTTGAGTTTCTAGCTACGCATACTAAAAAATCTGAATTCTGAACTCGCTTTTATGCTCAATATTAGTGTAATGTCCGCTGTTTTGTTTACGTAGTCTGTAAATGTGAACTTTACGTCTTTGCTTAGTTTAAAGAGGCAGCCAAGTTAAGATGGGACTGGACTCGTCTGCCGAATGCCGAATGAGTTGTGAGGTGGGAGCCCGAAAACTCGAATCGGGGATCGGGTAGACTCTGCGGGCGATGGTGGGATGAACTGGACTCCTTCTTGAAGGAATGGCCGGACATAGCACTGGATAGAGATCAGCGGAGAAATTGGGGGAGGCCTTTGTCCAGCAGTGAGACACGACAGGCTCCAAATAATAATAATTTAAATAAAAACTTAGGTAGTTATGAATTAATCCCAGAATGGTGTGGTAAATATTTTTGGCTGGTATTTTTGGCCGAACATATTTGGCGCGTTCTCTTGACATCATAAAATATTAATGCATTAAACCCTGCATATAATAAGTACCTATTCAAATTTAACAAATTTAGTTACAATTTGCAAGTGTATTATTTAGTCGTCGGTATTATGCAAATTGGGGGACTTTAGAATGTCCAACGATGTTAACTACGGATTATTCAGGTATTCAGTTAGATTACCTATTGTTTTTGGATTAGAGTCACTAGAGACATACAAATTAGTCGTCGTATTAGTTTATAATTATTTACCTTTATTTATGGACAGCTTATTTCGTTATTATAATTTAAATGTAGTAAAAATAAAAATAAATGAATTTTTCTTAACGCTGCAATTACAGATTATCAGATGAAATAAAAGTGCCATAATACACCGTCTCTTCATCTAGGATACCTATAGTTCTGCAGGTCAGATAGATCTTAGCCTGGCTTTATAAAAGTTGGAATTCCCGTCTAGTTTTTGTGCAGGTTATGCAAAATATACCACTATAAACTAAATCTAATTATTTTAACTACTAGCTTTTACCCGCGGCTTCGCCCGCGTAATAAAAGTATTCATTAAGATTTTCATTTGGATCCTTAGGTTTCTCTGTAGGTATATTTATCTGCGATTATTTCGATTGCACATAATACTTTTGCTTGCAATGATTGTAGAAATATTACACATCGACCACAGCGTAGGTAATTCTATATACGCTGGGGAAACCTTTATAAACATCCCACATAGCCCGTATTTCGACACTATGATCGGTGGGTAAAAAGTACTTTTTTCTATTATCCCTTACAATTTTTTACATTTTGCTTATACTTATCGCAAACGTAATCTTCAAGCAAGCAAACAACGATCATCTTAGAGCACATTGATTGTAAGAGACCGCCGACCGATTATCCGTATCCCTCTAACGATACCCATATTATCCGTATCCGTATCTGTATCCGTATCCGTATCCGTATCGCTAACGCTAACGCTATCGCTATCGCTATCGCTATCGCTAACGCTATCGCTATCGCTATCGCTATCGCTATCCCTATCGCTATCCCTATCGCTATCCCTATCGCTATCCCTATCGCTATCCCTATCCCTATCCTTATCCCTATCCCTATCCTTATCCCTTATCAAGATGTTTAATGATATAACACTTTAAGTTCTCGCGCTTTGTACACATATTTAAAGTCACATACAGGTCGAACGCGATTAATTAACATTATTTTTACCTTTTTTCCCAACGTTTCGGCCAGGTTGCACTGGCCGTGGTCGCGGAAGACTGACGTCCCAGCAAAATGTCACCGGAGATGTAAACAACACAAAACTACCCGATATTAATTTATATAAATGTTCGGGGTAGACAAATAAATATAATCTACCCGCTTTTAGTTAATGTTTATTTCCCACCATGTTTATTTTAAAGGTAAAAATAATGTTAATTAATCGCGTTCGACCTGTATGTGACTTTAAATATATGTTTAATGATTTCTTATGAAGTGCTAAAATATAAAGTTTCATGGTTTTATCTTTTAAAATTAAAAAATCCCATACAAACTTTCAACCTCTTTTTCAACCCCTTCATCCCTTTTTTTCGAAATAAAAAGTAGCCTATGTTCTGTCTCAGGGTCTAAAGATTGTCTGTTCCAAATTTCATCAAAATCGGCTGCGTGGTTTAAGCGGGAAAGCGTAACAGACAGACAGACAGACAGACAGAGTTACTTTCGCATTTATAATATTAGTATGGAGGATAAAACTCCCGTGAGACTCAAACGCATTTAATTTTTTTTTATTTTGTTTTTAATAAGTCTAATTAATCGTTTTTTAGCCAGGTAAAGATAAATCTAGAGGTATCCTAGGCGAAAAGACCAGGTTTTACGGTATAAATTTCAAAAGGGGTGTCAAAATATCTCCAAGTTGGTGTTGAGACCGGCCTAGCACGCACTCAGTGCCACATACTAAGTCGAACTTCACAAGAGGTAGTAACTGGGATGGATGCTGAAGCCACCAGCAATAGACCGGCGACCAATTATAAGAGGATTCAGACCAGCTCCCACACACTGGCTTAACACGAAGAAACGGACACCCCATTTTGGACTATTAAAAACGGTATATATCGGATGGAGTTTAAAAATGTTGATAGCGCGATGTAGAACATCTACCTGCGTGGTGTTTGTCTAGTTTGGGGATAATAGATCGATGGGTCCCCTATTGTGCCCGGTTTTAGGGTTCCGTATCTGGTGGGCACAATGGGAACTGTGCGTTTCGTCTTCCTTGTACGCCTTCACCGCTGCACCGACCGTCCGTTTCGCCTTTTAAAAAGTTTTTTAGAGTAATATTTAAGTTATAAAATTGAGTAGAAGTTTCATGTGACTGCCTACCCCTTTATGGGAATACAGGCTTGGGTATATGTATGTATGTATACATAAAATTGGTAATATATGTATTTAGTTATGCATCTTTCGAATAAATTGAAAAAAAAAAACTATTAAACCATACACTTAAAACGATTACATTGAAAAATATGACAGGTTAATACTAAATAACTAACAAGAGTTAATATTGTCTTCGGTTACCGCGATAGTTACTCAAATTTAGTTACAAATCCCTGCCTTAGAAATCTATATTATTTGTGGTCATGGTTCGTTAAGGCTGCTTTCAAAAAAAACGTCAAAAGAATTTAGTTACAAATACTACCGTTATCCAATAGATTTATTTAATTCTTAGAAATCTTATATTATTTTTTGTGGTTTTGGTTCTAAATTAATTATGAATTTTTCTCTAATGCACGTTTAGAAAAACGCACGTATAGAGCTGAATCAGTCGATCTTATTTGTAAAATTTGGACAATTTTGAATATTAAAACGGGTAAATTTATAATTTGTATATCCTGTACCACAATCATTTCAGACTAGATTTTTATTTTAAGTTTTAGAAAAAGAGTAAACTAGCCTAAGGCGAATTCAATTTTTTTCAGAAATTACCTAAAATTAAGTGACAATTTCTTTGAAAATCTACATCACATCGAAGTAAGTTTTGTACTAAATTAATCTGCAACGTTTACTTAAATTGCTGTTATGCCTAAGTGATTATAAATTGCTATTATTGATTTTTGCCAATTTTTTGAAAACGAGCCTTCACCGGTACAATTATTACCACTTTTGGACATTTTCTCATATTTTGTTAGTGCGATTTCACTATTTTTAACACGAAAGCCCTCTTAATATTCTTGTATGTGGGTAGCTTTTGCACATCTTAATTTTTCCTCAGTCACCCGTTGACCACGAACGCTGTAAAGAGTTCGAAACGTCGGGATGTATTTTAAATTCATTATACGCGATTTAATCGGACCATCGGACAAGATTCCGACTCCCACTTGACCAAGTTTGTTTTATAATATTGCATCGTTGCAACATTAGCAGCCAGAAATAATGTATTTGCAGAAATGATGACTTTGAGAATGTGCGTCATTTTTGGGACTTATCCCACACAAACATTGGGTCAAGACATGGTCAAGACTAGCACTTGAATCTTCATACTGCGGCCACAGTATAAAAAAAGAGTAGGTACTATCGTTGTGCTGCGGCTATTGTCCCGAGTTAAATAAAATAGGTATAACTTATCCCACTTGACCTATGAAATTGAAATCCGCTTGCTCAACTCTTACGCCGTGGCTTGCGTGGGCGACAGTCGCGCGATGGTCGCGCGACGGCGATGCGACGCATACGAAATCAAACCTTATCGATATGGAAGTATGAGACGCGACGGCGACGGTCGCGCGACCGTCGCCCACGCAAGACACGGCGTTAGTCCACAACTCCACATTCTTTCAAAATATTGAATAAAGTAGTCTAAAACTCAAGTATTATGATGAGGTCGAATATCCTAACCTCTAATCCACAATTATTTGCATTTGACAAAGTAGCTTGGTCCTACATATATGGAACACAAAACAGAAAATAAGCCTGCCGTCATAAATACTGCCGTCCTATCACTAAAACCCATCTAACCCACAAATGATAGTTTTGAGATATGGGCAAAAAACATAAAAACCCATATCTCTAGGAAATGTGTCGATTTAGTCCAGATTTCTTTTATTCTTAAATTAAAACTAAATTCACGCTAACATTATTTAAAATCAATTTAATTAAATATTATAATAATAACCGCAAAGACACTAAACAATTTTATACTATAGTATATGCTCTAAAAAAATGCTGTAACCGTTTTTAAGCTATGCAATGACTACTAAAATCGAAATAATTTGTATGCATTCCTAATCTAAAAGCCCGCTATATGACAAACCAGCGACGATTACTAGGTTTTAGCATTGTCATTCTTTTTAAAAGGAGTTTATCATTTTAGCAATGTCCCGTTTACCTGCAGCCTACACTAAGTTTCAAGAGCAATTCAATTTGTTAAATGAATAAAAGACAACTGTATGATATTGTAACCATTTATTTGCATGCATAAAAAACCTCGTTATAAGTTATGTTACAAATTAACATATTTAAACTTAATATAATATTTTAACATTAGTGAAAACTAACATAACATTAATATGAAACAATAAAATTCGCTTTTTACATTGCAACAAATCAATTTGCTATACCGACACGGCGAAAGGTGTCGCTCTTGGATATCCAAAGTTATTCGTATTATTACTGTAATACACTATTAAAATAATGTTTTTATTACCGAGTTATATAAGGTTAAAAACGGTTGACATTGGCAGTTCTTACAAAAAGAAACACGGATTTCATTTATTATTCGCCAAGCAAGTGAAAATAGCAATCTTTATTTATTTTATACTTCAAAAATTCAAAATACATTTAGGATTGTTTGACATAATAATTTTCTCTCTTTCCGCTTGATTCCGTTCTTCTTAAAATTTATTTTTCTTTTTTTGTGCGTTTGGTTTTCGACAGTTGTATTATTAATATTAATATTACGAGTGTAGTGCTCTATATCGACGGTGGTTCTACATCGATAAATGGTTATATGTACTTATGTGTAGGTCAGTCCTCCTTTTCTGTATGTAAAACTTCTGGATTTGAAGGGTCTGAATGAATTGGTACAGCAGAATACTTATATATCATACATCTTTTTTTTTTTTCTTTAAACTAGAATCAATATAGAGATCTTTGTTAACAATTTCTGGTAAAATCAGGTGCATCATTGCTTAAAATTGTATTAACTAGGTTAAATTTAAGTCTGTTTCTCTGTTGTTTGTATGAATTGGAGCGGATAAATCAAGATAAAGCTTCATTTTGGATGATACATATGTTGTCATTTTACAATTTTTACATGCTAGGTATAGAGTTCTTCTTCTTTCGAGTCATCACTTGTAGTTTCAATGCGTCTGCGACGGAATAGTCAAAAACCTTCTTTCTTTATATCAAGATGAGAAGCATTTTACGAATGATTAAAGAAGTAAACGTTGTTCGATTTTGTTACAACGAAGGATAAACCCAAATTCGATGATCGTCAGCAACGGTTTTAGCTTGGACCAGTAAAAAGGAGTTTTAAAATTGATGTATTTTCGTCAGCATTGAAAATTAAAGCAGAAACGTTCGACGTGGCTAAGTTAGGCAAAGAATTCTGAGGTATCAATCTCAAAAATTCTTGAAACAATACACAACGATAGAATGTTCCTTGGTAAAGATCGAGTTGAGCAATCCCCTTCTGTTCTACATTTATTAAACTTACTGCTGGTGTGATGACTTGTGGTCGGTTTTTCGGTATTCATTTTATTCGCAGATCTCTGTTATCGTTTGTATCCTGAAGTTCGTAACAAGCCTAAAAGAAATAACATTAATTAATTTGATTTTTGACTGCATTATTAAATCAGCTTGACGGTAATATAATGTTGCGCAAGTAATCCATACCTACTAAAACATTGTAAGGTAAATAAATGCTTACAAAATGTATGTGGCTATGGCAATGCCTACATAGCAATAGGATGGTACAATGTAATTTCTTGACTTTTTTGTTTACGCTTTATTTGTACACAATAGTTTTAACTGGGCTCTTGATCGAATAACTTATAATTAGGTATTTACTTGTCGCGGCAAACGTGTGATAATACGTTATCAAAACGCAAGTTGTGCTTGAAAAAAACCTTAAAAAAAAGATATTTAACACTTACCTGGTCTTCGGTTTCTAAACATTTTAAGGAGAAAATGTTCATTCACCGGTCACTACAGCCTTCGCACAACCTTCTGCGCGCGAGCCGCTCGGCCGACTGTCGGACTGGCGCAATAACTTTGGAAGGTATACTTTTACAACTAGCGGGGTTTTAGCGTAGCTTTGCTGGTTTTTCCTGTTTCAGTGTAGCATTATGAATATTTTTTAGTAATAAATTCACCGTAAAGCGCAGTAACTAGGTTTTAGTGATGTATTTGTAACCGAAATTACAATGAAAGTCTTTAAATACACGGTTAAAGGACTTTAGCCGTGTTTAAGCGTAGTATTTTATTTAAAAAAGTGAATGTTATAAAATGTAATAACGCAATTAAACGGCTTTAATTGGAATTTATGAAGCTTATGTCAAGTAACGTTGTTATAGTTATGTATCGTGTGATAAAACTATGAAGATAAACAACTGCTAAGCGCTTTAATATAAGTTATAGAAGACAAATGTGGGTTTGCGGTTTTATACTATTGAAAAGGGTTATAAAATAGTGCACTTAGCGAGGTATGTCGACTCTGTATCTCGGTAACTAAAAATGATAAAAATATGATTCCAAGACCAGTCGATGGGGAATTCTTTCCTATTTAAGAATATTTATCCAAATGAAAACTGGTAATATGCAGCTTAGAGGGGTTCTAGTGATAGGACGGCAGAATACAGGTTGCCCGATTAAATATTTCACGCCACCCTTATCTACCGCTGTTGTTATCACAGCCTTTTGTATTCTATTCTACACAATTTCCTCGGTTACTTAATATACTGGGGAAAGAGATTTTCCCGTGTTTCTTTATGTGCTGAATAAATATTAAAGCTACGTGATTTACGCAACAGGTCACTTTTACAAAGTCTTTATTGTATTATTTTTAACCGAATGTTTATGACTGACTGCCTGACTGGGTTATGATTTCCGCAGGTATTCTGTAGCATAGAAGCTATTAAGTTTGATAAATGATTGTGGCCAGAGTATCTTAGAATACATTTACCAACTGTTGAATAGAAGAGAGTTTTATACGAATACGGAAATCTTAGTCAGTTACATTTTTTTTTATTTTCACACTTTTATTTATTGCTTAAGAAAATCAATCTCATTTCCCTGATGAAGAATGCCTGTTAATAAGGCATTTTCAGCCCCTCGTTTTTTTGCAAACATTTTTTGAAATCTTCCGGATTCTGTCGAATATTTAATTAAGGACAGTTTTTGTAATTCCAAGACAGGAACAAATTCCAAAAAAAAAAAACGATTAAGTAAACGTATCAATTTTCAAACTATACGAAATAGCTCAAATCTTTCATAATTATCAATCCCACGTGCTATATATTTGCATAGGTACTTGTTACCTTAGTGCGTTTTCACATTATCCGATCCGATATCGGATCTCGGGCCGATATCCCATACACTACAGGCACCATCTTGGATTTTTCCATTGAAATCCTTCCGACATCCGATTTCGGATTGGATAATGTGAAAACGGACTTACGACCCATATCACAAAATGTTTGTTTGTAGGGTACCGTGAGATCTATTTCATTGCACAATCTTACTCTATACGTAGGTATAGGTACTCGTATTATAGTAAGTTCAGCCAGTCCTTGATTAAACTTTAAACACAAAGTGTACCTCGTTGTGAAATATTACCCCATAACGGTGTTATTGCAGAGATGAGAAATAAAGGTCGTTTATGGCTCGAGCGTCCAGCAGGATAAGCAATGATGCCAGTATCTCGCCAAGAGATAGACTACCTGTCTCACTCTAAGTAGTACAGTTAGAAAAGAACGGGTAGTATATCCCGGGCGAGATACTGTGGCATCTGTCTTGTGCTTGGCCTGCAGGCCGTGTACTTCTTACAGTAGCCGATTAAGCTGACCTTCGGTAGGTCTTATCTCGCTGCAATATAGTATAGTTATTGTAATTTTACTAAGACGTTACGTTGATATAACCAAGCGAAAGCGAGCAAAGAGTTACTACGAAATTTCGCAGCTTGCCTCTCTGATGTTGTCTCATCGTGGGTATTATATCGAAATAGAAAGTAGGTAGATACTTATTTGATTTTTCGCGGTACCTATATTAATGTTCACCTGCACGGGTAGCATGGTCGCGCGATAGACGATAAAATATCAGGCCGTCCCTATCGCACTATTAGTAACGCTTGCGTGGGCGACGGTCGCGCGACGGCGATGCGACGCATATGAAATCAAACCTTATCGATATGGAAGTATGAGACGCGACGGCGACGGTCGCGCGACCGTCGCCTACGCAAGACACGGCGTAAGTGCGATAGGAACGGCCAGATGTTTTATCATTTATCGCGCGACCATAATTGCCTGCCTGGTTAGTATTTTGCCATTGTAACGTGTTGTAACGTGATTAAGGACTAGGAATAATCAAGTTATCATGTAGTAAGTGGTAGAAATGAAACATTCGAAAGCTATACGGGCTGTTATTGTACATATTCATCACTCGCCCGGCTCGCCTTTTCAAGGAAACAGGATTAATTATGTCCTTTATGCTCCTAACAGTCCTAACAACTAAAGTTTTCTAGGTACGGTAAATCATTTTGAATCCTAGGCTATTCTAGGACCCTGCCTTCTTAACTTCGTGCTTCGCGTATTTGCCATAGAAGTCACTTTATTTTTGGTGGCCTACCTACGATTTAAATGGGTTGACTATACCTACTTATATTTTTTTCACAAATCTCTTTGGTAAATAACCCTTGAAACTTACCCGCTCAAAGAAATAGTGTTAAATATATTACGCTGGCGGTTATATGTTGGCGTAAATGGCTACAAATTACAATGTAGTTAAGGCTGAAAAAGACCGTAATAAAAGTAAAATAATTTCGTGTTGTTTTACGACTGTTATTTAGTTTTCTTAAGCCTGGTCAAATTCAACGGAATACGATTCTCTTCTGTTCAAAAACAGTTTTCGCTCTTTAGCTTTTGTTTTGTTATTCTTCATGTTGAATGTAACTTAAGTACAGTCAGATTCAAAGAAAAGTGACTTTTTATAGAAATTTTCATGCCACTCTCTGTGGTTACCTCTCTCTGCATCTGACATTACAATACATATTTATACTTTGAACTCTGTACTTTAGGTACTTAATAAAAACGTAAACAAATATTTTTTTTAAATTTTCGGGTAGTTACAAGATTTGTCGGTTAACCAACCAAATACAAAACCAGGCTGATTTGTTACTGAACGACCTGTCCTTAACCTACTTATTTGGTCGTGTAATGTTTTCATTTACCCTGGCTAATTGGCTCAAGAAGACTTTTGAGGGTAGATTTTCTTTGTTTACATTTATTTAAATATCTATACCGGGTGCCCGGTAATTAATGGACAACCTTTTAACCACCAAGAGGGCACCTTATACTGGTCCAGAAAATCGACATTAAGGTTTAGTAAAATTCGCCTGGTTTTCGAGATTTTCACACTTTTTAAATTTTAATACTACCTAAAATTTTAAAAAGTGTGAAAATCTCGAAAACCAGGCGCTTTTTACTAAACCTTAATGTCGATTTTCTGGACCAGTATAAGGTGCCCTCTTGGTGGTTAAAAGGTTGTCCATTAATTACCGGGCACCCTGTATATACAGAACTGATAGGTACAGTCAACCAATCTGAATCCTAGGCCACTGTAGAACCCTTTCACAGTAAAAGTCAAACTGACTTCTACAGCAAATAAAAGCACGGTGTCTATACGACAGTGTTCTAAGTCGCCTAGGATTCTAATTGGTTGACTGTATCTACTCGTTATTGTGAAGAACTTTATTTTACTACCCATTATTTCTATTTAAATTCATCATCCAGAGTTACGGACAGGGTAGGAGTGAAAAAAATATGAGTTGAGGCTCCGCAGATAACTCAGTTACCCGAGCGCCGACGGCGGAGGTAAATTGAAAATTTCAACTCTGCCATAATTGGGGTAATTTTGTACAAGGGTCAAAAGTATATTCCGATTCGTTTCCTAACGAATCACGCGTTTGTGTTCTGAATAGACAGTAGACAGCTACGTAAATTGTTAGAATTTTACTTAGCTAAAGGCGAAACTTAACTAAACATTTTATCGAAAAAATTCAAACATTAAAAAAAATATATCGATAATATTCACCGGGCTATGATCCCTATCGTAGCTAAGTTTATTGGGTAAATGGGTTAGGCATTTGACCACAATCTTCCCTGATGATAAGTTCCAATTTCCCATGCAGTCCAGGAGGGACATGTTCATCTAAGGTTATTAAACCGCTTCTAGGCCATTTTTTTTAAAGTTGCCCATGTTTTTGTAACATGGATATTTTTTACGCGGAAATCTTGATAGGATAAAAAAATGTCCCAAGACTTCCATACATTTTTTAAACCTTCCATAATCCATTCCGTTACACCGCCATACAAAATATATAAAAAAAAATAGTAACGGAATGGGAAAAAAATTTGGGACACTTTTTCTCCTATTAGGATTGAAAGAGCTCGCGATTATGAGTGGACAGCGCATAAAAATGTCCAAATCCAAAACCTTAAAAAAAAGGCCCTTCAACGCGATTGTTTGAGTCCAGCTTCACGCGCGCAATTTGTCAGGTAGATTGCACGCTTGGCTCCCATTCGTGCACAGCGGTGTCAGCGTCAGCGGTGATACCACCGTCCTGGCATCATTTTGGTGCTTATCAGCCACGTCCTTACTAACTAATATAAAATTCAACGATATACAGTATGTTTATAACCTCCATTAAACGCCACTATAAGTTATCGAGACTAACTTCGGTGGTCCGTAAAAATGTACTTAAAATGTAGGTCTGGTCAACGCCAAATACATAGTTGCCGGATAAAATGCAGTTTAGTAGCCACGGGCTGTAAATACTCTAAATGGACTTTGCTTGTAGTTTACAACTCCCGCGGTGGCTGTGACATTATCGATACGGGTACAGCACTATAAAATATAGGACACTGTTTTCCTAGTAATAGTACCTAGTAGTGAAGATGTGATACAATAACGAGCTACATTGAGCCGAGGCCTAGACGCCGGATGGTGCTTAATTTTCAGTGAAAAACAAGACGTGATCACTGATCATTCGGTAGCGTGTAGTGTGAGTCATCCTTAAAATTACTCCAATAATACCTACTTTCAATAGGTTTTGGATTGTAATAGCTCTGCTGTCTTCACTTTGCTATGTTAAAAACCTTACATCTATCTAAATCTTATACTTTTAAACGAGCAATTCTTGTATATTTATTTATTATACTTTTAAACGAGCAATTCTTGTATATTTATTTATTTATACCGACGATCTCGGAAACCGCTCTAACGATTTCGCTGAAATTTGTTATGTGGGGGTTTTCGGGGGTGAAAAATCGATCTAGCGTAGCCTTAGATCCCGGAAAACGCGAATTTTCGAGTTTTCATGAGTTTTTCTTTCGCGTTAGTAAACGTAAAATATGGTCGTTAATTTCGCCTTGATTCCGCTTAGCTCAGTCGTACGAGGTCGGTCTAATGTACGCAGATAGATCGTAGGTTTCAGGGTTTCGAATCCCGGCCAGAAATTAAGTTTTTGTTTTTTGTCTTTTTTTTTTTTGTTTTTTTAGGTATTTATAAGAGTTTTTTTTATCTAAAGACATGATATATTAAAATAGAACCGAGCGAAGCTCGGTCGCCCAGATATTATTATATAAAAGAAGAAACTGATTGACTGACTGACATATCCACGAGGACCCGCGCGAGGACGCGCAAGGGACGTCGCTTAGGGCGCGTCGCTTGAGGCGCGCGCCGCGTCGCCTGAGGGCGCGTCTTACGTCCTTCCTATACAAAATGTACTGAGGAGATGTTTTTTAAATTACATTCGGGTGGCGCGGCGCTGACGTCCGTTCCGCGTCTCAGGACATGCGTCGCCTGTGTGTGGATGGTCCCTTAGAGATTTTAAACTTGGCACGTAGGTTCCTTATAAGGTGTAGAGGAGCACTTGATTAGTACGCGAGTGAAGCCGCGGGAAAAAGCTAGTCAGATAAATAAATAAAACATAAATTTGCAAAAGTATTCATCGGGTTTCACCATTAAACCCTCGAAATTTGGTATGAAAATGTTTCTGTAAGATTTGTCTCGACCGCAGGTATTAATTTAGAAAAGAATAGATAAACATACGCGTGAGTGAGTTATAAGATCTGATTCATTGTTTAATTTATTCTCACAAATGCCGATTGGAATGGAATTAATGGGGCTGAATATAACTCACTCAGGCGACGAATGAAAACATTAACTATTGAATGACGTCGCATGTGAATGAACTTATCGATCGATTATTGAAACGGACAGTGGATACGAGTTATCAGACATGAAAATAAAAGTATAACTGGGGAAAACGAAGTTCGTAAATTGCGGGCATCTAATCAAACATAAGGTAGGCCTTACAAGCCGCATTTCAGGGGTACTTACAATAAGTATTGGCGCTTTGTCGCGCTGTCTTTCTTATCATTGCTGCGTATTAGTGCGACAGAAATAGTACCGTTTCATTTGCTACGGATTGGCTCATTGGCTTTGTATCCAGATATACCTGACAAGATCGCTCAGAATATCGTTCTAAACTTTTCCTTTTAGATTAGATCTCTTACCGTTTCATCTAATCGATAAATTGTAATTGAACTACTGCCGGCTCTTTAAAAGGAAATGGAACATAAATATAGTCATTGGATACTGAGCTTACAGGAATATCGAAAGAATCAATAAGATCTCTTGAAACGTAAGTCTAAGTAAAGTGGAATGAACATGCTCTTATGTCATTCAATGCTTTAGCATATTGATAACGAAATGTCCTTTTTTATAACAGTTCTTGTATTTCATAACATGAATATTGTATAGTATTTGATTGAATAAAGATTGGTTGGTTAGATTCTGACCAACAATACGCGACCGCAACTCAATTATAGGTTTACCTCTTATCCCTGGCGATTGAGGAAGAAATTGTGCGGTGATTTTACTAGAAAAAGGTAAGTGGAGTTTTTGAACTAGATGTAATTTATTTCCGAAACATGATATCAATAAATGTATTGTGACAAACGGAAACGATCGTAAAATACCTACTTATGTAAATATAGGGTTGAAAATACACCTAAAGTAGGTAGTTAAATAACATAATCAACGCACATTATACACACGCAAATACTTCCCTTGTTTTCAATAACAATGACAAACTAGAAAACCTAACTGTTTCGCTAATTAGTCTAAAAATATGAACAATACTGATTGATCATGGCTGCGTGTTTCAAATTCACGGTCGGGCGGTATCGATGATTAAAAATGAAAATCGGACGCATCGACGCGAAGCCGGACGGAACGGGTCACCCACACAGTGATACTGATACCAAGTTCATATATGTGTGATATTTTTCATCTTGTATAGGGTGTGTATTGTGAGAATGAGAAGTATAGGGTATTGCAAACTTAGGTTGTTAATTCACGACAGCTCCTGGCTGGACTCGGGTTTACAGTTTTTTTATCCCCAAAATTACCTTCACGTTATGGTTTTCATCACAATAGATAAGAAAAGATCCCGACGAATTGAAAACCTCCTTTTTTTGAAGTCGCTTAAAAAGCGAAACAATTATTTAAATATGTCGATCTAGAAAACAGGTTACAGGCATTAAAGGCCAGTTTGATTTAGCCACACTTATTAATCTTTCAAATATAGGTTTAAGTGCTATTAAACTAAATACGTAAATTGTAAACAAAGAAAAATATTAAATTTAGAATGTAAATATGTACTTTAAAAGTAAGATATTGTTTGTGTGTATGTATTTCGTTCTAATGTCTTTCTTGGGCTGCGAATTGCGATCACGTTAAGTTAACCGCGCGCTGCGTAGATATAACATCGGAAACAAAAAAAATATCTTACCATTCTCAATTTCGTTACTACTTTAACCTGTAAGATTCTAAGTGCTTTCACAAACACCTTCATCGATTCTGCATTTACTCTTATATCAACACATTAGACCTAACGTCACTCATGGGAAAGCACAACACTACGGTCGTCACATAGCTAAGAAGCTAACAGGTATTGACATATCCCATTAATCTTCCCAAGTCTTTTGATCCTGCATTAAGTTTCTTATTTTTTTAAAAACACGTGCCTTTTTTCCTGTAAGTCGCTAATCTCGAATAAAGTATGTTAACGTCGACCTTTGATTCCCGTAAGTAAACGTCAGATGAAAAGTTAATCCAATGCGTTTCAGTATAAGTAATTTGTAATCAAATTACGAAAGGACAGATTTCACAGATATAGTAGGATAAGTCGCTTTTTGGGTAGGGATAAACTTCATTTAGATTTTATAATAAATTTTGATTATGATCATAGTTTATTATAATTATTACGAATTCGTAATCCGAAAAAATTGGAATTGATTTTATTAAGTAGGTAGTAAAGTAGTCTGAGAATGAAATTACACGATATTTTACTACATATTAGTAAAATAACACAAGTACCACTATTTTCTATGATGCAAACAAGCAGACGGGGCCCGGCACACAGGAGTAATAAGTGCGTTGCCGGCCATTAAGTTGAGAGTACGTTCTTGAAGGTATTAAACATCGCAAGCTACAGCTCATTTCACAGTATGGAAGTGCGAGGCAGGATTATAATAATTACCTAGCTAGCTACTAATAAAGCACATAACATACAAAAGAGATTTTGCAAAAATTGCACAATTGGGTAATTCCATGTAACAGAGTAATGTAAGTGACCAATTATTTGCATGTTTTTTTATTCATGGTGCTAATTTAAATATCAATATATCTAAGGATTAAAAGTAGGCTTATCTAGAGATAAATTAAGACTTCAATTTGCATCATAAATAAAAAAACATGCAATAAAGTGGTCACTTACATTACAGTTACGTGGAATTGCCCAATTTCAACATAAAATATAGCATAAAATTATTCAAAGAGAACATTTTCAAGTAAACAAAATGGCGCAAAAATAACTCTTCTATTGTTTCTGTCAATTTTGCGAAGTTTTTTTACCGAAATAAGTAAAATTCTGTTTCAAAACCTTCGCTTTCAATGACTTCTGTGATTACTTAAACGTATTTTTACTTGAAGTGTTATTTTAAGCTCTGTCGTAAAACTCCATTTTACAGAGAATTTTATTATACTTATTTCCAAATCTGTTATAAACTTCAGTTGAAAAGTTTTGTAAAGGTATCCTCTAATATACCTTAATTAAAGAATAGTTTACCTTTTAATTTGAAATCTTACTTTTCTTTTAAGCTAATAAGTTCAGAAGCAGTATTTTTATAGGTTCAGATTTACTTTTTATTTTAAGCTGATCTTAGATGTCGTTAAACTCCATTTCGGCTTTATTATGTAGAGCTTACATAAAATTGCATCCATCTATCAAATAAGTAATTTACGCTAAACGAAAATAGTACATTACGATACAAGTGCGGAAAAAACGAAATTCGAAACGAGTGGCGATATTTTTTTTTTAAATCGACACGAGTTACGAATTTCATTTTCGCACGTGTACCTATCGTACGACGTTTTTCAGTACAAATGGTCATCCGAAGTTTCGACCTGACATATAATGAACCACTTCTCATACTTGTGCGTAAAAAAAACACCATCTGTACTGAAAAAAAAAATGTTTCGGTTGCAAAAAAAAAATTTACTTAACATTTCAAAAATATATTGTAACTGAAAAATGTCATCGTGTAAAGTTGAATCTCAATAGGTTTCCTACAGAGGTCTAATAAAAATGCGATTAAAAGCTATCAATACTATTGAAAAACGATCTGGATCAAAGCAAAGGTGTTACTGGCAGTTCAGTTCAAAAGGAAATCGGTATTTGGTAAATCGCCAAGTTTCTACTAACGATGATTGGTGTCAACGTTCTATTTTAAACCTAAAATGGAAACTTATGCGATCTAGTTTAAAGCATTCTTTGGACCACATTTTTGTATTTGAATAATTTGTTTGTCTTGTATTCGTATTAAGACAGGTATGAATTAATGAACTCTAAATAATTGCACAGAAACATTTAGAAAAACAACACGATGCTTCTTTATCAATCAAAAAACGTAATTCACTGGATCTTTGCCTACCCACCAGAGGCTAAAAATAAAAATGCGTTTGTTATGTTATGATTCAGTCTGTTATTTCTTTACAATATACAGAAAAGAACGGCGTTCTATTTTTATTTGAAAGGAGTTAAGATAAAAAAAAAATATTAATGGTTTTTAGAAGCGATTTTTTAGATGCTTATGGACGTAGCTATGAAATATGTAGGTATATGGGATATACATGGGTCTCTGATGTGGCCTAATAGGACACCATCATCATAATCAAGTAAGCAACTCGTCATTTCGCAAATTTTAACACGTTCACTGTCCCGTGACCGTACAGATCATGGCAAGCCCTATTTTATTACAAAGCCGCAAGGTTGACATTAGACGGTTGGGACCGAGATCGTTTTAATAAACTATAACCGACCTGCATCGCGCTATCAAAGTTTTTAAACACGCCAAAACAGATATAACTTCTCAAAATCGCAGTCGGGTGTCCTGTTCTCCCCGGGAAGTCACAAAAAGTGACATGAGATGTGTAAAATGATTGCTTAACCTTTCCGAAATAATTATAACCTGTGCCTTTCTAGCGCCGTTCCAAATTCATTGAGCTGCTGAAAGGCAGATTTCGTGGGTTTGAGGGAGAGGTAAGCGCCATACTATCTCCCTCACTCCTGTGGTCGATGTTCAGTCTACTGTTCTCGCCCTCACCGAAGGAGAGCCAATTTGACACCTTTTTTGTTGAAATGTTAAAGAGTTATTTTTAGAGAATTTTAACGAGCTATTTTTAGAGAGGTTATAAAATGTTACAGACAATTTGTATTTAATTTGTACAGTTTCGCAGGCTATTGTTAGAATATAAGTACCTCAATTATTAGGAAAACTTGGCTCGACTTAAAAGGAAACGACGGGACGAGTTGAGTTGGACGCATTCTGTCTACCTAAAATGGCGTGAAACGCTGATGACAGGGACGAGTGGAGAAAACGAGGGTAGGCGGTTGCCTACGTAGCAGTGGGAATAAATAGACATAAAAAAGTACATATAGAATATTGATTATTAATTAACTATCAAGAGTAACAGGTACCTTTATAGGTACATATATGAATCTTAAGGCACAATCTACCTACCTATTAATTAATCCACCTACACAATTAAATCAGATTTTACGAACAAAAAAGACTTTAAGTTTGTTGTGTAACTAAGTGTTACATCATTGATTCAGTTTATAAAAATGAAGAAAAAATTCAAAAGCCCCATTATAATGGTAGAACATCGTCATTGCTGTCGGGTAAATCACATTTATTTTTGCGCTAAGGTAACGTCACAGCGCCTACGTCTAGCACGGCACGCTCCAGCTGCTCTGCGTCATTGCTATTAAATTGCATCAGGCGTTAATTAATCATGTCGCGCACACGTTTCGCTGTGCTCTAAACTTTCAACCGAATTGCATGCAAACCTAAGATTTCTATAGCCTTTCATAATTAGGTCCCAAATGTAGTTCTGACATGATTTAGATTGGAACAACTTGTTCGTGCGCGTCGGTTTAGGAGTGTTCATATAACGGCACACGACTAAGGTAACTGTACCATATTACGGGAACTTAAGACGTTTCCTACTTTGAGTGAGGATTGAAAAAAAAATGCGAAGTTTCTAGTCGTGTTAACTATTTTATTTTGAGGATAGGTCTTCTACGATCGATTTGAAACACTATTTTGCATCGTAAATTCTAATTTATAGAAATTACCGTTGTTTTACTAAACCCTTAGTTTGCTCATTATTCCGGGATACGATTTTGGTATGGCTTTAATTCCGGGAGTCGTTGTACGTTAATACGGGATATCTTTAAAGTCCACTTTGTTGAAGCATAATGTAAAAAAACGAATTAAAAATATTGTTTACATAAATATATAATGCACATATCGTTTTAATAAATGCTTATACAGAGTGTATTTTTTATAATTGACAATGTTTTGGTGGGCTGGAATGGGACGGCGAAATATGATGTTTTTCGATATAACGACGCTATAACGATTGTATGATATAACGACAGGGTGTTATAAGTTTCACTGTCTGTCTGTCTAAGGCATCGCTTTTGAATGGATGAACCGATTTTGATTAGTTTTTTTTCGTTTGAAAGAGCTGAATTAATCGAGAGTGTTCTTCTTAGCCATGCTTGATGAAATCGGTTTAAATAGGTACTATTTTATATTTATATATATCTATCCTATTATGTATTGTCCTCATGTAAATTTTAGCTTTCTAGTACTGATGATTGAGCTAAATCGTAGACGGACAGACTGACTGACGGACAGACCAATATGCGGTATAAAGATTTTTAGCTAACTAAGGAAGTTTGAAAACATAATGGCCGGGTCTCTGTAACTTATTTTATGAGTTCATATATTTTAATATACTTTATATAAATATACCGGAATAAGATACACTCATATAAAGTCGTGTACTTAATTACGGCAGTCAAAAAAAAGCCTATATTAAAAGACAAACAAGATTTTTTTTCTAAGTATATTGGAAGATTATATAACAATTATACTCAAAACATTGAAATAAATAAACTTGTGCTTTAATTTTACGAAGTAAAACAAATTTAATGTCGATGCCACAGTCCAATGTTTCGCACGTATTACTCAACGAGTATACATTTCGTATTCAATTATGAGATTAAAATCTAAAAAATATATGTACCGTAATTATGTCACTATAATCTGTAATCTTTACTTAATGCATTTACATCAAATATATAAATATACTTAACCACAAATAGTAATAGAACATAAAAACATTACGGACTGTGTTTCCGTTATTCCGTGATACTCCCGCAATTATGTACACCGCGTCAAAATGGTGTACATTATTCCGGGAGCGGGTATTTTAATTAAAATATGTTTTAAATTAACTTGAAAAGATGATATAAATGTCTTTTAATAACTATAAGACAATTATGATACAAATTTAATATCAATTAACTTACCATCATCACAGCAAACCCTTACGAAGTTCCGCTGCCGCGTTAAGCTTATCGTCAAACACGCCCATAGAAACCACTGCGTGTTTGCTACTGACGCGTTTGGAGGTACCTCATGGCTTCAAAAGATAAGATACATATACGAAAATCGACTTTTTCGGTTCTATTTGATCTATAGTTAATTAAATACTGCATTAAATTAAGATTTTACTGATAGTTTCCTCATTTTGCGACAAAAACCAAAGTATCCCGGAATAATGTACCACATTTTACTATCCCGGAATAGTGTACAGATACCTTAAGCGAAACTTTTCTCATTGATTTGAAAACTTTGCGATACGATAGTAAATTATTCTGGGCAACCCTTGGTTATTTGGGTGGTGAACTCGGGATTTATTTTCCACTATACTGCAGGTATATTTAAACATTTTAAAGCAAGGATCACGTTTAGGTACACATAAATGAACATTTGAACACGTATTTCATATACCTACTTACACTATTGCAACTATGCAATGTATTTACATATAGTGTAGACTATAATAAGTCGCATATCATTTTTAAGACTGATATGCTTTCATGCAAATAACAGGGTAATATTTAAAGCGTGATGTCTGGTCGTGATATACATGGGGCCTGTAACCAAGGCGAAGAATTGAACTGTAGGCTATTCTCCTTATACTGATCAACATTTGTTCAGTGACTTTTAAAAATTATGAAGTCTTTAATTTTTTTATTTTTCATACAAAATAAATATTAGCTTCAATGTACGCCATTATTGTTGTCATTGACGTTGTCTGTCACACTTTAGACTTAACAGAATTCGCAATACATTACCTCTTAGAAAAAACTTTCAAGGGTGATAAAAATAAAAATACAAGTTATTTTTAAAAGTCGCCGAATAAATGTTGATCAGTATAAGGAGAATAGCCTAGAGTTCAATTATTCGCCTTTGTTCCCGGCCCGGCCCCACTCTGTATATCAAGCAAGTTGAGGTTTAGCTTCTTCCATGTTTAAAATCATTAAAAGCAATAAATTGATAGGTAGCTAAATGTTAATACATTGCTAATGCATTAGCTCCAAATGTAGGTATTTCGAACCCAAAAGTATTTACCTATCTGACATAATTATAGTCATACCTTAAAGACAACATACACCACGTGCTATACTAATACACCGTGTTTTTTTGTTTTCCGTTAAATTCGACATGTCGTTAGGTTCGTTATCAGGAACCAACCTGTATATCACTTTAGTTAAATTCGCAAAAAAAAATTCATCGTTTTCATACATAATAAATGAATTAATTAGTGTGAGAGACCCTTTAGAATAATATTCAAGTTAGTGTCAAGTGATTGACGGCACATGTCAAAACAAATAACATTGGTTAGTGGTAAAGGCTGTCAAACACGTGTTCAGTAATTATTTTTATTTTTTTAATAACTCGTTAACCGTAAGAGTTAAGACGCTAGTTTCTCAGGGAAATTAATTGTATTTGATCTAAAGAACCATCCCTTAAAGTTAACGGAATTCAATAAAATCAGGGTGTATATGTACCTACGAATAATTGCGAAGCATGTAATGTAACCGCGCTAACACTAAACAAACAAGCTATGCCCACCTGCGTAACACAAACTTTTTGATTTATCCTGGAAACTCCGACATATTTATATTTTAAATACATCCACATTCGAGCTCATTAAGAATCAAAATTCTACGTTCCCACACAGAGCCTCGTTCGCATAAAACTAGGAGTTGGATGCTGAAACTGTACATAATGACATAAGGTATATAGCTCTAATTAGCCCTATCATTAGTTTATTAACGAAGCTATACAAAACAAACTAAATTTTGGACAATAATTTCAACTCGCTGGATTTTTTAACCACAATAATTTTTGGCTACATAAACTAATCTAACTAATGATTATTGATTACAGTCGTCCTAGATATCTTATCCTATTCTACATGAGTGCAAAGTTGTAAAGCACAGTAGCTCATTTTAAAACGAGAGCTTCATTACGTTAGTATGAAAAACCACACTTGCTGTGAACCCTTAATATCTGGGACTATGGTTCGAGCAAAAAGTTATACCATATCATAGTGTACATAACTAAGTAGACACCTAAATCGTCATGGACTGAGGTCCATGATTGTAAAAATATGTAAGTGGAATGTTTATGTTTTAATTCATAAGTAACTTAAGTCCAGGCAGGCAAGCATGGTCACGTGATAAACGATTTAACGTCAGGCCGTCCTTTTCGCACTATTTGTACCGATAGGCACGCACTGATGCGATAAAGTTTATTGAACTAGTGTGCTACGTACACCTACTGATCTATTGATTTAGACTAACACGATTTGCACTCATAATTTTAGATCCGAGATTTTAGACACCTACTGATCTACCGTTCTGCACCGATAATATGGTCGCGCGATAAACATAAAATAAACATCAGGCTGTCCCTATCGCACTTACAAATAGGCCTGGCCAGCCTGGCCTGCTATAATTATTATAGCCGAATGGGATTTCTGCGACGCCAACGCCAGACGCCGATCGAAAGGCCGCTGGCTCTGTCGCGCTAATACCCAAGAGCGATAGAGATAGATAGCTACGAAAGAGATATTATCGTGAGCGTTGGTGCATTCGGCTACGCACACTGATGTTTTATCATTTATCGCGCGACCATGCTTGCCTGCCTGGTAACTCATTTCAGTCATGTCTGGTCTTTTATGCTAATTCATATTACAAATTTTCACGAGAAGTGCCCATCTGTGTCTGAGTCTGTACAATTAGCTAGAGTAAATTTCAAGGTAAAATTGTTACAAGTTGGCACGCGTAAGTTTAGAATTACACACGCAGATATTAAACTTGCTGTGCATATATCATAATATACGCCTGCTCATTTCAATCTCGCGGTGAGCGTAACCATAACCACAGAATATATAATAGCCACATGTAACTCGCCTGAGCAAAGTATAAATATTAAATATATTTTCGAAACGGATCATTTTAGAACTGTCGCAACACTCTCAACCAAAGTTCGAAATATACCTACTCAAACCAAACATTCAATGAAGCCGGCTATAATTTGTTACATACTACATAATTAAAATGCGTTTTAAGATGCAGACGCACTTATACCAAGAGATAACAAGAGATTAACTTATTTCAATTAAGTACTTATTGAAAATTGTATTTAAAAAAAAACATTACTATTGTACTGTTTGTGGTACCTAATAATTTATAATGTATTGACGTGTACCTGTATGTTACCAATAAACTTTATCTTATCTTATCTTATCATTTATCCCGGTTACTTCGTTTTCTTTATACCTGCCACGTCGGTGGCAAACAGGTATACGGCTCGCCTGATGGAAAGCGACCTGAGCCTGATGAAACCTAAATAAATAGGTTACAATTTGTTCGCTGTATCGCTCAAATACACATTAACATTGCCTACCTAGTACCCACCTAAGTATAAAATATTTAACCCTTTCGCTGACAGTGCTCCGCCTGTCGACGTACTGTCACTGAAAACACATATTAACACACGGTGCTGCTCGCCAGTTCTTTTCTTGACTTGACACGCTGCCGCGTGTCTAGATACGGGTACTTATGTCTTTTCTGCGGCAATGGTTCGGCTGTCGACGTAGTGTCAGTGTCAGCGAATGGGCGAAGACGCGATTATATGACGCACTATCCCGGTCTATTAAGTACTCTTAATAGTACCTAAGTATTATTACTAGCCCGGATGCAAAAGAGTTTAGTAATACAGAAATATTTTGTTTATTCTAATAACGTTTACACATGTAGGTATATCACGTCACGTCACAGTAATGAGAATTGTCCGAAAAAATGAGTACTATAATATGAAAAGTGTCCGGGTTTTTAATTTGATTGGAAAATAGGACAAATCCGGGGAAACCCGGACGGATGGCAGCCCTACGTCACAGTAATGAGAATTGTAAAAGTACTATAATATAGTTTAATTTGATTGTAAAATAAAATTGTGTGTGACTTATATTGTAAAAAAAAATACTTAAAAAAATGTTGTCTTAATCACAATAGGCTTGAAGATTTGTTTTTAGTTTATAAGTAGAACTTAGTAGCTTCCTTTGGGCCCGCTTACATCTGGCATGCAGTGTTTAGCAATACCCATCCATAAAAGATAAAATAAAAACCGTCATTTTTTTCCTTTCAGTATCAATGATATTTCTTGTATTTAGATTTAGTTATTGTACAATACTGCCATAAAAATTAAACTAGATTAGTATAAGCATTAAACATTAATGATTTTTGAACTAAAACATTATTTTTGTACAAACAGGAGAACCTCAAAAAAATATGGTCTGACTAGACGAAAACATAATGCATCGGGGCTAGTAAATATATAGGTAAAGGTAAAGGCTTTCAACACTTGTCGAAATTTTTTAATGAATTAAGAAATTTGAAATTGTGAACATTCCAAATTCTCTGGGTCTGGGACGAATACCGGAAAAGGTATACGTAATTATAAATAAACGTCAAAACCGTATCCGTGGATTTGATTACGCGGGGATACTTTTTGATACCTACAACATTTTTAATTGGCAAAATTTATTCGATCGCATTATATTTATTACATTTGGTTTACTATTAAAAAGGAGTCAAAATTTCTACATCAGTGGTGTTGAGTGCTAAGCACATCCCTTTCTCATCAAATAGCAACATGCCCTCCGATGTACGCTCCATACTTCCAAGTACTTCACGCCCTAGCCAATAAGTTATGCAACTGATAACCACAGTTTGCATTTCCAGCGTAGAAACGGACTCCTTCGACCAAAAATAACCCACCCCGTATATATGGATAGAAGTTTTAAAATTTCGAAAGTGCGATGCAGGAATCATAGAGAAAAAAATACTATTTCTGTGACGTCACGGGACCCAGGTAGTTGGGCAAAAAAAGTGCAGTTTGGGTGAAGAATTGAAAAAGCGTACGCACAAACCTATTCGCGCGCACGCGCTGCCCATCTATACAAACACGGTAGACCTTTTTCTATACAGCGATAGAGTATTTAAAAATCATTCACTTTTGTACTTACCGTGTGGCTTAGCGTAGAAACTGCTTGAAATATCTTCTTTAAAGCAAGAGTAAATAGGTATCTTATAGGTAAGCGTGCTCCACCGTAGACAGCATCATCACTTACCAACAGGTGTGTACCTTATTGGACTTATATTGACCGGGATATAGACCGTGATTACTTTTTTGAAAATAACCGTGAATCATTCAAAACTCTCAATGAAGATGAATTTTATGTTGTTAGAATGAAGCCCAGTTGCCCGACCTCTGGATATAACAAATGAAACGACCAATAATTTAAATGACTAACTCTAAGTTTAATTCTAGGTATACTTCATTGTTATGAATTGACATTTATAAATAATTTCAATAACCCCCAAACTAGCCAAAATGGCATAATGAGAATTGTCTCAAACTGAAACAATGGGAACTATTCTATAGATCCATTTAGAGATGTTGACATCAAAAGGTTTAAAGTTTCTATTCACTTTACAAGTTTACACCAAACTTCTGCAAGTTGATTAATTGTAGGTACATTCATCAGGGTATTTAGAGTTACAAATTAT
Organism: Leguminivora glycinivorella; assembly: GCF_023078275.1. Lineage (NCBI taxonomy): Eukaryota > Metazoa > Arthropoda > Insecta > Lepidoptera > Tortricidae > Leguminivora > Leguminivora glycinivorella. The sequence goes on from NC_062981.1 coordinate 10,556,654, forward strand.
GGTAGGCTTTACTCGAAATAAAGTTAAGAGAGTTATATATGTATGGCATAATTATAGAAACTAAATAGAATTTCCACGTCACTTAAAGTTAACTTGCAATTATTGTAAAAGCTGGAACATACCAATAATAATTTTATGATGATGATGAATGTACTTGCCTATGGCGAAATTGTTTTTGTTTCACTTGGAAGCTTTTTTTCATCCGCGCGCCTTGAAACCTTATAACGCTCAAGATTTAACTTTTCGAACAACTCGCTACGTGAGTCGTAATTTTGCAATCTTTCACTTGCTTGGCTTTCAATTGTCTTGAAAACTCGATGAACAAACCAAACTCGGTACGATACAAAAATACGTCTATGGTTATTTACGTAATTTTTTTTTTTTATGAGGAACAGGTAAACCATTTGACCACAATCTCACCTGATGGAAAGTGCCGGTGCAGTCTAGGATGAAGCATGTTTACCCAAAAAATGTCTATTCACTCTTGATTTAAAAAGATCCAAATTATAGTGTGTAGTTTGTATAAAATTTAAAAAATGCAAGCACGATATTTATACTTTATTAAACAAGTAATTTTATTGTTTCAGGTCAATCGTCAAAGGAACCCTCCAGTTTTATAAGTGTATTTTTTAATCATAATATTGCTCAGTGTTGTGTACTGATAAGTGCAAATGTGCAAGTGCCATAGTGAGTTGTTGTCATGTGACGATCTAAAATGTTGAAGATACAAATGCTAGATTCCATCGTCAGCAATGAGGCGGATGAAAACCAAGAGCCGCAGCAAAATGGGTAAGTTTACTATGTCTGTGTGTCTTTTGATTTTTACCATCCGTAATAGGACCCAGTCGCTGACGATGATGTGATGAACATTAGACCAATCGTCGATCGAAACTCAGTCTGGCACTGTCGCGCCACTATACACCCTGTTTTTATTGAATTCCGTCAACTTTAAGGCATGGTTCTTTAGATCAAATACAAATAATTTATCTAAGAAACTAGCGTCTTAACTCTTACGGTTATCGAGTAATTAAAAAAATAAAAATAATTACTGAACACGTGTGTGACAGCCTTTACCACTTCCCAATGTTATTTGTTTTGACATGTGCCGTCAATCACTTGACACTAACTTGAATATTATTCTTAAGGGTCTCTCACACTAATTGTGCAAGACTGCACAAACTTTTTATATTATTTTACCTTTTTATAGTTTATTGTCTATGTTTTTTATATATTCCTTTTGTCTATTTTTGAGTGATTGACTTCATTACATTTTGTTTTCTCAACGATACCAGTGCCTATTATTTAATTTCCTTAAAATTTGGTCTTTCTACCGTAAAGTGAAGTAAGATAAAACAAGATAAGTTAAGTAAATGATAACACGCTCTAAAAGTGCGAAAATGAGTGTAACTCATAAGGGAGACGGTGAGGCCGCCGTGAGGGATACTGCTCCGCCCTTGCAAGGAGGCGAGGGCGCCGCCGCCGCCCCTCCCGGAGCGACGCCGACACCTTCCCGCGTGGCGAGCGCCGTCTCGTCACGCTCCTCTTCTACAATCGTGGCGCGCCAGCTGGAGGCGAGGGCGCAACATGCGCGCCGTCTGGCTGAGATGGAAAAGGAACGAGAGCGGCAGGCCGCGGAGCGCGAGCGCCAAGCGACCGAACGTGCCGCGGAGCGCGAGCGCCAAGTGGCAGAGCGTGCCGCGGAGCGCGAGCGCCATGTTGCCGAGCTCGAGCTGAAAGCCAGTCTCGCCGCCATAGAGGCGGGCGCTAGCCGACGTGGAAGTCATGGCACGCGTAGTCGTGCAAGTGTACAGGAATGGGTAAATAATACGATTCCTAATACCTTTGAACAACATTTATTAAGTGCCAACCCACCTTTCAGGTCTGTCGATGTTGCGGCCCAGCGCGAGCCACTGGGACCGAGAGAGCCGCACGGCATGAGTGCCGCGGCAAATAAAAACTCTCACGAGCAATATTGCCCTGAAGACGGAGGAGTGACTCGCTTAGTAAATTCGCTCGATAAGCTAATAAATAAAGTAAACCAAACGAAGACGGATTTACCTAACTTTGACGGCAAGTCGTACCTGGATTGGTTAGCTTTAAAACGTATCTACGAAAATAAAGCCGATAGTTTTTCTCCTAGTGAAAATTTAGCTCGATTGTCTCGCGCCCTGAAAGGGACGGCGCGCGAGGCCGTGGCGGGCCTGCTGGCGGCGGCGCGCGACCCCGGCGCCGTGGTGGCCGCGCTCGACGCGCGCTTCGGCCGCCCCGAGCTCGTCGTCATGCATGAAGTGGCAGCGGTGCGTAACCTGCCTAAGGTAAGCTACGACGGTAAGGATTTAGTGATTTTTGCAAGCCGTGTGCGTAATTGCGTAGAAGTTATCCGCATGTTAAATAAGGCCGACCATTTACGCTCGCCTGAGCTGTTTCAAGCACTATGGAGCAAACTGCCAGTGCTGCTGCGTCCACGGTGGTTGGATTATGCTCATTCGTGCAATGGCAGCGCTTCTAAAATAGAAATGTTTGCGGATTTCCTCTCGCGCGAGGTTGACTTGCAGTGCAGATTTGGAGGCACTATTGACCAGGCCTCTGCCTTAATCCCCCGGCCGATAGGCAATAGGGATAAAGTCAACAATATTGCTGAAAATAATCATTCCTCTAATAGCATTGAAACTTCTATAAACTCGAATAATATTTCTGATAATAATTGTTCATTATGTCAACAAAAACATGATTTATCGGATTGTGACAAGTTTGTCAAAATGTCAATAAATGATAGGTGGCAATTCATTAAGAAAAATAAAATATGCCATAGGTGTTTGAAAAAAGGTTTCCATAAGAATAAAACTTCATGTATGAAAAAAGTATGTAGCGTAGTAGGTTGTGAAATGCGTCATCATAATTTGTTACACGGGTCTAAATTTGAACGTGTCGTCACCACGCACGTCGACGCCGAGGACAACGACGACGCCGCCGACGACGACTCCGAGGACGACGACGACGAGCAAGTGCCATCGACGTCCGGCGTGAGCGCGCCCGCCGCCTGCGCCGCTACCGGAGCAGCCGCGACTACTCCGCTGCCTGACGACTCGGAACATGACATTCTAACGCATGCCACCTCTTCATCGCCCAAGAAGCCTTCCGCGCGGCCGTTGTTGAAAATTGTCTCTGTCACCGTGTCCGGACCGTCCGGTAGCGTTGACACATTTGCTTTATTAGACGACGGATCGTCAGGAACATACATAGACTCAGAAATATCTTCTCAAATTGGAGCCAAGACGTCTGAAAGGCTTATCCACGTAGATTGCGTACTCGGTTTAGGCAAGGACGTTAAAGTGCAGTATGTCAATTTTAATATACAGGGTCGTCATTCAACTGAAGTTCACTCCATTAAGAAGGCTAGGTCAGTTAATGGTTTAGGCGCCGCGCGTGAGTTTGCGTATCAAGATAGTGTACGCAAATACCCTCATCTAGTAGATATAGCCGACGAGTTTTGCTACGGAGACGTAAAACCAATGCTGATAATAGGTCTTGACAATTGGCATCTCTCTATTCCCACAGACGTGCGCAAAGGAACCAAAACACAACCTGCAGCTATTTTGACTGCCCTTGGCTGGGTTTTGTTTGGTTTCGGTTGCAGTAAGACTAAGCGGGTTGACGTTGTCAACCATATCTCATTAAGTGAACCTGACGTCGAAAGTGATCGTTTTATGTTAGAACAACTTATCAGGGAACAATTTAAGATCGACGCAATCGGTATATCTAAAAAGGAGGCCCGCAATGCTGACGATGAGCGTGCCATACAAGTTTTAGAGAACACTGCTCACCGTCTGCCGAGCGGCCGGTATGAGGTTGGCTTGTTGTGGAAGGCTGATAATCTGGATATTCCCGATAGCTATAAGTTAGCAATGTCCAGATTCGTAAGCTTAGAAAAGAAAATGATTAAAGACCCCTGCTACGCGGAACGTTATCGTCGCAATATTCATGACATGTTATCTAAAGAATACGCTGAACCATGTTCATCACGTACTGGCCCTGGACGTCCTCTTTGGTATCTACCTCATTTTGGTGTGATTAATCCCAATAAACCTAATAAGTTGCGAACGGTGCACGATGCAGCTGCAAAATCTCACGGCGTGTCATTAAACTCTTTGTTATTGACTGGCCCTGATCTTTTGCAACCTTTGCTAGGCATTCTAATGCGTTTTCGTGAGGGCGCCGTCGCTTTAAACGCTGATATCCGTGAAATGTTTCCGCAAGTCAAAATTATTGAAACTGATAGAGACGCGCAAAGATTTTTGTGGCGAGATACCCCCGGTGAACCGATTAGAACATACCGCATGTCATCCATGATTTTTGGCGCCGCGTCGAGTCCATTCACTGCCATACACATAAAAAATAAAAACGCTTTAGAATGGCAGGAAACTTACCCCGACGCGGCTCGAGTAATCATCGACGACCATTATATGGACGATTGCATTACTAGCTTAGACGACGTCAACAAAGCTGCTAGGCTGGCAGCTGATATTTACTCCGTACATGCGCATGCCGGCTTCAAGATGCGCGGCTGGACGTCGAATAATCCTAGTGCGCTTTCGTTGTTGCCTAAAGAGTCTTTGCTAGAGGTATTCTCCTCGCGCCAATAATGGAGACGTTGAATTGGGCCGCCTGTCTACGCCCGTTCGCACGCTGGGCCTTATATGGCAGCCCTTCAATGACCTGATTGGTTTTAATACAGGTGTATAAAAAAGATACGGTGTTACCTGAAAAGTTAACGAAACGAGAGGTTCTAGTACACGTGATGAAAATTTACGATCCGCTTGGGATCCTTGCTCCAATCGTCGTTCGTGGCCGTATTATGTTTCAAGACGCTTGGCGCAAGGGCTTAGACTGGGATCAAGAGCTCTCTCAATGTGACAGCGCCGCGTGGAAGTTATGGTTTCAAGACCTGATCTCCACTTCCAGTTTGCGAATACCACGCCGCTACAACTTGAGCGAGCTCGAGGTAGAGGGATGCGAGTTACATGTGTTTTCGGATGCGAGTGAGTCTGCCTATGCTGCTGTGGCCTATTGGCGCTTTCTATATGTAAATGGTGACGTGAGACTCTCCCTCATCTGTAGTAAAATGCGCGTGTCCCCAATTAAACCTGTCTCCATTCCTCGTTTAGAACTTCAAGGCGCACTAATAGCTGCGCGCCTTGCTACGACAATATGCGAAGCCCATCGGTTGAAGCCAATGAGACGTGTTTTCTGGTGCGACTCAATGACTGCGCTAGGTTGGCTTCGTAGTGATGCGCGTACCCTTAAACCCTTTGTGTCCCACAGAGTTGGTGAGATACTGGAGCTTACAAATATCAGTGAGTGGCGTTGGGTACCGAGTGACCTAAACGTAGCCGATGACGCTACACGCGTCAAACGTTTTGTGCTCTCTCCAGAATCTCGCTGGATCTCAGGGCCTACCTTTCTCCTGTCCTCGTCCTGGCCCGCTGAACCTCAAATTGATGTTAGTGGATTAGGACGTGAAGAGTTTAAAAATGTCATTCATCTGATCAACGAAATTGAGCTGCCCGCACCAATCTCTGCAGATCCATATCGTTTCAGCTCATGGCTGAGAATGGTGCGAGCAACGGCAAAGGCGCATCAATTCATATCGTTATTGCGATTGCGTAGTATGAGAAGACGAGACGCGAACTTCAACCTCCCTCGTCTTGAAGGACACTTATGTACCTTCCATCCACCTTGCACATCCTCTCCTAGTACCGCGAACCCCCCTAATAACCAACCGAGAATAACTGCGAACGATATCCGTCTAGCCGAAACCCATATTTTACGTCAGAGTCAACTTGATTCCTTCAAAGAGGACATTTTGAGAGTGAAGAACGGAGACCCGTTGCCTCGAAGCAGCCGCCTTTTTAAACTATCCCCATTCATAGATAACAATGACCAACTCAGAATGTTCAGTCGTATAGCAGCTGCAACAGGCGTCACTGATGAAGTTAAACGACCCCTGATCTTGGACGGAAAGCACCCAGCAGTACGCCTACTTATAGCAAGATACCACCAAAAGGCTGGCCACGCAAACAAAGAAAAGGTCCTGAACGAACTCCACCAAAGATTTTGGATATTGGGCCTCAGAAATGCTGTCCGATCAGTAACCCACGCATGTCAGTTTTGCAAACTTCACCGCGCCAGAGCATTCACGCCACCAATGGGAGATCTACCGGAGTCCCGATTAGCTCATCATCAAAGACCATTTTCCTTTGTCGGTCTTGACTACTTTGGGCCTGTGCTCGTTTCAGTTGGTCGAAGAAGAGAGAAACGCTACGTTGCTCTATGTACGAGCCTCGTCATCCGCGCTGTACATCTTGAAGTGGTACATAGTTTATCGACAGACGCGGCCATAATATGTCTACGCCGTTTTATTGCTCGTCGAGGCACACCGCAAGAGATCTGGTCAGACCACGGAACAGCCTTTGTTGGGGCAAGCAGGGAGTTACAAGCTCTTTACGGCAACTCAGTTGAAAATTATGCAGCTAATGAATCAATCAATTGGCGTTTCATTCCTCCGGCAGCACCTTTTATGGGCGGAGCATGGGAGCGTTTAATTCGCAGCGTTAAAGAAGCCCTGAAGACAACCCTAAGAGAACAGGCTCCCTCAGATGAAGTTCTGAGCACACTATTGGCGGAGGCTGAAGCCATTGTTAATACACGACCACTCACGCACGTTTCACTTGATTCTGATGCTGACGAAGCGTTGACCCCGTCGCATTTTATACTCACATCTCCGTCTGGGCCCCCTATTCCCGCTACTTTGACCGAAGCCGACCTCTTGAGCAGAAATAAGTGGCGCAGGGCGGTAAGGCTAGCCGACCACTTCTGGCAGCGCTGGGTCAGGGAATACCTTCCCTCCTTATCACCACGGACAGGAGGAGGATCTCCGCCTAATATCGCGATTGGGGACATCGTAATAATTTGTGATTCAAACCTGCCTCGAGGCTCTTGGCCCAAGGGTCGTGTCACCGCCGTATACCCCGGCAGAGACGGGATAATCAGAGTGGCAGATGTCGCCACTGCTGCTGGGGTGTTTCGCAGACCCCTCAAGAAGCTCGCGAAAATACACGTTGCTCTTTAAAAAAGGGGAGAATGTGCAAGACTGCACAAACTTTTTATATTATTTTACCTTTTTATAGTTTATTGTCTATGTTTTTTATATATTCCTTTTGTCTATTTTTGAGTGATTGACTTCATTACATTTTGTTTTCTCAACGATACCAGTGCCTATTATTTAATTTCCTTAAAACTAATTAATTCATTTATTATGTATAAAAACGATAAAAAACATTTTTTTGCGAATTTAACTAAAAGTGTTATAATACAGGATGGTTCCTGATCATGAACCTAACGACATGTCGGATTTAACGGAAAACAAAAAAATAACACGGTGTAGAAGAGCGATAGGAAGAGCTACAGTTAGCTACGATATGCTACTAGGCGTGACTATGAGTATTGTGACGTTGGCTAGATCATAAATAATCAACGTGTATGAACATTATAAATGCCAGCAGCGGTTAGAGACACGGTGTATAATATTAATTGCATTTGCAATGCACCTAACATAGATACTTATATAGATTTCAACCTAATTAATGGACATTGCCATTTAATAAGTACACCACAAACTGATATCATAATTAAAGCTGATTTTAAGATAATTATCTACGCAGTATAATTATCGCTATCAAGGCAGTTAAGAGTGGAGCGGCTAACGGCCTGATTCGAATTTTAAAACACGTCGGAATTACCTATAGATATGATATGGATCGGACATGCCATTTGAAAAAAAAATAGTTTTTAGAGGATTTCGTAAAAAAGGAACCATTATGGTGCGACTGTTCATATGTCATTTAACTATTTAATACTGCATCGGTGATCAACAAGTATCCAGTCCGCCTGACGATCAGCTGCCTGCAACTCTTCTGTGTGTTATATGCACACGTAGTAACAATAACACTCCGTAGTACTTCGCACCCTTATTGAGTTCTGGCAACCTTACTCTCTGCCTGTCAGGAACATAAAACTCGGTCTTCTGCAAAATATTTATTTGTTTCAAGAAAAATAGACAGTACTGACACATCCGATCCGCATCGCATCATGGATGTTTTATATAGTATTAATTTGTATGTTATGTACGAGTATATCGTTGTCTGAGTACCCACAACACAAGCGTTCTTGAGCTTATCGAGGAACGTGAGACTCACTCAATCTGTGTAAGAATGTTCTATTTATTTATTTTATTATCTTGTCAGCAGGGTTAGTGTAGTGCCGCGATAGTATGTCGCCGCAAGATAGACTCTAGTCTAGATTGGCCTATGACCTAGGATTCAGATTAATTGGTTGATTGTACGTACCTACTCCTATAATATTTCTTCTCTTTGAAATCGAAAAGGTTTTAGCTTTTTACATACCGAATAACTTTATTTCGCTAACCATGTGACTATCTTAAAAGAAATCATCTTTTAAGATAATCACATCAAAGATAAGGAATTGTTTCTACCATTCCTTAGAACATTACAAATTTGCATTTTAGTCAAATCAGTACACTTAATATCTTCACGGAGTCCAAAACATTATGCATCAGAACATCAGAAGTCCGAAACTAGACAAATATAGAGAGCGCTTGAGCGCGAGTAAGTACTTGCGCCGGCGCGGCGGACGCGGGTGTGTGCGTGCGCCACGCATAGATTTAGAATTATTAAACTAGATTGTTTAGTTAGGTCAAAAAGTGTGTCCACATGAGAGGTAATTGTTTGGGCTGGTGTCCCTCTCGCACTTGCTGACAATGTCAACATTATTCAGTGACGTCATCACTGTCATAAATTGGGGATACCAGTCAATTTTCAAAGTTACTACTAAATCTACTAACACCCAATTGAAAGTATTTTTTAATTATACAAATCTTTGATTTACTGGCATCAAAATAATTACATTATAATTATTTTCAAATTTTTTGAAATATATTGAAACCCTAGTTTGAATATAACATTAAAATAAAATAAGAAGTTATAAAGTCAGGTAATATACAGATAAAAATACTACTAATATGGGAACCTCATTAACACTGGCAACACGTGCGAGAGGGACACCAGCCCAAACAATGCCCTCTCATGTGGACCGTTTTCGCTAGTCTGATACGATCGACTTTCTGTTTCAGTAATAAGGTTTAATTTCGTATGGCAAAAAATGTGATTGAGCTGTCCCCTGTAAAGGTCTTTGGCGCCACGCGCACGCACACAGGGCCTCTCTGTGGGTTCCACCCCCGTCAGCGCGACGGCAATAAAGACCTAAAAATCTCAAATTTGAATTCGTGCTTCGGTATCGTATCCTCTTAATGCAGTTAGAAGATGTGTCATCTATCTCGCGGCGACATACTCTCGCGGCCATCATGTGCTAGGCCTACTGGAACAGATTATTGAAGTCTATTAAAATTCGAATCTGGCCATATTACGAGGGAAGTCAGTTTAAGATAGTTGAATGGAGGCAATAAATTTGCGAGCTCTATTCAAATGTTGCTTCATTTCGGGCGGAATGGCTACGCAAATTTCAACTGTTTTAATGTTAGACATTGAAAATTACGCTCAAATGCGTTGTTGGTAGAGACTAACTAGGAATAAAATGTAGGTATTTTTTAAGACACATACGGGCCGTACGCGATAAAATAACATTATTACCTGCCTTTTACTTAACGTTTCGGCCAGATTGCACTAGCCGTGGTCGTGGAAGACTGACGTCCCAGCGAAATGTCAATGGAGATGTAAAACATCATCAAACTAAAATGTAGGTACCGAATGTGGGCTATTTGAAGTCATTTAATGCATTTTCAATCATTATGAATAAAAATCTAAACTGTCCTCTTAACATTTAGACATAGGTACAGTACCTGTAGATAATGCTGCAAATATTACTTCAATTTTGGGGAACATCTTGTGAATTTGGCTTTAACGTATTGCTGACGTCCTTCAATGATAAGCAATCATGATGAAAAGCTGTACAGCACTGCCAAGGAGTGGAATTCCTTGCCGGCGGCTATATTTCCGAGCTCATATAATTGATATAACCCGGCAACCTTCAAATCAAGGGTGAACCTGAACAGGCATCTTCTGGGCGAGCTCACTCCATCGTAGGCCACGTCTTTGCCTTTGGCTAGTCTGTGGCCAAGAGTACGCCCATTTATAATAATAATAAAAAATTAAGGTTACCAGCAATACCAGCGTCATTTATTAACTTTTACAGAATTCATGAGAGATTTTTTTTAATTTTTCTCTGTCTCTTCATTATAAATGCTATCAACTGTGAACATTAGTAATTCATACGTAATTATCAGCACCTGAATCTTCTTCAGTTGACAATTCATCGACAATCTGCTAGCAAGAATTTCATTTTGATATGGAATTATAATATGTGTATGAGCTATATTCTTAGCTTAAGGCAACGCTACTCCTGATTACTAATTCTATTTGCAATAGAAGGCATATGATATTACTGGGTGTATTATGTACATTTATGGATTCACTTGATGACAAAGCTTCTCATATCACTGACGAAGAGAATATTAATTGTGCACGTAAGTAGTATATGTATGGTATATTATTTTGCTCGACGGCGGGGACACTGCTGTGCCCCCAGATGTACGTACTTATGGGGTTAATTATCATCAATTTTCTATCAAACTGATAATTTGACTATAGCGACATGATGAAAATTCATCTACCTACTTAAGATATCATACTAGAACCATAAAAAATATCAGTAGTTCTAACAATTTATCTTGAAGAACGTTTATAACCCACGTGACTTATTTATCCTAGTTGACCTTCATGTACCCGATTTTTGTGAAGAATATTATTCGAAGTATACCTACATTATACAAGTAGGTAACAGTAAACTTTCGCCCACAATAACTAATCCAAAAGTAAGCAAGGGCAAGGCCGAACTGATAAAAACGTTAGCCGTCGACAAAGACATAAGAAACCATTAAAGAAATATATTGGCCATTAAACAAAGGCTCGAGGTCCAAAATAGGTAATTAGGTTCCTTGGGGCGCTTAAATATCACTTAGGGAGACAACACCAGTGGAAGTCAAGACACGGAGCAAGGAAAATCTATGAGCGGAGAAGACTAAAACTAAATGTTCAGGCCCACCATGTTATCTAGACTTATTTGATATAATTTCACCATCATTTTCATAGTTTTTATGAGAGCGACTGTTAGGTACCAATTATTCCTTCAAGGTTTCGGAGAAGAACAAAACTAAATGTTTTAACACAGATCTTTTTTAACCAGACCTATTTGATGTCATTTCAGCATAGTCTTCCTTAATCATCTTCATCGGACGAATTAGTTCGAACACACAAGCTTTTATGAAATCGATAGGAACCTGTCTGATCCTTCTCGGCTTCCTCTATCCTCGCAATTCAAATATATGTCATGGTTGAAATTAAGCAACAAGTATGATTGGGCGTAAGTTACTTAAGACTGTGACTAAGCTATATTCCTAGCTCGAGATACAAGACAGTCTCATTTTGAATACTGACAATGCTACAACAAGCTTCTACTGCAGCAACTTTGACAGACTAACCGTCAAAGTTTCTGCAGGCCATCCTACAGCCCTAATACAGCCAGGAACGTAACATTTCCGCTTACTACCATACTGCATACAAACCTAACCTGAATTCACCTACATTCTATTTCCTATCCTATCGATTGCTCGCAAAATAACAGACGTCGCGTCGCCATCGTCGTACAAATAACTTTTTATGGACTAACATTTGTACTATAGTTTTTATAGAAGTCTAGCTGTGTCAGTCGGGCTGAAATAGTCTTGTTTACCAAAGCCTTGTCCTTTTTCTGGAATGTTTGTTGGCATCGGCCTGTTAATTTTGTTAGACTTGGATTTATTGTAATCTTAATGAGAGACTTGTTTACGCCTGTTTCTAATACCTATCAATTTACCTATTCGTTTGTACTAAAGTCGCCACTCGCCATCAATAGCATTTGCGGATATTGTAAACAAACATATTTAGTATTCAAAATGTTTTTAATTTCCATTTTACCTTTTCAAATACTGGCTTTATCCACTGTGTTTTAAGGCAATTTGGAAATAGTGCTAGAATATGGACATTTCATTGAATAGGTGTCAATGTTTACATTGTCAGCAATTTTTATTTACAGCGATTTTATTTACCAGTGAACTGAGTGAACCTATTTGGTAGGTTGCGAGAAAATTGAGTAGGTACTACACTGTATGAAAGGGCGATTTTGCGAGATTCTCCCGCTTTTATCTTAAGACGATACAGGAGGGGTCAATTCTCCATACAAACGCTCTCGCCTATTTCCTCTCTGGTTTTTGAAGATAGAGCAATGATTTTTTGAACACAGATTATTATTATTTTTATCTGTGTCGGACCGTTTTGATTTTTTTCTTATTTTTTTTAAAGATGCTAGAGCCAACGAAAGATTTCCAAAACGGCCTTTTTCATTATGGCGCAAAAAAGGTGTGATACTCAATATTGGAAACTATTAGCCAAAAAAACTAAACGGTTCGACACAGATTATTTCATTGTTATTCAGATTCATAAATTTCGTTCCGATTGATTAAGTTCTGAAGGAGGAAACAGTCGAGAGCGGAACCTCGATTTTAAAGATTTTTTCTCAATATCTTATAACTGAGTTGTTCTTAATGGACATTTATTATTTTTTTCGATAAATCTAGTTAATAACACTAGTATATTTAACTAAAATTCCCAAATTGAAAGGAGCCCCCCTTTCTATTTTAGCATTTTCGCTCCTGTACGGTCTTAATGTACCAATTTCCCGATAGACCGCTCGGTCTGTCCAACCACACAATCGGTGTTAGCAAATATTGCTTCCTGGCTTCCCACACAACACAAAATACTAGCACGGGAGTACAGAAACCAAATAGGCAAACATCATACACGTATGTTTTTCGAACGGTCGGCACATATGTGACGTTATCTGGATAAAGGGACCTTATTGTCGCTGGCGCTTACGTCCCGCGGCGTCGTATTTGTACACCAACATGGCTCATAATGCCGTAAGCGCCATCGACAATAAGGTCCCTTTACCCAGATAATGTCACATATAGATTTACCTCTGTACTTTTAGTAAGCAGGTATTTAAAAGATTGTAATCAAATAATTCGTACATTTTCGGGTAGTTTGTCGGTTAACCAACCAAAAACCAAATGGATATGTCACTGAGGAACCGATTTTCAACCTTCTTATTTGGTAGTGTAATGTTTTAAATTACCCTCAAGTGGCATAAGCAGCCTTTTGAGGATAGATTTTTTTTATTAATTAACTGATAGCAGGTTCACTATTATCTGGCAAAAACTTTTTACGCATATATTTGATTCGTATAATAGTTTTTGGCAGAAGTCAAGTTTGGCAGAAACACCTCACGCAGAATATGCTTTGGCACAAATCATTTCGCAGATTTTGTAATATCGAATCGTCTACCTACATACATAACACTGTTGTCATAATGTTGATGAGCATCATAATAGTCTTCTAGTCGAATAATACATTTGTAGATAATATTTGTGCATAATATTTAGGCGGCATAAAGTTGTAATTTACTATTTGATAGCGAGTTGGCTCGCTTCGCTCGTCGTCGTACTTAACGGTGACTCTGGGGCAGTTTTTCTTTTCTGATAGCGAGTAATAATTCTGCTAATGTAATATTATGCTTTAAGATTATTATGGTACATACAATTATGCTAAACCAAAGTCGACCAAAGTAATAATGTTCTGTAAAACAATATTCTGCGAAATGTATCTTATGTGTGGTAGTAATAATGCCAACTAAGTTTTCTGCAAAATTACCATTCGACCGAAAGTGTTTCAGCGAAACATGTTATGCGAAGTGTGTTTCGGACTAAAATTATTCTGCCAGATGAGAACCCCTGACAGCATAATAGTACATTACGATACAAGTGCGTAAAAAAAGTAAGTTCGAAACGAGTGGCGATAAATTAAAACACGACCAATGGGAGTGTTTTAAATTGACACAAGTTACAAATTTCCTTTTCGCACGAGTGTCGTACGACATTATTCAGTAAAGATGGCCATCCGAAGTTTTGACCTGGCTTATAAAATCAAAATTTTAATTTTGTGGTTAGGTTAGGTATATATTTTAGTGTACCAGCGCTGAGCAAAGGCTTCCCCTTGCTTTTTCCACTCGACTCTTCAGCGTTTTCCCACCATTTTGGGTATAATGCGTCCAAGTCGCCCGCCATCTACATATTATTTGTGTTAGATTTGCTTTATCTAGAAAACCAGTTTTATTATGAAATCCTTCTTGTAACGTAAACACGGTCAACACGGTATTGCTTGTGATCGTAAAATGAATGAAATGACTTACGAGGGCGACGCTCGGCCGCGACGACGCCGGCGACAAAACAAATGCGAAAAACCGTCCAGGGGACGTTACGCTTGCTTGCCAACTAATTGGCAGCTGAAACCAGCGGGCCTAGCAGACACAGAAAGTACAAAAAAGCACGCTCTGGCGCGACTGGCCATATCACGCATAATCATAATAGTAATACAATACTAATACATAATTTAATACAACAAATGCATTACTGACGAAGACTTTAAAAAAAAAATTAAACAAAGTGTCGATACTTTCGTTCTATTTTCAAAATTCTAGTCCTACATCTGTATTACGAGTAGGTAAATCCAAAATACAAAAGAAACAGGTCTGACTTATTAAGTGTACGGCTTACTAAACCAATGAAAGAGGTATGTAGGTATTTACTTTTAACAATTTAATTTACTCTAGTGTGCACGCGTCCCGGTTAAATTCAATACGGTTCCGGGAATGCATCCGGATTTCCGGACGTCCGGATGCGTTAGTGAAGTTACTGTTTTACAATTTGGTCAGTGTACAAATGGACGATCGATGTCGACGTCACACTCAGTGAATACACATGGATATGTCGAGGAAAATTGGTGGAACAAACAACGTACAAACGTATCGGAGGCCAATTTGAATGTATAGTTACTCCATTCCAAATACGAAGGCCCGATAATGCTTGTGGGTGTTTTCCAAAATAAATCTCGAAAATCGAATTTTACGACATCTGGACGTGTTTGGGCCCATTCCTCTTAGAATCACGAGCTGATTCGATCCCGACGATAAAAAAATGTGTCCCAAATTTTCCATACAAAATTCGAGTTTCCAATACGTCACGCTCGTAGTAAGTTCATACTAAAATCGTGACGTAAAGGAAAAAAATGAGGACACATTTTTTTATCATCAGGATTGAATCAGCTCCTGATTCTGAGAAGAATGAGCCCAAACACGTCCTAATATGGTGAAATTCGATTTTCTAGATTTATTTTGGAAAACGGCCTTGTAGCAAAAAGGGCTTATAATGCATTTGTTATCTAATTAGGAGCACTTCAAATTAGCACCCGTCAGTGCAAACAGCATACAACTAAAGCGAAATATAGCGAAACGTAAAATACCACGCTGAAAAAGGGTCTAGCCAGGTATCTTTTGTTAACGCCTAATCACCGTCTAAATGCTATCGGTGCATCGTATTTGAAATGGAATATGACCTACATCAGAATGTATTTGAATCATTTTATTTTAGTAGGTATCTACAAAACATCTGTAACAAAAATCAAAATTTCGGGATCCAACTCTTGACTATCTTAAAAAAATGCAACAAATTTTCCTAAGTATACTTGTAACAAAATAAAATTAGATCGTTCATGAGATAACAAAGACTTAAATTATCTTGTAATATAATAATTATGAGTCTGTAAAGGATACTCGTTGTTCGTTAACAAGCTGTTAAATAACTTATTTCTCTCTCTTGTCACGACACTTCTAATAATGAATTATGACACTGGGTTATTTTTATATGAGATTAAAATTGTACCTACCGCGGCTATCCTTTTTCTTTGAATTTGTAGTAAGGTACAGCTGGGCTTTACTAGTTTCGACTGGGGGCCATTGTAACTAATCCATTTTTTCCATTATTACACTATGATGTTAAGTTATGTATGTATGTGCACTCTTTTTTCTTTGAATTTGTAGTATACCGAAAGCTTGTGTTCAGTAGCATATATTATATTGAGGATGGATTTTCCATACAATGTCCGAGTTTTAAGTCCCAGGTTAAGAATTTCGACGGCCCTCTTCCTTC
Source organism: Leguminivora glycinivorella (assembly GCF_023078275.1). NCBI lineage: Eukaryota > Metazoa > Arthropoda > Insecta > Lepidoptera > Tortricidae > Leguminivora > Leguminivora glycinivorella. The sequence continues at coordinate 10,572,885 of NC_062981.1, forward strand.
CGTAAGTTTCGTAACAGTCGACTATGGAGTATTGATTCAAATTTGTGATATGACCGATTGCAACGGGCAACCTATCACTGCAATGTAATATTTGAAGCATTTTCATGTACAGGACAGTTTCATTTAAATTTTACTTGTAGATAAATACAACCGATTAGAAAACGGCATGACAGGAACATATCTGTGCTCATCACACAAATAAATGTACCGGGATTCGAATTTCAGAGCAGTTTCATACCGAGTTTCGACTGAGCCAGACCGGTCGTCAACTCTTTCTACCAAGTTTAAGTCGTTTAAGAATACAGGCGTGCATGTATGTACTTATACCTCTGTATGTATAACATTTTACGCAGCAAGTAATGTCAACTGGTGACCAAGGATCAAGAAGACGCCTTAAGCCTAAGACGTCCTTAATATCGTGTCTATGACAAGCCCTTCAATATTCTTACGATATTAATGCAAATGTATCGACACCTATAGTTTTCCTCCATCAACCGTGACAAAGGTATAAGCTGTCAAAGGCGTCTCGTTACAGCGTCACTTTACCCCCGAAGGTCGTAAGAAAATATCTTGTAGAAAAGAAAATGTATCTTTAAAACGACTAGAGTAAGAGGAGCTCTGTGGTGACGATGATTCTTCGGGAGCGAGCGAATTTCATTTCAGTGTGACCTTATTTAATCTTTGATAAAAATTGTGATCGCAGTAAGTCAATTCTTCAATAGGATAATAAAATGTCGTGCTTCAGTTTTTTTTTGAAGAGGCATCATCTTATCGTTGTTTTAGTCAAATACATTACAGGGTCGTGTTAGGTTTCGTGTAGCAAGAACCGAACCGGGCGTTTGTCATCATAGCGCAATAAAATTCTTAACTTTTTTTTTGGTCACTATTTAATACACATTATTGGCATACAAGCCACGGATGAAAGGTTAAATACAGGTTTACTATCCGACTGCGGCAGAAGAAGGGTAATGTTTCAAGCCTATGTATTATATTTTTTTAGCTTTGCATAACAAGTAATATTATTCATCCTTTTGTAGCCATTCCACTAGGAAAGAATCTTATAAATTTAAATCATCAATACTTTCACTTGCAAAATCGAACAATTACTTAATTTATCTGAAGCAAGGAATCGTCCTTGTCTGAAGTATCGGGTTCCTTTTTCAGCATTCTCTCTTCCTTCCTCATCCCGGCATTCGCCATGACTTGTGAGGGCCTGGGGTTCGCTTTGACAACTAGTCCCAAGATTTGGCGTAGACACTGGTTTTACGAAAGCGACTGCCATCAAGCCATCATATCCTCAAAGTTACCTATAATCAGTATACTTAAATCTGCTCCCATCACTTGTCATGTAAGCGTTTGGATGAAATCTAAGTGTTGAAGGATACCGTCGTTTTCCGTACCTACGTAGTTTGCTGGTAGCAGGTGCTGAGGTCTTGTCAAAGTGGGTGCGTGTAACGAGTTAACTTTGCGTATTTGAAACCGATATGTGGGTTAGTTATCTGTGGCTTTGTTGTTAGGCTCGTCTGGTTTACCTTTTAAAGATAAACTTGCTGAAACAGACTTTTTTCTTAATTTTAGTCGCAGATATTGGCAATTGGCAAATCAGCTTCTTTTTGACTTCAACCACTAATATGTTGAAATGAATTGGTGACGTCACGGGCTCAGTTACTTTATATATTTCTACCTGACTTAGTATGAAATTGGATTTTAACTTCTGTCCAGGCAATCCTCATTGAAATAATTGAGATTTAAATTCAACCACTTGTTGCTGTGGTGCGGGCTTGTGTCTTGATAATAAGTGCAACATTAAAAATGTTCAAACAGAAAGTTAACTCTATTTTTAAGTACAGTAAGAAATGTAACCTAGCTTAAGTACCTTACCCACTTTACCGTCCTTATTGATTGTTTAACTTTTCGGCAAAAGGCTCACCTTACAGTTATATTTTTGAAGTTTACTTTGTTTATTTATTGTTAAATAGGTATAGTTTATTTTCCATGTTTTCCATCACGACTTTTTGATTTATAAAACTTCTCAACTTTCGGAGTTTTAATTAAAAGTTTATAAAAGGGAGGGTATTTTTGTTACCAATTAAAAGTATAGATTTTGTTCGTTATTAATTTTGTTTTCGAAAGTTTCCTTGAGAAGATGAGAAGAAAATTTCTTGCTTCAAATCTTGGAATCTTATTATATGTAGGTATACCCACGCAACGCAAGGACGTATTTTTCAGTAACTTTGTACTTCCAAGGAAATCATTAAAGCTTACACTAGGTTAACTTTCTCATTTTCTAAGTGGTTCAATAAACCGAGTATTTTTTTCTTCAATTTTCTTTTCATACATACTTAGTATATCGACCGGGTTCAATAACCTACTCAAGACACGATTACGATTAAAGACATACCCCTTATTCATAAACGTTCACTAAAATTATCAAGCTGATAAAGTTCGTTTGTCCCTTTCCGACGTATTGGTGTGATAGAAAGACATCGGATCAGATAATATGAAAACGCACTAAGGGGGTTAACATTTGGATAATACCTATGAGCGGGTAGTGACATGTTTACATAAATAAATACAACTTCACAAGGATAAATAACAGTGTTTTCGATTCTCATGTTTAGTTCTCATTCTCATTTTTAAAATAAATAAAACCAGTCGAAACGTTAGTTGTGTTTACATAGGACCGAACGGCCGGGTCTAAGACGTTGTTTCAAATGCTTCACGAATTGCTTAGGTGCCATTAGAAGAAGGGATGGCGAGATAAGAAAAAGATTTGTATTTAGGTTCGCGACGAGTACGAATAGGTAGACCGGTAGAAGGCAATGTTATTAGGTGATGAGTTGGGACTTGGAAGTCGTGGAGCTAAAAAATCTGTTAAACTACGCTTTGGACGGATTTGTTACTTGAGTTAGAGCCAAGAACTCGCGAGTTTTATAAACGATAGAACCCTTTATTTGGGTCCAAAATTACGTTTGTGTTTTTATAAATTACACCAGCAGAGCATGTGTGAACAGTGTGAAGTTAGCATATCAAGTTATTTGAAAATAACTACTTACCAAATGCTGGTGAATGGTCAGTGTTACGTTTTTTTTGTGTCAAGAACTCCTTGTTATCGTGTGACGGAGCTGTGTAAAAATTTTTAATACATTCGGGAACAAATGATATGCTGGAGTGGGAAGTTAGCATATAATGTTGTCAATATCCATAAAAACTATTTTCAGTATAAAAATGCCAGAACTATTGTTATAAAGTATCAGGAACTATTGTGCATGCTAATAGAACTCCAATAAAAACTTGATCTGCTAGACTTTGATATGCCAACTTCACAGACATGCTTCTTACGCTTAATATATAGGTAATGTAATTCTTAAGGGCTATATTTTAGAGTTTCTAAACAGTAGTGTATATTTCATCCTCATTTCAGCCTTCGTATAGCTTGATCATAATATTCCAGAAGGCCTTTTCCGTTTACAATAGTGGTCAAATAATATATGACATGATACCTTAGGATGCGGATTGAATGCAAGAAGTCAACCTGTCACCAAACAAAGTAGCCACAAAGATTCAGAACATTAAATATAGGTAGGCATTACTTACTAACCGAACTATCTCAACTATAACTACAGCAATTTAGCAGCTTTAGATTATAGAGATGAGACCCCAGCGACACTACATCGAAACCACGAAATTCAACACTGGAAAGTTTGAGCGCGATCAAATCCCCGGTTTAGGATGCTAATTCCTTTTGCTTACTAATATATCGATAAAGTCAAACCACTTTAATTCTGACCTCTGGCTGCATATGGTTTTCAGGTAGGTTGGATTATGTTTATTGTGGTACTTGCTTGCACCCTGTTGAGTATAAGTTTAAGTTTTGCGAATTGAGGGTTCAAAATGAATCTCGTTCTTCAGATTAAGCCCGCTTATAAACCTAAACCGAAGACAGTTACAAAAGTATAGTTTACTATTACATATTATGTAAGTATATAGATATTTAAGTAAATAAGAATTGCAATTTAACTGCCCAGTAAAAATATATTGTATTCTAAATACATAAGTAAGGAAGTACACATTTTCTATCAAAATTGTAAGTTAACTTTAGGAACTGGGCTGGACATGTCTGCCGCATGCACCCTGAACGGTGGGCCAAAACGGTTACCGAGTGGGACCCACGGAACACCGTGGAGGGTGCAGGCCGGGGTTCAGGCAGACCGAAAAAGAGATGGCGGGACGACTTGAACGCATTTTATCCAAACTGGCAAAATTACGCACATGACAGGGTTGAGTGGAAGAAGCGAGGGGAGGCCTTTGCCCAGCAGTGGGACACTACAATAGGCTAATAATAAAAAAAAAAAAAAAAAAAAAAAAAAAAAAAAACTTTAGGAAACTGTCTTCAATCGGAAAATTTTGTCGTGGGTACCCATTTGTTAAAATTTGAAGGACTATTGTATTTTATTTACAGAATTGTATTTATGATAAATAAATAAAAAGATACTGGTAAGTGCACTAAAATAGGGTACATTTATCATAGATTTTAAATGTACCGTTCCATAGGTTTCAAACGCAAAAGTTGTATTTCTGTCGTAGTTCTAAAGAACCACTTTTATTACGAACGGATTGCATTTAATAATAACCTAGTTAGTAACTAGATGGCGTAACAATGAACTTGTCCGATTCTCTCTTAATATAAAATATCGATTTATACCTAGTGCAATATGCATGAGGGTAGTTAATTTTTTTGTTTTATTTAAAATATCAATTAATAATGTCGTGTTATTCTCGTGGTTTTTAAAATAATAGTGAACAAAAGAAAACACTCTTTCTTATAAAATATTGAAGGATATGAACGTCATAACATTGTTAGCGTTCCACATCACAAGAATGCACGGCTCATTAAATTGCAGTAAAATATTTGAACACGTGTCTTATTTTCTAAGAAAGTAATTTCTTTGGAACATTAAACACCAATTTTGTTAGTACCTTACAAGTTACAACCTATTAGTCACATAGACATATGTGTGGCCAAAGTTAAACGAATTATTTTTACCTTAGAAATAAAATAAAAATGTATAAGTAATCACAAGTAATAGTAGGGGAGCCTAAGAGGTGTGAAGGGATTTCCTCTGTGGCTACTCAATCGTGACAGATGAAGTTATGACGTATGACTGATATGTAATACTTATAGGTACCTAAGGTAGGTTTAGTGTAGGTAAGATAGGACTAATATGTATACTGTAGTTGCTATACCTACTGTCGTACAGTTCGGATAAACTACAACACCAAAAACAATAGATTGTTGGTAGCATGGAACCTAACCTAATTAAAAACCGGCCAAGAGCGTGTCGGGCCACGCTCAGTGTAGGGTTCCGTAGTTTTCTCAAAAACTACTAAACCTATCAAGTTCAAAACAATTTTCCTAGAAAGTTTTTATAAAGTTCTACTTTTGTGATTTTTTTCATATTTTTTAAACATATTGTTCAAAAGTTAGAGGGAGCCGCACTTTTTTTTCCTTTAGGAGCGATTATTTCCGAAAATATGAATATTATCAAAAGACGATCTTAGTAAACCCTTATTAATTTTTAAATACCTATCCAAAAATATATCACACGTTGGAATCAATGAAAAAAAATATCAGCCCCCACTTTACATGTAGGGAGGGGGGGGGGTACCCTAATAAAACATTTTTTTCCATTTTTTATTTTTGCACTTTGTTGGCGTGAAATTTCAGCTTTCTAGTGCTTACGGTTACTGAGATTATCCGCGGACGGACGGACGGACGGACGGACGGACGGACAGACGGACAGACAGACATGGCGAAACTATAAAGGTTCCTAGTTGACTACGGAACCCTAAAAATGTTAATGTCCATAACCAGATGTACTTAATAATTTTATAAATAAAGTAGGACTGACACGACAAAGTGAAGCCCTAAATATTACCAAAAAAAGCATCCCATCTGCACGCGAAAGTTGCAAAGTTAAACAAACATTGATATAAAGTAATTTCGCCTTCGCCGCAAAAAAAAAAAAAAAATCCCACATCTGGAACGGCACGTGGCAATCAAAGAGCTTCCTTCCGGTGCGATCCCCTCGCAAAACCCTTCGAGACTGTTCTACACACCTAAAGCCACCTTAAGGCACACACATACGTGCGATTTTGCATAACTAAGTACTGGAGGCTTACCGCGAAGACCGAAGTTAGTAAATTGCGGGCATAGACCACCTCAACTAAAGCTCGACCACAGAATATCGCTCGACTAAAAATATATGACTATTGTCAAGTGGGCACAGATTTCTGATGTATGTCTGTTCATATTCTTTGATGAATACTTTTGCATGTTAAATTGTATCTTGTTATTGAATGCATGTTAATTATAAGATGTAATGTTTTTAAAAGAAGTTGCCCGCCGAGTTTCTTGCCGGTCCCATAGTGGATACCCCCCTCCCAACTGAGGGGGGACTGAAATCTTCTCGAGGCTGAGGCGTAGGGTTAGAGCCGGCGTAGCTTTAGCTTTATTTGACGTTCATATGCGCATTGTAATATGCCTACTTGAAAAATAAATATTTCATTTTCATTTTTTTTTTCATTTATGCCTGTTAGAAAATAGTTCTAATGAAATTCCGCAACATAGCGCGTAGTCATAATTTTATTATCACTATTTCTTTACTAGATGGAGCATTCAAGCCAACTCAAAGTCACAACACATATTATGTTCATCCGTAGTAATTTAGTATACTCGTACCACATCTCGCGGACACTGGCGATCAAATATATGAAGACACATCACATTCTAAGCTCGTGTAGATGAAAGCGTATTACCATGCTTGTGTGAGTGAGATATGGCAGGTCGACTGTTGGCGTTTTTGACAGGTGGTGACTGTGAGGTAACCGAGAGGGGTGGGCGGGCGCTTTCAGTGGGGAGCGGGAGTGGCAATACTGTACGATAGTACTCTTTATTATACTGTGCTCGTACCTACTCAACCGCTTGATCCAATTTCAATAACATTTACGTTACTGAGCACTCGTGTAATTTAAGAACATTTATAAAAAAAATTAGTGGTACGGTTGAACCTGGGCTGCTATACTATGTATTATAATAGTGTAAATTTCTGTCCCTGTACATATTATGGGTGACCACGCGCTCTTTGTAAGCTCTTCATAAGCTCTGTGTTTGTGGGCGACCATTTGAGAACCTTGTGTACGCGGTAGGCCCTGAGATATCGACTACGGTCAGAGACAGTAATGCGGCAGCATTCCTATTTGCCCTTAGGTTCACACTTTTGCCAATCATTTTTCAATCTTCTTCCGAATGTTGTAAAGTTGATTTTTTTCTCTGTGTTGACCGAAAATTTGATCAATGATATTGGGACGGAGGTTATAAATGTTATACAGTCACATAAGTGACGTTTTTATTGGTTTCTTATGGCGATGGAGTGCAGGGGCTTTTACTTGTTAGTGACCCATAAAAGTTGGGATAGTAACATCTGGGCATTCTGGGCTTAGGGCCAGTTGCATCAACCACATTTAACAGACACATCATCGTGACGCAGCAGACGACTATGGAACTTCCCATACCTACAATAAAATTTAACGAACGCTTTAACGGTGACAGACGATTTGATGCAACCGGCCCTTAAACACACTTTTATACTGTGAACACTCTGAACTGATGTATGTCTGTCCGATTTCTGAGATCAAGTTTGACATAAATTTTCGTAATTTATCTTAGAAGAGCGGGGATGCGGGCACATTATGATACAGAATGTTGGATATCTCTTCAACCAAAAAACGTCACTTTCTACGATGACTTTTATCGGAATCGAATCGCTGTGACAACTTAAAAGCATTGTTATTTTTTTGTATTTATTGGCTTCATGAACATTTCCTTAATATTTTACATTGTTGAACAATGTATATTTACACTTTACTTCTAATTTACTCAAGCCTTCGCAGTTTGTAGCAATTTGTTAATTAACTAAGGGCTAACTTAATTAACTAAAATAGGTACTAACTTATTTTATTTCCCAAGAAGTGTTTGCAATACGGGCACGCCTTAATTAAATTATTTTTTTGCCTTACAAGAATACTAAAAGAGAATAACAAAGAATTCTTATTCGTAGATTTAGTAAAGGCGGTGTAGATTAGATTTACGTTATTTTATTTCTCCGTAATAAATAAACTCGAGAGAAATTTTATTCGAACGCCATTAGTCTGGAACAATTTCGATTGGTATATACTTATACCTGTTTGACGACTGTACAATATTTGATACTTTTATTTGAAAATAGGACTAATAAGTAAGGAAATACTAAAATTCTTTTTTCACAACACGGCTAAGTCCGATTTTGCTACGTCACCTGTTGTTATGTAGGATTCCTACAGATAGTACGGAACTGCTCGAATGTACCACACCCTTCATTGAGGTCTAGTCTTGCGATTTCTATCGCCCACATTCTCTTATAGTGTCAGAGATCAAGATCCTCTTAGCGTCGCTCAGCCAGCGAAGTATCGAGTCCATTTTTATAAGAAGTTCCCCAACCAGCACTAATTAATAAGAAATTTTCTGTAGGTTATATATACACTTATTTTTTTTTAATTTTCAATATGTTTACCTACATATCTACAGAGTGGGGCCTGTAACAAAGGCGAAGAATTGAACTCTAGGCTATTCTCCTTATACTGATCAACATTTGTTCGGCGACTTTTAAAAACACAAATAACTTGTATTTTGATTTTTATCACCCTTGAAAGCTTTTTCTAAGAGGAAATGTATTGCGAATTCTGTTAAGTCTAAATGTGACAGACAACGTCAATGACACAGATGTCATATATACCATAGATCAAGCAAACGTATCTACTTAGCGTGTCAAATGAACTCAGTGAAATCCACTGAGTTGTCCGTCTTTACTCGCAGCTTGCAGCTTTCGGGCGTCAATTTTTGTAAGTTGAAGTCAACCAAAACATAAAAAATGCCTCGTTACGTGATATTCAATTGCAACAACACAAAAATTATGAACAATCAAGAGCCTGAGACATATTTAAAATTACAGGCAAGAATCAACTTCAGTACAAAATTTGACACGCTCGGCCCCTATACAAATATATGAATTTGTTTCTTCTATCTAAATTAAGTTCTGTGGTCAATGACAACAATAATGGCGTACATTGAAGCTAATATTTATTTTGTATGAAAAATTAAAAATTTAAAGACTTCATAATTTTTAAAAGTCACTGAACAAATGTTGATCAGTATAAGGAGAATAGCCTACAGTTCAATTCTTCGCCTTTGTTACAAGCCCCACTCTGTATATAAGTACGTATGTAAGCGTTTGTGCATTTGACTACGTACCCTGAACAGAGCCTGTGTGTGGTGTAAAACTAATAGTTACGTCTACTTATTATTTGTCGTTATAGACATCGTGTCTATAATAGTTATAAGTCTGTGAAAATAATAGTAACAGTCCAGCCATAAATAAAAGGGCACTGAAACAAAGCTCTATTTGATTTGCAAGCACACGTACCAACCAATCCTAAAGGCCGTTCATGTGTTCCACTTTGCTCCATCATTATGTGTATTAAAATAATAATAATTGTGTATAGTTTTCATTGATACCATTTTAGACAGCCTTTGCATTACCTTCATCCAATAGCCTAGTTCATTTTAGATACTATCAACTTTCAAATAGTCCTCACACCTTCTGCGTCTTCGTGCGTCCTATGACACGGGCAAGGAAGCAATCGCTCGGTGTACCCCTTATTCATGTCAATGTCAAAAAGGCCTCTGCGTGTTGGCTTCGTCTCTGCGCACGCCTTCTTTGGGAGGTAGTCATTATTAAATAATTAAAGCTAACGACTTTGAACTTTGATAACTATAATAGGGAAATGTGATTAATCATTTTCACTTAAAATTTAAAATTTAAAAGGGTTTTCGCCAGTCAGAAATGTTTATAGCGATGAAAAAAATATTAACTAAAACGAAAAACAAAAAATATTTAAAGAAAATGGTCAATGATGTATAAAATTATCTTCGGTGTCCGCAGTAGACCCGCATTCACTAGTCTGTCATGTCTGAGCTTAAAATGTCTATACCTAATATTATATTTTAGTAATGTTAACTCATCCATTTTATTCGTCGCTAGTTGCGTTTTGTTGTTATTGTATTTCCGGTACAACAAGAAACATACCGAATATAAAGGGGAGTTATTGGTATCACAGCAATAAAAAATATTTGGCGCGTAGGTTTTTGCCACCTCGATAAATCCTCGAACGGGACCCATTGTTATCAGATGAGGAGCGTCTATTCAAAAAAGGCTTATTTATCTATGGAAACCATACGAATATAAGCCCTTTTAAAAATACAATCCCCAGTTGTATGGAGTGGCTGTGTTTCGATATTTTCAACAATTTTTTATTCATTGAAAAACGAGTTTACGCGGTTACGATTCCATACGTTGAATAGTTTTTGATTGGTAGAATTTCTCACCTTTGTAATAAAAATTACGGTATAAAGTTACTTACCTTGGGTAAACATAATATAGGTACGTATTTTAGTGTGCAGGTATTTTTGAGACAAAAAAAGTACCTAGTTAAAAATAACTGTTTGAAAAGACAGCGATAATGTTAACTGTAAAGTTCTAATAGTTTATTGAAATGAAAACTACGAAACTACTACTTATAATGAGATTTTGAAATGAAAATATAAAAAAATTGGCAGACCACAGAGTAGTAATAGAACAGAGAGAGTCTCACTGAAGACCGGCTGTGACCCAACAATGGCGGACGTTTTTTTTTTAATTTTATTTTATGGCTTGGTGGCGACCCTTCAAGCCAGCAATGGCAGACGGATTGCGATGTGCATACACGATTTAAAATCGAAATAATTATAATTCAGGTCAAAAGAAAATCAATTCTTCATATTATTATATTTAATTTATCAATAAATAATTATTTTACTTGAAACTTAGAAATATCTTGTTTTTAACATGCAACAATAACATAATAATGACTCAGTACGCCGTGTGCAAACACTATTGAAAAAAAAATACTAGTCACACTCTTGTTTTGCAGTTTGTTGGTTTACGATTATGAACATTACTTAATATTGTGATGTTATACGCATAATAACGTGATAACGTATTAACTTACGCATGAAAAGTTGCTCCGTATTTTTTTTTCTTTTGATTTTTGTCATTTTTACACAGTTTGACAACGCATGAAGGCATATTTTCTTATTTATCTTCAGATGTTTTTGCCACGGGTGCCTCGATCCGACTGACAGGAGATTAGTGGATGAGCTGTCAATGTGGATGATAGAATCACAATTTTTTAGTATTGAGCGTTACGTCCGTATAATATTAGGTCCATGGACTAGACATGTTTTTTTTCGTGTATCCTTCAAATGCTTCTCGATACTGATAGATAGAGCACCCTTACTTAACACTATTTTTCTTAGCAATTGAAGGAACAATAAGCCACACGCGACTGCGCGGCCTAACGACGCCGACAACCCGCCGCTTCCTGCGCCTTATTAAATTAGAAACCGACCAGCCGTGAATCCGGGTTTGTATGTTAGTGCATTGCGTACTAGACTCTTTACTTACTACCCTTAATCTAGTAACGACAATGACTAATCAAGTCTTGGTGTTGGCACCTGTGCCTGCATCTACCTAAATATTATTTGCATTTCAGCCTGGTCGTGCTGAGCGCATCGGCGGGGTTAGGGATTCCCGGGATTGAACTTTTTGCCGCAGATTTTGGTGTTTCGGCAATTCTGTATGGGAATCTAGTAGGGTTTGAAGGCTTCATGTGGTATTTGTGGTAGTGTATTGCGTACTAGACATAGATTTTGCGGCCACACCCTTCGACTTGAAGTCCGCGCTTGCGCTTCTCTGATGGTCTGCACAAGAGATCGCAGGACGCGAACCAAGAACGACTGAAGTGCACATTAACTTGTACAATATTGATGATCATTACGTCGCGACAAGCTACCATCGCTGACAAGCTGATCTAAAACAGTTATTTAAGTACGTGTAGCTTGGACACGCGCGGCAAATGGTATATAGTTCACAGATTCACAGGGGTTGCCCTGCACGGGAAGCATGGTCGCGCGATAGACGATAAAATATCAGGCCGTCCCTATGGCACTTACAAATAGTACGATAGGGACGGCCTGCTATTTTATCGTCTATCGCGCGACCATGCTTCCCGTGCAGGGCAACCCCTGTGAATCTGTGAACTATATACCATTTGCCGCGCGTGTCCAAGCTACACGTACTTAAATAACTGTTTTAGATCAGCTTGTCAGCGATGGTAGCTTGTCGCGACGTAATGATCATCAATATTGTACAAGTTAATGTGCACTTCAGTCGTTCTTGGTTCGCGTCCTGCGATCTCTTGTGCAGACCATCAGAAGCGCAAGCGCGGACTTCAAGTCGAAGGGTGTGGCCGCAAAATCTATGTCTAGTACGCAATACACTACCACAAATACCACATGAAGCCTTCAAACCCTACTAGATTCCCATACAGAATTGCCGAAACACCAAAATCTGCGGCAAAAAGTTCAATCCCGGGAATCCCTAACCCCGCCGATGCGCTCAGCACGACCAGGCTGAAATGCAAATAATATTTAGGTAGATGCAGGCACAGGTGCCAACACCAAGACTTGATTAGTCATTGTCGTTACTAGATTAAGGGTAGTAAGTAAAGAGTCTAGTACGCAATGCACTAACATACAAACCCGGATTCACGGCTGGTCGGTTTCTAATTTAATAAGGCGCAGGAAGCGGCGGGTTGTCGGCGTCGTTAGGCCGCGCAGTCGCGTGTGGCTTATTGTTCCTTCAATTGCTAAGAAAAATAGTGTTAAGTAAGGGTGCTCTATCTATCAGTATCGAGAAGCATTTGAAGGATACACGAAAAAAAACATGTCTAGTCCATGGACCTAATATTATACGGACGTAACGCTCAATACTAAAAAATTGTGATTCTATCATCCACATTGACAGCTCATCCACTAATCTCCTGTCAGTCGGATCGAGGCCACCCGTGGCAAAAACATCTGAAGATAAATAAGAAAATATGCCTTCATGCGTTGTCAAACTGTGTAAAAATGACAAAAATCAAAAGAAAAAAATACGGAGCAACTTTTCATGCGTAAGTTAATACGTTATCACATTATTATGCGTATAACATCACAATATTAAGTAATGTTCATAATCGTAAACCAACAAACTGCAAAACAAGAGTGTGACTAGTTTTTTTTTCAATAGTGTTTGCACACGGCGTACTGAGTCATTATTATGTTATTGTTGCATGTTAAAAACAAGATATTTCTAAGTTTCAAGTAAAATAATTATTTATTGATAAATTAAATATAATAATATGAAGAATTGATTTTCTTTTGACCTGAATTATAATTATTTCGATTTTAAATCGTGTATGCACATCGCAATCCGTCTGCCATTGCTGGCTTGAAGTCGTCTCTTACAATCGCCTAAGACGATCGTTGTTTGCTTGCTTGAAGATTACGTTTGCGATAAGTATAAGCAAAATAAAATAAATAAAGAAAAAAAAAAACGTCCGCCATTGTTGGGTCACAGCCGGTCTTCAGTGAGACTCTCTCTGTTCTATTACTACTCTGTGGTCTGCCAATTTTTTTATATTTTCATTTCAAAATCTCATTATAAGTAGTAGTTTCGTAGTTTTCATTCTAATAAACTATTAGAACTTTACAGCTACCATTATCGTTGTCTTTTCAGACAGTTATTTTTAACTAGGTACTTTTTTTGTCTTAAAAATAGCTGCACACGAAAATATATAGGTACCTATATTATGTTTACCCAAGGTAAGTAATTTTATACCGTAATTTTTATTACAAAGGTGAGAAATTCTACCAATCAAAAACTATCCAACGTATGGAATCGTAACCGCGTAAACTCGTTTTTCAATGAATAAAAAATTGTTGAAAATATCGAAACAGCCACTCCATACAACTGGGGATTGTATTTTAAAAGGGCTTATATTCGTATGGTTTCCATAGATAAATAAGCCTTTTTTGAATAGACGCTCCTCATCTGATAACAATGGGTCCCGTTCGAGGATTTATCGAGGTGGCAAAAACCTACGCGCCAAATATTTTTTATTGCTGTGATACCAATAACTCCCCTTTATATTCGGTATGTTTCTTGTTGTACCGGAAATACAATAACAACAAAACGCAACTAGCGACGAATAAAATGGATGAGTTAACATTACTAAAATATAATATTAGGTATAGACATTTTAAGCTCAGACATGACAGACTAGTGAATGCGGGTCTACTGCGGACACCGAAGATAATTTTATACATCATTGACCATTTTCTTTAAATATTTTTTGTTTTTCGTTTTAGTTAATATTTTTTTCATCGCTATAAACATTTCTGACTGGCGAAAACCCTTTTAAATTTTAAATTTTAAGTGAAAATGATTAATCACATTTCCCTATTATAGTTATCAAAGTTCAAAGTCGTTAGCTTTAATTATTTAATAATGACTACCTCCCAAAGAAGGCGTGCGCAGAGACGAAGCCAACACGCAGAGGCCTTTTTGACATTGACATGAATAAGGGGTACACCGAGCGATTGCTTCCTTGCCCGTGTCATAGGACGCACGAAGACGCAGAAGGTGTGAGGACTATTTGAAAGTTGATAGTATCTAAAATGAACTAGGCTATTGGATGAAGGTAATGCAAAGGCTGTCTAAAATGGTATCAATGAAAACTATACACAATTATTATTATTTTAATACACATAATGATGGAGCAAAGTGGAACACATGAACGGCCTTTAGGATTGGTTGGTACGTGTGCTTGCAAATCAAATAGAGCTTTGTTTCAGTGCCCTTTTATTTATGGCTGGACTGTTACTATTATTTTCACAGACTTATAACTATTATAGACACGATGTCTATAACGACAAATAATAAGTAGACGTAACTATTAGTTTTACACCACACACAGGCTCTGTTCAGGGTACGTAGTCAAATGCACAAACGCTTACATACGTACTTATATACAGAGTGGGGCTTGTAACAAAGGCGAAGAATTGAACTGTAGGCTATTCTCCTTATACTGATCAACATTTGTTCAGTGACTTTTAAAAATTATGAAGTCTTTAAATTTTTAATTTTTCATACAAAATAAATATTAGCTTCAATGTACGCCATTATTGTTGTCATTGACCACAGAACTTAATTTAGATAGAAGAAACAAATTCATATATTTGTATAGGGGCCGAGCGTGTCAAATTTTGTACTGAAGTTGATTCTTGCCTGTAATTTTAAATATGTCTCAGGCTCTTGATTGTTCATAATTTTTGTGTTGTTGCAATTGAATATCACGTAACGAGGCATTTTTTATGTTTTGGTTGACTTCAACTTACAAAAATTGACGCCCGAAAGCTGCAAGCTGCGAGTAAAGACGGACAACTCAGTGGATTTCACTGAGTTCATTTGACACGCTAAGTAGATACGTTTGCTTGATCTATGGTATATATGACATCTGTGTCATTGACGTTGTCTGTCACATTTAGACTTAACAGAATTCGCAATACATTTCCTCTTAGAAAAAGCTTTCAAGGGTGATAAAAATCAAAATACAAGTTATTTGTGTTTTTAAAAGTCGCCGAACAAATGTTGATCAGTATAAGGAGAATAGCCTAGAGTTCAATTCTTCGCCTTTGTTACAGGCCCCACTCTGTAGATATGTAGGTAAACATATTGAAAATTAAAAAAAAATAAGTGTATATATAACCTACAGAAAATTTCTTATTAATTAGTTAACGAAAAAGACCTAAATGGATTAAAAAGTGATTATTTTGTTAATGTGAAACTAAAGGAAGTTTTGTAAATTTCTAAACCAAGTAATAAATCAAGCGTAGTGGCGGTGTTGAGCTTTGGTTGAAAACAACAAATATTGGTCTACCCAAATCAGAAACTATAATGTTATTATATTTTGCCTTGAAAATTACAAAAACAAAGGGTTCACTCGGTGTAAGTAGATTACAGTTTTAGTAAATTGATTTTGTGATACAAAGTTAGTTATATAAGTAGTATAGTATACTACCTAAAATAAACATGACTAAACTATTCTATGTATAATATTGTGAAATGCACTATTTGTGAATTCTATGTCTACAAAAATGAGTTTTAAAATTCTATTAAAAACCTGCATATTTCTTTTGTAAGATATCAAGTTTTTAACTCAATATTTAAAATTACATTCAGATCTCCCCATTCGTAGCTCTACATTTACGCCCATAAAATGCATATTTGCACAAGTTTGCCTATCCGTGGCCCACTATTTGCACATTTCATCCTGCAGTGTGTTTTGTGGTTCATAATAAACACTAGTTAAATTTACACCCTTTGTTTGCTGACGTTTTTGCAACATCACGATGTGGTAACAAGATGCGCCTTTTATGAACTACTAATTCATTTGTTTTTTTTTACCAAAAAAATAGAACGTATTGTTGATAATACTGCTCCTGCCTTCCTGTTTTTGTTGATCATTGTTTAAAAATAATGTGGTGTGAGTTGTAATTGGAGCGACAAACATAAATGGGCTTGGGTATTATTGACTAACTGAAATTACCAAACAATTTAAAATTTCAACTAGCTACAAGTACTGAAAGAAAAAGTGTAATATTTGGAAACTTTGTCAATGTTGTATGTACTTACTAGCTTTTACCCGCAGCTTCGCTCGCGTTAAATTCGAAATTGTGTAATTCTCCATACAAACTTCCCCCCCCATTTTAGGGAAGTGTGGGGTTAGAAAGAAACAAATGACACTCTCCATCGCTTCCACTATCTCCACTTGAAAAAAATCACATCAATTTGTCGCTCCGCCCTGAAAGACGGTCAAACAAACAGACACACAATTTCCCATTTATAATATTAGTATGGATAAGGGCAAAGGAAGACGATGGCGTCGAAAATACAAAATCGTCTAAATAAATTGTACATAAATAATCGGGTTGTAATATGTTCAGGTACGCAATAGCAATTAGCCTGTGGGATGTTAGGCAAGATTGCACGCTAGACTAATCCGCGCTCAATAAATTAATCCCAAGACTTAAAGTGGACATAAACAGTTACGATGTGGTCTTTACTTTGTAATACTTTGAATGTTTTTATTCCCAATGATCCATCTTTCAGTTTATGTAGATTTGATTTCGTATAATTGTATACTTTTGTCGATAGCTACTTTCGAACCTTCAAGAAAAGAGCGAACCTCTCGTACTCTAGTCAGTCTCGTCCCATCTCAAACTTCTTAAAGGCGGACAAAGACTTGAGTCTATGACCCTGTTCGGACTGTTAGCTATATAAAATAGGACTAACACTTTTTTAAAAATTAATAACTTCATAACTTCTCTTACAACAAAATATGAACTGCAATAATTGCTAGCAGCTAGAACTATTCTAGGCAATAAAATCACAGAGTTCTTCAGTGCAAAGCAACTTGCAAACGTGTCACACGATGAGTGTATAGGCTTTTTCCCCGAAATCGTTAATTCCGCGTAGCAAAATTTGCATTCGCATTTTTCCCCATTTTTTTATTTTTCTATGCGCAAGTGCCACTATTCGATTATATCTTCAACGCATTAATTTCTAATCCTTTTTTTGGCTAGTCGTATTTTTATCCGTGCGTTTTATTTTCTAATGCGCATAGTTTCTATACGTTTATTTAACGTATAGAATAAGTTCTCAATTTTATTTTTTCACATGCTATAATAAGGATTTGGTTTTAGGCTTTTGGCCCCGGGACGCTAAAAAGCCAGCCACGAGCGTGTCGGGTCACGCTCAGTAGGGTTCCGTAGTTCAAACATGAGTAACATAAGGACGCGCCGGTCCCGAGTGGCCGAGTCCGCGATGTAGGATAAGAAAGTTTCATGTACAGCGACAGCTATCGGCAAATAAAGTAAACTATTGCGCATGAGGTTAAAGTATGGAAGACGATTTTTATGAGATTTTATTGTGCACGAAATTACAAGCGTATTGTATTTTAAATGTAATATCATCATCATCCTCCTTGCGTTATCATGTCATGGTCATGGTCATGGGAGCCTCCGCTCCGCGAGGGAGGGTCCGCTTTGACATCTAATCCCAAAATTTGGCGTAGGCACTAGTTTTACGAAAGCGACTGCCATCTGACCTGACAACCCGAAGGGTAACTAGGCCTTGTGGGGATTAACTAGACCGTATTGGAATTAGTCCGGTTTCCTCACGATGCTTTCCTTCACCGAAAAACGGCTGACAAATATCAAATGACATTTCGCACATAAGTTCCGAAAAACTCATTGCTACGAGCCGGGGTTCGAACCCGCGACCGCCAGATCGAAAGTCGCATGCTCTTACCGCTAGGCCACCAGCGCTTTTTTTAGTCATTATTTAACTTAACGTAACTTGTTACTGGACAAATAGTGTACCTAACTACATACCTTTAGTTTTGATAAGGTCAGTGTGGGGAAGACCGTCTACCCGGAAAGACCGTCTATTGACTATAACTTTTGTGTTTATATATCTACGCCTCTCACACGTCCGAAGGTATACCAGTTTTTCATCCTCAAGCCATTGGTCTTCAATACATATCCCTAGGACGAACACTAGTTAAAAATAATCTTGATTTGTGTTTCGAACTCGAACATCGAGTTCAACATGGTTCCGCAAAAAAATAAAATAAAATATAAGCAGTCGGAATATTTGTATATTGTATATGTAACGTAGTCATTTAATAACCGTTCTTTCTGACTAGTACCTACTATTAATTTACTCAAAACGCGCTCAATTTCTAGTTTTATGTTCTGAAATATGTAACTTAGAAATTGTGCCTACTCAGAAAGTCCGGCATAAAAGAGAAAGGCAAGACCGTCATATGATAAACAAGGAGTTGCCAACCTTTTTTAGGCTTTATTGGAAATAAGTCGAGTGTAAACGATATCAATATATAAGTACGTTTTTGGCTTATGGTAGTTGTACCGTTTTTGATTTTAACTTCGAAATACAGTTTTGGTAATGATTCGTATGGTGTTACTAAAATCATTTTAAAGTATTAAGTAAAAATAAAATATATGTGACATGGTTGTGAAGAATGATAAGAGGTGAACAGCTTTTTATTATTTTTGTTTAAGTATATGTAGATTGTGCAAAATGCGGCGACAAATATTTCAAAAGAGTTGGTCATTATTTATAAACAGCATTACCCAACAGGGACCATATGGGTACCCTTAAAAACGGTTTTGACCGACTATTTTACGCCTACCCGACCGTTAATTGACATTGCTGACTGTCACTTTGACATAAAAGTCGTCATGGGTGTCATCAAATATGTTTTCGGGGGTGTTGATTTAAAAATTAAACACCACTTTGGAATCTGACATTGCTGACTGTCACTTTGACACAAAAGTGATCATGGGTGTGGTCAAATAGGTTCTCGGGGGTGATGATTCTAAAATTAATAATCAATCTGGAATTTGACATTGCTGACTGTCACTTGACACAAGACATAGACATAGACATTTTATTAATAATATTATAAATATTACACGTTCATGAATAAAATTATTTAACAGCAATTAAATCAAGATTAATACAATTTCAGTCTAATTATAATTTCGAATATTAATTGAAAGATGCATTCATTGATTATATGACAAAAGTCTGGTAGTGACTATAGCAAAACCCAGACGTTGCTAAGAAATGCTACCAAACTAATTCACGTACCTAATATCGTATTACATTTACTTGATAACAAAGTTTCAAAAACAAATAAGTAGTTAGATTTATATGAGCCTGTAATATCGTGACTAAATTGGACCTGAAAAGAAAAGGTTATGAACCCCATCTACGGAACATAATGCCGGTCTTGCCTTATAAATGGAAAAATGCTTTTATGTTTGAAATTTCAATGTTATTTTATTAATTATCTAGCACATTCTGCCCTGTTATTACGTAAAATAACAATGATCATGGTTTTGGAACCTAGTCTCATATGAAATTACGCGACAACAAGCACTAGACGGTCTTCCCGTACTCACCGCGGGGGGACGGTCAACCCGCCGAGCCTTAAAAAATGTGATTTTTATCACTTAAAATTACCTTATTTCGCCAAAATATTAAACAAGCTTTGTAAAATATAAAATTTGCTATCCCATAGGCCCATGCGCATTATGCTAGACTACATTAATTATAGAGTTTTATCCACTCAAACTTTATTTCAAATAAACTATGCCGGTCTTGCCCGCACTGACCTTAATAAATTGAGCGCAGCCCTAATAAGACGTTTTCTTTTCACTTTTTATTTTATTACATTATGGTAAGTATACCTACCAAATTTCAGATTTCTAATGCTTACGGTTACTGAGATTATACGCGGACGGACGGACGGACGCACTTTAACGGAGAGACATAAGAAGGCGAAACTATGTGGGTTCCTAGATAACCACGGAACCCTAAAAATGAGATTATTATTATTTTAAACTTAATTATTATAATATGAAAACTAAAATAAAAACACCAATCAACCAATTATTATTATTGACATTAACCAATCACAAAATAAAAACACTACCTTTTTGTAGCACATTTATTATCCTAATTTTTAAGGACTCTACAAAAATAAAACTTAAATATACGCACTGTGTCTTAAGAATAACAAAAATATATATACTTCTTCATCAAACTGAGCCTAAAGTACGGCTACCGTGAGTTGACAACGTCCTTTCGCTGGCTGCATAATATTAATGATTCGCATAAAATCTGAATAAAAAAAGCTATGAAAAATATTAAACCATCAGATTTCACCTTAACACTCTTTTTTTATTGTATTTAGGTATCTGAGTTTCATATGCGTCTTATACAGGATGGTTCAAACCTTGACGTCAAGATTTTTTTTAGATTTCTCACATCATGGGCGTATATTTATTAGCCGATTTTTGAACTTTTCGAGTGACGAATTTTAAAATTTTGTTTCCTTCAGGAATTTTTGAGTGAAGAAATTAATTTATTTCATAAAACAGTCGAGTTTTTTTTTCTTATTTCTTTTTGCATAATCATCATTTCAAATGATGTATTTACTGAAAAAAAGGCATTTTCACTTTGATGCAAGTCGCTTGAAATAGGTATACGAAATTGAAAGTTTAACGTTCAGAACGTGTCAAATTTACACTTTGTACAATATAACCTCTAGTTTATAATATATACTATAAAGAAATACAACCTCTCAAAGATGTTCGGTAATTTAAAAACCTGCGCTATACCTTAGGCGTTCATAAAAACATGAGGTACCTATATATTATTATATTCGGATAGCCCATGATGTGAGAGATGTAAAAAAAATTGACGACAAGGTTTGGACCAGCCTGTATTAGACCGCAAGAGGAACAGTGCGAGTGTGTTTTCAGCGTTTCCATCTATGGCTATTGTCAACTCATCGTAGTAGTGAACAACGACATACAATACAACATACAATGACATCAGTATTTTAGGAAAGACAGTTGTTTAATGCACATTT
Source organism: Leguminivora glycinivorella (assembly GCF_023078275.1). NCBI lineage: Eukaryota > Metazoa > Arthropoda > Insecta > Lepidoptera > Tortricidae > Leguminivora > Leguminivora glycinivorella. The sequence goes on from NC_062981.1 coordinate 10,594,428, forward strand.
GAATGTTTATCGCCCCAACAAGATAATTGTTGACAATTGCTTGTATCTTAGCGTCCATTTCTATATATTTTTGGCACCGTTTTCGATAAACGTGGGATTGCATTGCATTTTGCAATACAATGAAATCTACGACTAAAGCTTCAGCTTTCAGTTGGGAAATAAAATACAGTAAACTGTAGTTTTTATTCATTCTCCCATTAATCTTTTTATGCCAACTTTCTGTTACGTTATTTGTCCTGTGTCGGTGCGAAAAGCAAGAGAGCAAATTTACTGTTTCAATTTTTATCCACTGTGACACCATGTACTCGTTGAACTTTTTTATGTTTGTCACATTCGGAACCTGAGTTGCAACATCAAGCCATCCTTCGTGTATTTTAGTACCGGGTAAATGTGGAAGAGCTGCACATTTTGCTACATATGCATTGCCTTCACGGGTTTCTGTTATTTTTAATTTATCGGCATAGTTGTAGACAGCCTGATTAAAATGAAAATAACATCCAGTTATGGCTGCAGATGGGTATACAACCCTTAGAGCGTTTATTGCCGCAATCTCAAAATCACTTTTAAAAAAGTCTGGCCGAAAATTAGGGATGTTTTGCTTTATAGCGTTAAACATTGCCTCGTACGTTGCCTGCGTTTTATTGGGCAACAACGCGTATATACATGGGACGACTTTGGTATAAACATCATCAGATCCAATATCACCATGTATGCTGTACAGCTGAACATATGGATCGGGAACCATTTTAAATGTGCCATCTACGAAGAAAGTAGTCACATTTTTTATCCACTCTTGGCACTGCGGAGTAGTGAATATTATTATTTCGCCGGTCTGAACACAGAGATAATCTGCGGCTAAATTTTCTGGGATTTTAACGTCACTGCACCATTCAAAGTTTGCTTTGCCTGAGCCATCATGACGTGCTCTATATAGAGCATCTTTTTTGACATGGAATGACGGTAATTTATCCGCGTATTCTGGCGTCATTAAATTTTTCATCTGTTCCATGTAAAGAAGAGGAATAGGACGGTAATCTGTTACAACCTTTTTTTTCAAATCAATGATTTTTTTCTCTACGTCGATACTTTCGAAATCAGGAACGCAGCAATGCACCATTTCGCGGATAATTTTTTCCTTTTTCTCGTCCAGAACCAACTTACCCTTACATAATCCTTTGGTGGAACAAGTCCAGACCGACGTACCCTTTTTATTATTACGTTTCAGATAATGTCGGTATCCGCCTCTAATTAATATATTTTTTTTATGGGTGCTTTCAATGAACTCAAAAGTTTTCTTTTTATTACCATTTGGGTCAGTATTTTCTGTTTCATGATCTGTTTCCATTTTTGTGGATCACGTTAATTAATTTTATTTAACAACGACAGGACTTGGAATTGTCAGTGATTGACTAGTGTCACATCTATCACTTTATATGACAAAAAAGGTTAATGCATTTTCATGTAAGTTTTTATACGCCGGTGCTGGATGATAATAGTACATTACGATACAAGTGCGTAAAAAGGAAGTTCGAAACGAGTGGCGATAAATTAAAACACGACCGAAGGGAGTGTTTTAAATCGACACGAGTTTCGAATTTCCTTTTCGCACGTGTATCGTACGACGTTTTTCAGTACAGATGAGCCTCTGAAGTTTCAACCTGGCATATAATGAACCACTTCTCGAACTAGTGCGTAAAAAAAACACCATCTGTACTGAAAAAGTTTATTAAGGAAGTACTATTTAATAGTGAAATTAAATACAGACTTCGTCACAAATAACAGTAGGGTTAAGGCACCAGTAGTCAGCCTCAAACCGAAATTTCTATTTTCAAAGCCGTCTAGGTTCAAGAATTTAATTAAGTTCATTTAGTTTTTAATTTATTCTGACAGGCGTCCATAGGTTGCAGTGACCGCTTTACATCAGGCGGACCGTATACCTGTTTGCCACCGACGTGGTATAAAAAAAGCTTAAATGTTAGTTAAGTGAAAAAATCTTCGTCATAAGGCACTGGTCCCACCTCGAGCTAGTAAGCCATGAACTATCGGCTCTAAAAACGAACAAAAGATAAGCACTCCCGTGCAAATAAAAGAGACACGGCTATTTTGACAGCTCACCGCTGGGCCAGTAACTATTTAATCGCCGTGTCTTTTTTATTTACACGGGGGTGATTATCTTTTGTTCGTTTTTATAGCCGATAGCTCATAGCTTACTAAGGTAAACGCAGCTATTAACGCCCCGCTTAAGGCAATTTTTCAATCAACCATTATTTTTAAGTACCGTAAAGTTTCGTATTTCGCCTAGGTTTCAAGTTTGGTGACATTTAGTCCATTCTGGCAAAAAAAAACTCAATTTAGTACTCTGAACCTTCAGTATAGTCCTCAAAAGGTTCGAATTTCAATGGTTAACTTTGTAATAAACGGGCTTATAGGTGATAGGCGAAGATTGGGTACAATTCCCTAATTTCGCCTATGGCATGCTTTACCGCTTAGAATAAACATTTCTGTGACTCAAACACGTTAAGTTGTATGTATATCCTTATAGTAGGATAAAATATTATAAACTTTCCCCATATATTTACTATTATGGAGAAAACGTGAAAATGTATTACGTAATGCAATTACGCCAATTGGTCCTGTTACATTGAAGGACCGTAATAATGTATGAAGACATAACAGTAACATAAGATATAGTAAAATTAGAATACATTTTCACCTTTTTCACATGGGGATTTTTTTTTATTTGTGGCTTTTTAGTACATTACCGTAAGTTGATATTTAGGAAACTATTGATACTGAATAAGAATGGAATCGTTTGGCATTAAAATTTATGTGAAAATAAAAAATAAAATTTTTTCATACAAATTGTATGGGATTTTTTTTTCTCGATTTGTGGATTTACTAGCCGGATTTTTTTTGGTTCCATACAAACTTCTGATCCTTGAGAGGAATGGGATCTTTTGGCGTCAAAAAAAAAAAAAGCTTGTGAAAAATGACTTTTTCTCACACCAATCTTCATCAATTTGAAATTGATGGAATGTCTCCTTAGACCGTTTTCGCGTAGCAGCACGGGATCTGGTAGCTGCCCTCACTGACCCGCTATCAAAATATACCCTGTATATCTTTTTAAATTACATATTGTCGAAAATTTGTTTTATTTTTACATATTCACACAGAATGTGTAAAAAATGGTATAACAATAAAATGTAACAAAATCTAACCAACAGTATTTTTTAATTTAGACACTGTTGCTTTTCGATTTTAACTGTCTGATTTCAACTGAAATGACTGACAGATCATTAAATAAGGCTTTTTTAGAAGTATCATTTAGAGTGGTCGCTCCTTCAGAAACTAAAAAAAAATGTTTTTGAAATGTTGACTTAAGTACTTTTTGCAGAAATATTATAGTTGGATACTCAATTTCCTTCCAGGTTATAATTAAGTACTATTTAGTGAACCAACTGAAAACAAGATTGTATAATAAAGTTAAATAATTTTAGAGAAAAGTCATATTTAATGAATTTGGTTTTTTTTTCTGCCGGCTGAATCACCGGGAATTTTTCAACAAAACTTTGCATAGTCGTACTACTAAGTGTAAGTAACTTTAGAAAAAAAAACCAGCTTCTAATCATTAAAATGTATTTTTTCTTCCCTTATCCTGCTACAGCCTTTAACATTACCTGCACTGTATCACTTTATAAAATCAAAATTAAAACACTGACTTAAAAAAAACCTGTGGTTGGTGTGGGACAAACATCTAAAGACTGATCAATACTTTCTGAAGTTAGCAGCAGTTTGTTCGGAGAATCTTGTCACCTACAAAAAATACTCTGTATTTAGCAGTTTTCTGTAAGGCTAGGACTGTAAATATTGTAATTTATGGCAACTTATGTCTAACTCGGCGATGTTAGGTTGCGCAGGCGAAGATACGAAACTTTACGGTATACAGATTGCCCTAAAATATTGTTTTTTTTTTTTATTTTTTATGCTAATTGAATGTTTAAGAAAGATAAGTATTAAGTGACCTGTGCTTAAATCGTAGATTTATATGTAAAAAACATAAAGTTAGAGCGTCGATTGTTACTATTACCGCCCCATAATGGACGTGACGTTATTAACGATTTTTAAGCAGCTATTTCCGACCGTATGTGAGAGAAGGTATTTGTGCTCAGTGTAAGTCATATAAGTATATACTTATCTGTGTAGCTGTTGTAAATAGGTGGCATGGTAACCCATTTACATGCCTACCTATGGATAAATAGAGGTAAATATTGAGATATTTTACAATTACCATTTAATCAATCTATGGTTTTATCTAATTTTGACTTAAATCTGCCAAAAAAATGTTATAATTACAGCCCGAAATATGCAAAAAAGGCTGACCACTGCTGCATGGATGGGCACTGGTGCATTTACCCTACTAATAAAAGTGATACTTGAATTGATTTTGTTCTAGTATGTGGTAACGATATATGGTGGTTTTGACGGTGACGGTGAGATTATGAAGATGGCATGGTGGCAGCATGTGAAAAAATAAAATTGAGAACTTATTCTATACGTTAAATAAACGTATAGAAACTATGCGCATTAGAAAATAAAACGCACGGATAAAAATACGACTAGCCAAAAAAAGGATTAGAAATTAATGCGTTGAAGATATAATCGAATAGTGGCACTTGCGCATAGAAAAATAAAAAAATGGGGAAAAATGCGAATGCAAATTTTGCTACGCGGAATTAACGATTTCGGGGAAAAAGCCTATACACTCCACACGATTACATAAAAATGCAAATATAACTCACCACAACGTTGCCACTCTCAATACAACATTAGCATTTTGGCTTTTTTCATCAGTGCCCCTTTTAACTCCTTGTTTATTCAAACAAACATGCTCATAATACATGAGAATTAATTAATTAAGAGTAACAAATCTGCAAAAGTCTGATAGCGCGCACTTCGCCTTTAACATTTATTTTACTTGCCTAAAGTACAACATAGCCATACCACCATACGATAGTACTCTTTATTATACTGTGGCCATACATACGAGAAACGAGTACCTATACCATTTCTCCTTACGCTATTGCTAAAAAGTCAAATGGCCTGTGAAAATTCAGCATTATCGTAAATAAACTGATCGCATTGTGTCACACAATGAGATCGCAAGAGTGTACAATGGTGAACATTTTGAAATCACACCCTTTGCTCTGAATTAAATGTAATAAATTTTATAGCAAACAGACGCGTGGCGTTCCGGTGTTTTTGAAATGGACCGTGTCAAAGTTTTTAAATGGATTCCGGGAAGTGAGTGTGGAAAAAGTACCCTTTCCGGGTAGTTTGTTAATATTTAATCATGTTTACATGCGTGATTGATGTGACAGTAAAATACAGAAATATTAATAGTGATTAAACTGAAATTTGAAATTAACTTTATCAACGCCTTTTGACAAATTTGATTTATATTATTATTTAATTTGATTAAATTCTTTGAAATTTTTACAATATGTTGTGAGTTAGTGGTATTTCTAAGCAATAAAAGAGCTTTTTGTTCAGCAGTCATGCACAATAGGTCAGAAGTTATTGCGCAATATTAGAATAGTTAACAATTATCTATGAAATACTTAACACTATTACCTAATAACAATTAAACACCACTAAATACAGTTCATAAAATAAAACGAATTGTGTAATAATACTCGTACAGTTACCGGCATATATATGTGATGATTTCTATACCTTGTCACATTAACGTCTTGTTTGAAATGTCATGCGAAATTGTCAAACTATTTAAAGCGACAAGGTACAGAAATCATCACTTACTTATGCCGGTGACTGTAGGTATAACATGCTCCGCTGTATTGTCGTACAGAGTAACTAATTAAAAAATAACAATTTTAAGAAGGTTCACAAAGTTCCCACTGTTTTTGAGCGTCCGTTATATTACAAACATTATCTTTTTAATTTTCACTGCAGTTTTTGCAACGCATTTAAAAGTAAAGAGCCAAAGGGTGAAAAACTTCGTTTTGTTAGTTTTAAATTGTTAAAATAAAGCTGCTGGCAAATTAACAATAACAAACTCCTTCATAATTTAGGGTTATTTTTTCTCACAATCTAAACAAAAGTTAACTGGCTCTTTGTTTAAGACTTCATTTATTTTTCTTTTGACTATGCCGTTAGTGGTTTTCATACAATTAGTAAAGTCGATTGTTAAGTGCTCATAATTAACAGGTCAGTAATTGGTGAAGCCGAAGAGATGTGATTCTTATGCAAATAGGTGGTTTAAGGTGAAGGTGAGAACTTTTGCAATTTAGTTAAGGTGTTTTGTTTGTATAATATTAACATTAGAGAAATTGTAACAATATCATTGTTCTAATAACTATTGTTCGAGTTATTCTAAATTAGGACTACGAGTACATATTATTAAATTGTCACCTCTCTAACTTTTTTTAATCAAGCGGGAAGGTCTTCGAGTTTCATACGTCTCGTCTTGTTTAATTACAGGAAAAAAATGTCGCAGAAAATGTGGGATGGACAAATGGATGCAATGATAAATATCTCGCTCCAGGTTCGATTCCTGTCGGAGAAGTAGGTACTTAAACTTTTTTTATTTTATCTTATACTAGCGACCCGCCCCGGCCTCGCACGGGTACTATACCTGCATGTAAACCTTCCTCTAGAATCACTATCTATTTAAAAAAACCGCATCAAAATCCGTTGCGTAGTTTTATAGATTTAAGCATACAGGGACATAGGGACAGAGAAAGCGACTTTGTTTTATACTATGTAGTGATAGTGATGATGATACATATTTGCAGAGTTATTTTGTTGTTATATATGACGAAATAAAGCAATACAATACAATACAATACAAATCCACTTTATTGCACAACCTCAGAAATGTACATAGGAACACACACATTACAATAAATTTTATTACAGAGGTAAACAACAGGCGGCCTTAAGCAAATGTATTAAATCAAATTATTGTTTATGCTAAGGCAAATGCTTGCTTAAAAATTAATAAAAGTTACCTTACCTACAGCACTTCGCAATTTATTAGCACATTAAACATCACCATTTATTGCTGTAAACAGCCGGCAAAACGAGATGTATTTTTTGTATGGAAATGTAAATTTACAAACACTTTTTAATAAGAAGATGCGCAGGCACATTGTTATGCCAAATGACAAAAATCGGAATGACAATACGTCAAACCCCCCGATTCCGTTTGTTAATGATGTAACGCCAAAATGATGATGAAAATAAATAATAAATCGCTCATATATTCTGTATTAGCATATGAATTCTTTTTGATGAGGGGACAAGGAAATTTTAGGATACAAATACTTTTGACGATAAACAAAATGCCAATCAAATACTTCAGAAACCGATGTTGTGCAATTCAGAGGAAACAAATACTAAAAAGTTTTAAATAAATCTGGTGATACTTTCCCACTATTATGCCACCTACAAAGTTACTTTTGGGAAGTAGGTAAACTTTGCATTAACGAAAATTTTCAAGATTTCTGAAATTGAAGTGGCTAGTTTTCCAAACATGACCCACGGACGGATTTTTGTAATTTCACACTTGTAAAATAAGGGATTAAATAATTGACTGAATAATTTACTATCAGGCTAAATAAATCACATGTTCACTATTGACGAATTTTGTGAAGGCAAGATACTCCCTGGCACTAAGTGTCAGCATTGCGATACAGCGAGAAAATGCCGCCGGGATTCTTGGTAAAAAATGCCTCAAGAGCTTATTTTAGATTTGAACTAATTATTAACTCATATACTTACTTAGTCTTAGTTTCAATGTGTATGTAGGTAAATTACCTAGGTATATACCTACATACATTGTTAAACTGAAATAGCAAAACCGTATAGGTATAGTAAAAAAATGTCGTACCTTAACTGAGATTTATTTAATTAGGTAAGTACATCAAATCAATTAGACGTTGATTTAATTTTTACTATCAAAAGTGTGTGGCTCAGTAGATTTTTACAGTTAAGTTGAAAAGTTCTGAAATATCAAGTGCATAATACAATAAAGCTTCCGCTAAATAATGAAACGCCTCCGCGGCCATGGAAATAATTATATCATACATACATACATACAATCACGCTTGTATCCCATAAAGGGGTAGGCAGAGCACATGAAACTACTAAAGCTTCAGTGCCACTCTTGGCAAAAAGGGGTTATCTGGTTGCAGTGACAGGTTGCCAGCCTCTCTGTAAATTAATACACCTATCAATAAATAATTATATCAGTTATCTGTAAATTAATAACCTCATTTACGTCATCGCGGTCAACGCGATTGCTCATTATTGCACCTGATTGATGATATTCCAATAATTTATCCAACAAATGCAGATATGAGTATGTTAATTTAATATACGTATAAGTTACTCGCCAAATGCAAGTTTGGGGCTTCAATTAAATGATTTTTTTGGTATTTGTCCGCTCTTTGTAATTTATATTTTAAATGCAGGTTTATTCATTAAATTAATGTGATTTTGCGGTACAAAGTAAATGCTGCTTTTGTAGCAAGATGTCGCAGAGAACATACTTATGTGAATATTTAGTTTTTATACGAAACGAAACTTGTGTGTTAATCCCTGAATCTGACCAAAACAAAACAATAGTAAAGAATTCCATGCCCATAAGGGACCGAGAGAAAAGTAATTTTGAGTTTTACTTAGTATTTGTGTTTTTTTTTCGTCGCATTGTTGTACATATTCTGTGGTATTGTCGTAGTGCATCAGTTAAGTATCATCCTTATTTTTTTAAGTAGGTACTAAAATGCCAAATATTTAATTAATAGCGTATATTATTCTGATTATTAGCAATGTGACAGACGGATGGGACGAACGGACATTGACACCAGGGTTCCTTTTGCACCTTTTAGGTACGGAGCCCTAAAAAGATACTCGTACCTTTCGCTATGAGGGGGCACGCGCGTATTGTCATCGCATGATAGATTGCTGTCACATTCAAAGTATTGCCTATAGTTATGTTAATTTTTCTACGTTTGTGATGAATGTCTGGGCGACTCGTCATGTGTTAATGTCAACAAAAAAAAAACGAAATTCCGAGGGGCCGCGGCGCTTGAATTGTCAGTTTGTGTTTTGTTCGTTTAATACTGAAAGTTTTTTTTATAAAATAATGTTTTTGACAAAATCTCAATAATAAAATATATTTGTTAACTTATAATTATCGATAGTTTACAATGACATATTGATTATTTTGACCGTTGAAATACGTATAGCGTTAAATTATAGCTAAGATATTGGCAATTTAATACAATGTTCTATTCTTTTGAGATAAAAAATCATAGATATAACTCTTCTTTATGAAGATTCGTTTCCTGCAATTTTAATTTCAGTGTTATTTTTTAATCCAAGATAGATTAAAAACCTTCGCCTTTACGGTCCGCAGCCATGAAAAGGAAATACGGTTCCAAGTTTACTATTTAACTTTATGACCTAGCAGCCCTCATAATGAAAGGCCCTATTCAATATTGTAATAAACGTAAAAATGGAATCGGTAAATTTTTATCTTTTTTTTAACACCGTCAATTAATTTGCGTATCCACAACAACGTTGAACTCCAAAAAGTCACATTTTAATTAAGGTCGTAAGTGTTATTAATAATTACTCCACATGTGCCCTTTTAATATTAATTTAAAAAATGAACCAGTAAATCTTCACTTATCACATCGCAGAGTATTCAAAATATTGTCGCCATATTTCTCCGCCCAAACGTTACACGCCCGAGCGCAAGCGACGCAGTAGACGGTCGTATTCAAATCCATTTCGACGTGAAACCGAACGAGTCTTCTCTTTCCATCGTGCATAATTCCTAGGAGTGCGAGCGAGAGCAATGATGGAAAGGAAACGACTTGGCTGGAGTTTGGATAGGTCGATGCATTTTGACGCTTTATCAACTTTTTAATAAAGGAAGGGTTGGTGCACAATACACGAATCACGTTACATTTATTTTTTGACAGCATTGTCTGGTATTTGGTCTTTTTCAAACGCAGTGGGCCGGCGTTCGAACTGACACCATTCATGTCATGATTGATGTGACTAATTAATTTTGTCGTACGCGTGTCCCGAACTACTTGAATTTGAAATTAAAAAACTATGTTTTTGTAAAGGATTGCGTCGACAATGGATTGCTTTTTTAAATTTCGATGCGCACACGCTTCGATTTTGATGCAAAATGTTCTGGATAACGTTCATTGTTGTTTACGTCGATTGAGCATCTGCCTTTTAAGTTGTTCAAGAAGATCAACGTTGGATTTACTAGTCTATTAGGGACTTTGTTGAATTTTTTAGTCAGGCAATGATAAAGAAATATAAAAAGTGTTAAAATGCCTTTTGCATATAAGCACAGAATATATAATAGTACAAGTACAGTAGGCTCACTCCTTTGATGTTCACAAAAATTCTAAATTCTTACCTACATTAACAAACGGACCGCACGCGTGCAGACGACATTGAATTCTATTGCGCCGCGCGAAGGTCGTCGCCACTGAATGGGCCGCGAACTCGCGGCCGCCGGCATGTACTTGTAGCGCGGCGAAAGGATCGCGGAGTGAGCCGCCCCTGATATAAGTTTAATAGAATTTTATTTTCATATCATACGTACATATAATCACGCCCTGTATCCCATAAAGGGGTAAGCAGAGCACATGAAACTATTAAAGCTTCACTGCCACTCTTGGCAAATAACGAGTTGAAAGAAAACGAAACCGTGACATTGCAGTCACAGGTTGCCAGCCTCTCGCCTACTACTTTTATTTTCATATCATTACATAAAATCACGCCCTGATATCCCATAAAGGTGCTAAAGCAGAGCACATGAAACTATTAAAGGTACACTGGCCACTCTTGGCAAATAACGAGTTGACGCCAAAGAAAGCGAACGCCGTGACATTGCAGTCTGTCGTTGCCAGCCTCTCGCCTACTACTTTTATATCAAATTACCTAAAATCCAAGCTAGATAAACCAAGGTGCTAAAACTACACATTAGTAGGTACCTGACCTTCCTCGGCGCTAAGGTCAAGGCAGAAGGGCGTCCGAATGAGGGTCGTCTTTTTAGTGCGTTAAGACGACACAATATGTCACCATTTGTGCTACTTCATTTTTGCTTCATTTGTAAAAGAACTGTGACCACACAGCCTCAAAAGAAATATAATTGCTCAAATGGTTTATTTAAGTTTTTTTTACAACTTTACACATCTACATATTTGTATGTGTTCATCAAATTTTCATTTTTCATTCGATTGAGACAATATTTATAAAATTACATGCATCCTAGGTAGATAACTTGATTTGTGGAATTACGAATGAACATACGATCAACACAGAAGGTTGCCATAGGAACTCTGTAATGCATGATAACAACGTTTGAAAGAAAAGTATTAATCAACTATCGTTGACAATTTGTTCGACAATTTCTACCACATATAAATTTTTCAACAAAAGATCGTTTATTATTAAGTTAAACGGTTGATACAAATAAACCAAAATGTTTTACAGTTATTCATTACATTGAATTAATCGTCTTTGCAGCATCCTCTATATCACTGATTAAAAATCATAATCTGTTAAAATTTTAATTGCAAAGTAAATTAAATTAATTTCTCCATCAACAAATAATCATTATCGTGATGAAAAAACTTCGCGACACTCCGCTAAAGCGGCCGAGGTGAAGTTGGAATGAATGATTGCAAAAGTTCGGATGCACTTGGTTCAGGTCCTCAGGTCCGCTGTCGCGAGAGAAAACTCGCGTTTGTAATAAATGTGATAGAACACGGGGCAGAAAGGAGGGTTGTAATTAAAAATTTTAAACATTGGCAAAAGCCAAGAAACCTTAAAAAAACCAGCCAAGAACAAGCTTGTGACTGTATTAGAACTAATAAAAGCTCATTATTTACTTCAGAAATATGCTTTTTTATTACACGCTGAATACCAATGTAAGCTGAATATATGTTCAGTTTTTTAAGGACTACTAAGTTAAAGCTTAGGAAAAGAAATCAACAATGCGTTTTCAAAGTTGCGTATTGTACCTAATATGTACATTCACTCATGCTTTGAATACTAATATATTCTTAATTTCTATATCTTAATTTTCTTCAATGAAATCATCCTTATAATTCAATAAATCCCGGCTGAGTATCCCATAAATATTTAATCGGAAAACATCATTCTCTACGCTCCTACTGCAATTTCAATCCACCTCTCTGTTAAAAGTGATCGTGCGTTTTCATTCATATAAAGTGACTTATTAGCATTTTCGCTCTGATCGTGATTACCATCGTGTCGGCGAATATGAAAGTAGCAATTTTTATACAAAACCGATGTAACATGACATCAAAAGACTATGCATTAACGTGTTCCAAAAATCAACAATATAGGCGTTATTCATAAAAGTATATAATATTTCTTTATGTGTAGGGTGAATCCACGTAAAAGTAACGTGAGTTAAGACTTCATTGCGTGTTTATTTGAACTACAGTAGCAAATTGAAGGATTTATGCATATATCTGGAAAGTAACACTTATTTTAGAGATAAATTATCACTCGAACTTCTCGAACTTGCGTCGTGAATAAATGGAACATGCCATAAAATCCCCTGACAGTGGACACCAAGCAAAATTTCATTCCAGAACTGACTGACAGACCAACGGTGTGTCTACCCGGCAGAAATTAATTCACTAATTTGGAACTACATAGAAATGACAATCTAAAGACCTAGCTGCCTAGCTGTATCTCTGATCGTGATCAGTTTTGTGCCAGCATACTCCGGGTCTTTGATATAAAACTTTCTTTAATAAATCATTTGACCCCACTTGACAAGAAATCTTTGGACCACAATTGGTCCGTCCGGGAATTGAAGCTTCGTGACTTCGGTAAGGCATAGGAATGATATTACATTTACATAAAAGCACTTGCGCGACCGTAATATATGTAATGTACCTAATTTTATGGTGGCATAATGAGCTGTTTTGTGACAATCCTTCCTCGTGTTCATGTGTTAATGAGGATTTCTGTTTATGAATATTTTAAACTGAAAACATGAATAACTAGGTTGAATAACTAAGAGAGAGAAGGTACAGTAAATACATTGAATGTCACTCCAAACCATCAGCAGATCCCAAAGTATCCTAACTGTGGCAGTTCCTCCAGACCTAACGCAGTACAAGAAACTGCAGCCAAATAACACTAGACCCTACTTAAGAATAGGGTCTAGAGTCACTATGGTGCTGTGTTCCTGCCAGTTAACTTCACCTTTATTATACATAAGTATTTGAGTAGAAAATAGAAATAAAGGTCAAAGGACAAAGAACAACAAGATCATTATACTAATGATATCAAATAAATGAGATAATATTTCCAAGTATTGTACACCCCGACGTCGTCATCAGACATATCGGAGCTGCCGAAGTGCTCATAAATATCTGAACACGCCTGTATTGCTAAGGGTTAGATATTTTCGAGCAGCTTGGGCGTTCAGATATATGTGATGGCGATTGTGGGGGCGACCGACGCGTGACTTACATGGTTAGTTACGCTCTGCCTCTGATTTAATTAATGCCAACGACTTTTTCAATATTCTTAATTATTTCCGACGGAAGGAGAAGACATGCGTTAATTACCTCTTGAGAATTTCGTACAATATCTTATGCAATATAATTGTCGTTTTTGTTATAATTAGGAAGAAACGTGCCGTACTGCCGTATCCATGTGGGAGTACGAGTATAAATAAATAAAAATAGTTATAAATCTGATTTCATAAATATCATTCATATCGATTAATACCAGGGGCGGCTCACTTCGCCATTCTATCGCCGCGCTACAAGTACATAAATCACGGAATGAACGTTCGCACTTTCTATATATTGTTACTTTATAAATCATATGATGTCCGCGTTCGAATGGCTAATAATACTTAGTTAAATATCATGAATAAAATAAATACCATAGGACATTCTTACACAGATCTACTACTAATTAAGTCCCACGAAAAAGTTCAATAAGGCTTGCAATGCTGGAACTTCAACAAAAATATATAAATACAGTATATATACCTAGAAAGTACCCAAGACTTGAATATAATAGTATAACATTTTATGTGAGTATTAATTCGTTTTAATCCATAGGTAACCCTATCGCCGGACGCCGCGCACGTGCGGCTCGTTTCTTTGTAAGAATTTTGTAGGTATTTAAAAAGGCGGCATTTCGTAAACATCAAAGCAGTGAGCCTTCTGTACTTGTACTATTATATATTCTGTGTTAATACATCAAACAAATAAAAACATGATAAAACTACTTAAAATCAAAGTAACGACGAACATCGTCGTTTTTTTCGTAGTTTTAAAAGAGTAGTAAAGTGCAAAAAAAAAACTTTATCATGCTCTTTCTTTATTGGACAGCATTTGTGACGTTATCTGGGTAAAGGGACCTTATTGTCGATGGCGCTTACGTTCCGCGGCGTTGTATTTGTACACGAACATCGCTCATAACGCCGTAAGTGCCATCGGCAATAAGGTGCCTTTACCAGATAACGTCACATTTGTTTTAATTATGTTCCATAATACAAGACACAAACGGTGAGGCAGAATCAACTGTAAAACCTATACTGATGAAGTTACTTTATGGAACCACTAAAATCTCTAACTTATGACTAACTAGCTTTTACCCGCGGCTTCGCCCGCGTAATAAAAGTATTCTTATTGAAACGTTTACAAAAAATAAGATTTTCATTTGGATCCGTAGGTTTCTTTGTAGGTACATCTGTCCGCGATTATTTCGATTAAGGTAAAGCGGGGCAATTCTCGACTGGAGGGCCATTGTAACTAATCTATTTGCTGTACGGTCCGGTTTTGGCTGACTGTACCTTACACATATTACTATTGCTTTAAAATAAATTCTTGCAATGATTGTAGAATTGTTACAAAGCGACCACAGCGTAGGTAGTAGGTACGAATATGTATGTATTTTACCTATTTAAATATTTATACTGGGAAACTTCATACAACCCACATAGCCAGTATCTCGACGCTATGGTCGGTAGGGTAGAAAGTACTTCCTTGCATTATCGCTTACAATTTTTTCCATTTTGCTTATACTTATTGCAAACGTAAACATATAAAAGGCAAGCAAACAACGATCTTCTTACAGCACATTGAATGTAATAGTTATTACGGATGCAGGATACTCGCCGATGCCTACTTACTAATACCTTCCCACTGAGCCACCTGCATTTTATCCCCGTCCCCGTCCCCTATTTCTATCCCTATCCCTATCCCTAACCCTATCCCGTTCCGTCCCTGTCCCTGTCCCTGTCCCCTGTCCCTGTCCCTGTCCCTGTCCCTGTCCCTGTCCCTGTCCCTGTCCCTGTCCCTGTCCCTGTCCCTGTCCCTGTCCCTGTCCCTGTCCCTGTCCCTGTCCCTGTCCCTGTCCCTGTCCCTGTCCCTGTCCCTGTCCCTGTCCCTGTCCCTGTCCCTGTCCCTGTCCCTGTCCCTGTCCCTGTCCCTGTCCCTGTCCCTATCCCTATCCCTAACCCTATCCCGTTCCTGTCCCTGTCCTTGCCCCTGTCAAATTATCATGCTAGGAGGTGAACTATAAAAAATCCTTTCTTAGTGCTCCTCTAAGGAACTTCCGTGTTAATTTGAAATCTCTTGAACCAGAAGTAAAGATAAAAACTAAAGCTATACTTATGGCTATTTTGGATATTTTAACCTCATTGCACAACAACAGGGGAGAATATGTTTTTTCCACCTCATTAAATTTTAAAATCGTTGTATTTATCGTGATCAGCGACCCGATAAACCATAAAAACGATACCCATATTGTGCTTTTGACTTTACCCCCTTTGCACCCCTTTAGGGGTCAAATTTCTTTAGAAATCCTCCTGTGAAGTTTCGAATAAAATAGTCAAACTAATCTTGTTTCCCCATACAAACTTTGAACCCCATTTCACCCTTTTAAGAGGAGAATTTAGAAAAATCCTTTCTTAGTGCTCCTCTACGCCATATAAGGAACCTTTGTGCCAAATTTGAAATCTCTAGGACCAACAGTTTCGGCTGTGTGTTGATATGTCAATCAGTCAGTCAATATCTTCTTTTATATATTTAAACCCCATTGCACCACAACAGGGGAGAAGGTATTTCACTTCCGCCTCGTTAGATTTTAAAAACGTTGTGTTTATCGTGATCAGCGACCCGATAAACCATAAAAACGATACCCATATTGATTTTTTGACTTTATCACCCCCTTTTCACCCTTTTAGGGGTTAAATTTTCAAAAAACCTGAAGCACGTAGTCAGCCATATGTCTTAAGGAATCTTCCTGTGAAGTTTCGAATAAAATAGTCAAACTAATCTTGTTTCCCCATACAAACTTTGAACCCCCATTTGACCCCCTTAGGAAGTTAATTTTGGAAAATTCTTTCTTAGTGCTCCTCTACACTATATAAGGAACCTACTTGACAAATTTGACGTCTCTAGGACCAGCGGTTTCGGCTGTGCGTTGATATGTCGGTCAGTCAGTCAATATCCTCTTTTATATATTTTTTTGATATTTAAACCCCATTGCACCACTACAGGGGAGAAGGTATTTCACTTCCGCCTCGTTAGATTTTAAAAACGTTATATTTATCGTGATCAGCGACCCGATAAACCATAAAAACGATACCCATATTGATTTTTTTACTTTATCACCCCCTTTTCACCCTTTTAGGGGTTAAATTTTCAAAAAACCTGAAACACGTATTCAGTCGTATGTCTTAAGGAATCTTCCTGTGAAGTTTCGAATAAATTAGTCAAACTAATCTTGTTTCCCCATACAAACTTTGAACCCCCATTTGACCCCCTTAGGAGGTGAATTTTGGAAAATCCTTTCTTAGTGCTCCTCTACACTATATAGGGAACCTACGTGCCAAATTTGAAATCTCTAGGACCAGCGGTTTCGGCTGTGCGTTGATATGTCAGTCAGTCAGTCAGTCAGTCAGTCAGTCAGTCAGTCAGCTTCTTCTTTTATATATTTAGATGAGTAACCATAGCAATTAGTTTCAAGACCCTAGAATTTTTATTTGATAATAACTTAAAACTATTTTTCTATCCTTTACAATGTGCATACTTTGTTTTGTTCCTGTCAAAATCGATTTATAAGTAAGTATTAGTACCCTGAGCTCCAGGACTAATAGGCACCTACTAACACATTAAGGAGGATTCTTAAGACACCCCATTATTACGTTCTTATTGAAGAAACGTTTCTTTTCGCCTCATTTATCTTAAGAAACAAGGGAACCTTGACTTTATTAGTAGTAGTTATTTATGGCTTTTACTTAATTTAGTTTATTGGTTGGGCGTTATGGTATTCTGCGTTTGAGTGGAACACATGTCGGAAATTGCTTCCTTGAGTCGAAGAAATTAGTTTCTTTTAGCGGAACTAAGTTACTTATGGTGTGATATATTACAAATTTACTATTATTTTTTATATTCCGGGTCGTAGTAAAATGTTACAGATATCTATGTTGCTGAGTCATGGATGTTTTCATAGTATAGTATTTATATATTATACAATATATAGTGTTTTACCCACAACACAAGCGTACTACTTAGTAACCTACTTCTTAAAAGTTTTAAATAATAGTTTTTAGTGCGCATGATGCACTTATTTCTCGAGTTGCTAAAAATATTGCTATAAAACGACTTTTCGCTTATATGTTCATAAAATAAGAATTAATTAATAATTAATGTAAGGTAAAATACCCCATAATGGACGGTGATTCCATTATGGATAAAAAAACACAAATCCTTAAAAATAAGTATCTAAAATTAGTTTCTAAAAACTGACGGCTATGTACCATACCTAAACTAGAGTTGTAGAGCTGTTTCATTTTGAAGTTACAATTAATTCGGTTATTTCTGAAGAATTTGGCGACAAGATAAAATTCACCAGTTTACTGAAAAAAATATCAAGACGAATTCTTAGTAATGTTGCTAAAAGAGTTGAGTTCATGTATAAAATAATAAAAAAATAATACTCTGTGTAAACTTGCGATGCGTTTTACTTACTGCATTAAGCATGAGATAAGGTATAAAACATACTAGTTTGTTGCTCCAAAGATATAAAAAAATGGCGTTATTTTGCGAGTGTCCATTACTGGAACCGAAAAACTGCGTAACTTCTATGATGGACAAGGAAAAATTTACAAAACAAAAATTTACAAGGCATATAAAATTGACTCATTGAGTATCAGTTGGCTTTAAAAGTAAAATTTTAAACTTATTTCACTGTCCATAATGGGGGATCCATTACTGGAGAACTGCCGTCCATAATTGGAGAAAAAACACCTAGTTTTAATTTGCTAACTATGAAGAAACCAATAGGAGTATATATTCTGAAATACGCTTGAAATGTAAAAGAAGGATAGGACATTCAAGATTTAACACGCTTAGCGCTAGAATTTTTACATTTATCAGTGAAATATCAAAAACAGGCGAAAATTTTTCTTAAACTGTCCATGATTGGGTCCGTTACCTTAACAATCCTTTTTTTGTAAAATAAAAATCATTTACTTTGTATTTATTAATTTATTAAGAAATATGAGTAGGTACCAAATCAATTGTGTAAACTAATAATTTAATATTAATTCAACTCATTTGTAGTAAATTAATCCATTTAAACTTACTACTAATCTTGACAAGCATCTAGGCATTCGTTTTTCAAGTTTGACAAGAAATTGTATAATTACAACTCCATGATACCATTCATCCGGTCATTCCGGTCATTCGTTCATTCAGAGTGAACAAGTTTGCGGCAACTTAGATTACGCTTGATATTTATTTGCATTCACTGCAAGGAAGCAGCTGGTATTTAAACGCCAAACTTTTATAAAACGACGTAAGTCGATACGAATTATTTATCAATTTATGATGTTGTTTATTATGCCTGTTCTATAAATAATTGTGAAGGCGTTATTGAACTTAATATAGATGAAGCGATAATGATTACAATGAATAGTGAAATAAATAGAATTTCAAACACTCACTTTTACCAAATGTGGTGAAACATGGCTAAAGAATCTTATATGGAAAACTTACTATAGGTACTCATTTTTAATCATTTACTTTACACCCCATGTGAATCCGGAGCGAGTCGCCAGTCTCCTATAAGGACGAATTTACGACACAATATTTATTGCATTTGAAACATAAGTACCATTTTTCCATGGAAAACCACATACTCGTAATGTAATGTAATCCACTCTGGATGCTAGGACGCAACCTTGCTTCACCCCGCATGAGAAGCACAAATTAATGAACCAAGTGTTGTATAGTGGTGTCAAACCTATAACACTTCAACTAGTTTAAAACAGGCCGCTTAAGCTTTAATTTAATGGGACATTATTATCTCTATTTTAAAATTATGAATGAAAAGATCAAATCAATTAACACCATTAACGTCAGTAACCTTTTAAATATATTGATTAGTAAAAATAATCCATTAAACCATTTCTTATCTGCTCCGTTAAAAGAACTGGACATTTATGTCGATATCAATTAGAACAGAAACCCATTTATTGATAAAGGACCCGTTAATAGTGATTAGATAAACTATCCTGCTGGGAACCATCTGTTCTCAAGGGGTGTCGATTTTGTGAGTTTTGTTATAGATATGGCCCATTACTAAAAAAATAAAAATAAACTTACAAAAATTCCTTTGTAAGCTTTATATTTGCGGAATACGGATCATAATGTAGAAATGTGTTTTTGCAATACCGGTTTACAGCTGGTTGCAAACGCATAAACTACATAAAGTTTGTTTTTATAAGCGCAAAAAAAGGTCAAACACAATAGAGGCTGCTATTGAAGTGGGGCACTCCAGTTACAAATCCATATTTTGTGGGCTCGTGACTTATTTCCCTTTGTCCCTTGTAATAAAAAACATTATAGGATAATATAGATGAGTTGGTTTAATTCTTACGTTTTGTATTTTTTTTCCTTCCGTATCACATTTTTTTAAACAGGTACTTCTATATTCTTTCGTAAACTAAAATTACCCCCTGTAAGTCTACTACTACTGGCCTTAGCGTCTATTTCAGACGATTTATGGTGCAATGTCCGAGAGACATCGCTTTTACGCCCCCCCCCCCCTCCCCCCCTACGTTCTATATCTCGAATATAAATACATATGTATGTAGCTATATATCATTATATTGATGCAGTATATTTCCAAGTAACACCAATAAAAAAGTTGCGTGACAAATAAAACATATGGTACTGTAAGAGGTTTCGCATTCAGAATGAAACCTTTTACAGCAGTCATGGTCGCTGACTGGCAGTCCCTGATTTAAAATTTGGAACAGTATAAGAACGTCAAGGAAAACAGACACTTCAAAGGGGCATTCATATAGAAGCAGCGATTGAGAGTGAACGGTTGTACTTAGCTCCTAAAATATAAAAAAATATTGATTCAAAGCGTTGTTTAAATGTTTGGATGCTCTCCACTGATAGGCCGACTCTCTTACATGGTGGAGGCGCTAGCGTCTGAAAGTTTCCCCTAGTTTCGGTTTCAGAGTTTTCAGACAACGAACCCCGACCTCATAGCGCGAGGAAACACATGCCAAGCGATAAGCCAAACGCGCTTTAAGAAGAAGGAAAACAAAGTGACCATCGTCGCCAATACGAAGAGCTATTCCGGGTGATATATTTCTTATTATCTAATATTCAGTGTCACCCATTCCGTAGTTAAAATATAGCTTTGCAGAATTGACGTAAAAATGGAATGCGAGACATTCAACAGAGCAACGGGCGCTCAAGATTGTGTTATTCAAGAAACTCTACGACTCCTCTTCGGTGACCATGGGCGTCGACGCAAATTGCGTGAACATCAGCTCCATCATACCTATATACTTAATCATACACATATGCAGTAAATCTTCCTAGATATGTAGGTTACATTAGATAGGCAATGTAAATTTAGTTTCAATCTTTTAATTATACATTGTATTGTAGAACTTAGGGAATAATTGTGATTAGTGAACTAAAATGTACATTATTTCAAAGGAAAAACGACTTGTGACAGAAAATGTCATTTGCCTATCCCTAATGTTAAAAAGGATAATTATTTGTAAATAACCACATAGAACTAATTATTTTGGCGCAATATATAACATGTAGAATACTATACATATTATTTATGCAATGTTTATATTATTTATGCATTGTTTATTCTAATGAATAAAAACTATTTGATAGGCTTATTTATTCCATAATGATTTCCTATAGCTACCAATAAGGTTAAGTTATATGAAAATATGTAAACTGTGGAATAAAACACACCCCAAACTGTAAATATTTAATAAATAGATACAATCGTTTAAAGTTATAGAGTAATGTCACAACACCCTTATAATTTCCTGACTACAAAGAACAACGTTCATACACATTTCTTTTACATGTATCAAGACAAGGCCGACTAGATGACCAGTTGATCCAGCTGTTCACGGTGTGGCGAGATGGCTGGCGGTCATATGCAACCCCCACTTCGTCGTCATCACCAACGTGCAGCACACTACAGCTGTAGCAATCTTCATGAGCCGTTCGGGCTCCACTTCACTTCGCAACCGGCGCGGCGGGAAGATTGGCGGCCATGAGAAGCCCCACTTCAACGCCACCGCCAACAAGAATCGGCATCTTCAAAATTTATTATGTTTTTTCATGTGAAATAAACGTTTTGCCTTGTTTTTTTACTTGAAGTTAGGTGAATTTGCTAACAGCTGTCATGTCAATGTCATCTAGTCATGGCCACAGACAATTAGCTGTCAGAAAGTTCAAAATAAAAGGGTTTAGTCGATGGGCAGGGGTTAGGTTTTTGCCATTGGTTTTCCTAACCATAGTCCATATCTGACTAATTTGCGAGGACCTTGGCTATAGTCCAACTATCCAAATTATGGCGGTCTCAACCGTGGACTAGGCAACCACGCAAAGAGCGTTAGATGTTGGCTACCTTGAATGAGGCTGTCACTATTGGGTGTTAGGAGATTTATTTTTTTTTTTTTTTGTGTGTAGGGGGGCCTGGCTTAGGTAGGGCCAACCGGTAGTTAGGGTAGAATAGGATAGGATAGGGTGTAGTATTGTGAACAATGGCTGCTTCTAACATAAGGGGGAGGGATATGTAAGAGGTTTCGCATTCAGAATGAAACCTTTTACAGCAGTCATGGTCGCTGACTGGCAGTCCCTGATTTAAAATTTGGAACAGTATAAGAACGTCAAGGAAAACAGACACTTCAAAGGGGCATTCATATAGAAGCAGCGATTGAGAGTGAACGGTTGTACTTAGCTCCTAAAATATAAAAAAATATTGATTCAAAGCGTTGTTTAAATGTTTGGATGCTCTCCACTGATAGGCCGACTCTCTTACAGTACATGTTGAAACTCGCGTTCAGCAATTAATTGAATTAATTTATTTATTCGTATGGCATGTTTACGAAATAATTTATTACGTCGATATGAATTAACTGTTTTTTTTTAAAGCATTTTTAAACTGAGAGTTTATATTTTTGTGGGTTCTTAAAAGTATTGTTTACTCATAAACTAATCAATACCGTAAGCAAACTTCACAAAGCTCTCATTTTGATACATACATACATACAATCACGCCTGTATCCCATAAAAGAGTAGGCAGAGCACATGAAACTACTAAAGCTTCAGGGCCACTCTTGGCAAATAAGGGGTTAAAAGAAAACGAAACTCATTTTGATAACTTTTCAGAAATTAATTGTTCAGGAAGCCAAGGGATTCTTATCAACAAACGTAATTATTTTCCTCTAAGGCTTAAATCAAATAAGAGAATCATTTTCATGATCTCGTCTTTATTATGAGAATTCTTTGAAATAGCTCCTTGATCAATTATCATTCGCGGTAGAAATTTAAATGGCTTTTGGGTTCCGTTTTGTCAACAAATTATTTCATTAGGTATTTATAAAATCAAGCAAGAGATGAAGTCTAGTCCTCTTTACTAAACTTTATTTTCTAATATAAGACTTCTTTAATACAGTTGCTCAAAAAGTGCCCGTTTTTTGGCTGTTTAGCGTGCGAGAAGTTGTATTTTACGAACTAGTGCGTAAAAAGAAGTATACGTTCCATTTTACGACTACTTACCGAGCTGTTTTCATATTAGTCTAGTCTACTAAGACAGAATAAAACTATAAACATACTATTAAGTTCCTAATATTTAAAACGTTCATTTTCATATGTAATTGTTTACTTTTAGTCATGCTAAACATAATTTATAAAATGGTTTATACTTTGAAAAATCGGTTATAATAAGTCGTGTAAACAGAACATGATTGGAATGAAACGCGATTTCTACTGTCAAAGTAGAGGCGTCTACCATGTTTTAACTTAATGCACGTTCAAAAACCTCAATATGTTACGCGATTTGTCATAATTATTTTACGTTATTTGCAATACGTCGGGGCATAAATGGATCGATTAAATTAAAATGTAGTTGTACATTAAAGAATTGTCCCAAATCGTAAATGTTTATGTTTTTATGGCACCCAATGAAATAAATTATGTTAGATGAATAGCAAACTCGAAAATATGCACGCAAGTTTAAAAGCTTCAAAAATACGCCTTTGAATTGTCAAATAATCCGTCAATGTCCATGGGAAAATTGATAGTTCGGATTGTTTTATTTCGTTGTAGTAGTGTTTTTTCGCAACTATATTAAAAAACGTCGTTCGTCACACGTGCGAGAATGTCATTCTTCTCGCACTTATAACGAAATGTACTATTATTTGATATTCATCATCCTCCTTGCGTTATCCCGACATATGCCACTGCTCGTGAGAGCCTGGGGTCCGCTCTGAGAACTAATCCCAAGATTTGGAGTAGATACTAGTTTTACGAAAGCAAATGCCAGCTGAAATTCCAACCCGCAGGATAACTAGGCCTTTAATTGGGATTACTAGTCCGGTCCTCACGATAGTGACTATACCTATGCTTTCCTTTAACGGAAAGTGACTGGCTAATTTTATGTAATGTTTCATGTAATAACCCTACGATAGAAATATCCCAATTGTTTATAATTAGTCTTAATTTATATTAATTTAATTTTGGCGCGTATCAATAAGCCTCAAACTCGTAATTTTATGCATTTTGATAATTCGCTCCGTTCACCAAAGAGCGAAATGGTGAATGATAATAATATTTATTACACTTACGAGTACGTCACATTCGTTCAGGAATTTAAAATCACATAAGGCATTGTAATTGCCGAGCCCTTGCGGAGAATTGCGTTCCGTCCGTCACCCATATTTTATCGCCAATAAAAATGTCGTTCATTCAATTTGGGCAGCCTATGAAATGAGCTGACAACGCTATAGTTGTAGGTATGTTAAGTATGACGTCACATGTGCAAAATAAAAAAAAATACGATAAATAAATGTAGTTTTAGATTGTTTCGTAATTCTAATGTTATTTTCGGTTTTTGTATTTTATTACATATTTCAATATACCTTCGCAAAACGACACAAAAAGTCAAAAAGAGATTCGCTAAAGTCAAAAAATATACATACCTATAGCTATACTGATTATAAAACGCTTGCTTGTGAAACATCATAGTTCATACAAAGCTTTTTCATATCAAAAGCTTTTTTTGTTATCGTGTTGCGATAGTTCCACGAATTTATTCAAACATTTTTTAAACAATTCACTCAGTGACTAAGTGGGATTTTAGGCACGTGAAATCTACACATTTCCAAATAAAAACATTAAAAACGAACGCTCAAAGGAACCATCATTACGACATCCATGCGAATAGGCCAAAAAAACTTGCCTACTGTATTCCTACTTCCATTGTATCTGGAGTGTCGTTTTATTGCCAAAATTATTGCTCATTTTACGACCTGCACTCGCAATTTTAGGACATAATTTTTATTGCTCGACTATGGCTTAACGATTTTTTTTTGACGTCCATCAATAACTTTTAGCTTTAGACAGTTAATCTGGAGAACGATAAAAAATTATAAAGACGGTTTATTTGATGTTTTGTAATAAGTATGAACTTTTTTGTGCGCATAAAATGTTCATAAAATTTCATACAGAATAAAGAAATTGCAGTAAGATTATTAAATTATGCATTATAATAAAATTTACATGTTTTGATGTATTAACGTTACTTAATATGTTTCTTTTAAACTCGAAAGAATATTTGAATATTTAGGTACCTACGCTTTTATATTCATATTCTGGGATTACAAGTACTTTATATTATGTAAGTAATAAGGTAAGTCCTTGAGTTCTTTTTCACTCTACTCGTCAATTTCGATTAAGGTTAGGGGAAGGGAATGATCGATTCTCGACACAAACGTAATCCTCATTTTCCACCCTGGATATTGTGAAACCTTTTTGTGATTTGTAATTAGAACACTCTGTGATGTTTTTGTAAAGTTT
The DNA here is from genome assembly GCF_023078275.1 of Leguminivora glycinivorella. NCBI lineage: Eukaryota > Metazoa > Arthropoda > Insecta > Lepidoptera > Tortricidae > Leguminivora > Leguminivora glycinivorella. The sequence continues at coordinate 10,619,909 of NC_062981.1, forward strand.
GTATATTCTTATGTTTTATAGTGTCATATATTTTCTTCTCAAATAGAACTGATTGTGATAAATATTATTTCAAGTGACTCCTATTTCACTCTTTTTAAAATGACTTCGGAATATTTTTAGACACACGTTTTATTCAGTTTCAGTGTGATAGTAAAGATTTTAGTGTGATATATAAAAAAAATCACCTAATATTCACAATTATTAAAAAAAACGGAAAAAGTTTAAATAGACGCGATGATACGCGATGAACTATAAATTGCTCGCTTTTTTATTTACACGGGAGCGACTATCTTTTGTTTGTTTCTATCGCTGACAGTTCATCGCTTACTCGCTTTAGTTGAGACCTAGGGGGTTACCATGACGTACTAAAGACGTTCAGTTTAGGTTGAGAGAAAGGGACACAGCTATAGCAGTTACATAGCTCCGTCCACTAATTCTTAACCTAAACTGAACGGCTTTAGCACGTCATGGTAACCCCCCAGTATATTAAAGTCAATATCGTGAAAGGAAAACAGGGACGTTTTTACGAAGAAGCGGCCATCCCCTTCCCTCTTAATATATATCTCATTTGAAATTTCCCAAGTCAATACAAATTTGCATATTTATTAGACCGTCAATTATACGTGCCGGCGTGCTCCTTACGAGAATTAGGTCTACGTTCTAAGTGACAGTTACGTTGTTATCGCCAACGTGATTATTAACGTAGAACGTAAACAAAGTTGTTCGTGACCTGATTGATATTGGAGAAAGGAGGGTTTAAGGGATAGGTTTTTAAGGTATGTAGTTTTTTTTTAATTAGTTGAAACGCATTTTTGTTACAAATCTAGCATTAAGTGCCACTCCTTGAGTCGCAGGCGTTCATAGGTTACGGTGACCGCTTTCCATCAGGCGGACCGTATGCTTATTTGCCACCTATGTATAAAGAAAATTAAGTACCTACGCGGTGTTTAAATTTTGAAATAGATTTAAAAATACAACACAAGATGATTTATAAAATAATTAAGTTAGGTAAGGTAATTTAATGTAGGTACTTAATAACTTACACGATATTTAAGATTAAGTAAATATGATTCGCCACTTAACTTCTTCTTCAACCTAGAGTTTTCACTAAACTATTTAAAAAAAACCTACACAAATACAATCGACTTTAAAACTTGACTTTGATCAAACTTCCTGATAAAAATCATCCCATGAGGTACATTTAATTTAATCGCGATACGGGGGCATTGACCTTACGAACATACATCTTTCTGACAAATTAACTTTAACCTACTCAGCGCAAAATCTACTTTGGTGACTATAAATATAGGGGTCAATTTCAAAATCGTTCTTTTTTTGGTTGAATGGGCAGTTACCCCATTTAATTGCACCCCACGATGTCCTTCACAATGTTTTCACGGTTGGTTGCTTCGATTATGGTAATTTTTATACACATCTTAAATTAACACATACCACGATTAACTATTATATTCACATACTTTATCCCCGTTACATAAGAATCAAATTCAGTTGAGATTCAAATCGATCATGTTCGACTAAGCTGAAATGCGTTGAATTGCTACAAAGAATCTGTAACCATTAGTGAATTTAGATGTTTTAATGAAAGGAAAAGATTTTTGCGTTAGAACTGACCCATTGTTGGATAAAGTAAACATTCGTCGCAGAAAGGATATCCGATTTCGAAAATGGGACAAAAAAGAAGATAAATTAACCCATGTAATGCTAATGTACTTACCCATCGTGTATTTGAAAAGGCGTCTAATGAATTATTACCGGGAAAAGGAGTATAAGGAAATGAATTTAAATGTTTTGTAGGCTGTAATGTACCTAGAAATTAAGTGCGTTTTCGAAGAAGTAAAAAATATTAAGAACATAAAAAATCGGAAAATATACATAGTATAATTTAACCTAAAAAATAATATCAGAATAGAGCAATAAGTATCATTAGTATAATAATAATAACAAAAATCTGATTATATTTATGATATTTAACTAATTCAAAAAAAAGTAAAGGTACTGTTTTACAATATTATGCAACAATATCGTTATTATACTTATCTACAGAGTATAGGTATTTACATTAACATTATTTTGCTATAAATCTCACCTTATCGTATATCCTTTTCGAAAATTGGATTTACATTTATTAGTAACACTATAACTAATTGTTATTCAAACCAAAAGCTCTCGAACTTAAGGATTAATATTTTTTTTTATCAATCTTTACAAAAACGTCTTATGACAAATCCGAAAGCAGGTCTAACATAGTCCTAAAGCAGTAGTAATAAGAATGAAAACAGAATACCTTTACGAAGTAATAAAACGTTTTTAGTTCTAACATTTTATTCAAATGAGTTGCAGTTGCAAATCAACATTGCATTTATTGTACTGTTTCTAGTTATTCCTTTAAATTTATTGTCAAAAATCTTGTAATCCCCTTTCGGTGCATTGTAATGCAACACTACAAAGCTACAACACAATGAATGAGGTGAATTTGAATTTTAATTCCAAATTTGAATGGACCCTCAAAATTAGAAGTAACGGCATGGTCAGCGTAATTTGACACTTCGTTGGTCTATGAAACTAAACTTTACTCTGTGATTTAGAAACGTGTTCTATTTCTATACAATAACTTTAGTCTGTAAATAGCCACGGGTTTTACACACGAGTGGACAATGTAGGTATTTTGAGCGCAGACCCCCGGAAATGCGAAGTTTATCATGACGTGATATTATGCGTATTATCATTGTAAGAAAATCATTCAACCTAACCTAAATCTAACTTGAGAACAAGTTAAATTGTTTTATGAAATAAGGTTTTTTGATTTATTTGTTAAATTGGAATTGAACCAGGGCCTTCAGCTCACGCGGCTGTCGCAGTTATAGCACTAGATCGTCAGGCCACTATCTAGAATGGGTGGTCTAATGACAATGGTAAGTACCTATGTTAGTCGCGAACCTCGGCCCGACTGGGTCTAAGTTCTGATTTCCGGCTCCGCTTTGTGACACAGGTAAATCATTTGACCACAATCTGATCTGATGGAAAGTGCTGATGCAGTCTTGGATGAAGCATGTTTACCCAAAAATGTATATTCACTCTTGACTTAAAAAGATCCAAATGGAAATAGACATGCAGGAACTGAGTTCCACTCCTTAAGCGTTCGCATAATGAAGCTAGATGCAAACCGTTTAGTGTAAGTACAATTTACTTAGATTAGTAGGTATTTACTTATTTCAGTGCGTCAAAATCAGTTAAACTCGAGCATCCTCGTTCGATAGTCACTGTACTTATAAATGTTAAGTAATGATACCGTTTAGCAAGCGATACGCAATGTACTCTCCTGATACTTCCGCAAAACTCCGCTCTCTAATGCACGCTAAAACATTTTTAAATTTAGCTCCAACGCCAACAAAATCTGGAAAGCTTCCGCATTTACCCGGAGTGCATTCAACAATCAACAAGTGACCTTGAAACACTCCCCCTGACATTCAATTCTTCTGACCCAGATTAAAACTCGCAGGAAAACCCATTTAGGAGTCGACTGTTAAGCTTAATGCAAATACTGGGGCAAGGTGAGCGAAATACGGAATTGAAGGAAAGCGTTTTGTACGATTTGAAAATATTTTATTCCTCTCTCGTACCCCACTTCAGCGTCTGGAGATTATTTTTTGTCAGGTACTTATAAAAGCTTTTATTTTCCTTGTTCTTGAATAAAGATGCATACATAGATAACATATATGTACTAATCAATCATTCTGGTTCGGCTGGTTCCCCTCAAGTGGAGATCACTACTATTTCCATATCTTATTTTTCGTTTATTCACTCAGAAATTGACATCTGTTTGATATTATATTTATTTACACGTCCAAAATATTTCATCAAGCGTTACTTTGATACCGACTTATTCGATCTATATTGTAATATTGAGTTAATTTAAGACATAACAATATTAATTAAAATTAGGTTCAGGCCGTAACTGTATTTTTCATCAACAAGGTCTTAAAAAATATATAAGGAATATATGAAGGGGGACCTTCCCATATCGCTGAAACGAAAACTCATGGATATGTGCATTCTTCCGATCCTGACCTACGGCGCCCAGACCTGGTCTTTGACTAATGCTCAAAAGCTCTCCCTCAAGGTTTGCCAGAGCGCGATGGAGCGCAGCATCCTTGGTGTCAAACTGACTGACAGGATTAGAAATTCCATCTTGCGCTCCAAAGCCAAAGTAGCCGACGTAGCCCTGACAACCGCTAAGCTTAAATGGGACTGGGCCGGACACATCTGCCGCATGCCAAACGACCTGTGGGCCAAGAAAAGTACCGAATGGACACCAAACATAGTGCGGCGTATGGCAGACCCCGAAGGAGATGGCGGCACGATCTTGACGTCTTTCGAAAAGATTGGCCGAACATTGCCTTAAACCGAGAAGCGTGGAAGAAAGAGAGGGAGGCCTTTGCCCAGCAGTGGGACATAAGAGGCTAATAAATAAATAATAAATAATAAGGTCTTAAAATATATTTTTTATTGAAGGTAAAAAGGAGAATGTTATAAATTTTATTTCTAAAAAACATATAATTTATTAAACCTTGTTGTCGCAGTAATTAAATTACTACCCAAATTATCATCATTCGAAAGGCTTATATTCTCTCAAAAAGACAACGAGCTCAATGACACCTTTTTATGACCATTTTAAAGAAGTAACATTGTTAACAGGTCATTTAAAAGGAATGTGTCACATTAAAGCAGCGGACAAAGAGCTAAAAGAGCCATTGTAAAAGGCCCTGAATGCTCTTTTCACCTTCTTTTGTGGCTAAGATTGTCAGGAATCTAAAGGTTCAATTAGGACTCAAGGTTTTGTAGCTTTCCTATAGGTTAGAAAATATTAGTTAATGTAGGCATTTTTGAAATTTGAATCAGACAAGAAATGAGTTATTTTTTATACATTTTGGCTGTTAACAATTTTAAGTGTAAATATTTATATTGCGTGCATATATTATGAAGATAATTTTTTTGCCATTATAGGTTAGTAACGTAGTTAGCTTACAATGACAATGGTGATTCCTTCCGGTGGCTACGTCTTCGAGTCTATTGATGAAAATATTAAAACTGATTTTATTTATTATTTTAGGCAAATCACCAAAATCTTAATCAAGAAGAGTAAGACGTGGAATGAAATCTGAATAATATCTCAATATTCACACCACATAATGGTGACAATAGACTTTCTCAGGGGATGAATAAAGGTCGTTGCCCTCTGAAGAATAAGGGTGCACGGCCCGTTGTTTTGGTATTGTTCTCTTTGTTGTTATTGTTAAACACTTGTCTTCGCCTCACCTTGCATTGTGAGACGTTAGAAGCTACAGGGTGTTGGTGTGTTGTAAAACTGGAGCATTGTGCGTATCTCGATTGACTCGAAGTAGAAGTCTCCAGGTTCAGACTTCAATGTCGCGAAGGTCGTTGGTATGTTATAAATAATAATATAATAGTAGGTAGATCGAGAGAGGAGGACCGATATGTGGGATGAAGACAAAGATTAATTCATAAATCTGATAAGAGCCGGAAGACTACAATACTTTTTAGTTAAGTATGTAATTGTTTTGAGTTCGGTGCTACGATGACATAGAATAAAACTATTAAAGTGGATTATATCCTTTCAATAATTATTGATATCTAATACATATACCGATGTTTTAAACTCTTTACTACTTTTTATGACAATGTTTTGACCTTACCAGATGCTAAACTAAAATTATTTAGCTCATTATTAATACTTTGGTGGCAAAGAAGTCTACAATCTGTTTATTAATAAACGGTTATCGTAGCCTATGCTGTAATTGCTGTAACATTTACTCTCGTGGGCATATTTTTCTTTGACAAGTTTATTTTATTGATCTATTAAACGACAATTTTTTTTATCATAAATGACACATCAACGTTTGGTGACGGTGACACCCTGTATATCATTTAACACTGCCTGTGCCTACCCAAACCTGCATCCAAACTAACTAGAGTAATATAATAAAGAGTTAACTGTGTGAATAACAGCATCCCTTTATGCCCCATTGTGGCCTGGGAACTAAGACTGGGTCACTATGTGAGATAAAAACCCATTGTCCATATTGTCCGAGATTCACCCCGCTATGAGAAGCGTGTAAATAAAAAAATGTGTTTATGGTATTTTGTGTAAGAATTTCTTAAGTACTTTGTTTAAATATTCATGGCTTAGTGAGCAGTGACTGGTCTAATAGAACCACAGCTTAATTTTGTAGTTAAACCGTTTTTACATACTGATACTTACGAATCACTCGAATCATATGCAAGTAACTGACGTCATTAAACGTATCTTCTCCTTTTTCCTAATCAGAGCCCGATTTCGAATACAAATTTAAATGGTTCGCCATTATTTTATCTGTGTAAAAATATACATAATTACTTTGAAGTCCTGTCATTACCTACATGTGCATTAAGGTCGTTTATACGTATTTCTTGCACTTAGGTTGTAGGTATTACATCTTTGCTGACTATACCTACTAATTAGATTAGGATATTAATAAGTACAAAGACATTAGAGCAACATTTTTTCTACTGTCTAACTATTACTGACTTGGCAGCGGATTTTTAGTGACTGATTCATGTGATTAATAAATATGAGTAACATTTTAAAAATCCTACGAAATTCGATACTTATTATTTTTTACCCTGTTTTACCATTGGTGATTTCTATCGAAGACCGAAACTTATGAAAATGAAAAATGAAAATGAAAAATTTCTTTTTCAAGTAGGCATATTACAATGCGCATATGAACGTCAAATAAAGCTACGCCGGCTCTAACCCTACGCCTCAGCCTCGAGAAGATTTCAGTCCCCCCTCAGTTGGGTATGTCCTTTGTAGTCAAATCTTTGTGAGGCTTTGTTTTCAAGGCACGTGTAACAAAAAAGTACGTCGACTAGAGAAATTTTACCTTTCATAGGAACCAAGACCGAGAATCCTAAGAATTTATGATTTAAATAGATACTAAAATTGCCCATTCATTCGTAATTGTATGGGGTTTTGCTGAAAAGATAAGAAAAGAAAGGCTTTTCCTTGGAAAAGCTGTAAGTTATAACAGGATGCAAAATTCGTTCAGTAGTTTTTGAGTTTAGCGAACATACAAATTAACAGTCACACATATACTAGACGCGGCGGGGGACTATTAGTAGAGGAGATATAGCCTTGGGGGTCATAATAATTACCACAGAACCGAAGTTTGGTTTTTTTAGTTCTTTGTGTGTGTCTTTTTGACATACTAAAAATATAGTAAAATATATTTATGCAAAATGCGTTTTTTCGACCGCCAAAAGTTGTATGAAAAATTACTATGGAAATAAAATCCTAAAATTTAAAAATCGTCTCTGGTATCAACTTATGGGGAATTAGGCGGCAAATTTTTTTATAGCGTTGATGTTTAGCAAAAATATAAATATTTTTCACTATTTTGGAATTTCAGCAATGTAATTTTTTCATATGTCCCACACCATGGTAAATACGGGTACGATCCGCCTGGTGATTAGCAGTTACGGTAGCCTATGACGCCTGCCAATCTAGAGCCTCCACATGCGCGTTGCTGGCCCTTTAGGGTACCTTTCCACTAGAGATGCGCAACGTGATAGTGTTTGATATCCACCAATCATGTTCACTGTTCACAAAGCGTAGCGCTAGTAGGAACGGGTTCGACTAAGCTGATTGTGGATATCAGAAGCATCCATAACACATCTCTGGTGGAAAGGCACCCTTAACAGTCCTCAGCTAGCTCGCAGGATAACGCGCGTCCGCGGGAGAAAAATCCTCCTATTGGGTAACCGTACGTATTTACCATGAACTTGTATTTTGGTGGGGTTCAATATAAGTATATAAATTGTCGCATCCCATAAAAAAACTGTCGATAAAGCATTATATCGAACACGAGAGAAAACCAAAACCTAATAATCATCGGTTTTTCTAGTCATAAATCTGCGCATCCACACACCCTGGACCCGTATATGGTCGCAAACTGCGGCTTCTTCTTCTTCAACCTAGCGTTTTCCCGGCCTAGCGCCAGGGTCCGCTTTCCTACTCAGTCTTCTCCACTTTGCCCGGTCTTCAGCATACTTAGACGTGAGATTGTTCTCTTGACCGCTCCCACGACGTCCAGCCAGCGCTTCTTTGGGCTACCGGGGCCGCGTGACTTAGAGCCTTGGACAGCGAGATTAAGGCATCTGTTTTCGATGTAGGCTTAGGAGGATTTTTCTCCCGCGGACGCGCGTTATCCTGCGAGCTAGCTGAGGACTGTTAAGGGTGCCTTTCCACCAGAGATGTGTTATGGATGCTTCTGATATCCACAATCAGCTTAGTCGAACCCGTTCCTACTAGCGCTACGCTTTGTGAACAGTGAACATGATTGGTGGATATCAAACACTATCACGTTGCGCTTCTCTAGTGGAAAGGTACCCTAAAGGGCCAGCAACGCGCATGTGGAGGCTCTAGATTGGCAGGCGTCATAGGCTACCGTAACTGCTAATCACCAGGCGGATCGTACCCGTATTTACCATGGTGTGGGACATATGAAAAAAATTACATTGCTGAAATTTATGTTTTAATTACTTCCTTTCATCAAATTTATGATTTTTATCATTTTTTATTTTACCAAAATAGTGAAAAATATTTATATTTTTTCTAAACATCAACGCTATAAAAAAATTTGCCGCCTAATTCCCCATAAGTTAATACCAGAGACGATTTTTAAATTTTAGGATTTTTTTTCCATAGTAATTTTTCATACAACTTTTGGCGGTCGAAAAAACGCATTTTGCATAAATATATTTTACTATATTTTTAGTATGTCAAAAAAACACACACAAAGAACTAAAAAAAACAAACTTGGGTTCTGTGGGAATTATTATGACCCCCCCCATACAAATTCTCATTCCACTCCTCTACTATATGTTTTTTTAATAATAATAAATCAAACTGTAAAAAAACATAAATGTGTACAACAACCTGCACTTCTTACTCTCGCGTGATACAACTTGTTCGAACACTTTTTACACAAACGTTTGCTCATAAACATAAAATCCTAGATTGTATAGGAAAGCCTGTAGCTATTATCAATAGGTTTACCTTACAGCTCAGCCATAACTTCAAATTAAGGCGACACAGGAATGGTGCTGTCACGGCAATCATAAGCATACGTTACCTTTCCCAGAGGGGAGTCAAATGAGCCCATTCTGGCCATTGGTACTAAATTAAATATCGGAACATTTGTGGAATGTAGTTATTAGAACTAATATTCGAAAGAAACTTCAAATGAAATCTGAATAATGATATATTTCGATTTACTGCAACCGTGTAAAAGTGCAACCATATGCGAATGGTGAAATAAATGTACTTAAATGCTTTAGAACCTCAAAAGACCTAAGTACCTCAGAATAACATTAAAACAGCTCATCACGTTGAAAACATCAAAGTGCTCTCTGATAACTCAATAGATGATCACATCGATCACCCTGATTGCCTACCAGAATTTTACATTTGTAAAATTTATATCTGAAAACATTTTTCCAAATCTATTCAACCAATAAAACTCGAGCTGAGAGAGATTGAAGCGATTACAGATCTAATCCGCAATAAAGTCAAGTATGAACTTGACTGTATAAATTTATTCAATTTAAAATACAATTTCGTATTCAAAAACTTCCACTGCAAATTAAATTTCCGAAATGACAAATGGCCGATGCAAATATTTGTTAAAGCGGGTCAGACTTGATGACGCTCTCATCGGAAAGGTTAATCGTAAACAGGATTAAAAAAAACTTGTTACAGAGATAACAATTGAATTGGTGAGATGACCGCGAATCGCGAAAACCGGTCAGAGAATTTCTAATGGCAGCTGGAGAACAATGTTTAATGTTACAACTTGAACTTAAGTAATAACTTGAAAATCGTGTTTTTCGTCTTTTAAATATTCCTTTTTCATTACAGGTAAGATCCCAGTGAATTCCCAGACGATTTCGAGGCGCAGACCTATCATTAAACGGGCAAGTACGGTGTAATCATTAGAGAGATTTCCCAACTGAAAACCCTCTCAACGGTCACTTGAACAATAATTTCTTTGTACGGTTCAAAACGTTAGAAGTTCCATGTGTAGTTAATTATAGGTCAAACTGGACTGTGACCCTTTTTATCACTCAAAATTATAAGGGTCCAAGTACATTTAAGCTTCATACACGGTTACTACTCTACTCCTTTGGGATTTAATTCTGTGGATAAGTAAGGCCTTTTGTAAAGAAATAGCCCAAGTTGTTTAAGTAATATAATACAGAGGACTTCGCCCTTTCTCCAAAGGGAAAGAAACTACGTGTTTTGAAAGTATTTTGCGTTATTACGTGCGTAGAATAATTTTCGGCTTTGATAAAATATTTTTGCTGCTGACATTTATTTGACTTTTATGGATGTTTTTACCAGGCTGATCAGGTGTTAGGTACTTCTTTCCTGTTCCATGTGATCCTGTATATTACCGTCACTTGTGTTCAAGGTACTTGTTTCAGAATGAAAACACTACCAATACTGACCAAACGTAGTTTTCTAAAGGTAGACTGATAGACTCATTGATCGTTGCTAAGTATTCTGTGCGCTATAATGTTCCTTTCCTTACAAGTGAAAGGTCATATCAATCAGCAATATCACCTCATCCACTTGGGTGATAGGTATGACCAAGCCATAGGGTATCATTGATGAAGGCAACGTGTAGTGGACACCCTTGAGGGAAGAATGAGAAATCTTTGAATCGTATTTCAGGTCATATGATGTTGGTGGCTTTAATTAATTTTCATTTATCCAATATTACATTAGCAGAGGGGCAGAATTTAGTATTCGTCCCGAACTGATTTCAGAAGACGTTGTTTTATTGACATCTGACTTTGGAACTGTCAATAAATATAAATTGGATTTATTGCCCATTATAATAAGGTAAGTATTCTAACAGGTCTTTTTGAAGTGTTAGAGTCTCAGGAGCTAATGCTTAATTCAAAACGGTTTTTGAAGACAAGAAGGCGTCCAGTATAGTAAGATCTAAAATTACCTACATTTAGTATGACAATATAGGTTTACTAAAAATCAAAGGGACTCAAGATGTCTAAGAAGGTCTGTGCAAGGTTTGAATCCGGAATCGGCACGTAGCTGCATGTCTGATAACGTGTGAGTCAGAGATGCGTACACGCATAGCAATGTGTAGACTACTGTGCAATGTTGCGACTATTATATTCTGTGTTGTGCACATGTGCAGCTACATATATCGATTATTAATGCCAATTCTGCGCTGGGAGCAGTAGGCCAAACCGGGGCAGAATATTATATATAAGTACTATCAATTTTTTCACTATAGGTATAATGTTTGCCGTATCTCAATCTACCTAAAATTTCGCAGTTCGTAGGCTTTCCCCATTTCTTTCCACAGTTGCTTTCCTCTTGCCTTTTGCATTCAGCCTGGTCCCTATTGGATTGTGTAGTTCTAGTATTTCTTTATTTTTTATATTTTCTAGTTATATGTGTATTTTATTATATTATCAAAAGCTTACTCGTACATATTTTATGGCATGAAAATTATGTTTAATATTACTGAAGCGTTGATGTAACTCCAGGTGGAAGATTGAATTTTTCATACACTAATATAATATTTTAACATATCTGAAATGCATACGGAATAAATTTATGCAGGTCCCACATGTCTTTACAAATGTACTTAATAAAATATTAAAAAAGAGACATTTGAAACAAAATGTACCTACGCAATAGCTAATATGTACTTAATTTATTCTTATAGACTGGAATCCTCCAAAATAAAGGAAAACTACATACAATGTATCAAACATTATTTACAATATTTACATTCAAGTAATTAACCTGCTAAATGTTCGTTCTTAGCATTAGAAACTCATTTGGTTAATAAATTGACTCAATCGACTCCTTCGACGGAATAAAATGTCGTCGACTAAGACCATTATACATTTTTGTGACATTTTTCTTCCAAGCAAGGTAAATGTTAAAGAGGTGTCAAAGCAAGATCGCAGGTCCAATAGGTCCTAGGTAATCCTATTGCCTACGAAGATTGGAATCGCAGGAAAACCAGAATATTAGAAACCTATAAATGTATAAGTGGTTTTATGAGATAGGAGGCAAACAAGCGGACGGATAACCTGGTGGGTGCCTGGTGGTAAGCCGATTCCCGTGCACATTTTACAGACGTGATAGATTAATTTAGACAGCTTGACTATTTGACCAAACCACATTGATATAGGTAGTTTTCCAAATAAACAAATTGTCTTTCAATTCAACCTACACATTTACTATTTAGCCTTTTTTTACGCTTTTCCCTTTGAGTTTCGACTAGACTCTTTGAGAAGTGTAAAATCAAACGTAATATGTACACTAGGTCACTAAAACTTTTACCTATTTGCGGTACATTGAGAATATTGCCAGCAGCCACTCCTAAAACACAGGTGTCTGTACTAGCACAGTGACCCCGTTGTATCACCGCGGGACGTCGCCACCCCTAGCGATTGCCGATAATCACGCCATCTCGGTCCCAATTAGGAGGCTGGCTGATCTTGATAACGCTAGGGCTGCCATCGATGTAATAAATACGATGTTGCGTTAGCTTTTGTTCGGTGAGGTGTAAGTAATAAGGTGTGATGGCGTAATAACGGTTGTTTTAGATTTAAAGGGGCACGGTATTGGGTTATGTATTGTACTCAGTTTAAAGTCTCACCGTTACGTATAAATTGGAGTGACTGATATTTGGGCCATACATAATACTCATAATCTTATTAAAGTGCTAATTTGGCTTTTCATACTTATGAACATGGGAGCATTTACAAAATTTTGGCCGCGCTTTTGTTACGCTGATTGTAATACTGTCATTATTTAAAAGCACAGTTGGTACAACACCAACTCGTTAAATGAAGACATTAAGATGTATCCCTAAAATTCCTATAAATAAATGATGATAATTAAACACAACGTCAAGCGTACACGCTGCGCCATTTAACCTAAAACACATTTTATGGACGAACGATGACGATTCTTCAGCATTAGGCCAAGAATACTGTAATTTATGCTTCTACGTTCAGAGGCGAAATTATCTTTGGAACTTCAGGGCAATAGCAACATTACGCTCCTTGGGATAAAGGTAGAAAATGGTATGGTAGACAGTAGTAAAAACAGCAGAAGAGATTGCGGTCGGTACACGGTGATGCATTTGTTTCGTTCGGAGTCGGAGTGATAAGGGGGCATTAGTATGCGTCGCGAAACGAAGTGAGGAGGCGTGTAGTGCTCAGGTAAGTTGGTCGTGTGTTGTGATTGCGAGGGCGAGTTCATATGGAAGAGCTTCACGGATTCGGCGAGACCATTAGAGAAGACAAGTGTAACATGAACTACAAATCCGTAACAACTGTTTGGTTACAAAAAAGCTGGCTTGCGCGTGAACAGTTTGGAATAGTACCTATCCGTACTTGAGGCGCTTCAAGAATAAGGATATATAAGGTTAAACAAACTTTGCCCCCGAGTGAAACACAAAATTTTTCACCACACCAACACAAAAAAAATACTGACTATAAAACATCAAACTAAATCAAATCCATCAATTTATTCAATATTTAGGATTCAAAATAATTCTACCAGCCAGCTTAAGACATCAAGTTAAAATTTGTATAAAATTACTTTGCACTCTTGTGGATAAAATGCAATTTTGCTATCTGTTTTCGAATAGCAAAGAGAGCCTTTACCAGTTGGTGAAAATATATTTTCCCCTCACTAGCTCAGAAACACGTGTTTTGTCCTTTAATACCAGCGGGTAAAAACGCATTTTATCCACTAGTGGATAAAGTAATTTGACCTTGAATATAGTAATGTTTTCTGCTTTATAATTGATAAAAGTGAGTGAATCTAGTGATGACGATGATTTATCACCTGTGGAACTACTGGACGCGTTTTTTGCGTTGTACTTTCCTCGCTATAGTTTTGGTCAAATAACTATTTAGGCCTTGTTCGAGAAATACAGACAAAATTAAACTTTTTAAGCACAGAACAGTATACGGTAAAAAAACAGCATGACCGAGGGAGCACAGATGTACAAAAACTTACCTAGAGAGAGACTGAGTTTATTTAAGAATACTATTATATTATGGGAATGATAGGTAGTTAAGATTTTTCTTTAGGTAGGACAAGTGCTCAGACGTAAATAATTATAAGAGACAAGTAACAGGACAGAAGTTGGAAAACAGTATTTTTCGTCTATTTTTGTTTTATCTGATATCTGAGGTGCAGTCGAACATATTAGATTAGAAACATTTTTGGCGATTGAAATTGTAGAGAATCTTCGCTACCATTTAGAATGGTATTTAACATTTTAATGGGTACCTTTGCCATTTGGCTATTTGGCGCCATTGCAACGCTATCAATTAAGTGCCCATTGAAACACACGAAACATACTTCATCAGTGAAGCGTCTCATTTGTCTGTCGGTTTGCGGTCTACGTTGATGCTCGAAGCACATTGTTTTGACATGTTGGCAAACACATCTAAACAAAGCAGACGCGTTTTGACAGCTGACAAAAGTTTGCGTAATTTTATGATATTGTTCTTGTTTAATTGTGAGACTTTGTAGAGACAAATTACGCAAGTGCCCGATAGGCTAGTTTCCTATACTTAAATTAAAATATTTTATGCAGTGCACGAAATAAAGCACCACATAATTGGAAGAAAAATATGGACAGTAGTTATTTTTAAACATAATTTCTATTTAATAAGTCAAAAAGAAAGATTTAAAGTAAATGAATTGACCGTGACGTCACTCCTCAGTATTTTATACTAATTCCATACTAGCAAATCGTTTTGACAAGTCATAAAAAGAAGCTGATTTGACTAGTAGGAAACTAGCCTATTATAAGGATTTTATGACATAAACTTTGACTTCATCCATATCCAATGGCGTAATACACGCTGTATATTTTTTACTGTATATACCGTGTTTTTTTTTTGTTTTCCGTTAAATTTCACGTCGTTAGATTCATTATCAGAAACCACCATGTACATCACTTTTAGTTTAATTCGCAAAAATTTTTCATCATTTTCATACATGATAAATGGATTTATTGTGAGAGACCCTTAAGAATAACATTCAACGTAGTGTCAAGTGATTGACGGCACATGTCAAAACAATATCAGCATTAGGAATTGGCAAAGGCTGTCACACACGTGTTCAGTAATTATCTTTAAAGTTCAGTAATTAACTAATTATTTTTTTTAATAACTCGATAGACGTAAGAGTTAAGACGCTAGTTTCTTAGAGAAATTAATTGTATTTGATCTAAAAAAAACCTTCCCTTAAAGTTAACGGAATTCAATACAAACATGGTGCAGAGACTGTAGATATTTTGGTACTAAAAGACACAGTGACAAGATTTTAATTAGCTATAGTAGAACACTGGGAACAAATAGGTGCTCCGCTGAAGTGGACTAGCGGGCAAGGAAGCGAAGACAGAATTCCAGAAATTTCGCAAATCTGTTATGCGATGGTAGTTAGATAGCTTTTGAATCTATGTTTAACTTCAAAAGCATAATCACAATTATTTTTGTTGTCAAAATAACAATGTCTTGCCAAGATATTTCTGGACAACTATAAATACCTACTTGACTGTATCAATAAATTACATGGCTTGAAAAATACATAAAACTTTTTAGCAATACCACAAAAATATTGATACGATTTGAATATCTTATAGATACGTACATATATTTCCTTCAATCAAGTTCAAGCATTCAGCCATTGTGGCTGAGATCGATCAGGAAAACATCCAAGTTCTTAACAATACAAATGTAAAGTAAAACTCATTTGTTTTATAAATAAGAGACCGTACGTTATTCAAATGCGATCTCGCATGGATTGACTCGTATTTCATCGCATGACGGACCTGCGAATACTTTCGATGCTATTGCTCTCGACTCGACGCACGAATGCAACACATGATGCCAAAAGCTATTGGGGTTCCTTGAAGCAATGTTTTAATTAGTGCAGAAATCGTGTATTATAGTGTGTGCTACTGCCATGTGCCTGTGTAAAATTTGAAAGAAATGTGAGAAACTCTTAAAAATATCATAGGCACCCTTGTAGTAAAATTGTAAACGGGACTTAATCACGTATTAATATAGTTTCAAAACTAGGTGTCTATGGGTGGTCTCCTAAATCATTCATCATCCCTACCTAAAAGAAGATTTTAGGAGAGAAGTGTGGGAGGCCGGGACAGTAACCTGCAACTCCTGCAACTCCAAGGAATTGGGCTGAAAGAACGCATGAGCGATCGACAGCCCGCCTGTATCCGGCCAGGCATCCCTACACTACATCTACATCTTACCTACCTACCTAATTTCTTTATATTATAACCTACCCAACTCCTGTATTTGCTATTGGTAGTTTTGGTAAACCATTATTTGGTAGATTTGAACTTGCGAAGAAGACAACGTCATCTAATGTTTCGGTACATGTTTTTTTGGAGTTGAATATTTTTTATGATTATCTATATTTGTTTATAATAGGGTCATATTTACAATACCTATACATTTTACACATAGGTAATATAACTCATATGAGAATTTCGTGTCCGATATTCCAAAATCGTCCAAACCAATCGAACGATTTTAAGACATTCGAACTAAGATAATGAGCTTACTCGTATCGTACCTACAGAATTCTTAGAATCGAACGTTCGATTTACACTTATCAGATTTTTTTCATATTTGAGTCGCGTGAGCATTAAGCAAACAATGAATTTAATTTACAATTCAGACAGGAATCATCATTCTGAAATATCAGGTAAATTAATTTACATACGCTGTTTATACGTTATGAAACGTGAATGTTTTATTAAATTAAATTGACAAAGTTTCATGACAAAGGTTTAATCAAATTTCAGGACTAAATACAAATAATGTTCAGGATTATTTGAGCTTATCTATCATTTGGGAGTGTCTTCTGGTAATTTGAAGCTACCTAATACCTGGTTACTAATACAATACTGATGTTCCAAAAGATTAAAATAGAAAGAAGAGAATCTCACACGGAGAAAAAAGTCTCGTCCATGATACCTGAATAGTGTAATCTGAACGAGAAAATCTAGTAAATTCTGGGACAATTGTTCACATAGTATAAATAACTAAACTAGTCTGTTTAAATGCGTTGAGCTTAGTGAACTAGTTATCTTGTAATTGCTACACATTAAAATAGCGTGTATTACTAGAATATTTAGTAATCATAACACGTGGACCGCACAAATAAATATTTTCTTGCATAGCTTAATAAATGAAATGTGACCTTGACAATATATTCTTGTAAAGGTAATATATACATTACGTATCATAAAATAAAAATATTGTAAGGGTCACACAGTCGAATTGTGTGTATTACTAGATTATTCAGTATTTATAACAAATGGAGTGTCTAAATAAACAAAATAATGTAAACTCCACAAGAAATTCTTGTAAAGGTTATAAAACTTTAGTTAGGCCAATAATAGGTATCGTTAAGAATACAAGTCATCTGATATATATTACATTCTCTTCATTTATGTAAACTTCATTAAATGATTGATAGAACAAGAAAGTTAGTTACAGCAACTGCATTTATGGTACTCTCTAATAAATATACAATTGCGTTAACGTGTTATATTTTTATCGGTACCTATGAATTTGTCTGTGCACTGTATAGACAACTAACATTTCTTGTAAATGTAAAAAAAGGTTTGTTGTCTATACAAGGTGGTTCAGTAGGATTAAAGACCGAGCCACGCCAGATACGTGTACGTAGACGTGTGCGTGGCGTGCGCGCTGTAAAGTACGAATCTTCAAAAGAGATGATACACCGCTAGACACACACGGGAAACACGTCACACAAGCGGTGTAATCTCTAATGAGGATTCGTCATTTACACCGCGTACGCTACGCGCACGTCTACGTACACGTATCTGGCGTGGCTCAGCCTTTAATCCTACTGTACCACCTTGTATAGACAACAAACCTTTTCTTACATTTACAAGAAATGTTAGTTGTCTATACAGTGCACAGACAAATTCATAGGTACCTACCGATAAAAATGCAGGTTGCTAGGACCAGTTCCAAGAGACAGAAGCCTAGAGTTGAAACTGGGATCCGGAAACCTGGGTCACCCAGCATATGGAATGGATGCTATGAGCGGTGAAAATTGGTGAATCTGAAAGTAAATAAAATAATTATATAATTTGTTAAAAAATATATTTCAACGATCCTTAGTGCAAGACTTTGTTCATATATTCGTCAGTGTTAATAGAACCGTCCTTCATTTCGTCCAAAATTTATATTTTGCAGATTTTTTCCACTTTTGTTCCACAGTATGGCATGGGTCACAGGAAACTTGCAACCATTGTAAATCATCTGAAAAAGACATTAAAATTTCTATGAATAAATTTTACAATAAGTAATATTCTACGTCCACTTCAGATATATATAAAGACTGTCCACGATAAAAAGTTTTCATATATAACATGGTAAATCTTTTGATACAATGAGAATTTATAAGCAGCATGTTTGTCAAATAATTTGTAGATATCAAACTACATTATAAAAATACAAACAAATTATAAACTTTAGGTGGCCTATGAATTTTAGCAGTATGTAACTCATGATAACAATATTTTTTTGTACAGTGTCTTCTTGCAGTCTTTAAGTACAACAGTTTTAATGACAAAAATATTTTTTTAATGTTTAATTATAATAGCCAAAATATACCCTATTACATACTGATTTTACGATAGTAATCATTTTTCTGATTGTAATCAGATTAAGAAAGTACTGAGATTTTCTAACTTTGCTGAATTCGACTTTTTGACACTTTTTGGCTCTCCATACAAAAACAACTGTCAGTGCTTGGAGTAGAAAGTCTTCCTGACTCCCAAAAGTCGAAATGAGTTTCAAAAAGTATTTTTTTGTCTGCTAAGATGTCATTCTAATGTGTGTAAAACAGCTTATAAAAATATAAGTATAAAATTGTGCCAGGAAGCGTGTGAAGTTTGTTAAAAAACACTGTACAAGAAATGAAATGCTTGATGGTATACATTCGGCGAAACCTCAGACACACTAAAGCATTATAAGGAATAGCTTTAATTATTATATAGTTTTATGTATACAGATTTATCAAAATATAATATTGCTTCAAAATGTGCATTCAGGAAGAAAGATTTATCATGTTATGTATGACCACTTTTTATCATGGACAGTCCTTATTAGTTCAGTATTTAGATTTTGCCCACGTAATGTCGTATGAATTTGTATGCAATGTAAAATGAATACAACATTAAATGCCTTTTTACTCACCATTCTAATTATCTACTAAGTTCTACATGTACGGTACACATGACTCACCTGCTTTTGCCAACTCTGCCATCTCCCATCCTTGCAAGAGTTTTTGCACCTCTTCATCCATTTCCTAAAATGGAAACTACCAAACGAATGGATAATACGTAGTGAGTACGTTTAACGATAAATAATATAACCTATTGCGATCCGCGTCCACGCGTGATCTCTCATGACACGTAAATGGCCGCCGACCACGCCGCGAGTGCTTTGACATTGCGTTTCGTTACACAAGCAAAACATTTATTTATGCGGACAATATTTTTGTTATAACAATTATTTTTCGGTGTATATTACGAGAATATCATTGTTATTTTTTTACAAGAGGCGCAAAGTAAAATCAACTATACTGCTATAGCATTCACTAAGATATACAATGGTACTTAAACATGGCGTTTCGTTACAAAAACGAAACACATATTTATACTAACTAAATACTTTTTCAACAGAACTATTTGTTCACCAGTATACATTACGAGAATACTATTGTCATTATTTACAAGAGCTGCAAAGTAATACCAACTTGTAAAACAGTCATATCAACTTGTAAGGAGGTTGGTTGATGGAAACAACTTGTCTCTTTGAAGTATGATTTAATACTGGAATATGAGCCTTAACCTACGGAATATATAGAGAGTTACATGAATCATAATATACTTAAGCATCTATACACTACATCTCCCACGGAGGAAAAGAGAAAAAAAAAATTGTACAAGTATTTTTTTTTTCGATCTTATTAGTAATTAATTCACAATCATGTATATATTTTTAATCTATAACTAAGTGCATAGGAATGCATATGTTTAGTTAGAGTTGTATGTTTACAATAATGCAGACATCATAGCTCTGATTACTGATATCTAATTACTAATACATTTACGAGTATGTTCTGTATGAACCACAGTAAACAAATTAACAGACAGTAAGTAAGTACATATTATAATATATTAACAATGTATCATGGGTTTCATGGTTTAAAAAGTTTCGTCCTGTTTTTGTGAATTACATCAATTTTACCATTTTTCATTATTTTTACATTGGGTGAGATATCTTTTAATACAACATATGGTCCTGAATATAAGCTTTGGAGTTTATTACCAGTTTCATTTTTTATTAAAATTTGATCGTTAGGTTTATAAATTATTGGGTTTATATAGGAGTCGTACCTGAGTTTACGCTGTAATTTACTTGATAGTAAATTGTCACGTGTCTCCTGCTGTGTAACTTGTAATCGATACTTTAATTCTTTCGGATAATCGTCGTAGTTATACAGTGGGTCTATGGATGTAACTAAGTTAGATGGTAGATTACACTGTTTACCGTAGACCAATTCGAAAGGGGTGAACTTTGTTTCAGAATGTACTGATGTGTTGTAAGCGAAACTCCAAAATGGAAGCCATTCGCTCCAAGCTTCGGGGTGATTATCGGTCTGTATGCGTAAAAACGCACCTAAGTGTTTGTGGGAATTTTCTAAAGATCCAATTGATTGGTGATGATAAGCTGTAGAGTTAATTTGATTAATCTTTAATATTTTACATACCTCTTTCATCGTTGCGGAAATAAATTCGGTGCCTCTGTCGGTTGCTATGGTGTTCGGTATGCCATGTTGTAGAATGAAATTGTTTACAAAACATTTGGCAACTGCTGTGGAAGTTTTAGAGACAAGAGGATACGCACAAACATATTTAGATAATTCGCATTGTATCGTAAGAATATATGAATTATTATAACTATCCTTATCTAGAGGGCCCACTATATCTAGAAAATTTTTTTCAAACGCGGTATGCGCCGTTGTAGTCACTACCATAGGTTCTTTTATGTGAACCGTATATTTTTGGCGCTGGCATTTTTCACACTTACTTATGAACTGCTTTATATCGCTTTGAAGTCCAGGCCAGTAATAGTACTTTTTGATGTTATTATACATTCTCCTAGTACCCGCGTGGCCACTCGTGGGTAAAAGGTGAAAATCATTGAGTATGACTCTTTTATCGTCCTTGTCGTTTATTCGTTTCACTTTATTCAATATAGTTAGTCGTGGTCCGGACCAGTTTACCATATTTTTTATTTCACTTACTAACTTTTTGACAAATATGTCATTGTTTTCATTTTTAATAAAATAAATCTCATCTACATTAATTTCCTTACAAAAGTCACAAAGTTCTCTCACAAAAGCGGCTCGCGTCAGTTGTGATGGAGATACTTGTTTTATATAAATAGTCTTGTTTTCTTTACTGTAACTTGTTTTACTCTCGCGATTTATTAGTTTCTCTCTTTTTAACTTGTCTATACTTTTTATATCTAAAAATCTCAATTCAACGGAATCTTTCGGTTTGTTATGTGTTGCTACAACTCTTGGTTGATCAGACCTGTCGTCAGTAGAAACCATATCAACCGGAGATACCGCATCCATCCTCCTTCTCTGAGCTCTAGTTATCACGTTGATTACCTGTTCATTCATCTCTTTCAACTCTTCTGACGTAATACGTATCCTGGACAACGCGTCTGCAGCCACATTGTCCTTCCCTTTCACATATTCAACCACGTAATCGTACTCCTCCATTGCTAGTCTGAACTTCAATAACCTACTAGAGGGATCCTTCATATTAAATAAGTACACAAGAGGTTTATGATCCGTACAAATTTTAAATTTACGACCATACAAGTACGGTCTAAAATGCTTAACTGCCCAAACCACAGCGAGTAATTCCTTCTCCACTGTGGGGTATTGTATTTCCGCTTTATTTAAACTTCTACTGGCGTAAGCTACCGGTAATCCATTTGAATTTGATAAAATTGCACCTATTGAAAATTTGGAAGCATCTGTTTGTACGTGAAATTCATTTTTCTCCGAAAAATCAGGATACTGTAAAACTGGAGGTGACGTCATGCAATCTTTAAGACTATCGAATGTTTTTTGACAATTATTATCCCATTGAAACTTTACATTTTTGCGACATAACAAGTTTAAGTAATAAGCTTTTTCAGCAAAATTCGGGATGAATTTTCGGTAATAATTTGCGAAAGCCACGAATCGTTTCACCTCGTCTGTGCTTTTTGGAACTGGATAATTTTTCATAATTTCTATTTTAGATGGATCTGGCAACACTCCGTCACCTGATACGACATGTCCTAAATATAGTAAATCTTTACGCAAAAAGTCGCATTTTTCCGGATTTAATTTTAAATTTACGCTTCTAAGTCTTTCAAAAACATCCTGTAAATTTTTGTTGTGTTCATTTAAATTACGGCCAATCATCTAAGTAAACAAAGCATTTTTGATAAGTTAATCCAGCCATGGCCATTGTCATCATCCGAGAGAATGAATTTGGACTGGTTTTACAACCTTGGGGCATTCTGGTCATTTGCCACCTACCTCCACCGAATGCTGTATATTTTCTACTGTCTGGTTCTAATTCAACGTTGTAATATCCCTGATTTAAGCCCAAATGAGTGAAATAAATACTACCGGATAACGAATCTAATATCTCTGTGATGTTGGGAAGGGGAAATTTGTCGTCTGTAATACAATTATTAAGTTTACGGTAATCTACTACTAATCGCCATTTTTTGTTTCCATTGTTATCCGATTTTTTAGGAACTAATAATATTGGGCTTGACCACTCGCTTCTGCACGGCTCTATAATACCCTGTTCTAACATGTTATCTAATTGTTTTTGTATTTCTCCTTGTTGCGAGTGCGGTAGCCTATATGGTTTGACATACACAGGTTGTACATCCTTTTTCAAAGTAATTTTATGCTTGTATATATTGGTCGTAGTTAACTTGTCCCCTGGTAAATAAAAAATATCACAGTATTTGGCACACAATTTTTCAATAGAAATTTGTTCCTCTTTATTTAAGTGACTAATTTTCAAATGAGAAAACATATTTTTAACCCGTTCTGCATTTTTGTGCGTTTCGCCAAACATACACACATCGTAGTCACTTGCCCTGTGAATAGTTGGATTTAAATGGTTAATAGTCAAATCATTATCAGTGGTATTAAGCAAACGAATAGGTATCTTGCCATTGTTAGGTTTCACTAACGCACTAGCCATAAACAATCCGGGTTGAATCTCGTTCGCACACACCACACATTCCTCTGCCATATTCGTCCGTATATAACGTATAGTTTCCGACCTAGCCGGTACCGTCAAACGGTTGTCATCCTCTATAAATAGCGGTAGTATTATTTTATAATCTAAGCGGTTCCTTAAAGTCAAAGTGTAATTATAGTAGTCTATAGTAGACGTGTACTTTCTAAAAAAGTCATGTCCTAAGATACCGCCAGCCGTACATGGCAAGGAATTAAAAACATAACACTTTTGATTAAGGCTATGCTCTCCATAATTAAGGTTTAAGTAAACATATCCGATAGGTTGGACTTTGCCACCTAGTCCGCTGACTACTACATTATCGTTATGGATTGGAATATTCTGGTTACGTATATACTTATATTTTATAGCGCATATAGTAGAGCCCGTGTCTATTAAAAATTGCGTAGAGATATCGTTATTGTTACCTATAGATAATTCTACATAACTATGTTTCTTGTTACTATTTATTAAAATGTATTCTTTAGTCACGAAAAAATGTATTCTCGCTATTACTCCTGTTATTGTCCGTCATGACATGTACTTGCTGTTGGTTAGGTATCCCATTGTTTCTAATATTTTTGTTATAATAAAATTGGGACCTACCTCTGTTCTGGTGGTAGGGCCTCGTTGGTCCTCTAGTAGCCGCAGGGTGGAAGCCTTGTCCCGTGCCTCGCTGGCGACTACTGGTCCCGTACTGGCCCGATGGTTGGCCGCGGGTCGATGCAGAGTGTGACCTACCACGGTGTCCTCTAGCGTGTGAGGATAATGGGCCTCTGAAATACCTTGGATTATAATTATGGTGACGGGCAATGGTCAACAGTCCTTCACCTGACGTACTCGCACTTGGTGTGGAGCGATCGTAATCAATAGCAGCTTGAACCGCATCTTTTAGTGTAGTGAAATTTCTGGCAGCGATGATAGTACTAAGCCTGCGATTGCGCAGCCCATCCGCAAAGCTCTGAATAGCCTGGCGTTCATTTAAGGGTCGTAGCACCTTATAGTTATCGACATTGTCGCCTGCCTGACACAAAGTAAGATCGACAAACATTTCCGCTAATTGTTTACCATAATCGTCAATAGAAAGTTCATTTTGTTTCAAATTCAAAAGTTGTTTTTGCAAACTTGGCACAGATTTTTTCGGTAAAAGTTCATTTTTCATGTCCGAGAGTAACGCTTCAACACTACTATACTGTGGTAGCAACTTAAGTTTAGCTGAAGGCGATAGTCTACTTTTCAAGACGAAGGTTACCAATTTTGTTTTCGACTCACTATCCAAAAGCGATTGATAATATTCAATACCGTCAATTAAATTTTGTATCTCATTAATATCATCTTTCATAACTGGTAATAGACTCAAAGCCGTTTTTAAGTTAAACTTCTCCATTTCGATTGAATTATTGGACCCGTTATTTTCGTTACACAATTCTATAATCTCCGCATACAATTTGTCAAATTGACTACACAATTCTTTTATAGTTATAAGATCATCTTGCGTTATGCTATCTTTTATTTCTTCTAAGCTATCCAAAAAACTAGTATAATCAGAAAGTACAGTTTGTGCCTCAATTAATTTATTTTTAACAACTGGTCCTTCCCTTCTCTTAGGACCGATTTTAATCAAATATTTTCTTATAGCAGTTAATTGTTCAATTAAAGCTAATAACTCTTCTAACTCATACTAAAACATTATTAAAATTAGAATATCATTCGCCTTAACAATACCTAAACAACACTAATTATAAATCAATTAAGTCTCATGTTACTCACAGTCCGGTGCGGTATGTACATACGAGTACATTCGGTACAGACGATCATATCGCGCACAACACAACACTTTTCACTGCACTATATTCTGGCTGTATTGTTTTATGAAAATAATGTTTGTTTCTAAATGTTGAAATCTGAATTAAACTTCGTTTTCTGATTTGGGCGCTCGGCGAAAAATTGACCTTCTCAATGCGTGTCCACGTATCTCCTCGCGGATCCACCGTTTGTGGCATTTCCGGTACATGTAGTATGCAGCACCCAAGCAAATGATACCAAAAATGCATACCACCACGACGAGCAGACAATTTGTGGTATTTATACTCTTGACCACCTCAGCGTTGTTGCTGGAGCCCCCGGCAGCATTCTGGGCTATAACGACCTCTTCTTTTGTTTGCGAAGATCCCATCTCGCCGTTATGTGTAAAATGATGTAGTACGTCCTTGCAACTACGATAATATTCTATTTAACGTTAACACTTTCGCGCGCGATAGTCATGGCGGCGCGCAACGGACTGCGTCGGCAGGATCGCCATGTAAGGAGGTTGGTTGATGGAAACAACTTGTCTCTTTGAAGTATGATTTAATACTGGAATATGAGCCTTAACCTACGGAATATATAGAGAGTTACATGAATCATAATATACTTAAGCATCTATACACTACAAACTATACTGCGTACTGTGATAGTAACCGCTAAGATTAAGATTGTAAAGATAATTTTTATTTTTTTGGCATTACAAGAAGCTTCTTGTTAATAGAATTATCGTAACCTTTATTCTATTAGTTGTAAATAAAACTAGAGTTCTCGTATATGTAATTCAAACAGAACTGTTTAGTGCATATTAATGTTTGCTTAGTTCTATTGAATTCAAGATATAGTAAACGTAACAATACAGTTGTTTTTATTACGAGATTGTAGTATCAGTTACGATAAATCTATTTTACTAAACGTTCTGGTAGTATTGTTAAAATATTTTTTTTCCGTGCAGAGCAAAAAAATCTCAAATCTGTGAAGAGTATACTTTCAAATGAGTAAATGACACACCTCAGCCTCAATAGAAATAGTAACAGACAACAGGCGGTCTCGCTAGTCGCTATACTCGCTATAAAACGATCTCTTCCAAAGCCAAACCTTGTAAAGATCTCTTGTATCACTAAAGTGACGAAACCCTCAAGTCCCGCCTTCGAAGCCAAAATCGAACCGTCGCCTATGCTCTTTTTTTTATTTTTTTTTATTATAAATCTTCTGACCACAGACTAAACTTCACAAGCTGTGTAGTGTGACTTGACAATCTTGCCATATATATTTGGTAGGTAAGTAGATAGAAAAAAGCGCTGGAGGTGGCAGGTTCGAACCCCGGCTCGTAGTCGTAGGTACCAATGAGTTTTTCGAATATTATCATTTGATATTCGCCAGTCGCTCCGATAAACCGATCGACTACTAGCAATTAATGAAGGTTCGGTGAATGACAACAAGTGTAACACTGTGTACTAGCGTTGAAAATGACATGAAAACACATGAACACACACACACAAACACAGTGTTGTGTTCCTGTCGGTGAGTATGAAACATGATGACTGTCATGTCATTTCATGAAGCGCTGGTAGCCTAGCGGTAAGTACGTGCGACTTTCGTTCCGGAGGTCGCGGGTTCGAAATGTCATTTGATATTTGCCAGTCGCTTTTCGGTGAAGGAAAACACCGTGAGGAAATCGTTCTAATCCCAATAAGGTCTAGTTACCCTTAGGGTTGGAAGGTCAGATGGCAGTCGCTTTCGTAAAACTGGTGCCTACGCCAAATCTTGGGATTAGTTGTCAAAGCGGAACCCAGGCTCCCATGAACCGTGGCAAATGCCGGGATAATGCAAGGAGGAAAATGACTTAAAACACAAATCAAAACAATATTCAAATCATAATTTTGTTCCTAGTTGTACATACATACATACATACATACGATCACGCCTGCATCCCATAAAGGGGTAGGCAGAGCACACGAAACTACCAAAGCTAATATTATATGCCAAGAGTGGCACTGAAGCTTTGGTTCCTAGTTGTATTATTTAAATACACAGGCATGTGCGTTTGTGCGTAATCAGTGAACCGATTATATTATGGGCTCGGGCCCGGACGCTCCATACGTGCCAGGACCTATAGGAAGTATAGGAACGGAAAAGGGATGGGGCAAATTAGTACCCAGGGTGCCTAGGGCACTGCTTATTGCTAAGTTTGTCGCGTCCGGGTTGCGGTTTTAGAACTGTTGACGGTTCGGACCTACCTATCGAAGTATCAGGTACTTGCTTGAAGTACTTACTGCTCATTGGGTCACAGATGTATTGCGAAAAGATTTGCCTTCGTATTGTTACGGAAACGTACGAACGTGTCTTGCTATTTCAGTCAGTCTCAGTCCAAGATATAGGTACGCAACTACGCACATTGACTGAACTATAGCATCACAATTATCACAAATACGAACGTTTCCGGAAAAACGAAGGAAACCCTTTTCGCACTTCATCTGTACTCTGTACCTACTTATTTAGTGCATTTCGGTGTTCGGGTAGGGTAGGGAACTAGGGAAACGAGAGAGAGCGCCTGCCCAATTACTAATGATGACAATTATTATGTGTCTGATACACATCTGATAAGTAAGGGTAAATTACATCTGATTTGAAATGTTGTGAAGCTTATTATTTTCTGTAAGGGTAGGTTGCAGTTGCATATTCAACATAATTTAACAATAACAATCGCTCGTCTATCTGTGAATCGACATACCAAGGTAAACGTCTATTTTTAATAAAGATAAGTTC
Source organism: Leguminivora glycinivorella (assembly GCF_023078275.1). Taxonomy (NCBI): domain Eukaryota; kingdom Metazoa; phylum Arthropoda; class Insecta; order Lepidoptera; family Tortricidae; genus Leguminivora; species Leguminivora glycinivorella. Next base: position 10,648,033 of record NC_062981.1, read on the forward strand.
ATTGACCCCGCCCTGTCAATACAATTATTTACAAAGCCTACAGCTACAATCAATTCAATTATCATTATCGCATTCAAATGAATTCATTATGCGTTCCCTTGTCAGTTTTTGATTTGGACGCGCGTTGCATCTTTTGGGACGCGAGCGCAACCGGCGGGGCGCGGATCGACCAATCAGAGCCTCAGTAACGTTTCAACCGCCGTCGAGTGTGCGTGTGTCGGTCGCGGCCCGCGATGTTCGAGCATCGTACGCGCGGACATTCCGAATTTGAATTTCGAATCGATTAGTGACAATGTGAATGTTTGTGGATTGTTTTTTGTCTCTGTATGGTGATAACGGATTTTGATGAATGACGTTTGTTGTGTTTCATCTGTTAATTCGTATTATTTGGATTTCACGACCATGGTGATTGTTGGCGTTTTCAACAGGTATGTTTGTTTTTATTTTGTGTATTTATTTATGCATGTTTTATGTTATGTGTTATTCGTAGTCTTACCTTTGTCTTGCTAAAATTATATAATACTCTATTGAAATAGGGTAGACCTGATTGTTTATGTTAGTTATAAATAAGAAATCAGTAAATACAACAAACATAAACTATCGTGTTTTGTGTTTTTAAAATTAACGTTTTTTGCGTTCTACCTAATTTATCAAACAAGATGTACTTACGACCTAGGCACACCTAGGTTAGCGTAGGAATACGAATTTAGAATAGGTACCTACCTGAATTCATTAAGTTGCACTTGTTCAAAACATAGGGTAAAACACCCAATAATTGGCACATGTAACACTCTTCTCCAGCTGTGAATAAGGTTGAACGTTTATTTACATCGGGGAGGTTTATTTGCATCAGAGGCTTATGTTAATCATATAATTAAAGTCCACATCCCAGTTCCATCCCATCCCATACATATCTGGTTTTGGATAAAAAGATGAAATCGCCTCACTTAGTCATGTTGCTGTAGTTTGACATTTCAGTAATCCTAATCACCGTGCTTTTTCTGGGGTACCGGGGAAATTAGAGGCCAAACTTCATTTTACAATAAACTGAGTATTCTGACCTACGAGTCCTACGACAAGTCGACAACCCTAAAGTGTACCAGAGACAATCAGAAATCTTATGTTAAGTTGTATAGATCCCGCTTAAAAGATTACTTAAATAACATACCTAACTCGCTTTTGGTGGTGGTGGTTGTTGTCAAATAATCAAAAACCCTGACCTGTTGGCAACCCTCAGTGCACCAGATCAGGCAATCACAAATCAGAATTCTTGTGTTAAGTGTAGAGCTCGCTTAAGATTATCTAACAAGATATAACGCATTCTGTACAGCCCATCGGTAATCGTTCCGTCTGATCAGTCCCTGTGGATAACCATGTAATGTGTTACGATTCTGCCCACATAATATACTCGTAGCTAATAAGAAATTGCCTCGTCATATTTTATAAAAACTTTCCTGTCCAAGAAATTAGGTCAGGTTGGATTGTAAACGTACAATTGGATTCGATGTGGGTAGGTAATATTAGGTATATCTATTAATCGAGAGGGATTGCCAGTGCCAGTGATTGACAGTTTCAGTCGCTTAAAACTATTTTAACCCGTTATTCATTACCTAACTTAAAACTGAAACCCTAAAATTACATACCTACCACAGACCTAGATTTAGATAGAAGAAACAAGTTGATCTATTTGTATAGAGGCCGATCGTGTAGATTTTGTATAGTCACTGAAGTTGTTTGCATGCCTCTGATTTTAAATATGTCTCAGGCCTTTGAATGTTCATAATTTTTTATATGGTTGCAATTAAATATCACGTAACGAGGCATTTTCTTTTTTTTTTTTTGTTGACTTTAACTTATAAAAACAGTCCCGAAAGCTGTAACCTGCGAATAAAGACGGACAACTCAGTGGATCTTACTGAGTTCGTTTTGACACGCTAATTAGGTACGTTTACTTGATCTATGGTATACATATATGACATCCGTGATACCTACTTACCGAATTCGTAACAGAACGAAGAATCTGACGGACTAGTCATTGAATATATGGATTTAGTTTTAAAAATTAATACAATCCGTACAATACTTCAGGCAAAGGATGTTTCAATCAGCCAAGGATTTTTGTTGCACAACCAAAATTACCTATGTCAAGAGTCTCGAAACTCGACACTTATAACAAGTGACCCCATTTTTAACCCCCGACGCAATAACGACGGGGTGTTATAAGCTTGACGTGTCTGTCTGTGTGTGTGTCTGTCTATGGCATCGTAGCTCCCGAACGGATGAACCGATTTCTATTCAGTTTGTTTGAAAGCTGAGTTAGTCGGGAGTGTTCTTAGCCATGTTTTATGAAAATCGGTCCACTATGTCGCGGTCGGGGTTTTCAAGATTCAAAAGCCTACTTAAAAATAAATTGATTTATTTTCTAAGTAAATAGACCATAAAATAATCTGGACTCCACCTGCTGTTTTTTGCAGAAAAAAATTGTGAACGTCCTAATAAATTAATTTGGATGCGCCTAATTAGACACTTTTCTTAATTGCTTTGCATGTGACAGTTTAACGGCGAAGTGAATAAATTAATTTGTTTGGAGATACTCTGAAACAGCTTTCTCTTGGCGTAAAGAGCGTAGCCGTGTTTGCATAGAAAATCGGCCCTTTCGCCAAATGTTCACTGTAATTTTTTTTTAAAGAGCTCCTTTGACAAATATTATTTACTGTAAGTTTGAGGTTTCTATCTTTTTTATTTTCTGAGATATGATTTTTTTATTAATTTACATAATATCCATTTTTTTCAACATTGGCTAATGCGATTTACTTGAACTTTTGGGACAATAATATACATGTAATGACTCACATGTTCTAGCAATAATATTTAATAGTGCCGAAAAAATCTTGGCTTAAAGTAGGAAACAAATCTTCAGTATTTTTTTCTCGCTTTTTAGAAAAGCGACACCTATAGTTCTTTGTCAAGTAATTGCTTATATAAAGGCCCGCAAATATATTTTTTTCAAAATAATCCAGGAGGTACTTCATACTAGAAAATGGAATAATAAAGGATACTACCCATACCGCAAACGAGCTACACAGTAAATAGGTGAATTTTAGTCGCAAACCTCTTTATTATTAACAATATTGGTACTGGAAGATTGCATTCATAAAGGTATTACGACTAAAATTCACCTATTTACTGTGTAGCTCGTTTGCGGTATGGGTAGTATCCTTTATTATTCCATTTTCTAGTATGAAGTACCTACTGGATTATTTTGAAAAAAAAATATATGTTGCAGGCCTTTATATAAGCAATTACTTGACAAAGAACTGTAGGTGTCGCTTTTCTAAAAAGCGAGAAAAAAATACTGAAGTTTTGTTTCCTACTTTAAGCCAAGATTTTTTTCGGCACTATTAAATATTATTGCTAGAACATGTGAGTCATTACATGTATATTATTGTCCCAAAAGTTCAAGTGAATCGCATTAGCCAATGTTGAAAAAAATGGATATTATGTAAATTAATAAAAAAATCATATCTCAGAAAATAAAAAAGATAGAAACCTCAAACTTACAGTAAATAATATTTGTCATGAGAGCTCTTTAAAAAAAAATTACAGTGAACATTTGGCGAAAGGGCCGATTTTCTATGCAAACACGGCTACGCTCTTTCTATTGTTTTAAATGTAGGCACCTAACACCAAACCATTCTTTAACTGTTAATGGCAATAATATACCTATTCCTTAGCATTTTCTATTGTTTACCTAACAGACTATACTCACCAAATACCTAGCACAAAAAAAAAATGCAAGTTTATTTGATTTTATGGAAAATTTCTGACACTAATTTAAGTAGGTTACAAACATCTATCACTTAAACGCATCGTGACTATGCAACAAGAGAAAATTAATGACACACCAAGCTGCATTTGCAAGTTCCATCAGTTTCAAATTAAGCACATACGTATACAAGTAATCGATACTTAAATTCCTTACCCCTTTCTTCCCGGTTCCCATGACTAATCGTAATCAACGACTTCCTACCCAAGTACCCACCAATTTGACACGGTAGCTCAGTAACCAACATTTCGTACCACCTGTCAATACGTTCGTGACGAGCACCCATCACTTTCTTCCGTTAAGCAATCGGCATATCGCCGTCACACTTTGCCGCGTACGATAGATACTGTTTTGTTTTTTCTTTCACTTTTTTCATCCGCAAACTCTTCCTCTTTCGAGTAATTTAGAAATGAATAAATCATTATCAATGTAATTAAATGGTAATTACGTATTTACACTTGTATAGGGTTGTTAGTTGGTCAGCAACGTTTTGTTTCCGATTACGCGCGAAATGGAAACTGATCTTTGAATATGCATGTGCACGCATGACGCTGTGCAGCTGCGAACTTCCACAAAGAAGCACACGGTCCGAAAACAGGAACCGACTCGCAAAAACACCAAGCAAATGTAGGCAAAAACATTAACTATGGGTTTTGTCTTCTGAAAAACCATTTTGCACGGGCACGTACCAAAACTTTTTTCTGGTACGTTTTTTGTTAACATGAAATGTGTACTTACATTTTTAACAATGCATGTCAACCACAAAGGCGAATATAAATTTCAGCCATTTACATCATTTTAAATTTGAAACAAAAACATTGGATGTACGCAGAAAGTTAAAGAGTTGGCGGAAGGCCGGGCGAGTTCGATATAGACATTACCACAAATGTTGGAATAAAACGCACAATTCAATGCCATTCCTAGGTTTTCGATTTTGTATAAAACCTTGTCATCTTCAGTATTTGCCATAAGCTTCACTGCCAAAACGTTGCTTGCATGCTTCTTGCATCAAACACCGTCCTAATCTAACTCGCCCCGCTTCACTAGGCTAACACTGCCCTCTGGCTGCCCGTCGAACTAATACCTCAAGACGCATACTTAGAGCATAGTACACCTATATACGCAAACATGAACTCATTCGGCCGACACAAACTGTTTTAGATACTCCGGCACCGTTCCCAACCTTATCAAAATTTCAAGTTAAATGATAAATAAACAATCAGCATGATTGATAGCTCGTTCTGGCACAGAATGTATAAATTTCTGGGTCAATTTCAACTACCTATTTATTTCATATTGCGCTATCTAGTTCCGTTCCTATTTAGTGTAACTATATCTGAGGAAATTTAGAAATTGCGGTTAATAGATAGAGGGATATCCTGGCAAATGGAACGAAATTGCTCCTAATTCAGGCTTATTCATTAGACTACGGATTTGACGCCCGCGGTGCGTTAAGCGGGGCGGCAAGCGGCCACCGCTGTCGTCTAAAACAGCTCCATTCAAGTCTATACATTTTGTTCGTGCCGCTTGGAACTTAGCGGCGCGCGGCCTGGCGACCGGTGCGTCGCTCGGCACTATAGTATGTATAGAATTCTATGGACGCTCACTTATCGCTCCGTTTGCCGTATATCGCGTGCGTTAATTCCACGCCCTTAGGTTACCGTTTTAGCTAGACTTTGAATGGCGTTACTTAATCGCTGTTTAAATTCAATTCGCGTAGCCGATAATCTCTATTGGGTAATTTGCAATTGCTAAATTGATTGTGCTCGAACTAATGTATGGCAATTTATGAGACAGCGGGCATACGGGTTAATTTTACACCTTGTCTAGCATAATACCATTACCATTGCTTATATGTAATTAACCTACCACCTACCGTACCTGTTATTACATATAAGCAATGGGATTCTGTTGGTACTTTCCCATTATGGCATTATTTTAGTAAAAAAATATTTATATATAGATATTTGGCGTCAATTATTGGAACTTTTACCTTATTTTCTTTATTTGCCGATATACCGACACAAAATATTTTTATAAACTACATTTTCTTAAATTATGTAGCTTTTAAATTAATATACTAGGTATCAGAATTAATATACTCTACTGGTGTGGTTAATTACTTAATTAAATACTTACGTGTTTCAAGTTTCTCTGTAATACCGTAGAACGCTGCACTTATTAATCGCGAGTGTAACATCAAAGAATCCTTTAATTAGCGATTTTATTTTAAGGCAGGTTTACACAGGTTCAAATTGAAGTATGTATATGTTTAAATAGTTGGTGGATTGGTGATTGATTTAAGTGACGTAACATATATTTTTTCTATTCTAATAAGAAAATAGCATTTTTGACGTAAATCTAATAGGTAGGTAACTATTAACGGAACCCTAGGAACTAGGTAACTATTAAAAACAGCTGTTTGTGCTATATCAATGAGTTACGAAAATAATTATAAGTTCGGCTGGTGTTTGTTTGCGCTGCGGCAATCGCTTACCATCCTTACTATCATACGATTTATTTGCCTTCTCACGATATTTCTGATTTGCACATACTGGGGCTTCAAATGTTAAATACGCATACTTATAATGTACACACATCTTAACACAAAAGGAGTGCCGCCTCGTTTACATGTTTCCTCTCGAATCTTAAGAGGAAACCAATGTTCCTAAACGTAATTTAGCGTGAAGCAAAAAATGCTTAGCAATGCATTAAAATACCAGCGATTAACATGAAACGGTTCTCAATCGTTAAATATTCTGAATAATTATACAAATTTCGCAATACCTTTAAGTATTGTAAATTTATTGGATGACTCGTTACTAGGGTAAATGTAGCTGTTAAACGTCTACTAATTTCTTCTTAATTTTTAAATATGAGCATCTCGTACCGAGTGCCAATTAATGGGTGTATTACCCTAGTATTTCATAGATAAACTCGACATGACAGGTTCAAAAACAGATAATGTTATTTTTTAAATGTACCTCAATTAAAACAAAAGCACTGACAGAAGTTTCCCATAGTTAAAGCTTAAACTAACTGTATTTTGAATCTAGGCATTCTAAAATGTTTAATCTAATTCTATTAAGATTTAGTTATTAGAACAAGAACAAAAAGGGTATCAAATAACAGATATGTTTTGTTAGAAGGATTTGGGAAACAAGAAATGCTAATGTAATTATGTTGTATAGCAATTATTCACTTGTAACAATTGGTGGTATCATGTGAATATTTTCTTGGTTTGAATGGATAGTTGGATAACAATGACAGTGCTGATCATACTACATACAGTACCTATACCTACATATAGTATAAACGTTGTATCAGAAGAGAACATTGAAAATTTCATATTCGCTGATAATTACATATGCGTAATAAAATAATCATAATAGGCAGGTACGGTAGATGCCTAATATTTTGGCGAGGCGTATTTTGAATGTTTTTTCATGATGATATAAGTATTCTCATCACGTAGCCACAGATGCACAACGGCAGCATGTATAACGGGGAGTGCACCGAGGAATTTTCGGATAAAAATGAATTTTCGTATTCCAGATTACTACGCACTTTTTTGTTTTGTATGAATAGGTACACGTTTGACCACGAAACCACGATCAAGAAAAGAGCGTACACCCATCTGATGGTAAGTGTTTGATGTCCGGCGGAGGTGATCGCTTACCATCAGCGACCCGTCTGCTCGTTTGCTTTAAAAAAAAAAAAAAAAAGAGTCTGGATTGACACCTTTATAAAAATGAATTTTCGTATTCCAGATTATTACCCAACTTCCAACGTTCCAACCCTTCTAGTGTTTCGGGTGTCAACGGGCGGTAGTAATCGCTTACCATGAGGCGACCTGTTTGCTCGTTTAGCTCCAATCTCATTGAAAAGACACAAATTTTGTTAGTTGATTTGATTTTCAAATTAGATTTTCTATAACCTCCCTTTTATATTAATGGTATCTTACTTCAATATCTCAAAGTTACCTGCTGAGAGAAATCAATACCTTACTTTTTTAACCAGTCGGGGTCAGTATGAACAAAAACGTCGAAGAAGCCGACCTACCTACCTGGAAAGGGGGCAGCGAAAGTGAACTCACCCTGCAACTCTCTAGGCTACGGTAAACGTTATTCAAATAGGCTATTGAACGAGTTACTGCAACGTACTATTCTATGCAAAATGATGACCAGATTGAGGAATTGTGATCCGTTTCGTGACAAAAAATATTTCATTCAAGTCCCACTTATACTACCTATAGAATAGCCACTTGATATAATAATTAAAAAAAAAATTGTTATGTATCTTATAAGATACATTGCCAAAAACGTGTTGAAATACTTACTCAATACCATGAAAATGCTAATTAACTAGTCGATAAAATCTTATCCTCCTTATTCATAAACGTTCACACAAGTTATCAAGCCGATAAAGTTCGTTTGTCCCTTTCCGACATATTGGTGTGATAGAAAGGGGGTTAATGTTTAACGACGAAAAAGGTAATAACGGACTATTAGTAGTAGTTCTGATCCAATCTACAGTCTGACCAAAAAAAGTAGAAATTAAACAGTGGTAACATCGTAGTGCCGTCCCGTTTTCTCACACATATTGATATGAAAGATATGACACTACAATGTTGCCACTTTTTAATTTCTACTGTTTTCGGTCAGACTGTATGGGTCTGATCTTTATAATCGATCAATAAAAGTACTCAATTTTAAATTGCGCGCTGATAGGCGAAGGACACGGCTCCATTACTGAGCCAGGTTTCGCCCTATTCGTTTGTCCAATTACGCTGCACCTAACGAGGTAATGGGTTTAGAACTTCATAAATCCAAAAGCGTTCCGTCCATCCGCAATGAATCACCACGTCTTCGCCCACAGGCGCATTTACCTCTCAAACTGCTCTTGATTCACAAGGCTATGCCATTCGACTGCTAACCTTTTTGCCTTAGTTCTAAGGTGCTTACACACGCACAGGTAATCTGCAGGATCGTATTTACTCCGAGGTCGTTCACTGCACCCACTTAAAAGACTTTGATTCATGATCTCTTGATACAGAGACAATATTTGTCGTTTAGAGTTTATTCTTATCGCGAATCGACTATTCAAATTTATTATTAACAATGAGCAAAGAATTTGGCGAACAAAGCACTTTCTTACGCCATTTCATTTTTATTGTTCCATTTCTTCAGATTGAATAAACATCGGATGATTCAATAAGCGCTGCACGTACAATTAAACTCTTGAAAGTATACTTTCTGCATGATCGATCTATACTGCACAATTTTCCGCCGCACATTCTAGGTATGCTTTTGTTAATCATTCACATAGAAATCGGGGACAAGTAGGTCACATTAATGAGTGAAGTCTTATTCATAATGTATCCACTGGGACTCGAACAAGAAAGTCACCTCTGTTCCACTTCGCGAATTGTCACCAATTGGAATTAGCGTAGCCTAGAATCGATGGCACAATAAGAACGCCAGTCGTAGTCACCTTTCCTTATCATCATCATTCGCTTCCTTATTCCAATTATTTGGGGTCGGCGCAGCATGTCTTCGTCCTCCCCACAACTGTATCGCCAATCATCTCATAACTCTTTGCTCTCGGTTCGTATCATCTCTCACAGATTCCATGGAAATCCCTGGAGCAATTCCGCTAATAGTGTACCCCAATTTTATTAAAACGTGTTCTCAGAAATGCGATCATTATAGGCGCCTTATAATGCCGCTACCGAGTTAAAGATGGATAACTAATTCGAAATTAATGGATCCTCCAAATTTCTCCTCTTCGTTTTATTTTGAGCAGTGCAAGAGAAATGGACGATTAACCTTTGAAAATTGCTCGCTTTTATTAGAATTTCACTTTCGACAATTGACACACCACAAAGCGGGTAACTTAGTAGTATATTGACCGCAGAATATTATGGCGACGGAGTTTGACTGTTCGCTTATCCACTTTCATCGGCATACGTAATGAGGGATATTTATTATTTACCGCCAGGTAGCCGAGAGTCGCAACGCAATTGCTACGATACAGCTGCAATGCAGTTGCCAATTTTACCCAGTGCAGTACATTCTTTACGCTCGGTTGATACTTTTGGCATGACGGGCATTGTCCTAAGCCTGAAGCAGCGACGCAACAGATATGAAAAGACAGCTGACGTTGGTGATGTATGGCGGTCAGTCATAGTAGTGGCAATTTCAGGGGTTTAGGGTCGGTAATGTCAGTATTTATTATAATTATGACCATACATGTGTGTCTGTTTGATGTTTGTCCGTCTTTCACGGCAAAACGGAGCGACGAATCGACGTGATTTCTTAGGTGGAGATAGTTGAAGGGATGGAGAGTGACATAGGCTACCATTTGTCTTTCTAACGCGAGCGAAGCCGCGGGCTAAAGCTAGTCAAGCTATATGGCTATATTGTTGCTCGACGGAACATTGGCTCAATATCACAGCAACGCCATTTATATACTAGTGTGGGGTGGAAATTAATGTTGAATTTAATATTTACGCTAGACATATCTAACTAACCTAACCACAAAATTAAAATTTTGAAAGAACCCCCGACATAGTGGATCGATTTTCATGAATCATGGCTAAGAACACTCCCGAAATCAAAATCGGTGGGGTGAAAAAATAGACAGGAATCAATACGTGGCGAAAGCAGCACACCTTTAATGAAGTAAAAAGTCAGATTCTCTAATTGGTCATTAGTTAAACACTAATTGGATTTAATCTATTGCGTGATACGTAAGATAATGGCCGAGACGTCAAGATCATTAACGAATTTTAATGTCTCGTAATGAGTACTAAAATCAGACTGGTGCTAATAATGTTCCAGTCAATGACCTCAGATCTCAATTAGTGTGTTCAGTCGCGATCGGGCAAAAGAAAGCGGACAAGGTCTCTCAAAAATATCATAATTATGCATATATTGTCAAGGAGCATGAGGATATTTTTGAGCACCTCAGCTGCTCCGATATTTCTGGTGGGGACTGTAATATACCGAGTTCCTACGTTTCGGAAATGTTGTCATGTGTGATCATCGATGTAATGTTTTATAGAGGAAATAAGCTGGCAATATTGATAAATTGTGCAAATTACTTCAGAGCAGAGCATAATAAAACACATATGTATCAGTATCACCTAATATACCTTTTAGTGTATAAAAAAATAACTTATTAAAATTTTCTCCTTCACTAGACTACAACACCAATAAAAAAATTGAACGATTAAGACGAATTCACATAAGTTTATCCCGGTTTTCATCTGCAAAGAATAGCACGCGACTGTGTTCAAACTTGACAGGTTCAATGTGCACGTTTACTCAGTTTCACCTTAAGAACAGGTAGTACACTTTCCACGCCATTTAACACATACATCGATGCGCTAACTACAAGATTTATTTTATTGGATAGGCTATATTTACGTATGATTATATAATTATATTTTATATGATTCGTTTACCTCGCGAAGTGATAGATATAAATTTCTAAAGAAACGTATTAAAAAGAATAGTTACGCATTGTTGTGTTTGCTCCTTGTTAAGAAACAAATTGTTACAAGCCAAATTTTTAACATCTATCCATTAACTAATAGTCCCAAGTAACATTTTAGTGCTATAATTTTGGTTTTCGACGCCAAAAGCTACTATAGATGTCGTATAAAGGTTTTCGGCGTGACCGCCTGTCGTATAAAAGCCTCCAGTAACACCTTTTAGCTATATAAGCTTATACCGCTAAAAGGTGTTATTAGGAAGTGATGTAAACGTTTATATCACCATTTTATAGAGCCGCTATAGGCCTGGTCTATAACAGGATCAAATATGACTACTATAGATCTATATTATTGTATAATAGTGTTAGGAATCACTGCTATGCAATCAATTTGCGCTATTAAGGTTCCCGACAAGCCGCTATAGTTGTTGCGTTATACAGCTAAAAGGTGTTATTAGGAAGTGATGTAAACGTTTATATCACCATTTTATAGAGCCGCTATAGGCCTGGTGTATAACAGGATCAAATATGACTACTATAGAACAATATTATTATATAATGGTGTTAGAAATCACTGTTATGCAATCAATTTGCGCTATTAAGGTTCCCGACAAGCCGCTATAGTTGTTGCGTTATACAGCTAAAAGGTGTTATTAGGAAGTGATGTAAACGTTTATATCACCATTTTATAGAGCCGCTATAGGCCTGGTCTATAACAGGATCAAATATGACTACTATATAACAATATTATTATATAATGGTGTTAGAAATCACTGTTATGCAATCAATTTGCGCTATTAAGGTTCCCGACAAGCCGCTATAGTTGTTGCGTTATACAGCTAAAAGGTGTTATTAGGAAGTGATGTAAACGTTTATATCACCATTTTATAGAGCCGCTATAGGCCTGGTGTATAACAGGATCAAATATGACTACTATAGAACAATATTATTATATAATGGTGTTAGAAATCACTGTTATGCAATCAATTTGCGCTATTAAGGTTCCCGACAAGCCGCTATAGTTGTTGTGTTATACAGCTAAAAGGTGTTATTAGGAAGTGATGTAAACGTTTATATCACCATTTTATAGAGCCGCTATAGGCCTGGTGTATAACAGGATCAAATATGACTACTATAGAACAATATTATTATATAATGGTGTTAGAAATCACTGTTATGCAATCAATTTGCGCTATTAAGGTTCCCGACAAGCCGCTATAGTTGTTGCGTTATACAGCTAAAAGGTGTTATTAGGAAGTGATGTAAACGTTTATATCACCATTTTATAGAGCCGCTATAGGCCTGGTGTATAACAGGATCAAATATGACTACTATAGAACAATATTATTATATAATGGTGTTAGAAATCACTGTTATGCAATCAATTTGCGCTATTAAGGTTCCCGACAAGCCGCTATAGTTGTTGTGTTATACAGCTAAAAGGTGTTATTAGGAAGAGATGTAAACGTTTATATCACCATTTTATAGAGCCGCTATAGGCCTGGTCTATAACAGGATCAAATAACCTACTAAAGAACAATATTATTGTATAATAGTGTTAGGAATCACTGTTATGCTATCAATTTGCGCTATTAAGGTTCCCAACAAGCCGCTTATAGTATTTTTAGTAGTCGTATTTTAACAGAAATTAAAACCTAACTATACCACTATTTTGGGATATAGTGGCTTTGGAAAACACTGCTACAGTATTTAACACTGTAGTAGTGATATGAATACCATTATAGAGCTATTTTGCTGTATAATGAAGTTTTCAGGATACGTTTATATAGCTTTGAAAAGCGTTAATAGTCGTTTTCTAATGCCTTTTATATCTCATCGCCGTATACGTCACAATGACTCTTTTATATCACAGAACTGTGGAATAATGGTTTCGGTATCTCTTTTAAAACACAATAGCGTTATAGCTGAGTTTACTATATGTTTTATAAAAAAAAAACTGTTTAGAAGATCTTTCTATAGTAAAACATTGAAAACAAGTATTGTTTTCTATATAAAGAACTTATAAGTTAAACTGGATCATAGTTAAAGTCTCATGCAACCCTAATTGAATCCACAATGGCGGGCTTATGGCAGTGAATGCGTATGATAAGTGACATAGTCGAACTATAAAAGCGTATGTTTTACTTCTTGGATCCATAGTAGAAACTATGGTGCCAATAATTTTATTGTATTAAATTATATTTATTTATTTTATTCAAAACAGGTATAAATCGAGGGCGCACTTAAAATACTCCATTAAACTAATATTCTTTTAACGGTAAAATTTCCATCGCATACCTTTTTGCAGTAATGATGGAATTATACGAAATCCAAATTATTTTGATTGACACTAAACTTCACAAGTTCACACGCCACTTTTCATAAAGTTCCTCGTTTAGAACAGTTTTTGTTAAATATTACACATTAAATTATTTTAGAAATTTCATTCATTCGCATTAAAAGGACGGCAACTGCTATTACAGAACAAAAAACCTGTATAACGGAATCTCAAATGCTACTATAGCATAAATTGATACTATAATAGCGTTACTGTGTCCTCTATGTCAACAAATTAGCACAATAGTCATCATCACATCACCATTATAGACCTTAAACGTCACGGATGATACTGCTATAGCCCTATTATATCACTAAATGGCTGCATAATTGCGCCAAATCGGCTCTACAGTACCAATATAGACTATTTATAGGACCATTTAATGTCATTTAATTTGGTGCTCTCGACCACTATAGGACCAGAAATTGTCACGGATGATACTGCTATAGCCCTATTATATCACTAAATGGCTGCATAATTGCGCCAAATCGGCTCTACAGTACCAATATAGACTATTTATAGGACCATTCAATGTGATTTAATTTGGTGCTCTCGACCACTATAGGACCAGGAATTGTTACTTGGGCATCCGTTCGAGAGCTACTGCCACAGACAGACACACACACACAGACAGACAAACAGACAGACAGACAGACATACACACAGACAGACACGTCAAACTTATAACACTCCTTCGTTTTTGCGTCGGGGGTTAATAATACTGCTCAGCTTAATACTGCTTTGGATGGTTTTAGTTTATTTATGAACACATGGTATACTATCCAACGTTTTAATTTTGCCGGCCAGAGCACACTTGCGATACCTACACGCAAATAGTGAGAGTGAGCCATCTCTTGTAACAATCCGTATATTAGGTACAACGCACACTTGTGCTTTTGACGCAGACTACCCAAGTACTCACTACTCAGGCCTCACAAATTTATATTCTTCTTGACTATATTTTTTCAGATAGCAGAATAAATTCAGAAATTAGATTCCCTTTTTATATTATTCCTATAATACATATTATTTATTAGTCAAGTAATAAAATCATTGTTGGGGTCCGCATTGTGTTCAAGTTTATTTTGTCAGAGATCTGTTGTCAGTCGACGTCTTTGTTGGATGCTTGTTAACTTGGTTTTGCGATAGATAAGATATGCAAGTACATACAAATTTTGGTATTATCTTAAGACAAAGACATAGCTAACTAACTGCTTGTTCAATATGTATTTTGTTTTTATTCTAGACTTTAAAAAAAGGATTGGGTTGGTGCATTAGAACTGCATGTCATCCTTTCTTATAAAAAAATTGTATTGTTAATTAAGTACTAGTAATGATTTTTAAAGCCGTTTCAAAATAGATGATCTTTTTAAAAGCTGCATTTTTGTCCAACCACTTTTTTGTAATCCAAACCCGTAGTTTTCATCTAAATTACAGTGTTAGCTGATACCATTGCCCACACAAATATGAATAATACCAGTTATCCCAGCATTCGAGGGTTATACTTTTGACAATACTTAACGCATTATTTTTATGCATGGGGTATTGATTCGTGTGATTTCATTGTTATGAATTATGAATATTGAATGGCTTAGCCGCTATAATAAATGTGCATTGTTAGATTAGGGTAGGCTGGGTGTGTCCGGTCATCTGGACTCGATAGCTTGTTAGTCGAATGATTTCCTATAGAGAATAAATTGGCCATCATATTCTTGACCGCTTTTGCTCGGAATTGCGTATTCAATGTTATATGAACAATCTAAACATATGTTAATTTGAGTGTAACGCTTATTTTTTTTTTGGACGTGAATAATAGTTGGGTTCGAGTTGATATTTTTTGTGATCTCTTCCATTCTACCTATACAAATTCATTAGCGATGGAAGCATTTTGTTCATTTAGAAATGTTAGATGAGATACAACACAGAATGAAATCTGATGCCGGTAGTCCAGTTCTACTACCGGGAAATCGATATCGTACAATTTATCGATTTCTCATAATAAATGAACCGTAAATTGTAAAATGTCGTGACTACCAATAAATCGAACAAAACGAGTTCTTAAGACTTTATGCTGCGGTCATTTAAGAAGACATTCGTTAACAATCAACAAGACATAATGGGCCCTATAAAAAGTCTTTATTGATAAGATGAATCCGTAACTGTACTTGACGCTGATTTAGAAATCGGATAAATCGAAATTCCTTCGTCTTACGGTATATTCTCGATAATCGGATTGCGATAAATCGTTGTAAAAAATCGGGAGCCGCAGTGAGTCGACTCGATTCGACTCGGGTTGTACTTATGGAAAAAATAGGGGAATGCCCCCGCTAGACGTTCGATTAAACGTCAATCCTTCGATAAGTAGGCACGCGTGGCAACTGGATAATACCATATCTCATCGTGCTCTGCGAATCTCTTGAGTTATGATTTAGAATTCCTATTTTATGACTATCATCAAATCACAGAGATTATAAAACTCTTTCAAGACTAATCTGATTGCTGCTAATACCGCCTTGGATTTATTAAAGGTCGGTGAGGTGACTCTGGTGAAGTACCTATCTAAAAGGAATATACCTATAATTATAGTCTATTAACTTTATTTTTCCCAGTACAAAAATGCTCTAGGAACACCCTTATTTTTAAACAGGTATAAGTGTAATTTATTGTTTATTCAATGCTACAAGTGCTACAACTTTCGAATCACAAATTATCACCGGTACTGGTGCAGTCTCCACTCTCCATATACATATCGACTTCTCGAGTAGGTACGTGATTATAAAGTCCGCCATAATACGCTTTAATTAGTCAAAATGGCCGACAGTAGGTAAATTAAACTAGAATTTACATACCTATCGTGACACTTGGTCGCGCATTGTGAATTGGTGGAACGCGATTGATTGGGATTTAATTATTTAATTGAATTGATAATGATAACTCAATCAATTGAAATCCGTCTTATTTACATTTATAGGGGAAATTAGTCGGTGCTAATTTAATAATGCCGTAATGAATCCTAACAAGGTAGATTTTATGGGTTCAAATTAAGTCGACTTATTACCTATTGTTTGCTGAAGTATGTCTATTCTATAATTAGGTATCAATAGTGCAGGTGATAAATGTATTGGAAATAAAAATTTACAATTAAAAAAAGATATTTATTTACCAACACAGCACGAAATGGAAATGTATAAAAACTTAGTAAGTAAAATTACAGATGTGTGTGCAGTAAAATGGATGAGACTCAGCGAGACAGCTGATTTTCAGTCCCCAACCATCATCATCCTCCTTGCGTTATCCCGGCATTTGCCACTGCTCATGGGAGCCTGGGGTCCGCTTTGACAAATAATCCCAAGATTTGGCGCAGGCACTAGTTTTACGAAAGCGACTGCCGTCTGACCTTCCAACCCGAAGGGTAACTAGGCTTTATTGGAATTAGTCCGGTTTCCTCACGATGTTTTCCTTTACCGAAAAGCGACTGGCAAATATCATATGACATTTCGCACATATAGGTGACAAATTTATTGGAAATAAAAATTTACAATGTAAAGGTGAGGCACATAATGATTAATTATGATTTGGAACAAAATAAGAAGTTTTGTACATCTCTTTTGTAAGTGATAGTGATAAGAAAATGGTCAGAATTCCTTTTGTACGAATACTTTTCTACCCTATGAAAATGTACTCGCAGAATCCAGATGGACAACAATATATATTGAATTACTAATGGGTCCATTCGAAACGTCAACTCTAGCGTGACGAGTTCCGCGTCTAAATATTTTACCGCTTAATTCGAGCACCTTTTCATGTGGAACCCTAAATCTGTCTAACAATTGTTTGTAAAAATCGGAAGCGTATTTGCGGTCATTGAATTAGTATTCGAACAAACATTTTCAAGTAGATTTGTATTGTGGTTTATGAACGCTTCATCGGATTGTTTTGTGGAGTAATCGAATAAAAAACCGTTTTTTATGCGGTTTGCTTAAATAATAGATGTACTTTTAAAAATATACCATAATCATAAATATCTTTGCGAGGGGCTGATATTATTTAAACGGTCGCAAAAAATAGATCGGGTAATATTTGTAAAGGGATTCCATAATAATAGGTATGTTAGTACTTATGTACATCTTCTATCATATCAGTGGTGTAAAAACGTTTTAAACAAATTTAATGTAACATCGAGATAAGAATAATTGTGTAATTCTGTTATCTTATCAAAACGGAAAGGTCAGCACGATTCGCGGTGTCAGGCTTCCGAGTAATAAATAATATCCAAACCAAAATAACTTGATCCCTATGTTTGTATGTATGTGGCGTTCCAAGTTTAAAGGGTCCTATTCTTCTCAAAGGAGGAGCAAAATCCATCAAAAATGCGTCCTTTTTTATTGGGCTTCCTCATGGTCACGGACTAGCCTAGGCGAAGATGTGGATGACGATGGAGCGAGGTCACCCAGAAGGTACCTACCTGTTCACCCTTGATTTGAAGGTTGCTGGGTTATTTGAGCTGGGAAATATAGGCGCCGGCAAGGAATGCCATCACTTCTTGGCAGTGCGCATTATATTGTAGATAGAGAGCAAGGACCATTCTGACCCTGTTTGTGCTGGCTGCTTTAAGATACTTGAGGACTCAAATTTTTCAAAGGATCCTTAACGTTATTAAGATTTATTAAGTTTTAAGATCTGGGGGTTAGATCTTAAAATCCTCATTTTAGAGATGTGGCCGTATAGCAGAGAACCTACATGGTATGGTATGAGGTAGAGATGGGCCGAATATTCGGTAAATATTCGGTATTCGGCATATTCGGCCAGTTTTTCAATGTTCGTATTCGGCCGAATAGTTCGGTTATATTGCCGAATATTTACCGAATAAACAAAGTAAATAATAGCGTAAGCTGTTTCGTAATTCATTGGATAATGACATCCTACGTACGTATTTCAGCATTCTAAGGAACCACCAAAAGGAGTTAAAAATGCGTTGAAATATAAGTACTTACAATAATTAATTATCTATGTAAAAAAGTAAAAATAATGCACAAATTTATATGAGCATTAAGAGCCTTAGTACCCATTACTTACCAATCACTGAAAAGTTTTTAACTCTAAGCCAGGATTTAAAATATGGCGGAACCGAATATTCGGCCGAATGTTCGGTTCGGTAACAGCTGAACCGAAAGTTCGGCCGAATATTCGTATTCGGCAAAGTCCGTATTCGGCCCACCTTTAGTATGAGGGTTAGGTCTACATAAAATGGGAAAATTGAGCTATTTATCTACAATGTTGTGGTACATGAATGATTCCTTGTTTGCAGATTATAGTTTTTAATGTACCTATGTAATTTCAATGTCGTTATGTTAAATAATTCTATATTATTATGTAAAATGTGCTATTATTGAATATGATTGTAGAATTTGTAGATAATAGTTACTATGCTATGCTAACATGAGTTGCTACTATTTTTTCGACCGACAAACATGAAAAAGGGTTTCTGTGTCGTCTTTTATATTGGCTTTAAACCAACGTAAGTACAATCAGCTTCTAAAGTAACGGATCAGAGTACGCATAAAAATGTTTTATATATATTAAGGTACAGCTGCAGCAAAAAGGTGACCCTGGCTGGACCCATCTGCACGCATAGGTGCTAAGTGTAGGTATATTAGGTTAGGTTATCGCTGATTGTACATAATTATGCAAAATAAGTTACAGTTTCAAATTTTTTAACTTCCAAATTTTCATAGTTTTTTTTATATTGAATTGAAATTGAATTGAAATTGAAATTTCTTTCTTTCTTTCTTTGTTTCATCATCTGCTATTGATGTTGACTGTACATGACGATAATTAAAATTCTTGACATTCGCTCAGATCAGTTGATAACAGTAACAGTTTAATTAACAGTTGCAATGTGCATTCCAGTTATATTTATGTTTCAATTTCAGATAACACAGGTTAAAAAATTAAACACACAATTTTATATACAGTTACCGAAACGATATTGTACATGGAATTTAGGTTTAATATTGATCAAATAAAAAAGTATCAGTTTCTTTGGAACTTTTTAAACGGCTATATCGGAGTCTTTAGTAAAGCAGGTTAATGTTTTTATTTGTCTCCAATACTTTGATATTCACGAAGATGGCGTGAAATTTTTTTCATTTCATTTTCTCTTACTTAAGACCTTTGACATTTGGGTTCGCGATATAAGTTAAATATATATTTGCATGAACATAAGGTGATATCTTTAGTCACGAGTTTTAAGACTTTATTTTATTGCACTTGATAACTTAAGGACGTTTAAAAGACATCTTTTAATTATCTCATCTTCTCATCTTCTTCATCTTTGAATTAGTGCATTTCGGGCGTCTAACGACTAAAACGTGGATGTAGCAAGATTGAATTCTGAAAATTTTGTTGCCAAGTTTGTAATGAATGAATATTCAAATTCATAATTAATTTAAACAAGTATATCAATTGCAAAATAGCAATACAGGTAACACGCGCTGATACAAACGCCGACTTTTCGACTTCACCTCTCCCCTCTTTCACTATAGTATCTAATAATATTTTTGCATCTACATACAACTACTAGGTTAATTCAAAAACTTAGGTTTAAAAACAGTAATTAATAAATGCGAGATAGCTATAGAAAGTGAAATAACAGTTATTTTGCACTTACCTACTTAGGAAAATGAGAATCTATGTTAGTATACAATACAAGACACAAAGCACGGCCGGTCTCCATCCTTACTTGGTGGATATTCCACGAATCCGCACGAAGCGCTTTGCTTCTTCTTTTCTTATGCGCACTGCCAAGGAGTGGAATTCCTTGCCGGCGGCTATATTTCCGAGCTCATATAACCCGGCAACCTTCAAATCAAGAGTGAACAGGCATCTTCTGGGCGAGCTCACTCCATCATAGGCCACGTCTTTGCCTTTGGCTAGTCTGTGGTCAAGAGTAAGCCCATTTATAATTTAAAAAAAAAATTATGATAAACAAAAAAAAATCTTAGTCCTTATTTCAGTTATGTTTAGACAAATATCTCGTCACCGTATAACTTACTGATTTCGATTCACAATTTACCAAGTCACCGGTGAACTGAAGGTTTTGGTGTATTTTATCTATTAAGCATAGTTGCATAACGCGATCCTGCATTGAAAGGTACCAGGCTACCATGATTAGTGAGGAGATAGAACTTGATTCAGCAGCATAATGCGTAGTTGGCAATGTATCCGTCAAGAATCGCCAGCCCACCTGACCATTTGACCCGGCTAATCGCAGAGCCGAGTCTGGAGACGATGGGAACGGGAATGTTAGTATATGTTATACAGTTGGAGGTGCATAGGAGTGATAGGAGTTTTAAAAATACCATGGTCTGAACATTTCATATTTTTGAGTAGGTACTACTTTTTATTTTTGGTTTGAAAGAACTCAATATTAAAAGATACACGTATTTTTTTATTTTTATATTTTATGACTACTTCGAGCAGAAAGAGCGTAAGTTACAAACGTCAAGATTGTCAAGAATCAACTAAATGACGTCACATGTGTTGTTTCAATACACCTAAGAAAACGACAAAATCAATCCTGAAAAAAAGTTAACTGTCAGCTTAAACAGTCTGAGATGTCCTCCGAGTGTCAAGTGTCACTGTCAATAAATATTGAATAACTATACGAGTCATAGACTAAGCCATGAAATTCTATTAACTTTGCTACGAACGGTGATAACTGATAAGTGTCACTGTCAAAGTCAAGTGACATCCCAACCGGTAGATTTTTTGGTTATAGTGGCAGCTCTGAATCAGCTATGTGACGTCACTTCCTCTTTAAACTATATTTAAGATTTTTTACTAAAAATACGGGAAAAAAATATTTTTGTGATTTATAGGCGTATATCTCGAAATGGTTTTCGATTTAGTGACATTGAAAATTTTGAAACGTTGTGTTGTCATTGTCAATTAAGTTATTTCGAAAACTCTGTCTGATAGGTAATGTGTAAATAAAAAAATACATTTATTGTTTTCTCCTAGTGTACAAGTTGTACAACTATTTTTTTTTATATAGTCCTTCACAGCCAAAAGCTTAAAGCGTATTACTACACAAGGATTTATTATTACCACAACTAATTTCCTTTCAAATAAATTATTCTGGAATATAAATTTCAACTGAGTCGGAAGAAATAATTCAAGGTGTACTTGGACAAGAAGCGTTATTGTTCATTGAATGTAACAATTAAAATCTTCAATAGCTTTTTTAATTGGTAATATTTATAACTTAGTTTAATACCCTGTAAAACTTGTTAACAGCTGACAGATAATGGAGAATACAAATGAAGGAAATAATCATTGTAAATATGAACTTCACTTTTAAGGTCTCTTTAAATAAGTATTTATTATTGTCTCGCATCACAAGCGGTTTTGCGTTTGTTATACGTTACGGTTCATATAAAATTAAACGGTTTCACGGTTTTTGTTTGAATATCACTTACTTTCATCATCGTATTCATATCACCTATAGACATTGTACCAGACAAGTGGAAAGCCTCCGCCAGACATAAAGCGTTTTGATAGCGTAGCGTTAGCGGAGTGCAATGATAGCGGTGCGCCTGACGCCGCAATCCGCTCGTAATCCGCGCTTGTTCGTTCCCGCCGGACCGCTGGGCGCAACGCCAGCGTTTGTCCGGCGCACCGCTATCATTGCGATCCGCTAAGTGACCGGCCACACCAGAGCGTCGCGTGTCTCGGGGCGCGCAACGGGCGTCCGCGCCACGCCGCTTCAGTGTAATTCAAAAAACGCCTCCTCAGTACATTTTGTATAGGAAAGACGTAAGACGCGCCCCAGGTGGCGTGGCGGCGGGGCGCGCGCCGCGCGCTTGGCGGCGCGCCTTACGTCCTTCCTATACAAAATGTACTGAGGAGACGCTTTTTGAATTACACTCAGGTGGCGTGGCGCGGACGCCCTTTGCGCGCCCCGAGACACGCGACGCATAAGTGGGAACGCTGCCTAACGCTCCGCCGTTCTCAAAACGCGCATGTGTGGCCGAGCTTTAATGTTCAGAGCTCAGCATATGAAGATAACACTTCGTCAATCACATACACATTTCACACCAAAATAATTTAAAGTGAAATTTCTAATGCGACTTCCAACTGAGAGTGGATTTTTGAAAAACACATTACGAAGTTTTATATCTTCCGATATTTTTTCTATGAAACTAATCTAACTCATCAAAATTTTACTTGATATATGCGTTTGAAAATTTTTATTCCATCTTCATATCTTTGACTTTGAACCTTGTAATTTTTTTTAAATATTACTAATTACAATGTAATTAGATACCTATTCGAAATTACAATTTTTCGTTATATTATCACTATCCAATCATGTATCTTACCCGACTGTTTTACGACCTAACATATATTTTTACGACCTTTATGAGTTGATCTTGTGGCTTTACATAGTACGAGATAAGGGCACAATGCGGCAGCGTGGGTGCCAGACGGAACTGGGGGAACCTTGACTGTATGTAATACATAGTCGTATAATGGTTGTATTAGGGGGAGTAGATTGGTTTGTGTGTTCACTAATTTACGGGATAATTTTATGATGCGCTTTATTAGAATAGATTTAGCTAGCTTGAAATACTTAAAATTAGTTTTTGTATAAGTATTTTTTTATTCGTATATCTAATAATAGCTTTCTGCTACGGCACTTTGTCAATGTATAAGTGTTACCCAGTCAATGAGAAATATGAGAATTAATAAGTAATGCCTTGGCCTAGCGGTAAAACCGTGCAACTTTCATTTCAATCCCCAAGAGTTCGATCCCCGGCTCGTACAAATGAGTTTTTCGCTTTTCAGTGAAGGAAAACATCGTGATGGAAACTGACTGATCCCAATAAGGCCTAGTTACCTTGCAGGTTGGAAGGTCAGATGGCAGTCGCTATCGTAAAACTAGTGCCTACGACAAATCTTGGGATTAGTTGTCAAAAGCGGACCTCAAGCTCCCATGCAGCCGTAAAAAATGCCGGGATAACGCAAGGAGGATGGTGAATCACATCATCATTAATGTTTCTAAAAGCCTACGAAAATCTAAATTTAGAAGGATTTTTTTTCAAATGGCTAAAAGGAATCATGCTACAATTGATTCTAATTCCGAATTCAGAAAGGTTCGGAGAACGGCGTATTATTTCATTAAAATTTTACATTGTATTTTCCTGGAGGAATGTGAATTTCGAATACGCTTTGATTCCTTCCGTATTGTGAGGATGAGCGTTTCACATTCCAATACTTAAAGAACGATTGTCACTGAAAGCAGCCAGGTTTTGGCACGTCGAGTATTCCTTCTCCAAAACAAGCACAATAGCAAAGCTATAACTCCTATAACCGTGGCAAACTCGCATCTTACTTTCTCTTCGTTCAAAACTAAACTCTTAAACTAAAGCTTAGGGATCGAATGAGTAACAACGTTAAGCAAGTACGAGTTCGCTAAGGTTACCGCTAAGAACGATTCGTGCAACTTTGTATGCAATGCATTTCCTGTGTCAAAGGGGTCAATTCGAGGCGCGAAAATCAAAACTATAGCCGAATCGTTCCTTCTTCTTCTACCGATCTTGTTACATTGTAGAGCGAAAAGGACGAAAATGATAGACCTATGGATGTTATCTTTTTGACAGTTAGTTAGCAAGACATGCGCGATTTATTGTTATGTTATGGGCAAGACACGCCCTGCGCCATCGTGTTTCGTTTTATGTGACAACTTGACAAGTCACATTCTTGTGCCACGGACAGAACTCATAATTATAACTTACTAATAATCATTTTAATTGAGAATATCTACAATTCAAAGAGATTTAGACATTTCTAAGAAAGATATTCGTAAATTTAAAAGAGTTTCCTATACCGTGATGTTATTATTCATATTAAAGGCGCATAATAAGTATGTGCTCAAATATCATACTAATTTTGGTACTTGGTGTTTGAACTAAGGCCGTTTTCACATTATCCGATCCGATATCGGATGTCAGAAGGATTTCAATAGAAAATATCCAAGATGGCGCCTGTAATGTATGGGATATCGGTCCGACATCCGATATCGGATCGGATAATGTGAAAACGCACTAATGGTATGTAATAAATAATAGGTGTCGCCACTGAATTCATTACAGCTTAATTTAGAGTCGATTTGAATATTCTGGATTCAGGGACCTTACTAAAAGCTTTCAGTTTAATGGGAATGCTGTTAGTAATTTAAATACTTCATGGAATGCACACCTGTGTCTGTTCTGATCTTCATTATAGGTACTCTAGTCTCGATGCTCTTTTGAAAAAACCGGCCAAGTGCGAGTCGGGCTCGCGCACAAAGGGTTCCGTAGCAGCAAATATAATAACCTATCTCAAAAACTATAAGAGATACTTTGATCAAACCAAAAATCGTTGAAAGAGTTAATTAGCATGCATCACCTCTATTTTTTTTAGAATTTTATACCCCGTAGTTATAAAAATAGAGGGGGGGGGACATACTTTTTACGACTTTGAGAGCTGATATCTCAAAAACCGTTCACTTTAAGAAAAATGTTTTTTAGAAAACTTTATATCATTTTAAAAGACCTTTCCATTGATACCCCACACGGGTATGTACATCGAAAAAAAAATTTTCATCCCTCAGTTACATGTATGGGGGGCCCCACCCCCAATTCTTTTTTTTACTATTTAGTGTCATAATTTTGTAGCGGTTCATACAACACATATTCCCATCAAATTTCATCACTGTAGTACTTATAGTTTCCGAGTAAATCGGCTGTGACAGACGGACAGACGGACAGACGGACAGACGGACAGACGGACATGACGAAACTATAAGGGTTCCGTTTTTGCCATTTTGGCTACGGAACCCTAAAAATAGGTACTAAGTCATACTTAATTTGACTATGAGACCAATCTCGATAGCGAAAAAGCTAAACATTTCTCCGACAGAAAATTTCTAGTTCCGCTAACCAAAATGTAAGAACAGCAAATTTAACGATTTTGGGGTTGGTCCCAAAGTAAAAGTTGCTTAGTATGAGTATATAGGTGACTGTGAGTAACATTATAGTAGTTATTAGTCTAAATATTGTTAATGAGTTTCATTGTTTAGATTCTATTAATATGTTTATCTTACTTTTAGTAGCAAGTGTAACTGGTATACTGTAACCGTTCTTGTGAATAAATAATAATAAATAAATAAATTATGAACGAACGGTAGAAGCCGGCATGATGATGCACGATAATCAAAATATGACATAATGTTACATGAAAATCAGAGATACCAACGTATCTATGTTTTTGCCACATAGTGCCAATCGCTTATATTTTCCCACACTCTTGGCACATGCCTCATAGAACATGTCCAGCAAATCCAAGTGCAACCCCATAATCAGATGCATCTATTTAGTAGGTACTTATTACCGTAATGCCATAAGAAGTTATGGTCGATTAGATCCGGAAGAAGTTAAGCAGTTTTGCAATTTCACAGTGAGCCTACGCACCTAATCGATGTGATGTGAATAATCGATCGTTTATAATCGCTTTATGAATCGATTTTATTTCATTGCCCGGTGAGTCGATGTTTACAAATATGGTTCGGCGTGTTTGGGTGGAAGGAAATGGGAATTAACCGGGAACCAAATCTTGGCAATTTTACTACTTCACATTTATACATAGGTAATTGAATAGATACATAAATGACACCCAGTGAATTCCTGTCACATAAAAATGCTTAAGAACCAAGGTCTTTAGGGCCCTATGTCACATCATAATAATATCGAAACTTTAACGGATTGTTTAATCAAAATCTCCCTCTTCACATTCAAAATTTAAAATACCTACTTATGAGCTATGTAGGTATGTAGACCGCGATGCTGCCGTCCTATCACTAGAACCCCTCTAAGCTGCATATTACCAGTTTTCATTTGGATAAATATTCTTAAATAGGAAAGAATTCCCCATCGACTGGTCTTGGAATCATATTTTTATCATTTTTAGTTACCGAGATACAGAGTCGACATACCTCGCTAAGTGCACTATTTTATAACCCTTTTCAATAGTATAAAACCGCAAACCCACATTTGTCTTCTATAACTTATATTAAAGCGCTTAGCAGTTGTTTATCTTCATAGTTTTATCACACGATACATAACTATAACAACGTTACTTGACATAAGCTTCATAAATTCCCATTAAAGCCGTTTAATTGCGTTATTACATTTTATAACATTCACTTTTTTAAATAAAATACTACGCTTAAACACGGCTAAAGTCCTTTAACCGTATATTTAAAGACTTTCATTGTAATTTCGGTTACAAATACATCACTAAAACCTAGTTACTGCGCTTTACGGTGAATTTATTACTAAAAAATATTCATAATGCCACACTGAAACAGGACAAACCAGCAAAGCTACGCTAAAACCCCGCTAGTTGTAAAAGTATACCTTCCAAAGTTATTGCGCCAGTCCGACAGTCGGCCAAGCGGCTCGCGCGCAGAAGGTTGTGCGAAGGCTGTAGTGACCGGTGAATGAACATTTTCTCCTTAAAATGTTAAGAAACCGAAGACCAGGTAAGTGTTAAATATCTTTTTTTTAAGGTTTTTTCAAGCACAACTTGCGTTTTGCTAACGTATTATCACACGTTTGCCGCGACAAGTAAATACCTAACTCATAAGTTATTCGATCAAGAGCCCAGTTAAAACTATTGTGTACAAATAAAGCGTAAACAAAAAAGTCAAGAAATTACATTGTACCATCCTATTGCTATGTAGGCATTGCCATAGCCACATACATTTTGTAAGCATTTATTTACCTTACAATGTTTTAGTACCTATGTAGGTATGGATTACTTGCGCAACATTATATTACCGTCAAGCTGATTTAATAATGCAGTCTAAAATCAGATTAATTAATGTTATTTCTTTTAGGCTTGTTACGAACTTCATGATACAAACGATAACAGAGATCTGCGAATAAAATGAATACCGAAAAACCGACCACAAGTCATCACACCAGCAGTAAGTTTGATAAATGTAGAACAGAAGGGGATTGCTCAACTCGATCTTTACCAAGGAACATTCTATCGTTGTGTATTGTTTAAAGAATTTTTGAGATTGGTACCTCAGAATTCTTTGCCTAACTTAGCCACGTCGAACATTTCTGCTTTAATTTTCAATGCTGACGAAAATACATCAATTTTAAAACTCCCTTTTACTGGTCCAAGCTAAAACCGTTGCTGACGATCATCGAATTTGGGTTTATCCTTCGTTGTTACAAAATCGAACAACGTTTACTTCTTTAATCATTCGTAAAATGCTTCTCATCTTGATATAAGGAAAGAAGATTTTTGACTATTCCGTCGCAGACGCATTGAAACTACAAGTGATGACTCGAAAGAAGAAGAACTCTATACCTAGCATGTAAAAATTGTAAAATGACAACATATGTATCATCCAAAATGAAGCTTTATCTTGATTTATCCGCTCCAATTCATACAAACAACAGAGAAACAGACTTAAATTTAACCTAGTTAATACAATTTTAAGCAATGATGCATCTGATTTTACCAGAAATTGTTAACAAAGATCTCTATATTGATTCTAGTTTAAAGAAAAAAAAAAGATGTATGATATATATAAGTATTCTGCTGTACCAATTCATTCAGACCCTTCAAATCCAGAAGTTTTACATACAGAAAAGGAGGACTGACCTACACATAAGTACATATAACCATTTATCGATGTAGAACCACCGTCGATATAGAGCACTACACTCGTAATATTAATATTAATAATACAACTGTCGAAAACCAAACGCACAAAAAAAGAAAAATAAATTTTAAGAAGAACGGAATTAAGCGGAAAGAGAAAATTATTATGTCAAACAATCCTAAATGTATTTTGAATTTTTGAAGTATAAAATAAATAAAGATTGCTATTTTCACTTGCTTGGCGAATAATAAATGAAATCCGTGTTTCTTTTTGTAAGAACTGCCAATGTCAACCGTTTTTAACCTTATATAACTCGGTAATAAAAACATTATTTGAATAGTGTATTATAGTAATAATACGAATAACTTTGGATATCCAAGAGCGACACCTTTCGCCGTGTCGGTATAGCAAATTGATTTGTTGCAATGTAAAAAGCGAATTTTATTGTTTCATATTAATGTTATGTTAGTTTTCACTAATGTTAGAATATTATATTAAGTTTAAATTAGGGATGTACCGACTAGTGATTTAGCCGACTAGGCCGACTACCGACTAGTCGGCGCTTGGGTGGCCGATTAGTCGGCCGACTAGTCGGCTAGTCGGCCAGAACATAATTATCGACTAATTTCACCAGAATTTTTGAAATGTCATTTTTTGGGTTCTATCGCGCTTTTCATATTCTGTTCAGGTTCAAATTTCTATGATAATAGTTATACACGTTTTCCAATTTTTAGTTTAAAATAGATAGTGGTCCTGCCTATGAAACCGATAGTCTTAGGTAGGTTATTAATTACTGTGATGATTACAGATATTTGTTCTTTTGACTAACAAGGGCATAACGAATACGTACATAATGCGACCATAAATCATCCTATAATTTATTTTTGTACTATTTTCCTATCATTTATCAAGTGCCGACTAATCGGCCTTTTTTGCCGACTAGTCGCCGACTAATCGCCGACTACAAATGTGGCCGGATAGTCGGCTTTCCCGACTAGTCGGCGACTAGTCGGTACATCCCTAGTTTAAATATGTTAATTTGTAACATAACTTATAACGAGGTTTTTTATGCATGCAAATAAATGGTTACAATATCATACAGTTGTCTTTTATTCATTTAACAAATTGAATTGCTCTTGAAACTTAGTGCAGGTACTGCAGGTAAACGGGACATTGCTAAAATGATAAACTCCTTTTAAAAAGAATGACAATGCTAAAACCTAGTAATCGTCGCTGGTTTGTCATATAGCGGGCTTTTAGATTAGGAATGCATACAAATTATTTCGATGTTAGTAGTCATTGCATAGCTTAAAAACGGTTACAGCATTTTTTTAGAGCATATACGATAGTATAAAATTGTTTAGTGTCTTTGCGGTTATTAAGCTATGTTTTTAGATTATTATGCAATGCTCAGTTACGATTACTATAAACACGTAAATTTACTTTGCCGTTATTAAGCCATGTTTTATGTATTATTCAATCCTAAAAAACGGCTAAAGTATACTTAACCGTGTTTTAACAGTAAAATCATACATATTTTAGGAATTATTTGCATAACTTAAACACAAAATGGCGAATTTCTAATAAATTAAACAATATTTAATTAAATTGATTTTAAATAATGTTAGCGTGAATTTAGTTTTAATTTAAGAATAAAAGAAATCTGGACTAAATCGACACATTTCCTAGAGATATGGGTTTTTATGTTTTTTGCCCATATCTCAAAACTATCATTTGTGGGTTAGATGGGTTTTAGTGATAGGACGGCAGGATGCACGACTGATGAACAAAATCCAAATAAGATTAATTACAGAGTTCAAATTATACAAGTCGAATTTGACAACGGTGAACCATTATGGACGTTTTTTGCGATGTTTATTTACGGATCGGAGAAAGACATAGGTATCCGAGATCATCGCGCTACGATCGACGCGTGGGGTAACCTTTCCAAGTAACATTCTTATCGCTTTTCCCATTTAATACTTGTAAAAACAACATTACCAATAAGGAGAGAATTAGAGAATAGAGTGTTTCCATGTCGTAACTCACTAGGATTATCGTCAAATGACAAACATGCATACAAAGGCCCGTTTTGTCATATGTCAGAGTTCTCCGTTATTTCGTGACCTGGGACTGTAGTTGACGTGCCGGAGGTGAGGCTACAATGTATTACATTATTATATTTCTAGTGCATTTCTCGCTTGGGTTTACAAACTGGGTCGCATGTAGTATTTCTGAGATTTTCTTGACACTACGCAAACAGATTTTTCTTCATTTATTTATTTATTTATACAAGGAATTCCAACAGCTATGAATGATACAATATTTACCTACATTTAGACACATATATTTTATATGTTGGTCTTAGATCATTCTCTATTATCCTATCTTCGGTCATAGTAATTTATTTGACGTGGGCAGTTCAAAAAAGTAGTTGCAGGTAAATTTACAAACTTACATACATACATACAATCACGCCTGTATCCCATGAAGGGGTAGGCAAAGCACATGAAACTACTCAAGTTTCAATGCCACTCTTGGCAAATAACCACAATTTAACCCATATCCCACAGTCGCCTTCTACGACACCCACGGGAAGAAAGGGGGTGGTGAAATTCTTAACCCGTCACCACACGGGCAAATACGGGTAGGTAAATTTACAGTGTCGTAATAAAATAATGAGTTGAGTAGCGTCTCTTCAAAAGGGCTTATTTGTGTATTATTTTCATAGAAAAATAACCCTTTTTGATAAGACACTCCTTAGTTTCCACTTTCGCTCAAGTCAGAATCAATGTGTTTAAGATATCCCAACACTGCTAAGAATTTTTGATCTTTTGTGGACATATTGAAACAGTTATTATTAAATCAAAAGCGTTTTTTTTTAATGAAATTCGTTGAAACGTTTGTGAACATATTGAGGTTCTAGCTTGAGTGATTTGTTTACATACAATAAACAAATAATGGCAAGCTTATTTTTTCCGGTTGACCTGTTTCCTCGATCCCTTTTGTCCGATCGTGATTGGAACATGGTAAACAAAATCTTTCCAATTATTTTGACTTCGGACTGTTTACGAATAGTTATATAAAGCTTGAGGTCGCCAGAGTAAGGGTCAGCCAGGGTCATTCTAATAAATACAATGTCTTAGAATTGTAACCTTTTAAGTGCCAATTGGAGTAGCTAAGAACAAAGTTATATAAGTTAAAATTTGTTTATAAAGTTGCATAGTAAGGTCCCGTCCCATCGTCGTGTTAATAATATATCAGCGAAAATTAGTGATGAAGCGAGATATTAGAAGATTTAGAAGTAATGATGGTCGATAATATAGCGGTCTACACTTACCTGTCACCTGTTGATTTTGATTTTTGAACGCTACTGAACGAGCCGACTCAAGCGACGGACTGAAATGACAGAAAAACCAGTCAGTCGACCGAAACTCGAACAAATTGAACATAAAATTGAACTGAATCTTCTTAGTTTTCAAATTCCCAGCAATTTGAAAGAAATCTAATAGATCTTTTATAGATCCACATGAGATGACGCTTCTGGTTAAACAAATGTCATCCTGACTGATCATATCTGTAACAAATCCAGATCGATTTCCTAATCTGATATTACCATCTACGCCTACTTGTCTCACGACTATTATAATAGGGTTAGTTTACTCTAAGAGTACTTTATATGGGAAACTGGAATAAAATAATAGATGACACTTAAAAATTCAAATTGTTCTGAAGTGAACACGGTTCGGAGCATTGTAAAGAGTTAATACGATGGGAAAACTCGAAAGGAATCCACTTTATAGACGGTGCCCTGGCTTTGGTTTCTAAGCAGAGAATTTCTTTAAACAATTGGTTATTCTCATTATTCAGATTCGGGGCTAGCATAAGTAAGTAGACTTAGGACTATACCTTAGTTTATTCTAAAACATGTATCCTGATAAAAACTTTTCTTAGCATTCGTTTCTTTCTTTTATTTGTAAAATTTTATGGAAAAAAAGAAGAACACTTTATAAAAGCTTTTCCGATACCGTGCGTCAAACTTATTTTACCTGAAATTTGGATGAAAATAGTTCGAATTATGGCTGATAGCTACTTCTCCCTCGAAGCGTGATATAACCCAATTTCGACCTAAGCCGTTGGCAAAATGTGTTGTGTTTGTAATACGTGTAGATATACCATCGTCCCACACCTGAGGTTGAGCGATGACGGCCGTGTAAGGAAACTTGCAATGTTAGTAGCTCCATTTGTACTCCATTAGATAATACTAATAAGCAATATTTTTTGTGCCACGACGCCGTAAAAGGCTATGATTGTGTTTTATTGCTAAGTGCTCAATTATATGACTATAGTTCATTAAGAGAATGCTACCTGGCTTCGCTTCCATACAAAGCGATATCTAGATTTTTGTAAAAACAAGTGTAAAAACAACAGCTTTGCTTGTGATGGTTGTTATGCAAAAATCCATTTGTTTCTAATTATAATATTCATAAAATATAATTTGCTCTTATAAACAAGGAAGTCTGTAAAACATACATGTAAGTCCATAAGCAATTAGTATAGATAATTCGCCGTTTATCCATATTTGGCACCTATAGTTTTAGAACCGGTCCCTTGGTTGGCGCCGTTCCGCATCGTGTTATGATCTAAATCAAAATTTACATATAATTGTCTTTGTATGCGCTAAACGATTAGCCCACGCGGTTCGCCGAGGACTTATAAATCTTGTAATGGCATTGATGTCGAGCAACTTGTGAAATTATAAATTGTAGCTAAATTTATATAGATATCGTGTCATTCATGCTGAAGACGCGCGTCTTGACTCGCGATGTCATGTTACCAAGGTTGGATTCTACTGATCTTTGATGGGTTGAACCATATATAGGATTTAGGTCTCTAATGCCTGAAAATTTTCTAACATTGTGCAATTAATTTCACGCCAATCGGATACATACCTGGCCTATACGGCCAAATTGGAACTTTAAGATAGGTATGTCATTAGCTCTTGATTCGAAATTAGTCGAATATAATGTGTTAAAATTGGCGAATTTGTTTGAAGTAATGTCATTTTCGACACTACTGTCCCATCCATACCTACCGTAATTATAATTAAGACGATACAGGAGGGGTCCATTCTCCACAAAAACGCTCTCGACTATTTCCTCCCTGGTTTTTGAAGATAGAGATAGAGCAATGATTATTTCAACACAGATTATTATTATTTTTATCTATGTCGGACCGTTTTTTTTTTGTTATTCTTATTTTTAAAGACGCTAGAACCCATCAAAAATTTCCAAAGATGGCCTTATTGATTATGGCGCAAAAAAAGGTGTGGTATTCAAAATTGGTAACAATTAGCCAAAAAAACTAAACGGCCCGACACAGATTATTTTATTGTTATTCAGATTCTCAAATTGGGTTGTTACGATTGATTAAGTTTTGTGAAGGAGGAAACAGTCGAGAACTTCGATTTTAAAGATTTTTTTCGCAATATCTTTTAACTGAGTTGTTCTGAATGGACAATTTTTTTTTCAATAAATCTAGTTAATAACACTAGTATATTTAACTAAAATTCCCAAATTGAAAGGGGTGCTCCTTTCCATTTTAGCATTTTCGCTCCTGTAGCGTCTTAAAGGAAATATTTTACATAAGTATTTTAAAGTTCCGATCGAGCCGTATATCGTCACTAAACATAATAAAAGTAGGGAATAGCTCTTATAACTTGCACTAGTTATAGGTAGGTCTTTTTAAAATAAATTTTCTTCGAAACCGTAACGAGCTCTTGGTTTTTTATTATGCTTCCAAATTTTATAATAACGTTGCGGTCTCTTTTATAACATCAAAGTTTTCGCTTAAATAAATTTTCCTCGGCCGTTTATTATTTAGCCTGAGTTTTTGCAAAAGTTATTTAAAACACGAATTTAAACTTTCAAAGCCATAATTGTTGACTCATTAATGAGATGATTTGCTTTAGTTGTCATTTTTTGTGCAGTGTCACCACGACATATGCACACCACGTGTCAAACGATACAAAATAACATTAGCATTTTATGTGTGTGTTCAAACTATTCATATGCAAGGCTTATATTGTAAGCTACAGTACTTCTTACAAGTAGTTAAATTTCTTAGATTAAAACATTATATATGTTGGTGCATGATGTTGATTTTACTGTTCTTGGCGGCCATTTGTATCAGGTGTGGAATTGGAGTAAATAAAAGATCATAATTGAATCAAATACTTACTATTTATTATCACTGTGTTTTATAAACACTTAACTCA
Organism: Leguminivora glycinivorella; assembly: GCF_023078275.1. NCBI lineage: Eukaryota > Metazoa > Arthropoda > Insecta > Lepidoptera > Tortricidae > Leguminivora > Leguminivora glycinivorella. The sequence continues at coordinate 10,682,696 of NC_062981.1, forward strand.
CTAATTACAAATATTACAGTTATGGTTTTCGGCAATTTATATAATTCGAAGTTTACTTGAATATCTCGTGAACTCCTTTGCAAAGCAAGTCTATCAAAGAGCTGTCAAAAGCCGTCAGCAGTGCCGCTCGGCCAATCAGTGTGTCGCGCAATGCGACCGGATTAGTCGACGTAGCATCTGCTTGATTTGCCAGGTTCGGTCCAAACAGAACATTTAATATTTTAAAACTATTATCGATAATGTAGAAATTAATGCCAATATTACGTTGTAAATTATATAAAGCTAACATATATGTCTGGCAACCTGTCACATTTTGGTCTTCTTTCAACCCCTTAATTGTCAAGAGTGCCACTGAAGCTTGAGCTGTTTTATGCGTTCTGCTCCTGCCTACTACCCCGTTTCGGAATACAGGCGTGAGTTTATGTGTATGTGTGTCTTCAAAACAGTTGCCAAGCCTATCTAGAAACCTAAGACAAAAAAAACTGAAAGACTAATGTTTATCCAGGCAGTACTAATCGTTGCAAAACAAATTGTACCTGCAATCAAAAGTAGATTAACGGGAAGGTAATAGCTCCTACATAACGCCCGGAGCCTGGTTCGATCCAGGTGGACTGCATTTGTTAGGTTACCTAGTGTTGTTCGTAGCATCTAGGACACTTGGTAGCAATAACTATTTTCACCTTGTAATATGATATGATTCTGTAAAAGAAAAACAAATCATCTCATGATGTTTGTGTAACTTGGCGGGTGTTATCGGTAAATTGTTGATCTGATTTGCGTCGTTTTACTTACAGTTTTTTTATTTTTCCTTCAAGCTACAACTGCCACAACACTGGGCTTGAGAAATATGTAATTATATTAACTGTAGTGCAATGACCTTTTTACTTGGTATTCAGCTTAACTTTAAAAGATTCAAGTCATTCAACTAACAAATAAACGTTTGTATAAAGTTTTTCTCTTTGCATAATAAAGACAGCATATAATAACATTATAAGTAATAATGTAATTAGTACACACATTTAATCAGAGACCATATTCTCAAATCCGCAACGCAGGCTTCGTCAACTGAATACAAAATCCGTTATTAGCTACAAGCTTCGTCAAAAAGTAAGACAATGGAAAATCCGCAACATGCATCGTCAATAAACTAAACCTAAAAGTACATACTTAAAAAAAAAACACACACACACACACACACACACACCTACAACTCAAAAACACCCTGCAAGTCGCCACCAACAGGCAGCGTGCCCAAAAGGCTGGCCGCATTGCCTCGCTGAATGGCGATGCTTATGCTTATTATAAGTAATTAAAAAAGCGCTGGTGGCCTACCGGTAAGAGCGTGCGACTTTCAATCCGGAGGTACCAATGAGTTTTTCGGAACTTATGTGCGAAATGTCATTTGATATTTGCCAGTCGCTTTTCGGTGAAGGAAAACATCGTGAGGAAACCGGACTAATTCCAATAAGGCCTAGTTACCCTTCGGGTTGGAAGGTCAGATGGCAGTCGCTTTCGTAAAACTAGTGCCTACGCCAAATCTTGGGATTAGTTGTCAAAGCGGACCCCAGGCTCCCATGAGCCGTGGCAAATGCCGGGATAACACAAGGACAACATTATTCAACGTGCGTGTACGTCACAACATTTCAACATCCTTGTGGGTAGACAGCTGAAAAACCTGCTTCACATGTGTAAAAGTTACGTGTCGGACTTCAAAGGAACACGCTGAGCATTTTCGAGCAGCCACTGAGCAAGATAAGACGGGGGATTTTGTTGCACGCTGTCACATATTTCTGCTCTGACCTTTCTTGACTTTAGAACATTGTGTTTCTTTAGAGTATTGTCACATTGTCCGATCGGATGTCGGGTCAGACGCGCCGCGGAGTTTACAAAAGTGTAGCAAAAGTAACCTGCGGAGTATTCTCGATCTATGATCTTGCTCTCTCATTTATTTATTTATTTATAACACTTAAATGCTCTTGCTCTCTTATGCTGTAAAATGACATTGTGTTTCTTGAAGCGGCTTGAAACCAAAACAAAATTGTCGGAGCAACAGCTGACATGTCCTCCGATTCTGCTGAAATTATTGAATTGACTGTGCGATCAGATCTTATGTCCACAGGACAGGCAAGACAGATAGAGTACCCTGTATCGTATATGTGAGTCCCTCATTTTTAGGTTAGGATTCTGATTTTTTAAATGAATTTATGTACGTAAAAAAAATGTTAAAGTGTTTTGGCGTTTTCCTTCCGCGGCTTTTCTTCAGCAAAGTACGCTCACTTTTATATCACGTTATTAGGAAGACTGTTAGGTATTATGTTAAAAGCCTGATTAAGTCTGAATGAAAGTTACTAGAATAGCCAGGAATTATAAAAGGTTTCTTTAGAATTATTAAATGAAGTATAACAGAGTTAGGTATTGGAGGTTTTATTTTCTTTACCTACTTATTTAGATTTACATTGTTTTATCATCAGCCATAAGAAACTCATTGCGTATATGTTTCAGTATGGATAGCTATAGGTATTTGCTCAGAAAAACTTTAAGAAATAAATGGGTACTTTATTTACATTTCTTTTTTTCCATTTTTGAAAAAAAAAAAAGCTATTCGAATTACTTTAGCCTTTTCAAACCTAGTAGTTAAAAAATTGTCCAATGGGGTAACAAAAGAGGAAAGTAAAAAAATGTTTTTGGACTTTTTGTCTCCCAGTGAGATTGAAAGTACTCGTGATTCTGAGTACAATTGACCTAAAATTCCCTAAAACAATAAAAAAAAATTATTGGCAAAAAAAAAGAAATGCTCATTTAGCATTCGATTTCCAACCGGTCCAATCAGAATTTTTGAATACGAAATTTTAGTTTTTTTTTTATGGGCTTTTTTATAGGCCACAGACTAGTCGAAGGCAAAGACGTGGCCTACGATGTGTGCTCGCCCAGAAGATGCCTGTTCACCCTAGATTTAAAGGTTGCCGAGTTATATGAGCTCGAAAATACAGCGAAATGCAAAGTTTAGTATTTTTACTTTTTTTATTTAGCTATTAAGGACCAACAATTACACCGTGACTACCGTGAGTTTAGTGTTCCTACCGTTACATCCCTAGACCAGGTAATAGATTAGATGTCCGGGCTTAGTTGGATTTATCGACACAGAAATCCTATGGCAACAGTAAGTTTCTGTTAAGTGCGATCCTCGCTAGAAGACGTATGTTTCTTTGTTATTGCGCTAGTAGGATTACCGGCTTATGTATGTGTGTTTTCAGAAAAATGCTAGGTTTAACATATTTCAGGTGGTAACGTTAATTGTAGCCTTTAAAGTGTGGCTTTTTAAATGATACTTCTAGCAAGCTAGAGCTGAACCCTCACATGTCGTGAATAATAGTTTTCCGTCGTATTTTCTCGGAAACATTCGTGGTGCTAGTCGGTCAACGTTAGTAACTTCTTGTACCTACTAACTATGGGACCATCCACACTTATAAGACGCATGTCTTGCGGCGCGCAACGGACGTCTCCGCCACGCCGCCTGAATGTAATTCAAAAAACGTCTCCTCAGTACGCCGCCTGGGGCGCGTCTTACGTCCTTCCGATACAAAATGTACTGAGGAGACGTTTTTTGAATTACATTCAGGCGGCGTGGCCGAGACGTCCGTTGCGCGCCGCGAGACGCGCGACGCCTAAGTGGGGACGCTGCCTAAAATATGTGCATTACACGTTCATGAATTTCCGTGAAAATACGAAAGAAAAACATTGCTCCCCGTATTTGTAGTGTTGTACACCTACTTAGGTTTTCAGAGCCCAAGGAGTGTGCGATGTGTTCAAGTGGGCAACGCGCATTTAACGCGTCTGCAGTTGCAGGTTTTTTGAGTCTACAGTGACTGCTTACCAGCATGCGAGCGTCGTTTTCTCTTCTAAATTCAAGATTATTGTTTATTTACTAATATTGGTCGGTTAACATGCTATAAGAACTAAACGAAAGTCCAAAAAACACAAATAAACAAACATGGTTCACAGTGGGCTATAAAATTAACATAACAGGCTTATAATTCTCTCTCTACGTCCCTTTTGTATATAAAAAAGCCTCACAGTGTAATTTAAGAGGTCTGATTAATAGTAATTAAGAATTATGGACGTCATTTAAAAAACCAGATTTGCTATGGTTATTAATTGCTTACATCTGTAACATTCTAACTTATGCCAGTTGTGAATTTATTATATCTAAAAATAGGCATGAACTACTTAATGCATGTATATATCGGTGGTCCGACAGGTCGTGATATACCGATGTCGTGAAACGTGAAAATAATTTTATTATTCGTTAAGCCGATGGAGCCCCGCGCGCGGGGCTTCCTGGGCAGTTTGATTTTGGGGTATAGTTTTGAAGCAACCTTACGGACCTGTCCTCCTCAGTCCTAGTGCACAGATAATATTAGTATTTTTCGTACTATTACGTATGTTTAAAAAATATGAAAAAAATGTATATATAGGAAAATTGTTTTGAACTTGATAAGTTTATTAACGGAACCCTAAAGGTTCAAAATTTATTATAAACTTTTATTAACAAAAGGTTCCACATTTAAAAATGCTTATTACGGGTTAGGTAGTGTTTATGTATTGGTGTTGCTACCTATCCTAAATTATTACACTATGGCATTTACAACCTGCCTGATATTAGACTGGGCGCCTGATATACGAAGAGATGTCATACCGGATTGTGGTTTACTAAATATGGTAGTCAACTAGTCACCTTATCTGTCATCACAGATTAAGCTCACTAAAAAACTTGAGCAAAAACTTGTATTTGACTTTGGGCTTGTCAACAGATTTGCGAATTAATATGACATGAGTTGCTTTGAAACATAAGTGTTCAGGTTTCAAATAATATTATGTAGATATGATTTGCGTAATTTGCGCAGAGGGGATCGTGTGTCTTAGTAACATAAAAGAATTAGTGACGCTTTGTTGTTCATCGATTTTAGCTTTAAATGTATAATTATGTAAATTGATATTTTCTTGCCAAAAACAAAACAATAGATAATTATCTACTGTCTAGTCTCCACATACTTTTTAATGCCTGTTTTTGTCGATTTTTGCAATTCCAATGTATTATACGTACCTAGTAAACGATCGAAAATGTAGATCGTGATTTTTAAGAATCCTTGATTACTTTGAGTTTGTCGATAGACGTCAGCACGCGGAAAAATAGACTTCGCAAAAGGAAGAAAAAAACATTGTTACATTAGCCAAATAAAATAATTATTTTTTTAATACAGTTGCTCAAAAAGTGCCCGTTTTTTGGCTGTTTAGCGTGCGAGAAGTTGTATTTTACGAACTAGTGCGTAAAAAGTACAAGTACGTTCCATTTAACGACTACTTAATGAGCTATTTTCATATTAGTCTAGTTTACTAAGACAGAATAAAACTAAAAACATACTATTAAGTGATTAATATTTAAAACGTTAATATTTCATATGTAATTGTTTACTTTTAGTCATGCTAAACATAGTTTTTAAAATGGTTTAAACTTTGAAAAATCAGTCATAATGAGTCGTGTAAACAGAACATGATTGGAACGAAACGCGCCTTCTACTGTCAAAGTAGAGGCGTCTACCATGTTTTAACTTAATGCACGTGCAAAAATCTCAATATGTTACGAGATTTGTCATAATTATTTTACATTATTTGCAATACATCGGGGCATAAATGGATCGATTAAAGTAAAATGTAGTTGTACATTAACGAATCGTCCCAAATTGTAAATGTTTATGTTTTTATGGCACCCAATGAAATAAATTATGTTAGATGAATAGCAAACTCGAAAATATGCTCGCAAGTTTAAAAGCTTCAAAAATACGCCTTTGAGTTGTCAAATAATCCGTCAATGTCCATGGGAAAATTGATAGTTCGGATTGTTTTATTTCGTTGTAGTGGTTGTAGTAGTGTTTTTTCGCAACTGTATTAAAAAACGTCGTTCGTCACACGTGCGAGAATGTCATTCTTCACTCGTCCCGAGATTTGCCACTCGCGTGCCGCTCGTGGCAAAATATCTCGGGACTCGTGAAATAATGACATACTTCTCGCACTTATAACGAAATGTACTATTTTAGTATGAGTTCTCTGAATTTGGGCATATTGAATTACTGGTATTTCATTTTCCTAGAAATCTGTAAGTCTGCTAGTAACCTTTAGAACTTGGGTACTTTTCAGTAAAACGCTTAGATTTTACAATCATCAACGGGAATGAAAATGAAAAATGAAATGAAAATGAAAATGAAAATGAAATATTTATTTTTCAAGTAGGCATATTACAATGCGCATATGAACGTCAAATAAAGCTACGCCGGCTCTAACCCTACGCCTCAGCCTCGAGAAGATTTCAGTCCCCCCTCAGTTGGGAGGGGGGTATCCACTATGGGACCGGCAAGAAACTCGGCGGGCAACTTCTTTTCAAAACATTACATCTTATAATTAACATGCATTAAATAACAACATACAATTTAACATGCAAAAGTATTCATCAAAGAATATGAACAGACTAGGTACTCTATGGAAATCAATTTCAATAAATTATATTATTGCTTAATAATACGTCGTTCCTCTTCAGAGAAAACATATCAAATTGTCATAGAAGAAAAAGATAATATGAATCTCAATATCATTAAATATGTAATTTACCTACACAACATAAAATATAAAATATTTGATGTGCTTTCTTATCTGAACTGTGTCCTCTATACATAATACAATTATTTTAATTGCTATTCGTTTTTTGTAGTTTCTGGTTCGGGCCATGCATGTTTGTCTGTCAAATAGTCCTCGACTCTGTAATAAGCCTTTAACATCAATGATTTTTTTAAGTAGTTCTTAAGAGCTGGGAGGGGTAATCTCAAAGCAGTGTCAGGTAACTTATTATAAAAATGAATGCATTGCCCAACAAATGACTTCTGTACTTTACGGACACGAAACTTCTTTATGGCAAGCTTATTTTTGTTTCTAGTGTTATAATTATGGATATCAGAATTCTTAGTGAAACAGTCTAAATTCTTAACAACATAAATTATACTATCATAAATGTATTGGGAAGCTACAGTTAAGATATTAATTTCTTTGAAGAGTTCTCTTACTGATTCACGTGTTCCTAAGTTGTAAATAGAACGAATGGCTCTCTTTTGTAATACAAAGATAGTCTGTATGTCAGCTGCTTTGCCCCAAACCAGAATACCGTATGACATTACACTGTGAAAATAACTATGATACACTAGGCGAGCTGTCTCAACATTAGTCAGTTGCCTGATTCTCCTAACGGCGTATGCGGCTGAACTTAATTTGCTTGCTAGTTTCTTTATATGAGGACTCCATTGTAGATTTTTGTCCAATGTTAAACCAAGAAACAGTGTTGTATCTACCATCTCTAAGCATTCATCATTCAAAAGTATTTTTGTATCGATTGGTTTAACATTCGGCAGAGAAAATCGAATACATTTGGTTTTCTTAGAATTAAGTAGTAAATTGTTGACAGTAAACCACTGCAGTACATCAGCTAACGTGCTATTAATTACATTGTAATCCGTAGATTTTCGGTCAACATTAAAAAGCAGTGATGTATCATCAGCAAAAAGTACTATTTCACAAAAGTTTTTCACTATACATGGCAAATCATTTATATAAACCAAAAACAGGAATGGACCTAAAATTGAGCCTTGTGGCACTCCTAATTGGACTACAGTCCCGCTAGAGCGAGTTTTGTTAACAACTACTGTTTGTGTTCTATTGCAACAAAACGTTGTACAGTAGCAATATTGTCCATTTAATTCACAAAAATCATATACAAACTTAAAGATAAAAGACCCAGCGTTTATAATAAGTATCATTAAAGCATATTAAGCCAACCAAAAATAAATAAAAAATAAAAACGTCCGGAAGAGGTCGCGTGTTTCTTGACTTGTTTTTTTTACCAAATTTTCAGATGTTACAAGGAACCACGCGAAACTGCGTCAGCAAAGTACTTTAAGTAATATTGCAATTTATTCAGTATGAAACGAGCTTTCAAACCATGCATATGCATAGTAAGAAATATCTGTCAATAAAGTTTTTATCACTTAAAACCTTTGTGACAGAACTTTAGAACTGACTAAGTATATTTGATGACTACCGAAAACTTAGTACATTTGCGGACAGTAACATCAATTTTGTAGGAATTCGTTGACAATCAATTAATCGCAGAATAGCGTGGAAATTCGTAATGATATCCATCGCGCTGTTTACCACGTGTAATGCTCTCAACAATGAAATGAGCCCATTACTGCCTGTTGGCAGTGTTGGCGCTTTAAGTGGCGTTCTAGCTTCGTAATTAATTTCCACTTGAAATATTCATAACCATGAAATTCCATGTCAAACTGAATATTAATCGAGCAATTACTCCCAAGCAGTATAACTATATTTCACACTTCTCTTAATGAGCAAAGCCATCGAAACGTCAGAATTCTAATTTTATCGGTCGTAAAATGGCGGTGGAGTGTTAGAAATTTTACAGCTGTTTAAGGAAATGTTGGTGTGGTGTTAATTCTATTTTCCTTCTATTGCACGGACTTGTATTGTTTATGGGGGGTTATTCTGGTAATTGGATTTATTATTTTGTAACTTGGGGCACTTGAAACCTTCGCGTTTCCCGTCCTTGACCATTTTCCTTAAGTTCGCGTCCACTTTCATCAGGCGCCCTAGATTTAGGTTGAGTTAAGTATATTAGTGTCTGTTTTAGTCCTTGACTGTTACGCAAAATAGTGTATGCAGGAACGCATAGATAGACATCGTGCATCGCATGTATTTGTTCTAGCATCATAGTTAGCAATTTTCTTCCCTAATTTCAGGGCATTATATTTTTAATTGGATAAAGTTTTAATAGCATTTTGTTTTCATAGTTTCTATATACCTTCGCCAGCAGGGCTAGAATATGATTATTGATTATATCGCCGCGACATAGATCACATGACTTTTTCTAATTATATTAATGACACATTATATCTCGCGGTGCGATAGTCTCGCCTATCATATATGTAGCTGTACCGTGCAAGCGCTACCAAGTATATCAGTGTAAGTTTTTTTATAGGTTAATGGTTTTTTGTCTCACGGTTAAGATCGGGGCTCGTGCTTTACTCTCTATTCATATTTAGAACCGGCGGGTCGACTTTCACAGGAAGCTTGGATGACATAAAACAGTGATCTTGTTTTCTTGATACTTTGTGACATACATATTGTGCCGTACCTTTTTATTTCGATTAATTATCAGTATCAAGGTTAAGTATCCGATGCAGTTAGTTACGGTGAACTTACAATTTATGGAATTATCATGGTCGCGTTTTTTTATAGTATTTGTCGGCTTGATTTTACCAAATTGGGATAATGACTCAATCGGAATTCGAGTTGAATATACTCTGTTCTGTTAGAGTAATTATTTATTAATGCCTTATTTTGATTTATCTTACTGTCATTTATGATGAAAGTATTAAAGAATATCAATTGACTAATAGTAGTCACTGGGTTTCCGCCATGTTGGAATGTTATAAAAATGGCGGACAAGCAGTGACGGGGGCCAGTTCGAGTACAGACGAGTAGTAGTGAAGAAGTCTTGAATTATTTATTGTAAATTGGTTGTTAATATGTTTGTTATAAGTGAATAAAGTAAATGTGATGGTACAAGTAATAGTTTTCATCATCAACCTGGTAATATCCCCAACAGTTCAGAAGTTGGACGAAACAAAAATCGATAAGATTTTTGCCACGCCGCACAAGTGTAAGGTTTTTTTTTTTAGTCAAAATAATGTAACGGATTTATTTAACGAAACGTGCATTTAAATTGCTTTGGTAAGTGAGACATGTATTATATTTATTTCTTAAAATTAAACTTCATGTTCTGAAACTGGTTTGATAATCTACCCTCATGGCAGTATAAATTGATGAACTCTCATTATTGTTTTATTTAAAAGATGACTTACTTTTGTACCTAAAAATCTTTTTACAAAAGGTGTGTAACATTACATTGCCCATTAGTTATTGAAACACATAAATCTGATAACTATATGACTAGTATATTCTGGATACACAATAAGCGCCGTCATATGATACGTCATTCAGTTTGTGACAGTAAAATTTCATAAATTAATTGGCATAAGGAAATCGTGGAATTATGAGTAAAGTAAATTTGTATCTTATCAATAGAAATAAAGTTCTGATTAAACGACTGCTTTATTTAACGATGCCTCGAGTTGTTAAACACAAGCCATTTTATGTTGTTTCCGAAAAGTGGTGTAATTTATTCCAACGAGGCAATTGTCCTGCTGTTGTATTCTGTTATTATAATATAATTATACATATTCGAGCTTATCAAGTTATACAGATCAGATAAACAATTAAACATTCATGCTGAATGAAATACGCTGTGTAAAATATGTTCTCATAAAGTACTTCAATAATTTAATCCCTCGTGTCCGGTAACACAAGATTGGTAAAAATTATGTATACTTATGAAAAGTTGATCTCAATTCAAACTGAGAATTATAATGCAGTTCTTAATTTTGATATTTAATGCTTTAAGTACGATTTTGAACAAAAACGATTCCTGTTCATTTGCAAATACATATTTAATAGTGAATTTAACATATTATATTAACCGTTAAAATTGAAGTTGTGCAATTGTGGGTAGTTTAATTCTGTTAAGTACTGAATTTAAATAAACAACTTTGATAATAAGGTTGCCAATCCCTGGTATGAATAATGGAGAGTAAGTTGTATCTCTAATCATCTTCAGATATTTTATGATAACTCGTTATAAAAATGTTTAGCGTTTTAAAGTTTTAAAACTCAACGAATTGTAATGTGTTGTTTTTCAACGTTTTATTTCACGAATTGGACTGATTGATCTCATTTTGATTGTTGACGGTATGCTACCACATTTATGAATACTATTTTATAATGGCCAGTGATGGCAGAATTATTTAATCAAAGTAACGTATAAAACAAAATTCTTCGCATTTTACCATGGTGATCATGAGTGATAATTCGATGGGAAATCGAAAAATTACATCTATGGTGTGAATAAATATCATTAAGACATGTTTCAGACTATTAGTAAATAAAGTAATATCTGTTTGCTTCTTAAGAATAACGATTCAATCTTGATATGCTTATATATTATGGTGCATGTGACATGACATGGGTGATGGTCACATGTAGTCATATGTAGAGTCATATGTAGAGTCATATGTAGAGTCATATGTAGAGTCATATGTAGAGTCATATGTAGAGTCATATGTAGAGTCATATGTAGAGTCATATGTAGTCATATGTAGAGTCATATGTAGAGTCAGTCATATGTAGAGTCAGTCATATGTAGAGTCAGTCATATGTAGAGTCAGTCATATGTAGAGTCAGTCATATGTAGAGTCAGTCATATGTAGAGTCAGTCATATGTAGAGTCAGTCATATGTAGAGTCAGTCATATGTAGAGTCAGTCATATGTAGAGTCAGTCATATGTAGAGTCAGTCATATGTAGAGTCAGTCATATGTAGAGTCAGTCATATGTAGAGTCAGTCATATGTAGAGCCAGTCATATGTAGAGTCAGTCATATGTAGAGTCAGTCATATGTAGAGTCAGTCATATGTAGCAGGGATGTAACGGATGTGGTTTTAACGGAACCGGAAGCGGAAGCGGAAGTTTTGAATTTAATTTAACGGAAGCAGAAGCGGAACCGGAACCAGAAGCGGAAGTTATAGATGTTAAAAACGAAATGAAAAAATACCACATAGGTATAACATAAACCAAAACTAATTAAATTACCTAGAACTTTTAGGTGTTTACTGTTCAGCCTGTAATCAGCAGTTTGTAATCAGCCTTTAGGCCCACTTAGGTTTTAAAAACGAAAAGAAAAGTTACCTGATATTTTATCTTAAGTATATCATTCATTACAATCCAAAAATTTAAATCACCTTGAACTTTAAGATTGTTTGTTGTTTAGGTAATCACTAAAAATCACATAAGAATCCTTTTAAACCTTTATTATGCCGTAAAAGGTTTTAGAAACGAAAAGAAAACTTACTCGTAGGTAGTATAATACAATCCAAAACTAACCAGTAAAAATTATATGTGTAATTGTTAGGACACAATTAAATTTTTAAATTAAATGGAGTGATTGTAAAAGAAGTAAACTGTATTTAATAAACAAATCTAAGGGGAGCTTCTAAGGGGATCGTAGATAAGCCCTGCACCACTGAATAGTTGTTCACTCGCTACTAACTAGGTGGACAGGACAAATATTGGCGCGCAATGGAATGAAGCGATTAATGTTTAGTATCGCAGCACGTGGCAAGCGGAGAGATGAGCGAATGATAGGTATAGAGTCTATACCTATCATTCTATACTATAGACCTGTTGGTCTTTGATGTACGCCACTCATGTCCCACCGTCGCGCTAGGTTCCGACATCCGTTATAACTTCCGTTTGAAAAATAACAGAACCGGAACAGAAGCGGATGTGTAAAACAAAACGGAAGTTCCGCAGTAACGGAAGCAGAAGCAGAACTCCGTTACATCCCTGATATGTAGGTCATAGAGTCATATGTACGCGTAAACTCGAGTATTTTGGCCCCAGTATAAAATAATGACTTGAGCCAGGGTATTGCACAATGAATCGTATCTTGTGGAATAAATGGTTGACGCACGCGGATGGACGTGCGGGATTTAGAGCGCGTGGATGAACGTGCGAGATTTAAAGCGCGTGGATGAACGTGCGAGATTCAAAGCGCGTGGATATACGTGCATAACATTTAAGCACGTTGATGAACGTGAAAGACTTTCATTTCAACCTTTATAAATACATGAAACATGAATATAAAAGTACAACATAAATGACTGTGCCTTAATATCAGAATGTATATTATTTGCGACTTTTGATTGGATAAAGCAGTACAGCAATAATTACATATTTATCTTTTGGCTACGTGTAATACGTGTATCCAGTTCTTTACATGTTTTATAGTCTTAGGTGATCAAGAATAAAGTAACAAAAAAAGAGACTTTATTGATAACATATAAAACTTATTACCTAGCAGGTTTAGCTCGTAAAATATTAAAAGTGAAGTACTTAAACTTTGTATCGGTTATGAAGAGACCTATTAGATTTAAAATAAAATCGTTACTAACGACTAGTTTCCCTTTCATAGATAAAAGAAATAAATTGAAAATGTGCAATTTGAAATCTAGAGAGCAAACATTAATAATCTTTTGTCTTTAAATTCGCGATAGCTCTTCATGAAAAGAAAATATATACTTGCTTTATGTGTGAATAGATCTTTTGATAATTAAATGAATTGCTTACCACTTGCGGCTTGTAATCAGCGCGAATAAAGATACGTCGGATATCGTATTTGGTTTTTCATACGACACGGTATTTATAAAAAAAAGAGATTATGTATATAATGTCTGACGGGTGTCGCTATTGTTGACCTGTAACCTAAATAGTATATGTACAAAGAGTTTTTCTATTTCGGCATACTATTGCATCAATCTTAGCTAGTACCTAAAATAATAATAATAATAACAGGATAAAAAAAAATAATAATAAGGACCTACACCGTAGTCGTGTACTTGCGATTAGTCTTAAATGGTTGCGTAATATAATATGTTTACGTTACAAATGGTAAATATTAACTAGGCGCGATATTTTATTGACAGGTCATTTGAGTATTTAAAGATTCTGTAAATGTGTATGATATATACATCTGAAAAATCTTGAATATAATTACTCAGTATATATAAACAGTAGATATATTAATAGGCGATGACAATAATTTAATTAATCATAACGACTATCGATACATTATGACTTATTGAATTGATTACCGAACCATAATCGTTTTACCATAATTTCGAAGACAGTCGAAATTATGTTCCTAAAGAAAGTGTTGCAAGTTTCAGATCAAGGACCGAGGAGCGTCCAGGTGAAAGGGCCAGGGTCTGGTATTCGTTTACCACCCAGGAGTGCCCAGGTGAGAGGGTCGGGGTGTAGATTCACTTCCGACCCAGGAGTGCCCAGGTGAGAGGGTCAGGGTAAAGATACCTCTGTTTCGATCGTCCACCGTGGGTCCTCATACGCTGGCATGGTATGCGAGCTTGCGTCTGGCGGCGCAATGTCCGGCGTCCGTGATGAGCAGCATCGGCAGCACTATCCAGGCTGACAGAGCTTGGGTGGCCCATGATGCTGTTGCAGCGGACGGGTACATCATGTTGCCAAAGCCCGTGGCGGCACGGGAATTTCATTCAATCGTGTGATGAGGTGGTGATGTCATAAAACCGTGTAAATGTGTTCTTTTTGCTTGTTTCGCGAGTGAAGTGTGAAGTGAAGTGTTGCATTGTTTACTTAAATATGTTTATAACTTGTGAAATTAATTTAATTATCATAATTTAATTAGATGTAATGAATTCAATTGGATGTAATGAATTTAATTAGATGTAATTAATTTAATTGTATCGAAGTTAATGTTATTCATATATTTATTTTTCACGGGCCTATATTTCTTGATAAGATTTATGGAAATATTTAAAAATCCATTTTATAGGATATCGTAATTATGGGGTAAAGGTATCGGTATGAAGTGAAGTGATGTTTTGTGTTTCTATTGTTTAAGAATTATTTCAAATGCATATTATACTACACTTTTATAATCTTTTTCTTGTATAAACTGATATTGTCTTTCTTTTGAATTATTTCACATTAAGTTTTGGCGAAGGGTCTCGCCTCGAACAGGATGGCCGAGCTGTTAGAGTAATTATTTATTAATGCCTTATTTTGATTTATCTTACTGTCATTTATGATGAAAGTATTAAAGAATATCAATTGACTAATAGTAGTCACTGGGTTTCCGCCATGTTGGAATGTTATAAAAATGGCGGACAAGCAGTGACGGGGGCCAGTTCGAGTACAGACGAGTAGTAGTGAAGAAGTCTTGAATTATTTATTGTAAATTGGTTGTTAATATGTTTGTTATAAGTGAATAAAGTAAATGTGATGGTACAAGTAATAGTTTTCATCATCAACCTGGTAATATCCCCAACAGTTCTTGTTCGGCGAAAAACCTTATATAAATGTCAATCACTGCAACTAACATTGATTTCAAAATACTCTTTCTATGCTTGAAAAACATTGCTCTCTTGTTTTATTTCTGCTCGACGATTTCGAAAACATCCTTCCGTCAAAACTTTAAATGTATGCAGAATAGTTTCAACAGAGGATTTTACTACAGAAATGCGCAATAGAAAATTTCCAGCGTGGAGTTGCAGTGGTGTGGCGAAAGGATTAAAACGTCTGTTCATATATTTGTGCCTCTACTTACCCTTCTTGCTCGTCTTTTAGATTCTTGAGGTTTTCTTTAACTTTGTACTTTTGCGTTGTCCGTGGCATTTGTTCTACTTTCCACTTAATAAATGGTTCGGTGCGCCAGTTTTAAATTAGAACGGTTGATTTAATATGTCTTTTCTGCGTGCACTTTTTAATTATTTCAATGGGACGATGTGTAGGCCCTATCCATTTATACTTTTTAACGGATGCTAGTTGATACGCTGTTACTTTTGCCCAATTATTTTTGAAAAATATTTTGAACGACGAAAGAGTGTTGATACCATTTTTAATACATTAATCGATAGCGTCATCGTTACGGAAAAAGACATTCATTGTATGGAGAAAGTGAAGAGCGCCTCCAAAAAGTTATATATGTAGGTATGTACTAAAATTTGCATACACGGTGAAATAAAAAAGGACCGTTTAAACTGCAAAGTGACTTGTGGGGAGTGATGAACAAGATTTACTATGGGACTAATGCTGAGATCGCAAAAAATGTTGGTTGTTTCATACTTCGTTTGTCACGATGCCGCTCATTACTATGGAACAACCAATTTTTTCTTTCGCGATTTCAACATTGGTCCCATAATAAAAGTTGTTCATTATGACCTCAAAAGTCACAATGTAAAGTTTGTACAGTCCTTTTTATTTCATCCTGTATATTTTCCGTGACATTTATGCTATCAAGTAACATATTCTAAAACACCAAAAAAAAAAACCGGCCAAGAACGTCTCGGGCCACGCTCAGTGTAGGGTTCCATAGTTTTCCGTATTTTTCTCAAAAACTGCTGAACCTATCAAGTTCAAAACAATTTTCCTAGAAAAGTCTTTATAAAGTTCTACTTTTGTGATTTTTTTCATATTTTTAAACATATTGTTCAAAAGTTAGAGGGGGGGACACTTTTTTTCCTTTAGGAGCGATTATTTCCGAAAATATTAATTTTATCAAAAAACGGTTATAGTAAACCCTTATTCCTTTTTAACCGACTTCAAAAAAGGAGGAGGTTTTCAATTCGACTGAATGTTTTTTTTTTTTTGTATGTATGTTCCTCGATATCTCCGAGAATTGTGGACCGATTTTCAAAATTTTTTTTAAATACCTATCCAACAATATATCACACGTTGGGGTTGGAATGACAAAAATAATCACCCCCCACTTTACGTGTAGGGGGGGTACCCTAATAAAACATTTTTTCTCACTTTTTATTTCACCACTTTGTCGGCTTGATTGATATACATATTGGTACCAAATTTCAGCTTTTTAGTGCTAACGGTCACTGAGATTATCCGCGGACGGACGGACAGACAGACATGGCGAAACTATAAGGGTTCCTAGCAGGGATGTAACGGATGTGGTTTTAACGGAACCGGAAGCGGAAGCGGAAGTTTTGAATTTAATTTAACGGAAGCAGAAGCGGAACCGGAACCAGAAGCGGAAGTTATAGATGTTAAAAACGAAATGAAAAAATACCACATAGGTATAACATAAACCAAAACTAATTAAATTACCTAGAACTTTTAGGTGTTTACTGTTCAGCCTGTAATCAGCAGTTTGTAATCAGCCTTTAGGCCCACTTAGGTTTTAAAAACGAAAAGAAAAGTTACCTGATATTTTATCTTAAGTATATCATTCATTACAATCCAAAAATTTAAATCACCTTGAACTTTAAGATTGTTTGTTGTTTAGGTAATCACTAAAAATCACATAAGAATCCTTTTAAACCTTTATTATGCCGTAAAAGGTTTTAGAAACGAAAAGAAAACTTACTCGTAGGTAGTATAATACAATCCAAAACTAACCAGTAAAAATTATATGTGTAATTGTTAGGACACAATTAAATTTTTAAATTAAATGGAGTGATTGTAAAAGAAGTAAACTGTATTTAATAAACAAATCTAAGGGGAGCTTCTAAGGGGATCGTAGATAAGCCCTGCACCACTGAATAGTTGTTCACTCGCTACTAACTAGGTGGACAGGACAAATATTGGCGCGCAATGGAATGAAGCGATTAATGTTTAGTATCGCAGCACGTGGCAAGCGGAGAGATGAGCGAATGATAGGTATAGAGTCTATACCTATCATTCTATACTATAGACCTGTTGGTCTTTGATGTACGCCACTCATGTCCCACCGTCGCGCTAGGTTCCGACATCCGTTATAACTTCCGTTTGAAAAATAACAGAACCGGAACAGAAGCGGATGTGTAAAACAAAACGGAAGTTCCGCAGTAACGGAAGCAGAAGCAGAACTCCGTTACATCCCTGGTTCCTAGTTGACTACGGAACCCTAAAAACTTGTGGTTTAGATCTCTTTCCTTAGACTCTCTTTTTATGGCCATAGGGTGGCAGTTTAGAAGAGCATTCCTACGCGTTAGTCTTGAGTGTCTTGACACGCGACATTAAAAAAAAAAAACAATTACCGCAGTCAGCGATGTCAGCATAATTGCTTGTCTAATCACACGTTTTTAGTTGATGATTGATCGGTATTTTCGGTACTCTTTGTAAGGCAAAACCGGTTTTAATTTGGCAATTGGAACACAGATAATTTCGTCTAGACCAAGACTAGGCTACTCAGACTACTAGATTTACAATATTCAGGACACGTGGGTGTCGTTTGCCTTTACCTGACAGTGATAATAGAGACAATTGAGTAATAAAGACTTAGAAAGTCATTGATGGTATTGTTTTAGGTATGGCGATATATTATATTGGTACGGCTATAGCACGCGGTATACATATTTTGCAAAGCGCCATAAGATCATAATTATTTTTAAAATCGGGACTTAATCGCGTATAACTACATATTAAACTGACCTCCAACGTTTCAAGGACGGCGTTGTCCCCGTGGTCTCGTGGTCTTCTCCGAGACCACGGGGACAACGCCGTCCTTGAAACGTTGGAGGTCAGTTTAATATGTAGTTATACGCGATTAAGTCCCGATTTTAAAAATAATTATGTGTAATAATCGTGAAAATTTAAATCAGTGTTTTGCCATAAGATCAGTTTAACCGATCAGCTTTTGATCAAGTTAGAAACTTAGATAATTTTACCCCTCCTCCAAAAGCATTGTATTCTTTCTTATCTCTTTATTATCTTTGATTATCATACCTTCTCATCCCCATCATAGGCCATAATATACTTATTTTACCGGCAGGTTAGGAACCGCTGATTTAGATGAGATACGTATAATTTTGAGAGCAGATATTTTTAGAATATTTGAATGCGTAAATGTCATCTGTATGACAAAGGTGTCTAAATAAATAGTCTATAGGTACATTGTTCGATACTAGTCTCTGTATAAAGCTAATACACTTCCCACTTAAATTCTAAATTAGCCTATAAAAGCTACAAGTAACGTTTTTGACAAATGATCTCCATTGTCCAAGTAATCAAAGTTTAACGTATTGGAAAATTACCTATTAGTCAAAATTACCTGTCTAAATACCAATAATATTATGACTTGTTGAGTTGAATAAATCACCAACAATTTATGTATATTTAATGATACCTTATCGTTTCTTGAGAATAAGTATAGAGTTTAAGTGGCTACAATTTTGCGGCAAATACTAAACTGTAAATAAATTTACATATTACCTAAACCGCGTCTAACCTAGAAACCTATTACTTAAATCTATTGTCATTGATTTCTGCGGGTGGCATATCTGGGTGTCGTAAAATTGAACCAACATGGTTGCCTAGAATATTCAAATATCAGATATTTCTCAAGGAGAGTTTTGATTTTGTATTGAAATGTAGGAGCAATTTCTGCGTATTGATAAAAAGAATCAATCATAGCTGTTTTTACCAAGAAAACAAGTCAAATAAAAACACTTCATAAACACTCATAATTCTCATTTAGTTCGTATAACAAATATTTCGTCGCAAATCTGATTCACCTTTCCAGAATCTAGGCTTTTCAAATGATAGAACGATCTTCTTTTGATATCTCGATTTCTCCTGATATTACAATTACCGGATAAAAAAATGCCTCAGCTGATCAGAAGATCACTTAGAAAAAAATAGTGTATGAAGCATAAGGAACCTTCTGTGCTGGAAAACACAAACCCGGAGGCGTATAAAACCAAGTAGACCGATCTGAATTACTTATCGCCAAAGGCCGATTATCAGTGAAACCTGCGTGCGCGTCGGTCGGTGAGTAATTGCACCAATGAAACCTAATAAATACATACTACTCTCACATACAAAGCTCACGCCTGTATTACCAAAAGGGGTAAGTAGAGCACATGAAACTGCTCAAGTCTCAGTGTCACTCTTATGTACCAATTATTTAACCGGTTGAAAGAAACTGAAATTGTCATATTGCAGTGATCGATTGTCAGCTCATCACACACACCACGGCTGAACCCAAATCCAAAGTCGAATTCTACGATGCCCACAGGAGAAAAGGTGGTAGAATTCCCAGCCTGTCACTATACTGGCAGTAAATACATCTAATGTGCTCTCTACTGACATAAGCGCTGTTAACCCAGCGGTAGTATCACAGTTATAATTAATTTATTAGCAGAAAACAGGTTAAATTAACTTGCGATGCTTACATTTTATGAGGTTAAACATGCGAGATTAATTTATTGATCAAATCACGTCGTAAAATTTACCACTCAAACTGTTATGTTTGTTTAGTCTTCAATTTCATTACAGTTTTTATTATGACTTTGATCTTGATCTTTGATCATTTTTCTCTATAATTATGTATGTTAAAGCTCGTGATGACAGCATCGCGATCATCCAACCTTGCATCAAAAACTTGTTTTTAAATAAAATACTCGTAGAGTACCTACTTAAAACTTTTCTACATTCTAAAGTTTATTCGTTACTGTGTTTATTTATACCCACGTCTTCACACATTCTGATCGCCACGTCATTATCAATATCAGGCCTTTATTACTCTGAGCTAGCCCTGATTAGGTCTGTCCAGCGTGCTCGCTTGCCTGCTTTGTCTTCTTCGTGATGCGACAGACAGTCAATAAAAGTCGCTACCTTTTCAGTCAGATTGAAATCATCGCCACAAGAAGAAGAAACATACTTAGACCTCTCTATTATTAGGACTTCCACCACATGTCCCGGTCCTGAGCTAATCTCATCCAAAAGTCTTCCAAATGTTGTCTACCCACGACCTAATATGTTTAGAATTAGCAAAGTATTTTCAATTACGTTCTTTAAAACATCTTATAAAATAAACGAGAGCAGAAGCGGCCATTAACTGAGTACATAATTTAACGCTTGAAAGTGTAGTAGTGTATTTAGCTAGGGTTGTCCTCAAAGGACATTTTATACTTAAACTGCATGGTAAATTAACCAGTGCTCATTCTACTGAATGTGTGCGCTTAGTACATTGCAACTGAAAAATGTTTTACGCCCTAAAAGGTCCATTTTTTACATATCGATTTGCCACAACTGCCACAACCACAAGAGTTTGTCTAAAAATAGTAACGTAAAAAATACACAAAATAAAATAGTTGCTGTATTTATTTTGGAACCAGAACCGTGGTTCGACGCGAAACTAAATTTTAAGCCGATGTTTGTCCAACATTTGCATCAGCAATGTTTGTTGTGCAAAGTTTGCGAGTGCTTGTTGGGGAGCTTGCACAAAATGCGCTTTATGAAATATGCAACGTGCTCTGAGAAGCTTTTAATGAGTCTTCGATATAGGTGTAGTAATTAGAAAAGCTTTTGCGGAGAGTCCTCTTACCGAGTTTGCCTTTCGTAATAAATTGGGGAAACTTTGTTAGGTTTATTTATTTTTACTTACAAACTTTTAGAAACATGTTTGGTTAAAATAACAAGATATTTCAAACTAACCTCGTCCATCATGTGTTGCACTTGTGTGAGTATGAGAGCTAAACTCATTTTGTTACTTAAACCGTTTAATGATGCTGCGATGTGTCAGGGTCGGCCAAACGCACCTATCTTCCAAGGAGCCACATGCGACATCGTCATATCTTAGAATCACTATGATTTTATATTCTTTATATAATCCTTGGTCAAATGAATGACCCGCTTGACCCGTCTGTTTAATGCAGCGACATCCATCACTTGTCGTTGTGGTTTAATTTGATCGAATAGGGCTCATGATCGTTCTTAAAAAAGGAGTTTTTGTAGATGTCTTTTC
Organism: Leguminivora glycinivorella; assembly: GCF_023078275.1. Lineage (NCBI taxonomy): Eukaryota > Metazoa > Arthropoda > Insecta > Lepidoptera > Tortricidae > Leguminivora > Leguminivora glycinivorella. The sequence continues at coordinate 10,704,203 of NC_062981.1, forward strand.
ACAAGCAAATACCCGTGGGTTTGATCGAGTAGTGTCCTCGGTGTCTCGTCTACTTAATACCATGTCATTTGTTACTCTTAATCTTCGTTATGGTTCTTCGGACCTTGATGGTCCTTGTTATGTCATTTTAGACCACATAGTTTTTAAACAAAGACATCTTTGTATGTCCAGTTACTTTTTATCATCTGTTTTCGTCTTATATTATGATCTTGTACACGTACAGTCAACCAATTGGAACCCTAGGCCACTGTAGAACTATGTCATAGTGAAGTTATAAATCAGATTGTAAGAAATCTCTTACCGCTTGTCATTTTGACATGGTTGTACAGTGGCCTAGGGTTCCAATTGGTTGACTGTACATATCTAGATAATAGGTTGATCACTCATCTCGTCTATGTTTAGTACTTTAACTTAATTTGCCTAGTTGTAAAACTTTTATTATTTGTGATCAATCTTCTACTTCACGACATATTTATAGCTTATAAACTGCCATTGACAGTGTTTAGTGTTCAAGTGAGACCTTAATCTTATAATAAGACGTTGCTGCAAGACTGTTATTAACTTGTGCTATTTGATTCTACTATTAATCATTATTTTTCTGTTAGTTCATTGCGTTATGTGTGGGTGTGATCACTTTGATCGATAACTTAGTCCGGCTTATAGTTTCTATATTGCAACAACATCTGAAGTCACCATATTGTTCTTTACTTTAAAGTTCTTTTAGAACTGACTGATGCTTTTGATTGAGACGTCGAAATTCGACATTGCAACACGAACAATAGCGAATGTTTGGACCATAATAATGCCTTACGGCATTTATTATGTAAATACTGCATGTTAAATGCCTTTACGTAATTGCAAAGAAATTTTAGACAAAGAGTTAGAAAGTTGTAAAGGGATACATTGTAGTTAAAATTATGACGGAAAATTACAAAGTGTACGCAACAAATGTCCGCGTACAAATATATTGAGACACTAATGTACTTTTTAGTGCCATTAGTTCTGATTTGCATAAACATATTTTTACAGCAAGTACTTATACTCACAAAGTTTTAGCTGGTACTTAGCTTTGACGTAGCATATTTCCTCTCACGATAAGATTTTATGTCACCAAAGTTTCACGAACAAACTCTGCGAATTGCGTGTGAACGTCGCTAAAGTTTAGCTTTAGCTGCACATGCATGCTCCCGGTTTTACGCCGTGTTTATGACACGCGGCGTACGTGTGAACAAGTTTCTCGCAGACGGTTGTATTTTACTGCTAGTTATACTGAGATAAGCAAAAGCTACAGTAAATCCTTCTGTAGCTTTTAGAATAGGTAATGATGGAGTCACCTAATGTTCTTTGTATTGGCAGGGGTTGACGAAATTTTAATATTAAACTTTCTTTTAAGTACTTATTGTAATAAGAGTTTTGAATGATTCACGGTTATTTTCATTAGACTTATATTGACCGGGATATAGACCGTGATTACCTTTTTGATTTTTGTCGAGCTCCCGATATTTCGACGCAGTTGCATGCATCATGATCACGGAAAAACTGACGAAGGCGGAAGTTTTTCCGTGATCATGATGCATGCAACTGCGTCGAAATATCGGGAGCTCGACAAAAATCAAAAAGGTAATCACGGTCTATATCCCGGTCAATATAAGTACTTATTGTAATTCTTACTGTCCAATCTATTGATATAATTTGCAATGATATTTCGCAAAAAGTAGGATATTAAACATATTCGTCCACAATTAATCACTGTCATCAGTCGCATTTTATTTTCTTAATCTGAACAAAGGTATCAAAAAGACGTTAAACATTAATGCTTAATCATAAAAGTGTCAAAAACATTTGTGTGTTCTTACTTACGCTTATTAATTAAATTGGAAAGCTGTCCTTGAGATGTCAAGATTTCAATTCGAAACTCAATTTAAAATCTGAATATTTCTGCCAGTTATTTGAAAACAATATAAAAATGACAATTATTTTAAAAATATAACTGTAGTAAAAAGAAAACGGTGTTCTCAAGATTATGATGAAGCCTCGCGTAGTTTTCTATGCCTTTTGTCGGAGAGCCCATAAAACGCCTCATGGCTATCTCGGAGAAAATTGTGTTTCCGTGAGCCGGCCACTTCATCGTCTCTTATTCAATTTAATCCTAAGAGATTAGGTAAAGTTTAGACTGACAATGCATCTCCCACGTTTTCAATTATCTTTTTGTTTATGGTAACGGTGAGGTTTAAGTGCCACTCGTTCGCATACTCAGATTCGTGTGTTAGCGGTATCTATATCATCACAATAACAGACATCCAAATTGCTTTCAACATTTGCCTCTCGATGTTTTGGAGCTTCTGTTATGTTTGCAACGGTATCTAACACATTGTTAGCTTATATCTCATCTCATTTTAGAATCTCTTCTTTTTTTATAATGCTCCTGTAGAAATGTTCTACCATTTTTAGGTGGTCTGCTCACAATAATTGTATTACTTTTTTATCTCACGAACATAAGATCTAGATGATAAGCTGACTTCCGTTGACCGCTCTATGTTAATTTTGGCTCATTATCTATGTTTTATGATTGTTACTTGCATCAGATTTGAATACAAATTTCAACATTTAGAGATAACATTTTATTATTCGTTTGAACCGTCGCCACCTTCAATGATCTGAATTTTAAGATCTGTATGCGATATCGGCTCTTAATTGAGATTAGGTATATTTAAATTAGAATTTAATTGGCGTATTGAACTAGCAAAGCTGCTCTAGTTATTTATGAAAGAAATACTAAGAAAGTCTATTGAAACCCGAGATGGAAAGTTAATTATTACGAACCTACTTTGAGGTATATAATTTCGTTGTAACAGCATTGATTTGACGAGGGCCTGATAAGTTTCGTACTTCGATATCGACTATTGTTTTGTAATGAAAAGTACCGTTGGGAAGTAATATGGGCCGTGGGTACGGACGATAACTGGACTGGTGATAATTCGATCTGCGAGTATAAAATCAATAATTTTCTTTTACTGACCAATCGGTCATCCGTTACTAAAGATAACCGTTTACAACTGATTATTCAGCGTAACATGAATAAATACCAATTCGGTTTTTCCTCCGAATATCTTTCGTCACAATTTTCTAGTAACTCAATGAAAACAGTGGAGAGCTAAATGGAACAGTAATTTGCATGTGTACAAATGCTTTACTTATTATTAAAAAAAAATATTTTTGTGCTTAGTGAAGTAGGTTTTTGGCGGTTTCAGGTCTATTTTTTAAATTCCTTCCCCAACGTCAACATTAGTTTCAAACGTCTTCTTTAAAATCAATTGCCAATATCGCCATTGACAATCAAGTTGCTTCGTATCGTAAATACATGACTGATTGAAGCGATCACATTATTTTGATTGAAGGTAAAATTATGTCATTGGAATGAATGAATGTTTTTTTTTTACGATTTTCAATCTGACCAAATAGCAAAAACAATTTCAATTGAAGGTAAAATTATGTCATTGGAATGAATGTTTATGTTTTTTTTTTACGATTTTCAATCTGGCCAAATAGCTAAAACAATTTCAAAGTTAACAGTCATTAAATTACAATCACGAGTGGAAATCTCAGGGACGTGTAAATAGAAACAAATGCGTGTTGAAGCAGATTTCCCTCGTTATAATAAATGGCATATAAAAATTAAATATATTTTAAAATGATACCTTATTACAAGGAAATTCGTTGGTTTTACAGTTTATTACTAACCGCTTGCATGACTAACATAATATTTCGTATTCTCGCTTGCTGTTAGTTAGTTTCCAATCTTCCTGTCGTGTAGTCCTGTCTGTATATACCTTCAACCTTCTTTCTCTTCATTATAGGAGCCGCAGTGGACCGAAGAAATTTCCAAAGTCATAAAGAGGATTTTACTTTGATTTTTAGTCGAAAAGTTGAAGTGACTGTGAGGGGATCGCCGAATGAAGTCGAAAGTGGGAAAAAAGTACTTGCCCACGGGCGGGCAGAAGGAATCATATGTGTTAGTCACGGCGAGAAGGAGATATATGAAGAAATTAATGTACGTACTTCTTTGACTATCTATTGCATGCACCTTTTGAACCTTTATACTTGTATCGTGTTCCGCAGTAACTTATTTTACTTAGTAGATACTTGGTCATCGTTTTCCGACGTCTATGCTTGGTTAGATTTGTGTAAAACTTATCCTTTAGAGTTATTTCGGTCTTTGCACCTATACTGGAACGGTAGGAATTTATTTATTAGCCAAACTGGGTAATTTTTTAGCTGGCCGAATCCAATTCCTGGTTGAAAAAAAATCTCTAGATAGAACGTTGTTTTTAACAAACCGACCTACCTAAAATACTGGTCCTATACAAAATTACTGGTACTATATTATTATATACAAAATTACCTGGTAAAACCTCATGATACCTCGTATGATTGAGCATTCCCTGTGCTTCTAACAAAGATATATGGCAAGAGACATTTATCCCTTTACTTACTCAACAGATTTTTCTTTACTTATTTCGTAATAAGATTTAGGTATGTCCTTGTTCTATTCGGTTTTTATTTTATAAACAGGGAAAAGTGAGCTATATTTATAGAAAAATCACATAAAAAAAAAGATACATACCTACTAGTTATATGGTCGCGTAAGTCCTTAAATGTATAATATCTGGGCGACCGAGCTTCGCTCGGTTCTATTTTAATATATCACGTCTTTAGATAAAAAAAAAACTCTTATAAATACAAAAACAAAAAAAGACAAAAAACAAAAACTTAATTTCTGGCCGGGATTCGAAACCCTGACACCTACGATCTATCTGCGTACATTAGACCGACCTCGTGCGACTGAGCTACGCGGAATCGATGCGCGCGCGGCGAAATTAAGGACCATATTTTACGTTTACAAATGCGAAAGAAAAACTCATGAAAACTCGAAAATTCGCGTTTTCCGGGATCTAAGGCTACGCTAGATCGATTTTTCACCCCGAAAACCCCCACAAAACAAATTTCAGCGAAATCGTTAGAGCGGTTTCCGAGATCGTCGGTATATATAAATAAATAAATAAATAAATAAATAAATAAATAAATATACAAGAATTGCTCGTTTAATAGTATAAGATAACTGTACCTGTACTATGTATAGACTAAACTTATTCTGCAATAAATGCTTAGTGCGTACTTATTTCAATTAAAAAAGAAGATTTGCACAGGTTAATGAATGTTTAGTTTAGATATAGGTACTCCAGACCAATTTATATTCTTGTTTTAAATATCTAATAACTGAAGCTTAATTAATGCCATGCCAATTAATTTACCTCATAAGCATAGCTTTAATAATGTTTACTTTGTTATACAGGATAATGTAGGTTGTAGGTAATATAATAAGACATAATTATTAATTATTTACTAACACAACAGGTCCAACAGGATATTTACTTTAGTGAATAATATTATGTTATAGATAAATAAAATTATTAACGTAAAATATATCTTCATTAGCGTCAGTAACGACTTTACCTGTTGTCAGATGTGTTCAACAACAAAGATTAATATTATGTACTGTTTTGTAGCGTCGACATAATTTTGCGGTTGAGACTATTAATTGTAAATGCATTTTTCCTTTAAACAATTTGTACACAAGTGTGACTTTGTCATTGCTATTTCAGTGACCATTCGGACCGATTCTAAGATCAAATGCTTAAGCTTGTTAAAGTGGCTTTACAGTACAGAAGGTATCATCTGAAATCCCAAATATGTGCAAATGAAGCATAGAACGCCAACACCACATTATTATGGGCCAAGGCCAAGAGCTGCCAGACCTTCCTAATTTTCTGAAGAATGAAACTTTGGAATAATCTAGAGTTATTATCGACGTGTACTTCGGCCCTACGGCCATTTCTCTTTAACGACCGGTCTGGCCTAGCGCGTAGTGACCCTGCCTGCTACGCCGCGGTCCCGGGTTCGAATCCGGTAAGGGCCATTTGTTCTCGGATGTTTTCTATGTATATAAGTATTTGTATATTATATATATTAACAAATATACCGTGGGACTCGGTCAATCTGTAAGAATGTCCTGTAATATTTATTTATTTATTTATTATTATTATTATATTTCTCGGCCAAAAGGTTAACAATATTACACTTAACTTTCATTAATTACATATTAAATACCCACAGACACTGATTTTTAATGTGTGTTTGAGAAAAAAAGATCCCGACGAATTGAGAACCTCCTCCTTTTTTTGAAATGCTGTACAAACCTCATTTGCTCAAGTTACGGTCGGCAAACAAATCGGCGTCTACATTATCCCAAAGTTTCGTCCTTGAGAAAATTAGGAATCTGGCAGCTCTGGACTTTTGCTCTATTATAACGGTAGCCGCATTACGTCTTAACATAAGACCTATTGTATTTCCCGTACAGCTTGATCAACAGAACTGTACCAACCGTATTTCAACTGATTATCGTTTTGCTACAGCACAATAGTAACATTACAATGGAGCTAATAAATCATCTGTATCCAAAATCGATTCTATTTCTCTGGCGTAAGATAGAAACTTGTAGTGGAGATTGTAAAAGTTAGCTACCGTTATTGTGAGATGTCTAATCATGACGGATGATTCCTGGTTGTTTGTAGATCGTATGATGCTAGTACCTGTCGACCTGTTTGCTGTCTTGTTAGTCAATAGCTTAAGGTGTAGTAGGTTATGAAAACGGATAAAAAATATATAGCGCATTTTTTATCGTATAACAACTGCCGTACATTTAATTAGTCATCTTGAGGCGTTTCTCGGGGGCTTTTATCAATTTGAATGCCAAGATTTTGACTTTCGCTCGATACAATAAAAATCACTTACGTGCGATGAGTTTAGAGATGGAGAAAGAAAACGAACTCACTGCACCTTAACCACATGCTGGAGCGTTCCAGGTTTATCTTTAGTAAGATCTGTTAGATTACTAGTATCATGTAACTCCGTATAGACAGCTACAGTCTTAAGAAAAAAACGTACCTCAGGACCATATAGGAAAAGGTACGGTGACCTAGATGGCGATACACCTTTGGGGGACGCTCGGCTAGATGGCGCTAATATTAATATTTGACATTTTAACACATATCAAGCTAAGAATAAACAAGCAATCAGGCTCTTTTAAAAGCAAGTTGGTCATTTGCAAACATTCGAGATAAATAAATAAATATAGGCCAAATGGTCAAAACTGAGGTTCAAAAGTTTTAAGCCTGTGTCGAGAGATGGCTGTCTATGCACTGTGATTACACATTTTACTTTGACAGTAACTCTCTATAATACTTAATCCTCTTTGCTAGTATCTATTAATAATACAGTGCCCCTAAAGATTTTCGATGATTATTGAAATCCAACTGATCACAATAGGTCTGTACTGTAGGTACTGTATTTTGTTATAAATATGATTTGAATTAAAAGGTCAAAATTCGCTTGCTTATTTTATAGCACCAAAGATGTGCTTATACTTAATTTATTTCTATTTTTTTTACTGTGTTTAACAAAAACTACACTTTAATTTCAACATCAAACTAGAAATATAATAAGTATAAGTAGGATGAACGATGAGAAAAAGTTTATGAGCTCCTGGCAAAATGAACTAAATAAAAATATTATAAAATGTTTATGATATTTCATGCTTCAGGCCAAATTATTAGTAAATTATGACACCACCTTTGGTAGCTCATGACCAAGGTAATTGCGGCTTTTAAGAGCCTTGGGCATCAATTATAGTACATTTTATACTACTTTCATAGATCTTGGCCGTGAAAGCATTAATAATACCTATGATACCATTGATTGATACTTTGTTGTTGATAAATCTGTAAGTAATTTTAAAAATATGTTTTCATTAAACTAATTCCTTACCGTAGGCGATGAGTCTTCGTGTTTTTGTTTGCATATTTAAAGCATACCATCAAATGGGAAAATTTTAATATTAATAATCATGCAGAAATTTTTGTACAGCGCTAGAAAAAAACTATTATTTCTAAGGCTTGGAAAATGACAGACTTATGAACGTATAATCGCATTTAATTCTATTATTAGAAGTGTTATAACACCTTTAATTTAGCCCTATAACGATAAATAATTACGATTAAATACAGGTCATAGGAAACTATCAATTAGCAATGTGCTATGAAATGGCAACGCGCGCGTGGGCTTCTTGCCACCTGCGATTATACGCGATTATTCACGATTATACGCGGTCATAATCGAATAATACAAGGTGTTTGGTGGATGGTTATTACACATTCTTTGTACGTGTGACCGATTATTGTTTTTATGTAATCCATCTAACTGGCACCCTTTTGCACAAAATATAGTATATTATATAACGGTAACGTTATGAAGGCTATAAAAGTTGAGTACCGCGGTTAGGTCACGAGGCTTGCCGAGTGGCCTAAGTAAGGTACGAGACTTTTATAAGCCTTCATAATGTTACGATTGTATACTATACTTTTTCTACGACAGCCAAATAAATACCTATTCGAGAATAATAAAATGGGTTGCTTACCTACTTCATATAATGAATGGGAATATTTGTGTGTATCTTAACTATTATATTCTGTCCACAATGTTGATGGCGAGAACTTGTTGCACAATTCTTCAAAATATGCCAACAACGCGGTTTCAGAGAAAGTTGAAACATTTATTTGCAATTTCCATTTCAAAACAATCATAACATTTTTGGTGCGCTTTATCCGACTTTTCAGGTAACGAATTGTCAGTTACTTTTGATCGCCATAGCCTTGATTTCTTCGGAAGTACATAGTTCACCAGAATCACTTATAATTAACTTAAGTTTTTGCACAATAACGTCGAATTAAAATAAACTACACAACTCTAAAATACTTAGTTCAAAAAATTTCGTCAAAAGTTTACAAATGTCAAACATGCCATAGACAAGAGAAATAGAAAATAAGCCGGTTTTCAATTACGAAAAATGTGGTTGCGTTCAAGAATATTTAAATGTCGAATGTAAAATTATTTGATAAACTTATGATTTTTACCTTTGTTTTGCAATATCTTATATGTAAAACGCATTTCAGTTTATTTTTTCATCTTGATTTAAATTATGAACCTTAACATCATATTATTTATTAAAAGTTACAAATGAAAACATACCTGATAAATTGGAAGTTGTGTTTTAAAAAAAAATTAACAGAACTCCTATATTCATATGATAACTGCTAAGCAGTAATCATATGAACCTATAGACAAATAGACTTTCTTATCGTTACTCAAATGAACTTAATTTGGATACCGCTGACAATAATCTAATGGGCAGATTTGAGTGCTGGAGTAGAAAAAAATACTTTTTTAATTGCGTTTGTGAATGATGTGTTGCATAATTGATTGGAAGTTTATTGCATTAGGTACCTATGTGGTTGTGGGGTTATATAAAAACATGGTATGTAACCGATAAGCGATTTACAGTCTAACTCAGTGGTCATTTGTTGTAGTTAACATAATTTTGTTCCCAAATTATTAGGATACTAGCTTTTACCCGCGGCTTCGCCCGCGTAATAAAAGTATTCATTAAGATTTTCATTTGGATCCTTAGGTTTCTCTGGTATATTTATCTGCGATTATTTCGATTGCACATAATACTTTTGCTTGCAATGATTGTAGAAATATTACACATCGACCACAGCGTAGGTAATTCTATATACGCTGGGGAAACCTTTATAAACATCCCACATAGCCCGTATTTCGACACTATATGATCATTTTTATATTAAAGGAAAAAATGGAAAAATTTACGCTTCCGGCGGGACTTGAACCCGCACCATTTTTGCAATCCGTGCAATGCTCTTACCAATTGAGCTACGGAAGCCACTATATGATCGGTGGGTAAAAAGTACTTTTTTCTATTATCCCTTACAATTTTTTACATTTTGCTTATACTTATCGCAAACGTAATCTTCAAGCAAGCAAACAACGATCGTCTTAGAGCACTTTGATTGTAAGAGACCGCCGACCGATTATCCGTATCCCTCTAACGATACCCATATTATCCGTATCCGTATCCGTTTCCGTATCCGTATCCCTATCTCTATCCCTATCGTTATCGCTATCGCTAACGCTATGGCTATCGCTATCCCTATCGCTATCCCTATCCCTTATCAAGATAACACTAAGTTCTCGCGCTTTGTACACATATTTAAAGTCACATACAGGTGGAAAGCGATTAATTAACATTATTTTTACCTTTTTTCCCAACGTTTCGGCCAGGTTGCACTGGCCGTGGTCGCGGAAGACTGACGTCCCAGCAAAATGTCACCGGAGATGTAAACAACACAAAACTACCCGATATTAATTTATATAAATGTTCGGGGTATACAAATAAATATAATCTACCCGCATGTAATTATTTACGACATCACATTAGAAACCTCAAAAATAACAGTACTTCTCCACTATTTAATGGATGTTATTATACATATAAACCTTCCTCTTGAATCACTCTATCTATTAAAAAAAACCGCATCAAAATCCGTTGCGTAGTTTCAAAGATTTAAGCATACAAAGGGACATAGGGACATAGGGACAGAAAAAGTGACTTTGTTTTATACTATGTAGTGAAGTGATGATAATAAGTGTTGATAAGTGTGTTTCCACCCTTAACGTCCAGTGTTTTTAAATTACCACTTTTCACAATTTCGTAGTCCAAATTCTGATACTAAAGTTTATACTTAGTTTAGATATATTAATAATTATATTTATTTTATATATGTGTTTTGTAACAACATAGAAAACATAAAATAAGATTTAGGTACTTAGCAAAACATATTTTAAAACTACGAGTAGGTACCATGTTCTCTTTTCCTAAAAAAAAATCAGCAAATTTGCGCATTAATAAAAGTCTATTTTCCAAGCATAAGTTTTTACTTTTTCCCCTAATGAATGCTTGAAAAATACCTCAGCCTTTTCACTGAATAAGCCGAGCCTTTGAGCACGGACACTAGTTTGTTTTAGATATTTTATGTTGCCTTACCTTGGCGAATCGTTTGAATTTCCGAATGAGTACCGTAGACAACTGTTATTGTTTGTTCCTTTTTAGGGTTCCGTAGTCAACTAGGAACCCTTATAGTTTCGCCATGTCTGTCTGTCCGTCCGTCCGTCCGTCCGTCCGTCCGTCCGTCCGCGGATAATCTCAGTAACGGTTAGCACTAGAAAGCTGAAATTTGGTACCAATATGTATATCAATCACGCCAACAAAGTGCAAAAATAAAAAATGGAAAAAAATGTTTTATTAGGGTACCCCCCCTACATGTAAAGTGGGGGCTGATGTTTTTTTTTCATTCCAACCCCAACGTGTGATATATTGTTGGATAGGTATTTAAAAATGAATAAGGGTTAACTAAGATCGTTTTTTTGATCAATATTAATATTTTCGGAAATAATCGCTCTTAAAGGAAAAAAAGTGCGTCCCCCCCCTCTAACTTTTGAACCATATGTTTAAAAAATATGAAAAAAATTACAAAAGTAGAACTTTATAAATACTTTCTAGGAAAATTGTTTTGATTTTGATAGGTTAAGTAGTTTTCGAGAAAAATACGGAAAACTACGGAACCCTACACTGAGCGTGGCCCGACACGCTCTTGGCCGTTTTTATTGCAATTAAAATTGCGTTCTAGTTTTCTTAACCACACGAGTAGATGCTCATTTATTTGAAACTAGCTTTTGTCCGTGGCTTCGCTCGCGTTAGAAAGAGACAAAAAGTAGCCTATGTCACTCTCCGTCCCTTCAACCATCTCCACTTAAAAAATCACGTCAATTGGTTTGCCGTGAAATACGGATAAACAAACAGACGCACACACTTTCCCATTTATAATATTATAGTATATAGTATAGTATATGGATTATAAACACATGACATGACTATGAAAACTCATAATCTGACCTATCAAATAGTTTATTTGTCAGACTTTATTTCGGTATTTTTTTTTTACAAAATACTGAAATGAATCATAATTATACATCATTTATATTTTTTAAAAAAATAGTAATACTTTTCACTGGGTCGGCAACGCGCATGTGACACCCCTTGAGTTGCAGGCGTCCATAGTTTACGGTGACCGCTTTCCAACAGGCGGACCGTAAACCTGTTTACCACCGACATGGTATAAAGAAAAGAGAATGCTAAGGCTAGGACCCTAGGAGCTTATGCTTCTCCAAATATGGATGATATGATTTGCTGTAATTCTTATAAATTTCGTAGTTCGTACTGTTCCATCGGTTTCATATGTAAAATATTACTCGTTCCCTACCGCTCATATTTGTCATCTTCTTATTTAATACCATGTCATGTGGTGTCTAACTATTTACTTTTCCTCAATGGTCTCTCATTAGCTCTGACAACCGTTACCACTTTCTTACGGGTTTTCATACAAAATGCTATGTCAAATAGGGTATAATAAAGAGGGCTTGTTCCTGTGTTCTGCCATTAATTCAGTCGTGAGGCTTCCACTTCGTGGTCATCTTTACCCACAGTTCACTATAAATTACTGTTTTATTATTATTATAGGCGCACGAACACCGTTACTGCTTTCCGTCAATATTTATAGCCGTTTTAAATATTTGCAAAGTGATTTAATATGGGGTAATAAAATCGTGATTAGATAATTTCACGTTCACAATTATTGTAAATTAATTTTCAGATATGTTTATGTTGGATATGCATTAAAAGGCTAAATGAGGAAGCAAAGTGACGTTTAATCACGCAAGTTGGTGATTTGCGCATTTCTTTTTCACATAAATCTTGGCCTTAATTGCAACACACACTGCGCTTCGCACGTAGTACGTACCTACAGCGGTTGCCATGGTGACATCTGTCCTAAACTTGTAGTGTAATCGCCAAATATTGCAAACATATTTTAGAACGTATACATCACCTCACACACCTGTGAATCGCATTAACGTGAAATATTTTTCAATCCGAAATCCAGGGCAAACTACTTTTCCTCGGAATTTTCTTCAAAAGGCAATGGTGCATCTCATAAGGTATGTGTACGGTCACATTTTATAACTCGATGAATTTTCAAATTTAATACTAGCGAACAGGGTTCAAAATGATAGCAGTAAATGTGTCACAATACAAATTCTTGAAGGAACTTTCTTGCGTACTCTAGTCAACTTCACAATCGCTTACGATTCATAAGCGTTTCGTAGCTAGCTCTCCCTATCGCTCTTCTGTAGTGGCGTGACAGATTCAGACTGCACTGAGAAAAAATACAACCAGTTTTCATGTTCGTTCAACAAGTTTTTTGAGTTAAAATAGAGTCCTATCTTTTATGGTTCAAAGTTAACAAGATTGCATGTCATTTTAATATTTAATTTAGGGTTAAAAAATTTGAATTGGCAAGTCGATTTTATCTTAAAAAATATTTCTTGACACATATTTTTTACCTGCTTATACGTTCGTCCCTCAAACGGATAAACCGCAACAAGTTCGAACTTGAAAAATTCAAAATTTGCGGTAGGTCTTCTGTAGTGGCCTGACAGAGTGTGCGTTTCGCCCCGTAGCGTCAACGATAGTCATTGTCACCTCGGCTAGGCCGACTGCTAAGCACGCAGAAATAGTTTGTAACATAGGTGTTGTAAATAACTAAATAGTGTAAGTTGACATGAGTGCAATTATGGTGAAGATAGTTTGTTAATAATTAATAGTGTTCGAACTATTCAAGACGCTCTCAAGTTCAAGATCACACAGATACTTCGCTGTTCTTGCGAGTTTAGCGCGCAATAATATTTCGTATGAATTTCGTTACTCATGTACAATATTTGTACTGATTGATACTGATTTTAATATTATATTATAATATTAAAATCAGTTGTGGTTGCAGGAAATGTCCGTAGTACTATATAATATAGGCATTATACATTATGTTTTCCAAATTATATTAAAATGTAGCAACGTGGATCTTTTGAATACGGTTAAAGATTATTTATTCCCATAAGAATTGAAATGAATATCTTACTACTTAACTTAATTCTAGTTCAACGTGGTTATTCCTTAAATAACAATTCAATATTTAATAATATGCTTATATGTACATATTTGAACCCTTTGGGCACATTATAAAATATAATTTAAATCCGGATACCTCTATGTATACCTTATTAATACCAAATTACAAAATTCCCCATTTAAATAATAATTACTCGTACTAGGTACATAGAATAAGCCCGTAAATTACTGACGCGAAATATTTACATTCAGTAAAGTAGGGGCTAGGAGCACGCAATGTCACTAGGAAGTACCAGCTGTAACCTTTGATCTCTGAGCTGGAGATGTTTTTCGCCACACAGCCTTAACGTATTTAAATTACCTCGCTAATTACAATTACGGAACCTTTCTATTTTAATTACACGTGGGGAGTTTAGATTCGAACCTTTGACAGTAATTTGAGAATAACACAATCAAGAGGTATGTGTTGGTAAATATCAGGAAAGAGCGATAAAAAGTCAGATACCCTGCCCAGTGGATTAGTAACCCTGCTTGCTAAGCCGCTGGTCTTAGTGGCAACCCACACTCCGTGTCTCAGGATATGCGTCGCTTGTGTGTGGATGGTCCCTTAGGTTCGAATCCCGGTAAGGGCATTATAATTACAAGTACAGTTATTATTACTTCCTGAGTTAAGAATGTATGTTTTCTATACTAGTATATTGAAGTATTTATTTCTATGCAGCTTGTTGTTATGATGTACATATTTTTAACCCACGACGCAAAAACGGGGTGTTATAAGTTTGACGTGTCTGTATGTCTGTCTGTGTGTGTGTCTGTCTGTGGCGTCGTAGCTCCCGAACGAATGAACCGATTTAGATTTAGTTTTTTTTTTTTGTCTGAAAACTGAGTTAGTCGGGAGTGTTATGTTTCATGAAAATCGGTCTACTATGTCGCGGTCGGGGGTTTTTCAAAATTTTAATTTTGTGGTTAGGTTATCGCCACAAACTTTCTTGATCTTACCGTGAGGAGTCAATGTGTGTTTAAGATCCTGTGTGATGTGATCCTGATCCTGTCTTGTGTAGGAATTGTGGAAAATGGAAATATGCAAAGTGTATTTAGAAGAGACGAAGTAGTCTTCGGTGTTTTGCCTACTTTTAATGTTTTAACGGACGCTCGCTCTTAGAAGCTTTTTTGTATGCTGTTTGGCTCAGCACTTACAAAAGATGGTGTTATAAATATCTGAACGACTGGCCTTAGGCTCAAAATGGCGGTTCTATTAGACTAGCTTTTGCTTCGATGTAAAAGAAAAAGCTGAAAAAGCCACAAGTTTACTTAGGTGTTGGACCAAAATGTTTCCGATATTATAAATTTACTTTATATATGTTTTCAACGTTTGATAATTTGTAGTTTATAATAGGCAAGAGAGGAAAATCCAGAATCTATAATATATTTAGCTTTCGCTGGTAAAATCACCCGCGTCACAATTTAGGTAGACAAACAGTGTACCTAATAATACCTATGTATTAATAATTGTAATTATCCTTATTTTTATTGATAAAAATACAATATAACACATTATAATATATTAAAATATAAGGATAAAGTGTATAATATGTAAGCTGACAAATTTCCCAGCCACAAGACGCGCAATTTCCTGCCCTAAGCAGAAATAGCACACCCTAGTTACTCATGTATTTAAATTTTGTTTTTAGTAATAAACCGTTTGAGGGCGCACTTTCTCCATACAATGAATATAATTTTCAAAGACGTTGACTTTAGTTTAGAGCTAGTCGTGGTAGTGGCAGTAAAGTCCATTAAAGAGATAAAGTTAGTGTGTTCCCCCCTGAACCTGAACCCGGCGCTCCTGACATTTCAACAGGTCTCGAAAAGAATTTCTGAAGAATAGCCACGACTTGCACCTTGCCCTCTAGGAGCCTATTCGAATCTGACATATTTGTTATATTTTAATCATTTCCTTAGTTCGATATTAATAATTTTCTTAGTTCGATCATAGAGGATCGAGTATTATAGAGAGGTACTGTCGAAGTAAAATGTGTAATCACAGTGCATAGACTGCCATCTCTTGACACAGGCTTAGAACTTTTGAACCTCAGTTTTGACAATTTGGCCCATATTCTTAGCTTGATATGTGTTAAAATGCCAAATATTAATATATTAGCGCCATCTAGCTGAGCGTACCCCAAAGGTGTAATGCCATCTAGGCCACCGTACCTTTTTCTGTATGGTACTGAGGTACGTTTTTTTCTTAGACTTTATCTGTCTATACGGAGTTATATATGTCTTTGGTTCGATAGTAATTTTATTATGTTATTTAGTTGCAGTGTGTTTCGTGCTTGTACTGGCGCTGGCGAGACGCACGAAAACGAAATTATTTGATTTAAACATACGTGATATTCCTAATGCTGAGTTAGAACGGATCTATACCTTCTTGCTATTATAAAGGTAAATGATAGATACGAGTAGAATGGACTACGTGCTGCAAATCAGTAGGTAATGTAGGTATATTAATGCATCAGAGTTTTACTTTTGTTACAATGCGTTTGTACACCCGATGGATTAACTGTAAGTTTTTATAATAAGAAGCTAGGACCTAATTATTGTACTGAACTACACTACTACTTATGATTCCGGTTTTTTTTACCAAAATAATATCTCAAGACGTCCGGAAACTTTACCTCTAGAGAATATGAGAGAAAACTAGGGCACCAGAACTAAGTAACTAATTTCGAATGCAATGTACTTTCTATAAAATTTAATAATTAAGCTTCCAGCCCTGACAATACGCCGGTAAATTGGTCTCGAGTGGAACTTAACCGCTGTCGCAAAACTTGGGAACTGTTGGGAACTCCGCTCAGCCGGCTACCTGTCGGTGCCTGGTGGCACCACATACAATACAGAAGTAACAGTATGATCAGAAAATAAGGCCATTTAATCAATCTTCTCCTGCTTTTCTTATAAAGACTCAATTGAAACTTAACCGCTGTCGCAAAACTTGGGAACTGTTGGGCACTCCGCTCAGCCGGCTACCTGTTGACGCCTAGTGGCACCACATTCGACATCGTGGTCATTAGGTCATTACTAAGATCATTATTTGCCTGCCCTTATCCCTTTCAATTGGGGTCGGCGCAGCATGTCTTCCGCTTCCATACCTCCCTTTCGTCCGTCATCTCATCATTCACTTCATGGTCATTAGTGCATTAAATACTAAGATAATCCTCATTAATTGAGAATCGTTTTCACTTTCTCCTGCTTGTTTTTTAAAGTCAGTGGAACAACTGCGGTCGTAAAACTTGGGATTTGTCGGAGACCGCCCAAGTGACGCCCAACCTATCTGTAGTTGCCGAATGCCATTACATTCAATTCATATTCATATATGTAACAGTATCATCAATTCGTCATTGCTACGATTCACTCAGTGATTATTTTTGATTATGTTTCCCAGATTCTGTTATTAAGTGTCCACTTCTCCAGTGAAATTTCGCTGTCACAAACCTGGGGAACTCCGCTCAGCAGGCTGCCTATTGGTGCCAAGTGGCACCATATTAAATCCACCTGCCAGTTTCTAAAACGTTCTGATGGTTTCAATCAAACAGTACTGTATTTAATCTGGTTACTGTGTGTTTTTGGCAGAGCTCTCGGTTCAACGATCACTAATTTACTGCAGCGAGCTTGCCCAGCGTCCAGATAATTTAAAATGTACACTTTGAGTACGTATTAAAATGTAATGCCGGACCTTTTTCTGTCCTTGTGATCCTTCGCTTAAAACTTGGTCGTTTCTGGAAAACTTATTTAAATTATTCTAAATAGTCAGTGATTTACTATAAGTATCGTTCATGTTGAGTAAGGTCGTTTAAATTTAAACAACTTAAATTTAAATGACGAAAGTTAATTATTAATACGACTAATACAACGACAAGAAAATCGTTTTTGCCCAGAACGTGCAAGTTGTGGAATGAGCTCCCTTGTGCTATGATATGGGGTTCTTGAAGAAGCAGGTATTTAGGGTTCTCAAGGGTCGGCAACGCATAAGTGGCTCCCCCGATGTAGCTTTTGTCCATGGGCGGCGATGACTGCTTCCCATCAGGCACTCGTCTGCTCGTTTGCTGCCTATTTCATAAAAAAAGATAGAAATTATTTACCTATATCACTGATATCATCATGGGATAAATTGATTCAAACGATTCAAGGTTCAAGTTTTGTTTATCTACAGCATAGTAAATATTTAAGTTCATTGCCCTCTGCTTGATAATTTTGGACTCCAAATTTGTCACTGAAATACAAATTTAAGTTTACTTAATTTAGCTTTATTATAATCCCAGGTGTCCCAATCGCCAACTTCCAAAATTAGCGGCATCCCCTTTAGAATCAAAGTTATATTATGTTAGATGTTGTACCTACTCGGATCTCCGAAATAAACAATCGTTTAAGGTGAATACTGAATAAGTGAATACATAACTTCATATGACGTAATATTTCTCTTAAGATCTGCACTTTACTGGACATCGTGACTCATTGTCAAAAATAAATCTCTTGACAATGTACATTGAGCTGCGAAATCGCATTGAGAAACTATGAATGAATTTAGATAACAAGATACTGTATACCTATTTAACAAGATATATCCCTACTCTTTCAGTATACTTTTTGGCTTTTTACGTAGCATTTTTTATTATATTTTTTCCAAAATGGTTAATGATAAGTAGAATTGGTTCATGAGAAATATTCTTAGATTTCTTGGATACACGACAAGAAAAGAACCACATAATGTAGATATAATAGAGTTTGTATTAACAAACAAAATACAATTAATTTTAAAGTGGACTTTGGCACAGTAACTTTGGGTTCATTGCACGAATGCACGGTTGCATGCATTTTTAATACACAAGGTATTTTTGTAACATTGTGCCTGCTTTTTTAAACGAATTTTCTTTTCTCCATGTAACTGTGAACTAGGGTAACTCAATAAATAGTTTAACTGATAATACTACGAAGACTTCGAATAACAATTATGCAGGACTCTCGTAATTTCAATTATGTATGCCACATACGTCTCTGTGTGATTACGCATGAATTACACTACAATTGGTATGATTCAATTTGTGAGCTAAATTATATTATACTGGATTTAGGTAAATGTAGGTTTGACGTCACCGTTCATATTGAGCGACTCCGGATAAATGAGTCATCTAAATTAAGTTTTCTCTTACTAACCTTGACTCATCCATAAAACACCTAGTCACCTATCTTATTTATGAAGCGGACTTTCTCCAATATTTTGTTTGGCTTCAGTACTTTTAAAAGTTTCCGTCTATCCAAATTTTAAATAGCATAAAATCGGTAGAGCGTCAGTTCGCAGCTGACCTTTAGCCCTAGAAAATAAAAACACTGTGGTTTTTTTAATTCAGTACAATGAGAATATGGGTGTAACAGATAAAATATTATATTATATCCGACAGGAAGAAAAAAACATTCCAAAATCAAACCGTGAAATTCGTGCATGAACGCTTGTTGCGTTTGTGTACGTCAAAACGCTTTTATCCACAAATTGATATGACATAACGTCACTCACATAGCCACACATGTCATCGCTGAGTTATTTCACTTATTTTCATTCACATCATTTGGTAAATCGATCATAGAGTCTACTTGAAATCGAAAATTGTAAGTGCCTGTACGACTATCAGTCTTGTGTAAATTGAGTGACAGAGATGGATCTATGTGAAATTCAAATTTGGAACGTAACGTAAGTTCGCTTGCCGCTTTTTTGACGTGATGCATCAGAAATTGTGCCGCGGTTGTTCAGGCTAATTATTAACGCCAGAAATCAGAATGCTATTTGAATCATTTTATACCTACTCGAATAGTAATCAATCATTTAATTTGCTTGTACTTTCCGTACATGTTTTGGTCCAGACGAGACGTATTACTTACCACATAACATGGATTCAAATATCATTCTCATGTCTGTGTGCATTATAATGAGCCTGGTTGTTTTTATGCTAGTCTTATGCACTGACTTACGGAGACATTTAAATTTAAAAATATGTTTAGCTATAGCTTGTTGAATATAGAGTAATGTCAAAGGGCAGGGCTACATCTTTATTCAATGTCTTTTACTTTTTTTTAACCGACTTCAAAAAAGGAGGAGGTTCTCAATTCGACTGAATGTTTTTTTTTGTATGTATGTTACTCGATATCTCCGAGAATCGTGGACCGATTTTCAAATTTTTTTTTTTGATCGAACCGGTATAACCCCGAGATGGTCCCATTGGCACCAAGTCAGGGTCTGATGATGGGATCCTGGAGAAATCGAGGGAACTCTTCAAATGTTATAGGCACATGTAATGTTTTTAGTCTATTTTTCAAAGGTACACCAGTATTTACGTCTGATGGTAATAATTTTATGTGGCTGAGCTGATGATGGAAGGTCAACTCCTCAATGGTTAGGAGTTAAAGGATAATTCTTTCACTACTGTACATGTATTCGGACTGATACATATAATATCACTAGGAACCACTAAAAATCAACAAATAAATAAACTTTTTAACAAAAAATAAAACCGCCTTCAAAAATAAGCGCGTTACAAAACACGGAGAAACTAAAAAGCCAAAAATAATAAACCTTTCAATTCAGATTTCTTATCGTATTGCAATAAGCTAAACATCCAAATTATAAACAAATCAATTATTTTTGGAGTCGGTACCAGCCTGTGTATGGTTGGGTGGGGCAAACAGGCAATAGCAAGGCGACGAATAGGTCTGGTACCGACTACAAAAATAATTGATTTGTTTATAATTTGGATGTTTAGCTTATTGCAATACGATAAGAAATCTGAATTGAAAGGTTTATTATTATTGGCTTTTTAGTTTCTCCGTGTTTTGTAACGCGCTTATTTTTGAAGGCGGTTTTATATTAGTACCGTGTTCGTGGATGTATTTGTTAAAAGCGATAATCGTATATTGAGTAAACATTTTCATTCATCGGTTTAAATCACTAATGTCATTATGTTCGTTCAAAATACCCGAGTCACTAAAGTCAAATAATCTCTCTCGAGTAAACTTCGTCATGTTACACTTGCATTTATTTATAGATAAACTTTCGTTTTTGTTGGATGGCATAATACATATTAATATATTATGAATAATCAATGATGAAACATGAATCTTTTGACCTTGATCGTCTAGGTGAAAATGATACGAAAGTATTACGATGACGTGAGAGTCATCAGTGGAACTACCTAGCCATATCATAGGTATATGTGAGCTATATCATAGTTTTTAAGCGTTAAATTGGCAACCTGGCAGTTATTTCGAGTGACTGCCGTCGTTGCGAGTAATTATTAACTACTTACCCTGTTATTACCCAACAAAGGAATATTTTCCATTTAAACGTGGCTCGACGTTAAACGCGAAATTGCCTTTGTAATTATACTGGTTTTTTATTTGCACTTGATTATACAGACACATACGTAAACTTACTCCTGTATTTCCAAAAGGGGTAGGCAGAGCATATGAAACGGCTCAAGTTTCAGGGCCACTCAGCTGTTAAGGGGTTGAAATAAAACTAAACGATATTGCAGTGGTAGGCTATACCCACCCAAGACACATAATTATATCATACACCCAAGAATTGAACCCATGCGGCATGCCATATCTTAAAGTCAATTTCATTTTAACTATTAAATAGATTTATCAAAAAAAAATGTCCATTAAGAACAACTCAGTTAAAAGATGTTACAAGAAAAACCTTTAAAATCGAGGTTCCGCACTCGACTGTTTCCTCCTTCAAAACTAAATCAATCGTAACGAAATAAAGAATCTATGTCGTATACCGTTATTTTTTTTTGGCTAATTGTTTTTTTTTTTATGAAATAGGCAGCAAACGAGCAGACGAGCCGCCTGATGGTAAGCAGTCATCGCCGCCCATGGACATAAGCAACATCAGGGGAGCCACTTATGCGTTGCCGACCTTTGAGAACCCTAAATACCACCAATCTGAATACCATACCTTTTTTTACGCCATAATCAATAACGCCGTTTTTACATAAAAATATGCCAACCATGCAATTAAATGTAAACTTTAATTCATTTACTTTTGTGATATTGCTACCTTCGTTTTGCTTTTACTTTATTATAATTTCAGTAACATTATTTTAACTTATTATCTACTCGTCTAAATGTTATTTTACTCTATACTTCTACCCAAGACATATTTATTGGGATATGGAACTCCGTATAGACAGATAAAGTCTAAGAAAAAAACGTACCTCAAAACCACACAGAAAAAGGTACGGTGGCCTAAATGGCGATACACGTTTGGGGGACGCTCGGCTAGATGGCGCTAATATTAATATTTGACATTTTAACACATATCAAGCTAAGAATATGGGCCAAATTGTCAAAACTGAGGTTCAAAAGTTTTAAGCTTGTGTCGAGAGATGGCAGTCTATGCACTGTGATTACACATTTTACTTTGACAGTAACTCTCTATAATACTCGATCCTCTTTGCTTCTACTTAATTATACCTCAGACATTTGCATAATCATACTTGTACCAACATTTTTTTATACTTCGTCTTGTACCTATGTCATTATAAATATATCGAGATCTCATATCGCCAAGATCGACCAATAATTAGATTTCATCGTAATTAAATTTTGCTTATGATTGCTCTTCGTAAAAGTTTTTGCAATCAACTTTGAATAGAGTTACCTTGATTTTTAGGGTTCCGTAGTCAACTAGGAACCCTTATAGTTTCGCCATGTCTGTCTGTCCGTCCGTCCGTCCGTCCGCGGATAATCTCAGTAACCGTTAGCACTAGAAAGCTGAAATTTGGTACCAATATGTAAATCAATCACGCCAACAAAGTGCAAAAATAAAAAATGGAAAGAAATGTTTTATTAGGGTACCCCCCCTACATGTAAAGTGGGGGCTGATATTTTTTTTCAATCCAACCCCAACGTGTGATATATTGTTGGATAGGTATCTAAAAATGAATAAGGGTTTACTAAGATCGTTTTTTGATAATATTAATATTTTCGGAAATAATCGCTCTTAAAGGAAAAAAAAGTGCGTCCCCCCCCTCTAACTTTTGAACCATATGTTTAAAAAATATGAAAAAAATCACAAAAGTAGAACTTTATAAATACTTTCTAGGAAAATTTTTTTGAACTTGATAGGTTTAGTAGTTTTTTAGAAAAATACGGAAAACTACGGAACCCTACACTGAGCGTGGCCCGACACGCTCTTGGCCGGTTTTTCTATCGTGAGATCAATGTTCTCTTAATTATAGTATGGCCCCTTTAAGGTGCTTTAAGTTATTGTACTCTGTATTTTAAATGGTTGGGGTCACTATTTTAGACCTTTAACACTTTCGCTACCAAGAACCCGACTGTCGGGCACACCGCTCGTAGAAGCGTAGCCGATTACATGGGTTTCCCCGTATGTAGCGAAAATGTCGTAGCGCCGCGTAGAGCCCGGTTTCGAAAGTGTTGAGTTTCGGCTAAGAAGTGATAATCTTTGCGATTTCTTTAAAGCAAGTAGTAGTTTTTGATTTTTTTTAACCCCCGATGCAAAAACGACGGGGTGTTATAAGTTTTACGTGTCTGTCTGTCTGTCTGTGTGTGTGTGTCTGTCTGTGGCATCGTAGCTCCCGAACGGATGAACCGATTTAGAAAAAAATTGTTTTTGTTTGAAAGCTGAGTTAGTCGGGAGTGTTCTTAGCCATGTTTCATGAAAATCGGTCTACTATGTCGCGGTCGGGGGCTTTTTTAATTTTTTTTTAAACCTAAATAATGCTGACATCAAGCCCTAATACGGGTCTGCGTTGTCGTAAAATTCCAGATTTCACTCCTGACAGTCCTGACTCAAACATAGCTTGCCAATGCAATACAGTTTCTACTACCACAGCCTAAGATCCAGGTCGTAGATCTTTATCCAGAAGCAAAATATCTTTAGTCAACATACTTTGCATATGCTTTTAACCCTTTTTATTTTACCTAAAAACTAGGAAGCGAGTCTTTGTTGTGATTCACACGTTCGCCAGACACTTTTTAAAAGGCTTTTGTAGCGCGTCAAGTGCGACTGTCACTGTCATACTGTACATACAAAATGTCAAATGTAAACATGGCTTAAGTATGCACATGCGTCCTTTTAGTAGTAGGACTGTAGTGATACGCATACGCACGGTAATGTTAGTGCGTTTTAAGTGTTCCTTTTGTTTTTTGTTTTTTTCTTTTATGCATGATTTACTACTATGTATATTACGCATACTACATGTTCCTGTCTGAGAGCATTTTCGTTCCGGTTATTTCCTACGCAAGATACACGCTCTTGTTAAGAGGATACGGTAGCGAAAATGCTAAAATGGAAAGGAGCCCCCCTTTAAACTTGGGAATTTTAGTTAAATATACAAGTGTTATTAACTAGATTTATCGAAAAAAAATTGTCCATTAAGAACCACTCAGTCAAAAGATATTTCAAAAAAATCTTTAAAATCGAGGTTCCGCTCTCGACTCTTTCCTCCTTCAAAACTTAATCAATCGGAACGAAATTTGAGAATCTGAATAACAATGAAATAATCTATGTCGGACCGTTTAGATTTTTTGGTTAATTGTTACCAATCTTGAGTATCACACCTCTTTTTGCGCCACAATGAAAAAGGCAGTTTTTGGAAATTTTTGATTGGCTCTAGAGTCTTTAAAAAGCAGAATATCAAAAAAATCAAAACGATCCGACACAGATAAAAATAATAACAATCTGTGTTGAAAAAATCATTGCTCTATCTTCAAAAACCAGGGAGGAAATAGTCGAGAGCGTTTGTATGGAGAATTGACCCCTACCGTATCGTCTTAACGTTCTCATTGGAACAGTAAGCGGAATTTATTGAATCCATGCCAGTTTCATATTGAAAAATGACAAATCAGGCTTAATTTTAAAGACCCTTTCAGATTTAAATTATTGTGACCAATCGTTTATCGTTCTGCTGTCTTATATAAATGTCATGCTCTTGCGCCGCATCCCAAGGATCCAGTTGCGGGATCGATGTCGGTCACGCGCACGCGCACGCCTGTCATCTGACGCCGGCCTTCCAACGGCATAGCAGAACATGTTCTTCCGAGCTAAAAGTCTTAAGTCTTAAGAGGAAATAACTGATATTTCATGAGAAAATGTTTTATTGTTTTTAATTTGTAGTGTTTTACTGTTCGTTTGGGTCTTATGGAATCATTTTAAACCCTGGCGTCCACTTACGCGGAATCGAGCCGCATGGAATCGACTCCTCCATACATTTTCTATGAACGGTGAATTCGATTGGAACCTTCGCCAATGGACGCAGTTTCATAATAAATGCAAAAGGCGAATTAATGAAATGAAATCTTTGTTGTATGAAATTTATACAAAAACTTAGTACCTAACTACTAAAAGATATATTGTATGATGATTGATGAATCTCTGAATAGTCTGAATGTCAGTATAAATTATTAAATTGCGTGAAATGGGGTCAGATTACAGGTGTTACATATACATGCAAAAAGTTCTCCTTTCTTAAAGTAGGTTATACGAAACGCTTCTTGTTTAAGGGAGAAGTAAAGTTTTACACATTAATTTTGGAACAATGAAAGTAATTATTCCCGGTTTATATTTGTCAGACATCCCCATGTCTGTGTTTTTAGGGTTCCGTAGCCAAAATGGCAAAAACGGAACCCTTATAGTTTCGTCATGTCCGTCTGTCCGTCTGTCCGTCTGTCCGTCTGTCCGTCTGTCACAGCCGATTTACTCGGAAACTATAAGTACTACAGTGATGAAATTTGATGGGAATATGTGTTGTATGAACCGCTACAAAATTATGACACTAAATAGTAAAAAAGAATTGGGGTGGGGCCCCCATACATGTAACTGAGGGATGAAAATTTTTTTTTCGATGTACATACCCGTGTGGGGTATCAATGGAAAGGTCTTTTAAAATGATATAAAGTTTTCTAAAAAACATTTTTCTTAAAGTGAACGGTTTTTGAGATATCAGCTCTCAAAGTCGTAAAAAGTATGTCCCCCCCCTCTATTTTTATAACTACGGGGTATAAAATTCTAAAAAAAATAGAGGTGATGCATGCTAATTAACTCTTTCAACGATTTTTGGTTTGATCAAAGTATCTCTTATAGTTTTTGAGATAGGTTGATTTAACTGTAATTTTGGCAGGTGTATAAATTGACATAATAAGTTTATTATATTTGCTGCTACGGAACCCTTTGTGCGCGAGCCCGACTCGCACTTGGCCGGTTTTTGTACTTTCAGAGTATCTTTTTGTTCTCCGAAGCGGATGCCATATGTGAGCCAGTATCATTACCCGGACAAATGTACGCGGGGGTTGCTCTGACATGTTTTATCGTGAGAAACTGCTTTACTTCTGCCAAAGTTTGATTAGCTATTAAAATGTTTATATGGGTAGGAAGGAACTTGGTTGCTTAGTTTCAGAAAGGTTGGGAACGGCATCAATTATTCAGAGGGTTTTGTTTCGAGTTTTTGTAGATTTTATTGGCAGTTCTTAATAAGTTAAATAACCCTTTTTCAATTCAGCTACTGGTTCGAAGGTATCCTATTAGGTTTCCACGAGAATATAGATGTGTGGTCGTTTATCAAACTATTTAAGAAGACGATCATCTCATTCATGAGATTGAACAAACAGCTCAGCACTCAAAAAATCTGCAACAAGTATTTTATTTATGCTACGTCGGATGCAAACAAGCATACGGTCCGCCTGATGGAAAGCGGTCACCGTAACCTATTAGAAACTTTGCTGTTCATATATTGTAACGTTTAACATTTCTAGAAATTTAACTGGTCAGTAAGTACACTATTTTTAGGGTTCCGTAGCCAAAATGGCAAAAACGGAACCCTTATAGTTTCGTCATGTCCGTCTGTCCGTCTGTCCGTCTGTCCGTCTGTCCGTCTGTCACAGCCGATTTACTCGGAAACTATAAGTACTACAGTGATGAAATTTGATGGGAATATGTGTTGTATGAACCGCTACAAAATTATGACACTAAATAGTAAAAAAAAGAATTGGGGGTGGGGCCCCCATACATGTAACTGAGGGATGAAAATTTTTTTTCGATGTACATACCCGTGTGGGGTATCAATGGAAAGGTCTTTTAAAATGATATAAAGTTTTCTAAAAAACATTTTTCTTAAAGTGAAACTTGGCCGGTTTTTTTTGTGAAGTTTCCGTTACGTGGTTATCTAAATACTTACAACGAATTCATTAGCGGTAAACCTGTTTCAAATATTCGAGCAACGTTTAAGTACTCGACTATCGCACTAATTTAAATCTCGTTTTTCTCAAAAATTATTAAACCTCTCACCACTCTCTAATGCGGTTAATGTCACACGAAACTTAAGTCCATTAGTGCAGCGACCTATCCCAATGCGCCCGCGCAGGCGCGCATCGACCGATAAGATAATTCTCCGAAAGACAGAATGCTTGATGTAAACAACTTTATCTCTGTACAATGTAGCTTATAATCCTTTAAGACTGGTCAAACTTTAACAGTAATGCGTCAAGTTTATTATGTGTAGGTGTATACTGTGTTAGAATGTGACGTTTTATGTCTTAAAGGTCCAAGATTCTAGTGCAATAAGGGCATTTTAATTCAAAATGACAACAGGAACTATTTTGTCGAAGCGACGAGCGAGTAAGCGAGAGAGGAAAGTGAGCGATTTACAGTTCATCGCTCGGCGACGAACTATAATGCCGTGGCTTGCGTGGGCGACGGTCGCGCGATGGTCGCGCGACGGCGATGCGACGCATACGAAGTCAAACCTTATCGATATGGAAGTAGACGATGCGATGAGACGCGACGGCGACGGTCGCGCGACCGTCGCCCACGCAAGACACTGCGTAACTCGCTCGCGCTATCGTCGCGTCTTAGGGACCATCCACACTCATAAGACGCATGTCCCGGGGCGCGCAACGGACGTCTCCGCCACGCCGCCTGAATGTAATTAAAAAAACGTCTCCTCAGTACATTTTGTATAGGAAGAACGTAAGACGCGCCCCAGGCGGCGTGGCGGTGGCGTGGCGCGCGCCGCGCCGCCTGGGGGCGCGTCTTACGACGTTTTTTGAATTACATTCAGGCGGCGTGGCGGAGACGTCCGTTGCGCGCCCCGAGACACGCGACGTTTAAGTGGGAACTGTAGGCCTAGCACATGATGGCCGCGAGAGTATGTCGCCGCGAGATAGATCACACGTCTTCTTCTAACTGTATTAATAACATAAGGACGGGTGGTCTATCTCGCCGCGACATACTCTCAAGGCAATCATGTGCTAACCCTGCTGGGAACGCTGCCTTATTTACACGAGAGCGACTATCTTTATTCTTTTCTATCGCCGATAGCTTACTCGCATTTGGTGTGACCAGTGCCTAAGGCATGGATAGTACAAATGGTCTCGAACTCGTTAAAACGTCAGAACGTTTAGTACTTGTAATGATACGGCGGAGGACTAATAGTAGGACATTAAGGGTGATGGGTTCTGCCCTAGGCTCTGTACTTGGAAATCTTGGAATACGGGGATAGATCTGACGAAGTTGTTCGCAGACACATTTCTGTAGAACTGGATTTTCGAGTAGGTTTCTTATTATTTCTTTATAGTATGATTTGTATACACGTTAAACTTTCGTGGGACATCTTTAATTAGTTAATTAATCTACGGTTGTACTCACGTTATTATATCACTATTGCTGCGACATGTTTCGGACCAATTTTGGAGGTATATAGGCAGGCATAAGGCTATGAGGAGTATCTATATTTTATATTTACCAATAAAGTCTGTATATCTGTATAATAACGTGAGTAGACAACCGTAGATTCAGGTAATTAGAAGTAAGGTTTGTTATTAGAACTGTGAGGTCAGAAGACAGTACGGCTGCCAGTTTGTTACAGCAGCACCATCAGGGGTCATGTCATGACTGTGTCAGACTGTGTGTTAGTGGTGGGCAATTCCTACAGAGCTGAACTTTACTCCCGACGCATAACATTAATTGCTAATCCGTGCATTATTTTCATTTGTATATGTTATGGACCAAGTGATTAATAAGGGCATTATGTATAATGCCCGGGCATTATGAATAATGCCTAGCTGTATTGGGCAAAGTGATTAATCATTGTCTAGACGCCATTTTTTATCACATTGCCCGGTCATTATGATAATGCTACGTGATCGTTGGGCAAATTGATAATAAGTTTAGCGTGTGCTGATGGTATCTTTTTTTATACCGTATTATGTGAAAATATTGTAGTCTAAACGGACGCAAGTATCTTAACCAAAAATGATTAACCCACTAAAACTTACATGGTTTTTTTTTCCACGCTCCTACGATTTCTTTATCGCTTCGGTAATTTGTATTAATAATTAAATCCTAACAAGATTTCACGGTGTTTGACTAAGATGTAGCACCACTAATCATGATTAAAGGGCGTTTAATAAGATGGCCACGCTTTCTCATTGTGAGTAGTATTGTAGTTGTCCCTACCAAGAGGATTATTGGTATTCAAAAGAAATAGATAAGCTAAGTTTGACAAATATTGATGGGTTATGAAAGGTTATGAAAAACATACACAAGTTTTATAGTAAATGCGTAGGTACGTTATATATAGATAATTTCTCATTGGTCACAAATTCAAGAAAGTTCTGTTCTAACTATACGATGGCGAAGTGCGTTCATTTGCTCCTAGATTCATAAAACCCATGTGTGATCCACGATAACTAGGGTTTGCAAGATCCGCCGATTTTTCGGATCCGGATATTTCGGATCTTAAGATTTGCCGGATCCGGATATCCGGATATTTCGGATAAAACGGATCCGTGTTGAAAAGGTCACTTTTTATAAGGGTTTCGTCAAATCAAAGCTGCTGTTACTGAAATAAAATAATTTAAACTCACAAAACGACATAAATATAGTCTATTATTGCTTCATTCACTTTTTAGACGAACTTTTAACATACAATTGTGTCGTTTAACTTCAAACTCGCGTAAATCGATTCGGTTTTAAGGATGATTATACAAAAAAGCAGAATGGATTTACTCGAGTTCGAAGTTAAGCGACACAATTAATATCACTCCCATTGTACAGTACAGCATATAACATTAAACAGTAGGCCAATATTTTTGTTTAACATACATAAGCTAATGCAGGGTAATTTAGTGTTGTTCACTAATACTTCCGTTTTACTGAGGCGTCTATCCGTAACCACAGCCAATAAATACATCCATGCGAAATTGCAGATATATATATTATTTTTTTTATACTACGTCGGTGGCAAACAAGTATACGGTCCGCCTGATGTAAAGCGGTCACCGTAACCTATGGACGCCTGCAACTCAAACAGTGTCACATGCGCGTTGCCACCCCATTAGAAACTTGTACACTCCCTTTTGCTGTGTTAAGTACACAGCAAAAAGGAGTGTACAAGTTCCAAGGAGGGTTCGGGTTGCCGACGACTCAAAGGACAATAGACGGAACAAGTTAGTTCCGTAAGTCCTCCCGTCATCAGCACACCGCACCCTCGTTGAGCTCGTTGAGCACAGATATAGGAAAAAAGGTAAAATAATATAATTTTATTGCATTACACGTATTAGACCTGTAATAGTACATTACATCAGAGGCCGGGAAAATGAGGATTTCCGGTCAAGTGGGTATATACGGCCGAGCGAGCGTGCGAGCGAGGCCGGATAGGGATGCGAGGCCGGATAGGGATACGAGGCCGGGAATCCGTTTTCACGCCGAGGCATGTATAGTGCTTTTCTCAAACATACAATGAAATAAAAAAAAAATTCTCTAACGGACAATATTTTATAAAAAAAAGTTACTTGGCAGGCCTAGGCCTGAAAAATAATATGAAATCCCTTTACAGTCCTCTCGAGTTGTTGCGCCCAAAAAGCGATACTTCCCAGCCCATTTTAAGGAACGTAAAGACAATATTTCATTGCATGTTTGAGAAAAATATGTTACACATATTTACTTATCATGTACCATTTTCAATTGTTTTTCTGAGCTTATGTGCGAAATGTCATTTGATATTTGCCAGTCGCTTTTCAGTGAAGCTCTAAGGCTGGCAGCGCACCTCCAATCCTTCTGGTGTTTTGGGTGTCCATAAGCGGGAGCGATCGCTTACCATCAGGCGATCTGTCTGCTAGTTTGCCTCCCATCTTATTAAATACAAAAAAAAATGGATCTGGATTCAGCTTATAATTAAAATAATTACGTATATAATTATATTAATTACTTCCATGATCTCTAATTCATCATTAATCTTAAAAACATCCATGGCAATCGTTTCTGCTTTATAGAAAATTAATAACTTATCGTTATTCCTGCGGGATGCATCCAGTTAGAAACGAAAGCAGTTTTAAAAACAATGATTTACTGTTCATTTTATTTAGTTTGTTAACATATAGTTTTACGGATTCATCGCATGGCGTAATGTACCAAACCTAACCTAGCTTGATATTCTGGAGTATTTGAATTAAATAAATGTGAATAAACATTTTAGGCGACAAAATACAGGAAATAATTCATCAATTTCATACGAAAATTCTTTCTGGCGTGGATAGATACCCATATTTAACGGATCCGTATTATCCGTTTTATCCGGATCCTATGAGACCTCGGATCCGGATCTCAAATTCAACGGATATCCGGATAATACGGATATCCGGATATCCGGATCTCAAACCCTAACGATAACTTATGATAGCCTACCCGCGGCCCTAAATTAGTATAGGATTTGGTATGCAGTTCTGGACTAATTGGGGATTCTAACCCAGTCCACTATTTTAGGAAAGCTAAACTGTATTAGGCCTGAAATCAGGGCACCAGTTCGTTAGTAGGCTTAAATCAGCATTTTCAAACGAACGAATGCAGGAAATACTGGGGACGCTATTGCTATGTCTTGTATGGGAACCCTGCATTTTATGATTAAGCACTGAGACTTGGCACAGTTGTTCATTGGGTGGCCCTGAGTAGATAAAGATCGGGAGGCATCGAGAGCCCCCCTTAATTTAGGAGGGAGTAGGGGGGGAAGGCTGGCGCCTCCGCGCTTCCTTTGAAACCATATTTCTCTATAACTATACAAAATAGGGCATGCGATATATCATTTTCGGATAAATGAAGGACGAGGAATTCATTTTTGGAACAAAAAAAATGTATTTTAGAATAAAAATACGAAATAAAATGGGAAAATCTGAAAACGATTTTTTTTTTATACATATTATTGCACATTTTATGAAAACTGTAATGGTTTTTTCTAAATAAAAAATATGATTTAATAGCTACATTTATCTAGTTTTAGAAAATGTATAATTTGTTATAGAAATATATTATACGACGAGTGATAAAAAATAATTTACATCGCCCGATAGGGTGATTTGAATGCTCATTTCAATAAGTTTTGTCAATGATTTCAGGTATAATCACTATTTTTAACACACGAAAGCCGTTATCATTGTATTTTATGGCTATTTTAGTGATTAATGTACTTAAAATAAAAAAAATACAAAAAAAAATGTGATAACTTTTTTATAACATTATCCTATTTTGTTCTTTCTATACAATATATATTTAAAAGCAATAAATATGAATGAAAAGCCACATTTATGTAATTTATAAAAATATATAGTTTGTTACATAAATATATTACGAAACGCGAGATAAAAAATAATGAAAGTGACGTGGCAGGGCGATCTTGATGTACGGTACGGGTCAGCTTGTATGATTCGATGAGGTGAGGTAAAGGTACTCAAAGCTCTCAAAAAGTGTAGTTATTTATACTTCAAATTATACAACATACTCCTATATAGTCTGAATTTAACTATTTATATTACATGAAATGATCAATTGATATGATAGGTCAGATATATACATCTGATCTTAATACATCTTGTGAAATAGTAGTTATCTATATGATTTGCCTAATTTATGGATAATTCTTACTTGACATATTTATTATTCCAGATCTGCGTCCTGTACTTTGGTTAACGAGTGCCGAAAATAGTTATTAACCAAAAAAGACCGCCAAATTAACAGCATTTCACCGACAAAAGCTGCCTTGCACCATTTTTGTAAGGGTTATAGGTATATCAAGTATTTATGGGGTCAACTAAACCCAATTCAAAATTTGCCATTATTTGCGACTTGTGGCTGGACGAAAGTCTGTAACAATTAGTATTTGGGAGCCTACTTGCCCGCAACGTTGCCTGTTGCTGCAGAAACGTGCCTCGAAATTGTCGGATGCAGGTGTAAAAAACAGTGCCGCGTAAGGTGCAATCGTAAAAAAAGACTTTTTAAATTAAATGTTCGGAGCTGATGTGCTTATGCAGTGGATGTTGTGATATATACATAATTAAATTCAGACTATTCATGTTGTTTTATTTGAATAACTCAAAATAGCTACACTTTTTGAGAGCCTTGAGTACTAGCCCCGATACACATGTTTTCGTCTAGTCAGACCATTTTTTGAGGTTCTCCTTCGTACAAAAGCAATGTCTTAGTTCAAAAATCATTAATATTTAATGCTAATACGAATCTAGTTTATTTTTTATGGCACTATTGCGCAATAACTAACTATCATTGATACTGAAAGGAAGAATATGACGATTTTTATTTTATCTTTTATGGATGGGTAAAACCGATTTAATTTAAGGAGGCCCAAAGGAAGTAACTAAATTCTGCTAGTAAACTAAAAAATCTTCAAGCCTATGCATGCAGAACTGCTTCAGGAGAGGAGAACGTGATTAAGACATTTTTTTTTGCAATATAAGTCACATGCAATTTTATTTTACAATTAAAATAAACTATATTATAGGACTTTTACAATTTTCTGTACTGGGTCGTGATATACCTACATGTGTAAACGTTATTAGAATAAGTATATTTCTGTATTACTAGACGAACTCCACTGCATAGCGGGTAGTAAGTACCTTTACCTCACCTCATCGAATAATGCAAGCTGACCCGTACATTAAAATTTTCATTTTCATTATTTTTTATCTCGCGTTTCGTAATATATTTATATAACAAACTATATATTTTTATAAACTGCATAAATGTGGCTTTTTATTGATATTTATTGCTTTTAGATATATATTGTGTGGAAAGAACAAAATAGGATAATGTTAAAAAAAATTATCACATTTTTAATATTTTTTAAAATTTTTGTATTTTTTTTTATTTTAAGTACATTAATCACTAAAATAGCCATAAACTACAATGATTACGGCTTTCGTGTGTTAAAAATAGTGATTATACCTGAAATCATTGACAAAACTTATTGAAATGAGCATTCAAATCACCCTATCGGGCGATGTAAATTATTTTTTATCACTCGTCGTATAATATATTTCTATAACAAATTATACATTTTCTAAAACTAGATAAATGTAGCTATTAAATAATATTTTTTATTAAGAAAAAACCATTACAGTTTTCATAAAATGTGCAATAATACGTATAAAAAAAAAAATCTCGTTTTCAGATTTTCCCATTTTATTTTGTATTTTTATTCTAAAATACATTTTTTTTGTTCCAAAAATGAATTCCTCGTCCTTCATTTATCCGAAAATGATATATCGCATGCCCTATTTTGTATAGTTTTAGAGAAATATGGTTTCAAAGGAAGCGCGGCGGCGCCAGCCTTCCCCCCCTCTTCCCTCCTAAATTAAGGGGGGCTCTCAATGCCTCCCGATCTTTATCTACTCAGGGTCACCCAAGGAACAACCTGTGCCAAGTCTCAGTGCTTAATCATAAAATGCAGAGTGTTGTGCAATAGCGTCCCCAGTAAAATTTAAAAACTGAAGTGAAAGAGCGAGCTGAATCGACTCATTGAGATTCAAAATTAAATTATTTTTTGTGCAGCATCTAAAAATATGGACGTGATATTTCATCGTCACCTAAAAGAAAACAAACAATCAAAGCAGTTAAGTATTATAACTAGTGAGGCTTTGACTCAATTTGTTTGAAATACTTATAAGGATTGAATCTAAAATTAGAAATGAAAATTTTATAGACTAATTTTATAACTGTATTATAAAACATTTTATGAGTTACAATCTCGATCATGGTAGTAAAGCAGAAGATAAAGATAACTTTCTTTTTGATCAGAAGTGTTGATTCAAAACAAAATATACTCGGTAAAAATTTGATCATATAGCGTACTAATGTTTTACCTCTTTTGTATGTAAGTAAAAATAATATGCTGAGATGAGGCCATTTCTTTGGCACTTTATTTTTTTATGTTTGTCGTAAACATTAAAATTGATTGACTGTGTGCTTACGAACAAACCATATTCTATTCAATAGATATGTACATGCAGTAGAAAAACAAAACGGCTGTTGGGAATCACTATGAGCATTAAGCCACGTTTTACGTATCAGAAAATGCTCGTTACTTTGAAAATGTGTTCACAAGTTACTGTATTTCTTCCACAAAATTCGACTCGAAACCAAACGGCCACAAAAATAGCCTAATAGTATTGACACAAATTAATGAAATGCTTCGAACAATAGCCTCAAATTCGCCATTCCCGTTTCCGCACAAATATTTGGCGTCCTTGTCCTATTTCGCGGCGGTCCTTTATCCCAGTATAGTTGATATAGGACAGTGGGCGAGGGCAATAAAATATTCAGCGTTGCACGCTATTGCAATTTCGCAAGCGACATCTGGCCGCTGAATCATGACATGACGGACAATAACGAATCGCCCACATACGAGCGATTGTTTTATGCGATGAACGCGTGCGATCAACTGAATGTAGGGAAAATGGCATAACGCTGCGGTACGCGCATTTTCTTTTTTTTTTACGAATTTCATGTTCTTTTCGCCTCTTGCGTCTTTGTACTCTTTGTCTTTGAAGTCCACTTTGAATTTAAATGTGGATACTGAGATCTAGTTCGACAATAATACAAAGTAACCGTTAACTCTTCTCTTATAAGTATTGTAAGATGCAACGCACGCAAATATTATGTTCGATGCTTTTTCATTACCTATTGAAGCTTCTGCCATCATACTTTTAATAAAAACATGAAAACAGCTTTCATGAATTCTCCAAATCCCTAACTTTTTTGGAATTGTGCAAAGAAATATGGTAATGCCATTGAAAGTCCTTTCTAAGTTATCGTGTGCCTCGAAAATTCTTTTTTGCTACATTTTTTTTTTGCTACAGCCAATTTTGCTACATGTCATCATTGACGTCAGACCGTCTCTCGTAGAAATGTTAATGCAAGGTCAGTAGAAATAAAATAAGCCTACCTACGGATTATAAAAGGATTTGGTTTTATTTAGACCTAACGTAATTTAGCCGTATATGCTTTTAGGGCTTATCTGCCAGTCATGTCATGACCGATATTTGTGTTCACTCAACAATACACGACATGATAGCTTGTAGCCCCTGAGATTATCATAATTGAAACACAACAAACAGGCTCAGTAACATCTGCTATCAAATTTACTAGCAATCACAAAGGAATCCCTCCGACACAAGCAAATTAACCTTATCCGTAAAACAAACAGACCTTGATTGAGTAAATTGAGTTGCTGAATACCGGTTTGAGGAACAATTTGGTTCCCCCTTTAATTCGAAAACCTATTAAACATGGTCATAGCGTTTAGGGCTGAGGGACTAAAGAATGGTCAGTTAATTGACTCATAAATCACAGCACGAGCTATTATTTGAGTTCTTATTTTAGTAGAAGAAGGGTGTATGTATCTATGAAGCTTATATTCATATCTGACCTTATTCAATTTTCGTTTTTACAAAAAAAAAAAATGTTTTATTGCGGCCAGCTCTTAGGAGCTTTGTGACCCAAGCTCTTATAGCACTAAAGTCTCTTTTCCAGAAGCACGTCACAAATGTGCAAATTTCATGCATCTAGTGTTTGGTCAATAGGGTCACGCGTTTTTGTTTACAATTTCCATAGCTCTCTCGAGTTGAAAACCGGTTTTTTATGTTTTGTTTATTATAACCCATTGAGTTTTTGATTTCGTAAAATATTTCCATCTCATGCTGTTAAATGGCGCAATTGGAGTATTGTTCGACTTGATAAACGCGTGCCGATTGTTTATTACTTTGACTCTGATTTTTTTTTTATAAATGGAGTCCCTAGCCGTAAATTTTTGGACAAAATACATAAGTTAACGAACCCAATCATGGACAGTTTAAGAAAAAATTTCGCCTGTTTTTGATATTTCACTGATAAATGTACAAATTCTACCGCTAAGCGTGTTAAATCTTGAATGTCCTATCCTTCTTTTACATTTCAAGCCTATTGCAGAATAGATACTCCTATTGGTTTCTTCATAGTCAACAAATTAAAACTAGGTGTTTTTTCTCCAATTATGGACGGCAGTTCTCCAGTAATGGATCCCCCATTATGGACAGTGAAATAAGTTTAAAATTTTACTTTTAAAGCCAACTGATACCGAATAAGTCAATTTCATGTACCATAAATAAAATTAGTTTGGGTTATTTTAACATAGGATTGTTTCTTGTAAATTTTGGTTTTGTAAATTGTTCCTTGTCCATCATAGGAGGTACGCAGTTTTTCGGTTCCAGTAATGGACACTCGCAAAATAAGGCTATTTCTTTATATCTTTGGAGCAACAAACTAGTATGATTTATACCTTATCTCACGCTTAATGCAGTAAGTAAAACTCATTCAAGTTTTCAACGAGTATTATTTTTTTATTATTTTATACATGAACTCAACTCTCTTAGCAACATTACTAAGAATTCGTCTTGATATTTTTTTCAGTAAACTGGTGAATTTTACTTTGCCGCCAAATCCTTCAGAAATAACCGATTTAATTGAAACTTCAAAATTAAACAGCTCCACAACTCTAGTTTATGGTACATTGCCGTCACTTTTTAGAAACTAATTTTAGATACTTATTTTTAAGGATTTGTGTTTTTTTGTCCATAATGGCATCACCGTCCATTATGGGGTATTTCACCTTAGATAGGAATCGTTATGGAATTTATCCGTATTAGATGCATTTTATCAACTGCGGGTAGGTTCTTTACTAAAACTAGTGGTCAATACAATACGACTAGATTGACATTTCTATCGCTGATTGATATGGGGACGTCTTTATTCTCTCCTTTTTAGTTCACGTAGTAGATAGAATATGTTATACGTTCTGCGATTGTCGACTGGAAAAAAAAAACTTGACACGTCGCAAATGTCCCAATCAGCAGCACTGCAGCATCGGAAAAAAAATAATATCTTCACAACTCTTTTAGGAAAAGAAATATAAAAGTTCCATCTGGACTTGTGCAGTTGTCCAGTAACGAGGCCTATTGTGCTTCTTAAGGTCTTTACGGCTGAGATCTATTCGCAAAACACTTTTTTACTTATTTATAAAGGAAAGTTCTAGTATAATGTGACCCTTGGATTTGTACCAACTACAGGGTATCGGGTTTCTGGTTTTATATAGGTAGTGTAAAGTATTATGAAGCGATGTATTGAAAACAAAAAACTAGGAGGAAATATTTATCGAGAGGTAGTGACTTATGCAGGTACATTGTGCCGCTGTCAACTTTGAATGTAAGGAAACAAAATTGTATATTTCATATATCAGTCTATTTATATGAAAGGTATCTCATTTAACTCGTTTAGTTTTTACCGTTTGAGACATTTTACCATTCACTTAGTAGAGAAAATATATTTTTTTAAACTACGAATTTAGGTTAAAACACAAGTTAACAAATATTTGTTTTATGTACATATTATATGATTAATTATAAATTATTTATTAGTCCCATTTCCCATTGTCCTTGGGAAGGAAATGTATTTATCGATATAAATACATTTCCTTATATCAGTTGATGGGCCATAAAGTGCCCATTACAATTTTTATGCAATTATGTAATTTTAATCAGCATTTTTCCAACGACTAGATGAACAAAGTTTTACTAGTTTCATTTGTGGAGATTTTATGTTGCCATCTAGCGACAAAATTGTAAACTACCAACTCACCGTGACTATAGCGCCACCTATTGACACTTTTGCGTACTGCGTGGTGGTACGCTGACGTAACATAACAATCCTGACTAACGGGTTCCTCTACTTGCCGACAGGCGGCAGCACGTGGCGGCGCCATGGAGCTCAACGACGACAGGGGGCGCTCGCGCTCAACACGAGCTATTCGAACTGCTAGAGCGGGTGCAATGTTCGCGTTTGGACGACCAGAGGGCGGTGCTGCCGCCGTACTTTTCTCAGGTAAGTGGTATCGTGATTGTAATGAATTGGATAGAAATATTTTTGATAATGATATTATTTCCAATCTATGAATTGACTTCGTTGTTATTATTAGATACCTGAACAAGTGAGCAGTAATCGCTACCTTGTTTACTGAACTTACTATTTCCTCTTATAATATATTTTTAATTTTTTATTAGTAACACTAAGTTTTCGCGTTTTGTACACATTTTTTAAAGACACACACGGGTCATAAAAATTTCTTTTTCCCCTCACTAGCTCGGAAACACGTGTTTTGTCCTTTAATACCAGCGGGTAAAAACGCATTTTATCCACTAGTGGGTAAAGTAATTTGACCTTGAATAAAGTCAAATTAACTGCTTTAAAATTGATAAAAGAAGGTGAATCTAGTAATAAAGATGATTTACCACCTGTGGAACTACTGGAAGCAGTGATAAACGCATTTTTTGCGTTGTAGTTTCCTCGCTGTAGTGAGGGGAAAAGTTTTGTGTTACACACGGGTGCAAATGTATTCTTCTCGTGTATTAAAAAACTCGCAAGTTCAGGATTCTATTCTCGAACCGCTCGCTTCGCTCGTGGTTCAACTATAGAATCCTTTCCCTTGCTCGTTTTTCAATTCCACACTCGGCGTTAAAATACAACTTTGCCCCCTTGTATAACAAATAACTATTATCGCGTTCGACTCGTGTGTGTCTTTAAAAAATATATTTTTATTTTTTTAACATGAATACTTCCTGTACAAGAAACAAGTACTCGTAAACTAATAGCTGTCAGGACTCCCGATTGTAATACTGGGTCAGTATCGTCTAGATTTTAATTTGCCTATATTGAGGTGGGTTCATCTCATTGACTCAATTCTAACTCCGACTGACTACTAGACCACATCGTCATAAAATTAACTAATATGTACCTGCAAGACTTATTTACTATTAAGCTTGGTGTTTTTGTACCCATATTTTTTTTAATCGCCCATTCTTTTCAGTTACCGCGACAGTTATCAGTATCATCATTAAACAACTATTCGTATAATTATTCGTATAATTTACTTATTCGTAAAATAAAATGAGTGAAAGAACATAAATAATCACCTTATAGCTGGTAATAATTACCTAAGTTTCCAGACGGGAAGAATGTCATGCAGTCACTCAATGAAGTGAGTTCTCCCCAAGGATAAGCAATATACCTTTAGACAAGAACGATATAATACGGGACTGACAAAGCCCATACAAAAAAGCGTACCTACCCCTGAAAAGTATGGGCTTTTAGGCTTAAAACTAGATGGCGCTGTTTCGTAGCCTGGAAGTGTATTTTTGCGTGTTTTTTATAAGAACAAATGAAATTTTTCTTTATTTTAATATCACGATATCATGTCAATACACATTTTGAAAAAAAATAATAATTTGTTGGCATCGTCAATGTAGTTATGATAGTATTTAATAGGTGGCGCTGAAAAATGAAGGTACGATTCTTAATACGAAGATTGTAAATCCTATATAAATAATCCTTGGTTTAGGTAAGTACCTATTGCCAGAATGTTGCGTCAGGCCTTTGAGAATAAGAATACATATCGAACTTTAAACGGAAGGTGACTTACAACTAGGGAACAAATCAAA
Source organism: Leguminivora glycinivorella (assembly GCF_023078275.1). Taxonomy (NCBI): domain Eukaryota; kingdom Metazoa; phylum Arthropoda; class Insecta; order Lepidoptera; family Tortricidae; genus Leguminivora; species Leguminivora glycinivorella. The sequence continues at coordinate 10,745,079 of NC_062981.1, forward strand.
TTATTTTATTGAATATTCAAATTATTTTTTTATTTTATTCGGGCGGGTGGTCTAGTGGTGAGGACGTTAGCCGCGTAAGCTGAAGACCCGGGTTCGATTCCCGGCTCGGCCGCCAGTGGGCCCTGTCGTTTTTTTTTTCTTTCGTGTATGATATCTATTTAAATTTGGAAGGTGACTTTTCAATCTTCCCAAAAATGAAAGGACCAGACAATAAACACAAAGTTTCGCAATTTATAACTTACTCATTTCTATATATGTACATACTTTCAAACGATTTCAAGGGTCACCAACCACGAAGTTCGTTAACACTGAAGACAAGTGCGGATGCGGGGTGGCAAGCCAAGCATGGCGTTACGGTTGGGGGCTACCTGTCCGAAATTGCTTTTTTAGAACGACTTTTGGTGCATTCTTATGCATTTTCTAGAGCTGAATTTACACCCAGATTGAAAATAGTATGAATGAAACTGGTTACTATTATTAATAAGATAAAGCCTGACCAAAAATAATAATAATATGAGCATTGTCAAGAGGCCGCTGTTAATCACATGTGTGTTGACAGACATAAAAAATAGTTTTCTTGAAATTACGCAACATGGATCGCAATCATACACCTTGTTTTTTTTGTTTTCCGTTAAATTTCGACACGTAGCTAGGTTCATTACCAGGAACCTTCCTGTATATCACTTTTAGTTAAATTTTTCATCATTTTCATACATAATAAATGAATTTATTAGTGTGAGGTCTCTCCTTAAGAATAACATTCAAGTTAGTTTCAAGTGATTGACGGCACATGTCAAAACAAATAACATTAGGAATTGGTAAAGGCTGTCACAGACGGGTTCAGTAATTATTTTTATTTTTTTTAATAACTCGATAACCGTAAGAGTTGAGACGCTAGTTTCTTAGAGAAATTAATTGTATTATGATCTAAAGAACCTTCCCTTCAAGGAATTCAATAAAGTAAGGGTGTATATTTCTGATCAGGCTATGGGTATATTTATTAATTACGATACTAATATATCGACTGATGTAAAACAGAGGCCAACAATAATTCATTTTGTTTCAATACGTTCTGTTTCTAAAACAACCCGCTTGGGGCTCTTCTCAAAATCCCATACCAAAGAGTTACGGCATGTCGATTTAAAATGAAATTTACACCAAAAGTACACATTAAAAACCGGCCAAGAGCGTGTCGGGCCACGCTCAGTGTAGGGTTCCGTAGTTTTCCGTATTTTTCTCAAAAACTACTGAACCTATCAAGTTCAAAATAATTTTCCTAGAAAGTCTTTATAAAGTTCTACTTTTGTGATTTTTTTCATATTTTTTAAACATATGGTTCAAAAGTTAGAGGGGGGGGACGCACTTTTTTTTCCTTTAGGAGCGATTATTTCCGAAAATATTAATATTATCAAAAATCGATCTCAGTAAACCCTTATTGATTTTTAAATACCTATCCAACAATATATCACATGTTGAGGTTGGAATGAAAAAAAATATCAGCCCCCACTTTACATGTAGGGGGGGTACCCTAATAAAACATTTTTTTCCATTTTTTATTTTTGCACTTTGTTGGCGTGATTGATATACATTTACGTACCAAATTTCAGCTTTCTAGTGCTAACGGTTACTGAGATTATCCGCGGACGGACGGACGGACGGACAAACAGACATGGCGAAACTATAAGGGTTCCTAGTTGACTACGGAACCCTAAAAACTATCCATGTACCTATAGTAAAAATAATGCCTTCAAATACATAAACAATTACAAAAGTTTCAAGGTAATTTAGTACCTAAGTAGGCCTCCTAAGTTTGAAAGGTGCGCTGAGCTCGTTGTATTATTTAGTAGTCCTAGAATATTCAGATCCCTTTGAAATTCTATTGTTCTGTCTGTAATAAGACGACTTCAAGAAATTACATCTACAAAGCCTTCTGAAGATAAGCTAGGTATTTTAATTTTCATTCGATGCTTTTCTCGTCGTAGCTTTCCCGGTTCTATGTCAGTTTTACTTATCTACATAAATTCCTCTCTTGAGAGGTAAATATATTATATATTTAAAACTCTAAACTTACTCCTTCTATTACTAATCAACTCAATTACTGAATTTATTTACATTTTCTACTTAAGTAACTATTTGTTTGGTATCTCATATATTTCATATAATTATTTATTATATTTTTTTTTATTCTCTTTCCAATTAACAGTCTACTAACCTATTATCTATTAGTACAAAAAATAATTGTAAAACGTAGAATGTTTTACCAAAAATATTACAAAGGTTGAATTTTAAAACTCAAGAAAACAGTCTCTAAAAAATATTGCATAACTTTATGCATTTTATTATCCAACGCGGTAAGAACTGTAACAACTACTTAAACTTTTAACGAAGTAGTTTTACAATACTGAACTCAACCCTGGTTTTTATTGCTATGGCGAGATGCACCAGTGACCTTTTTTGTAATTGTATTTATAATCGTATTTAAATATTGAATGTGCTTAAAATCTGTTCCTTATGTGATGTTGCGATTATGGTTTTGACATTCATACCCAATTTTACAATTACTAGAGGCGAGGTTCGCCTTTTTGTTTTTGTTTAATTTAATTATCTGTGTTTATAACAAAATTATCCTCGAGAAAAGCTATTTAGCGTAATCTTCTGTTGCGTATCACTTTTTAATATTATTGAATCTGAATACATTACATTAACATCACTGTCCTTGCTTAATCGATTAAATCGATTTTATTATAACGCAACCACATAAAAAAGGTAGGATAACGTAATTATCACATTATACATTCATATAATCACGCCTGTATCCCATAAAGGGGTGGGCAGAGCACATGAACTACTAAGTTTCAGTGCCACTCTTGGCAAAAAGGGGTTGAAAGAAATCCAAATTGTGAGATTGCAGTGACAGGTTGCCAGCTTCTTAAGTTCTTACCTATTAATCACATAATAATTATACTATAGTAGTTTGTTATGTTTATGTACGTACAATATGTACTTAATTTAATTTTCTTGATGACAAATTCCACTTACTCGTATTGTCTTGCACGATACAGTAAAAATGTGGCGTTCCATTACAGAAGCGCCCTTGCTTCAAGAATAAACAAGAAGCTTTTTATCTGCATTTCCAGCATCGATTTTCTTTATTGCGCTTGAATCATAACATAAGATCATCATAACATTCATAAAATAACCCTTCCGTGATGTTAATACTAAATATACTAATATTCCCACTGAAATCACTTAGCTTTGCCGTTCGATCTTAATGACGAAAACTTAAGATGCTACAGAAGCGAAAATGCTAAAATGGAAAGGACCCCCCCCCTTCAATATGAGAATTTTAGAATTTAGTTAAGTATACTAGTGTTATTAACTAGATTTATCGAAAAAAAATTGTACATTCAGAACAACTCAGTTAAAATATATTGAGAAAAAACTTACAATCGAGGTTCCGCTCTCGACTGTTTCCTCCTTCAAAACTTAATCGATCGTAACATAATTTGAGAATCTAAATAACAATGAAATAATTTGTGTCGGACCGTTAAGTTTTTTTTTTTGGCTAATTGTTACCAATTTTGAATACCATTTTTTGCGCCATAATCAATAAGGCCGTTTTTGGAATTTTTTGATGGGATCTAGTCTTTAAAAATAAGAATACCAAAAAAAATCAAAACGGTCCGACACAGATAAAAATAATAATAATCTGTGTTGAAAAAATCATTGTTCTGTCTTCAAAAACCAGGGAGGAAATAGTCGAGAGCGTTTGTATGGAGAATTGACCCCTCCCGTATCGTCTTAAACTTGATTTCTTACATAGTTTTAAATGCGTTTTTCCTAGTTTGCTACATCCCAGAATATGTAGAAAATTCTTACTAAACTTTTCAGTTTATGGATTGTAGCTAGAAAACGGTCCGATATCTCGTTTTAAATGGATCATCATACATGATCATCATAGTCGTGTTTCATGCAAGGCAACATTAGAAACATTCGCCACCCGATCTTTGTGGTCGCATAAAGAGATACGGCCTCCAAATAGAGGTTAGGTCAATAAGCCCGGTTCACAACTCTGTAATGATACTAAAATACCTATAATGTAACAAGTATAGCCATTGAAGCTTTATGTATATAGCTGCAGAGTTACTAATGCCTTGACATGACGATCGACACGTGTCGTGATTTCGATTGCCTCTTTTTATGATCGTTTATTACCTAGGGCATGTAATTAATTTGTGTGATCTAGTGCTTAATTAAAAAAAGCTTCATTTTCCTGTTTTATTTCGTCTGCCTGTGGAAACCTGTGGGTTTTTATAGGTATGTTGACTATTCATATATAACTATTAATAATATTTTTTTATGAATGTTTTCCTAAATACATAAAGAAATAAGAACATTAGTAGGTATTAAACAACAATAATTATATTTTAGAAATAGTGAAACCAACTATCTCGTGCATGAGTGTATGCTTGTTTGTATGTTGTGTGAGTTTTTTTGAAATACATACATAACTAACAAAGCTTAGTAAAGCATCAATGCAAGGATTTCCATTAAAGCAATGCAAAAAAAATTGCAAAATCCACAATTTCCGCAAGACCCATATTTTTAACCGCCGCCTCAACTCAAATCTCTCAGGGAAGGTGGTTCTCAATTCGTCTGTATGGTTTTTTTTTATGTTTGTTCCACGATAACTCCGTCGTTACTGGACCGATTTTGAAAAAAAAAATATTGAATGTATATGCATGCAGATTGTTCCCATTTTTCTCAGGACCCAGTTCTGATGATAGGATCCTGGAGAAATCGAGGGAACTCCTCAAATCTGAAAGGCACACATATGGTGATTTTTGTGTTTTTTAAGGAACAGCATGCATTTACGTACGAAGCAGTGCCATTTGGTGCAGTGGAACTGCTGATGATGGTCAGAACGGAACTCCTCAAATCTGAACGGCTCGCTTATAGTGACTTTGGTATTTTTATAAGAACAGCATGCACTTACGTCCAGAACAGTGACATTTGTTGCAGTGGAACTGCTGATGATGGTCAGAACCGAACTCCTCAAATCTGAACCGCACACTTATAGTGGCTTTGGTATTTTTATAAGAACAGCATGCACTTACGTCCAGAACAGTGACATTTGGTGCAGTGGAACTGCTGATGATGGTCAGAACCAAACTCCTCAAATCTGAACGGCACACTTATAGTGACTTTGGTATTTTTATAAGAACAGTATGCACTTACGTCCAGAACAGTGACATTTGGTGCAGTGGAACTGCTGATGAAGATCAGAACGGAACTCCTTAAATCTGAACGGCACACTTATAGTGACTTTGGTATTTTTATAAGAATAGCATGCATTTAAGTTCAGAACAGTGACATTTATTTAGTTATGTTTTATAAGAATATTGAGTTTTCAAGTCAAATTTTGTCAGGCTTCAATTTCTTATAATCGGATTCATGAGGAATTGAGGAAACTCCTCAAACCTTAACGGTATACGTATATTCATTTGTGTTGCCATTAAATAGTTAAAGCATTAAAAGCAGTTTAAAAAAATACCTACACATTTCTACATAATCCAACATTCGCAAGTAGCTTTCACAAGAACCCCAAAGGCGGCGGTTTTTTTTCTTAAAAACTATTTCTAACGCATATAAGTATTCACATACAGCTACCTCTCTTTCTAACGCATATTCACATAGTACCGCAGTAATTTATAACAATGGTTACCACACGTATCTAATAAATCTTAGTTTTGTCCATGAATTATCTCTTGGCAGCAATTTAGGGCTTATCTGATTTAAAAAAGTTGAGCCGACTAGTTCGCCCTAGACGTGTGCCAAATACAAAATGAATTAAGCTTGGTGAGGGCATTGTTTATTTTAAATACCTCGTATCTTTATAATTTTTTGTATTGGTAAATTGACTTTATTGTGTACTGGTCAAGACGGATTTTACAACGTTGAGGGACAGTTAATTATGAAATTTATAAACTGACCAGCAAGAATGCTTGAGATAATTTGGTCGTGTTAAAGTAACTGGGCACTTTTGGATTGTGAATGAATTTTACTGAGCCACTGAGAATTTCCTATTTTGCGCAATGTACTGTAAATTTCCGTATAACTAACTACAGTGAGCTATAATATTTCACCACAGTGACACTTGACACTGACATTGACTCTTTACATTGACAATTATGTGCCATTTTACGAGTATGGGTTGATAAGTAACGTTGTTACCTACTCGGCGTCAATATTTCCTTATTGAACAGGCAATGAACGGCGAAATGTCACTGTTGGGCGACAATTGTCATTATTGTGAAATACGCCACATGATGTTTTGGTAATGGCAAAGATGTATAAAATCAGAAGAACTGCATGCTTGAGCATGAGCAATATGGTAAGACTGAAACTACCCCGCACAGAACAATAAAAAACAGAAATAAAAAAAAAAAAAAAGGAAAAAAAAACGCACCAAAAATCAAATATTGCCGAGGCCTTGTACCAGTTGGAGTCGGCACGTCTGTAAAGTCCCTTATAGTTTTTTTTTAATGGCCAAATACCTAGATGTTATGTCACAAATGTCAGTGACTGGAAATTAAAAAAGAAGACTTTGCCGGCCTAGGCCTTCAATGTTTGTATGAAATTCCATTATCGACCTCTTGTCCTAGCCGCACCTGAAACGTCATACTTCGCGGTCAAGTCACATAACGTCAATATTTTTTACCATGTTTGAGAAAAATAAGTTTAGCGCGATCAAACAGAGAGACACAGACGGGGCTTTGGTTCATAATATGCACTGAATCTACATACAGGTTGGGATAGGTCCCGGACTATGCACGCGCGCAAACGTGACTGATTGGGCGCCGCGGTGCGGGATGCAATTTTGCATACTCAAGATCACGTCCCACTAGTGATTAATGTGTTCCGGGTTATCGATAGTAATAAGGAGTTACTTTGGGAAACTTTGCTAGGAACCTACAGCGCTGTATGTATAATTTCTATATCTTGTAGGTGCCGTTAATATTGGGCATCATTCGAACCCCAAATCTCATCTCGATCTAATACTAGTATTTTAGTATAAATCCCGCGCTACACTGCAAATGATGTCAATTCAATATTAAATCCAATCATTACAATACAATACTTATTTTCTCGCAAGAACGAAATGACGCCTCCGGATTGGCGATAGGCTCTTGTTTATGTAACAAAGATATGAGACCAGTGGCGTACGCAAGTAGAACATTGAACAAAGCCGAGTTAAATTATCCGACTATTCAAAAAGAGTTATTAGCTGTGATATGGAGCGTCAAGTACTTTAGACCATATTTGTACGGAAGAAGTTTTACCATTATGACCATAAACCTTTATTGTATTTATTGGAAAGCGTCCACCCGTTTAATTAAATTCAGATTGCAACTCGAACAATATAACTACAAAGTTGTTTACATTAAGGGCAAAGATAACGTCGTCGCAGACGCAATCACTTCGGATGAGTTAAAGAGTATAGGAGAACAAGTTTTAGTTACAACTAGAGCGCAAAGCAAAAAGCTTTACAACAAAAAGATCGGGAAATACCGCGGATCTTAATATATCCAATGATTCGGGGCCTGATCAACCTCAAATTTCGGAAATATTAAGAAAACCGAGTAATTCTGTTGAGTTACAATTTATAAAAAATATAGAATTAGACAAGTTACGACAAAGAGGTGGTAACTACGGAACAGGAATGTTTTTCGTATGTTGAGGCAAAGTCAATTATATACATAAACCTTAGTTAGCACTATACGCGAGTCGAATAAACTGAGTGTTTTTTGTAATAAATTAAATATAAATGAGATATTTGTCATTAAGACAGTTAACGTTATTTTTAAAGAATCTCAGTGAAGAAATAATGAATAATAATCAGTGGTCCGGACCACGCATTAGCATTCTCAGAAATGTTAAAAGGATAATTGACGAAAAAGAAACATATTGCTATTGGAACCTACGACAGCGCAAAAGTAAATATTTTTGTATGTATAATTTCTACGAAATACGAAATGAAATTGTAAGCACTTGAGCACGTAAGTAGTAAAAATTACAAAGTATTTACAACCGTCTTACTGCTTTTTTATCGATACCTCCTTAAAAAATAGTTAAACCCTCATTAACACGTCAACACCTAACAGTACCAATCATGGAATGCAGTGATACTGTACTCTTTGACAAAAGCCATTGACAATAAAAATTGAATGAACACGAGGTCGTACGCTATCGGTCGCATCGCGTAAATTACATCATCACTGCATTGCTTATTATGCAATTGCTGGTGCCAAATTTTGGTAGCGTGACGGCATCTGTAGTGAAAAAAAAAGCACAATTTTTAATTAGGAGAACACGACGACGAAGCCTGTTGCGGATATCATCATTGGTTTGGTTGTGACGAAGCATGGTGCTGATTGCATTTGTGGCCACCTGACGGAGCCTGCGTTGCGGATGACAAATGTGATTAGTGGTATTGTTTTTTTTAAATTTAAGATTGTCTGTGTAATGTGTTTTGTAGTATTTGAATGAAATAAATGAATTAGGAGAATATATTTAGACAATATTGTTATAAGAAAGACATGTGGAAGAGCGGTTTTGACTTTCATTTCACGAATTACTGATTATTATCACATAGGTATAATGGAGCAAACTATGGCCGAAATCAGGATTTGTAACACGACACGAGCACTGGAAATTGGCGTCCACTGTAAGGGACCGATGATCTATGATCTCATTGAAGATTGTAAAACTACTCTCGATAACTCTGCAAATAAAGAATAAATGGGGTATGAGTACTGTTTGTTTACTGAATTCGTTGCCATTGCTTCGCCTAATATTGATGAGATGAGGGAAGACGACTCAACATCATCAGTGAGGCACTGAGGCAGAAAAGAGATTTGGATTAAGTAGAAACAATAAATAATGCTATTCGTTGACTACCGCATTTCCTCTCGTTTCCGTCAGGAAAGTAACTTTAGAAGTCTTTCCTCAAATACTAATGGTGAAGCACCATGGAATGAGACAAAACACTTTCCACACATCACGTAATGAACAACATAAACATATTCTTTGGATCCGTCGCGAAGTTTTCAGCCGGCTTAAGTATGACATCAAAAAGAATCGCGAATGCACCTCACTAGCGCAGTCATTACGTAGGCGGTGCATCGCTTATGCAACTGCAGCCTCATTTGGCGGTAATGCAGGGGTGGGTTCAGTTTCGGTTCTAACATTACGAGGGTTAGATGTTCGGGAACCGTGTTGCCATTACACATGTTAACAATTTAGATACTTTTCTTAGACTAGATTTTAAAAGCTTGTAACTTTTGTACGTGACAATTATGTAGAAGGAAGAATCGGTTTTTAAAGTGCCTTTGTATAGTTTCATACCTAAAATTAATAACTGGGTTTTATCTATGATCACTCTTGCGTCTGCCTGTATATCAATTTACACAGTAATTTTTGGAATTAGGAATATAGTGAGCTATTGGCAAAACAATGTTTAGTTTTTTATTCTAAAGTTTAGTTTAGTTTTTTATTCTAAAAGTACACATCTAATTAAGGTCAGGTGGGGTAAGGGGGACTATGGGGGAAGGGAAACACTGATCGGTAACTCTGAATTCATAGACTGTAGCTGGGTCATTTGGTGGTCGGTAAGGTACTACCTAGGATTTAGTTCCGAAACAAAAACAAAAATAGCGCTAGCTCTAAGGAGTGTGCGTCCTTAACAAAAACAAAAAATCAGTTGTCGTGCTACAAGACCACGAGTTGGACGAGTATTATTTGTGTAGTGATTTGGGTAGCAAAAAGTCATGTCCGAAGACTTTTGATATCTGTAAATATTCCTTTATATGTTTAATGTTCATGTCTGGTATTGAATTTGAGAATTTGAGAAAACTATGCTGTAAATATGAAAATTCAACGTGATTCATAACACAACCTACAAATGACATACCGGGGTAACGGGAACTACCATAGCCGGGGTAAGTGGAACATATGTTTCCTTTTCCCGATTTCAGGGGTCATGAACATTTTCAGAGACACATATTCTATACGTACAGAAATTTTGTATTGATCCAAGCTTCAGTATTTTAAATACGAATAATTACTAATAATTAATAGTCGTTTTTTAATTTGCAATACTGAAATTTGAATATTCGAAAAAAACTTGTAAAAAAATCTTTAAAAACAATTATAATTTTTAGTTAACCACCCCTGTCTCAAGCCCATATGTTCCCCTTACCCCGAATTTCAATTTATGTAAATATTTTCTGTTTTAAACTATATGTCAAAGAACCAAAGTCTCCATTTGATTGGTGATGTTTTTTTTAATTTACATTGCCGGTATAATCCACACTAGCAGCAATACTTTAAGATTTTAGCGAAGTGTTTCCCTTACCCCAAAACTCGGGAAAGGGAAACGGCAGGACCAGCCTAAACATTTTATAAATTTCCAGCTACATGCAATAAAGCTAGTTTGAAAATTAATTTCGCCCTAGAAAGCAGACTTAAAGAAGCATACTTTGTGTCGGTCAAGATGAATATACGACATTAAATAAAGTGATTAGAGCTCGATGTAAAATATAAAAAATGAAGTATGTTTCCCTTACCCCACCTGACCTTATATAATGAAAAACGCAAACTTCAAAAAACTTGAGCGTCTACTTAAGCGTGAATAATTGTTGAGTAAACCATATTCCTAATGATAATGACACACTACAATCTACAAGGAAATGTAAAATAATACATGCTGTACATATTCGATCATTATTATTTATGTATTCCGTTACCTTTGAAATCCCGTGTAATAAAACACAATTCAAATGTATTTATTACCTTTATAAATTTCCGCAAAAGAAATATTTCAGCTATATTGCCCATTCTCAAAATCGGCAATCTACCTGACCTTCGCAATTGCTATTGAAACTTGGAGATATTTTATAGAAAGAGGAAAAGAGGAAAGGTCGGTAAGTTGTTATCTCGGGAGATTTGATAAGGTCTCATTCGTTATGTCAATACATATGGGCACCGGTTTCGTAATGAGCCCTAACGATCAAGTTCATGTTACAAATTAGATAATCTTGTTATGAAGTCAAACTTTAAAAATGTTTAGAATAAAGACATGTGTATTGGCTCTGCGATAAGCGTTATACTTTGTCAAAATAATGCAGAATTAAGAAAAAGACAATACACATAGAACTTTACGTCAAATATTTGTCAACTTAATATAGTAACATAAAGATCACAGGTACAGTCAACAGCAGAAGTCGCTAAGGAGACGAGGTGTTCAAAAATTTTGATGATCTTGACTTCTTGATTTTGAACACCTTGCTCAGCGATTCTGCTTCTGACTGTACAAGTGTACACAGTTCTCTGTTGAATGGAAAGTAAAAAAAAGAAAAACTGTTTTTTTTCTTCACAATGCGATACTCGCGATTCACTCAAATAAGAAAGGCGTGATAAATACCTAAGGTCAAAGAAATGATCTCTATCGAAAATGTTTTTGACCCCTCTTAGTTTTATGCTCTTTCTAGAAGTTTTATTGATTACTGCAAATAATAAATTAGCTATACATCTAGCTCAAAACTTGCTAAAATGGTTTTCATGTTCATAGTTTTACTCATAACAACTAATAAAATAACTACCATTAGTTAAGCCTTTCTTCAGAAACTTTATAATTAATGTCTTTACCATTGTTAACTATTTCTTTCTTCGCTCAAGAATCTTTGGAAACTAATCCATAGATCTCATTAAGTTTTAATTGTGGCGCTAAGCAAACAACTGCTGGCTATTTAATTGTAAAAAGAATCTCTTTTAATGTCGACGTGGGTGGTTAAAGTTCATTTATTAACAATACTTAAGACACACACACAGTCCAACACACCAATCAAATATCGCAGTGTTCGCAACTCGCATGCGGGTTCTCGCACCGTGTAAATAGGCCTTTACGCTCAAAGTAATAAAACTCATTTGTAAAACGAGTGTAAACATTGCAAAGCAATATCTTTATATCGAAAATATTACATTTGATTATCGATCGTGATATTCGTGATTAAAATCGTGCCTTGTTACTATCTGAGGGGAGGGCAATGAACTTATCTTATCAGTCAAAGTCCTATTTATTAATGTTATTGTTTATGTATAAGTACACAATACAATCTTGAACATGTGGCGTCATTCTGATTCATAAGTTGTTTGATAGAAATGAATTGATATCACGATTTCTAATAGATACATCCGTCATGTTTTTCTTTTTTGACGTTTCAAGATTCTTTTAAGGTATATTTGGGTAATTCTGAATCATTTTGGAACGCTGATCATTCCGGAAATTAACCAAAAGCTGTAGTTTCAAAGTCATTATTCGGAATTACCCGACTGGACGTAAACAATTCTGATCTTAATGATAATGACAATGACAATATCTATCGGTTTTTTTCCATTTCCGATTTTTGCTAAATGTTTACGCCGTGTCTTGCGTGGGCGACGGTCGCGCGACCGTCGCCGTCGCGTCTCATCGCGTCGTCTACTTCCATATCGATAAGGTTTGTTTTCGTATGCGTCGCATCGCCGTCGCGCGACCATCGCGCGACCGTCGCCCACGCAAGCCACGGCGTTAAACAACCGGGGAAAATATTCACGGAAATACTTTAATAAACTCTCAAGTGGCAAAAGATAATGTCATAATTTTAAACGCGGTCGCAAAATTCCAGATAAAAATACCCTTTGCCTTCTCGGATTATACAGGGGTCACCCTGAATATACCTTACCTAATACACATATCATTAACCCTTAAATGGTAAAATGTACCTAGTGGTACAAGGTATATTTGCAAGGGTATGGGACTTAGAATTTGAACAAGTGCGGGTAAACTGTAGATTTGCGAGTGCACGACCTCCCACATGAAAGCGAGTGATGTTTACCGACAAAAGTTCTTTTTTGTGTACGCTCATTGTAATTTGATAATAAATTGGGACCCGTATTTAGTTTGGACGGCGCCCTGCTGAGTCGAACTTTGAGATTGGTTTTCGACAGTTATACATAGGGTACTACTGTATGTATAGTTCATAATTTAGCTAGGTAGTTGTGACATCTAAGCCCAATGAATCTTCAGATGGATATAACGAAAGTCCGTATACATTTTTTTTTTGACGTTTGGAAGGTAACTGCTGCTGAAATTACTGTTGCGCGGCAACAGTAATTTCAGCAGCAGTAACATGATTTAATCAGGTATATATTGACAGATACGCCGGCATCATCACCATTGCAGCAGTAATGTCGCACACAGGTCACAGCAGTTATGCAGATGAAGTGTTATCCAATTGTCACCCACGTGCCAGAAACTCTATTAGAGTGTGTCAAGATGCGTAAAAATTTTAGAACTCGATGAGACCATTCAGCGATGTCACAAGTCTTGATTATAACATATTGAATCATCCCTGTTGTTTGGCTGAAGCGACACGGATATGCAATTTGCGGCGTTTGTTTGAGGTTGCACAACTGCGATGTTTGTATATTGGTACATGTCATTTGGGTCGCTCATTAAGGGCTCAATGTGTTTCGGCTTTGTTTTGGACGCTTTTTCTGTCCTGGGAACTATTGTTGTTCATCGTAGCGCTCTTTTTTTTTTAAAGTCGCATATATCAGAACGAAGACAATATTATTGAATTTGTTACGTGTGTGTATATTGGGATTTTTTGAACGCTGCGCTATGGTTGTTCGTCAAATTGTCTTAAATGACTTTACGGATTGTACCGTTTGTGGTTAGGGTGTCTATAAATTCGTCTCAGTTAATGTTGGAGTTACCTTTATCTAACACTGTCAATTTTAATCTTTAAGCCTTTACGGCAGTAAATTTCTTTAAAGCAGTATTTTTCCTGACTTTATGGGACAGGCTTAGGGTTGAAAGAAATTTGTGTAGGTACTCGAAATCAATGCATATTTTATATAAAACAGCTTGTAGTCGCAAGGTTAATAAATTTAAATTTTTCAATCTTAATCAAATAATACTGTAAGAATTACAAATCTTGTTAAAAAAGTGTTAATTTACTAAATATCTGCGCAAATTTTGCTACTCCCGGCTATCAATACCCGATCCTTTTACTCCAAACCGCATCCTTCCTTAATCTTTGCAATCTTCGGGTTCTCGAATTTTCTACGAATTCCCCAATATCCTATCCTTCGGCTTCGGAAGCAGCTGCGCTCAAGGCCACCTGTGCATTGTCCTGTGGGAAGAGCAGAGTGCCGGTATTCTCCGGTGCTATGCCGATAGCTAGCGAGCTATCGCTTATAGCGACCAGTGCTATGTGGACTTGGGTACAGTCAGGCAAAACTATAAATTATTTGACATTATTTTGTTCTGGGTAACATAACAAACTTCTAAGAATGGTCTGTTCGGTGTGGTGTATGTGTATCTATAGATATATATGTCATGTATCATCCATGTATTGAGAAGTCTGTAAGTTGAGTTTGAACAATAAACACATGTAATCGAGCTTCGTATTTTATTGTTATTCCGCCAACCGTACATTGCCAGGATCTGAAAGTTAATATACAGTTTGTGATCCTGTGTGATGTGAAGGTTGTGAAGACGTGCTTGAAACCTTAAAACATTTTTAGTTTTTTACCTAATGTTAAAGAGCGTGGCCCTTCTTTGTATCTTATGAAACACCATTCTTTATTAGCAAAAGGAATTACAGGTCAGGAATTTAAGGTCCTTCGGTTTTCGGGTTAAAATGGACACTAACTTGTCTTACAGATTTAGTTGTAGTCTCACATGCTCTAAACTTCGAAGGCCCTTGTTCAATCTTTGACAGGACTTTAAACTGATTCCGAACCTGTCTAGAAGCCATTGTACTGGTTCCGCTGAGGCAAGCTCGACAAGGGCTAGCAATATAAGAGACGATCAGAAAGACAGTAACTTTATATTAAATTGGAACACTCCTAATGCCTTTTTCTTTCAAACTGTACCGATATGGTTGGGTGGAGCCGGATGTTCCCACGATGCACTACGCCTCTGCATTTGGTACAGTGTTCGCGAAATTGTATGGTAGACATTGTCCTTTCTTTGTAATGTATTGCAAATAATCCTAATTATGGGTGATGACTTCACCGTCTGTCAAAAGTGGTTCTAGCAGTTTTTTATTTCCTTCAATAGACGTCAAGATATTAAATTTTCTTACATAGGTAAATACGGGCAAAATATTGTCTACTATTAGAAATTGTCCTAATAATGATATCAGTAGTATTCAGTCCAGCCTGCGGTCATAATTTTACCTCTGAAAACCGTATCTGGGACGCAGCCTTAGTAAGTTAAATAAGGAGAACTTAATGAATATAATTTTATTTTAGTTTTTTAAAAAGTAGGAAAAAAATTGGCATGCAGGTGTGCATATTGTAGAATGCCTATGGGTTTCATAGGAAACCTCATAATAAACAATGCATGTGTCATCTATAACTGCAGTATAGTCCCATATCAGGACAACGTTTTTACTCGATGTTTCCTTTCCATGACGTAACTTGTTGACACCGTGTTTCCGAGGATGATAATAATTGTGAATGACCTTTGACATTTTCCTAGGTTTATACTAGAATTGTCTACTAGGCATTCCCAAAGAAACACGACAATTACTATTTACTAAAGTATTAACTTCTTTAGGCGAGACGATTGTCGTAGGTGGGTGGTTCCCTGGTGGGTGGTCCTGTAGAACAACAAAGTGGTTTTTAATGTGTTTGGCAAATTAGTGTTCTTTAACCACGTTATGCATGAATTTAAAGTCTTTTGAATGAAGAAATTCAATGCTATCAAAGGAGATATGTATTGAGGAAATCGTCAATGACACCAGTTATTTGCCTGACCAAAATTTATTATCTTATCAATGTCAATAATTCCCATTTACAGTTAAATTACATGCATTTATACTTAAAAGTATCTTAGCTTTCTTGCTATCTATATATGCTAAGTACCTATGTAAATTATACTGACCAAGATTAAAGGAAACGAAAGTGCTTAAATTGAATTACTTATCTTGAATTAACACCATTGAAAAACCCAATTTCAATCTTATCGGCATTCCCGACATTTCATTATTAACATAATTATTTTCTTGTCGGTTAGCTACCATTCAACTGGTATCAATCTTGCTCTGACAATGGAATCGCACTAGAAACGGTTGGAAAAACTTTTTTGTTGTCTTCTCCATCAGTTACATTCACCTGTCTTGTAACCATTGCTTCTGTTTGTGAACGCTGCAACGTACACTTGTCCTTATCTGCCTCGTATCAAGATAGAGGCGAAGAAAGGGACAAGAGGTCGGTGTTCCAAGCATGGAAGCATGTGGCACGCGACGCGCCTCCACTGCATTCGGTTTCCGAACGTAGGCCGGCGTAGACGTTGCGTCGTTCTCGATTTTCGCGCTGCGATCGTGTTTTGATTACTCCGATCTCTTCACAGCTATCTAAATTATAACAGAAATTTTCTCAGCTGAATAAATAAAGTGTATTGACTGTGTTAAAAAGTGCTAGAAAGTTTTTGAACTGTTTGAGAATAAGTGTGAATTAAGTCTTAAAGATTACCCGTGTTGACGTTTTCGTGAATATCTCGGAACGAAAGAAATTTGTCTAACCTACATTGACGGAGCGACGCCGGTGCTAAGTGAAAGTTTAAAAACTATGCTGTTTTTCTGCAGTCATAGTTGGATTTAACAAAAGCCATTTAGAACCGCCTTTTGTCGCACAAACGGTTGTTGAGAAGAATTTCTTTTAAGGACTGAAAAATAATTGGAAAAGTTCCGGTACACTTATGGGAAAATTCGCAGCTGTGTGACCCGAAAACTGTAATAAAAATAAACGATTCCGCAAGATTTATCTTCAGGTTGGAGTTCGATATCTTAGGATGATTAATAACTTGTATGACGAGGGATTTGCGAGGATGGTTTTTGGCCGTTGAACGTTTTTGGTGTTGAGAAGTTTTTTGGTGTTCTTTATGAGGGAAAGGCGGTCTTTTCCGATAAGCAGCGACGTGGCGTTGAAGAGTGATAAGAATGGAACAGGGAAAGGGTTGGTGGTGAACTCTGTGATCTGTGGTGTGGTGGATGAACTGTCCAACGGGAGGAGCAGGCGTGGCTCGTGGGTGCGGCACGCAGTCATGGGAGTGCTGCGGTGGAAGGATTTGACAGGCGTCAGGACCAGCACGCCAACTGAACCAAAAGAGGTGGGTACATTACTTGCTAAAGATGTATGTCAGGTAAAGTTTACCTGACAGCAACTTGAAACAGTGAGTTACTGCTTTACTTTGGTCACTGCTGCAGTTTCTACTAGTTTAGTTGTTTAAATGATGACGTGCATGACTTGATTAGACTTGTAGAAGTTTCTGCATTAGAGACTGGCAGTGCGTCGCTCTTAGGATATACTCGTACATAAAAGCAAGCACAAGACATAGAGAATGATAAGTATTTGATTAGTACCTCCCATAATAATTATAACGCTGTACCTAATAGCTGTCTGTCTACCGCGGCGGATATGAGAGGCTCGACCAATCAATAGTAAAAAGGCAACGCTGGGTATATTCGCCAACTTATTATTCACGAGTTCGTTGCATTACCCGAATATGTCACACGATATCATTCCGGTTACCGGACGTCAATGCGTCATTACGTCATTGATGATCTTATCATTAAGTGGGGTAGACGCTAAGACGCTGTAATGAATCAGAGGTAGTAAACATAGATCCTTGATTGTGCGCGTGCGGTGTTTACCAACACTAATGATAGAGGCCGGTGTATGATTGACAGGGGCGCAGAACCATATTTTTCTTAAACAGCTCGTGATTTGACTTAAAGATTTTGGTACTCGAACAGTTATAGAATATTTTATGATTCATCCACTTTGAGATAAGTTTTGATGTTTCGGCTTATCAAATATTATTCACGAAAACCTTAGGTACTTATTTCAAATTACGGAATATGAGAATGGAGATTGGAATGTCTTTGCCCAACAGAAGATTTTTTTTTGGCTTCTGAAACAAAAAAAAATGATTATGACATATTTCGTGCTCAGTTCCGATCCGAGTTAAGTCTTCGTTGCGACATCGGAGTCGCGAAAGTGTACGACCCTGAATCTTATGAATCACATTGTGTACGGAGAAAACTCTCGTCATGTCGCTAACTTATTCACACGTTAGAAAACCTGAATTTCGCGTAACGGATAGCGTACCTTTATAGATAATGATAACTATTATTATTTGAACATATAACAGAGCGTGTCGGGCCACGCTCAGTGTAGGGTTCCGTAGTTTTCCGTATTTTTCTCAAAAACTACTGAACCTATCAAGTTCAAAACAATTTTCCTAGAAAGTCTTTATAAAGTTCTACTTTTGTGATTTTTTTCATATTTTTTAAACATATGGTTCAAAAGTTAGAGGGGGGACGCATTTTTTTCCTTTAGGAGCGATTATTTCCGAAAATATTAATATTATCAAAAAACGACCTTAGCAAACCCTTATTCATTTTTAAATACCTATCCAACAATATATCATACGTTGGGGTTGGAATGAAAAAAAATATCAGCCCCCACTTTACATGTAGGGGGGGTACCCTAATAAAACATTTTTTTTTAATTTTTATTTTTTCACTTTGTTGGCGTGATTGATATACATATTGGTACTAAATTTCAGCTTTCTAGTGCTAACGGTTACTGAGATTATCCGCGGACGGACGGACGGACGGACGGACGGACGGACGGACAGACAGACATGGCGAAACTATAAGGGTTCCTAGTTGACTACGGAACCCTAAAAACGACGAGTGGGCGGGTGGTCTAGTGGTAAAGACGTTAGCCGCGTAAGCTGAAGACCCGGGTTCGATTCCCGGCTCGGCCACCAGTGGGCCTTGTCGTTTTTTTTTTCTTTCGTGCATGATATCTCAATTTCAATTCAATCAATCAATTTTAATTCAATTTCAATTTATAGAGGTATTCTGATTTTTATAACAGGTTAAGAATTTGATATCGATTCGATTTGTCACGATTAATTGCAAAAAGTATGATGAAAAGGTACAAAAATTATATTTAATTAGGTATTTTAGAGCGCACATTACACACAGGAACTTATTCTGATGTCAATTTTCTAAGTTATAAACAACACCATACTAAACCTTTTCAATTTTTTAATATGTTAATACCATTTTCATTTAGTATAAATAAAAACGAACTGCATTCATATAGCTCATAACTCAAAAGTTTTCACATTACTGTTTTAGATTCAATAAAAATTCCCACTTTCGATTATTCCGATGCTCGTTCCGCAGACCCCAATTCTTACTCTTAACGAAATTGAAATCTTAATCCTTACAAGAAAAGTCCCGAAAGCGATATAAGCAAAATTAGTACATTACGATACAAGTGCGTAAAAAAGGAAGTTCGAAACGAGTGGCGATAAATTAAAACACGACCGAAGGGAGTGTTTTAAATCAACACGAGTTGCAAATTTCCTTTTCGCACGTGTATCGTACGACGTTTTTCAGTACAGATGAACTTCCGAAGTTTCGACCTGTTATATAATGAATCACTTCTCGCACTAGTGCGTAAAAAAAACACCATCTGTACTGAAATAGTACATAACGATACAAGTGCGTAAAAAAGGAAGTTCGAAACGAGTGGCGATAAATTAAAACACGAGATGAGCCTCTGAAGTTCCGACCTGGCATATAATGAACCACTTCTCGAACTAGTGCGTAAAAAAACGACCATCTGTACTGAAAAATACATTTTCTCAAACATGGTATGAAATATTGATGTTATGTGCCTTATAATTGGCAGCGAAGTATGACGTTGCAGGTGCGGCTAGGACGATTGATAGATAATGGAATTTCATACAAACCTTGCAGGCCAAGGCCGGCAAAGTCTTCTTTTTAGGGTTCCGTAGTCAACTAGGAACCCTTATAGTTTCGCCATGTCTGTCTGTCCGTCCGTCCGTCCGTCCGTCCGTCCGTCCGCGGATAATCTCAGTAACCGTTAGCATTAGAAAGCTGAAATTTGGTACCAATATGTATATCAATCACGCCAACAAAGTGCAAAAATAAAAAATGGAAGAAAATGTTTTATTAGGGTACTCCCCCTACATGTAAAGTGGGGGCTGACTTTTTTTTTCATACCAACCCCAGCGTGTGATATATTGTTGGATAGGTATTTAAAAATGAATAAGGGTTTACTAAGATCATTTTTTGACAATATTTATATTTTCGGAAATAATCGCTCCTAAAGGAAAAAAAAGTGCGTCCCCCCCCCTCTAACTTTTGAACCATATGTTTAAAAAATATGAAAAAAATCACAAAAGTAGAACTTTATAAAGACTTTCTAGGAAAATTGTTTTAAACTTGATAGCTTCAGTAGTTTTTGAGAAAAATACGGAAAACTACGGAACCCTACACTGAGCGTGGCCCGACACGCTCTTGGCCGGTTTTCTTTGTATATGACATTTATTTAATGTTTATGTCAAAATTATGTTTATCTTCTCATCATGATCGTCAAAAATTACATAATAGATTCCAAATAAAAATAATTCAATATCAAATCCAATCATTACAATACAATACTTATTTTCTCGCAAGAACGAAATGAAATTGTAAGCACTTGAGCACGTAAGTAGTAAAAATTACAAAGTATTTACAACCGTCTTACTGCTTTTTTATCGATACCTCCTTAAAAAATAGTTAAACCCTAAAGCGTGGCCCGACACGCTCTTGGCCGTTTTTTAATTTCCAAACACAGATAATTGTGACATAACATCCAGGTATTTAGCCAATTAAAAAAAAACTATAAGGGGCTTTATAGACGTGCCGACTGCAACTGGTACGGGCCCTAGACAATATTTGATTTTAAGTACGTTTTCATACAAAAAAAATTTTTTTCGTTTTTTTTTTTAATTTTTTTTTAACTTTTTGTTTTTTTATAAGCGTATACGGGGCATCAAAGGGGAACGAAAATTCGATTATTTTTGCGCTACGACGCACCGTTTAGGAGATACAGCCATCCAAAGTTACTATTTTCAGTAGACTTTATTTATTTCATACCATGTTTGAGAAAAGCACTATACATACCTCGGCGGGAAATGGGGTTGCTCGCCTCAGACCTATCCGGCCTCGCTTCGCTCGGCCGTCTATATGTCTTCGGCCGGCAACCCCTTTGTCCCGGTTTCTGAGATACCTAATAGCTTTTTTTTGGGAGAATGGTGACAGTGGTGGTGCCCTCACTTTGTAAGCTTTTGAAAACTAGCATTGTTTGACATATTCATAAGATAACGTGTATTTGTGATAATCAGCGCCACTACTCATATTGCCAATAATACATTGTGCAACAAGGGGAGGAAGTTGAATATTAGTAACGAGAGTAAGTTAAATCGCGACGGCTTGCCGGAGCGATTTAAAGACTCGAGTAAGTAATATTTATACTCCCCGAGTTACACACAATGTTTTTCATCACACTCTCAATGTAAAAAATATGTAAGTAGATGTAAAAAAGTTAAGTACGGTACAAGAAATTTCATTACTCACTTGGGAGAACGATTTTTCTATAACTCACGCTCCGCCTGCGTGCAATAGCACATTTAAAGTGCGGGTGTGATAAAAAGGAATTTTATCTAACATAATACAAATCAATTTTATACAGCTTTCTACCAAGATGTATTAATTAGACCATAATAACGGTACTTACCGTACCCGTTCTCACATAACGTAAAATAATGAATAAATGTAGTAGATTACCGAATTACCTGTATTCTATAACAGTTACTGGGCACTCATTGGTACAGGTTGGATAACAATTACATGATGTAGTTTCTACTATTAATGAGTTAATTACAGCGGTGTTTACAAATTCATTAAGTTGGTAAGCCAATTTCATTTACATAAATACATGATTATTTATTGATATTTTTCTTCCCTATATATTTTTCCTAAAATTGTGTCTGTCTAATGACATAACATTCAGTTAAATTTGAAATTCAGTTATTTAAGCTATATGCTTGCTTCTTTTTATAAAATACGTTATAATGAAATTATAAACGTTTGGTAGGTTTTACAAGCCCGTTAAACACTTTATTTTAAATATTAAATTCAATTAAATAATAATATTAATACATCCTGTTTACATTGGTGCTTTATGATAATGAAATATTAATTATTTCATTACATTACTTGTTACCGATGTCTACAGTTCAAGGCTTAAGACGGTTATGAATCTTGAAAAACAATATACACATTTAACATAATGTTACCGTAATTTAGATGTCAATGTGACTTTTAAACAATACCTGCCTAGTATCTACTGCGTACGCTAAAATAGAACGGTCGTCAGAATATTTTTTAGATGCCTATTTATGGTATCCCCATGGTATGGTATCGATTTTCGACTATTATCGATGAAATAAAAATATGTGAAACGTTGTCTATACTATTTGATTAAATGTTTGTAGGCAGTGCTATAGTAACCCATCTATTTATAATATTTTAAAAAGATAAATATAAAATATGTAGTCATGATTTGGCACCGATTCTACTTAACCAGGTAAAAACCTCGTCAACGGCTGACGCATTGATTGTTGTTACAAGGTCAAAATCATATGATAATACCAGCATTATGTCTCGTTGACCCCTCGCGTGCGAAGATTCGCTGATGAAATCAAAAAATTAAAACCAATCATGCAACTCGAGATAAAATCTATGTAATAAAAACAGATAATTGTCCTAAGAGATAGCAGGTTACTTTCAGACGACGCGACGGTGACATAATACGGTTTCGTTCTGATTGAATCTTTATCTAACAAGTTATCTATGCGTTGATGATATTAAAGGTATGCGTTATCGAACTTACGGAAATAATCAAGTTGCATCAATTCATTGAATAAACTACTTGAAATAGTAATTATAGTGACAAAATAGGCGCCACCTACACATATCTGTCTGATTTTACTAATAATATTAACTTATCTATTAGGAGAAAGTTTATCTTAATGAACAAATTATGTCTAGTAAGTTTTAGGCAATAACGCTTTTCACTTAATATCTGCTTAGTCTTATCTTATTGCTTAACAGAATATCATCATTGATAAATTTACTCGCTTTTCAAATCAGTTTCAATAAATTACATCGTAAACCTTATCGCAATTACTTACTAGAGTACTGTGCTGAATCCACTTGTATAACAACAAAAGGTCCTATCCACCTTTGAGCCTCATAGTAACATACGACGTTTTGCTGCCGAGTGTGCTGACTTCTCAGTTTCACGCGGCCATATATCTTTGTTCCCAGATTTATTGCCCGTGGACAGCACATTAACCCATTAAAGAGCCGACAACTTCGCAGAATCTGCTTTATTTATATTGTCACTGTCGTTACTGTATTGTGTAATCACTGTTTCCATCTTGTTCCTTTGGCTTCTGTATTCAAATAAATATTTACTTTTTGGGCCGCGCGCAGTGCACCGCATAATTCGGGTTATGCCTGACTGTTTTAAGTATGAGAGCGCCCATGACCAACCTTGGACATTACGACGTATCATTGTCATTACATTCGTAAATGATGCAAAACATTAGAATAATAGAAAAATACTATAACTAACGACATGTCATAATATGTTTGCGCGTTCTTGCCATTCGCCGCTGAAATCATCGGTAAATTTAGACACTAAATTAGGGTGAAACCACGTCTAAATATATAAGTTTTGCATGATTAAATATTCATTTAGAAACACGTTATGCCTGATGACTTTAAAAAGTCAAATACGTTATGATAAAGTTTTTACATTCAGTCTAACAAGCAGTCGAATTTGTGATATTTGATATCTTAGTGACTGACCGCAAGGCCTTTTTACACTTATTCGACCTTAAGATTGCCAAACATCACACAGACGGATTTTTCGAACATCTAATACCGAATATATTCAAATGAATCAGTTCTTTGCATCCGTTCTATAGCTGTCATAATAAAAACCGATTTGTATTGAAGATCAAGGATACGTATTAACAGTACCTTCACACATGATGCGGGTTATAGGAACTCGTACGAGGTTCATCTTTATCATGATTTCCCCCTGATCTTGACTTCTAACAGTTTATTTAGTTCCTGTACTTGTGTCACGTCCCTTCTAAAATTAGATTAAGTATTGTATACTTATATACTTAGTCATACTTTTACTTTTAATACATTGCTGATTAGGTAATAGGTTTGGGAGCATTTCATTGTCAATCCTGTTCTAATAACTCATTATATTGTGTGTTAAGACTTTTTTTCAGCATTTACAACTTTTTTCTGCACAATGCTTTAGATACAGATCCTCATACACCAGCAAATTTTCAGGAAACTCGCGTTTGTGTGGGACAACGGTAGACTTTTTCATGGAATGCTCCTTTAGCGTCTGTTGAAGAACTTTCTTGTCTCGGAGTAGGTAGTCATCAAAATAAAAAATCGTAGTTATTTGAATAACAAGTATTTATACCGCATTACGTTATTGGCAGTTTGCTAACTGGGTCGATCGATGCACTTCAATTTCGCCGACGCAGTGTAAGTATGCAAGTTGGCATATTGACAAGTATCCGCGGCATGCTAGTGTCAGCGCGGTCGGTGACTTCGCCGCGTTTTCGTTTTGTCTTTTAGGGTCGGCGCACACGCATAGGTAGTAAACGCTATGATTTGACATACATGTGCCGCAGTCTTTCTCTTACTTTGTAATATTTTATTGATGTCCTGATGTCCATTATTGAGGGTCCTTATTGCCTTCCTTCAGGCTTTCACACCCTGTATTTATTGATGTACTTGTTGCTTTTAAAGCTGACAATTTTCAAGATGAAATTGCAGAAATACCCAAATTTGTGCCGTTACCTGGGTAAAGGGACCTTATTGTCGGTGGCGCTTACGTCACGCGACTTCGTATTTGTATACGAACATCGTTCATAACGCCGTAAGCGCCATCGACAATAAGGTAGCAGATAACGTCACATTTATCTACAATTTCATTTTTGCATACGTGGGTACAGCAGCCAAAGTGGCACTGAAATATTTCGACAGCTTTCACTCCGTCAGCGTCTCAATCCTTAGTCCTAACATTTTGAGGAATAATATTATGTTTTAATGTCAAGGTCCTACTAGTTAGTACTACATTCAACGATTTGGGTGCTGCGTTAACTGTACACCTATTATCAGTACCTATTTAAAGATGCTGTATAATAATGAATGAAGTGTTGTAACACTTGCAAGGAATTCCGTTTAATGTGCGAGAAGATGTTTAGCAGAAGAGTTATGTGACCAGCCGGCTCACGCGTGCCCAATAAGAATTGGGCCATGTTTTACAACAGCACAAATAATATACATAATACATACTTTAGTAAATAAATAGTCTGTGTGTACAATCACGCCTGTATCCCATAAAGGGGTAAGCAGAGCACATGAACTACTCAAGTTTCAGTGCCACTTTTGGCAAAAAGGGATTGAAAGAAAACGAAATTGTGACATTGCAGTGACAGGTTGCCAGCCTCTCGCCTACGCCACAATTTAACCCATATCCCACAGTCGACTTCTACGACACCCACGGGAAGAAAGGGTGAAAGGGATGCGGACAAAGTGCCACAAATATGTATACAATATTCTTTGTATTATATTTAGCTATATTTAATACTCTTGACTGTAGACATTGTATATCTTTTATGGGTATACAATAGATAGATAGACCCTCGGATAAACAGTACCTAATTATCTGTCACTGACAATTCTAGTACCGCTAGGGATGACAGGAATAATCTTGTGAAATATTTTAAGTAGGTTAGTATTATTTTAACGATATAAATAGCACTTTTGCGAGTACATAATTTAATCGGTATTGTGTCACTGATCACCGGTAATTAAACCTATTAAATTGATTGTGTGTACTTATTTTACTAATAAATAATCTTATGTTTCTTGAGTATTTATATAGGAATAGCTTTTGCCCGCGGCTTCGCTCGCGTTAGAAAGAGACAAAATGTAGCCTATGTCACTCTCCATTCCTTCAACTATCTCGACATAAAAAATCACATCAGAGCATTGCACGGATTGCAAAAATGGTGCGGGTTCAAGTCCCGCCGGAAGCGTAAATTTTTCAATTTTTTCCTTTAATATAAAAATGTATAAAAAATCACGTCAATTCGTCGCTCCGTTTTGCCGTGAAAGACAGAAAAACTAACAGACACACACACTTTCCCATTTATAATATTAGTATGGATTAACAATTAAATATTAGAGAGAAGGACTCAAATATCTTAATAAAGGAAAAAAAATCATGATCACTTGACCATAAAATTATGACGAAGTCAACCCGTTTTTATTTCTATAATTGTCTTATTACCTGAATTACTGTACAATTAGCTACTTATCGCAAAAAGTTAATCATCACAATGATTATCTTCACGTAATCATTCTCCTTCACACTTCACGAGCGCAGCCTTTTTAGGGTTCCGTACCAAAAAGGTACAAAAGAAACCCTTATGGTGCGACTCTGTCTGTCTGTCTGTCTGTCTATCTATCTGTTTTTTTAATGATTTAAGTACTTACCTACTTTATCTTATTATTGTAACTTCCCCTTAAGGTAGACCACTAAACCGTAACACATTATGGTCAATTGGTCACTTTCGATGATGTTTAAAACGTTTATGCAAACGCAACCGTAGACTTAAATGAAGTCTTTTCAAAAGGGCTTAACTATATGTCTTACAATTCCATATAAACATAAGCCCTTTTGAAAATACACTCCTCATTTAAGGTTATGCATGAAAAAAGCTTATGTTTGTAATAAATTCTTAGAGATATAAGCCCTTTTGGAAATACCCTTCAAATGTAACATAACAGCGCTGTCAGAAGTGATGAATGTTAACTGTAACACCACAAAATTACTCATAATGTGGGCTTTGGTAATGTAACTGTTACGAGTTTGAGTAATAACGAGTACATCGAAAAGTATAAGGGCCAGTTGCACCAACCACAGTTAACACATCAACGTCACGTGGCAGATGTCTACAGAAATTCCCATACAAAAAAATGCGAATGATGAATTCGCTATCGGTTTGGACTACTTTTAAAAAAACTTGTATCTTCGTCTGCCAATGAAAAGAAATTTGTAGTAAGTATCTATGGAATGCATATAGACTTACTGCGTTTTAACTTTGAGGAACAGCGTGAGATACGAGATTTTTTAAAAGTAGTGACGAAATTATGATTTCCCCAAATTCAATAGTAGCATGGTAGTTACGCTACTAAATTTTAAGATGTATTATCATATTTGGCCATCTATGTAGACTTGGAATCGTTTAAGAACGTCCTTACCACGATATCTTTAAGAGAATTCCGCTAGTGAGGCCCGGATTCTTAGTTAGCATTTGTTAGTTTATATTTGTGATTAACATCAATTTATTTGATGTGTAATGCTTATAAGTAAATCATGAAGCATGCATACCTTTAATGAAGGTTTTTACAAAATATAAATATTCAAAACCGAATTTAAAATCCTTTTCTGAATACTTTGTACAGAATGAAAGCACTTTAAATGTGAATTGTCGCGAATGAAGTTCCATCCTTACTCCGGAAAAGTGGAACGAATTCATTTCTACGCATTGACTTATATATTACTTCGTAAGGACATGGCAAACTGGCACCAAAAATGGCTTCTTTATCAATAACACCGCTGTGTACAACGAAAGCGAGCCAAACGCGCATGCGACATCACACGCGTGGTACGAATTCGTCAACCGACGCGTTGTAGCGTTCCACCAAGGAAGCGTCAAAATCAAATGCTCAATCGGCATTATATGAATTACTTTATCCTTACCTTATCCTATTGAAATCTTTGTTTCTACGCTTGTAGAACACAGCCCCACTGTGACACTCGTGATTGGGCGAAATGGGAACTTTACCACAAACCGTTCTTTTAAAAGGTTTTGTTTATCTCGTGTCACTTAACGGTAACTTAATGGTGTTTTAAAACTGACCTACCGATTTCTCACAGCAATACGTTTAAAAATGATGTCACACGTAAGTATACCTACCTAAAATAGTACATTACGATAAAAGTGCGGAAAAGAGGAAGTTCGGAACGAGTGGCGATAAATTAAAACACACTTACGAAGTTTTATATCAGGTTCATAATATGGTCCTTTGTAGTTTCGACATATGCACTATAAAGTACTATTTCGCGGACTTTTGTGATAAGCTATGTACAATAAAATTATTTCACACAAAATGAGATGAAGTAAGGAAATGGGGAAAAAATGAAACTTTTTAACACTCATTCCGCAAATGGCGGCCAGGCGCGAATGCTTTTTGTTTTATGAATTAAAAACAATAACTCTTCCGAAGATTAACTTTCCATTTCAGTATAATGTTAATGCATTTTGAATGTGTATTAATCCTTATTTACCTATATAAATCTTACAAATGTGGCTTTCTATTCAGAAGGGTCTGTATGATTCAAGCACGTTTTCATTTTAAAACGTCAATAGTAATTCAGTACCTCTTACGAGTATTTCAGGACCCTTTAGGCATGTAACGCCACAAATAGTCTCAGTAAATCCTGGTTCGGTGGTTACCGTACTTATTTCCATTTAATTGACCTGAAGACAACATGCATGTCCAGCTTTAGTATGCAGCGCACGCTGTACTCTGAAAGCGTGCTCTGATATTCTCAGTCACGAATTTCGTGCTCACACTGTCATGTAAAGGTATTACAAGACAACTTAGCATTGCATCAGCGTATTTGTTTCAAACGGATGTTATCACATTGATATGCAAAACGTCTATCTTGTCTTCGATTTTATAATCGACATCATCGCATTTCATCCAGAGTCCATATGGTCTGGATATATCATTTTACACCTAATAGATAGCATGAAGTTGAGTGGAGGCCCCAGTGAGTGGAACCAGGAGGCCCAAAAGTGGGACGCTATGTAATCTGTATCGTTTTCATTTAGAATACGGGCAAATAAAACTTTTTCTGGTAAAGTAGCTTTTAAGGCGAGATGATCTGTCAAACTAACCAATCCAAGGGGGTGAGGTGCGCGGCGTCCGGGCAGCCCCGCCCGCGCGGCTCTGTTCGCTTGTCGCACACGGGAACTCGAATTCGCGCGGCAGCATGACACAGACGGATCGCAGTACAATGATCGCCGTATTTTAACTGGGCTTCTTAGTTTTTTCATGAAATAGGAGGCATATGAGCAGCTGTATCGCCTGGTGGTAAACGATCACCGCCTTATTTTCTTTATTAGGTTTCATCATTTGTGTAAGTAATACTAATGATTTATAGTTACAGTGTGTTTGGTCAGCGTTGTCGGAGCTTTTAAGGACGTACCTAAACTACAATCAATTTTATCGATTTTTTCGGGTTCTCCAACTGCCATCGTCGAAACTTCTTAGTAATCGCACTTAGCTACAGATCGACAGGGTGAAATAAAAATGACCATTCAAACTTTGCATAGTGACTTTTGAGGTCATTATGAACAACTTTTATTAAGGGTCCAATGCTGAAACCACGAAAAAAAATTGGATGTTCCATAGAAATGAGCTGTATAATGACAGTCGAAATGTATAAAAAAGATATTTTTTTGCGTTTTCAGCATTAGTCCCATAGTAAATAGGAGCACAATTTGAAAATTACGAGTTACAACTATTTACCTGCAAAGATAATACTGTGTAGAGAATTTTATGGAAATATACCTACTTCTCCTAAACATCATAACTGTAGCTTTTACGGTTTTCCTGAATATATAAAAAAACTGAAAATGAATATATGAAAAACTGAAGGGAGGAGGGGAAAGATTAACATCTCGGCGAGTTTTCTACTTCATGTAGAAGTTTTTCTTATAAACATATTGTTAACAGAACACAGTAACCGTCATTCAGCTTCTTTGACCATAGACTTTATGTAAAAAGTTTATTAATGTCATGTCACTGTTGTTTAAAAATACACATTTTTGTCAGTCGTGAATAAATAACGCTTTTTCATTTTCATATTGAAAGCTTTTAAGCTGTATACATGCCAAAGATTCGAATTTTATTCTTGTTGTTTATGAACCTACTAATAGCAGGTTACTTACTTGTATATATTGATGATCATCATTCAAACATGATGAAATCACATCCAGTCACTGATGAAATCTATGCTATTTATATTTTAATATATGAATAAAATCAAAAGTATGAAAGTTATGCAATTAAAACTTTGTCTATTTAATAAAGTTGCTATTTATATCATATCCTGACAATTATATTTATCTGGTTTAAACCAGACCCAAAATTCGAGGATTCAGAAGAACGACAAAATGCTTCAAGAAAACAGCTTTTCTCTTCGCTTGACTCGTGTTGGCGGGGGCACTACCGCCACCACCGTACCTCCAAATAAAATACAACCCAGCACAAGATAAAGTATCAATACCATTCTATGCCTACCTTGAATTCTCAAGTATATTCATATCAAGTATCATCTGTTGTCAAAGGAGTCAGACAGCTTGTTGAAGGATTCATATAATCTTGCAAATTAGTCAAATATCTGTAAATATAAAGTACCGTAATCATACCCACCAAATAAAAAAAAATGTCCAGCCTTATCAATGTATGATTATGGACTTTCATCAAAATTTATTGAGAAGTTAAAATACTGAAATCTTTTAACTATTGTGGAAAAATGGCGATAGTAGTCAAACAAAATTTCTGTCAGGCTGGCCACATGTTTGGCATAGACACAGAAAATTTATAGACGGAGGGTAGCACGATCTAATTAACCTTATACCAAATTTTGAAAGACAGAAATACCTACCCTACCTGATCTTCAATCAGTACTGTACCTACCGCCGTCTTTTCTTTCTAACAACTCAATATTTTTATGAAAATTATACGTAAGTTTCTTCACTAACTGGACATCAGTCATATATTTTCCAAGTGGAAAAGTTGTGCTGTAATGACGTCACAGACGCGTCATCTAGGGGTTTCTAAAATCTATGATGTTTAGATATCGTAAATGTCACTTGATAACATCGTATGAAAATGAAATACTTACGAGTATATATAAATTATCATTTTCCTCCCTTTTCACAGTCTTTGATTAGAATTTTCTTTATTTATTTGTTTTCTAGCACGCAATTATTTTTTCTGCCTCCTCAAAGCTTTGTTCCCCATTGTTTCAATGACACGTGACCACGCGGAGAAAACTGACACAGGTCCATCCTCTGAGAGCGCCGCCGCGCGACTGAAGAGGCCATAAGTGCCATCGAAAATGTTTTCGATTTCAAATTTTTTTCAAAAAAGTTTTTTTTTTTGCAAAAACAGGATTAGTAACAGGTCTTAAAATTGGGTTCATAGTTGTTCCATCTTTCCTTTGCGGATTTGGTAGTATTTGGTAAATATTATATTATTTTAATGATGCTACCGGCACAAACTCATCAGATTCGTCTAGATAATCTTATTACCTATATATTGAAGTAAAAAATAAGTCAAAAAAGTTTTTATCCTAGCTATGGGAACGATTTATTGTTAAAAGAAGAGGTAACTTTGGAGTCATTTTCTATCGAGCGAAGTTGTAACATTCATGTTGTTCAACTCCATAACATACTAACCAGATCCTGAAATTTAACATATATCGTTTTCAGATTTTTCCATTGCGTTTTCCTATGTTTTTAACGGCTTCAAAAAACGAGTGCGCGCAGCGTCTACGGAAATATATCGCCTTAACAGACTTCGTGCTATCGATTTTGACTCATCGTCACTTAATACTACCATTCTGTTCGCGCTTTAGTTTCGAATTGTAGGACCGCTAACCGACGAATGAGGTTTATATTTTACTAAATGTGTTTTTAAATCAATATGAATTTACATTGCCTTCCTCCACTCTTGGAGCATTAGGTCTGTGATTAGGTGCAACTTGAAAGTTCTCGAGAAGATTGTAAAATTGAAATTTGGGTAACATTCAAAAACAAATTGATTTTACTGAACTCTTACGTCGTTCCGTTTTTTCGTCATCTGTCACATAAAAAAACCTAAGTATTCATCTAAAGAATCTGCCATTTGCCATGAGCCAACAATCTATTGACACTGACATCTGAAAGTTTAGAATGGTGTTTGAACTTAGGAATCGCTCGGAGTGAAATTTTAAACTAAAAGCAATACAAGTTTTAGATCTCCAATTCACTCTTTGTACTGTCACAAAGCGACGCTCTCCGTGGGTATTAGACAACTTTTGACGCTCCCTGATTGTTGCCAAAGTTTCCCTTCGGGGATAACTTCGGAAATGCTCGGACGAAATGTAGGCAATTAGGAAGAATTTGTTTTTACGATTTGTACTAGTCCACTTGAGGTGGAAAGATAGGGATTATAAATTTTAATGGTTTAAATATTGGTTGATGAATGTTCTTTGTCATCGTCATCATTCGCTTTCCCTTATCACAGTCACTTGGGGTCGGCGCACTATGTCTTCCTCTTCCATACATATCTATCACCCGTCATCTCATCATTAACATGTTTTAGTTTAGTTTCATATCATCTCTCACACACTCCATCTACCTTTTCTCCTCGGTTTTCCTCTCCCGTTACTTCTTCCACATTCATTCGTAATACCTAACTCGTTACGTGACTTTCATCCCTTCGCATCACACGTCTATACCATGCTAGTCCATTCGCTCTTGCTTTTTCTACTATCGGTCTAACTTTCAGGCTTCCTCTGATATGATATGATAGATGATCTATGTAATGGTTGTATTATATATCGCCTGATTCATTCCAACACAAGCCTACTTGCTCTTACCTCGGGCGGGGCTTAGCCAATTGATATAACAATAATTATCCTTAGAATACAAATTAGTCAATTTATTTGAACTAAGTACCTACATAATTTAAAGTGGAAAGAATGAACACATACATTTAACCTTTAAAATATGTTTTTTCAATTGCATGTTTGATTCAGATTTTAACATTGAATTCAACTGTAATATAACTGTCATCATGATGCGTAAAAACAATACAAAACAGGCTATTATAATGGACAAATTGAATGAGAATTCACTACCATATTAACGTTACGCAAAATTGTTAACAGTTATGTAATGGTAAAACAAGCCTTTGGGAATATAATTGGTTCCAATTAAAAATTCAGCCGTTGTTTTATTATTTTTGCACAATACGCGGTGCAATGTTTGTTTTGAACGGATTGCTTGCGGCGACACTGCATGATATTCGTATTCTATTTTTTTAAACGCACCCAATTAGTGTTCATATTTTATTCGGGAGCTATCGGTTGTCAATTTTACTTAATGTCAATGAATGCAGGTACTTCATGAACGTGTCACCTGCAACTTCTGGTGCTCTTACACGGGCAACACAATTCCAAGCAATTTACATACCTACCATTGCCTCGTTTGCTCCATAGTTAGTTGGTGCGTATGGAACAAACGCGGCAATGGTAAGTATTAATTAGCGGCTTGGAATTGTATTGTCCTTGTAAGAGCACCATTATCGCTTTACCAATAAGATCGTCAGCTATTTTGTGCGGCCTTCGTTGTGTAATAATTTCTGCTGGCGACTGTACAATGTTATAGTGACTAAAGTATTTCATCAAGGGCCCACAGATTAGGTAATAAAGTAGTTCGTCGAACGATAACAGTCTGTCAGTTAAGGCTCATTTAGACGGCGCACGAACTCGCCTGAGTCGCCTGCGACTTCAGTTCGATTACGGTTACATACAAATTCAGCACACAAATCAAATACTGCATGTGTAAATGGGCCCTTATTCGCCACTATTACCTTCTGAGAATTGCTGATATTGTCTAGCGAATTGGTAATCTGTAGAGCCCTTTACAATATCAAATACCTATAGATATACCTATTAGGTCGAACATTTTTTTCTTAGCCAGTAGCCCTTTTTACAGTTTTTACCCAGTAGCAAGAAACGATGCAATGTAGTAAGTATTTAATAGCTTTGAAACATGCTACGTAATGAACATTTTAACGCTAGAAAGCATAACGTAATTGAGTTATTTCTTTATCCATTAAAAGGACGATTAATATCGCATTATATAAAATTATTCCCAATACTTCATTAGAAACATTTTTTTGTCTGCAGTAACTCATAATCAAATTAAAAAATAACGTTAGTAGGTAGGTAGGTGCATAAGTATTTAATTTTAACCTAATTGGAGCCTTGGGTTTTGGAGGCATTATCCATATACTAATATTACTTATAAATGGGAAAGTGTGTGTGTCTGTTTGTTTGACCATCTTTCACGGCAGAAACGGAGCGACGATTGTTTTAAGTGGAGGTAGTTGAAGGGATGGAGAGTGACATAGGCTACTTTTTATCTCTTCCTAACCCCCCCACTTTTTCATGGAGTATATTTGACGAAGCCGCGCGCAAAAGCTAGTTGGTTATATTTTCATTCATAATATTTGACATGACTTTTCTAAAATTATTTATCACATACCTACTACTCACTTTTATTTGTGTCGTCATAGTATTGCTAGTTTATATTATTTAGTATGCATTGTTCTGATGTTGGTATGTTTCCTCATGAAGTTTTTCTTGCCCGCAGAATATTGTAAAAGCGTTTTCACACCGGCCATTACTGTCGCACATCAACACCGGTACACGCCAGCACACTTTCCAATGTGAAACTAAAGTGCTTTTTATTCTTACTCACTATCTTAGTCATGCACAACTAATTACGGAATACGCTAATGACGATGTGTTGTGAAAACTATCGTGGGATAGTAAAAATTATCTTTTCAATCCATCTTATACAGTACACACACATGGTCACTTGTATAAACAATCATAATGCAAGCAAAGGAATCCGTGGAATGGTAATGAATCCACATCTCTATAGATTATTCTAGACAAATAGGTATTATCAGCTGCAAAAGTGCATGGTGAATTTATCAATGAATTCATTCATAATTTCACCATGGACTTTTGCTGCTGATAGTACCTAATAATTTCTTCTTCTGAAAACACTTAGTTTCGACTTATACAATGAGAAGTAGGTTTCTTCTGAATTAACAACTCGTAAATTTGTGGTTTTTTGTGATATATTGAGTACGTTTCCGGCAACGACATTGCCTGAAATCGCGCTTATCTTGGCGCTTAAGGCGCGTCTCCATACATAAAATTACCGTTTGCTTTTAAACTGCTCAGATAAAGCTAGAGATTATATGCCATAACCTTTAATATGAGAGACTTTTCCGTCCATTCCAACACAGAAACAGAAACTCTTTATGAAGTTTAATTAATTATTTTATATGAAATTCTGAAACGATCGTCCTAATACATAGTGCGCTAATGCGCTTTATGCATAAGAACCCTTCGAAATTAGTTTTTTGTCTGAAATACACACCCACACACTAAAGAAAAATCGATCAAGCCCACTGGTGGCAAAGCGTACTTTTTTCTATTAGAAATCATTGAGTTTTCATGATGAATTGCTGGTTTTTAATTTAGACAGTGGTATAATAATTAGATTTTTATATCTTTCATACTATCTTCTCTCCTCTAAGTAATTTGGTTATTCTCCATTTGATGAAGCCATTTCTAAACCCACCACATACATTAGAATGGGGATCGATACACATTCGATCCGCTATTAGAGTTAATAAGTAATTCAGGCGTTCATTACCATTTGTACGACGAAGTTTGAATATACATGACATGTATTAGTTAATTGTATTTGAAGCGCTGGTGGCCTAGCGGCAAGTACGTGCGACTTTCGTTCCGGAGGTCGCGGGTTCGAACCCCGGCTCGCACCAATGAGTTTTACGGAATTTATGTGCGAAATGTCATTTGATATTTACCAGGCGCTTTTCGGTGAAGGAAAACATCGCGAGGAAACCGGACTAATTCCAATAAGGACTAGTTTACCCTTCGGGTTGGAAGCTCAGATGGCAGTCGCTTTCGTAAAAACTAGTGCCTACGCCAAATCATAGGATTAGTTGTTAAAGCGGAGGCTCCCAATGAGCCGTGGCAAATGCCGGGATAACGCAAGGAGGATGATGTATTAGTTAATTGTCTTTATCCAGTATCAAACATGTATGAAGTAATGAATAAATGTTTTAGGTTCTGAAAATACTAGGGAATTAAGCTGTACCAAAAAAAATACGGATTTTCAAGACTGAGAAGTTGGGGCCTCAAATTTTTTTGATAAGGTAAAATACCCCATAATGGACGGTGATGCCATTATGGACAAAAAAACACAAATCCTTAAAAATAAGTATCTAAAATACGTTTCTAAAAACTGACGGCTATGTACCATAAACTAGAGTTGTAGAGCTGTTTAATTTTGAAGTTTCAATTAATTCGGTTATTTCTGAAGGATTTGGAGACAAGATAAAATTCACCAGTTTACTGAAAAAAATATCAAGACGAATTCTTAGTAATATTGCTAAGAGAGATGAGTTCATGTATAAAATAATAAAAAAATAACGCACGGTGTAATCTTGAATGCGTTTTACTTACTGCATTAAGCATGAGATAAGGTATAAAACATACTAGTTTGTTGCTCCAAAGATATAAAGAAATGATGTTATTTTGCAAGTGTCCATTTCTGGACCCGAAAAACTGCCTACCTCCTATGATGGACAAGGAACAATTTAGAAAACCAAAATTTACAAGAAACAATCCTATGTTAAAATAACCCAAACTAATTGTATTTATGGTGTATAAAATTGACTCATTGCGTATCAGTTGGCTTTAAAAGTAAAATTTTAAACTTATTTCACTGTCCATAATGGGGGATCCATTACTGGAGAACTGCCGTCCATAATTGGAGAAAAAACACCTAGTTTTAATTTGTTAACTATGAAGAAACCAATAGGAATATCTATTCTGCAATACGCTTGAAATGTAGAAGAAGGATAGGACATTCAAGATTTAACACGATTGGCGGTAGAATTTTTACATTTGTCAGTGAAATATCAAAAACTGGCGAATTTTTTCTTTAAACTGTCCATGATTGGGTTCGTCACCTTACAGATTTTTTTGCCATAACGCTATTTGCCGATATCACCGGGTGATATTTAACACCGACTGTTAAAACTACCCCTATCCCCTTTAGTTCTACATATGATCGGTTAGACGTCGGATACCACGACGGATGCACTTGCCTAGTCAGCTAATGCTAATAAAACCGCTAGGGTGCGCACCGGTGCGTGGCGGGGAAGAAATCAGGGCGAAATGTCGGCTATAACGACAAAAAGTGGCGGTAAAAATGCACTTGCTCTTTCGAAATAGGTGGGAACTAAGCGTAGGACTCAATGCGGTTTAGTTTTATTGCTTTTATTTGCAAATCTGATCACTAAAGGTTATCCAGTGGGATATTACATTGGTTGGGATTGGTTTAAGTACCTAACCCGTTCCCATGGATTTATATCTTTGGTCCTTTGGATATTGAAAATAACAAGAGCATATATGTACAAACAATGTGGACGAAATATTATTCATTAGTAAGAATAGTATTTAGAATATGATTTATTTTATTTGTAAGTAGGTATATGTAGCTACTTATTTCGTCGATATTGCATGCTTATTATGAGGAATGCCTGCAGACTTCTAGTGAAATATTTTAATGCATACGAGTTTAGACAACGCATCGTTTCCCCAAAATATGTATAATATTTAGTCCCGTAAAAAAACGGCTATAATATAATACCAACTTCAAAGTAACAAAAACAAATTTAATAAAACAAGCGTCGAGGAACACTTTCCCTATCCATCACGACACGATGGAAGCCTGCGCAATGTTTACTCAAACTTTGGAGTAGTCTATTTACATGCTCCTAAAATATTGTTTATTTTAGAAAATGCACTTGGAGAGATTATAAAAAGTTTGAAAGTGCTCTTTTGGTCGTGTTATAAAATTTATAGGATAACCTGTAAAGATATACGGGGCTAGCACATAATAGACTTGTCCTTATGTCATAAATACAATTTAAAAACCGGCCAAGAGCGTGTCGGGCCACGCTCAGTGTAGGGTTCCGTAGTTTTCCTTATTTTTCTCAAAAACTACTAAACCTATCAAGTTCAAAACAATTTTCCTAGAAAGTCTTTATAAAGTTCTACTATTGTGATTTTTTTCATAATTTTTAAATATATGGTTCAAAAGTTAGAGGGGGGGGGGACGCACTTTTTTTCCTTTAGGAGCGATTATTTCCGAAAATATTAATATTATCAAAAAACGATCATAGTAAACCCTTATTCATTTTTAAATACCTATCCAACAATATATCACACGTTGGGGTTGGAATTAAAAAAAATATCAGCCCCCACTTTACATGTAGGGGGGGTACCCTAATAAAACATTTTTTTCCATTTTTTATTTTTGCACTTTGTTGGCGTGACTGATATACATATTAGTACCAAATTTCAGCTTTCTAGTGCTAACGGTTACTGAGATTATCCGCGGACGGACGGACGGACGGACTTGACAGACATTATAAGGGTTCTAGTTGATACGGAACCCTAACAATTTCGGAAAAAAAGACGTGTGATTTATTTTACGGTGAGATACTTTCGCGCCAATGTGCTAGACCTGCTGGGGACTATACACCGTGGGCCTGAAAACCCGAAAGATTTTAACAGTGTATTCCTGATCACATTTAGACACTATAATATCATATACACTTTTCTGGATATCGATAAAACGCATGTGTATTTAATCTTTAATTGGAAATCTGTTCATATAACTGCCCTACTATTTGTTTTTTAGAATGTGTACAGAATTATATCTACCTGGTGGGTCAATCCGCGGCAAGAGTAACGTGAGTCACGATTTTACGGCATGTTCCATTTATTCACGACGCAAGTTCAAATGATAATCTCTCTCTAAATAAGTGTTACTTTTCCGATATATGCATAGATCCATTCACTTGCAGCTGTAGTTCAAATAAACACTCGATGAAGCCGTGACTCACGTTACTTTTACGTGGATTCACCCTGATAGTGATGTAAGAATATTTGAATCCGTTAATTTAACGCCATAACTGTACGCTTTTTATTATGTGAATATATAAGTTTACGATGAGAACTGTATACAATTACATTATCTAACTTAGTTATTATTTATTTTGTTACAGGTAATAATGAATTCTTGCTCGACATACTCGTATCTACTGGCAGTTACACAAGGTACATGACGTTTTCTTTATTTGCCTAAAAACATTTTCTTACCTTATTGCGGTAAAATATTAAGTGGTACGGCAATTTAGTAAATGAGAAATAGTTTAAAATAATAACGTTTAGCCTATTTTCGAAGAAATGTTTTGCTAGAAAACTGAAACTGAATAATTTGAGTAATTTAATAATTTACCGTAACACGGTCACAACAGCACGCAAACTCACGTGCTACCGTCTTCCATAATTCTGTACGAAACCACGTCAAGATATTTCTAAGTAAGTAATTTTAGGGTAAGTAATACGAGATATAAGAACGTATCGTATATTACTTATAACATATACGCTCACTTTGTATAAGCTTGTTCAGCATAACGTTCACTGGACATAATGCTCAGAATCGATAATAGCAAATCATCTAATTTCGAAGTGAATAATGTTTATTCTCTATAATATCAGTGTATATAAAGACTAATGTATATAACGTTCGGGATACCTAATATTTATATCATATATTAATCAATTATTCTAACATCAAAAGGTGTAATGTTGTTAATATCTAAGATCTATGTTTATAACGTTTAGGATATCTAATATTAATAACATATATTTTTCAATTAATCTAACATCAAAAGGCGTAATGTTCATTCTGTGTCTAAGATTTGAAATGCATAATAACCTAACCTAACCCACTTTCTTAGCAACAGTTTTGTGTGGGGGTCGCAGTTCTAACCTAACCTAAACCTACTTTCTTAGCAACAATTTTGTGTGGGGGTCACAGTTCTAACCTAACCTAAACCTACTTTCTTAGCAAGAGTTTTGTGTGGGGGTCGCAGTTCTAACCTAACCTAACCTAACCAAAACCTACTTTCTTAGCAACAGATTTGTGTGGGGGTCGCAGTTCTAACCTAACCTAAACCTACTTTCTTAGCTACAGTTTTGTGTGGGGGTCGCAGTTCTAACCTAACCTAAACCTACTTTCTTAGCAACAGTTTTGTGTGGGGGTCGCAGTTCTATCCTAACCTAAACCTACTTTCTTAGCAACAGTTTTGTGTGGGGGTCGCAGTTCTAACCTAACCTAAACCTACTTTCTTAGCAACAGTTTTGTGTGGGGGTCGCAGTTCTAACCTAACCTAAACCTACTTACTTAGCAACAGTTTTGTGTGGGGGTCAGAGTTCTAACCTAACCTAAACCAACTTTCTTAGCAACAGTTTTGTGTGGGGGTCGCAGTTCTAACCTAACCAAAACCTACTTTCGTAGCAACAGTTTTGTGTGGGGGTCGCAGTTCTAACCTAACCTAAACCTACTTTCGTAGCAACAGTTTTGTGTGGGGGTCGCAGTTCTAACCTAACATAAACCTACTTTCTTAGAAAGAGTTTTGTGTGGGGGTCGCAGTTCTAACATAACCTAAACCTACTTTCTTAGCAACAGTTTTGTGTGGGGGTCGCAGTTCTAACCTAACCTAAACCTACTTTCTTAGCAACAGTTTTGTGTGGGGGTCGCAGTTCTAACCTAACCTAAACCTACTTTCTTAGCAACAGTTAAATGTTATATATGGAGAACGGTATGGTATATTAACTGATATTATTTATGGTGGACGGTATACTTAGTGTATGGTATATAAACTGAAATTACCTAATGTAAACGTTATATTAAGAAATTTTATGCATGGTGAACGGTATACGTAGTGTATGGTATATAAACTGAAATTAAGTAATGTAAACGTTATATTAAAAAACGTTATGTAAAACTAATATTATTGCAATTCAGCGTTATTTCTTACAAAAGTATTGATGTTGGTGTTATATCTAACGTTCAGTATTGCTGCTGAATGTTAGTAACATGAAATTATATATATTACCGTTATATCTCGTGGGACGCA
The DNA here is from genome assembly GCF_023078275.1 of Leguminivora glycinivorella. NCBI lineage: Eukaryota > Metazoa > Arthropoda > Insecta > Lepidoptera > Tortricidae > Leguminivora > Leguminivora glycinivorella. Next base: position 10,786,130 of record NC_062981.1, read on the forward strand.
CCCGTAATTTTATAATATCTATAGTGTTCATTTATATTATAATCGAAATTGTAAAAACCTTTCTTTACGGTTCCTGATATTTGGTATTATTTTCTTTACACGGAGCTGCGCTAAGTTAGAAAATATATAATTTAATATGCGTCTATGACAGATTATTTAAGCAGCATCCTTACGACACGCGTTCGTGGCTGTATATCCCAATTTGAGAGAGGATTAAGAAAATAGACACTAAATATTAAATTGCAATAAGTACCTAAATATGTAAGTCATTATATATCCTAAATAAATAAATATTATTCTTACATGGATCATGATTCTCTTGAGCTTAAATGAAGTGCAAATGGTAGTTTAAATCAAAAAAATTATATTAGGTATACCGATTTGAGTGGCGTTATCCAAAGCCATATGAAATTAAGTTTTTATTTATTACATATAACATAAAATGCGATATCTCTTCGCCCATGAAAAACTCACTGAACCTGAAATTATTATTTTCTCTTACACGAAAATGAAAAAGCCAAATCACGCAACTCATTAATCCTTATCATTTCATACGTTGTAAACGCGTGTATAAAAAATGACTGCCGTAGCCGAATGGCATTTCTGCGACGCGAAACGAAAACGAAACGCCGCGAAAGGTAGTCTGGCTCTGTCGCGCCAGTACGCCAGAGCGATAGAGATAGATATCTACGAGCGTTTCGTTTCGTGAGCGTTTGTGCCATTCGGCTACGAACCCTGTAATAATGTTTCGATTATAAAAGCACGTGTTTTTTGAACCTACATGTACATTGTAGTCAAATGTATGTAAGAAGTTCGTGAACGAACTCACGCGAGCTAGGTGAAGGTCACTTTATGTCAGAAATTAAACTAGGTTTTATGTCTTACTTGATCCTGAGCTCGTAATTGATGATAATCTTGCTGTGCAAAGGCTTAAATTTATTGCTTTATGTGCTTACAATATTCGTGTACCAGTGGATTAATTAGATGTAGTTTAAACATACAGTTATCTGTATCGTTGACATAGGTACCTACCGAATTATATTGTGTCATTGACAGAGACGCGTGCCTTAGTGCCCTAACCTAACTTTCATAGTTTAGATTTGTCGAATTCGCGCGTCTTTGTCAATGGCAGGATCTAGATCGCTGTCATATCAATTCTCAAAATTATACCTAACTGGAATAAGACCAACACTTTACTAACCAGTAGTGCAAAGAAAACTCTAATGGGATTAGCCCACTCACCTAGATTTGCTACAACTTCTTTTTATTGTTTCTTCAATACTTCGATATCTTAGTCTCACTAATATTTACCTCTCCTACTCGTACTGGCACTATTGTTATGTACGTCTTCCTCAATTTGAATTATGTTTTTTGAAAACTTTTCTCAGTGTCTGCTAGCTATCGTCGTATTTTACAATCATGATTACCAGTTGGCAAAGCAAGGAGTCAAATGTCAGTACATTAATTTCATTGAGACTAATGATCTGTCATAGTAGAAAGATAATTTATTATTCGTTGGCATTGAACTGACCGACGTAGAAAGTAACCTGTCACCGCAAGAACAATCGTTTTGTGTCAGTCAGTGTAGGTGCAAAACGACCTTTTACAACCGTGCATTTTACTTTCTTTAAGGATTTCACGATTTTCACGAACCCTTTCCTCCCGTGAGTCTCGTAGAAGTCGACTGTCACTGCAATAACACGATTTTGTTTTCTTTCACCCGCTACAGTAACACTGAAATTTGAGCATTTTCAAGTGCTCTGCCTACACATTTTATGGATACAGTCATGTTTATGTATGTACCTACAATTTCACTTTTACAAAGGGCTTAAAAGAGCGATAAATAAATTTTGCTAAAAGGGCTCATTCCCGGCGGGCCGACATTGTTTCGATGCTTTACGGTGACAGTCTTAATTCTACGGGCGCTTGTGTAGGTACAATCCGGCTATAACTTACGGAGTCAGGTGAAACACATAACATATATATAATGTTAATTAACGGTGTGTCAATATTTTGTCCAATTTGTAAATTTTATCATGAATGTATTTTATTATTTATACTCAAAGTAGTCCCATCGGTAGCTAATTTATTATTGTTAGCACCTATTTGACTTGTAGGGCCTTCCCTATTTGCTGTATCGAATATCAAACCATATTCGCATGTATCCATTTTTTTATAAGTCACACAATACCCTACCTTCATGAAAGTTTCGGTATTATAATAAAAATATCTCTTCAAGTTGCGCCTGTCTGGTCCAAAAATGTCTTTATCCCATTATAATAATCGAGATGCTTGAAAGTCATCGTCATCGAAGTCGAGGTTTAAAGGTGACGATGATCCGATCAGACGCTCGAGCTCGCGATAAACGTGTTACATTTTCTAAGTTTTCACTCGGTATTATGTACAGAGACGTTAAAGCGAAAGTGCGGATTATTAGAAAGTAGACTAAAGTATAGCTATCGTATCTAAAGCTCGGATAATGACGAGTAATGGTCAAGTTTATACCGAACTTACGCGAGATTGTGAATGAAAGTGAACGCATGATTCACATTTAATTGTTCGGAAGTTATTACGGCGAATTTCGTGATGACAAACATCGAGGTGATTATGTCTTTAGATTACACAAGACAGACATGAATGATCAAATTTGACACAGATTACATGGGTAAGACACTAAATTGCAACAAAATATTTACTCGAGTTATATTCAGTAAACAGGCTTTACTTATCTTATCTGAAATATTTTTAAATCGTTTTATTGGAATCATTTTCCTGAAAGGATGGTTCTGCGTTCCTGCAGGCTAGTCCTTTTGTCTTTCGGTAGACAAAGACATTCACTGAAGCATTGCATATTTTGCACGGGTTGCGCGTATCTCACAGAACACAAAAGAACTGAGACATAATTTTGTTTTAGGTTTATTGTATTAGGTTTATGTATACCTGAATTTCGATACAGCAAACATATTTCTTCAATACCCCAAAAATAATAATGACCCAAAAATATAATTCGTATCTAGTCTATCAAAGGACTATAGAGTAGATATTGCAGATGTTCAAGTTCAGACACCACCTTTATAACTGTAGTTTTATTATGATACCATCTATGGTTACGTAGTAGATGAGTGTTCAAGCGTGACATAAGACATGGATATCAATGACTAACTGTAATGATAATGTATCTTTACAGTAATCGCGAAATGTTATCAAGATGTTGGTCGGCAGATATGCTCTGTTTATAATATCTCCGTCTTACTAGTGCCTTGTCAATGTAGTTTATCTATGTTTCGACTGATTTAATTTGTAAGGACGAACAACTTATAGAACTCCTCCAATCTTTCTTACATGTATTCATCTTGATCAAGCATAAACTAAACATTGAGATGTTCCATCCAATTCTTTTAGTTGGCCGGACGCGTGTCCCTTATAAATATGTATAAGACAAGCAAGATGTGAAGTCAGGCAGACGCCGCGATTTGTTTGGTATAACAGCTGACCCTTGTCAGCAAATGGCGTCCCAGGAATTATAGATGGCGCTCAGTTCAATTTTTCTACACATCAGGCTTGTACCCAAACATAAATTCAGAGACCCTAGTTAGGTCTCTGGAGGTGTGTTTACGAAAGGCGAGAAGCTTATTAATATTTATGAGGTAAGACAAAAGAAGGAACTGAGCTGCGGTCTAGCTATTTATAGGCGTTGTGACAGTTTGGAAAACCCGAGGGATTGAATTGTTGAAATATTACAGGAAAATTCAAATACAGCTTAGCACTCATTAACAAAACCTACGTTGTTAAAACTAATATTATTGTCCTGTAACCTGGCGCTTTTTTTGTGTAAAAACTCTAAGAACGAGTAGTTGCTCAATCATACTAAATTGTATAAAATACTTAAGATAGATACATATTTTGATGAGATACGATTGAAAAACCTGGATGTTTATCAGACTTCAAATTAAACAAACAGATGTTTCCTTATTTGAAATTACAAATAAAGGCTTAGAACTGAAGACGGACTCAGTTTTAATCAAGTTGATTATGCAATTCGCCTGACTTGAAATGGAATATTAATCTTGTTTTTAAATCAGGTCAGATCAAAATACTGACCTATATATGAGGATCGATCATTACCGTAAACGCTGAATCCTCTCGAATTCCCTTCCTTATTTATATGTAAGGTCTAAAAATTAGAGAAGCACCTCACGCACGCCGGTGTAATATTTCAGGGGTCAGGACACGGGCGTAAACATGGCACGATATTGAGGTGATGTCTGCCAAGACTAGTGGGGATTCATTTGGGAGACATGTAATATTTAACCTATAGGTATCAACTAGTTCATGAAGATGGTTAATATCGTCGGAGATTTATAGTTTGTACAAGCATGTGGTACATTTATGTGTAAAGTAATAATGCCCTTTATAAATATTATGTCGACCTAAGTAAATCTGTAGATGTACGAACAAATGGTAAAGTCAAGAGATAGCAATTGTCAAACTGCTAGAGGTCAGGGTAAGTGTTGTGAGTACAATGACTTGAAATTGCAGACAAGCGTGAAAATCGTGTTATTGAATTGGGTATCGCTCTTACCGAGATTATTGAAGCAGAACTTATTGTGAAGCAATCTCCGAGCATGGTTAGGCATCTAGAAAATTAAGGTGAAATAAAAATCTTCTTAGACAATAATTCTTTCAAACCTCTTGCCTGCGACTTATTTAAAGCAGCTTTATAATTCGAGTCGAGAAGAATAGCTTAGTTTTCTTACGGCAACTTTTCCGATACAATTAAAAAAGTAATAAAACATGCTCAGACGTTGGACAAAGAGTGCGGTTGAGCGATCGCTAATACCATTCCCTCCTGTCTCCGTTTTACCGGAACTGTAAAGAACATAAGTGCATCGCAGCCAACTTCACGGCCATAAGGGCTTCCGCTCGGCAAACTTTTCAATCGGACCACTTTGCCGAGGAGCAACTTTATCCTTTGAGTCTTTGTACTCGCCCCTATTTTGGTAACCAAATTCAACGAAACATAGCATGGTTTTACAAACAAAGCTTTGACCCGCTGGACCAATATTTGTTATTGTATAACTTTAATAAGACTTTTTCTACTCGTCGACTTTAATCTGTCAATTAGGACACCACAGACTAAACTATATGTGCCGACTTTTCAGTGTTGGATTGTCTTTGACACTTAGTCAACTATAATATTTCATTACACTTCGTAAAAGTTCTATACTAATTTGCGATACCTGGCAATTTTTTCTGCATCTGAAACACATTTTTTTTAATCTATCGCGTTATCGACCAATCAGAGACGGTTATTACAAAAAATTGGTTGCTAGGTAATTCGATGTTGATACAACGGTGAACGACGCTATTAACATTAATTTTAACTTGAATGATGATACTTTTCGTCCATTGATGATGAAAATGATGACTCATAGAAAAAGTATTGTATACAATAGTGATATAATTAAGCTTTTCACTCTCGTACCGTACTATTAGGCCACTCAGCAAGCTTCGTATTATATCACGATTGTATAAAATACTATTGTATCTGTTTGCATAACTATCACTTTTTTGTACAGGATATTTCGCTACGTTAAATATGAGTATGTACCTACTCTGAAGGGTGGATTGGATATGTAGGTCACATTGAATAATCTTTACTATGGGGCCAAAGACTTGCTGTTTCATAGAAAACGTGAGAATAAAATTTTTGAAACATTTCTGCCGTTTAAACCGTTTTACAAATAAAATATTTCTACCATTTTGTCATGAAACTTTCCATCAATGTAATTTTGATTTCCTCACATAATTAAATCTGGCTTTTGATTTAATAATCCTTCAAGGATTAAACTTGTAAGAGGTGTGAAATTTCGGAAACTCTGTTAGCCACGAAACTCCCATATGGATGTTGCTAATATAATATTCAGCGAGCTACCTCTACCTCAAGTTCGATCTATTACTCAGAAACCTGTGGGGACTGTAATTTAGGTGAAAATAATGAAACGGTGTAACTTTCGGAATAATGTTTTATTCAAAGATCATTTATAAACGTTTTCCGTGAATCTACGAATATTGCTTTTTGATGAAGTAACATGCTTGTTATGACAATTTGTATATGATCCATATTTCAAAATCAAAAATCGAGGTCATTGGCATTATACAAACCGTTGGTGTTCAATGTTTACTCTCAGTTCAAATATAGGTTAGCAGCCATGAATCGCGCCCCTGTTTACACATACTGCAAATATTTTCCGGCTACAAATTTTCGTCCTCAACAAAACACTTAAGTTTATTTTTTGCCCTCACTCGGGCACTCTCCGGGAGGTCATTCCGCGTTACTCTGTTGTTTTTTAACGCAGAACATTAGTCTTTTGTTTCAAATAACCTCGTGGTCTCGGACTTTTCCCCTATTCATTAACTTTCCTTGCGGAGACAAGTGGAAATCCGTGTGTAGACTTTGCTTTGCTTTTAAATTCGAGCCGGCTTTCGACATTCGAGCAATTTTGAGCTTTGTACCAATATCATTATGTTCTGTTTGAATTTCTTTCCAATTTTTTACTTAATCCCTTTATTTTAGTGAGGTGTCGGGAATGTTTAGATTGGAGAGATAATGAGTGTAGGGTTCCTTTTCTTATTTCGTTTATATAAACTCATTTAGATTAGTGGGATATTTCTAAAGTTTGCTTTATAGTTGTTTATGCTGCGTTATTTAAAACGACCCAATTTCTGTGTTTCTAAATATCAGATTTCTCACTGTTCTGTTGGTGCTTATTGCATTTTGCACGATAGTGCTGTTTCTGTTTTTATAAAAAATACTAAAATACTGAACAAATACAACTTAACAGTACTAAATTCAGAAATGTTTAATCCAGTTACTTGGGTAATTTTAGTGAACTCCTTCAAAACGCAAAAAAGCCTTCAGTAGTTAAATTCTTATGTAAATTCAGCTTCTTGACACAGTAGTTCAGCAATAAATATGTAAATTTCCTGTTATCATCACCTCTTTTCCTGTTGGTATTTGGTTTGGCGCTTGACGAGCGAGCATGCTGTTTTCAGCCCATCATTTCCCTTTGACAAACCGACCTGAACACACGTATGGCTGTATTATTTTTATTGATAACAACAGTGTAGTGCATTGATAAGGTAGTGATGGTGGTTGTTTGAGCGGACCGGACGTTTTCGCGCTAAAATGGAGGTGAATTATCCGCGAAGGCAATCCTTGCCGACGATTGTGGAGGGTATTATGAAGAAGTTGCATAAGAAGAAAAGGAATTCAACTACTTCGTCTGCTGATTCTCCTATTTCACCTCCTTCATCAGGAAGTTCTGGTTCTAAAGAAGATGTAAGTTCTTTATTAGTATTTTATTTTTCCGTAATTGTTTGCGATTCCTTTATTATTTTAGATGAATGGAAAAGTGTGATAGTTAGTACTAGTAGTAGCAGTGAAATGACGCGCAAAAACAGTGTCCGCGCGCCCTTGAAATTGATCGAATCTTATCTGTGGACTAACTGATTACGCCATTTATTTTGGTAGGGATTTAGTGGTCCGGTCGGACAATCCTTCCGTTCAGATTATTCCTTATTCCAATATTGACATGTGTCCGTACCTTTTTACGTAAGTCTCATTTTAGTAAATATAGGTAATCGGTATGTTCTCTTATACAATAGCCAAAAGATTCATCTGTTGCTTACTTTTGGGTATATTACAATAAAATTTTCTGACCATATAAACTAAACTCTAATAAAATGTTCACACTACACATCTTCTTATTGGATAAACAACGGATATGAAGTAGATTATTCGTTTTTATTCATGCTATTTGGAAACTTGGAAAGTGAATGCTATTTAATTTACGCAGACTAATGTAAATATATCTAAATGGAATTATGTCAACTCGCATGCGATTTCCATTACATTGCGGTATTTGATTGGTGTCCTGAATTCTCAAATCAACAGTCCGCAATGTAACTAAAATCGAATGGGCCCTAAGGATAAGACTTTAATTTTACACGAGGAGCTTAATTTCAGTGTCGCGTGGCATCTACGAAGGTAACAATTTAGGGTTGACGACGCGTTTTCTTCAAATAACGAATACCTCCGGTGAAATGTAGGTACGAATTTTTTTAATAAGTTCGTGAGAACCCTGTTGGAACCGGTTACAATTACGTGCCTTATCGCTTCTTGAGTGCATTTTTATGGCTATGTAATTAACGCGTATCGTAGTTAGGTGTGAAATGCTCAATTTTACTTACTAGTGAAAATACTAGTATTTTCTTTTAGACTAAGATGTTTGAAAGTGTCAAACTTTCGCGCTTTAAAGCATTATAATATGATTTTTCACCATTAAAAAAATTAAAGGCATTTTTTTTTATTGTTTATTTTTGTTTTATTATTGTTTTGGTGTAGACAATATATTTATGTAAGTGTGTAAATACTTGTAGAATAGGTACCAAATGTTTCCATAAATTCTTTACTTATTACATCCGTAATATAAATGTACAAATTTGACGTCAATGAAACTGACCGCATTTGGAAATAAACCGTTTTACATTAACTACATATTTGTACCTCAGGAAATACCCTCACCCACCTAATATATGTTCACCATGTCTTATTGTATTCCATGCCGCATTCATATTAATATAATAACTATACAGCTAACTAGTTTTACTGTCCCAGTATTCTAAGCTACTTGTAATTCACGTATTCAACAGTCAGTGTCAACTTTTAAATTTCAATAGTTCTAATTCTAACGCGCCATATAGTTATTAGTAGAATTCTTCTGAATCCACCATATGTACAGTTCATCTCATTTTTTTTTCCTTACTCGGTGTCAGTAGATCTTTTCATCCAAGTCTGAGGGCCTACCACGAAAGTTCTTATAGCCAGCATCTGTCCCGCCCACACCTACTACAGCTTAAACGGAGTAAAGAAACATTTATATCATCGGTAGGCCCACCATTTTCAATAGGCATTTGTAGTAGATAGTACAAAGGTGTGATCGATAAGAGCTGACAAAACGGGGAGTTCATCGCGCTGATATGGTTCAAGTGGCACAAGGTTTGACCTTCGTTTTATACGATAAAAGGGACTTTCTTTCCCGTTTATGGCATTCGTTATTGTGCTAGTTAGTATACTACTAATGTGGGTAAAAATGTCGGTAATCTATAGACAATTGAGGAGGTCTTTCAAAAGGACTTATTTTATATGTCAACAAGGTTTATTTCTCTAGACAGACATAGATAAAAATAACCTCTATTGACTTATAGAAATAAGTCCATTTGCAGGGATAATATAAAAGCAAGTAACAATCGTTTTTTTTTTTTCATTTCTTTCACACTTTTCTAATTCATGTATCTTGTGTTGTTGCGTAGGTGTTCAAATTGCACAGTAAGCATTAAAAGTAGGCGTACAAATTTAAAACAACAAATGTTATTCAGCACTCCAATCAAATACCGCCATGTACTGAAACTCGCATGCGAGTTCTCGCACCGTGTAAATGGACCCTAAGCGTCCTTTATGCTCGAATATGCATAAATGTCGATTATATTTTATTAGTGGGTCTTATTTGTGTATTCAAAAGCTGATTTCGCACAACACGACCATATGGCCGGCCAAAAGGTGTGTTTTGTATTTGGTTGCCATAACGACAGTTGCGCGCAGGTGTTTCGACAGCTGTTCTTGTCCAACTGACGGCCAAAATTGTAAAAATTGTGTGCGTGCGCTGCCAATGTATGACGAGTACACTACCTGTCTCTTTCTACACTTGTATAAATGTATAGCCATTTCTACCTGTCGCGTTCTAGCACAACTTGCTTTCTCGTGCGCAAGTCAAAAAGTCAAAATATATCTACATCTAGCGCAACTTCACTGACAATTGCTGGCAAATCTCTATTGTTTGGAAAGGATTTAACAAGACTTTTAAAAATACTTGCTACTGAACACATATTTGTGACTGCAGTTGTAGGTGCATAACAAAAATAATGATTATATAAGTGAATGTGTTTACTAGTCAATAAAAGGCTAAGTTTACGACGCAATTTAATCCACATTTATACTTTTTAAAAATAATAACATAATATTTAGCTTTTAGTGGGTCGCAATGGCTTAATGATGTTTTGACTTAATTAATAATTATTTGTCGATAACTCAGTCTCGCAGATTTTACCTTATTTATTCCAGAAAATACATGATTTGTTTATTATGGAATCCGGTAACAATTGCGGTATATAAAATATAACGTTTCTAGGGTTATACTCGTATGTGACGTTTTTAAGACAAAATAGAATATTTTCACTTATTTCAACGATGTGGTAAGTTTGCTTGAAGATGCCACATAGTTTGTTTCGTGAAGTATGTATTCTGACATTGCTGACCTCAAGTCAATACGAGTACTAAATAATGAATTTATTTTCTGTATGGAATTATTTCTCGATTTCATTAAGTGACAACCGTCCCACCTGTCCGTTCTTACTTCATTCAATTATCCAATCATATTGGCCTATTGCTGGCTAAATTGGCCTTTATGATAATGACATATATAATAGGCCAGCCAAAGGCCAAACTGTTGTCTGTCCATTATTCACGATAGTGAACCAATTTGAAAATCAATATCTGTCTGACAATCATATTTCATAGCACAATTACTCGGCTTTGTTTTTGAGTTTTACTGTTTGGTTATGCTTAACGCAACATAATAATACTTAAATAAATGTTTTATGAAAGCTTCCAGAAGTAACATGAAATATTACCTTAAAATTAAGTCAAATAGCAACACCACATTTTTCATTAGACATGTTATTAATAATAACTTAACTAAAAGCTTTTTCCATAATATAGGTAATCACACGACTGTTTAACGGTGTTTTAGAGACGACTAAATATTTTTTGGAGCGTTAGCTAATACAAATGTTTATGAAATGATCTCTTTAGAACATGAATAGTTTTTTGTTATACGGATTTAACATTACTTTGCGTTTCAGGAATGTTCAGAAAACAGAGACAAATGTTTTTTTTTTTTTTTTTATGGGATAGGAGGCAAACGAGCAGACAGGTCGCCTTTAATACGTTCTGACAAATCTACTTCTATTGATTGTGGACAAAAAAGTAAAAATTAAAATCAAATCAGGAATCCTGTGACATCGTTCAACAGTTAACACCTTAACATTCTAATCCCTGCAGTAACGTTATTGACATCGCGTGCGTAACGGTCCTAATAACGGCCTAAAAATGAAGATGAGTTAGTGCTGATAATTGTGTCTCGTACTCAAAATTGGCCGTTATTGTTGATATTTTTAACATTAAACAAATATACCTAACACTAAGTACTTACTCGATTTATAATAAAATTTAAAATGTAGTTACATCAATCAACAGTTAACACCTTAATATATTAGTGTCAATAACTCTTTGTAGTAACGTTATTGACATCGCGTGCGTATACGCTCATAACGACCTAAAAACGAAGATCCATTCGTGTCGATAATTGTGTCTCGGACTCAAAATTGGCCGTTTTTGTTGATCTTTTTAACATTTAATGGCTTTGATCGTAAGATATCTATTGTTTGTTTTAGTTATGACGTGAGAAACGCGAGTGTTAACGCTTGGTTCTCGCTTAACGTTATTTTTACTGCCTATCAAAGTTCGTAACTGTGGAGTTTAAATACTTTGTTATGCTTAATTGCATGAAGTGTGCAGTTTATATGTTGGAAACTGGGTAAATGAAATCTAAAAGCTCTTCTGAATACTTAATCGGCTAGTAAACACTAAACACTCGCTACTATTCAAGATTAAGAGAGGTGTTTTATTTACAGTGGTAACTCATGCCTCAGTTTTCTTATATGGTAGTAACGCTTTCCTAAAAAATAAGTATAATATTCTAATTTTAATTGATATGTATAGTTATAGAGGTATATAGCATTACAATTAATAAATAAATATCATTTAAAACTAATCCATTCATATTTCGTCATCAGAAATGCAAGCTATATGCAACAGGAATATTAACAAGTTTGTACAGGTATGTCAGATGAATTTACTACTTTATATTTACTTTCTGCCCTAGTTACAATAAAAAATCTCCATATAACGAACATTACAAGTTTTCTAGCTCATCTAATACCTCACACCACGAGCCTGACTTGAACAAGTAGCAAATTAGGCCACCATTACAATCAACACGTCCTAATCGACATGCAAATTGACGTATGGTAATCAAACCCTTATTACAATCAACCACAAGCGTCGAAGACATTAATGGACGTATTAATGCAACAATGCACCAGGAACTTGGCTAACCATTGTTCGACACCACACATGACGAATCACGCATAGAGGACATTATCTATTATAGTAATATTAATCAGCCTGCTATTTGTTTTTAATCAGATTGATGTTACAGCCTCACAACATGGTTTACACATTTTTTATTAAGGCCACAGTTCAATATAAATAGCTATAGTAGAAAATAAAGAATCTCTTCCATGATACGTTATTTCGTTGATATGAAGATAATCTCACAGTGACACTTTGCAAATAGGTTGGCTAAAAAAATAGTACACACAGTAATTATACTATGTGATCTTACCACAGTGACACTTTGTAAAAATTCTCTGTTGTTGATCTGTATTTGTTGTGTCTTTTATGTAAAATGAATAAAAATACATTTCTATTTCTATTAGTTTTCCTTCCATGCAACCATCATATCACAACTAAATAACGTAGGAGCGTAGAAATATCTTATTATAGGCCACTAGAAAACGATAAAGCTGCCAGGAATAACGTTATTTCATACTTCAGAGTCACCGTTTCTAGAGTTGTACCAACACATCAGGGTTATACCAACCTCTTAATGAACCATCAAATTTAGAGGTTTAATAATAGGTTACTGCTTAATACTAAAACAATGGCCACTTATTTCATGACCACAAAGATAAAACCACGACCTTAACTTGATTGTTCTCACATTCTTAACACAATACCATGGCAATACTCAAGCTCATCAATAGGTTAGTTTTTGCCTGGGAATCTAACCGTTACATTACAATGGATGGCGAAACCTTGATGAAGCTTAGTGTTTGGTGTCATTGAAACGTGCTACATACTTGGCTTAAGCATCATCATCATCATCATTTCAGCCATTAATCGCCCACTGCTGAGCATAGGCCTCCCTTCGTGTACGCCACTTATCCCGGTTCTGGGCTAATCTCATCCAGAAGTGGCTTAAGCATAAATAGACATGCTACGGACAGTTATTAAATAAGTAATACTCGCTAAAAACGCCTAAATTTGACTCTCAAAAATTAATGGCCTCTCCAAATCACGGGGGATACCGCCCAAGTGACACATATAGGTGAGGTTGCCCATTTCATACAATATTTTTTGAAATGGGAACCGTCTTTAATGTGTTACTTAGGTACGGGGTGTTGCAGCACTATCACTGAGGAATTTTTCATTGATTGTTTGCTTTGACAGCAACAATATTAACATAAAAGAACTCAAATTATTTTTACATACACTGCTCAAAGGAAGGCCCTAATCCCAAACAGGTGACGTCAATACATTTTGCCGTTTCACGATGCATACAATTCTTGCCAGTTAATTAAATCCTGCAGTACCGTTCTGCGTGTAACGTTGATAATTTTAATAAGCACCCGCTGATTAACGGGTACTCATGTTATTACAAAATCACCACAATATTCCACTGATTGGTCTGATTAGTTCATTGGCACTGGCAGCCAGTGGAACCAATTTGCTTGGTTAATGAAAGAGTGGCGCGAAATCAGTTCAGTGTTATGTAGCTTGATCAGAAATATTTTATAATAGGTAAAGTTGGTAGAAGATTTTCAGTCTAAACTACTGACACTCACTTTGTTTTTTTACTTGTAAAAAAGGACTAATTATACAGAGTGGGGCCTGTAACAAAGGCGAAGAATTGAACGGTAGGCTATTCTCCTTATACTGATCAACATTTGTTCAGTGACTTTTAAAAATTATGAAGTCTTTAACTTTTTAATTTTTCATACAAAATAAATATTAGCTTCAATGTACGCCATTATTGTTGTCATTGACGTTGTCTGTCACAGTTGTCACACTTTAGACTCAACAGAATTCGCAATACATTACCTCTTAGAAAAAACTTTCAAGGGTGATAAAAATCAAAATACAAGTTATTTTTAAAAGTCGCTGAACAAATGTTGATCAGTATAAGGAGAATAGCCTAGAGTTCAATTATTCGCCTTTGTTACAGGCCCCACTCTGTATTTTTCAGTCCAAATGGCTTCACTAATATTAATAAACGCTTTGTTAGATCCCTCTTTGCGGAGGTACAAGTACACACAAACAATACTTCTGAATGAAATCCTGTATCTGACGTTTTTGCAGATAAACTTATTGAATTCTCTAAATTCGCGTTAGCAAAGAATGGTTCATAGAAATGTTCACTTTAAGTTTCAGTGGCATATCAGCAAATCAGTCGTGAATAAATCTGTCTAGAGATATCTGTACAGCAGCGAGATAAGTCGAAGATATTCTGATATATTCAGACGCGGCTTACATCTCCGCTGCACCGAAGGCGCTTTTCGAAACGAGAATCGACTTTGCTGGCCCTGAGGGCTTAGCCGAAATGACAATCGTTGACACTACGTGGCGATTGAAATGCAGTCTGGCTCCGTGGCCACTACAAGAGCGATAGGGAGGGCTAGCTTGCAAAGCGTAAACGATTGTGGTGTTGCCTAGGTACCCTGTACGGCTTATGCCAATTCGTGTTCCTTTAAGGGAGAAAATAAAACGGTATATGCAGTTTTATGATGTAGGGGAATACGGAATCAGTCTGGAGCCAGTAATACGGGCTTGAACCGTACTAAGGTTATACGGCTTTCATTTATGGCCGCATGGCGTGACGTGTGTTTGTGTAACATGTAACCTTTGAATTTGCTGTGACATCATAAGACTCTGAATACTGCGGTTTGAAATAAATGTTCCTAGAACCTATCAAATTGTCAATTGAAGACATTTTAAGAGCGGATTTCAAGGTTCATATCATGTTCCAAAACGGTGATCTGCCTATATAGATACATATCTTTAGTAACAATAACAAAGTTAAAGCGACAAATAAAAATTGGACCGTCTTCAACGCTAAGGGTTTTTCTAGCTGCTTTCATGACTAATACATACAGACATTCATGACATACAGAAAATGAGTATTATACAATTGTAAAGAACAAAATTTAAAACACGTACCATAGCCTCAGAACAGTCATTACTTCACCCTCAGGCAAAATCATCGAATTAATATGCACTATTTATATTCGAAACTTGCTCTGCTTGTATTCTGTTAGGTATGCAGACAAATCTATTAATTTACAAACAAACGCTCCTCAATTAACAACATGTAATTAACATCTTCCACTCTCGTTAGCTTCAGTTTACGATTGAATCCACAAATTCGGTGAGTCAAATCGTGAATCACGGGTTCCCTTACTAATGGACCAGATCGTTCGGTTTGATAAAATTCAAACCCTGATGAAATGATCCTGCGGTAAAATTACTGATTCGTTCGCTACTGTTCTTTGCTGGGTAAGTTTTTATCAGCTTATCTATCATCCAAACTTAAGTGGTATTCTGTTAAATAGTTTATTTGACTGTTTTCTTGTTGGTTGTTTAGTAGGTGAGTAGGTATTTTTGTGTAAGTTCTAGCCAAAAATTCTATTTTGTAGACCACATCAAGATTTGCGAATAAGCTGTCAAAGCGATCCTATGGGAAGCGGTTGTGATTAAAATTAAATACGATACGACATATTTAGTAAAAAAAAAAATTCTAATTGAGATCATAGTGGAAGAGTTCAAATCACGAAATCAGGCACAGTCGCGACCAACTCACTGGCTGCTGACTCATAGATGTCTTTTTGTATCAATGCCAACATTGAAACCAAAACAATACATTTTGCACCCATCCCATCACTTTACATACCCTATTACCATTGCTTTAAGAAGCGGACTGGAGTGGCAAATTGTTTCTCAGTACTAGTAATGTAATCGTCTTGCATTCAGAATAATCGCATGTTGTAACCGCTTTAGACAGGCGTGAACGTTGTGTGTAAATAGAATATGCAATGAAACGTGCAGTGCACGTTTAGGGTTCGTTGGTACGGAAACCTTGAGGATTAGATGCAGGCGGCCCAATCGGCACAGTTTACAACATTATGCTAAATAGTTGTCAACTTGGCAAATTAGGACCTCAAGTTCTTACACTTATACCAAATGTTAGCATCCTCTCTAAACGCACTATTAAAACATAAAGGGTAGTTGAAGATTGAATATAGAAAAGTGGCGGTAGATGTGCGCAGGGCGGCCATTAGGCGATTGACGAAGAACTCGAGGGAAATAGGATAGACAATTGTATCAGATGTACTTATAAATCAGATTATCAAGAATACAAAGTACTGTTTCAAAGGCGTTCGTCTTATTTATCCGAGGACTCCTCACAGTCAGAAGTGGTAAGAACGACGGAAAAACCCCACAGGTATGATGATTTCTTTTACATAATTATGTTGTACTTTGCATGATGTTGCATCACTCCCGTTTAAATGTTAATTTGCTTAGTCTATGCAAAATACAATTAACTACAAGTGTATGAAACCTTATTGAAAGCAAACAACGTTTAGACGATGAAAAAAGAAAACAAGTGAATGATGCATCCCAAATTATTTCCAGTAAAAATCAATGACATTATTTGGAATTTTGATAAAAATCGGCAAAAAGTAGTTTGTCTTTGACTGTCACATTAACTAGTCTTTTTGTGCGAAGGGGATGCAAGTAAATGAAACATATATCTAAGTATTGAAGTTTTAAGAATGAGATAAATGGTCATACGTTTACTTATTGTTACAAAATATCATTTTGATAACACATTGGTAAACTGTCAAATAGACAAGTATGTATTGTATACTAAAACTTTGCCAAAATATGTCAGTACAGATCGTAAAATAAATTATATAATATTCACCAAAAACATTTGTCGAAATTTGAACTTTCTAGCGTTAGTAACAAAGTCCCTATTTGATTAATTGTTTTTTTACTACATCACGGTCACGGGATTATTTCAAATGTTTATTGAGTACGCATTAACCGATGGACATCGCTATCGCGAGTCTGGAATCTGGAATTTGGATATACTAGCGATAGTAATAAAGTCGCGAATCGATTGATCACTATGTGTTGATAGTGACTGAGTTTCTGCATCACTATTTTTATTTACAATCTTACTAATGGATGGTCTCATTCGCGAAGGTGCGTGATGTGGGTCGTAATGACTGTTAGAGGTTAAATTTGACAAATCTGCGCGACATTGCGAATGACACCACCTGTATACAATGTAAACTATTTCAATAGAAAAATTAAAATGCCCAAGGAGATTTATATCAATTAATAAACAGGATTTCATTACCTACTTATTATCATTAATTTTAGAAATTAAATTGAAATAATGATGAAATTTAAAACATTTAAGCTAATCTGAATTCTTTATTTTCTGCCAACACAAATTTGCATGGGTAAAACGGTGTGTACCTACTTTGACATGTTGTTTATTAATTTAAAATAAAGCAAAATTTTAAAAAGATCGTTTGAAGAGTAACATTGTGTTTTGTTCAAACTGTCATTGTGTCTTTGTCATCGGGTATACATGTTAAAATATTTACACATATACATATTATATGTATTTATGGATGATACTAGCTGGCTAACAAAACGATCAAGCGGGAACTTTACCACGTTTCCGGACACATGACATTTATAGTCCGCGAATGTGTTAATGTAATAAATAGGTATAGGTTTTGTTTATCACGACCCCTGACTTTAGGTTTCCATAATTATTTTTTTGCTAGAGATAAGTTTATAAAAAATAATTATATAGAACAGTACTGGGCCTTCCTACGTTACATGGATTAATTCACAATAGCTAATGAGTTTTTTTTTATTTTCTTTCCTTGTCTCTTCCTACTAATACCTCGTATACCTTCGTAATTCAATAATGTCGGAATGATTATTACATCAATCAAAATAAAATGTAATGTACTATGGTTGGGTTTTACACAAATAATTCGATTATTCAGTTTCTGCTAACCAATATTTGACATTATGTCTTCGGATAACGAGTCACGATACACACCGCCGCCGCCTCGGAGTACCAAGCTACTCAACCGAGCTTCACGTAGTCTCAATCGTCATGAAAGTTACAAGGCTCGACGGCGCTCCGTCACCAAAACGAATAAGAGACAGAAGGCGCGTACCACGTATAGGAGTCGCTCTCGGCAGCGCCGTAGGTCGCCTTCGCGTTCCGACAAAAGTACGAGTAGAAGCAATTCTAGCAGCAGTGGCGGTAGTTCGAGTACTCGAATAACCTTGCAACGCAGCCGCCGTACTCAGAGTTCTCGAAAGAAACGTCATCGTGACCAGTCATCAGATACGAACAGTGACAGTACGTATCGATCCGTACATCGTGGTAGAAAACGACGCCGTTATGATTCAATATCAGCTGATTCTTCTTCGCAAAGTTCGTTCAAGAACTACCGTGATCGACCTCGAAATCGCATTCGTCGTCACGGGAAACGAAGACGGTATCGTTCTGAATCTGCGGCTAGCCGAGACAATATCCTAAACAAATTTATAAAGGTGTTGGCAAATAAAGGAAATAACTTCGAAGGGGCTCACAACGTTATTCCGCAATTTGATCCAGATACACATACTCAGACTGCAACAGACTGGGTCCGAAAAGTCAATGAAACGGCAAGGATATACGGCTGGACCGAGAGACAGATAATTTACCATGCAATACCTAAGTTAGCTGGCAACGCTAAGCAATGGTATCAGGGGAGGCGTACGGTAGATCTAAGTTGGAAAGAATGGCAGAAGAAAATAATACGAACATTCCCTGATGACCGCAATTATGCAGACCGTCTCAACGAAATGCTGCTTAGGAGAAGTAAAAGGGACGAGTCATTGGAGGAGTACTTCCATGACAAAGCGAGACTAGTGAAAATGTGTGGTCTTAAAGGTCGAAATGCCGTTGACTGCATAATCAATGGCATATTCGACCATAACATTCGACTTAATGCTCAAGGGTCAAACTTTAAAAGGACAGCACAGTTGCTTAGATACTTACGCCGTATATCCAAAAGAAATAACGCTGATGTTAAAAGAGATAATAAGCCCTCTAAAAATGAGTTACAACATGACCGTGATCGTGGAATGAGTCGCAAAAACTATTCTAATTCTTATGGAGTACAGGGCACGCGTGAACGAACGGCGAATAATACCTTAATTTGCTTTAATTGCAGCGAGCCTGGCCATACGGCTCGTAAATGCTTAAAACCTATTAAGCGTTGTGGGAAATGTTCGCGTCTTGGCCACGATACAAATCGTTGTACTGAGGGTCAATATCATGTTAAATCCACACAGTCAACCGAAAAGCCGAGCAATGAAAGTGGCTCAGCTCAAACGGTGCTACGAATAACTAGCACTGGGAACGCAGATAGTAAGTATTATAAGACAATAACTATTAATAATGTGCCATGTTCGGCCTATATAGATTTCGGTAGTCAGTGCACGCTTGTTAAAGAATCGATAGCTAGACAGTTAGGGTTAATATTAAATAAGACACAACTTCCCCTTATTAAAGGTTTTGCTGATGGGAGTGTTATGCCACAAGGTAGGGTGATAGTTAATATAAAGATAGATACCATAGACGCTGACGTTGAGGCCTTAGTTGTTGCAGACCAGTTGCTTAAAACCGATACGCTTATCGGGCAAACATTAACAGAATTACCGACGGTAGTGGTACATAAAACAAGTGAAAAATTAACATTTTATTGCGATCATTCAGATGTAGATCGGACAAGTGTAATAATTACCGAAAACGTCAACGTTATAGGACTGACCGATATTAGTGTTCATACAGATGACGAGTATACTGGCTTGCTATTCATTCCGGGAAGCGTATGTTTAAAACCAGACAACGAATACATTTTATTACAAGGAATTTATCAATTTCTAAAGGGCAAGGGCCGTTGTATGTTAATGAACCCAACTTCTAAGACTGTTTCTTTGCCTAAGCTTAAATTAATCGGACGTGCGGTTAAACTAGATAATAAACATGTTTATGTTCCTGAGTTTGATCAAAAATGTGTTAACAATATTAATGTTGAGACTAGAAGTGAACATCATGGTACCAATGATAATTCACTAAAGGAACCAATTACGCTAGAAATGTTAAATATTGGACCTAATGTATCAAGTGAGCATAAACACCGTCTCCTTGAGTTACTAAATAATTTTAGGGATTGTTTTGCTTTTAATATGAAAGAGTTAGGCCTCACTACTATTACGGAAATGACTCTTAAGCTCAATGATAGTATACCCGTCACGTATAGACCATATAGATTACCGTATAGCGAACGTGCAAAGGTAAGGGAAATGGTGGGAGAATTGTTGGCAAACAACATCATACGTGAGTCTCAGTCCCCGTACGCTAGTCCTATCGTATTAGTGCGCAAGAAGAATAACGACTACAGACTTTGCGTTGATTATAGAGCGTTAAATAAGAAGACCATAAAGGACAGCTACCCTATGCCAGTCATAGATGACCAACTAGACCGGCTTAGTGGGAAATCCTTCTTCACCAGTTTAGACTTGGCATCTGGGTACTATCAGATACCAGTGGCGGAAGAGTCTCGTTATATAACGGCATTTGTGACACCTGACGGCCATTACGAGTATACAAGAATGCCGTTTGGGCTCGTAAATGCGCCAGCCGTGTTTCAGAGCATGATAAACAAGGCACTAGGGTCCAAACGTTTTGAGCTGGCCATCCCCTACTTAGATGATCTACTATCGACAGGCAGTACGATAGAAGAAGCGTTTAGTAAATTGGGACAGATATTGGAGCTCTTGCGTGAGGCTAAGTTAACACTTAATCTCAAGAAATGTCACTTCTTCCAATCAGAGATAGATTATCTGGGTTACGAAATAACAAAAGCGGGACTTAAACCAGGCAGTAAGAAAATACAGGCAGTCGCAGAGTTTCCTAAGCCAGACAATGTTCATCAAGTCCGACAGTTTGTCGGCCTTGCTAGTTACTTCAGGCGTTTTGTGCATAATTTTGCTTCGATTGCACAACCCCTAACTAAGCTAACGAAGTCAGGAGTAGTTTGGGAATGGGGCCAAGATCAGGAGAATGCATTCCAAGAGGTAAAGTCTAAGCTGATTTCTAGACCATTACTGGCATTGTATGACCCGGAATATATAACCGAGGTTCATTGTGATGCCAGTAAGCTGGGTGTAGGTGGGATCCTTCTACAAAGGCCAGACGAAGAATCTCCTCTCAGACCGGTCGCCTACTTCAGCAGGCAAACAACTCGTGAGGAAAGCGTTTGGCACTCCTACGAGTTGGAAACCATGGCAGTTGTGTTATCTCTCAAAAAGTTCCGAATTTATTTGATCGGATTGGAATTTAAGGTGATTACCGACTGTAATGCCATACGGACAACATTGACCAAAAGAGATTTGATTCCTAAGATAGCGAGGTGGTGGTTGCTTCTGCAGGAATACAATTTTACAATTGAATATAGACCAGGACACAAAATGCAACACGTCGATGCCTTAAGCCGGAATCCAGTGTTACCACCGGAAAACCAAGACGAAGTAGAAATCCAGAACATTACCACGAATGATTGGCTACACACAGTGCAGATGACAGACCCACGTGTTAAACACATAAAAAGTATTTTAGAAACTAGCCAGGATGATGTTAAGGATATTACAACCAATTATGTACTCCGGGACAATAAAGTTTATCGGCGGGTAGGTACAAAATTAAAATGGGTCGTCCCAAATTCTGCCCGCTGGAAGATATGCCAATTAAATCATGACGAGGCAGGTCACTTTGCCTTCGACAAGACACTTGAAAAAATACAAGCCGACTATTGGTTCCCCAAGATGAACCGTTTCATCAAGAAATATGTTAATGCATGCATTAACTGTGCGTATAACAAAGAACTAGGTGGTAAAAAATCTGGCTACCTACATCCGATCCCCAAAGTTAACGCTGTATTTCATACGGTTCATATGGACCATCTTGGACCTTTTATTAAAAGCAAAAGGGGAAATTGCTACATACTCGGTGTTATCGATGGGTTTACCAAGTACATTTTTGTCAAGGCTGTAAAGAATACAAAATCAAAAACCACCATAAAAGTATTGGATGACATATTCTCATCATTCTGTAGACCAAAAATTATTATATCAGATCAGGGTTCCAGCTTCACTTCGAAAGAGTTTAAAACCTATATTGAATCTATTGGAACTAAACATATTTTGAACGCTGTCGCGACACCACGGGCTAATGGGCAGATCGAGAGATATAACCGGACGATACTAAACTCTCTCTCATCCATGAACCACGGCCTGGATGAGAAGGACTGGGATTTACACGTAAATAAGCTGCAGTGGAGTTTGAATAACACCATCAATAAAAGTACAGGGAAATCGCCTGCTGAAATTATGTTTGGACAAAGAACTACAAGCCAGAGTGAAGGTATTCTGAAAGGAGCTTTAGAAACAGACGAACAGATGTCAGATACAGAAAGACAAGAAATGAGGGAGAAAGTACAGAAGAGGGTAGAGGAAGGACAAGCGAGAATGAAGGAATACTACGATAAAGACAGGGCCATGACGAAACAATTTAAAGAGGGTGATTTAATAATGATACCTAACCATAATCCTGAAAAGGGGAAAAGCAAAAAGTTGGCACCTAAATTTCGAGGACCATTTAGAGTAACATCTGTCTTGGAAAACGATAGATATGAGATATCAAGTATACCGGGTCACGCTCAAAAACGGTATAAGAATGTGTACTCAGCAGATCAACTAAAACCATGGGTTTCAATTTGTCTATCACCAATTGCTAGCGAGCTTAGTGACAATTCAGAAACAGATTCAAATGAAGAATAAGTTGTTTTTAAGGAAGTTGTAGAGCGTTGTTTTTCGGCATTTTAACCTTAACGTCTGCGTTTATGGATCTTAATATTATTTTACATTGTTTTAGACAGTTTAAGAAATCGGACTGCCTATTTGTTCTCTTGCTGTTTATAATTGTAGTGTTAATTATTGATTGATGTAATAATCTGACTTTATGACAGCTCCCTATTCCTGTTCTAACAGTTGCAGCATAGATATAAGAAACGTTGGCTGTCCCCGGGCAATCGGAGAGTTGTCGGGACGCACATGGGAGCGTGGGTGTCGCTGAGTAATCGGAGTTTGCTCAGGTCTCCTAAGAAGTTATGGCCGTCGCTGGGTAGTCGGAAATTACCCAGGACGAGCAAGGAACTCGGGCCGTCGCTGGGTAGTCGGAAATTACCCAGGACGAGTGCAGAAGTGTGGCCGTCGCTGGGTAGTCGGAAATTACCCAGGACGATCGCTGAATAGTCAGAAACTACTTACAATAGTTCTTACAAGAAACAGAGATGATTAATGAAGACTGGCTCTCGGGTGGCTTAAGAAGATTTACAGTTCTGATTCTTTGGATGGTTGAATATATGATAATGAGTATAATGAACAATATGTTTATTGAATTATTTGTGATTTAAGTGATAATATAAATTAGTGTAACTTAATAGCAAATATTATACGATTGAATCCCAGTTTAAGTCAGCTTCAATGTTATTTTGCTCATAATAATAAATGTCTTTTATCTTTTCACATTAAGTAAAAGAAAAATGTTAAATTATTACATTAATACTTTGTTGCATTATGATTGGTTCATATATTAAACGTGTAATTATTTACCTATCTTGAAATTCCAAATCATATCTTTAAATAAGAAAGTATCCTTATATTGTTGTTTAAAAAAAAAAAAAATATGTTGTTTTTTTTTGCGTATAATTGTGTATGTTAATTACATTCATTTAGGTATGGGGCCATACCTTAAGCATTTAGAATGGCCGAGCTATGTCGGAACGAGGACATTCCGATTGCAGAATGGCCGACTGTTAGCATCCTCTCTAAACGCACTATTAAAACATAAAGGGTAGTTGAAGATTGAATATAGAAAAGTGGCGGTAGATGTGCGCAGGGCGGCCATTAGGCGATTGACGAAGAACTCGAGGGAAATAGGATAGACAATTGTATCAGATGTACTTATAAATCAGATTATCAAGAATACAAAGTACTGTTTCAAAGGCGTTCGTCTTATTTATCCGAGGACTCCTCACACAAAGACGATCAAGTATTAGTAGAGAGTTACTGTCAAAGTAAAATATGTAATCACAGTGCATAGACTGCCATCTCTCGACAAGAGCTTAAAACTTTTAAACCTCAATTTTGACAATTTGGCCCATATTCTTAGCTTGATATGTGTTAAAATGTCAAATATTAATATTAGCGCCATCTAGCCGAGCGTCCCCCAAAGGTGTGCTGCCATCTAGGCCACCGTACCTTTTTCTATATGGTTCTGAGGTAAATTTTTTCTTAGACTGTAGCTGTCTATACGGAGTTACATATGTCTTTGCTTATACTATGACTGTAAATAGTTTTGATGAGCTGCAGAATGTTTTTTACATGCCTTGTAACATACAGTTTGTTCTTAGTCGGATTTTAAAAGTCGTGTAAATAATGGATAGGGTCCCATACATTTTACGACTCTAACTAGAATAATTATTATATAAACCATGACGTTATTTAACTCCCTTTTGCGTGTATATGTATGATATAATAAACATACATATGTACATATGATGCGGTAACGTTGGAAGCATTTTCCCTTGTTACATTAGTGTATGCCAATGCCATATCTATCAATGTTACGGTATGTTATTTATTAGTTTTTTCTATGCGTTTATGTGCAACTGCCAGGCCCGTTATACAATTAGCTACTTAGATTGTGATGAGCAGAATGCAAAAGAGCTCGTGTAGTAGGTATGTTTGTCTTTAATAATCCTAAACCTGAGTGGCATTGGTGTGAATAAGTTATTAGAACTAATTTGACGTGACACGGAAGTAATGTACCTATTAGGACTAATTTGACAAGACACGTATAGTTATAATAATACAACTACAATAGGGTAAATGTACATACAACTAGTACAAACGACAAAGCGTTACCTTAATTATAATTGCTTGTTTACGCTAACGTGCGGGACGAACGCAAAATAAATTAAGTTGCAAACTTAATGTTCCGCGTTAAACCGTAAATAACTTTGTATAGGGCGGGTTGTTACACATTCTGTAATTACTTGTTGTATAAAGCTATAACTATTTACTTTAACATACAAACAATGCTTTTACATTATGTTACTGTATAAAACTATGATATATTGGTGGACCCGACAACCTTCAAATCAAGAGTGAATCTGAACAGACATCTTCTGGGCGAGCACACTCCATCGTAGGCCACGTCCTCGCCTTTGGCTAGTCTGTGGCCAAAATACAAAAATGGACCATTCTCTATGAATATGACAGCCCAGTGTGAGAGCACCATTAGGTTACTTTGCAGACTATTGAGATTACGTACAACTCAGCACACAAATGGTGGTGTAAATGGGCCCTTAGACTGCTGACACAATTTTTGAGGATGACCGTTAATATCTACTTGACATATTCTTGACGTATTGTTAAAAGAAAACAATACGTCAAGACTAAGACTAAGAATATGTCAAGTAGATTGTAGTAGACTCTTAAATATATCGTGTTAGGTGATTTACAAAATATGTACTCGTATAATAAAAATAAGGACGGAACCCACCACCTTTAAAGAATCTTCATTTTTTTTTCTACTGTTTTTACAGCGATGCAATTTGCCGCCGTATCCGCTGTTCCTATTGAATATCAATAGACTTTCCAAGTATCTTGAGGTTTTAAGTGTCTTTAGGAATAACATTTTGTTATTGCCTCTTAAAATTTCACGTGATGTGGTTATATGAATAATCTGTAACCTTTTGCATAGGTTAGGCAGTTTGCAACAGTTATGATAAAATTGTTAAGTTGTTTTGACGACCGGTCTGGCCTAGCGCGTAGTGACCCTGCCTGCTACGTCGCGGTCCCGGGTTCGAATCCCGGTAAGGGCATTTATTTGTGTGATGAGCACAGATATTTGTTCCTGAGTCATGGATATTTTCTATGTATACACCGTGTTTCACTTAACACTAAAAACCTGAAAACCGTTTGGTCAGAATCGAGAGTAGAATCGATTAAGCTATATCTTGATGGGGGTAATATTTTTTGTTTTAATTTGTATAATTAGTTATTGTTTATGTGCCCATTCTACAAATTCGTAATACAACATTGTGCATATCATATTGCTAGAGGTTGTATACCTTTTTCAGTATTTAGGGGTATTAATACTGGCTGGTTACTTGGACGATTATTTTTTCCGCTACGAGTTTGACGTTGTGCGTCACTTTAATTTTAAAGTTTATCATAAGTCATAACAAATTGAACTCTTACCTAATTACAACCTTGTCATTTTGAATTTTAGGTTTAAATTTGCTTACTGCGTCACCTGTCCAATTTGAAGTTTAGGTACTGTGACACAGTTTAACGTGCTTTACAGTGACATAGCTGTCTATTGATAAACCTTATGTCGTTGCAGTAACATACACAATTAATCAGTTTTAAGGTTTACGATGGTAGCTAGCAATTTGTTTTATTGAGTGTAGAGTTAAAAGTCGAGTAGAGCTGCACAGAAAATTAAATATTCAATTTAAAAAAATAATAATCATCAAATTAAAAAATGAATATTCTAGATACGTTTAAAAAAATAAAAATCAGTTGGGGTGTCTGAGGTTTTGAGTGATACCGGAAACACGGTGTATAAGTATTGTCTGAGTACCCACAACACAAGCCTTCTTGAGCTTACCGTGGGACTCGGTCAATCTGTGTAAGAATGTCCTGTAATATTTATTTATTTAAAATACAAATACATATCGCACACCTCCATACAGAAACTAAAACAATGAACACAGAAGATGAATAAAAGGTAAAACAAAAGGCGATGTTATCGCTAAAAAGCGATTTCTACCAAGCGTTAATATAGACAAAGTACACTATAGTACATACTTTAATATTTGCATTTACAAAATATGTAGAAAAGGTTAAGAAGGTTAAGGAATTCGTTTATTCTATTAAACATTGTCATAATTTTCTGGGTCGAGACGATCGTCTACCCAAGTTTGACCCAGAAATGTAACTTATTGTCAATGTCAGAAAATGGGGCATATTATACAATATGTGACCCAGATATTTTACCCCTAAGAAAATCAACTCAAAATATTACGATATAGGTATGTACGTTTCTAACTTGACATATTTGAGTGTGCCAAACAGATATTTCTGATCCATATTATCTACTCGTAGAGATAATCTCTAACATATGTTAAACTTAAAAAGTACAAATTGAGCCCATGTTTTCTAGCAAATTGTACCTGTTTCCATACAAAGTACACAAAGTCGCTGACCTTAGGTTAGCATTTGTTCCCTTTACGATTGACATTTATTCTCTGCACAATAGACAACCTTGAGACAAGCCGTAAGTTGGTTATGGTTACGAATTACGTCACGACCAATAGGGTTGAATCATGCGTGAGAAATTACTAGATCTAATTAAGTAGTATTTAAAATTCCTTATTGTTAACTCGACCTTTTCACACACATGGTAGAAGAGTATCCACCCACTGGGTGCATTGCATATATACTATCTTCCTGGTATTTTATTAGAAATATCTGGGCAACCGAGCTTCGCTCGGTTCTGTTTCGTATCCTTGACATGTGTCGCCATCTAGTTCAAAAATGAATAGTACCTACATCGAGCGAAAGAATTCTCAGCCTTAACAACACAACTACTCCACACGAGATGGCGCGCATTTCGCCACAAAAACTCAAATAGTGTATTTTCTATTCGTTTTAGCCTTGACCTGTGTCGCCATCTAGTGTTTGCAATAAATAGTACTTACATCGACCGAAAGAATTCTGTCTTAAGAACAGTACAACTACTGCACACGAGATGGCGCGCGAAGAAAAACGCATGAAAACTCGAAAATTCGCGTTTTCTGGGACCTAAGGATAAGTTAGACCGATTTTTCACCCCCAAAAACCCCCACATAACAAATTTCAGCGAAATCGTTAGAGCGGTTTCCGAGATCGTCAGTGTAAATAAATATATATATAAATAAATAAATATACAAGAATTGCTCGTTTAAAAGTATAAGATTTTTATACAAAAAGGAAAATGGTGTGGGCATTTGATGCAAAGGGTGGCAAGAAAGGGAGAGGAAACCGAAGAAAAGGTGGATGGACTGTGTGAGAGATGATATGAAACAAACAAGCGCGGATCCAGCTTCATATGCTCAGGGGGGGGGGGGGGTTACGTGATAAAGGTCCAGGCCCTAGGGGTCACGTGGTCTATTTGTATGGCCAACCTAGGCTCCAGGGGGGTCATGACCCCATGATCCCCCCCCTGGATCCGCGCATGGAAACAAAAGCAAGTGAATGATGAGATGACGGTCGATATAGAGAAGTATGGAAGTGGAAGACGGTTAAAAGCAGGCGAATGATGATGATTAAAAGGAAAGCCCTTTGGTCGACTATTAAGCAGATCATAGCTGGTTATTTTCGTTATCAGATCGTTCAGAATTCTAAAGTGTTTCCGGAACTTTTTCGCAGGAAAATCTTAAAATATCCAGTAACATCGGTTTGATTTATTTGAGCTGTCACGTTATTTAGTTTTTCATTTAATCTTTACCTTTTGATCTAAGATTTTCGTTACTAAAATGTTATTTTAAGTATTATGATGTAAATGAATAGTTTAACGAGATCATCAGTATACAAAAAGTTAATACCACTTAGTTATCATTTTAAATTAAAAATTTGTAGGATATGTCCATATATAACGCCACTACTGTAGGCCTAGCATAAGACGGACGGACTCTAAATTACAGTTTTCCTGAGATAAGCTATTTTTAACTATCGGTATTTCAATGAGAGGTGTCAAGTCTATCTCGCGGACAAGGTATTGTCGCGTCCCGTCTGGGCCAGCCCTATAGGTAACTACGTGAATTCGCATAATAAAGCATCTAACAAGCTACTAACGAGACACTAAGTATGTAGGTATTTGTGTAGGTATTATAGACCCGTCTCTAGTAAAACCCAGAAATTATATGTTTTGTCTGTTGCCAATCCGTTTGGTAGTTGGGCCGTGTGCCAAGTTGGTGCTTGTAAAATTGTAGTTGGGTCAAAAGTTGTGTAGATGTTTTCGGCGTGTTAAGGCTGATTTAGACGGCGCGAGTTCGCATGCGATTTTAGCTACATTGCGGACTGTCGACGTTTCAAACAATTCAAATACCGCAATGTAATGAATCTCGCATGCGAGTTTCCGCACCGTGTAAATAGGCCCTGTCTGGCGTCAATTCTATAATATCTCATGTAAATGTGATAACTAATAAATTGAATTAGTGGGAGGGAAATGAACTAAATAGAAACATTACATTATTTATTTCAAGCGTTCTGGGAAATGGGCACTTGATCAAATTCCTGAAACTTCGCCAAGATACTTCGTCTAGTTAATAATTATTTGCTATCTTATATTACTGAGAAAATTAGAATGAACTATAACTTATTTATTGAGTTTCTCTTTAGTTGTTTAGTAGAGAAGAGTGTAGAGGCTAATCCTACTTGAGCTATAACTATTTATTATGTAGAGGAAGTTAAGATATTTATGAGGCCACTCGGATCCGTTACTTTTGTTGGTTAATGTACTCATTTTATAATATATGTTGCTTCACTCGTTTAGCCATTATGCTTGGACATCGCCAAGTTAATAAAATTAAAAAGCAATTTTTATGCACTTTTGCAGACGGGATACTTTTTTCAGTTCATGAGGATCAACAACGAAAAAGCTTGAAATACCTATTCCTATGTATATGTACCCCAGCAGCTTTAGCAAATGATTGTCGCGAAATTATCTCGACGCGACATAGAACACACGTCTTCTAATTGTATTAATGACATAACCCTCTTTGGAACTTGTACACTCTTTTTTCTGTGTACTTAACACAGCAAAGGGGGAGTTTACAAGTTTCTAATTGGTTAGCAACGCGCGTGACACTCCTTGAGTTGCAGGCATACATAGGTGACCGTTTTCCATCAGGCGGACCGAAATAAGCTTGTTTGCCGCCGATGTAGTATAAAAAAAAATAAGGAGGGGTATTCTATGTCGCGGCGAGATAATCTCGCGCCAATCATGTGATAGCCATGCAAACATTAACATTATCCACAGAAAATAATGTAAGTATAATATGTTTATGGTTAAACTTATGTATTTAGGTATAATCCCTTAAGAGCGTTATAACATTTCGGCGTCGGGCGAATTTAGGTATTTTACCCGCCGCGCGAGCCCAATATGCCGACCCTTTCTAGCACGTCTTATCACTCGCTCGCACTACAATAATGGACAAAACAATCTTGATCCTTTCTATGGAATTTTGATAACAACCACAATCTACTATCTCGATATAAACTTTTGGTTTCTAATAAACATTATTTTGTACGAAAATACGAGAATATAGCGCGAAATAATATCAATTATGTTAAAATTTATTTAAAAAATTAAAGTAATAATTATAAAAGTAGATCCCATCCCAAATATTTGCTTTTGTTATATGATAAGTATTAGAGTAAAGTATATATTAATATGATGATAAAATAAGACAAATACAATTCTAATTACTTCAAGGTGGTGCTCAGGGTCTGATGATGGAGCCAGATGGTGGTCACCAATACCAATGAACAATATGACTATACAACTTCGTGGTTTACATGTCATTCTAGCATTTTCACTTTCACATTTCAAGTGCATATACAACGAGTATAGGTTTTCGGGTGTGCTGATTTAAAAATTAATGACCGATTTGGAATCTGACATTGCTGACTGTCACTTTGACACAAAAGTCGTCATGGGTGTCGTAAAATAGGTTTTAGGGGGTGCTGATTCCAAAATTAATGACCAATGTGGAATCTGACATTGCTGACTGTCACTTTGACACAAAAGTCGTCATGGCTGTCGTCAAATAGGTTTGCGGGGGTGCTGATTCCAAAATTACTGAACAATGTGGAATCTGACATTGCTGACTGTCATTTTGTCACAAAAGTCGTCATGGGTGTCGTAAAATTGGTTTTAGGGGGTGCTGATTCCAAAATTAATGACCAATGTGGAATCTGACATTGCTGACTGTCACTTTGACACAAAAGTCGTCATGGGTGTCGTCAAATAGGTTTGCGGGGGTGCTGATTCCAAAATTAATGAACAATGTGGAATCTGACATTGCTGACTATCACTTTGACACAAAAGTCGTCATGGGTGTCGTAAAATAGGTTTTAGGGGGTGCTGATTCCAAAATTAATGACCAATGTGGAATCTGACATTGCTGACTGTCACTTTGACACAAAAGTCGTCATGGGTGTCGTCAAATAGGTTTGCGGGGGTGCTGATTCCAAAATTAATGAACAATGTGGAGTCTGACATTGCTGACTGTCACTTTGACACAAAAGTCGTCATGGGTGTCGTAAAATTGGTTTTAGGGGGTGCTGATTCCAAAATTAATGACCAATGTGGAATCTGACATTGCTGACTGTCACTTTGACACAAAAGTCGTCATGGGTGTCGTCAAATAGGTTTGCGGGGGTGCTGATTCCAAAATTAATGAACAATGTGGAATCTGACATTGCTGCCTGTCACTTTGACACAAAAGTCGTCATGGGTGTCGTAAAATAGGTTTTAGGGGGTGCTGATTCCAAAATTAATGACCAATGTGGAATCTGACATTGCTGACTGTCACTTTGACACAAAAGTCGTCATGGGTGTCGTCAAATAGGTTTGCGGGGGTGCTGATTCCAAAATTAATGAACAATGTGGAATCTGACATTGCTGACTGTCACTTTGACACAAAAGTCGTCATGGGTGTCGTAAAATTGGTTTTAGGGGGTGCTGATTCCAAAATTAATGACCAATGTGGAATCTAACATTGCTGACTGTCACTTTGACACAAAAGTCGTCATGGGTGTCGTCAAATAGGTTTGCGGGGGTGCTGATTCCAAAATTAATGAACAATGTGGAATCTGACATTGCTGACTGTCACTTTGACACAAAAGTCGTCATGGGTGTCGTAGAATTGGTTATAGGGGGTGCTGATTCCAAAATTAATGACCAATGTGGAATCTAACATTGCTGACTGCCACTTTGACACAAAAGTCATCATGGGTGTCGT
Source organism: Leguminivora glycinivorella (assembly GCF_023078275.1). Classification (NCBI taxonomy): domain Eukaryota; kingdom Metazoa; phylum Arthropoda; class Insecta; order Lepidoptera; family Tortricidae; genus Leguminivora; species Leguminivora glycinivorella. The sequence goes on from NC_062981.1 coordinate 10,818,440, forward strand.
AAAATAGGTTTTAGGGGTGCTGATTCCAAAAATAATGACCAATGTGGAATCTAACATTGCTGACTGTCACTTTGACACAAAAGTCATCATGGGTGTCGTCAAATAGGTTTCCGGAGGTGCTGATTTGAAAATTAATGACCGATTTGGAATCTTGACATTGCTGACTGTCACTTTGACACAAAAGTCGTCATGGGTGTCGTCAAAAAGGTTTCCGGGGTGCTGATTCCAAAATTAACGACTATTTTGGAATCTCACAGTGCTAATTGTCATTTTGACACAAAAGGAATCATGGGTGTAGTCAAATAGTTTTTAGGGGGTACTGATTCCAAAATTAATGAAATGATTTAAAAAGTAATGACCGATTTGGAACCTGACATTTCACAGTACCCCTGGAAACCTATTTGACGACACCCATAACGACTTTTATGTCAAAGTGACAGTCAGCAATGTCAGATTCCAAATTGATCATTAATATTGAGATTAGTACCCATGAAAACCTATTTGAAGACACCCATGATCACTTTTGTGTCAAAGTGACAGTCAACAGTGTCAGATTCCAAATTGGTCATTAGTTTTCAAACACCTCCAGATACCTATTTGACGACACCCATGACGACTTTTGTGTCAAAGTGACAGTCAGCAATGTCAGATTCCAAATTGGTCACTAATTTTGGAATCAGCACCCCTAAAACCTATTTTACGACACCCATGACGACTTTTGTGTCAAAGTGACAGTCAGCAATGTCAGATTGAACATTGGTCATTAATTTTGGAATCAGCACCCCTAAAACCTATTTTACGACACCCATGACGACTTTTGTGTCAGAGTGACAGTCAGCAATGTCAGATTGAACATTGGTCATTAATTTTGGAATCAGCACCCCCTAAAACCTATTTTACGACACCCATGACGACTTTTGTGTCAAAGTGACAGTCAGCAATGTCAGATTCCACATTGGTCATTAATTTTGGAATCAGCACCCCTAAAACCTATTTTACGACACCCATGACGACTTTTGTGTCAAAGTGACAGTCAGCAATGTCAGATTGAACATTGGTCATTAATTTTGGAATCAGCACCCCCTAAAACCTATTTTACGACACCCATGACGACTTTTGTGTCAAAGTGACAGTCAGCAATGTCAGATTCCACATTGGCCATTAATTTTGGAATCAGCACCTCCTAAAACCTATTTTACGACACCCATGACGACTTTTGTGTCAAAGTGACAGTCAGCAATGTCAGATTCCACATTGGTCATTAATTTTGGAATCAGCACCCCCTAAAACCAATTTTACGACACCCATGACGACTTTTGTGTCAAAGTGACAGTCAGCAATGTCAGATTCCAAATTGGTCATTCATTTTGTAATCAGCACCCCCTAAAACCTATTTTACGACACCCATGACGACTTTTGTGTCAGGGTGACAGTCAGCAATGTCAGATTGAACATTGGTCATTAATTTTGGAATCAGCACCCCTAAAACCTATTTTACGACACCCATGACGACTTTTGTGTCAAAGTGACAGTCAGCAATGTCAGATTCCACATTGGTCATTAATTTTGGAATCAGCACCCCTAAAACCTATTTTACGACACCCATGATGACTTTTGTGTCAAAGTGACAGTCAGCAATCTGAGGTACTACATATTCGTAATCTGAAAGTAATCAAGTCAATAATTTCAGTTATTTTGAATCGACTATGATTCCGAATTATTGGTAATAGTAATTATTGTATAGATGATTAGTGATTCCTTTACATGTAATGGTAATTTACCGTTTCACTTGATTACATTACAAGTAATCTGACACCCAGTAGTGTCAGATTACAAAGTAAAATCAAGTAATCGTGTAATCCGGAATCGATTACGATTTCCCCATCTCTGGGTTTAGTTATATGGTTCATTGGTACTGGTGACCACCATCTGGCTCCATCATCAGACCCTGAGTACCACCTCTTGTCAAAGGTCTTGTTGAGACGAACCCAACGAGCCTAAACACGAAGTCGTTTACTTACATGGTTCACTGGTACTGGTGACCACCTTCTGGCTCCATCATCAGATCCCGAGTACCATCTTGATGTGTCTTATCATCTTGACCGTATTGTAATTTTCACATTTTTATCATCACAACGTTGTAATACTTTAACATTCAAACATAACAAAGTATTACAAAAGCAAATATTTACGGATCTAGGATCAAATTCGTTGGTCGCTGTTTACACACACACACAATGCGAGGATAGCCCGTGTAGAAACAAGGCGTCCGACCCACACAACAATAAATATTCTCGACGTTTGCGATGAAAACTCGGAGACCAAAGCGACATACGTCTTACCTGCTCGAGCTCCGGCGCGGCACTGAAATCGCAGGCGTCCGTCGCCGGTAAAACAGCGACAGGAAGGCTAGTTTTCAAAAAATTGTCAAAAAACCATGATAAAATATTATGACGACAAATGGATAACAGCAGTTTAAACACATTGTGCAGATTATTTATATACTAAAATAACTTCGATAACATGTAGATTTTCGGAGAAATGATCACTTGTTTCGATGTATTTTCAAGACAAAATTGAGTTCGTTTTACTTTCAATTTCTCAATTTCAAAGAATTAAATGATAAATATTGTTTAATGGGCCTTAAGTACAAGATATTTGGAACTTAAATTTACCTCATTTATGAGAGTGATCTTATCAAATTGTACATAATAAGAGCTCCGAATTCTGTGCTTCACGCGGTTTTTCCTAAACGAGCATCAGAAAAACAATCATTACTAATTGAAAAAGCTTTTTTTTTCATATATTTTTTATTTAACCGACAGTTAATAAGATGTTCTAACTGAAACAAGTACTTTCACTGTCTTTTAGTATGAGTAAAGTGTACAATTTTGTCGATAAATATTGTGCATTTTACAATATATCGCCTTTTTTTGTCATAGCGCTCTTATAACACTGGTGTCCACTGCACTGGAATTAGAACCGATCGTTGATCCAAAGTTTACGTTCCAAGAACTCTGTTTTCGACGCTATCTAGCCTGGTTTGTAAATAATGGGGATATTAGGTACCGCACCTGTTAATACACTGCTGTGTGTGAAAAGGCGACCTTGTCTAGTTTTTATAAGAAATACTTCGCTTACAGTTGGAACTAATTGCATAACGTACGAGCTGATACATATACAGTTAAAGCGTATAGATTTCATTTTATACTTTATAATACATATATTAATAATAACAGACTGACATTGAATTTAGTCCTTCACGGCATGCTCATACAATTTTAATATTATCAATGATTATTAACAGGTCTTTGAAATGCATATACTTAGTCTGCGCTTCAGGAAAACATGTATTATGTATAAGTACATTATATATACTGTTTTCCTGTAGTTTGTTATATACCGTTTAAAAATACAAAAGTTTTCAAATGTTTTGATTTTATCTAATCTAAAAATTTAAATATACTTTATACGTTTCAAGTTGACTGGCGCTCTGAATATATTTTGTTCCTCCGGTATTGCTATGTATCTTTTAATTCGCTTAATATTTATATTTTTAATAAAATAAGTGAGCATCATACTTATTTTGTTATCCTTTAATTAATATTACAGTTCCAGGAAAACCATATTGTTATAACCATTCGAGCAAAACAATTGATAATGTCCTGTTAATCGACTATTCCGTGTTTGAACATCCTACTGGTCGCTATTCTTGAAATTATCCTCTATGAAACTTATTTAAAGCAAAATTACCATATACATTGAACTACGTAATTTCAAGCAACCACGTAGTTATTGACATAATACTTGTAATACAAAAACTGCGAGTGAGAATGCGCAAGATTCAGTGACGTGACAACTGTCGAGCGAATGCTATGTCCGTGTCGAAATTTAATATTTTAGGTTTCTTATTTTAGTGTTGTGAAATTTTGTGATATGATATGATTGTGTGAATACTTATGGAAGCTCAGGAATTAATCGTGTTTCAAGATTTTAGTGTAAGTTTAATCCACTATAATAACTTTAGAATTAAAGTTGAAATTTTTACATTTACATGTGTTGTTTTCATAACTCTGACACATGACATGAATGTTGCTAAAAAAAACTAGTGCCTTCATCGCATTGTTTAAAAAGTGTGGGACGAAAACAACGCATGACGTGTCTTTTTCCTCTCGATGTAGGTAATTTCGTCTTTAAAAAGAGAATACTAACATGCAAATAAATATGACGCTCAGTGCTTTTTCGATTACAGACATTTGCACAGTCAAATCGACTTGATGAGAAGACCTGTCCTCTAAAATGGAACGTTTTGTAACTTGTGTACCAACTCGATTTTCCAGTACCTACAAATGTGTCTGTCATTAGAGCCGATCAGACGATCCTAATTCTATTTTCCAGCAAAATCGTAAAAACTGCTATTTCCTCGCTAAGCCAAACTGCCTATCTAGAGCAAATGTCATAAAACTTCCGTGCCGTACAAAGACTTTTAAGTTTATTTTCGTAACTGCATCCTATGGATCGATCGGTCGAGACTACGCTAAAAATATAGGCCTTTCGTGACCCAGTAAAGACGATCGGAATATTCTATTTTCTTCGTATACTATAATCCAATGAAGACGATGTAATCCAATCAGAATCAATAATCAAGGTGCACGTACACAATTTTATGCTTTTATTTATTTATCGTTTTGGTGCTTGTTTTGCTCTTGCAAGATTTTCTCCATTGTTTTAGTTGTGGGAACGCCAAAAACATACTCTTGTTAAATAGTACCTTATGATCGCTTAATCGAAAGTACACAATCACGCAGATTATCTTAATCTCTGTGTGATACAGTGGTTTTTACTCAATTTATAATAAAGAAACTGCGCGTGAAATTTGCTTTCTTGTGGCATAAACTTTCCAATGCATTTATTGTGTGTGCGCTATTATGCAAGGCGATCATTTTGATTATAAGAGTTTTGCATATAATGAAGTTGTTAATGTAACAATCTGATCGCTGTGTATAGAAAGTTTTGTGGGCGTTTTAGTCGTACTCATAATAGGTGTTTTCTTATACATGCATTGTATAATTCGTCCATATTAGTCTGTATGTATAAAACGATTCTAATCCGAAAATATTTAAACGTATCGTTAGTTTCTAAGATAATTACTTTATTTCCTTAATGAAGTGTCATTAATTAAGTATAGGGACACTTCAATCCTATAGCCATCGCGGTTTTTGCCTCGCGGCCGAATCAATTGAAAAAATGATATATAAGCATTGAACGGATTAGAAATTGTGGGAAATCTAATCATTTGGAATTCCCCTTTGTATTTATTAACCGCGAATAACGTCGTACTAATCGGTTCTCTGTAAACGAGACGGTCAACAAAAGATTGACATCACGCGATGGCCACTCGAGCGCATTTCACATAGCACAATAGCTATGATAATAAAGAAATTATAATTACTGCGGCTAGGTTACCTAACAGGGCCTGTAGCCAAGAGAACAATCATTGACGCTCCGTGACGAACTATACGCAACTAGCTCTGTTGTTCCAATACGGAAGAGTGATTGAAACAGATATAACTATCATACGTACTATGGTGCGTGTTACATCTTTGACATGCACCCAGGGAGCATAGCTAAGTGTCAATGGTTAACAAAACGAAAGCAATATTGTCGAGCTTGTATGGAAGAATGATAGAGAGAGACAAAATCATTCGTTATCGTAGGTTAACTTCCTTATTCATAAACGTTCTCTAAAGTTATGAAGCCGATAAAGTTCGTTTGTCCCTATCCATCACACCAATATGTCGGAAAGGGACAAACGAACTTTATCGGCTTGATAACTTTAGTGAACGTTTATGAACAAGGGCTGTGTTTTCGCACCTTAGCTAGACAGGTAGGTTTCATTATGAATAAAGTATTCATGGATATCACTTTCAGTACTTAACAACTCTTAAGAGTACTTATGAATTTTGATTTAGACTTCTATTTGGCAAGGCTTCTAAATAACTTCAGACACGTACTTAATATCTTGAATTTTTACTAAAATGTGATATTCGAATATCATCTCTTTGACGAAATATATGTATCATCTTATATGTGTATTTTACTTTGATATAATATAACCCTTCTTACTTTGATATAAATATGACTTGTACGTGTAAGTGTGATTTTCATTAAGTTTCTGAGTTTTTGATCATGAAATATTTATTTTAATATCAAATATTTTCAACGTCGACTTGTCATGATTTTTTCATCTATTTACCGTCTTGTTACTTTTTATATTTATTTTTATGAACATATTTTTTATGAAGTATGTAAGACCATAGGGTCTTAAAACCAAGTCATTAACCGTCATATAGGCTGAATCGCACATTTCTCTATAACCAACTCGCGACAACATTTCCATCGCCATCATTTAGATGGCTGGCAGTCCTCAACTGTGCGTTTCTCCAGAAACTTCCTGCCCCGCACAGCTAAACTGTGGAATGAATTGTCGCCTGCTTTATTTCCGGACCGATACGACCTTCAAATCTTCAAGAGAAGAGCGTACACCCATCTTAAAGGCCGGCAACGCACCTCCAACACCTCTGGTGTTTCGGGTGTCCATGGGCGCGGTGATCGCTTACCATCAGGCGACCTGTCTGCTCGTTTGCCTCCTATACCATAAAAAAAAACCTTTTAATATCATGCGTGTGCGCGTGTCTTCGTGAATGAAACGTTTTATAAGGTCGCACGTTATGTTTTTTCTTGAAACGTGGGACCATATTGTTTAAGATCTACGGTGAAACTGTATGAACAATGACGATGTGCATTGTGATAATCAGTGAAATTTGATGCACTGACAAGAGAAAAAGTCCCTTCGTGTCATAATGAGGTACAAACATACAAGATGTTAGTATTGTTAAAATAAAAGAATAAATGAGAAATTAACAAAAACGAGCGTGTTCTCGACTTCTCGTACATCTACAGATAATTAAAAAACATACCATACATTTAAGTACAATAAATTCGGTCTTGTTCACACATGTTCTACCCCAGTCGAGATTTTAATCTCGACTGGGGGGCAATTGTAACTAGTCTATTTTTTCCATTATTACACTATGATGTTGAGTTCTACGTATATCCACTGAACACGCCTACCTTATATAACCGGTGGACACTCTATTTAATAATGCAAACATTGTAAATCATGGAAGAAATGGACCAGTTACATTTGCCCCCAAGTCGAGATTTACCCCGCTGTACCTTATCTAATATGATATGAATGAATTGAATGACCGCTACCTACATTGGTATTCAATAATTTTTAAATACTGGTAGAGATGTCAAGATGACTTGGACTCATTCTACCTGGGATGGCAGGTTTACACAAACAACAGGGTTGAGTGGAAGAAGCGAGGAGAGGCCATTGCCCAGCAGTGGGACGTTAAATCAGTCTAAAAAAAAGGGTTTAAAATCAAAATGCACGTTCGAATTGACCTATTTATAAGTACCTTGATAGAGATCTTCAACAAATTAGATGTTTCGAAGCGTTCCAATGTAAAAGAGAATTCAAGCGCAAGAAATTCCCTACAGACCCGTTCTATTCATGGTATTTAGCCAACGTCACAATCACTAACGCTTCGTAAGCGTATCGTAGCTAGCTATCCCTATCGCTCTTCTGCAGTGGCGCGAGCCAGGTTGCGTTTCGATCGCCGCGTAGCGTCAACGATTATAATTACCTGGGTGGCTAGCCGAATGGCACAATCGCTCACGAAACGCTCACGAAACGAAGCGCTAGTAGATATCTATCTCTATCGCGCTTGCGTATTGGCGCGACAGAGCCAGCGGCGTATCGCTTTCGTTTGGCGTCGGAGAAATGCCATTCGGCTACGGGGCCTGGGCCTCTTGGCTAAAGGCCCAGGAATCGTAGAAGGCAACTGAAGTTACCTTAGCTGTGCAGGTATTAAGGTAATTGGGACACGTCAATTAACTATATGCTTTATTCCTTTGACCTACAAACTCAAGGTTTGTTCCTGGATTCTGTAACCATTGTATGAAACATGCATAGGTATAACGCCTTGTAAATTCTTTGCTAAACAATATTTTTAAAGTTCAACTACTAAAGGTAAAAGTATCAGTGCTCGACAGTGTACTAGTAGATGGCAATGTCAATCTCTTTAAGTCATTGACAATAAATGTGACAGATTAGAAGTTAGAAGGGTGTCTATTGGGCATAGCGTCTTGAGTTTTACCTTACTGCACCAAGTAATATTTCTCTTAAAATTATGTTCAAATCCAAAATTTCGAAAGTACCTACTTGCCATTACTAACTTTGCGCGTCACTTAAATAATATAAGCGCTGTTTTTTGTCAGTTTGTTTTTTAATTACTCTTGTTTGACTTTCACTTGTTACGAATTAAAACTTAAGAACAAACAGTAACGTTGCAATTCAATCGACTCCATTAAACTAATCCACGTAACACTCTACGTGTTTCTCCCGTCGATTAGTGTAATTATTTGTAGCATTCCATGCCCAAAGGGTCCATATACTTCTCGTGGAATTAGCGCATTTTACACTTGAAGCTTAGGGACACTTTTGTGATAGAAAGGCACGTTATATCCCAACTTTGATTAAATAGAGTACCGACGTAATCAAGTCCCAATCAGGGCCGAATTCATTAGCGTTATCTGGAGTGAGGCTCAAACAGCGTCGGGTGTAAAAATGACACGTTCTTTCGGTGTTGACGTGTTGATTGTCACGTATGGGTAGTGCCATTCGCGATGTCGCGTGCCTTTACTCGTTTTTTCATATTGATAGGCTGGATTTGACAAATCTGCGCGTCTTCGTCAATGACCCAAACAATCTACATTGTTTCGGTTGATCCATAATTCCATTCAGAAATGTAAACGAGTTTAACCCTTTTTTACAAGGGAATAAAATAGCGAATTACACTGGATTTGGGAGTGCATTTTGACGCATATCGACGTAGTTGTGACAAGTATGACAAGTGTCGCGATGCTCAGATAACAAGTTCATAACGAGTTAATTTCCGTGTCAGTCATATACAATATTGCGTGTTTGTGTAAAGCTTTTGAAATGTATTTCGATTCAGTATTTATCTATTTTAGTTCTCAATTCAAACGAACGACTTCTGCAACGCAATATAATACTTTCAGTTTTGATGAGAAAATATTTCAAATTCTTGCAGACAAACGCACACATGATTAAAACTTGTACAAAACTTTCGTAATGCTGATTATTTTCTTGAACATTAAAAATAATTTCAAGTGGCTCATTCGGAGGCGAGACAATTTTAAACATTAACGTTTTCTAGTTCAATCCAAAACCTATTAGGTTTATAATTCTACATAAGGGCATTTTCAGAATTTGGGACACCCCAATTAGCGTAAGTCGTTAACAAAAATGAACTCGCTGTCAGTTTTGTGACGACAATTAAGCATAAAATCTGTTAAAAGTTTACTTTTTTCACGTTCTGAATGTCGCTTAAAGTTTATGTAATTAACACAAAAACAATATTTTTATAGAAATTTTATGCTTAATTTTATATATCGTCACAAACCTGACAGTGAGTTAATTTTTGTTAACAACTTACGCTAATTGGGGGTCCCAAATTCTGAAAATGCTCATAAGTTTGCTATCATCAAGTCTGAATACTCTGAATGCAGTCGGGTGAAACTGCTCTCGTTCGAGTAGTTTAACTGAACGACGCGATTCATTCCTATCGGTGAGTGAATGAACGGTTTAGACTGCATTCTGATTTGCAGCTGTTTCCGGGTTCAATCCATTAAATATAGCGACAATATATTTAGGCGACTTTACGAGCGATATTATTGGTCACCCCAAATATCTTAGGTATTTCATTAAATTCTTTCGTTACCAAAATCCCTGAACTCTTTCAAGGAAATCATAAACTATTAACTTCCCTATAAAACTATTTCCAGCAATGTTCGCATCGAGGTTAATTTTACAATATCAAACCAGTTTATTTTAGTACAGTTTGTAAGTGCCCGTGTGGTGACGGGTTAAGAATTTCACCACCCCCTTTCTTCCCGTGGGTGTTGTAGAAGGCGACTGTGGGATATGGGTTAAATTGTGGCGTAGGCGAGAGGCTGGCAACCTGTCACTGCAATGTCACAGTTTCGTTTTCTTTCAACCCCTTATTTTCCAAGAGTGGCACTGAAATCTGAGTAGTTTCATGTGCTCTGCCTACCCCTTCATGGGACACAGGCGTGATTGTATGTATGTATGTATGTAGTACGTAAATTCGTTATGTTACTTCAAGTTTGTCGCAAAAGGGGTGAAAAATAAATTATGGTTTATTCGCGCCAGCATTTTTCCGCGCTGAATGTTCAGGCTTGCGGGCGACCTTAATGAATGCTCTCGTGTGCCTATGCATTTCGAATGCTATAATTACACTACCTCGTATGTCCTTTTGTGATGTTCTCGTAAAAACAACCTTAAAGCTTCGGACATACCGTTCAGTTAAAACGGCTGCGTAACGTTTTTTTTAAGAGTTTCAGTAAGTCCGCAATAGCTATGCTTTCGTATTTACCTGTGTCACCGAACATTTTTACGTCTTTAAAGTTGGCAGCACTCGTAAAATACTGCTTACTTCTGATTTGTTTACAGTTTTTTTAAAGACCTGTAATGTAAAATAGTTTTTTGTACGCGGGTGTTTTTTGTTAATTCCTTTTAGTAGTGGCTTCTATGAAATAATACTGACATTTATGCGTTTTAAGAAAAATATGTTTTATGGGCATTTTCAGAATTTAGGACCCCCCAATTAGCGAACGTTGTTAACAAAAATTAACTCACTGTCAGTTTTGTGACGATAATTAAGCATGAAATTTCAATAAAAATATTGTTTTTGTGTTAATTACATAAACTTTAAGCAATAATCTATATTCAGAATGTGAAAAAAGTAAATTTCTTGACAGATTTTATGCTTAACTGTCGTCACAAAACTGACAGAAAGTTAATTTTTGTTAACAACTTTTGATAATTGGGGGGGCCAAATTCTGAAAATGCCCTTATAAAACTGAATCAGAACTCACTCACTTTTTCTAAACATAAACCCCTTATAAACGTTTAAAAATTGTCCCTTAGTTACAATAAGATTACCGGGAATTAATGAAAGATTCTTTCCAAGACCAAGCTATATCTTATTTACCGCACGGCCGAATATAAGCCGGCTTACTCCAAAGCCTGCTAAGATTTTCCTATTTTCTCGTCTCCAGGTGCAGCCTTGGAAATAGAAAAGTTTTATTTCATTTTTCTGGGGCCGAGTCCGCCGATATAGTTAAGCGTAGGTTCAAGTTTTAGAATGAAGCGGGGCTGATTTCTATTACGATCAACTACATCTAAAACCGAAATGAATTTGTCAACTTTTCTAATCTCTAATTTTATTACACTTTGATTGAAATTATTATTTTATGATTAGCTGTCAATTTCAGATTGATAAATCTTTTTCAGATTTCTTAAAGAAATAAAGTTTCGATCAAATTCTACATATTATTTGGATAAATAATGCTCTATAATGTGAAATGTGAGTGTCAAAACGATAACTCACCATCTTTCGTAGCTAATAATAAATAGGTTATGTTAATTTGTGTTTTATTATTGGTTTGTTGTTGTTCTTTCATTTCGTTCATTTACCTCAACCATTCGATCTAATACTAACACGATCTTTTTATTGGCTTAAATCTTCTACACTTTTCTCTGTTTTCCTATGTCTTGAACTCGCCTGAAAGTTATTTGTATGAACTATAATGAGAACAGCCATGTCTGCCGCGTTATGGTTATCATTATCAATGTTTGCTTGCATTGCAAGATATTGCCCGTTTAAACTTAGATCAGATAACATAGTTTCACACTTTCGTAACAAAGGCTTTGTTTGGTTTACGTATTTGTTGAACTTTTGAATTCTACTGTTGTTGTGTTCCAAGCATTTATGAGTGTCTTGGTGACAATATTTTCATTTCAAATTTGAGTTCAGAGTTTTTGGGAACTTTGATTGTTTGTAAAATGTTTTGTGATAATGATAAACACATTAGTTCTATGTGCTTCGTAATGTTGTAGGGGTATATTATTTATGACGTTTGTAATATCTTTCAAATTGTATTTTAAAGTTGTCTTCATCAGAAAAAAATTGCGTTAGCTTCAAATGTGTGTGTGTGTGTGTGTGTGTGTGTGTGTGTGAGTGTGTGCTTGTTCAAGTAGTTTTATTTATTTAGAACTTGATGAGCTCTTTCCTTTTATTTAGACGACGTGCAAATCGCATGCGTTTTAGTTACATTGCGGGCTGTTAAGCTTACAATTCAGCACACCAAAAGCCGCAATGTAATAAAAACTAACTTGCGAGTTCTCGCACCATGTATATGGGCCTTTAACCAGCCCAATACTACTCAAATCGTAGTCCCCCGGCCATGTTTACATGCACTATGCGGACGTTAATTTTAATTCAACTCTGTTTGTCCGGTTTGGCACAACATCGCCATTTTATTTCGGATGTGACGTGATGTGAATTCTTTATGGCATCCACTTCAAGCACAAAAGGAATAAGAGTCGTTTGTCGTCATAAATGGCGTTACATTATCTAATTTCACTTTCATTGACGGTTTTCAATAATGGATAATGGTTACTTTCGCTATGTAAATTTTTGCATAATACTAAAGTTTTTGGGACTCATGATTTTCCCTTTAAAATTATGTTCTTAGTTTTGCTTTAGATACGACCGAATCATTAATTGTCTTCTGCCTATTACATTATTTATATTTTAGTAAAATTCTAGACTTTGTATACATATGTGAAAAGTATTCTATGTTTAACACTTTTTTTATCAACCTTGAAGTAATTAATCAGGATCACAATTTCAATATTCGTCAACGATCAAAACAAACTTTAAGCAAACAAGCAAATCACAACAAATTGGCAACCCTATCCGTGTTTTATTTGGCATAATTGCCAGCCCTTGTTATCTAAATGGCGGATCCGATTTGCCTTCGCCGTTTTCAATGCCCACAATCGATTGTTTAGCGACTAGCGATTACTGAGATAGCCATGCGATTGGTGTCGACCCTTTATTGTCAGTCGGTTGAAACGATGTTACAAATAAGAAATCGGCCCACATACTATAACGGTCTTACAAAGGGTTGCAATATTATGTGGTGGTAAATTTCTGAGTTAAATTTTTAGTTCTTAAACAGATCCGTAAAACTTTTTTTCAGAACGCATAAATTTCTAGTTGGTTGTTAAAATCTTCTTCTTCCTACCCTTATCTCACGTTATATGGAGTAGGTACAACTTGTCTTGCTCTTTCATTCTCCTTTATATTTCGTAATCTCAACACTCACTTCTTACTTGAAAGTAAGAAAAGTTGAGAAATCTCATTATCCTCTTTCACACAATCCATCCATCGCTGTTTGGGTTTACCGCTCCCTCTCCATCCATTGGATTTAAAATCTAATGGTGTATTTTTGGCTTTTACTTATAAATAATGTCATTTCATAACCCTTAAATACATAAGATACATAACGGACTGTATTTTATTTATTAGATAAGTGAACATTGTAACACACTCGTAAACCTTTGGCCAACGCCTACCACAAACTAATTACGCTAATCACTTACAATACATTTGTATTAAGAATGAAGTACTAATATGATTGCAAAATTCTCCAATACCAAATTTTCTTCTGTTAATTAAGACCTTCCTGCACATGAGGGCTACTTAATCATCAGTGGGTATTAGTGTTGTCTAAGATTAAGTTTCTCATGCATTTAGTTACTATCGCGCAATTGATCTTACAAAATCGGACAAACTACTCAAAACTTTTCATGATTGAGTGTTATTTATTCTGGTTTCTTAATATTGACCTGAAAATTTAAAACAGTCTTTTGAAATATAGTCTCCTAATTTTCTACAAAATTGCTTCATAAAGCTCTCATCGGCACCTGTGCAGGACGTTCCAAGATTTTTCCGAATATGTTAAATCTATTTTCTTGGCGAGAACAGGCTTTTGAACGGATTCCAAATACAGTCTACTGAATACGATGTTTATTGTCCTATCCTGAAACTGAATATATTACAGGTTTTATTCCATTTTTAGGGTTCCGTAGTCAACTAGGAACCCTTATAGTTTCGCCATGTCTGTCTGTCTCCGTCCGTCGTCGTCCGTCCGTCCGTCCGTCCGTCCGTTCGTCGTCCGTCCGTCCGTCCGTCCGTCCGCGGATAATCTCAGTAACCGTTAGCACTAGAAAGCTGAAATTTGGTACCAATATGTATATCAATCACGCCAACAAAGTGCAAAAATAAAAAATGGAAAAATAAGTTTTATTAGGGTACCCCCCTACATGTAAAGTGAAGGCTGATATTTTTTTTCATTCCAACCCCAACGTGTGATATATTGTTGGATAGGTATTTTAAAATGAATAAGGGTTTACTAAGATCTTTTTTTGATAATATTAATACTTTCGGAAATAATCGCTCCTAAAGGAAAAAAAGTGCGTCCCCCCCTCTTTTTTGAACCATATGGATAAAAAATATGAAAAAAATCACAAAGTAAAAACTTTATAAAGACTTTCTAGGAAAATTTTGAACTTGATAGGTTTAGTAGTTTTTGAGAAAAATACGGAAAACTACGGAACCCTACACTGAGCGTGGCCCGACACGCTCTTGGACGGTTTTTGGCTTAAGATGGGAAAATGTTCTATATCCTCTATTCTCTCCTGTATCTCGTCGTTCATCATAAATAAGGATTCGCGTAAACAACTTTACCCAGTTTTTGATGAATGTTATTAATTGCCTTCATATTAATTTAAGTTTACGGATCAATCTATTTCTTTTACTCATACATTATTCTTCTCTTGACTTGTGAATCATCAAAATTCTTTTGGCGTCGTTCTACTATAACTTTCTGATCCTTTATCGTAGGTAAAATAATACAGGCTCATAGTGTTACAGGCATTCCAGTGTAGATTATTCTGTCCAAAAATAAGTTGTTATTTTTCAGAAGTGGTTAATATTACCCGCATTTTATCCCCTTTTTATATCCAGTGCAATATAGTAAACCTAAAGATTTTTTTCACTTATCTTCAAACAGAAATGCCGCGAACGCGTTTTAGGTGTTTTATAGTACCAATATCTCTCCAGATAAGCTCCCCCAACACCTTTATTTTCTTCGATTCATTCATGTCGTGGCATAAATTAGGTAACGATAAAGGTTCAGGGAGAAATAACCTTTTCCTTAGATTTTCTACTTGAAAGGGTGAACTGCACAGAATATTTTGAAGTTGAGATTATAATCATAATTTTCTTTGTGCTCTTAGATTTTCACAGTTTTGCAACATTTTATTTCTGGACCTTAAAATTTAATAATGTGTTAGAAAAAAACGATATCTAATGTATTTGATGTAAGCATGTACACCTAATCTTTGGCCGTGATGAGATACAACTCATTCAGAAACTTATTGATCTACTGTGTTTAATTTTTTAGTAAACTAATCTTGCCAGTAGTATTAAGTGATGGTATATCCTGCAGTTATAGTTACAGAATATTTGTAGTGAGATCTGTGATGATACGTCACAGATAAATTAACATTTAAACTGGCTGGTTTTAAACCTCGAGTCCCAGTCTGCGGTTCCGCATAATCCGGATAGATTCGCCGCCGTCCGCGGATTTAAAATGCTTTATTGTGTCCATCAAAATTATTCATTGCACTAGTTACTTTTGTATTCTTTGAAATTTTGTTGCAGTCATGATAGTTTTTATAGTTTTATTTCTTTAGGATATGGTCTACTTATTTTTATGCTGTGCGACTCCTGATTTCAGCGTCAATGTTTGTAAGATGCTAACAATGTTTCTTTGTAGTAAGTCTTTGTGACTTTTTAAGCAGCCGATGTCGTTTATACACGGTGCCCATGAGGAAAGGGAAATATTTTAACATCATATTCCTGACCATATTAGAAGTTAAAAATGCTAATTAATGTTTGCTAAATTCGGCTTTATTTTAGAGATATTGCCATTTTTGTGTAAAAAAGTTGTAAGTAAATCACCAGTACAAAACACCTTTATGATTGCGACGTTGCCAGACTGACACTTCTAAATTGACTGCATAAGTCAAACCCAGTTGGATAATGTCATTGTTGACTTGTCAGCCCTAAAAATGTTTATTTTATCCCTAAATACGGAACATCAGTAAATAATTTAGAATAGAACAGTTTACGAATTAATTGTTGTAGTTGAAGTAATGTTGCAATGCAATTTCCCGCAAGCCAACAACAACTTTTGAGTTGTGAATCGTTAGTTCGTAAATACGAATTTAGGTACTAGTACCTAAACGTGGAAAGCCACATACCTTTCATTTAAATGAAAATGATATTTGTTTCAGAGATAGAATGCCTTTTTCCATTACGGATATGGTAGTAAAATGTGCTAATGTATGTCGTTTCAAGTTCTTTTTTTGTAGTTATGTATTGAGTTTTATTAAAAGTTTACGCTCATTATTATGTATCTCATTTAGCCCATTAATTAACGTACACAATATCTGAAGTATTCATTTATTTAAAAAGTCTACCTACCTGAAATTCAATTTACAATTACAACTTAAATATTATTCAATTTAAATCGTACAATACAAACTAGTACTATCACTATTTCCAATACACTTTTTAAGAATAATTTTAATTGCAAATCCTTGATGGCTGTCTAGGATCCGTCCTCCCACCTGGAACAGCTAAATGCTCAAGTCACGATGTTGCCGGATAGAACATGCATGATAGAGCTTATTTCACTCGACCACAACACATCGTTTCAGTAAACTTCCGTTATTGCAGGCTGACCGTCTGAACGAGATAGAACCCTCTTGTTCTTAATATTAATCGGTGACTCTTTAAGAGCTTCATGTAGGTATGTACTTCGTAAAACTAATATTGCCGCATTTTAAAAAACTTAAAATATTGACTGTGCCTTGCCTATACATCTTGGTTCTCCTATCAGGGCTTGTCAAAAAGTTGGAGGAAACTGAAAGTGATTTTGACAGAGAATTGAGATTTGCAACGAGAAGAAAAGACCTTAAAAATAGTTTAGTGCCTAAATTAAAAATTGTGCAACATTCAGCAAGCTACCAGGCAGTTCATCTTTTTAACAAACTACCAATTGAGTTTAAGCAGATCTCTGATTGTAAACTGTTCAAGCGCAAGTTAAAGGCTTTTCTAGTAGAAAAATGTTATTACTCAATTAATGATTTTCTAAATGACATGTTTTAATTGGTTTGTGATAATTACTTATTTATTTTATTTATGTTTTCTTTGGTAATTGTATACAATGTAAATAACGTGGTTATAGATTGTTACGTCTGTTTTATTTTTACTTTTATTGCTATAGTTATGGACATTTAGTGTAGTAAATACTAGTAGGATGAATATTTTTGTAGTAGTTTTAGTATTGTGTTGTATGTAATTATTATATGCATGAATGAATATTCGACACAATGTTTATTGTTAAGAATAAATAAATAAAATATTATTCGTTTAAAAGTCCATTTCTGATAAATCCAGGTTCATTGCAAAAATAAACAACAACACTGACGTTTAAAGTCATTCTGAATGTTGAATGACATGGTTACATGCCAAAGTTATGTTTATCTTCTCATCATGATCGTCAAAAATTAAAAATTTTAAGTGGCCATTCATTTATTGCATCTAAAGAGTATCTATGATGGCGAAACTCTTGTAAACTGTTTGTTGAGTAGTAGGATTCTCTTTGGTGGTCTTAGGAAGCGAGAAAGACATATTTCGTATTCGTGTATTTGTGAAACCAACCTCTTTCTTATTTAATATTTAGCGTGTTGCGGTTATTAACAAAGAAGGATTAGACCTCGCTTTGAATAATCTATGACCAAAAAAGTCTTCATGACATTGCCTCTTGTAAAAATAAAAGAGATAGCAACAACAAACGTTGCCAGCTCGCCCTAAGGCACTGTTATACTGGAGAATCAAAAGTTATGTATTTATTATGTAAAAAAATTTTACAAAATTAAAAAGCAAAATTCGACCTATGTTTATATAACATTTATTACTCCTTATGACCCCAGAAATGCGTGGTTTAATTTTTTTCCCTTTCCTCATGGGCACCCTGTAGAAGACCATTATCCTTGTGAACAAAGGTGCGCAGTCAATCTTTTCAAGACTGCTTATTTTTGTACGGATTTCAAAAATAACTTATTATACCGTTTTAAAAAGTTTTCATAATTATGTTTCAAAGTTTCTATAATGTTGTTTATCATTTGTTTTGTGTTCAGAAGGTGTAGCATACTGGGATTTTTCGGACACAATTTTTCGAGTTCCATTTTAATTTAAGTTAGATTTTATGTAGTGTCAAAATTTGTTAATTAGTGCCATAAACTAATGTTCCAATTCATTTGTTGCAGGTATTTTTCACGTGCCACGAGACGGTGAAAGAGGTAACGTTAAGGAGGAACCAAATTTCAAAATTATCATAAAAGGCTCGTTGAATTTGCAACGACCGTTGAAATTTAAATGGAATTGTAGATTTTACTCGCTCCCGAAGTCGCAGCTTGCACAAGTTAAATATATTAAACAAATTTTAGTACACTAAAAGACCCAAATTTACTTCTGTGAAATATTCTCTATTTGTAAGTCGTGTGAAATATTCTCTATTTGTAAATTGTAAAATGTAATGTGCAGGTGACGCCGCTTTTAATAATATTTATGACATGTAACTTGTAGGCATAAATCTACTTACCTAATACCTAAATAAGTATGTCACTTAAAGAATATTTGAATAAACTAATTCATTACGTGTCTTTAGTTTCAGGATATTTTAATGAATCTGAATCTAATAATATTGAATAAGCGTCACAAATGTTGTTCTAAAAATTTACAAAATAAAGAGCCGTTTATAAGAGCAAAGATAAAGGGTATAATCAACGCACATTTCTATTTCACCCTTAAGATTTCCTGCAGGCAGTACAGAGCCAAAAATATGTATACGCTTTTCGCCCTATTCCCAAAGGAATATGATGAAAAGAGTGCACATAATTATGACGCCGGCGCGGCGTCACGTTATCTCTTTATACAAGCACAGCGGGGGCGTGATATTGCGGCAAAAACGGCGCCGATTTTTATTCCTATTTTATTCGTTCATTCATTTCGACTCGCTTTCCCATTCATTTGAAGGACGTTTGTTTTAGACTTTTGAGTACATGGGAAATATGAGCGTGTAATATGAGTAAATAAGGTTTACTTCTAATATTTTACTGATGCTTTAATACGCATCGCTACTTGTTCAACAACAAATTTCCATAAGTTCCATACTCGATACGGTTAACTTACAGCTTGTACTTGTTATAAGTTCCTATTTAATATGCTTTCCTTATGAATTTATTTATGAAAGTGATAAAAAGACATAAGAAATTATAAACCAATAAGTTATAAACCAAGTTAATTAACCTAAATCTAAAAATAGCCTAAATTATAACTAAAATAAAAATTCCCCCTTCGGCAATGTTCCGTAGATGCTGGCAGCAGCTGCTACCTCGCTGAATTGCAACGCTTATGCGCTGAGCGAGGAAGCTGCCAGCTCTACGGTCCCCAGTGGCATCAATATTTTTTTCAGACAGCGCCCCTGAAGATTCTTGGCTCTTGGACCCCTTTAATATTCTTAGGTATAACTACTTATTATTTATTTAAAATGTGTTAAGTAACTTATTATCAAACTAACTCGGTATGGACCAATATGTTCATAAAGTATAATAGAATACGTCTGCGTGTGGCACCACAAAATGGTCGTATATACCTATGTTTAAATACAGTCCCCACTTTGGTTTTTTGTCACACCCAATACAGCCATAGGCGCCACTTTACCGGTCCCATTTTCAATTTCTAACAAGACACCATCCCGCTTCTACGAATTCCATAAAAACTGTCCCGATCAATCAAGGCCGCGCTATTGTTCTACAACGCATTGTGACGCACTTCCTCGACTTGTGCTACTAGCCTGATATTAACCTTTCCCTTCTAAAAGCTATTTTATTAAAGGTCGCGGTATAAGAAGCCAAACTTAGTCTAATCGATGATAGGTGTGAATTTTGTGCGATTGGAACCGAAAATTTCGAGCGTTTTTGCGCTGATAGCAATGACATGACAGCCGAAATTACATAATTATTGTAACCAAAAAATCAATTGTTCTCTCGTAGAAAAAATATCGTATAATAATCGTAAATGTTTTGAAATTTTAGGTTTCTCTTTTTGAATTTTTATTCACAAAGAATACTCAATACCATATAAATATGTATGTACTCCCTTTGAACTTAGATATTTCGAGAAAAGTAA
The DNA here is from genome assembly GCF_023078275.1 of Leguminivora glycinivorella. Classification (NCBI taxonomy): domain Eukaryota; kingdom Metazoa; phylum Arthropoda; class Insecta; order Lepidoptera; family Tortricidae; genus Leguminivora; species Leguminivora glycinivorella. Next base: position 10,838,791 of record NC_062981.1, read on the forward strand.
CTCCTTTCCATGGTCCTTGTTGATTTGACTATCAAAACAAACACGCTACTATGTTATTATAGGTTACATCATCACTGTTTGATAAGTCTATTATTCGAGTTTACTTCCAATTATTAGTCAGATACTAAGAAAAACTTATTATCGTACTTAAATATGATTCCCACTAGACATTTGTTGCAATTGAGGCCACTGACATGAAATTAAGATCTCGCGCGCGACTCCAATACATCTTGCGCGACTTTAAGTATGGACAGGAGGGCTAGCACATGATTGACGCTAGAGTATCTTGCCGCGGATAGACTACCCGTACTTATATCATTATTTCATTAATACAATTAGAAGAGGATGTGTGATCTATATCGCAGCGACAGATACTCTCGCGGCAATCATGTGTTAACCCAGGCGGCGCGCGAGACGCAAGTCATGCAAGACGGTCAGGACTAATCCATTCAAAAACCTAATAGTCCGTTGCTTCTGGAAAGTTATGTATGAAAATGTTGGCATAATTAATGGAAGATTTTTTTTGATTGGGATATGTACATACCAGGCCGAAGTTATTTTTCATCAACCCTCCCCATCCCTCCCCCCTCTGCGTCACCCCTCTTCCCCCCCTTAAATAGCCGAAAATGCGGTTTTTCGCGATTTCTGACAAAACCGTTGTAGATACAGAAAAAACGTGTAGGAAAAAAGTAATCCTTGATAAATTTACTACAAATCGTTCATTGACACTTTGGTTCTAGCACTTATAGGTTTCGCGTGATCCATCACGAAAGTTGGTCCTTTGCTGCAATTTTCTTTAGTGAATGTTAAGTTTTCTCTCAAATTGCTTACGAAATCTGTTTGATATTACTAAAATATTATAAACTGAAAATGAATTTCAGGGGGAAAAATCACCATGGGTGGGACTTGAACTCACGGCTACTGGATTGATACTCCAGGGCTCTACCAACAGCTACCAAAAGCTCATCCTCAGTCATAGATATACTATATAGATCAATGGTACTCCTAGCGACTACTACCGTGAAAATATTACGTCTTAAATAGTTACTGGAATTCCACGACAAATTGGAAATTCCACCCATGGTAGTGATTTTTCCCCCTTAATTTTATTTAAGTCATGAGTTACAACAATATTTTAGTTATATCAAATAAATTTCGACGATTTCGTATGCATTTTGGGTGAAAACTTAACATTCACTAAAGAAAATTGCACCAAAGGACCTACTTTCGTGACGGATCACGCGAAAACTATAAGTTCTAGAACCAAAGTGTTAATGAATGATTTGTAGTAAATTTATTAAGGATTACTTCGTTGCTACGCGCTTTTTCTGTATCTTCAACAGTTTTGTCAGAAATCGAGAAAAACCGCATTTTCGGCACTTTAAGGGAGGGTAGAGGGGTGACGCAGAGGAGGGAGGAGTGGGGAGGGTTGATGAAAAATAACTTCGGTCTATAACGTACATATTTCAATTAAAAAAAACCTTCCATTAATTATGCCGTAATTTTAGCTAATTTCCCCCTACTATAAAGGACATTGCGTTCCATTAGGCTCCCCGCAGAGCTGAGGGCCCAGTAAATCGCGGGTCTGCAGCCAGCCTAATGAGGTCATAAATAAACTAGTTAGGCGAAACACAGTTTGACCCTGCTGACCTAAATCCGCGGACTGCATAATTGCACTATCATGTGGGTAAGTTACGCAATTTAGGTATAATGGAGTTTGCTTTGACTATAATAGAGAATTAAACGTATTAAAACAAGCTTACAATGATGACGTCTTCCGCTATTATAATGAACATTATTATGACTAAATAAGATTGTAAAGGTAGTCTTTTGCGAAAATATAAGTATGGTTTTGCGTGCCCAAAAATGTTGAAGTAACGTGACTTTCTTTTGTAACCATACTTTTGTCCATAATATTACTTAAATCTCTTTTTACTGGCAGCAGGATGCGTCGATTTCCGTTTTGTTAACTAACTTTTGATTTGAAGTAAAAAGTTAGTGATTAAGGCTTCTGATTTCAGCACCGAAATCCTTAGTATTTTTTTTTTGTTCATGACATTTATTAGAATTTAATACCGTATCTTTCTTTAACTATTACTAGCTAAGATATTTACATTTAAGTTTCGCACTGTTTTTTTCTTCTATGCCACTGCCGTATGAGTTGAAATACCATCACAATTTAAATAAACATTCACGTACAAACCATATATATTATTATGAAACTTCGCAGCGCCTATGGCGCTTCTAGTTTAAAATTGGTATTTGAAAGCCTAAAGTTCGCTCCAGCTCGAAACTTGAGAGCTCGATAACGTCGTCAATTAGTGCGGTGCTCGAGAAAAGCCTGAGTTGGCCCGAGTTCTCACGTGCTCGAGCCTCGAGATCGAGCAACTTAATATTTGCGCTGTTAACCCTACGACGTGTGTGCGTTAAGTTCTAGCGTTGAATTTGTAATCTTGATGTGGAAATTCAAGGGCCCATTTAGCTGGCGCGCGAACTTGCTAGCGATTTTATATACTTATATTGGCGTTACATCCAAATTAGACGGCTGATCAAATGCCGTATATACTGAAACTCGCTTGCGAGATGTCGTACTGTCTAAATCATATGTGTATTGTATACGCACGAGTGTATGAGCATCTTAGCGCATTATTAATGCATTTGGCGCGGTTCAGTAGCTCTTCTGATAGGATGAATCTATGTGCTAAATATAACATGTAATCGGCATATAACTATGTTATATATCATTATGTAATTGTATAATTACCATAATTATATTCTGTGTAGGTATCATTCACGACTTCAGGAGTTACTTGTCTTGTCCTTGTGGTCACATTAAACACTAACCCCCTTTTTCATAAACGTACTCTAAAGTTTTTAAAGTTCGTTTGTCCCTTTCCGACGTATTGGTGTGATAGAAAGGGACAAACGAATTTTATCGGCTTGATAACTTTAGGGTACGTTTATGAATAAGGGGGTAATTATTGTGGGTTTTTAAATTTAAATTATAAACGTGTGTTTTTGTCCGCGACGAAACGAATGCTCTTTCCAACTAATGTCTTCAACTGAAAAAACTGCATCATTAACATAAAAAATTCAAGAAAACCGTGGGAACATTTAAAAGTTTTCCTTAATAGCTTAGATTTAAAGGCAATAAATAAGGCAGCACTGTTTGGGCGGCGCTGGGCGGGCGGGGTCGATGAACTCGCTAATAACTTCCGGTTACCTGCGAACGAGTCGTTAGCCTAGACTAGTGCTGCCACTGTTCAGGGGAATATTATGATCGGGTACATCAAATAATACGTAGTATAGGAAAATGTTGTTTTTAAATTTTAGGAAATAATATTTTTTTTTCACAGACATGCCATATTCATGTTAAAATAAATGTTTGACGGCCGGTCTGGCGTAGTTGGTAGTGACCCTGCCTGCTAAGCCGCGGTCCCGAGTTCGAATCCCGGTAAGGGCGTTTATTTGTGTGATGAACACAGATATTGGATGGATGTTTTCTATGTATATAAGTATGTATTTATCTATATAAGTATGTATTTATATCGTCGCCTAGCACCCATAGTACAAGCTTTGCTTAGTTTGGGGCTAGGTTGATCTGTGTAAGGTGTTCCCCAATATTTATTTATTTATTTATATTTATGTCAGCCAAAACTTTTATGCGCCAGTCTACTCCATATTGATCGTATAGGTAGGTAGACCGGATTATTAATATTAACCGCATGTATTGTTCTTTAAGTGTTTGAATATCATCAAGCGAAACTATACTTTTCACTGTCTTTCTAAAACATAAAAACGTTTTCATAATAAAAAATGTCATTTCGTTTCTCCATCTTATTAACTGTAATATTTATGAAACTTTCTTCAAATATTCTATGCTTATTCCAACTTTCATAAGGTACTAATTCGTCTGCCGAACAGCGTAGACGGGCGTTTCTCGCCGGTAACCTGATAATCTGTAGACGGCGACATTCTGCGGCACCTTCCGGTTGTAATTTAAAAACCATCGTAATTTATTGAGTTTAGGGTTACTAACTGAGTAGACATATCTTCCCTGCCTAGCCAATGTGACGATCGTTGACGCGACGTGGCGATCGAAGCGCAGTCTGTCTCTGTCGCGCCACTACAGAAGAGCGATAGTAGCTATCTACGATACGCTTACGAAACGTAAGAGATTGTCACTTTAGCTAGATTAGCTAGATACCTTGAGTACTAAATTAGATGTCTAAGGGTGAGAAGTACGTAACGCCTCGGAAGGATATTTGGTTATTTTATTCTGAATTTATATTTAGGGAATCTTGATTCGTTCTGTTTGTTTTATTGTTTTTTAGTACCTTATTTCATTGTAAACACGGGTATCTATTTACGTTTTTGATTTGACTTATGAGGCTTTTTGTCGCGATAACGTGTAGGTCAAAATGTGCCTACTTAATAGATTTAAGGCTCCTTGGGGCCAAGCTTAAGAAGGACATACGATGGTAGAACTACGAATTTATATATTTCCATTTTTAGGGTTCCGTAGTCAACTAAATAGGAACCCTTATAGTTTTGCCATGTCTGTCTGTCCGTCCGTCCGTCCGCGGATAATCTCAGTGACCGTTAGCACTAGAAAGCTGAAATTTGGTACCAATATGTATATCAATCACGCGGACAAAGTAGTAAAATAAAAAGTGGAAAAAAATGTTTTGACACTGATTTTTTTCTCATTGCAACCCCAACGTGTGATATATTGTTCGATAGGTACTTATTTAAAAATGAATAAGGGTTTACTGAAATCGTTTTTTTTATAATAGGAATTATAGTTTATGTCTGTCTGTCCGTCCGTCCGTCCGTCCGTCCGTTTCGGAAATAATCGCTACCAATATGTATATCTAAAGGCAAAAATAAAAAAGGAAAAAAAGTTTTTTGGTACCCCCCCCATGTAATGTGGGGGTTGATCCTCTGAGGTATTTTGAACCATATGTTTAAAGGAAAAAAAAAAATATGAAAAAAATTAAAAAAGTAGAACTTTATAAAGACTTTCTAGGAAAATTGTTTTGAACTTGATAGGTTCAGTAGTTTTTGAGAAAAATACGGAAAACTACGGAACCCTACACTGAGCGTGGGACACGACACGCTTTTGAAATAATCGCCTAAAGGAAAAAAAAGTTTTTTCACTTTTGGTTACGTTTCTGCTGCAGACTATATTGACTGTATCTTTTACTAACCCATTCGTGATCCTCATTCCCCATCCGAAGCTCAAAGCCCCATTGTCTCTTGAGTCTTGTCAAAACTCTTTGTAACCCCAACCTGTCGAATTTTTGCAAACAGCCTCCGGGCCAGCTTTGATACTGATATTATGTAAGAAGTTGGCTTTGAAGTATTGTCAAGAGTTCAAAAGCCAAACAGTTGACGGAAAATTGAAATTTTATAGACATATTGTGAAACTTGGGTAAAGGGAAGAGACTTCAATCAGTTTATCGTGTTTTCTAAAACAGGTTTGTCTAGACAGTTGTTAACAACATTGCTGGATAGGTATTTAGTTTTTTAAAGAAAATCAAGCAAAATGTTTCATAATTACTTTTGTCACGCTTTGGATTCCTCTTGCAAATTAGTACCAACTTCTTGCAAATAATTTCATTCACAACACCTATACATTCCTTTGGTTTGATTACCCATCAGTTTTATAGGTATTTTTCGTGTAAGTTATTATTTTACTTTTCTACTTTACTCTAAAGGTTTAGGTGATTTAACTACCTACATGAACGGATCCGCGGCATGAAGTCATAAACCCAAAGTACCCAAAGGTTGTCTGGAAGAGATCGCTCTTAAGCGATAAGACCGCCTGTTGTTACCTCTGTTTAATTTGTTTTTGTTTCTTGTGCATTACTTGTGAACTATGTGAGGTGTGCAATAAAGAGTATTGTATTGTATTGTAAACCTGTTCACATATTAATATGTGTACAAAACGTGAGTTACATCGGTACGTAATTCCCCACTATCGTACCGTCTCCTTAGCATTTTCAAAAGCACTAAACTACTAGACTTAGGTAAGCGTCACTTAGGAGTTAATCTTTATGCACCGCTACCCATATTAGCCAGTCAGAAGACGCCGTTCCGTCTCGATGAATAATCGAGAGCTTAATGAAACTGCTCTAAACGTGTTCCTTAAACTCCATTGAGAACAGTTGCCTTCACGTTGCATTCCAATTTTACAAATGAGTCTTTCCAAGTTAGAAGGTACCTTAAAAGCAGCCGGCGCTTACGTCGCGTAGCACCGCATTTGTATTAGAGCGTCATTCATAATAGCGTAAGCGACAACTGCCATAACCTTTACCTGTCGAACGTCACAAATTTTCTCAATCTGACACCACTCTCTTCTCATCTCTCTTGCAGTCACATACAAGTACGAGCGAGATGGATTCCGACTATTCCGAGTAATGTCATATTGAAATAGGATTGATATGAATTTGTAAGTTTGAATGACGCTTCTGGGTACACTTGCATAATGAATCGGGCCTCGGATGGAACCTATTGTTGGGAATGAAAACGTACGGAATGGTATTCAGTAGTACATACTTTTATATAATTTCACTTTTATTTCTGTTTTATTCGATTTTCAATAGTAATAGAATTCGATCTAAAGCCACAAAATCAAATCAAATACACACTCTCACTTAAAAAAACTATTTAAAAATCAAACAAAGTATTTAGGTACGCTACTATCACAGGATTTATATAATTATGAAGTTTACAATAAAAAAATATGTGAAATCATTTGTGTTCTGTCAACTCTAAAAATGTCGAGATACCTCCAGCAAATTCCCAGCAATTTTCAAATGACATTTCAAAATTAGAAAGCTGCATATTTTACTGGACTCGTGAGACTATTTATTCTTTATTCGCATGTTTCGTTTAGAAATAATAAGCATAATAGACGCAGCCATTAGAGCATGGCGTAAACATGGAACAATCCCATGCATTTGCATGTCTTGAGCCGTGTGTCTCTGATCCAATCCCACGGCCTAGATGTACCCACCCGCAATCCGTTCTGTTGATCAAAACCTGGTAAATGACATGCGAAGTTTGTTGTTTAATATAGTTTTTTTTTATATGGCCGGCTCGACACAAAAGAGGTAAAGCAGTGGTGTGATCGAAATTGAAACACCTACGGCGTGTAACTGTACTAACTGTACTCTCACTATTTAAGCATTATCAGCAGCTGTGAATTTTGTAGATTACGCTGTCAATATGTTTATAGGTGTTTATAAATATACTCCTTATTCTTAGAATTTTTGTCGAATTATTATATTAAAATATGCCTCTGCATGGTCCTTAGTGTCCTTACTATTACCGTTTGAACTTTTGCTTACTCAAAACTGGTTTACAAAACTTTTACAATGTTTTTTCGATGAATTACACAAATAACAATAACTTGTTATATTGATCTTAGTTTTTGTCATTTTCCAGGTTTTGATAAGGCGGAATCTGCCGTTCGATCCCAATACTTGCTCGCCCCGAGCAATGCAGAATTATTTCCACTCTGTACACGCAATCTTAGTCATTATCCCGCTTGGCTTAAAGATCAGATCTAAGTACGTGAAGCGTAGAACTGCGCTTCCTGCTGTTGAATGAAGAGAAAATACTATATTTTAGATTTAAACGGTTTAAGTTTATGTCTGACGCAGTATGAGATTTAACTTTAAATAACTAGTTTCGATGTCAAAGTTTGGTTACTTTCGCTTGTGCATTCAACTTCTTTAAACTAATAGGACTCATAGAATTAAAAGCACTCAAGTAACTTATTAACCTTTGCGGAAAAACTTAAGTTATGTGAATATGAATAATTTTCCAACAGATTAACTCGTCTTACACAATAATTGCACCACATTAAATAATATATGATAAATTACGGTTATTAAAGAAGCAGGTAACAAAAACCATGGGAACAATTCAGCCTATTAGGGTTTAGAAATTTGAAATGTAAATGAGTTGGGCGAACGGCGATTCCACACTACTGTGAAAAGCATTTGTTTCTCACGCAAACGCCTCTGGCACTCGAAGCCAATTTGTATGGTCGATTCCGAAGCAAAATCGGAGCATCAATATAATAATGTCCAGTTTTAGTACAAACGGCAATGTCAGATACTACGTTTTGGTTATATGGTGTGGAACGGCACCAATAGAATAATGTCTAATGTTACTAAAGTTGGATATGTCAGATACGTCGTTTTAGTTGTTGTGAATGTGGAAATGCAGCGCGTAAAAGCGTGCGATTGTGAGAATTTTGACAAATCGACAGCATTATGCGCACGGGCAGCAGTTTAAGTTTTGCGATTAAGTGCATTAAGTAAATATTCATGTTTTGCTACTTGTGCAATTTGCATGTCCGTGAAATCCAGTGTGTAAATGCATACTTTTTACTTACGCAGGTATTTTAATTTATTTATGCCGCACGACTTTCGACTCGATTAACTTGAAATTTGACAATTTGCGTGCATTTGCGAAAATATACAGCGGTTGATTACAAAATGCTTTGAATTTTAAATACACTTATTTAATTTAAGCTTAACAAATAGCGACATTTCCAACAGACAGCCTACATGCTAAGAGAGAAAGCACGCGCCGGTATTTAAAATACTTAACGCTAATGTTCTTGGTTTCTATTGTCTTCGGAATTTCTCTTTTCCATCGGCTTTATTTTATATAAATACCGAAATTAGAAACTAGGTCTCTAGACAAAACAATTCAATTAAGTTTTACTGCCAGACTCTATTATAGCTGTTAAATTGCGGGATGGAAACCAGACAATATTGGATTTTTGATTTAGTCTGTTAGTTTTAGATTGGTTTTCAACAATTTCAGCGGCAGATTGATGTCGGGCGATTGCCACGCTTTGATTTTTTACCATCAATTTCCATTGGAAATTGAATCGCTTGATAATACTCTCAAATCCATAGAAAAGCTTTTCAAAACATCAAAAGAATTTTCATGAAAGAAGAACAAGGCACGAATGAAATTAGGTCATTAATGTGTATTTCCTCGTTCAAGATCATCCTCCTCTTGTGGAATTTTCGAAAACAGTTACACGAGATTCTGGAAAAGGTTTCGCTTCGTAATAACCTCCATGGTTTTACAAAAGGTAAACCCTCTAAGCAGAAATGTTTTTAAGAACATTCAGGCAAATTTTCCTGTCATTATTTCGCATGTTTGTTTATAATTAGTTCTGACATGTTACGTCATGCAATGAACCACTTTCGAGACACGTCTACGGGCGAATCTGGCTTTATTCAAAAAGTTCACGACCGTGAATGAGGGTGCGCACAAAGCGGGCTCCGGGATTGCATCATTGTGCTGCACAAAAATGCAGCGGTGCTAATTCCGCATGCACCGTGCTCCTCGTAAATACCATTATGAATGTAGGAAAGCCTAGGGATGTGCGATTTACTATGCCCGAGTTAAAAATGTACGTATGCTAGAAGAAGATGGCGGTTTTAAATATGTTGTTTGTAATAGTAGAAGCATTTTATAGGAAGATAAACACCTTTTAAGAGATAGAAAGCAAACGACTAGACTGGTCGCCTGGTCGTAAGCGATCTCTGCTGCCCGACACTTGAAACACCAGAGGTATTATTTAGAAGCATTGTCGTTTATCCTCTTAAATTGAACAGAGAAACATTTGTCTTCTTCTTTATAATGTTATCATGACATTTTGAATCTGCTCGTGAGAGCCAGTAACTATTACGCTTTGGCAAAATAGTATAGAAACAGTTGTTAATCTCTTAAAAGGCGAACCTGACAGGTGCCCATTTATAATTCATTATTTTTAAAGGCGTTTAATACTATCTACAAACACATTATTATGCACGATTAACATAATGTGTACAAAATGCTCGCAAAGAAACAGCCGCAGCAACAGGTTGTCGACGACAGATACAGTTATGTGACACACATTGTTGACCGAGTAGATGAGATCTTTTAAATTCTTTTAGTAGCGAAATGTTACGTTTACATTACATTGTGTTACAATTTCGTGTATGTAATATTCATTATCTTTTCTATGATACACTCTCTTACAATATTGGTTTGATTTTTTATTTGCCTTAGAATTGAGTGTTCAAAAGACGCGCGTAAACAGAAAGGAAAAGTGACGAGCTCGTCGAAACCATTATGTATGTAGGGACACATAACCCACTTATTAGCTAGTAAGTAACAAGCGTTCACAGAAAATGCAATAGTCTGAAACTACCCTTACTATTGTTCATTCTCTTATTTTTAGATGAGACGATAACTCACTATGCATAGTGTGCAAGTGTGCATCAACCACATCAGCTAGCGGATGCTGGACGCTAAAGGCCTAATACAAAGTACTAAATACTTACTCGTAATAGGTACTTAAGACGATACGATACAGGTCAATTCTCCACACAAACGCTCTCGACTATTTCCTCCCTGGTTTTTGAAAAGCAATGATTTTTTCAACACAGATTATTATTATTTTTATCTGTGTCGGACCGTTTTGATTTTTTTGCTATTTTTATTTTAAAAGACGCTAGAGCCAATCAAAAATTTTCTAAAAACGGCCTTTTTCAATATGGGTCAAAAACAGGTGTGATACTCGTACTCAAGATCGGTAACAATTAGCCAAAAAATCTAAACGGTCCGACACAGATTATTTCATTGTTATTCAGATCCTCAAATTTCGTTCTGTTTAAATAAGTTTTGAAGGATTCCTCCTGGAGGAGGACAGTCGAGAGCGGAACCTCGATTTTAAAGATTTTTTCGCAATATCTTTTAACTGAGTTGTTCTTAATGGACATTTTTTTTTTCGATAAATCTTGTTAATAACACTAGTATATTTAACTGAAATTCCCAAATTGAAAGGGGGACTCCTTTCTATTTTAGCATTTTCGCTCCCGTAGCGTCTTAACTTAACTAATGTTACTGCATAAATACCTATCGTATTCAGTTACCTGCCTTCACTGTTTTACTTTCGCAATACTATTTAAATACAACCTTAGCTTGCATCTTTTATAAATTCGATAACTACAAGTAGCTCATGCGACGTCTTACAAATTTCATGCACATTATGCAAACGAATGCGGCCTACGCAAGGCAGATGCTCATACCGCTTGAATGCAGCACGGTTGCAACACAGTTTTGTTTTTAGCCTTATGCAACAAATGTGCATATCGTGATAAAGGGGATAATGGGAGCATGTGAGAACTTAAACGCGGTTGATTGTGATCTGAATAAGTTTTTCATTTCTTTTTAATGCAAGCCTTTTGAACATTTTTGTTGGAATTTGTTGGCGGAGAATTGGAACACTTTTTGTTTTTAGGTTTCTAAAGCTTAATAAACGAAATTTTGATGAAATTCAAATCGGTTTACTAGTCGTTCTTTGGAGCTAGAAATAAAGTATTGAATGATTTCATTTCCCTGGAACTAATTTAAAGAACTCCTTGAAACGACGCAATTAATGAAAACTCGTTGAATTTAATCAATCGTTTAGAAATTCGTAATTTGTGAAGTCAGGTTTTTAAATTTGATTTGATCTTTTTACACAAAAATATTTAGAATAAATACTTACTCCACGTATACGGGAAAGCGACCATCTTGAATATACCAGGCCCCGTAGCCGAATGGCATTTCCGCGACGGAAGCGAAAACGAAACGCCGCGAAAGGTAGTCTAGTCTGGCTCTGTCGCGCCAATACGCAAGAGCGATATAGAGATAGATACCTACGTCGTGAGCGTTTGTGCCATTCGGCTACTAGACCAGGAAAAATAGCTTGACCTGGACATAATTCGATAACCGTAATTTTCTTTTTCTGTCGTATAAAGTATCATTAGTGATAGTTAAAATACAAATTATTAATCAAATTAGGGTTCTGATTCAATTTAAAAAAAAATAAAAACGAACTTTGAATATTTTTTGATTTTATAACTAAAGTATTAAATGTAATCCGGAAAAAGTGCTTGTATTATGTCGTGACACCTGCATTTCATATAAAAACATCTAATTTTTATAAATAATTCATACAGAACTATCATTTATAAAGAAGGTTTAGTAAGTTACACATTTTCAGGCGTATATCGCTAGAAAATATTGTTAACCGTAATCCTGCAATTTATTATGAATATAGTATTACGTGTGTTGATAAATTATTAAAACTTATACCAATACTTTTGGCGCTTGTTCAAAATCTTAAATATTGATAATTTTAGGAAAGGAAAAATACCTAACTAAATTGAAAGATGGTAAATTTTGCCGTTAATATATTCTTAGTACTATACGAAATCAATTAAACAACAAATATGTAAGATTCATTACTTAATTGATATTTTTCTTACTTGCGCTTTAATATGAACGTTATTACCTGCAGAATAAGGTCGTGCACAGAGTAGGTATAGCTAGTATAGTAGTAGCGGGAACGGGTGGCGAGTCGTCGACACGTGTTTCGCTCGGCGATATCAAGGGCGCCGCGTTTTCAAAACGCTTCGATAACAAATATTTCACCGTCCAGTATAAGAGAGCTCCCTTATTACAAGTGACAAAAGTCATACAAATCAATTAGTCCGATAGGTCACGTTAAACTGGTCAAGTCGTTAGCTCAATAATAGTACCTATCGAGCTTGACGAGATGCTTGGATCACAACAACGTAATATGTATGAAAGCTTGCGGCGCTTAAGACTGTATTCTTTCGAGTCGTGTGTAACGTATTTTGGCGAGGCAAATTTGAAGCACAGTGCGTGTCTGTCTCACTCACTCTTACGGTAAACCTAATGAACTGTTTCACTTTCAGAGGATTTTTGAAGTAATTTGGGTAATGTGACATTGTCGCGGTGAGGTCTTTCCGGTACAAATTTATCGGTGGATCTTTTCGGATTTGTGGACGATGAGCCGATGCGATGTCGCTTCATTTTGAAGTGTCGACTCTCGCGAGGGAGTTCTTAGAGGACCGCGAGGAGCGCGTGTGACTATTGAGTTTTTGAATGATTTGAAGTTTGTGAATGATTTTATTTTGTGTGTATTTGTGTGGGCATGAGGTGTTTGTGTTGCGAGAGTCAAATCAATAATATGAGTGGTACAAATTTTATTAGGGGGCCTCATGTGTGAGAAACTCAACACTCGAATGCTGCGTAACAAAGCGAGCCGAAATCGCCTAATCGGAAGTGTCCGACTTGGTATCGACTAATCTATACACGTTGTAACATGAGAAACCAGAAATCAAAACCTGGTTTCTGGTATCTGGTACCCGGTAACCGGTAACCGGTAACCGGTATCCGGTATCCGGTATCCGGTAACCGGTATCCGGTAACCGGCATCCGGTAACCGGTATCCGGTAACCGGTATCCGTTAACCGTTAACCGGTAACCGGTGACAGGTCTCCGGTATTCGGTGACCGGTAACCGGTAACCAGTAACCAATGACCGTTAACCGGTATACGGTAAACGGTGACCGGTAACCGGTAGACGGTAACCGGTATCCGGTAAACGGTAGTCAGTAACCGGTAACCAGTATCCGATATACGGTATCCGATATCCGGTTTCCCGTGTTCGGTTTCCCGTTTCTGGTTTGGTTTTGGTTTTGGTTTTAGTTTTAGTTCTGTTAGTTTAAACAAAAAAACAAAACTGAAAACGAAAACGGAAACCGAAACGGGAATGGAAACGAAAACCGAAATCGAAACCGACACCGAAACCTACACCAAAACCGACACCGAAACCAAGACCAAAACCGAAACCGAAAAAAATATTTAAGTTCCTAGAAGTAAAGAGTGACAGAGATAGCACTATAATCATTTAAGTTCCTGGTAGTAAAGAGTGACAGAGATAGCACTCATGTTAGTCAAACTCGTGGTATGTGCACTTCCCGCACACAGTAAAGAGTGACAGAGATAGCACTATAATCATTTAAGTTCCTGGTAGTAAAGAGTGACAGAGATAGCACTGTAATAATAAAATTTATGTTCCTGGTAGTAAAGAGTGACAGAGATAGCACTATCATAATTAAAGTTCCTGGTAGTAAAGAGTGCTAGAGATAGCACTCATGTTAGTCAAACTCGTGGTATGTGCACTTCCCGCACACAGTAAAGAGTGACAGAGATAGCACTATAATAATTTAAGGTCCTGGTAGTAAAGAGTGACAGAGATAGCACTATAACAATTTAAGTTCCTGATAGTAAAGAGTGACAGAGAATAGAGATAGCACTATAATAATTTAAGTTCCTGGTAGTAAAGAGTGACAGAGATAGCATTTTTGTTATTTAAATTTCTGTTAGTAAAGAGTGACAGAGATAGCACTATTGTTATTTAAATTTCTGTTAGTAAAGACGTAAAGAGTGACAGAGATATCACTCACGTTGGTCAAAGACGTGGTTTATGGACTACTATTTGGACCCCCCAATGTCACGCTTTTTTAATCCTTTAACATGGATTGTCACATTTAGTATGACGTAATATATGAATGACGCCTAAAGATTGAGAGAGACAGCAATATTGTTCTTCAAATTCGTGGTAGTGAGAACAGGGTGCGTAGCCGAATGGCACAAACGCTCACGAAACGAAACGCTAGTAGATATCTATCTCTATCGCTCTTGCGTATTGGCGCAACAGAGCCAGACTGCGTTTCGTTTTCGTTTCGCGTCGGAGAAATGGCATTCGGCTACGGGGCCTGAACAGAGACAGCACTATGTATCGCGCGGCCGCCGACTACGCAAGTCACCGCGTAATTATAATAACCGTTCGGCTCCTTTTTAGATCGTGTACAGTCAACAACACAGCTGGCAAGACAAAGTGCCAAAAATATGTATAGAGTATTTTATTTCCTGTACAAGTGTTGGTACTTGGTACATTAAGGTGTGTGTATACATATATTTGGCACTTTATCTGTATTCACAGCTGAGTTGCTGACTGTACCAATAACGATCAACTATGAACTTTTGTGGTTTGTTTTAAATAGTTCTATGCAGATATAGATTAGAATACCTATTCTATCGGTACTTTTTGTATAGGTTATTAAATAACTGGACAAAATAATTATAATCAGTGCCGGCGTACTCCGCGATCACGATTCTTTCGCCGAGCTACAAGGCCTTGATATATAGGATGTATTATTTTATCAGCAACAAAAATATGTGATGATATTGAATTAAGGCAAAACAAGACATATAAACGCTCTCCATTATTTCCTCCCTGGTTTATGAAGCTAGAACAATGATTTTTAACACATACGAAATTCGTACACTGAAATAAAGTGATGATACTATAAATATACTCGACATTCAAAGTCGATAATCTAGTGACGTGAGAAGTTATTGATATAACAGAATTTTGCACAAAATAGGCTCACCCTTTGATGTTGAAAATGCCGCCACTCTATAAAACAAACAGACCGCACACGAGCAGCCGACATTAAATTCTATTGCACGGCGCGAAGGTCGAAAGCCGCGCTCGCACCTGGGCGTAGGTAGCGAGATCGGGTGCACGTGCGCTTACTTTTAAAATCGCCGACACGCAGGTGTCGCCGTTCGCCCTCTCTTTTCATTTATGTTTCTGTTTCAATCGGTTAGCCGTTTGCCGGCCGGCAATAAAGGTTGTTTTTTTAACCGACTTCAAAAAAAGTAGGAGGTTCTCAATTCGACTGAATGTTTTTTAGGGTTCCGTAGTCAACTAGAAATCCTTATAGTTTCCCCTTGTCTGTCTGTCTGTCTGTCCGTCCGTCCGCGGATAATCTCAGTAACCGTAAGCACTAGAAAGCTGAAATTTGGTACCAATGTATCAATCACGCCAACAAAGTGCAAAAATAAAAAACCGGCCAAGAGCGTGTCGGGCCACGCTCAGTGTAGGGTTCCGTAGTTTTCCGTATTTTTCTCAAAAACTACTGAACCTATTAAGATCAAAACAATTTTCCTAGAAAGTCTTTATAAAGTTCTACTTTTGTGATTTTTTTCATATTTTTTAAACATATGGTTCAAAAGTTAGAGGGGGGGGGACGCACTTTTTTTTCCTTTAGGAGCGATTATTTCCGAAAATATTAATATTATCAAAAAACGATCTTAGTAAACCCTTATTCATTTTTGAATACCTATCCCATAATATATCACACGTTGGGGTTGAAATGAAAAAAAATATCAGCCCCCACTTTACATGTAGGGGGAGTACCCTAATAAAACATTTTTTTCCGTTTTTTATTTTTGCACTTTGTCGGCGTGATTGATATACATATTGGTACCAAATTTCAGCTTTCTAGTGCTAACGGTTACTGAGATTATCCGCGGACGGACGGACGGACGGACAGACAGACATGGCGAAACTATAAGGGTTCCTAGTTGACTACGGAACCCTAAAAATGGAAAAAAATGTTTTATTAGGGTACCCCCCCTACATGTAAAGTGGGGGCTGATTTTTTTTTTCATTCCAACCCCAACGTATGATATATTGTTGGATAGGTATTTAAAAATGAATAAGGGTTTACTTTTACTAAGATCGTTTTTAGGGTTCCGTAGTCAACTAGGAACCCTTATAGTTTCGCCATGTCCGTCTGTCCGTCCGTCCGTCCGTCCGTCCGTCCGTCCGTCCGTCCGTCCGCGGATAATCTCAGTAACCGTTAGCACTAGAACGCTGAAATTTGGTACCAATATGTATATCAATCACGCCAACAAAGTGCAAAAATAAAAAATGGAAAAAAATGTTTTATTAGGGTACCCCCCCTACATGTAAAGTGGGGGCTGATATTTTTTTTCATTCTAACCCCAACATGTGATATATTGTTGGATAGGTATTTAAAAATGAATAAGGGTTTACCAAGATCGTTTTTTGATAATATTAATATTTTCGGAAATAATCGCTCCTAAAGAAAAAAAAAAGTGCGTCCCCCCCCTCTAACTTTTGAACCATATGTTTAAAAAATATGAAAAAAATCACAAAAGTAGAATAAAGACTTTCTAGGAAAATTGTTTTGAACTTGATAGGTTCAGTAGTTTTTGAGAAAAATACTGAAAACTACGGAACCCTATACTGAGCGTGGCCCGACACGCTCTTGGCCGGTTTTTGATCATATTAATATTTTCGGAAATAATCGCTCCTAAAGGAAAAAAAGTGCGTCCCCCCCCTCTATATTTTGAACCTTATGTTTAAAAAAATATGAAAAAAGATCAAAAAAGTAGAACTTTATAAAGACTTTCTAGGAAAATTGTTTTGAGAAAAATACGGAAAACTACGGAACCCTACACTGAGTGTGGACCGACACGCTCTTGGCCGGTTTTTTTTGTATGTATGTTACTCGATATCTCCGAGAATCGTGGACCGATTTTCAAATTATTTTTTTTAATCGAACGGGTATAACCCCGAGATGGTCCTATTGGCACCAAGTCGGGGTCTGATGATGGGATCTTGGAGAAATCGAGGGAACTCTTCAAATGTTATAGGCACATGTAATGTTTTTAGTGTATTTTTAATAGGTACACCAATATTTACGATTGATGGTAAAAATTTTAATGTCGCTGAGCTGATGATGGAAGGTCAACTCCTCAATGGTTAGGAGTTAAAGGATAATTCTTTCACTACTGTACGTATATAATATCAATAGGAACCACTAAAATCAATAAATAAATAAATTTTTCTTTAATATAAAACCGCCTTCAAAAATAAGCGCGTTACAAAACACGGAGAAACTAAAACGCAAAAAATAATAAACCTTTGAATTCAGATTTCTTTTCGTATTGCAATAATCTAAACATCCAAATTATAAACAAATCAATTATTTTTGGAGTCGGGGCCAGCCTGGGTATGGTTGGGTGGGGCAAACAGGCATGAGGGATAAGAAATCTGAATTCAAAGGTTTATTATTTGCATTTTTATTTGACATTTTATAAACTGTACGAAAAAGATCCGGATATTCATGCAACTTTTCCATGGTTTCGAAATATCTGTAATGTTCGGATAATTTTCGCATAGGGTGAACCCAATATCTCCTGTGCCTCTGCATATTGAGAATTTGCAGCAAGGCAAACGCATCTTCATCATCGGACGAGGAAGACGTTTCCGCAACGAAATCAGCCTGTATAATGACGCATCGAGCCGTGTTTTCACCTCTTGTGTGTAATTTAGATTGCGTCCCCGCCCCGTCCGCGCCTCGTCCTCGCCACGCCCGCGCCACGCCACGTCCGTTGTGTTTATTTTAGACGTAAGACGCGCCCCCAGGCGGCGCGGCGCGCGCCACACCGCCGCCACGCCGCCTGGGGCGCGTCTTACGTCCTTCCTATACAAAATGTACTGAGGAGACGATTTTTGAATTACACTCAGGTGGCGTGGCGCGGACGTCCGTTGCGCGCCCCGAGACACGCGACGCTCTGGTGTGGCCGGTACCTTACGTCCCTAACCTATTAAACGATCCGCCGCGGTGACGCGGCCGGTGCGCGGCGCGCTCTCCCAGGCCCGCGCCCCGCGCGCTCCCCCCGCCCCGCGACAGCCGCTCTACGACAACTTTGCACCCTTTTAAATTACTGACATTTACAGTTTCTTAAGCGCGACCTTCACAGTATTAATTTTGATAAAATCATGATTATAGTACACAAAAACCTGGTCTTAAGCAAAAAAATCTCAGTTACAATTTATACCTACTGAGAAATTCATGTTTATTTAAGCGTTAAAAATATATGTTTAAGATCGGTGTTAAATGTCTATATATACTTAATACAATGCAAATTGATATATATATCATGGTCACCATTTTTACCTACCTAGATATTCACATTAAATGAAAACGGTAAAAAAAGTACACAATCAGATTTATTGTCTGTGTAATATCGCTAATAACTGATCGCATCTGAGTGCACCACAAAGTTAATCTAACAAAGTTTTCGGTTAACTATTTTGCTGTTAGCGAAAAGTGGGATAATGTACTTTATCTCATGATTTTTATAAGATATGAATACGATCGTATTTTTTTTTATCTATGTACATAATTACTATTTGATGCTTAATAATAATACCCAATAAAATATCAAAAAGGACGAGTTATTGAATTATGTCCAGGGTACCTTACTTTTACTCCACTATACGCACTCTGGGTATTTAGCCTACGTCGCAAGTCGCAACTGCTTGGGCTTAAATAGTGAAACGCTTTAAAAGCACAATTACTCGAAAAACAAGTGGACTAACTCTTGGCTAGAGAGTCTAAAAACCCAGGTTTTTAGACCTATTCTACTAAGTCAGCGAATGGCAATGGTGCAGAGAAAGTACGCGCACGCAATAAATGATGCGTCTAATTCGGCCACGTCCGCGTACAATGTGGTACAAAACGTGGTAATTAGGAAATAATAACCACTGAGAGCAAACGTGTGTTGCTCGGCTCCATTCAACGCATAATCAGGTTGATGGCACGAGCTAATCAAGGCGTAATATGCAATTATGAGATTGTTGGGTTTGTAGACAAGAAATTGCACTTGTTATGAAATGGTCCATAAAATTAGTTAAAAGAGTAACTGTAAGGGCGTTATCACATTTGGCGAGTTGTCAGCGAGGCGAGTGCTCAGCGATTTCGCTGAGTGTGACTAGTATTTTCGAGCGAGTTTGTCTTGCGCTTTCGTTACGCGAAGATGTTGCGTATTCGCTGGGCCCTGGTCGCAAACTCGCCAAATGTGATAGCACAAGTGTATTCATTCTTACCGTGTCTTATCATGTAAATATTGTAAGTAAACAGACATAACGTCACGTTGTCATTCCAACATACAATACGATTCAAAGACAATCGTAACGTCAAAGGGTAAGTTCGTTCTTTCGTTACTGAATTTATGAATATCTCATTAGAAATTATTGTTGTCAGTAAGTGTTTAGTTGATTTCAATACTGTGCAAATTTCTTTACATTTCTAGTTATGTAGTTCCAGATAAAATTGTGACTGTCTTCAAGTGTTTTTTTTTATACGATTACAGTTTAAACCATCATTCAAACGGATAAGTGCGACCTAAATAATTACCCCATCTTTTAATGAACTGCTATATCTATTATCTATACATATACTGAAGTATTTACACCGTAAAACAACGAGATATTATAACTAAGCAGGTACGTAATACCTACTGGGCGATTGAAGCTGATACTAGGGGGTTACCGTCGACGTTATGAATTAATAAACCCAGAACGATATAGTATCTTGCCAGCATTACTGTAATATGAAGTCTAGCTAAAGCATTCCACGTTGTATCAACTTATGTACTGGTAATGTATTTCGGTGATAAGGTGTTAAATTCGCCTCTGTGGTTGCAAACGTTTGGTAAGGTAGGTACTCGAGTCTTTAGCCCGCCTAGCCGAAGTGAAAATCGTCGACGCTACGAAGCGATAGAAATTCAACCTATCTCTATCCCGCCTCTTCAAAAGAGCGATAGGGAGAGCTAAATAGTTATGGATATGCTTCCGAAGTGGAAGCGTTGTGACGTTGGCTAGGTAGTCTAGGTACCCAGGCCACAATCGATGTAGAAGCTTCCCTGATTATGCATTCACTCGACACGATATTGCACTTGTACCATGAGTTAGTTTGAAATCTGATTAAATGAGTTCCAGGGTGTTTTAATTAATTCAATGTGACATATATGTCTTATTAAAAACAGGCCGCTGGTACCTATATTTTGCTCAATATGTAGGTTTCCGAACAAAGTTTTGGATTATCCAAGAATGTTCAGAAGTTCTGAAATTCATCAAAACAAGCCAAGGATTCCCTTCGGTTTTGAAGTCGCACTTCGGAGTTACACGGCTACCTCCTTTTAATATTTAATCACTCCGCCGAAACCCCATGCTATCCATATGGTGCCTTTGTTTTGAAGTTTCGTAAGCGTTCACTGATCTGGCCCCGTAGCCGAATGGCATTTCTCCGACGCCAAACGAAAGCGATACGCCGCTGGCTCTGTCGCGCCAATACGCAAGCGCGATAGAGATAGATATCTACTAGCGCTTCGTTTCGTGAGCGTTTCGTGAGCGATTGTGCCATTCGGCTAGCCACCCTGGCTGCGTAGAAAAGATGCCAATCGCTTACGCTTTGCTGCGAGCTGCGAACGATACTCAAATCTTTCTAAGCGATAGCTTTTCCGTATTAGGCCTGCCTTACTCAGTCTGATTTAGATCAATCTGAGCACGGAGTTACGGAAGTAATTGGAAAATTTAGCTATTATCCAGATACATTCTGATTTTTTCAGACTATGAATTCCTCAGATTGATCTGAATTCCCTAAACTTATGATTTTTTTTATTCAGATTGATTTGTTAAATCTGTATAAGGCTTTGTGCGTGCGACAGTTGCGTATTAGTTGCCGCGAAATATTGGCGATTGATTACTTATCTTCAGACTTGTAGTCAAGAGCATAATGTCACACCACTACCACAGTGTAATAAAGACTACTACTATCGTACAGTATGGTACTCCCGCTCCTCGCTGAAAGTGCCGCCCACCCCCTCTCGGTTACCTCCTGTTACCGCCTGTCAAAAACGCGAACAGTCGACCTGTTCATATTTCACTCATACAAGCATAGTACGCGTTCACCTACACGAGCTTAGACTGTGTGCTAGGAACGCGCCTCTCATATATTTGATCGCTAGTGTCCGAGCTGGAAGGATAGAAAGAGATCTACGATACATTACGGAGCATCAACAACTGTGTGCTCTTGTTTACGGGCCCTGATAGCATTCGAGCAGAGATTCGTAGAAAACAAACAAACAAAGAAGATCACACGGTACGTTGCGCTAAGGATACACTGACGCAAGTGCGTAATGCGAACGCATTTGTGTTGCGCAATTCGTTCAAGACCTTTCATGGGAATTGTATAAGCAATTTGATTTTGACACCGACTAGTTTAAGTTTAGATAACGTTTTTGCATTAGGGTGAACTGCCATTGTGCCTTCAGTGGTTATCATGTTTGTGTCTTTGTCATTTGTCATGCAATATGTCACTTTTCAATTTACATGCTTGTTAGAACTTTATGACATGTTTGTTGGACTTGTTGGAATGACAGGTATGGTGACAAATGATAGAAAGTCGTTCATGTTAGCTCTACAGGAGGCGTATTCTGATCTGTCAGTTACATAAGTGACAGTACTGGTTTAAAAAAATAGGCTAGTTTCCTACTAGTTAGTAAATCAGCTTCTTTTTAAGAACTGTCAAAACGATTTGCTAATACGGAATTACTATGAAATACTGAGGAGTGACGTCACGGTCAATTTATTTACTTTATATTGTTAGAGTAAAAACACCAGGTCACCACTATTAATTATACAGTTTATTAAACGGAATCTCAAAATACAAGTTCAATGACGAGCTATCTTCAAGTGACGCTCTGAGTCCGTCTGCCGCCATTTTTGACAGCGATGCCTAGGGATGGGGACCAGCGACTAGTGATGTCCTTACATTCGCCCATTCTGACCTTGACCTTTCGTCCCGAAGGTCTCTGCTATCCATGCTGCTACTGATGACTGCCGCAGTCAACGCAGCCGAAGCAGGCCGCGCCTCCAACTGGTGGCGGTAGACTTCATCTGTTCATTTGTTCTTTTCTTTTCTGCAAAGTGAACAAGAACTTTGTATACTCCAGCTATACACTCAGGCCCTGGTCCTTTGAAGTGATTAACTCGAGAACCGTTGGAAACGGCCGGTGTAGTTTAAGACTAACTTACACCAAGATATGTAATTGGCCTCATTTTATAGTCGAATCATAGTAATGACATAACTAAACTCAAGATTGCATGACCAGACTAGCCTAGTACAAGTAAGTCAGGTCATTATTTAACAAATCCACAGCCAGTAAGGCTTTAAAACTATTAAGGTGCGATGGTACGAAAAGTACATGTTTTACCGCCATGATCGATACTATATATTAGTCAAATTAATTATGTAAAATAGATGACATCTAGCGGCGGGCAGGTAATTACTGGTGTACAAAACACCATCTAATATTTGCTTGTAAATAACTTCACCCATCAATACATTTCATTTATTTTCAGGCAAGTATTATGCCATTTATGCCTTAAGTTAAGACTTACGTGAGCGGTGCATTCCAACTAACCAACCGCTCAATATAATAATGATGATTGACGTCGTTTAAATAGCAAATACATGGAACAAACTCACAGTTGGCTTCGTCACTGTAGGCTGTGAAGCTCCCCACATGCGCAAGAAGGCGTACAACTCGTGAGAGGTTAACATGACACACCCTATGCGTGATCATAGCCACCTTCCAACACAGCACAAGCTCTTGTTAAGAAGCTCTGTAACATACATGGGAAATACTAAGTTCCTTAATGTAACGAGAGCGTGATAATTTTTCCTTGGAACTAAGCCAGTAGGTGATAGAATCAGTACAACACAACTGTCGTTCAAGTAACATGATAAGGTTACGAGAAATTAATTTACAATTGGCATAGTAGGTGCTCTCAATTACAGATCCGGCTTACATAGCCGTTAAATAATTTAGTAATAAACAATGACAATCAAGACATTACAAAATATTGTCATGTATTTTTTTTTTTTTTTTTTTTAATATATATTAAGCAGAATACATGGCTGTTCCTTGGCAGGACCTTTAACAACCGCTGATTATTTTTTTCTATCAACATGATAAAATTAATAAATGGTAATAATCAATGTGTACTAGCCACCAATTTTGCTATAAGACAACACACATTACCATATCAAATCTTCATACGAAAGCCACGGTGATACGGCTTCTTTCGTGGCTGTCAGCGCAACGACCGCAGAAGTTGGCCCTTCATGACAAGGTTGTCGCGCAGCCTGTAGCATGCATTCGTTCAGCTAGGCATTCCGAACAGTTGCTCTCTCCGCTCTATTGGAAACCGTAATTTCACCAGCGACCTCTGGAAAGTATGCATGTAAGTGACCCTTTCAAGGTAACCTTGAGATCATTACTCTTTAAGGTCATAAAACATGCTTTTGACAAACAAGGTCTCAAGCTAACCTCTTAAGGATATACCTCTTAAGGACTATATAACACATGATGGCATCTCTGAAGACCTTCATCACAAATAACAGAAGCAGAACAATCCTCTTAAGGATAGACTATATAGCACATGATGGCGTCTGTAAGACCTACATCACAAATAACAGAAGCAGAACAATCCTCTTAAGGATAGACTATATAGCACATGATGGCGTCTGTAAGACCTACATCACAAATAACAGAAGCAGACCAATCCTCTTAAGGATAGTCTATATAACACATGATGGCGTCTGTAAGACCTACATCACAGATAACAGAACAGAACTAGCCTCGTAAGGGTAGTCTATATAACATATGATGGCGTCTGTGAAGACCTACATCACAAATAACAAAAACAGAACAATCCTCTTAAGGAAAGTCTATGTAACACATGATGGCGTCTATGAAGACCTACATCACAAATAACAAAAACAGACCAATCCTCTTAAGGATAGTCTATATAACACATGATGGCGGCTGTAAAGACCTACATCACAAATAACAGAAAGAGACCAATCCTCTTAAGGATAGTCTATATAACACATGATGGCGTCTCTAAAGACCTACATCACAAATAACAGAAACAGACCAATCCTCTTAAGGATAGTCTATATAACACATGATGGCGTCTGTAAAGACCTACATCACAAATAACAAAAACAGACCAATCCTCTTAAGGATAGTCTATATAACACATGATGGCGTCTGTAAAGACCTACATCACAAATAACAGAAAGAGACCAATCCTCTTAAGGATAGTCTATATAACACATGATGGCGTCTCTAAAGACCTACATCACAAATAACAGAAACAGACCAATCCTCTTAAGGATAGTCTATATAACACATGATGGCGTCTGTAAAGACCTACATCACAAATAACAAAAACAGACCAATCCTCTTAAGGATAGTCTATATAACACATGATGGCGTCTGTAAAGACCTACATCACAAATAACAGAAACAGACCAATCCTCTTAAGGATAGTCTATATAACACATGATGGCGTCTGTAAAGACCTACATCACAAATAACAAAAACAGACCAATCCTCTTAAGGATAGTCTATATAACACATGATGGCGTCTGTAAAGACCTACACCACAAATAACAAAAACAGACCAATCCTCTTAAGGATAGTCTATATAACACATGATGGCGTCTGTAAAGACCTACATCACAAATAACAAAAACAGACCAATCCTCTTAAGGATAGTCTATATAACACATGATGGCGTCTGTAAAGACCTACATCACAATAATAGGTCTTATGCACATGGTCCGCCTCCTTAGGCCTGCATTGCATAAACAGAACTACTTAAGAAACAATAATCAAAGTGCTAAATGTATAGCAGACATTAAAGTAATCATTATAATTATGACTCACACTTTAAGTGACGGAAATCACTTCATTTGTGGATATCACATTAATTACACTACCATGGATACCACAAGATTCAGGTACAATGTGCTTATCAGGAAACCCTGTGAACAGAATATATTATTAACATCATGTAAAGGCAACACAACTCGGTTCTTAATCCGGCGTGTATATATGCAATGGAAACTCAGTTCTTAATCTGAAAGTAATAAGACAAGCACAACTCGGTTCTTAATCTGAGACTAATAAGACAAAACACAACTCGGTTCTTAATCCGGCGTGCATATATGTAATGACAACTCAGTTCTTAATCTGAGACTAATAAGACAAAACACAACTCGGTTCTCAATCCGGTGTGCATATATGTAATGACAACTCAGTTCTTAATCTGAGACCAATAAGACAAAACACAACTCGGTTCTCAATCCGGCGTGCATATATGTAATGACAACTCAGTTCTTAATCTGAGACCAATAAGACAAAACACAACTCGGTTCTTAATCCGGCGTGCATATATGTAATGACAACTCAGTTCTTAATCTGAGACTAATAAGACAAAATACAACTCGGTTCTCAATCCGGCGTGCATATATGTAATGACAACTCAGTTCTTAATCTGAGACTAATAAGACAAAACACAACTCGGTTCTCAATCCGGCGTGCATATATGTAATGACAACTCAGTTCTTAATCTGAGACCAATAAGACAAAACACAACTCGGTTCTTAATCCGGCGTGCATATATGTAATGACAACTCAGTTCTTAATCTGAGACTAATAAGACAAAACACAACTCGGTTCTCAATCCGGCGTGCATATATGTAATGACAACTCAGTTCTTAACCTGAGACCAATAAGACAAAACACAACTCGGTTCTTAATCCGGCGTGCATATATGTAATGACAACTCAGTTCTTAATCTGAGACTAATAAGACAAAACACAACTCGGTTCTCAATCCGGCGTGCATATATGTAATGACAACTCAGTTCTTAATCTGAGACTAATAAGACAAAACACAACTCGGTTCTCAATCCGGCGTGCATATATGTAATGACAACTCAGTTCTTAATCTGAGACCAATAAGACAAAACACAACTCGGTTCTTAATCCGGCGTGCATATATGTAATGACAACTCAGTTCTTAATCTGAGACTAATAAGACAAAACACAACTCGGTTCTCAATCCGGCGTGCATATATGTAATGACAACTCAGTTCTTAATCTGAGACCAATAAGACAAAACACAACTCGGTTCTTAATCCGGCGTGCATATATGTAATGACAACTCAGTTCTTAATCTGAGACTAATAAGACAAAACACAACTCGGTTCTCAATCCGGCGTGCAACTTGTCTTATTTTTCCCGTGCCCCTAAGGTAACACGCTTACTATATATACCATTATTGAAACACATTCCAGTCAAGCAAGAATAATCATATGGCACTTGGCTTGACTTATCGAGGTTTCACTACATTCAAATAATGTAATATTTTATCTATCATTGTTCACTTACCAAATGGTTCTTGACAAAGGTATTTATATATCATCATCAGGCATGGTGCATAAGCTTAATAATTAAACCATCAAGCTTGCCAGACACACTAGAGAGGTGCTCCAGCTGTAGGTATATGTGCAATTTAAAGCACAACATTATCCATATAGCTGCCACCTGCACAACTACATAATTTTGTTAGTTGTGTTAATACTATGCATATGCAAGAATACTTAGTACAGGTGATTGAGTTTTTATAACAAAATATCATTATTTTTGATTCTTGCAAAAGTCACAAAACATGTAAAATATATATATTCTTGTGAAATCAAGAAGCAATAGAAGTGTACAGTTATTTTTTTTTATATTTCAAGGAACAGAACATATTAAAAGTAGACAATACTTGTCAACTTCAAACGTTACCTGTTTGTCATGCTTCGGTTTAGAAACATTCCTTCGCAGTGAAGGGTTAAAAAAATTAGAAGCTCCAATTAAGTTTTTTTTACCTCAGATTATTGCACATCTGTTAAAAACTTAACTGATTGGCATGTTTCAAGCCCAATTCCAAATCAAACTGATTTGTTGTAACAGACAAGTATAGCATGTAGACCGTTAAAGTCCATCAGGTCTATAAATATCAAAATCTCTTACCATTAGCTATGACAAATTTTACCAGTGTCATAAATAGTTCAATAGATATCCAGTTTGGTGTTTCCAGCTTTTAGCAAGATTTAACCTCAGGAACTTCTGGAATCATGCCTTACCAATGCAAGTATTTTCAACTTATGGTCAATATTCACCAGGTTACTGGCAGGCAACTACTGTAATCAATAAATTAATCTGGAAAGGAATGTAATTAAGGAACAAATTATATCACTGATAATGCATTAAATGGACACTGGACTATGTCATGATAATAAATGTTCCAAATGTCTATCTAGGTAATATATTTGTCTTTGGTTCAATTTAGAACATGATTACATTGATTACATTTCTTGTCAAAAATGTTTGCAATGCTAAACCAGCATTATTATAAACAAAACAGCATCAACAATACACTATACTTCAGTGCTATGCCCTTAATTTTAACACACATTATGGTTTTAACAAGATGCATAATTAACCTCATCAAAATATTATTATTATTTTATCAACATTTTTGATGAATTTGTGCCATGTAATATAGCAACATGTTTCCTCATTTAGAAAAATGCAAGATCATACAGAGTTTATATGCATAAGAATGTCACTAAGACAGATTTCAAAATACAGTCCCCGGTAAAGTGACAAAACTTATAGTAACAAAAGAGTTGTCAAAGTTTTCTTATGCTTATTTACTCATCCATTATACTAACCTGTAGTGAATTTAAAATGTATTTACTGTCAGCATACTTACATAAGCCAGATGCAATGGCACAATATTATTGAGTAGGATAAATACCTTATTCCATGTCATTCCGGACAAACTTATTTTTAATATGACAAATAGGGCAAGATAATGATCATCTCTCTTTGTAGATCATAAAACCCATAAAGTCACATGTTATAAGGAATCATTTAGGTGTAATTTAGATCTAAGTACTTGTATCTTATACTCTGTTTCACTGTGACAATTGTCAATATATCACAAGTAGGTTCAATATGTATTATGTATTCTGAAACATATCTGGAAGCACAAAAACACAACACACAAGTGAGCTAATGATTATTCATTACTGCAGCCCCTCTATATATACTGGTAATACTCTTTGCCCGGAGCATTATGTGAATGACAACTTGGATGTGGTTAGAATAGAATAGAATAGAATAGAATAGAATAAACGTTTATTCGTGAACACAGGTAAGACAAAATACACATAATAACAACAAGACAGAAAGGAATGAAGTGCCACGAAATGGCCTCATCTCAGCGTGTTGCTGGTGACTAGCATCTCACCGTCCATGACTTACTGTGGTACTTATTGTGATACATTTTGTGAGTATATAAAAGTATTTAGTATCTTCAACATGTACATAACTAAGTTGATCTGAAAGAAAGAAACACAACACAGGCTACTATAGTGGATGTTGATAATTTCAGCCCCAGAGCACTGTGTTTGGATCACTTTTACTTCCGATTTCACACTCATTATGATAAATTATTACTCCAAAGTGTGAATATCTCGTAAACTGCAATGAATCTGAAAGACAACACAAGACACGCCAGCACACTAGGCATGTTCTATCTCTTTGTTGGCACAATTACGGACAGGTATTTGATCATAGCCTTTGCCTTTTACACTTTTAACTGTAGTATATGGTGCTAGTGTCTTTACTCGTCGAATCAGATCGACTGGTGTTAATTAAATACTGTTGGATGACAATGAATGGTTACGAGCGCGGCGCGAGAATGATGACATTGTCAATTTCGGACAAATTTCATAGTACGGGCGTATATGGGTACTTAATATCGCGCTTCTGAAACTGTTAGAGTAAAAACACCAGGTCACCACTATTAATTATACAGTTTATTAAACGGAATCTCAAAATACAAGTTCAATGACGAGCTATCTTCAAGTGACGCTCTGAGTCCGTCTGCCGCCATTTTTGACAGCGATGCCTAGGGATGGGGACCAGCGACTAGTGATGTCCTTACAATATCTTTCTCTTTGACTTATTAAAATAGAAATTATGTTTAAACATAACTACACAGATAGAAAATATCTCTTCAACCAAAGAAACCTATTTGAACCAAGAGATATCCAGTTTCCCATATCAGGAAGATTTTAATTACTTGATATAAAACATAAAATGTCTCGATGTTTATTACTTGCACTAACCATTTTATATCTTAACATGATTAGCAAAACAATCTTTTTTTAAAAACTTAATCATTTATTCCAAGAGCGTAAACGTTTTGTTCAGTGATAATTATTACTCAGAAGCAAATCAGCAAGTTCTTAAAAACAAGTATAATATTTCTTGGTTCTAAGTAATAAAATTGTTGTATTAAGAGTTATGACGGTTTTCGGTTAAGAGTTATGCATAATTAAAGTAAAAGTTAATGTTTCTTGGGGTGAAACAATTAGTTACTTACACCAAATATATACATTTTTCATTTTAAAAGTTCTGACGGTATTAGATGAAGATTTACATGTTTGAAGTTAGATTTAATGTTTCTTGGGGTGAAACAGTAAGTATCTTAAACCAAATATACTTACTTCTTGGATGTAATTTATCTTATTTCATTTAAAATATATAATTTCTTGAAATGAAATTTTATATTTCTTAGATTGAGTAAATAATGTTTGTAGCGGGGGTGCGCGCGGGGAGAGAAGGGAAAGCCGAAATGACGTGAGAGGTGTGTATTATGTTCAATAACCCGTACGTTACAAGCTTATAACTCAGAACGAAGACGAGTTCCCCAGCCAGTTAGAGAGAGAGAGAGAACTGGAGCGGAAGCACGTTTAGGATAGTCCTCAATAATAGCGCGTAGTTCCCAGAGGGAAGCAGGGGGCTATTATGTCGGAATTTGTATTCCTATGATTCGATACATATCAAGTTCCAACCGGCGAGCCTAACCAAATCGGGAAAAATCTTAACACCGCGATGTACGAATTCTATGGGCTGGGGTCAGCGCCATCTAGCAGGTTTTTTGGTAACTAAACCGGTGTCGCCGCTCGGCGCGCGAACTAAATCTTGAAGCAAAACTTTATTATTTTTCGATCTAAACGTGTTGATTCTCAAATGGAACTTGTAGGCATTAAATCAAGAATTTGTGATATGAAGCCAAGAATGTTATAAATCTTGACCTAAGTCCGTGTTGATTTTTTATTTAAAACCTGCTCGAATTATGAATGAAGTCTATAAGCATCAAACCAAGAATTATTATAATCAAGCCAAGATTGTTCTAAATCTTGAAGTAAAACCTTGATATTTTTTGATTTGAACTTGTTGATTCTCAAATGGAGCTTGTAGACATTAAATCAAGAATTTGTGACACAAAGCCAAGAACTTAATAAATCTTGACATAAATCTGTGTTTATTTTTGTTTTAAGTTATTCTGGAACTTTGAATGGAGTTGCAAAGCATCAAATCAAGAACTATTAAAATCAAGCCAAGATTGAACTAAATCTTGACGTAAAACCGTGTATTTTTTTTATTTAAACTTTTATGTCTTGACTGTAGAACGTAAAAGTTAAAATAAGAAATTATGATTTCCTATTAAAAACGCAGAATTCTTGTAGTTAAATTGTGGTGAATCTTCTTTTAACAGGTTTTTATTTTTGCTTTGATAAAGGTTACTTGAACCAAAGACGTTTTTTAAGAACTAACATATTCATACTAAAATGGTGTAATATTTTGTTGCAAATAAATACTTCTTTGATTCAAATCTGTCCTATTTGTACCAAATGTATATAAAGTTACGACTGAACAATTTTGATTCTTCTTTGAAAAAGGAATATCCCTGAATTATATTATTATAAGATTATGAAGAATTATATTATTCCTTTTAAATAACAGTGTTTGAGAGAGTTTTCCGTCTTAAATTAAAATATCTTTTCTATCTGTGTACAGTCCATATGTTTCTTCTAATTATGTGGTGCTATTTCATGCACTGCATAAAATATTTTATTTTAATTATAGGAAACTATTAGCCTATTACGTGGTTGGCCAATGCTTACAAAACATACGAATATTCAATTCTAGAGTTTTCGATTGATTGACTTTTCAGTTGGTGACAGAACCACATTTAAAAGTTTCACAATTCGAGATGAATACGCGAAAAGTCAACATTTTTAGAAAAAAAAAATTTTTTTTTTGAAAAGGCATTTGTCAGACGCTTTACGCAATTTAGCGTTCGTATTAAAACCAAACACTATCAATAGGCTAGTTTCCTACTAGTCAAATCAGCTTCTTTTTAAGAACTGTCAAAACGATTTGCTAATATGGAATTACTATGAAATACTGAGGAGTGACGTCACGGTCAATTCATTTACTTTATATGTTTCTCTTTGACTTATTAAATATAAATTATGTTTAAACATAACTACTGTCCATATTTTTCTTCTAATTAGGTGGTGCTTTATTTTGTGCACTGCATAAAATATTTTATATTAACTATAGGAAACTAGCCTATTAATAGTGCATTAAGAACACTCGTTACACTTAGCGTGAATTTATATTTAGTAGGTAGGTACATTAGTTGTGTACACAGTTACACACATTACTGCATTCCTTAGGAGTCGTAAATTAAATGGCGCCCGGCAAGCGTGGGCGCATTGTAAGTGACATTTTAGACATTATCTAATTTGCCTAGATCTTTTTGGTAATAAACCTAATAATTTTGTGCGGCTGTTCGTCCGGTGTAGAATGTAATGTTACATCGTTTTTTAATATATATTATCGTGTAATATTACACACGGTCTGCTAGCCAGTTCTGTTACGTGTCTAGATATCAAGCTAAGTATTAGGATTGGAAGGGTTTTTGAGAGACCCTCTGGTACGCCAACTTGGCCTGATCAAAAAAGAACTGTATTTTTAATGAACTCTTACTTCAAAACATCGCGGTCCCATTGAAACTAAATGGTACTCACTGGTATTTGTATAATTATGTAAATGTAATTCCTAATTAAAACCAATAGCCCGTAACTACATACATAGTCGATATTTCATGCATCCGCTTGCGTGCTTCCCTCAATTTCAGTGACGTTTTTAACTTCAACTTGGCCTTGCTTGCCACTCATAGTTATTAAATACAGCAGTACCAACTAATATACTATAAGCTAAGAAAACTGAAACATATTTACGCAGTCAGTTTAATGTGTAGGTTTCTTTCTTCTCTATTATTAATATAGTATATATTTATGTACCTAAGAAGGTGACCATAATATAACTAATAACACTTTCGACGCCGAGTCAAACATGGACGTGCCAGCGTGAGTCAAGTCATCCAAGTGCAAAACTGAACTTTATCCACATCCACATAAGTTTATTATGTCGCTCTGTGGTCTGTGACGGATTAATCCGTCGTGACTTGCGATTTGGATATATGCGTCGTTGGTGTCGAAAAGCTTAAAGTTAGGGCTCTGTAGAGTCTGTAGGTACTGGTACTGGTATACCACACACACCTCGTTGAATTTCGATATCATCTTGAGGAGGAGTGGCTCCAGCTAACAGAATAGAACATATTTTCACGTCAGCGCCGAACAATAGACAATTTCCTCCTAACTACTAATTAGCCCAGTTTGTAAACAATGCGTTTTTGTTAATAATAACACACCGAGATAAAACGCATTACAATATTTGTACAGGATCAAGTATTTGGAAATTTAATAAATGATCTGTTAAGTTTTGAAACAATGGTTGTAATAATAAAGAATCTTACGCTGAGAACGAATATTTCATTGTAGATTTGTTTGATAAGCAAGTGAAACAGTTCTAGTGTATCCTTCAATATAAATATTTTACATTATTGCGAGTTGGAAGGTCAGACGGCAGTCGCTTTCGTAAAACTGGTGCCTACGCCAAATCTTGGGATTAGTTGTCAAAGCTGACCCCGCGCTCTCATGAGCCATGGAGAATGCCGGGATAACGCAAGGAGGTATGAAATAATATGTAGTAGTAGATATATTTTGTTTTTTTTTGTGTAAGTTTTTCAGTTGTTTTCGATTGCTAAATCAATATAATTTCTTTCTCCTTCCATTTTTTCATGTGTCGGTTTGTTCGATCGACTAGTAAAAAACGCCATTAAGCATTAAGTCCGCCATTTGTACATTCTTTTTCAAGAAAGTTTCAATAAATAAATAAAGTAAACAGTGATACCGAAGAATTTAAAAAGAGAGCAAGCTGATTAAGGTTGCAACGCTCATTTAACGGTCCGATAAACGCAATCACGGCGGGATCTAGGAGAAGCGAGTTCGTATTTACAACACCTTTGGAAATAACACTTCAATCGCATCCGACGCTGAGCTATAATTTCCAGTCAGATATTAAGGAAGACACGTATAATTATTATGAATATAAATAAAACGAATAAACGTATGAAGGAAAGAGCATGAATTTCCAAAATATAACATGAAACTAACTAGTTGCAGTGACACTCTTAGCAATAGGGAATAAAGCATCATATAATTATAAGAAAAACATGGACAGAAGTTATTTTTAAATCCAATTTCTATTTATTAAATCAGGTAGAAACATATAACTGAGTTGGCCGTGACGTCACTCAATTCGATTTCATATAAATTCCATATTAGCAAATCGTTTAAATTCGTTTTGAGAGTTCTTAAAAAGAAGCTGATTTGACTAGGAGGCAAGTAGACATTGTGATATTATTACTGTGAGCTATGGGTACCCTGTCTATTGCCCACACCACAGTTGAACCTATATCCTGTAGGTTACTACGACACCCACGGTAGAAAAAGCAAAAAATTCTTAACCATACGGAGCATATTAAAAGAAGTCTGTTAAAAAGACGTTGATGCCAAGCTATGTTTCAAATACTATTTATTTATACCAGATATTGATTGATCGTCTTAGTCCTAAACTGTCGAGCAAGCCGTGTACTTATAAGTATAATTATTACGCACCAAAAATAAATTTTCTTTTTTTTTATCTCTTTCATCACTGGAAAAACCGGCCAGTATTGAGTAGAATAACATTTCCCCGACAAAACGCGAAGATAATCCTAATTTGAAGACAAACAAACGAGCTAAGATAAATCCGGAGCGTTGCTTCAAAAGCTCGCTTTACTGTCTTTGTTGCTGAAATAAATGTTACAATTCAAAGTAAAAGTCGCTGCCGACTTGCCGAAAATTCAGAGCAGATTCAGAGTTAGGTAATCTAAAATCCTTCTAAAACCGTTAATTTGAAATATAAAGAAATCGTGTGCCCGGTCCGGTTATTAACTTATCTCGTCGTAGGTAAAGCCTGACCAGATATATACACCGTGTTTTTATTGAATTCCGTTAATTTCGGCATATAGTTAGATCCATTATAGGAAACAGAATGGCATAATGGCATGTTCAATTTGTATTTTTTTTCTAGAAAACACATCCATTCTGCGATCGACGTTAACTTCAATTGCTGTTGAGAAACGGGCTTTACAATTAACTCACACTAAGTAAGTGTCAAAACTATGACATTTCAATCGCATATCGAACACACAACTGTTTCTTAACAGCAATTGATGTAACATCTGTCGCAGCTGCATGGTATTTTTCAGAAAAAAGTTACGAATTTAAAAAAAAACTAACTACTTATGCTATTTTGTTATGGGGAAGTTAACGGAATTCAATAAAAACAGTGTATCGACTACGCACATGAGATTAACATCGTCCTCTTGACAATGCTCATATTGCTCTTACGTGTTATGTGTCATTCCTGGGGCCCGTTTCTCGAAAGGTTGTATTACAAGTGCGCGAACTGTCAAATCGTATGGGTTTCCATAGAAACACACTTGTAATACAAGGCTTGTACCTTTCGAGAAACGGGCCACAGGTCAGACTTTTTTGCATGTGTTACAATGGAACTGTCTGTACTGTGTATTATCAGCATTTTATTGCTTGTTTTGATTTAGTTTTTCAAATAATAAAACGAAAATTTACTTTAAATTAGAGATGTTGTAATGTAATCAAAATCATTTCGTGATTGGGTGCAGGAATATTTAAAACTTAATAATACAAACAAAATTACACTTAAAAAGAGGTCACGGAAAAGTTGTCAGTGACTGACATTATCAGCAACCAGTAAACGTTTTCACTGTACCTTATGCTAATAATGCCCTTTCAACAACCTCACCTAGTTTCAGGACAAAACCGAAGGTTTACTCGCGTGCCAACAATTCGTGGTGCCAACCGATGACAGATGAAAGCGACTTTTGTTTGAGTTCGTTTCAATGCTTTGCGACTTCATTTGCATGTCTTTTGACAGCATGAGTTTATTAAATGCTGTTCTGTCATAGAAGCGAACAAAAAACATAGAGACGAAACAATTTAACTTTTAATCAGAATTTAAATAACCTTATGGCATCCTGTACACTCTCATGAAGCGCACCATAATTATACAGACAGATATAGCTACTCTCTTCGATATTCAATGAGTACCGTAGTACCGCTTTTTCTCCCAAAAGCTCAATATTTTTATGAAATACGAATGTTTACGAATGTTACAGCTGGCTATCAGTCATATCGTCACTACTTTTAAAAATCTCGTATCTAACGCTGTTCCTCAAAGTTAAAACGCAGTAAGTCTATATGCATTCCATACATACTTACTACAATTTTCTTTTCATTGACAGACGAAGATACAAGTTTTTTTTAAAGTAGTGACGATATATTGCCGGGTTTCTACAATCTATGCTATTCTCTATATTGGTTTAGGAAGTACCCTCGAATTTTAACCGCTTTCAAACTTTCTGAATTAGTTGCGACCTTTTTGGGATCATTGCCATTTGTTTGGTGTCGTAATTATTTCGTTCTATTTGTGGCCAGTGTTTCCTTGTTTGTAATCTAGTTTACATGATATGTAAATGGTTTTACAACAAATAAAGACATGTATATATCATTGTTTCATTCATCCATAGGCAATATTATTGTTTGCAGAATTTAAATAGTCGTAATTAAAAAAAATTGTAAAAAGTATGTTGGCAATATCTACATAGTAGTTTATACATAAATTATTATTATTTACTAACCTAAACTCGAGATTTTGAATTTTTGTACTTGTACAACTGAATTACGTAGTCTTTCAGGGCGTTGTAAATGCAGTGACATACGCGTCTTTACATCCAGATAAAGCTTATCTCTTATCCCATATTGTTTGTAAGCAGATAATGCTGTTACAATACAGTTTTCAGGGCTAAAGTGTACCTACATACGTAGCGGGTGTTTAAGCTATTAATCTTCATTTTGTCTCGCATATACGAGTATCTTATGTTGGCTTTGTACATGGATCTGGAGACTATTATTTTTTTTTATATTTTTTTTTATTTTTTTTATTTATTTATTTGGGAAACATACAGCACATAATAATACATTAAGGTAAACAAACATAGTTAACTCATGAGCCAAAACAGTTTCCACTTATAGCTATTACAGAATTCTTTGCTCCGAAAAATAATACAAGTAAAATAAAAATAAAAAGTTGACTTCAACAAGCAGGAATAAATAGTGTAGATAAATGTTGATAGATATTGTTGTTGTTGCTTTGTACATAGGTCCTCCATGGGATCCTTCCACGCTTTTCTATCTTGAACCACTGCCTTGGCTCGTTACAAGATCTGTTTACCCTTTGCGAACACTAGGCGTTTTATCACGCTATATTTGGCAAATAAGAGCAAACAAGGGTTTTACCACTTCGTACAACCTGGCTGGTATTCAACTGAGTTCTGCCATAACGTCACACAGGACGCTACCGAAAAACATAATTTATATTTAAAAACGGAATCAGAAATACGCTTGATAGTGCAATATGACCGCGGCGCAGCACATCGATGCAATTTACTTTCCATCACAAACTAATCACCGGTGCAACGTAGACTTCTTCCTCCCCTCCCCACCCATTCGATAGCTTGCCAAATGTTTGCTACAATAATCGAACTATTTCATGATTTCTATAATTTCACAAAATCAAAATCCAAATATCGATTCGATTAAATATTTAAAAAGAGCAAATCATAATTGTGAAATCAAATTTTATTTACCAAAGCTAAATATAAATCTTTTTGAATTGACTCGATAAATTCGAAAACCATTCATCCGGTACATCGTAATTTCGCTTTGATGTGACCATTCATTTTCCGATATTTATTTAAAAACGGCCGATGCTTTGTGTAAACGTTACATTGTAATAATAAACTGAGAATAGATATCCGTCGGGCCAAATATACATTTCCTGAAATTCTCGTGCTGTGTGCATCCATGTGCATTAAGAGACATCAGTAATGGATCATTATTTTGAATAGGATACTGTATGGATAAGTTCAAACGTATGCAAATTTAAACTGCCTTGGTGTGCATATGAGCAAGGTTATTTAATAACGTAACCACAAAATTAGAATTTTGAAAAAAACCCCGACAGATAGGGACCGATTTTCATGAAACATGGCTAAGAACACTCCCGACTAACTCAGTTTTCAAACAAGAAAAACTAAATCCAAATCGGTTCATCCGTTCGGGAGCTACGATGCCACAGACAGACAAACAGACAGACAGACACGTCAAACTTAAAACACCCCGTCGTTTTTGCGTCGGGGGTTGAAAACCAATTGTGATTACCGCATGATAGCGACCATACCTAGTCGGATTATAATACACAATATACACATAGGAAATCAAATTTTCGTTCTGAAATAAATTCATAATGTGACATAAATTTTATTTCAGAACGAAAATTTAATTTCCTATTTAAGTTAAAAAGTGCAATTATAAAGCTCTCTTTACACTTTTGTTGAAAATAAAAAGAAATTGTTTCGCAAAACCAGCTTGAGCTTTCATCTAAATCAAATTTCAAATCAAATTAAGAATCTAAAGTTTGCCTTAACCGTTCATCCAAGCAACTGGCACTAATTCCACCTAATTGCAAATGGAAGTGTTTGCTCGATAAATGTTTCCTTTCTGGAAGCATGTGAAAAGAGGTGGAAACGCTAAGGTATTTGAACTTTGACGTCAATAGTTTTTCACGCGCTTTTTGGGATATTTTCGTGACATTTGTGCTTGATGTTATTAACAAGAGTCTTTGATACGTTTCCCAATATCGTACGTAAATTACTACGTAAACCCAAAGATTACACACAGTTTCTAGTGATGTTAACGCTATCGAGTTGCATGGAAGCATGTAAAAACGAAAAGGTATTAATTAGAGCATCAATAATTATTTACTCGTAAGTTACTACGTGACATTTGTATTTTCTTTAAAGATTCTATTGATCCTCTCAGTCTTACCATTCTAATGAGGACGCGGCAAAATAATTTCATGTCGCTTACAGCGGCCATTAAAAGTTGTGGTGTCTTGACGACCCGTTAATGCGAGAGGCGTGTTGCCTGTATTTATAGAACCGTGGTTTGACGGATCGATTTGATTGCTTGTGTTTTCAAAAATGAGGGGGTTATGCTTTAATTAGAATTTCTAAGACAAACTAATTGAGGGATTTGTTTCGGCAGCTGAATGTGGTTTTGTATTAACCGTCGGATGCCGGTGTATATTTTTAGTTAATAAACAATCATTCGGCGCTTCATCCCTTTAGTATGTTATCGTTTTCTTCTTCTTTTTTCCAACCCTAACGTGTGATATATTGTTGGATAGGTATTTAAAAATGAATAAGGGTTTGCTAAGATCGTTTTTAGGGTTCCGTAGCCAAAATGGCAAAAACGGAACCCTTATAGTTTCGTCATGTCCGTCTGTCCGTCTGTCCGTCTGTCCGTCTGTCCGTCTGTCACAGCCGATTTACTCGGAAACTATAAGTACTACAGTGATGAAATTTGATGGGAATATGTGTTGTATGAACCGCTACAAAATTATGACACTAAATAGTAAAAAAAAGAATTGGGGGTGGGGCCCCCATACATGTAACTGAGGGATGAAAATTTTTTTTTCGATGTACATACCCGTGTGGGGTATCAATGGAAAGGTCTTTTAAAATGATATAAAGTTTTCTAAAAAACATTTTTCTTAAAGTGAACGGTTTTTGAGATATCAGCTCTCAAAGTCGTAAAAAGTATGTCCCCCCCTCTATTTTTATAACTACGGGGTATAAAATTCTAAAAATTTTTTAATACGAGTATGTCAGTGAATATTTTCTTGCCAGCCAGCACGTACTAAAAATTACCTACTGCGTTTTGTTTTTCGCTAACAAAGCAATGTTGATTTTATTTCCTGTATTTAAAGACCGACTAAGCAGTGGAATCAGATTAATGCTGTACGCACAAGTATTACAGAAGCCGCACAAAACAACTGACACTCGATAGGTGTTTAAAATCCTGCTTTAAGGGCCCTTTACACAACGCGCGAGAACTAGCATGCGATTTTAGGTAGGTACCTATATTGCGGACTATGCATTGCATAGTAGTATGCAAGCCAAGCACGCACGAATTCTCGCACAGTGTAAATGGGCCTTTACGGATGTGTGTAATTCGTAATGATTTAAGTAATCAGTTTTGCGTAACCTCAATTTATAGCTTGTTTCAATATGCTTATATTTGAATTAATGAATATTTTAAAGAACGTATTTGGCTACTGAAATTAGACTTTTATGAGTTAGCGGTTTATTGATAAACATAAGCTAGCGTAATATTAAATCATAAGTAGGTAATAATATCATTTGTAGGGCAAATTCAGAATTCGATTTACGAGACGTGTATGTAATTGCTATAAATATCAGACACAATTATTTAATCCATACTAATATTATAAATGGGAAAGTGTGTGTGTCTGTTTGTTTGTCCGTCTTTCACGGAAAAAAAAAAAATTAAGTGGAGATAATATATGTAGTTGAAGGAATGGAAAGTGACATAGGCTACTTTTTGTCTCTTTATAACGCGAGCGAAGCCGGGCAAAAGCTAGTATAGAATAATATTTATTTAAAACTAAACTTGTACGTAGAAGTTTTATATTATAACCATAATTTGGTTGTAGTGTAAAAAAAAGTTATCAAAGCTACGACTATATGAAGTTACAGAAGTTTGACAAGCTTCTGTATAAATTAGTTTTATGTCATCATTATGATGCAGTGATCAAAGACTCATAGTTTTAATTCAAACAT
Organism: Leguminivora glycinivorella; assembly: GCF_023078275.1. Lineage (NCBI taxonomy): Eukaryota > Metazoa > Arthropoda > Insecta > Lepidoptera > Tortricidae > Leguminivora > Leguminivora glycinivorella. Next base: position 10,879,368 of record NC_062981.1, read on the forward strand.
ATTATAGCTTTCAAAAGTTTATCAGGGCAGAACGAACTAGTCTTTCCCAGGGATTAGTTTTTATAACGGTGTGATATTTCCGCTCAGAACGGTGTCGCGTTTGAAACCTATCGAGCTTCTTTTCATAGACCGATGAATACCACCCCACTGCGAAATAGACGGGAAATATACCGTTATAACTGGCCGTTACGGCCTACCTAAATACACGTACCAAGAATCGATCACTGTCCTATTTGATTCTTTGAACTCTCGACAATTTTCCGTAAAACATCGATTGTCATTCGAACCGTTGAAAAGTTCTTTCAACTCTATCGATCCGGAATCAATCGATCCATTTCCTCCGTAATGAAAATGTATTGCTTTTAAAACATTTTTAGATTAACTTCCAATGTTTACGAGGTTTATGTTTACGTGAGATATTTGATTTCAGTGGTTCAGCGGGAGGGGTAAACATGCCTCTAACATCTGATTAATTTGATCAAAGTTAAAACGGCTTGAGCGTTTTCGACGGCACTTGTTTCGCCGCGCTGTCAACAGCCCGACTAATGCTTCCGTCGGATTCCAATTTTGAACTTTTGATGGTGTTTATGGGTGCGCTAAATTTATCGATTTATGGAAGTCAATATAGCACTCGATTCAAGCTATAGTTACCTATCGAGTTCATTTACTCCACCTGTTCTTTTGCCCACTGAAGCGGGAAATGACTCGAAAATTTGAAACAATTTTGTGGGCCGAGTGATAAAAATTGATTTTGTTTTCGAATTACGTGAATGAAACTGCGACGTATTTCAATTTACTCGTGGCTTCGCGATCGTTTTGAACGCTATCGAATGGTTGTATCCAATTCTCGCACAAATTGAAGTATGGCGGCAGTTTCGCGGTAGTTTTCAATGGCCCGGTACAGTTAGAATGAAAAGCAACAATGGTGGGGTCCCACGGTTTGAGGTCAACGGACGATGCGCCGTCACGGTTACTTGCGTCGCCGACTGTACTTTGAGATTAGAATTATTGCTTCCTTCCAACGAGACGCTGGAACAATGTGAGACTCGCGTTACGATTTATTCAGTCGATAGCTGCATGTGATTCACACTCGCAGCTTAAGCAAAACGAGGCACCTTTTTACAAAATGTGCGAAGAATAATGGCTCTAGTCAGTATTTATTTCGTGAACTTTGTTTTAGTTTAAGGACGCTAAGTAATATGTATTTTCACTCGCTTGTAGGTCTATAAGCCAACGAAAATTCGACACATAATTCCCAAAGCCTTCCGAACTTGCAAGTTCTAAATCGTATTTTCTACTTCCCCAGGTGTCGCGGATCGAGAACCGCCGCACCGTGTCGCTCGGCGACCGGCTGCCGTACGGCGCGGACCCGCGCGTGCCGCCGGCGCACGGTACGGTCGCGCCAGCTTCACCCGGCGCGGCGGCGGCGCAGAGGAAGGTCGCGCTCGCATGTCAGGCCAGCAGGAGACTGCTGGAGGACACGCTCGCTAAACCTGGTAAGCAGTCTTTTGTTTTCGTCGCTTAGCAACCAGCTTGACGTACGATACCGTCGGCCAGTGCTGCGGCCAGCAGTATACTGCTGGAGGACACGCCCGCTAAACCTGGTAAGGTGAGCAGTGTTCTGTTTTCGTCGCTTAGCAACCGGCTGCCGAACGGTGCAATCTTGCGCCTCGGCGGCACAGCGGAAGGCTGCCATCGCTTGTCAGGCCAGCAGGAGGTTGCTACATGACATGCTCGCTCGCTAAACCTGGTAACCAGTATTTTGTTTTCGTTGCTTAGCAACGGTCTACCGAACGGCTCAGGTGTTTACTATTCATCATTTCATCTCAGTTCTCTCAATGCTTGATGATACTCTCTCTTTTAACGTAGTTCTCGCAATCGTATCTACCCTTTCTCAAATTTTATGTTAAATTAAAAAAACATGCACTTCAAAACATAAAAAGCAAACATAATTAACAATATTAACATCCTCTTAACTAACTCATAATTACAACAAGAAGTCTCGTATTAAAATTCTTTGAAAACTTATTACATATAAAAAGATCCTTGATCCAGGTAAGGCCATTATTTTGAGAAGGGAGTAAGTCTTGCAGATATAACTTAGAAGTCACCCTTTTTAATATAAACTAAGACATTTGGCTACTAATGGAATTCCGAGTAAAACGTGGTAAAACGCTTGTTATGAGATATTGCTCTCATTTCGCAATTCTCTCGTGAGAGATTTTGTCGGAGTCCGAGCAAATGAAGAAAATGTTCAGCTGTTGTTATACAAAGAATTTGTTCTTTAAACATTTTCGGAGAGTTATTTTGAACACTATAACCATTTAATTTTGTATAAAAAATGTGCGCTTTTATATTTTAAAGGCTGCATAACAATATATTTTATTTATATATTGCCTTTACGTTTTTGAAGTATCCAATAAGTGTAATTTTTTTGATATTAAACATACATTGTATGTTTTATTCTAGATATAGCCGTATAAGCCGGAAATTACTGATGTAAGTACTATTATTTATATATTTTTGAACTCACTTTTATTCTAGATATAGAAGCCAATTACAGGAACTCACGCGCACTATATTTTATATACTTTATTTGTAATAAATCCAGTTACAAAACGAGCTGTCTATATACTATTAAATAACTCAATATCCTTAGTAAATATAAAATATTACAAGATTTCCGTGGTAAATCAACCTCGCTCAAAACTGTAGGTATAATTACAGTAAGCAACAGGTAGATGACTAATCTCAGAGTCAAGGCTGACTGAGATACGAACTCGAAGTTTTTGTTAGACAAATTACTGGTACGTTTGTGTAGTCTTTGTTATTACTAAAAGGTATTTTAAAACTCAATGTAAGCAAAGTGATCATGATGCATGCAACTGCTTCGAAATATCGGAAGCTCGACAAAAATCAAAGAGGTAATCACGGTCTATATACCGGTCAATATAAGTCTAATGAAAATATCCGTGATTAATTCAAAACTCTTAGCTAAAGTAGTTCTGATACGAGGTTTTTTAAGTGGAGCTACTAACAAAATATAAAATGCCTTAAATAAAAATCCAGCCCCGTTTATTAAATATTAAATTAACATGATATCACTAGATTGATCTACAAGAGAATAATTATGATAAGAATCATTTATTTCAACTTTTAACGAATAACTGCCCGGGTATGACGTACACTATTTGAATAAAGATGAGACCTAATTAAAATTCATGGAATAAACGTCCAGAGTAAAGCGCCGAAATAATGAAATAACTATATACCTGCCGACCGTACCTGTCCCAAAAGGCTAATTTATATACAAGTTCTAATTTTTACCTCTAATTTCATTAAACATTTTGGCGCTTGATAAGAGTGTCAAGACCACTATAAGATATCGCGCCGGCTATAAATTGTGAAATATTGATATTGAACTCATAAGTTACGTATTTTATGATGATATGACAAATCGTAACTGTAATTCACTCAGTCATAGTTCAAGTGTTACCTATTAAGTTTGTTTGGTGTAGCATCACAGAGTTGAACAAACTTAATATATCTAAATATAGGATACCAATGCGTTCTTCGAGTTATTTTCACTCGCCGCAAAAAGAATCCGACGCCAAAGATGAAAACAAATCTCTAGAGCCATTGCCACCGTCAGAGACAAAGTAAATGGTAATTTAGTAGCTGTTTGAAAAGAACTAGTCCCAAGCCAGCCACGCTAGTTAGCTGATTAAAACATTAATTTAATTAAGAGCATATCTTGGGAAATCATGGTGTGGTTTTGCTCTCGAATTCGAGCTGGCTCCACCACTGATAGCCGGGACATGCATGGCTAAGTTTTAACTCTAGTCTCTACAAACGCTCCTCAATAAGCCCGGTACTAGCAGCCCGCCTTAGTGCGTTTTCACATTATCCGATCCGATATCGGATGTCGGAAGGATTTCAAAGGCAAAAATCCAAGACGGCGCCTTAAATGTACGGGATATCGGTCCTACTTCCGATATCGGATCGGATAATGTGAAAACGCACTTAATCCGCGCGCGCGCGCAGCCCTTCATAAGCCACCGCGCGGCCGGCGCTCGCTCATCCCAGTCGTCCTCAAAACGTCGACGTAAGACCGCCCCACAAGGATGGGGCGCGACCAGATACAGCCCTCACAGCGCCCAGCGCGGAAGGGGCTACTCACACCCCAGCAGGGGTGTTGAACGACATTACAGCAGCGCTCGCTCAGATTGTTTCGCGCAACGATCCGATCACATTGTAGCTGACTTGACGATCAAAGCATCACGACCGCCCGGTATTGCTTTGATGGGATAAATTCATAAATAAAATTCCTAACTATCTTCCGTCTCTACTTCGATGGGAGCTCCGTTAGTGCATGCTCCCGAGCATACACCACAGACACTGGAGCAGGCAATTCCTGCTTTTCGGCAGCCGCATCGCACCCCACACCCAGTCTTGCATCGGCAAAATATAGTTTTGAGAATGGAGTCAGGTGCCACTGGGTCGTTGGTTGTCACTGGCTTACAAATATTTTTGTATTTAACGTACAATTTATTTACCACCTACTGAATGGGGATGAACTAGAAGAGGCGATGGCATATTAAAGCCAGTGACAACCAACGACCCAGTGGCACCTGACTCCATTCTCAAAACTATATTTTGCCGATGCAAGACTGGGTGTGGGGTGCGATGCGGCTGCCGAAAAGCAGGAATTGCCTGCTCCAGTATATGTGGTGTATGCTCGGGAGCATGCACTAACGGAGCTCCCATCGAAGTAGAGACGGAAGATAGTTAGGAATTTTATTTATGAATTTATCCCATCAAAGCAATACTGGGCGGTCGTTATGCTTTGCTCGTCAAGTCAGCTACAATGTGATCGGATCGCTGCGCGAGACAAACTGAGCGAGCGCTGCTGTAATGTCGTTCAACACCCCTGCTGGGGTGTGAGTAGCCCCTTCCGCGCTGGGCGCTGTGAGGGCTGTATCTGGTCGCGCCCCATCCTTGTGGGGCGGTCTTACGTCGACGTTTTGAGGACGACTGGGATGAGCGAGCGCCGGCCGCGCGGTGGCTTATAAAGGGCTGCGCGCGCGCACGGGTTAAGTGCGTTTTCACATTATCCGATCCGATATCGGAAGTAGGACCGATATCCCGTACATTTAAGGCGCCGTCTTGGATTTTTGCCTTTGAAATCCTTCCGACATCCGATATCGGATCGGATAATGTGAAAACGCACTAAGGCGGGCTGCTAGTACCGGGCTTATTGAGGAGCGCTTATAGCTCATACTTTTACTACGCGCGTTGGTTTCTTTTTACGTTGCATTATAACACGTTTATGTGAAATCGTTTTTGAGTTAGAATTACATTCAGCTTATTTGATGCAGTTGAAACTGTATTTTAGAATAAACTTAGGTGCACTATAGAGCAGGGGGAATTCAATTTAAAAATGGGCCGCTTAGGAGCGTGCGGGCGAATACAATGCTTTTGAGATGTCTAAGCATTTAAGAATGGCCGGAACAAATGCAGACGTTTGTCTTGTTTTGTTTGAGTGTCTTGCTGTTTGTTTATATACCTATCTACCTCTTGCATCACGCAAGGCTAGACTAAAGCTTAGACGAAGTAAATGCATATTTTATTTTGTTTTCTTTCAATCCTTGCTTGCCCCTCTCGCGTTCCGCCATTTTTTTTTCGTACGCGTATCCGCCTTGGGGACTACGAACGCTTTAAACTACTTACTTATGAAGTTATGACATGTTACCTAAATACACTTCTTTTGCATTCTAAACCTAAACTTATAAACGTTGTTATCCTGTGTATCTAAAAATAATAATTTATATAAGCTGCTACTTTGTAAACATCGCTCAAACTTGATATAACCTAAGCAATGTTATGGTTCCACCCTAATACATAATCCCTACATCACGTCCAAGCTGAACAATGGCTTCATCATACAAAATAACAAACATTTAGCTTTAGAAACTCCTGCTCCGTCTATGCACCCCCTTTATGAAAGTGGACATCGAACAATGGCTGGGATGGACCATTATGGAGCCTGTAAAAATATCCTGTACAATGAGACTGTTTGAGTCCCGTCTAGTTTTTACATACCTACCTTGTTTCACGTACGCGTGTTTTGAAAAATTAATCTGCTTTAATGTCCTGATTCTTACCGGCTTTCTTGATCAGGGTAAAGAGAAAAAGAGATCGAAATAATTGCATGCAGTTTGTTCGGTACTTTTCGTACACATTAAGCTCAAATGATATCAGAGTATACTATCCATATCCTCCTGACAACCCGCTTCATACTCATAAACATTTTAACTTCTTGTAACATTTAAAGAAAGTAAAATTAAAGTGGAACTAAAGTGAAATTTAAGCTGGCAAATTTTGAAATATAGGAGGATGTATACTTTTGAACACAAAACTTATGACTTTGATTAGAAAAGTAACGTTCACTTACGCCGACAATAAATAAATAAATAAATATTTAGGACCTTACACAGATTGACTGAGTCCCACGTTAAGCTCAAGATGGCTTGTGTTGCAGGCACTCAGACAACGATATATATTAATAATAAATAAATATAATAAATATAATAATAAAATTTACAACTTTCTGAGACGATGTCGTTCAGATCTATCTCTGAATCAGAAACCTATAAGTACCTTGGTATGTCACAGTCGTTGGGTATTGAGGATGTTGGCATTAGACGGTCGGTGAAGGAGCGCTTTTTCAGTCGGCTCACAAAAGTCCTTAACAGTCTTTTGTCAGGAGGCAACAAAGTGCGCGCCTTTAACGCCTGGGTAATGCCTCTACTCACATACTCCTTTGGCATACTACGGTGGACCCAGACTGAGCTGGACGCCCTGGATCGGAGGGTCCGCTCACTGCTTACCACACACCGTATGTTACACCCACGCTCGTCTGTTATGAGATTGTACATCCCACGGAAGTGCGGAGGTCGAGGTTTCCTAAACGCCAAAGATCTCCACAACCGTGAGGTGTACAATCTCAGGAATTACTTCCTTAACAACGAGTGCGGGATGCATCGTGATGTGGTGGCAGTGGACGGAAACCTCACGCCGCTCTCCTTGGCGAAACAGAACTGGCGCAAACCTGTGGTACTAAGTACTGCGGACCGCAAGGCGGTATGGGAGAGCAAGCAGCTACACGGGCGGTTCTACAAGGCCCTCACGGGACCCGATGTAGATCTGCTCGCATCGGTGAACTGGTTACGATTCGGGGACCTCTTCGGAGAAACCGAGGGTTTTGCCTGTGCAATTGCGGACGAAGTTATGATGACGAACAACTACCGGAAATATATCCTGAAGGACGGTACGGTCGACATTTGTCGGGCATGCCGCCGTCCCGGAGAGTCACTCAGGCATATCATTTCCGGTTGTTCTCATCTTGCTAACGGCGAGTACTTGCACAGACATAATCTCGTAGCCAGGATTATTCACCAGCAACTTGCTCTTCAATATGGCCTTGTGGACCGCGAAGTACCGTACTACAAGTACTTACCTGCGCCGGTTCTCGAAAATGGTCGTGCCACGCTCTATTGGGATCGATCTATTATCACTGACAGGACTATTATAGCCAATAAGCCTGACATTGTGATAATAGATCGACTGCAACGCCGGGCAGTGCTCGTTGACATCACCATCCCCCATGATGAGAATCTCGTGAAAGCCGAGAAGGACAAGTCCAGTAAGTACCTAGACTTGGCTCACGAGATAACCGCCATGTGGGATGTTGAATCAACGATCATTGTTCCGATAGTCGTTTCAGCGAACGGTCTCATAGCGAAGAGTCTCGACCAACATCTTAAGAGACTCTCGCTAGATGGCTGGATCAAGGGCCAGATGCAGAAGGCGGTGATCTTGGACACAGCGCGGATAGTCCGACGGTTCCTCTCTGCAGCCCTAACCACCGGCAGCTTGGGCCCTGCCCCGCTGCTGGCGGCACCCTAGGTTAGGTTTTTTATAATGTGTTTATATATTTTGTATTGTTTTGTATGTGGTTTTGTATTTTACTTTTATAATCATATTATAAAACCTAGCCTAAGAATTAAAATGAATAAAGAGGAATAAATAATAATAAAACAATTTTATTTCGGATAAAAATCCATAGCTGTTAGTAACATGTACATTTAACTTATAAAATAGTGTTAGTGGAATTACAGACTAATTATTAAACCTAGATATTTATTTTTTTTCTACAACGTGGAGTTTTATCCAGTGCTTGCTTATTATATAATATACAAATACTTATATACATGGAAAACATCCATAACTCAGGAACATAACACAACACAGATATCTGTGCTGATCACACAAATAAATGCCCTTACCGGGATTCGAACCCGGGACCGCGGCGTAGCAGGCAGGGTCACTACGCGCTAGGCGAGACCGGCGGTACTACTAATAGGTATGTAATTACGAATTCGGCCTTCGTTTTATACAATAGAACCTATAATGTTTATATCATCGATTTGCTTCTTCAAAAAAGACACAGTGGCAATGGCAACCTTGGTTAAAGAACTTGGTTTGTTTTCTGACGTTTGCGCCTACAATGTGTAAAGATGCAAAAAACTGGCCATCGTGACTTCCTCGTTGAAAATAAGGATCTTTTTACTTTAAAACCTAACACGTATTTTGTGAGCATTTGCTGCATTTGTATCTTTATTATTGGTAGGAAAAAATATTCCTTAAGTCATTATGCAACTTGACTTCTACTCTATACGTCTATATGTCGTTAATGCTGATGGATTAGGGCCTAATTACTACAGACGGTCTTCTTTGGCTATTTATAGACTACCTAAGTTTTGTAAATAAGTACCTACACGTGTATGGAGTATGATTATTTATTGATTAATAGTTCGTTATTAATCCGCCATTAAGGTTCGCTAGTATCTATCTGTATTTTCTTAATTATAACAATTACGAGTATCCTGTATATATTACTATATTATCGACTTATACTAAATGTACTAAATGTTGGTAACAAAATAGGACCACTTAAAATTTGCTGACGTGGCTATGTATAATTTTTTTTAAGAACTGCTGAATTCACACAATTAGATCATCTCGCACACATTAAAGAACGTTACCCACTCGAAATCATTGCTATAGGGTTCGTGGTGTAATTGAACTAATAGAGATAGTTACAATAGCGCTACCTCGAAATGGTTCTCAAGTTTTGAAGAAAGCAAACTAACCAATCTCATCACTCTCCAGGAACCCCACCGACGATAGTCCAGCCTCCCAATGGAGGGTACTGGGTGGACGGCGTCGACGAGACGCCGGATGAGGACCACGAGCCGCGCTCGCAGCCCGGGACTCCACGGCAGGCTGGTCGCCGACACAACATCGACACAGATGACATCGCGAAGTATTACAGACGATTCTTCTTAGGCAAGGTAAGCATATGTGTCTTCATTTCTGTCTCTTAAGTAGAGACGAGTGGAAATATAGGCGGTGAGGACAATTCGTAATGTTGAACTCGCCACAATATCGCCAAGTAAACTGCAGGCTACGCTCGCTCGGCAGCAAAATGTCAATAATCATTATGTTCTTTGGTACTAGAATTTGGCTTTTAAATTGGATGTACCTTAATACTTTAGAATATAATAATAAGCTCTTGGAAGCTTGGGCGTGCTAAGACTTAGCACGAATAACATCCCAACATTGTCAAAGAATGGAATCTTCCTTAATGGTCTTTTGTCACGCTGCTTCTTTTCAATTGGACAGTGTTATGGAATAAGCGATCAAGCGACAGTTAGTTGAAATCGAGAAAATGAGCTAGAAAGATTTGAAATTTGAATCAGTTGTTGTAAGTTCATTTATAAAGCAAAAAAGTTAATTTTGACATTGAACCTATAAAAGTGTTCATAATTTAAATAGAAAAAAAAAAACACCATACCTATTCTAGTTTCGAAGTTATTAACGTTTTTCCGCTTGATTCTTTATTGAACTAATACTGCGATGAGGTTAATTTATTTCGCCGTAGCGTACTATGAGACATATTTTGTCGCTTGATTCTTTAATGCAAATTGTTAGAAGTAAAGTGAATACTGGAATAAAATAAAATTCCATATATTTGAGTAAATAGTGCTATTGTAAATAAATCAACAACAATGTTTTCCTCCACAATGATTAGGACTAATCCGTCTAACAATTTAGTTTTGTTGTGCAATCAACTTTTTTTAATAAATGTCAAAAAAATCAGCATATATGGCAAAATTGGTAACTAATAATAATTCATTAGTACTAGCCAGGATTACACACATAAGATATTATTATGATATAACAAAACCGCTTGATACTTAGTTCTCATTAAGCGAAATATCCTGCAATTTCAAATATGTAACAACGAATTAAACGACACCATTAGGGCGGTTAAATCGATATTGCGTTTATAAATCATCAAAACTTTAAACCAAAACGAATTAATAACATCTTTATGGCGTTTAACTCGATTTTGCGATTTAGAATATACGCTTATTTTAATTTGTAAAAGTAAATTTGGCGTTCAATTCGTTTTTACGTAACGACTTAGTACACAGGGCCATACAAATTTTAACGTGTCGCTTGATTCTACCCCTTAAAATAAGGCTGTAAGCATAATTTTTCAACAAAGAAATAGTCAATACTATAGATTATCACATTTATATCCGAACTGCATTCATAACTTTTTTTTCGGATTTTGGCGCTTAGTTCGCTATTCCATAACACCGTCCAATTTGCTTTGCGCAACAATGTACGGTATGACCAAATTCGTATTAGCGAAGTCTGATAACGTTTGAAGCGCTATGGAATGTGAGAAATAAGTAAAAAATATCAAAACATCGTGCGTCAAATCACGTTTCAGAAAAGGTTCAATCTTTTGACAAAACGCCGCAATTGCATCAGATAAAGAGTACGGAAAATCACGATTTAATTGCTTTCGTGACTAACAGCGCGCACTTTCTTCGAGTGGTCAGGCGGGAATAAAAAGACGCATTACGAAACGGGTACCCAGCCAGGTTATGATGGCACTGGTTATGTTTGCGCGTTGATGCCGTGTGACGTTCAAGATAATTTGGTAGTGTTTTACGCGGACCATCTGCCTTGACATTTGCGCGCCAAGCAGTCTGCGGGGAGCAAATAAAACAGACTGTTGCCAACTGTACGCCATGCCAAGTTCGAGGAAGCTTTTTTGGCTTCGCGTTATGTAGTATTTCATAATTGAGGGCAAAACACGGAAACAATGTGGTAATACTTGTGCGGAAGAACCAATGTAATGCTTACGCGAAAGGAAATAAATCAGTAGATATCAGTAGGTAGTATTATACTTTTATTTGTTTTTGTGATAATTGTAGCTTCGCACGAACAGAAAGTAATCAAACCGTAAATCTACGTTAACGGATTATTCAGAATGCTCGTTGAATGGGATAGTTAGGTAAGTAATCGTTAAGAAAAGGATTATCAAATTACCTACAGCTTTTGTTTTGTAATCAACTGGAAATCAATACTTTGTTAATTACAATTAGCACGGAAAGGACTATTGTAGAATGATGTCCTTTATCCAGTTTTCCTTGACATTAAATTGTCATCAATGCCGTTTAAATGATAGACTTGCAGTAAAAGTGGACTTAAGACTAGCTTCAAACTAATTTTGAAATTCTTAGGTATGTTTGGCAAAACACAAGAGACACATTTGTCTTTTAAAACATGAATTTTATATCGTGCAAAGTCTGGTAAGTTAAGTACTTGTATCTTATTTATAAAAGTTTAGTCCATTTTTAAAGTTCAGTTTAGTAAGCATACCTTTTTGCGTGTAAATAATACAGAACCCAAGAGACACTGGCAGTTAGCATTAAGGGGTCAATGTCGTTTCGTCAATGTCAGTGTGTCAGTCTGATCGGCGTATTCCCAGGGGCACCCTCCATGTTGTTAGTACATAATAGTGTCTAGGTAGTTTAGGTACTGACGCTTTAACGCCCAATAATATAAAAGCATCTAATTTGATGTGACAAAGTGTGAGAGAGAGAGAGCACATTAGAAACGCCATCTTTTTGCAGAAGTTTTCTGATTTCTAGAAAATAGAAAAATAATTACGGTGACATATCGTCACTACTTTTAAAAAATCTCCTCGCTGTTCCTCAAAGTTAAAACGCAGTAAGTCTATATGCATTCCATACATACTTACTACAATTTTCTTTTCATTGACAGACAAAGATACAAGTTTTTTTAAAAGTAGTGACGATATTTCGCAATTTCAATAAAAATTCTACATAGAATATTTACGCTGTTTGCCATACATTATAATTATTTGGAACTTATACATAGAATGATAGAACCCACGCTTAAACTTTTAAGGCAAAATTCTAACCAATACTTCAAGAATAAAATGTCAAACGAAGGTCGAAGGTCAGTTCAAAGTGTAACTTAGGAACTCGAAAAATCGCACCGTCTGATCATCTGTTTCAGTACTAACGGATCCAGCTCATATACAATTCAGTTTTCAATTTCCTCTGAATACTACTAAGACGTGTTCTAAGTTATGTTCACTTTTCTAAGTTTATGTGTTCTAAGTAATGTATGCAATTTCTTATTACGCTAAAGCGTCTCCATTCTCATTAAGTTGCCTTGATATATTTGGCTGTTATTTGTATTGCTCTAGTTGATATGTTAGGACTAAGTTTATATTGTTGAGAATTGTTTTACATTAAGGTGCAGCGGGGCAAATATCGACTGGGGGCAAATGTAACTGGTCCATTTTTTCCATGATTTACAATGTTTGCATTATTAAATAGATTGTACACCGGTTATTTATGGTAGGCGTGTTCAGTGGATACATGTAGAACTTAACATCATAGCGTAATAATGGAAAAAATGGATCAGTTACATATGCCCCCAAGTCGAGATTTGCCCCGCTGTACCTTAATATCTTTTGTAAGATTGAACAGTTTCAATTCAAAATAAGAAATTAAACTTAGGTCGTGGGAGTTTATGGTTCCAACTTTTATTTCCCATTATTATTAATAAAGGTCTGGGCTTTGCTGGTTTATATATGTTTTCGCCTAAAATTACGTGCTTCGATGCTACCGTAATGCACCTTACATCAATGTAATCAGTATCAAAGAGGATCGAGTATTAAAGAGAGTTACTGTCGAAGTAAAATGTGTAATTACAGTCCTCAGACTCCATCCATCTCTTGACACACACTTCAAACTATTGAACCTCAGTTTTGACAATTTGGCCCATATTCTTAGCTTGATATGTGTTAAAATGTCAAATATTAATATTAGCGCCATCTAGCTGAGCGTATACCCCAAAGGTGTAATTCCATCTAGGACACCGTACCTTTTTCTGTATGGTACTGAGATACGTTTTTTTCTTAGACTTTATCTGTCTATACGGAGTTATATATGTCTTTGTCAGTATGAATTGATATTAATTAGTGCATACTCGTGCTCCTTATAAGTTCCTGCGACCTGTCACGTCTATAGTTTCCTTATAAGCCAGGGCCTTGTGTCAAAGGTCTACTAGTACCAGTGCCATATATCACTGCTCCAGATTTATCGGTTCTGTATGTCTTAGTTCAATTAATTGAATGCGATAGTCGTGTTTGCTATGTGTGCCCTTATTGATTGATTCTACACTTGGTCTTAAACTTGTTTAGTACCTGTGTACAGTCATCATAGGTACTAAACAAGTTTAAGACCAAGTAGACCCCCTTACATACAAATTTTGTGTACAGTCATCATACAAATTTGTATGTAAGGGGGTCTACTTTTCTCTGCAGCTGACTGTAATACATAAGAAGAAATCATGAGTCGATATAATGAAATAATCACCTGGACGCATTTGCACTTTTCTCGATGTGTCATATTCATGCACTTCTAATAAACCAAGAGTTGGAGCCCGTATATTTGTTTCCGATTTTTCTTGATTTGTCCTATCGTCACTACTTTAAAAAAAACTTGTATCTACTTCTGTCAATGAAAAGAAAAGTGTAATAAGTATGTTTGGAATGCATATAGACTTACTGCGTTTTAACTTTGAGGAGCAGTGTAAGATACGAGATTTTTTTCAAAGTAGTGATGCTATGTAAATAAAAGTATGAAAACGTGTAGTGATTTTATAATAGATTCCGACGTTTATAACTCGAGTCTTATAAATGAATTCTCCTATGTATGTACGTTTTTCTGAGACTTTATTTACAATTTCCATAGTCACTATTGGCGCTAACAGACCCGGCGTCTGCGGAACAACTTCCTTGGCCAAACATTATGCATCGGCACGAAGTTTACAATGTGCATGCAGATACCTACACTTTAAGCAAAGGTTGTCTGGTAGAGATCGCTCTTTAGCGATAAGACCGCCTGTTGTCTGCCTCTATTTATAATCATTTGTTTTGTCTCCACTGTATCTTTTGCTGAGGTGTGCCAATAAAGAGTATTCTATCTATCTATAATAAAGAGTACTATCGTACAGTATGGCCACTCCCGCTCCCCGCTGAAAGTGCCGCCAACCCCCTCTCGGTTACCTCACAGTTATTGCCTGTCAAAAACGCGAACAGTCGACCTGTCATATTTCACTTATAATATAAGTATAGTACGCGTTCACCTGCACGAGCTTAGACTGTGTGCTAGGAACGCGCCTTTTCATATATTTAATCGCCAGTGTCCGAGGTGTGCTTTAAGTACGATGTTACGAAACATTTTGAAACGTATTTTATTGTATTTTGCTTACCAGTAATTAATTACTTACTAGCTATATGCCAAAATGACGATGTATTTTATAGTATTTAGTGGGAAGTTGGTTAAGACCGGGAAACTTGGACAAAAAGGTGGGACATTAAATTAACGTAAATAAATTATTTTTTACTGTTCATTACTAATTTTACCAGCTACATGACGAAAATGTCTATTTAATAGGATTTAGTGGGAGATGAATTAAGACCGTGATTCGTAGAAAAATAGGTGCTTTATGCTTGTTCTAGGTATTCTAACCTTATTAATATCATATTGAATAGCCACAAAATTAAAATTTTGAAAAAACCCTTGACTGCGACATACTAGTAGTTTTCATGAAACATGGCTAAGAACACTCCCGACTAACTGAGCTTTCAGACAAAAAAAAACTAAATCTAAATCGGTTCATCCGTTCGGGAGCTACGATGCCACAGACAGACACACACAGACAGACAAACAGACAGACAGACATACAGACAGACAGACAGACAGACGGACAGACAGACACGTCAAACTTAGTAACTTAGTCGTTTTTGCGTCAGGGGTTAAAAAGTCATATACTTACACTATAACGAACCGATAAAATGGTACCATGTTTACTAGCTATTATATTTACTATCTATTTGGAATGACACGAAAAAAACAGAAAAAGTAAGGCATCGGTCGTGGGTATGGGAAAGTTCACACGTGTTTGGTTGAACGATGTCGTTATAAAGCTTAGATTACATTATTCACGTCTTATTGCGTACTCTTACCCGCAAAGAACGTTACCGCCGTGTGTTTTATATGAAATACAGTCATATTTACTAAACATAGCCGTTTTTTCTTTGAAATAAGGATCAGTAATAATCTGGTAAGTGTTGAAAGTTCATACATACAAATAAAGAGCTGTATAGTGTATATTTCATTCGGTAATGCCTAACGGTATCGCATAGGCGGCGCCTAAGTATACTTATGGTCTTTCCTTATTAGGTAATGGGTTTATTTTGAGCTTTATGCGGTTTCCTTTATTGCTATGGGCAAGGTTAATGTACGTTTGATATGTAATAAAATGGCACTAAATGAAACGAAGTAATAGTAATTATTTGATGCTGCCCTTCCATTATACTTCCAAGTTGTAGTATTGCTTTAGTATTCCATAATAACTTTCTGAACATGACTTTAATTTTATAGTATTATATAATTAAATTCAAATTATAAAAAAAAAGAAATTCTACTTAATTTTACTAATAGTAATCCAATAAAGTTAGCAAACAGGGTAAATAAATCGTACGATGGCGTCATACGATAGATCATAATTATTTAATTGGTTTGTGTCTGTAACAATTGCACGCTTCCATGCAACTTTGATGCTCTCTAGTTTAAACTAAGAACCCGTTCCATCATGCTATTATTCGAATATATATTGGGTTGGTAAGAAAGTAATGAGCGATCGATTGAATTCCACATAAAATTTTTGAGAGAGTTCTAGAATCTTCTATGGTCGAAAGTATATAAAGGGCGAGTCGCACAGTTTCTCGTCAGTCATTCACTAGCTGTCGCCGAGCTAATATATGGAAGAAAATGGACGAATTAAAAGTGCATGTAAAGCATTGCTTACTATATGAATTTCAGTCTGGCCATTCAGCCGCCGAAGCAGTGCGTAATATATGTCAGCGTGTTGCTCCTGAAGTTGTGTCTGAGGCCACGGCGAAACGATGGTTCCAGCGGTTTCGTAGTGGCGACTTTTCATTATCAGATCAACCTAAGTCTGGTCGACCGGTGAAGATTGATGTAGCCAAATTAAAAACCTTAATTGAAGGAGATCCGAGGCTAACGAGTCGTACTCTTGCTACCGAGTTAGGCTGCTCTCATGTCACCATAGAAACACATTTACACGAGTTGGGAAAAACTACAAATACAGTGTTTGGATACCGCACGAACTTGATAGAGATCAACTAAACCGCCGTGCCGATATCTGCATACAACTTCTGTCTTTTCGCCGCACATTCAACTGGTTGGACCATCTTATCACTGGAAATGAAAAATGGGTCTTATATATAAATCACACACGCAAACGTTAGTGGCTAGCTCCAAACGAAAAAGGAATAGAGGCACCAAAAACAGAGCCTCACCCGAAAAAAGTTATGCTGTCCGTTTGGTGGGATATTCATGGTATTATTCACTGGGAACTCCTACCAAGTGGAATGACTGTTACCGCATCAGTATACTGTAATCAGCTTGAAAATTTAAACCAAAAAATCTGCCAGAATCGTCCACAGCATGCTAAAGTTTTTTTCTTACACGACAATGCTCGCCCACACATTGCAAAAGTGACTCGGCTAAAGCTATTGGAGCTAGGTTGGAAAGTGATACCTCATCCACCGTACTCTCCAGACTTGGCACCTACGGATTACGCATTGTTCAGATCGCTAAGCAATGCCTTGAATGAAAAAAAGTTCGATGATCAAGCCCATCTACGACAGTACATAGCTGAGTTTTTTGAATCTAAACCTAAGAACTTCTTCGCCGATGCTATTCATTCTTTACCAGAACGATGGAGACAAGTAGTAGATAACGAAGGCCGTTATATTTTTGATAAATGATTAAAATAATAAATTAAATAAAAATTACAATATTGGTTATGATTCGCTCATTACTTTCT
Organism: Leguminivora glycinivorella; assembly: GCF_023078275.1. NCBI lineage: Eukaryota > Metazoa > Arthropoda > Insecta > Lepidoptera > Tortricidae > Leguminivora > Leguminivora glycinivorella. Next base: position 10,896,750 of record NC_062981.1, read on the forward strand.
TACCAACCCAATAGATCGAAATTGATTGTACGGAGTGAATATTAATAATGCAAGGCAGACTGAAATATCTGCTGCGAATCACAACCGGCTCCTATTTCCCTCGAGGCTCAGCCGTGTGTCCGCTGCCTTATGAGTTGCGTATTCCAAATGGCTTCGCGAACGTATACGAGTCGAAATCTTTGTCTATCCATTGTTGGGGCTCCTTGATATTAGTAATTATGCGTAGTCAAAGAGCGCTTTTATACTGGTTTTTTCAAGCTATCAAATTATTCGTGCGCGGCAGGCGTTCTGAATTACTCTCTCAAGCTGACATTGTACCGACTTCGCTAAGACAATGTACAATGCATTGAAGACAGTGTGAATATTAAAGCTTTCATTTTATACGACATCAGATGAAATGAAAGAGATATGCAAATAAAATTATAGAAGAAAGCTTTTTAATTTTTTCTCATGAAATTTTGTGGTATAAGTTAAAAAAGTCCTTAGTCATTACTCAAACCATTTGTAGCGTGACTTAACGTACGAAAGTGTTTAGTGGGTATAACAACACCGATAAATTAATTAAACCAAAACTCACCAATTAAAACGCACCAAGCACCTGGCAAGGGTCGAACTACACTCATTAAATAAAATAAAATACACAGTGGGAAAAATTGTGCCCACCAACGCGGAACGGGCTCCATACTGCCTGAAACTTCTCTCCGTGTAGATTGGCCCGATTACTACAGTCGTTCCAATACTAAAATGCGTTATATTCAGAATCAAATGCAGACGAAAATCAATCATAATTCAACGGAGCTGTATTGAAAAACAAGCGAACGTATAATTACTTTTTCCTTTTTATGCTCCTATGTGGAACATATCGAGTTATTTGAAACCTCGCGTGAGTACTATGCTTTATCGCGTATATGCATCTTTGCATTTTTTTAAGGATATTAAAAATATTTACCACTCTTTGCACAATCTGATATAAAGAGATACACTTTTTATCTAAATTGAACGTCATAATGTCATTGAACTTTTAATTAGGTATACGTAAGAAAAGATCATGCCCATGCATTGTTTTGTCATAATTGCACCATATACATACACATTGGTATATTATGTAAATGAACACTCATTCGACCATAAGGAAATAATTATATAATTCGTTACTTCGTGCTCTGAAGTTATCTACGCGTGAAGATAAATTCTTATACATTTTGAAGGTATCATAGTAAGTACACATTGTAAAGATTGATACTTAGCAATAACTCAAAATATATGAGAGTACCTTACATCAAAAGCTCATAAATATCGCTCTCATAAGCACCAAGATAAGATCCAAAATGGTTAACGTCACCGAAAATGCGTATTTACATAAAATATTACGACCGTTTCGTGCCAACCCTGGAGGTCGATGGGTCATAGCGGTGAGGAGTTAGGCTAGATGAATGCAACCGATCGCTAAGCCGAGATAACTGGGGGTCATAGAGGAAATAAGTAAGGGAAGAGTTGTAACTCCATACATCAGTAAATGCGAGTTATTTGTAGTGACATCTATCGTCATTCACTCGTCAATCACGCGCCAACTAGCGTAAATTATCAGGGTGGCTAGCCGAATGGCACATCCGCTCACGAAACGCTCACGAAACGAAGCGCTAGTAGATATCTATCTTTATCGCGCTTGCGTATTGGCGCGACAGAGCCAGCGGCGTATCGCTTTCGTTTGGCGTCGGAGAAATGCCATTCGGCTACGGGGCCAGTACTGCTACTTGTCAATAGACGTCACGACGAACAAAAAGTCTATTGCTCAACAATTTTTAGCTAATATTATTAATCAGTACTTTGCTTTCAATTACTTCAGCTTATAATATAAGCTGTAAACTGTTTTAATATTACATTTTTGGCAAACGCAACACTGTCGGCACCTAGTGTCGAGTAGCAGTACTGATAATTTACGCTAGTTGGCGCGTGATTAACGAGTGAATGACGATAGATGTCACTACAAATAACTCGCATTTACTGATGTATGGAGTTACAACTCTTCCCTTACTTATTCCTCTATGCTGGGGGTTGACGTGCAAATACATTAGGGTTGGCACGTAAGGGATTTCGGACGTTGTCAATTTGTTACCTTGAATGGGGGATTTTCATTACCGCTCTACGGTGTAAAATGACCGTTAGATTTTATAGCTAAAGTATCAGATTACCTTTAACGGCTTAGCATAAAATACTAAAAAATCGTGAATTTCAAGCCTATCTTAAGCAATCTGTACAAGAAAAAAATACAAAAACTGATGTTTGTCGAGTGTTATTTTTGAGACCAGCGCCCTATAAAGGGTTCAATTACAATTTGTTGTGAAAATATTACAACATAATCAAGCGAAACGTGATTATGAAGCGAAATTTTAAAAAACAAAGACTTGAGCTCACAGCCATCGACATCTTACGAAACAACTTAGATTAATTTCGCTTCGCACTTCACAATTAATTTCAAAAGTGAAATTATAATAACATCAATCATTGCACCAATTTCATTTTTCAATTCGCGCAGATTAAATCTCTTGACGCAGCCGCAACTGACAAAAGAGAAATGGGGGCAATAAGCAAATGCCTTCTTTCATAACGCGGAATTGGTTCGAGGTCTTCGAGGACAATTCGTTGCAGAGATGATGGGCCCTCTAGGTGCCGCACCGGCTCACGGGGCTATTCGAATGTGTATCCAACCGATACTATACGCTGTACTTTAAGGTACTTACAAGAACGTTTGTTTACAACCTTTGTCATTACAAAACCCAGTAGATCTGTCACTGAGCGACTTGTCTTTAACCTTCTCTTTTGGTCGTGTACCTAATGTTTTCAGTTATCTCATGAGGCTTAAGCAGCTTTTTAAGGGTAGATTTTTTTAACCCCCGATGAAAAAACGACGGGGTGTTATAAGTTTGACGTGTCTGTCTGTCTGTCTATCTGTCTGTTTGGCTGTTTTTCCTGTCTGTCTATCTGTGGCATCGTAGCTCCGAATGGATGAACCGATTTAAAGATTTTAGTTTTTTTTTATTGAAAGCTGAGTTAGTCGGGAGTGTTCTTAGCCATTTTTCATGAAAATCGGTCCACTATGTCGAGGTCGGGGGGGTATTTTCAAAATTTTAATTTTGTGGTTAGGTAAATAATTATTATTTAAATACCTAAAGATACAGCCTTCAGATTTATAGAATCACTAGCTTTTACCCGCGGCTTCGCTCACGTTAGAAAGAGACAAAAAGTAGCCTATGTCACTTTCCATCCTTTCAAGTATCTCCATTTAAAAAATCACTTCAATTCGTCGCTCCGTTTTGCCGTGAAAGACGGACAAACAAACAGACACACACACTTTCCCATTTATAATATTAGTATGGATATCAGTGAGCTGTGTCATTCGCGCAAGCATCTCAACTATGGTACCTAATACTTCAGCCTTACCACGTACCGGATGTCACTGACATATTCGGAAATGTGTTCATAACTTACTTTCTGCTGCTTTCAATATTATTCTAATATCGCTTTGATGTTAGTACAAGTTCGAATTGGCTTGTAAGGGGACTCGAACAAATAAATTGAAGGCCGATTTAATAGCCAGTATGGAGATTTCTCTTCAGAGGAATGTAAAAACACAATGGTGTAGACAATGGGGCATTTTATTCTACATCAATCTCTTTAATTTAAGAATATGAAAATAAATTGAAAAACGTAGAGATCCTCATTTATTTTATGTCGCTTTTTTAATATAGGGTGTTTATTTAGTAAGTAATGCGCGAAGAGATACTTATAAATTCTTATAAAGAGTAATTGGTTATATAACACACAATTACTCAATTTTACACATATACTCACGCCGTTAATTTTTGCAGGTGACTTAATGAACAATACGTATAAAAAGTAAAACATTGGGCGTAAATTTATCAGAAATGATCCTCTTCTTACCCTAAGGATCACTTATGTAGAGGTATAATTTAATAGTCTGTGAACAATAACAACATTAATTAATGACATGGATTATCCCTATAGGGTATACTCGTAAGTAATAACGATTATTTGAAGAGTTTCGTCGGGTCGAATGACCCAAGTTGTTTCGCCGAAACTTTGTCACTAATCTACAAATTTATGGGTTTAATGATCACTGTGATCTTAGTATAATCGTTATAATTACTTACTTACCTCGCCTAATTTTTTACACTTTTTGTCGTTCTTTTGTCGTCTTTTGTTGTTCTATGGTAACTCCACTTTACACTGAGAGAAAATACAACCAGTTTTCATGTTCGTTCAACAAGTTTTTTGGTTAAAATAGCGCCTACGTACTCTTTGGTTCAAACAACAAGCTACTTGTCATTTGAATCGGCAATATATTTGAATCAACAAGTCGATTTTATAAAAACAACCTGACACATATTGTTTTAAACATACGTTTGGCTGATTCAAACGGATAAACCGCAACAAGTCGAACTTGTTAAATTCACAATGCAAATTTCTCTCAGTGTAAGTAAGTGCATATTTTTTTTTTTTTTTTTAGTTTATTCAGAAACCAAACAGTCACATAAACACATTACATATTGGCAATACAAAAATGTACTGCAAAAAAAAAGAAAAACAATAACAAAAGACCTGGAGGTTCATAATTGTAAACCAAATAAAGTTCACTAAATGAATATAAGAAAACAACATAACGTAACGTAATACAAGAAAATTAAACTGCATACAACATAAACATAAACCTAAAGTAATTATGTTATTAAAACAACTTACGTTTAACAATAGTTTTTAGAATAGCCAACGAATTTTGGAAACAATCAACATCAAAAAGGTGTTTATTATAGTAGCTAGGAGCTCGTCTGAAAAAGGTATGTCTAGAATAGTTCTTGACACAAAAACTGATGTGAAACAGCGATCGAGGGCGCAAGGGCTGACGCGGACAACTAAAAGTAACTCGATTTAGCAGATTAGAGCAATTAATACTACCTTTAAGAAGTTTGAACAAAAACATGACATCTAAATAAATTCTACGGTCAGAAAGGGAAGGTACACCAAAATGTTTCGCTGACAAGGTGGAATTAGCAAAATAGTTTCCGGTTCTGTAACTCAAAGATTTTAGGAAAATTTTTTGTATCCTCTCTAAACGGTCAATATGTACTTGTACTTATAATTATTTGTATTATGTAACGACGCTTGGTAAAATGGTTATTTTATCAAAACAAAAGCACGCACATTTTCCTTTATTAAACTGTAATGTGCCATAAAACAGGATGTATCAGTTACTTACTGGATCAATGTTGACACCATCATGTCATTTATCCCATGACATATTTCTAATCGGACCATTTATCATCATAAAGATATATGTTCCGTAAATACAATCTGCAGCCGACGCGGTGAATAGAGAAATTTTCACTCAACCAACTTGCAAAAAATCACTCAATCGCTCAGATTCTATCACAGATGACGTCATCCATCAGTGAGTTCGAAAAGGGGCATTAACCCCTCGTCCCTTCAATTACCATTACCATCTTTAGCTTTCAATTTGCCGTTTTGTGGTAAAGATGAAAAAGGAGCAAGAGAAGATTCTAAAATGGGTAAATAGACTGAAGTGATAATGGGAGGCAATTTTTGTGTCGTCATCCGACGTAATGAACTGAAATGCTCTAAGTAACCTTTCAGAACAAATGTACGTATCTTACTTAGGCAGTTACTTTGTAGTTTTAGACTATGGTCTAAAAAATAGGTGCACTAAAATTGATGAGACTACTTACGGCTAGCTTTTATACTCGGCAGTTTGGGCAAATGATCGAAAATTGGTACTGAAAATAAGTATAAGAACGTTTATGGTTGTAATTAAGCGAGTGCATGACTGACGCCCCAGTGAGCATGAGGCACCGTTGCTTGAAAATGAAAATGATATTTTTTCTCACCAAGACGCAATACAAAATTGTTGCGTTTATTTAGGCGCACTTTGAATATACCAGATTTATGAGCCCCACACTGACAATAGGCATTTCCTAAGTGCAATAATGGTTTCCTGGCAGCACACCCAACCCGAGGAAGTGGACTGCAATTATTAGAGATTGCGACACATCGCATATGCCGATCACGTACGCGTCTTAAGGATCTGGCTTTGCTTTGGCTTCGGATTCAGTCTAAAGACTTGAGAATTCCTTGATGTTGAGTAAATAAAGTTCGACTTGGACACAATTTGGTGCCGTGACCAGGATTGTTAAAGTGTTGTACCTTTGAACTAAAGTGATTTACTGGTGGATATAAAACAAATCGTTACATGGTTACCAGTTGTCTACCTATATGTTTATTGAGTACCTATAGCACTTACTTACATAATATTAAGTTATTTTATAAATTGCTTATAAGTACCTACTTACTTACCTATATTATTGACATGTAAAATGTTGTGTTTTATTAATTTAAAAAAAGTTTAGTTTGATAGTCATAATAAAAGTTTCGTAAGTAAATTGAGTAAGAGCGTAAGGTTTTAAGCATTTTAGTTTTTTAGTTGGTAAATATGTACTTTAAATTGTTTATTTCTATAAATAATGTTAAAGATGCTGAAAACCCCTCCGTAATGACCCTTATCGCAAATAAAAACATTGTGTTTAAAGGTTTATAAAAGAGAGGGTGCACACAATACACAATTGGTATCCTGTAGCATATTATCAAAAAGTAGTGTTTGGGAAAATAACTCCTTTCATGAAATCGGTTATAGCACTTTCTTAATTTATAACCAGTTACGCTGCTAAAATTTACGATGTCCGATCGTCATCACAACATTAAATCACAGTTGCATAATATATATCTGTTTAGTAAACATGCTTGTTACTTTGTGTCGTAACGAGGTGTAACGCGTTACTGATTGGCGTTACCCGTTATTACCATAAACCTTCATGATTTAAGTTATCAGAGCACAGCGGGCACAGTTATTTGTTGTCGTTGAACTTTTATTATGCATTTGAGTTGGCTTTAACGGAAAAAAGTTTCTTTATGTAGATACTATTTTGTGTAGATACTATGCTATGTTACAAAAAAAAACTTAGTTCAAAAAGTGCGCTTTTGAGGCGTTCTCTAATACCAGTCAACTTTAGAGTAAAGCGGAACAGATAAAATATTGTTATTAAAAATATGTTATTATTGTAATAACAATAATTAGAAAGTAAGTATTATAAGGAAGAAGATCTTTGCCCAGCAGCGGGACACACACCAAAGCTAAAAAAAAAAGTTACAGTACTGTATTTTGGTCATTATCTAGCTAAAGGTAAAGGCGTTATATCACTAACATTCATTTTTTTATTAAATAGAAATCTCAATGATTAGGAAAGTTAAATTTATCAAAATACATTTACATCCATAATGCTCCACAAATAACCCATTTCAAGTTGACGTCACTACGTCTAGCTCTAACCAGTGATTCCAGTGAATGATCTCATTCTCAATAAAATGGCCTGATTCATACCGTAATGACATCGCTTTAATCAACTTAAGTGTTAACTACTGCCGTCACAGATTTTTGATGGAAACCTTACTAGGTCAGCTTTATGTCATTTCACCTACATACCTAATTGTTAAATTGACCTTCACTGGTTTGTGTACGTTATGGGATTGACCTATAAAGTTACAGGTTACTTGCCCTAGATGGGCTAGATGACTAAATGGAAAATGTCAACAAATATGCGTGGAAACGGGCTACGGGCTACCAGTGGCGGCTGGTGAAAATTTCTGCTAGGCAACACCAAAGCAAAAATAAACCAACCTTAACATTAGGTACTTTACTAGTAATCAATTTTAGGCAAGCCGGTGGGAATCGGCTTGTATGGACCAGCCGCTGCTGCGGGCTACAGCCATATTGAGTTGTGCCTATAGTATACAAGAATGATGTGGAATGTAACTTCGAGTGTGTGTTTCCCGACGAGTATAGGTACTAAACAAATACGTGAATTTATCTATGAATGAACCACACTGGAGAGTGAATGTGAGGCTCATACTGAACATGAACAACTTTTACTATGTATTAATACGGGTCAAATAAAAATCTTCTGTCTTGTATCGGCGAATCTCAATGTCAATGTCTATGGAACATGTCAGGGTTAGCTTCTATAGGTACCTACTCGAAGATTTTCAGTTTCGTCTGCATTGACTCCTCAGGAGTATGGTCAGGGGTAACATAAACACCCCACATACGTATAATATGCCTACAAATTAGGACTTGTAGGCAACGTACTTGATGACGACTATATTGTAAGGCAGTCTATCAAATAAGTCCATTAGCGAATCAAATGGCGTCCAGTCATTTTTGCCGCTATAAATAATTATGGTCTATTATATCCCGTTTTATAGACATTTAGGCGTGTCTGACGGACATTATACGGTCGTTTGACAGTAAATATTGACTTCTGTTATTTACATTACTAATTAGGCCGATATTTCTGTTGTACATGTTATCAAGTGTTCTGGGTTGTGACCTTCATTTTAGCTTCGGTCATGCGTTAGGTAATACATATTATGAGAATAGAGTTGGTGTGTTTTGTATGTTATTAGTATAAAAGTAAGTACCTAAATTAGCGTTTGTTGTTTTATTGCTTATTAGACTTCTTAGGCACGTGTAAGAAATTTGATCTAAATAATAATAAGGTCAATAGTAGGCATGTATTATACCATAACATTGAGAATGAGAACGTAATTGTCTTTAAACAATATAAATCAAAATTATATTTTGTTTGTTGGTAAGATGTGGTTAAATTACATGTGTTCTTACTAAGGGTTCTAATTATTTTTACAATCAATGAAGTGAGTACTTGTAACCCTATAACACAAGCCAGGGGAAATTGAAGACATAGCTGCAATATGAGACGATAATACGTATACCATAACCTGTCTATCAACTGTGGTCAATAATTGTTGAAAATTAGTACTAACACAATTACACATGTCACAATTAATAATATCTACCTTTACTTGTAGTCAAAACATTTTTCTCTCAACGTTTTTTTAATGACAGGCGAAGCGAAGTTTAAAGTCGTTGAGTGTGACGATGTTTTATATTTGCTTCGTTGAATTCGTTCCTTTAGTTTCTCTACCGAGATGTTTCGTTTTAAATTTTAGGTCCACCTTGATAGTTTGACTTTAAACATATCAGCGATACAATTTTATTTTTAGCCGATCGTGGGTTGATACAAAATGTAATTATTTAAGTATGTTTCTGTACAATTCTTTAGGACGATCTCGAAATTCTAAAACAACACCGTATGAGAAATTGCAATGTAGGTGTAAACTGAATCACCTAAATCGTTTCAGGTAATATGGGATACCTGTAATAGTGAATATGAAAAGTAGTAGAAATTCCATGATTAACTTTTGTTTTTGTATTTTTGTTACAGGAGCACATAAACTTGGTCGGCACAGACGAGAACTTGGGGCCAGTCGTGATGTCCCTCAAGAACGAACACATGGCGGGTCACGACCACACCAGGATACTCCTCAGACTACGCACAGAGACCATGCACGGACTCATACCCACCACTAGTAAGTTTACATACATGCATATTGTGCATAAACTTACGCCTGTATCCCCTAAAGAGTTTGCAGAGCTTATGAAACTGTTGAAGTTTCAGTGCACCTTTTAGCAACAGCCTTTTACATAGTCACAGAACGTAGGCGTAGGGTGTTAAGGAAGATTCTGGGACCCGTTAAAAGAGACGATGGCAGTTGGAGGATCCGCAAAAATGCCGAAATTGAAAAACTGGTAGCCGAGCCAAATATATTAATAGGTGCAACCAAAGCACATCTTCTCTTCGATGATTTTGAATCGTTTGTCAAAGCGGCCACAAATTGTGCAAGCAGCGGTGCAGAAAGTTGTGTGAAAAAAAAACAATAAAGCAACTCGCAGAACAACAGGAATACTCTGAATGTAGGTACGCTTACTTATATTTATAACAATTCGAATGTGTTATTCAGATCCCTGTAAATAAGGACTTGTTTAAAAGTTTTATTGTCTCTCAAGGAAGTTGCTCCAAATGAACGACCGCCGTAGGCTAAGGAAAATCCCAACCGGAAAATCCATAAGCAATTTTAAAACGGGCTTTGTTTTCAGGATCAGCAGCAATGCCATCGCCTTTAAAAATGGCGAAGATGCTTAACGACCAAGTGAACGTCGACAACTTCATGGCGGTGATGTGTCTCAACGCGTCATCGCTGATCTCAACATACGACGAACACGTACTGGTCGCGACATTCAAGTTCGGAGTACTGTACCAGAAGTATGGACAGACGACGGAGGAAGAACTCTTCGGGAACAATGAGACGTCGCCCGCGTTCGACGAGTTTCTAGAAATGCTCGGGCAGAGGATCAAGTTGAAAGACCATAAAGGTACGCAAAGCTGCGTTTTCACTTCGTTCGCTCGTGCACCGATAAAGGTATAGAAGTCAAGTGTTTTATCTGCGCACTAACGAACGAATGCTCGCTCAGAACTGTTCAGAACACCGCAGTTTTAGGAATTGCACATCATTGGTGAATTTCTATAATAATATGTACTTGGTACTCAGGTGGCTATTTTACTTGTCATGGTTTACGATAGATGTCGTTAGGATGCCGTCCTAAAATCACATATGACGTAGCTCTAATGGCAGAACATTGACAGAACATTAGACTGGCTACTGGCTAGTGATCCTGTGGTAGTGAGTTTTGCGACTTAATTTTATTCTGAGAGGCATAAATAGGTATTTGTTTTTACAAGGGGGCAAAGTAGTTGTTTAACCGCACGTGCCAATCTTGATACCTGAGCAAGCGAAAGATTCCAATATTGAACCGCGAGCGTATGGAGTGGTTCAAAAGTGGAATCTTGAGCGTTGCGAGGGTATCAAGGCAAGAAGGTTAAACAAACTTTGCCACCAAGTGAAACACAAAATTTTATACCACACCAACACGAACAAAATACTGACTATAAAACATCAAAATAAATCAAATCCATCAATTTATTCAATATTTATGATTCAAAATCATCATTTATAAGTAAAATCTAGCAGTCAGATTAAGACATGGAGTTAAAATTTGTATGAAATTACTTTGCCCCCTTGTGGATAAAATGCAATTTTGCTATCTGTTTTCGAATAGCAAAGAAAGTCTTTACCAGCTGGTGTGGTGAAAAGTACATTACAGCTGTCCGATAAAGTTTAAGCGTTTTTCTGGGTACGCAGAGATCGCTAATGGGGATGGTAATTACACGAGTTCTTGTAATAGTGGAATATAAAAGTTTTAGTTGGTGAATAATTACGAGTGATTAAAAGTACGAAGGTGACTTTTTATTAATGGTCGACTTATCTCGAAGCGGTATTACGCTTCTACTTTTATAACTCTAAGTATCCCTTGATGATTAGAATACTTACAAATTTCTTGAACTTTATTACGAGGAAAAATATGACTTTGGTCTAGATTTACTTACAATCTCAATTCTAGTTGCAAAATCGACTTTCCTTTGTGTTTTCTAGTTTAGGTTTTAGAAATAAAAATAACGACGACATCATTTCTAAGACATCCTGTCATCTGTTTTGTGTGTAAACTGTTCTGAGTATTTTTTATTTATGTAGGAATCTAGTCTCCAATCCGCATTGGGCTAGCGTGGGGATTATAGCTCGATTCTCTCATGCGTGAGAGGAGGCCTGTGCCCAGCAGTGGGGTATAGGCTCAATTATTATTATGTAGAAATCTTACCCAATTTTTTTTACACAGGCTACCGAGGCGGTCTTGACATCCAAAACGGCCACACTGGCACCGAAGCGGTTTACGAGCGATTCTTCGACCGCGAGATTATGTTCCACGTCGCTCCCCTCCTACCGCACACGGCTGGCGACGCGCAACAGCTGCAGAGGAAGAGACACGTCGGAAACGATATCGTGGCGATTGTGTTCCAGGTAAGCCTTTCTTCACTTTATGAAGTCCTGGTACAAGTAGCATCAGTGGCATCTTGTTGCTGTAAATTTGGGCAAGAAGATGGAGTAAGATGGGTATATTGAAGACAAGAGCATGTTCTACGTTGCTCCCCTCCTACCGCACACGGCTGGCGACGCTCAGTAGCAGTTACAGAGGAAGAGGCACGTTGGAAACGACATCATGGCGATTGTGTTCCAGGTGAGCCTTCCTCATTTTATGAAGTCCTGGTACAGGTAGCATCAGTAGAATCTTGTTGCTGTCAATTATTGGCAAGGAACTGGAGAGAGATGGGTATATTGACGGCGGGATTATGTTCCACGTCGCTCCCCTCCTGCCGCACACGGCTGGTGACGTGCAACAGCTGCAGAAGAAGAGACACGTCGGAAACGATATCGTGGCGATTGTGTTCCAGGTAAGCCTTCTTCACTTTATGAAGTCCTGGTACAATTAGCATCAGTAGAAAGTCTCTTAAAAATGTATGTTATTCGATACAGATATGACGTAAGTCAGCTCAATAGTGATAACTAATTCTAGCATAGAAATCTGTAGCTGACTATACATGTGATGGTGTATTTATTTATCAATGATGGTTAAACTAGCTTGTTCATAATGTGAAATTATAAAAGGAAGTCTAGTAAGCTAGCGTCCACGCTATCAGTTCAATCAAACCAGTAATTATTATCACTATCTCACTTGTTTAACGATAACGATAATATCGTTCCAGGAAAAGGCAACTCCGTTCACGCCAGACATGATCGCGTCCCATTTCCTGCACGCCTTCATCGTCGTCACGCCCGTGGAGACTAACGGCGGGGAGACCAGGTAAATACCCTCACTCTGAAAAACAGTCTAGAGCTAAGGCCGAAAGTCCACTATCATAATATGTTTATCATAGAAATACGAGTATGATCATAGGCAACATGCCGTCCTTTTTCATCACGTTGGAGAAAAAGGGAGGCATACAGACCTATGATCATATTTTTATGATAATCATATGATAGTGGACTTCCGACCTAAGACAGGCTTAAATAAGTATTAATTATCTTATCATCAATAAAAACTGACATTTCGAGTCATATCATATGAGTAGGTATATTCTATTGTGTTGATCTTGCGTGTAATGCGCCGTGAACCGAGTATTATCCAAAAATATACATTAAGAAAAACTAAGACGTATTTAGGTTCGCCCTTTTCTATATTTATGACTAAACTTTTCGGTTCTTCAGGTTTCGGAGTGCCATAAAAATGAAGGCACGAACATTTTGCATATACCTACACTTATTTTGTATCTACTAATAATGTTATTGCCCGACCCTTCCCATGAAAAGTTTAACTTCCATCCATGCTTCAAAATTTTTTTCCGTACATGTCGTTCACCCCAAAAGTTAAACATGTACATCATGTATCTTCTCGGAATCATCCCTCAACTTTTGTTTGCACGAAATTCAATTACGAACAATACTAATAACAAGTCTCTTGATCTCCATTGTTATTATTTTCTAATAGCTTCGCATTAAATATCTTTCCATTTCACTTGTTGGAAGTTTCTTATTCTTGTTACGATACATTTGTCCTTCTCAAGCGACTTGTTTAACATAAAGTTTGCGTTGCGTCGGAACAACGCAACAGACATTATTTGCATGAAGAAGTCGTGAAAATGGCTTGGAAAAGGGGAATGGAAATTTTCCCTTGTAATTTATATGCAAACGAATCATTCTGTTGTAATTAGAAAGCTTTTTACCTAAGGTATAACATGGTGTATTAGTAGCATTTCCAGATTTTATGATTAAAAAAAAAATGTTGCCCCAAACAGAGCAAAGTTGGGGACACCTTACGCAGATCAACTTAGCCCCAAACAGAGCAAAGCTTGTACTATGGGGCTAAGCGACGATATTACATACTTAAATAGATAAATTCATACTTATATGTACATTGAAAACAACCATGACTCAGGAACAAATATATCTGTGGTCATCACACAAATAAATGCCCTTTACGGGATTCCAACCCAGGACCGCGGCTTAGCAGGCAGGGTCACTACCGACTGAGCCAGACCGGTCGTAAATGATGACGGATTTGAGGCAACGCAATTTTATGAGGAAATGAGAAAAGCCTTTTCAGATGTTGCCGGGTAACTCGTTACCGGATCTCAAGTGTTGTTATAAAAGTTTCTCATGTTTACGGAAAAATGTACGCGAAATGTTAGCGTCTAAATGTTATTTGAGTAAAAATGTAAGCCGTGACTACCGCGAATTTGTATGGTATGTTTCTGTGTCAAATTAGTAGCGGTTGTCTTCCGTTATTTGTTACATTGTATTTGCAAAGGACACTAATAGTATTAGACTAACTTGTCATTGACACTTAGTATTGACACTTATGTGATTATTTAGGTGCCTCATTATAATTTTATTGATAACAATAGGTACCATAGTTAGTTATAATTTCACTAGTAATACATATGACCATGACAAACTCTCAAAGAATTCTATTAGGGTTTGATGAAATAAAACAGACTCTAAAAAAAAAACTATCTTTTTGATAATCCTCATACAGTTGCTCTTATCCCGATTAAGATAGATTATGTTAGTATTACGCCATGACTGTGATCTCAGTATTTAGGGAGGATGAATTGCGTTGCTATTATTCGTTTTAGTCAATACGTAACATTTCCTTTTCTACTTCCAGGTACAAGGTGGCCGTCACCGCTCGTGGGGACGTACCATTTTTCGGGCCGACTCTCCCCCAGCCTGCGTACTTCCGCAAGGGGCGCGAGTTCAAAGAGTTCCTCCTTACCAAGCTCATAAACGCCGAGAACGCGTGTTACAAAGCCGAGAAATTCGCTCAACTCGAGCTAAGAACGCGAGCGTCGCTACTGCAGAATTTGGCTGATGAGCTGAAGAGCAAAACGGTGGAGTTCCTTGGTACGGGGGCGCGGATGGAGCCCGGGGCGGTGTCTCCACAGCCGGAGGGTACGCCAAGGCAGGAGGGGCCCAGTACGAGGTTTATTGATACTGTGAAGAAGGCGTTCATATCGAAAGTCAGGTACGTAGAAAAAGCATCAAAATTGAGTCGCTTAAATCCACAGTCAGATAAATTAGGGGAATTTGACAGTCAGATTTATATGCATTTTATTTTGGAATTTAAGTTACATGATAGAGTAGTGATCTCTTACCTCTGGAGTGGACTTATCAGAGTTTAAAATTTAGCCACTCAGTCTTACTTATAGGTTGATTTAAGAAAATACAACAAATATTTGTCTATGACGATTAGTGTTTAAAACATCAATAACGGCTAATTTGAATGCCAAAATATATCTACTGAAGATGAAATAACCACGACTCTCAAATAATACTCAGGCGGCAAGGCTTATTCTCTCGGTCTGAGTTATTTCAAATAAACAACAACGAATTTTACGAGTTTTCGATTACATCTGTACTTATTTCGTGGTTTCCCTTGATTGAATGCGCAACTGATTGCCTCAAAGTTAGCTTTGTTTCTAGAAACTTTCCAGACTATTAAGCAACCAAATAAGCTTGTTGTACACTTACAGTTACTTATAACTTTTTTATCGTTACAGATCACCGAGCGTAGACACGAATCTCTCCGGCGACAGTAGCAAGAATGTTCTGAACAAGAAAATGAGCAGTATGCAGGATACACCCACCCCTAATGTAAGTTTACGTGACTGCTACATAATCAAATCCATTAAATTAAAATACGAGTGTAGGTTTATGAAACGAATGAACGGAGTTTCATAAAAGGATAACTACTAAACTACTTTTATAGATCCGTGTGGGAACCGGACTAATTTCAATAAGGCCTAGTTACCCTTTGGGGTTGGAAGGTCAGATGACAGTGACTTTCGTAAAACTGGTACCTACGCCAAAATCTTTGGGATTGTTGTCACAGCGGGCCCCAGGCTCTCATGAGCCGTAGCGAATGCCGGAATAACGCAATGAGAATGATGATGACCTTTACTCGCATTCCAATGCTATTAAAAGTCATCCAAACTAAAACTTAAAATCACCATATTGCTTCTTTCATTACAGAGCGGCCGTTCCAAAACGTCAGTAGCGTCATCCTCAGCGAGTGCGGTCTCAGTCCGATCGGCCGGCGGCTCCGACGCCTCCAGTCCCGACGTGACGTCACGCGCCGCCGGCCCGCGGCCGCCCATGCACGACCACAGCGACGACTCGAGCTTGAACTCCGTGGACTTGGACCCTCTTGGTGAGTTATGCGCTCCTGGTACTTTTTGTCAGGAGTCAGCTGGTTTTTTTTGTGAAAGCGCAAGATAGAGCTAATTCGTTTAAAATGACGATCAAAATAAGAAGGTAGTTGTTACATTTTTAGTAACCATTATTTTAAATTAAGAATTAAATTATTAGAGGGCTAACATTTGGTCCATACAAAGTCGCATTGCTCCAATGTTCAGCGCCATCTTTCGAAAGATATTCTGACCGAGTTTTAAATAAAATCCTGTTTCAAAATAACTCAACTTGCATTCAAATAACGCTTCGAGAACCGTCACTAAAAAAAAACCAGAAGTCTTGGCGTCTAAAGAAATGAATGCCTGTGTTAGTGACGCCATCTATTGGAGGAACGCGATTTTGTATAGACATTGTTAGTTATCTTGTTTTTCCTCCATGTTGAAAGTAATAAAATGGTAAGTAAAACTCCCTTTGCTATAAATCATAGCTTACCATCACAAACCTGAAGTCACATTAATTCATTAGAGTTTAATAGTAATTATTGGAGATTTGGCGTGTTTTGTGATTGAATTGAAGTTTTTCCTCAATTAGACGACAAGGACTGGCTGAGTTGTGGTAAAAGTGCAACAGGTTAGTCCTGTAGACGACGTAGATATCGTAGAGTAGTGACTGTTGTCCACAAGCATGATTGTAGTACATTGCAAAAAAAATAAAACTCGTAGTGAAACTTTATCTGCTTTTAAAGTTTAAGAAAACTGCATGATTAGAAATTATTTCTAGGGTATTCTACCAACGTGAAATTTTGTTTTACTTGGTCTTTATATTTTAGTGTTAAACACAAACATAACTTCTGTAAAATACAATTTTGAGAATGATATTCAGTCGATGTTGGTGATGCTAATGTGTCATAAAGTTACGCAATGTGTAAGACTTTAGTGTCAATGTTACCTGTTATAGCGCCTTTTCCAAAGCTGTATGATAAAAAAATATTAACTAACCTAACCACAATATTAAAATTTTGAAAAAACCGCCGACCGCGACGTAGTAGACCGATTTTCATGAAACATGGCTAAGAACACTGCCGACTAACTCAGCTTTCAGACAAAAAAATCTAAATCGGTTCGTCCGTTCGGGAGCTACGACACACTTACACACAGACAGACAGACAGACAGATTTGCGTCGTCGAGAAGTTTTTGCGTCGCCGGAAATGAAAAAATGTGATGCAAATTTTATGGTTTCCCCTTTCCTGGGGGGTTACCATGACGTGCTAAAGCCGTTCAGTTTAGGTTGAGAGAGAGGGACGGAGCTATGTAACTGCTATAGCTGTGTCCCTTTCTCTCAACCTAAACTGAACGTCTTTAGTACGTCATGGTAACCCCCTGATGTCTATTCGGAACAATCGCTGTTGAAACTTTCACTCTATTTAGTTCAATAGATTTTTTTTCTGCGACACATTAAGTTGGTATCGAAAGTGGCTAAATTAATTTCCGATTACCTACAGGTGGCGTGTACGTAGACAGCGACACAGGCCTAGAGTCCATGTCATCAGCGGAAGCGGGCGCGAATCCGCGCGGAGAACCGCCCGCCGCTCCGCGCGCTGATGCGGAACTGCTGAGACAAGAGGTCTGCAAGCTCAAGAACGATAAGCTGGATCTGTTGAAGCAGAATATTGTAAGTTTGTTACTTGGACTAGTCATAGCATAGTCAAGATCGTCAGTAGAAGTAAGAATTCGCCAGAACCGCCCGATGCTCCGCGCAGATGCGGAATTGCTGAAACAGGAGTTCCGCAAACTCAAAAACGATAAACTGGATCTGATGAAGCAGAAAATTATGTCTTCTGGAATTCGTTACACTCTGAGTCTATGTTATCAGCGGAGGTGGACGCAACCTACCGAGATTTCAATTTTTATTTTACTGTTTTTGAAGTAACTCTAAGGGCCGGTTGCATCAAACCGTCTGTCACTGTTAAAGCGTTCGTTAATCTTTATTGTATGGGAAGTTCCATAGACGTCTGCTGGGTGACGATGATGCGTCTGTCAAATGTGGTTGATGCAACTGGCCCTAAGTTTAGTAGTTTTAGTTTGTAGTTTTATTTAAGGATTATTGATTTTTTTGTCTACTCAACATCCCAGTTTTGTATTTTCCCAAAAATATTTTGCAATGTTTTGAGGAAAAAATATTGCAAAGGTTATGACAGATGGCGCCACCTTATTAGTCCATTGCACAGATAAAGAATTTCATGCGTGAGAGCGAAAAGAAGATATTTTTTTCTCTCCTTCACATATAAATGACAGTGACATACCTAGACACTTGCACAGGCGCCGCCTGGCGGGATAAAATGTCAGTGTGCCTCCTCATTACCTAGGTACCTTTGCTACGCTATCGCAAGCTCAGTCAAATCGTTTAAGCTACAATATTATGTGTCCAAAAATGTATAATCCCATTTCTTCTTTTTCCAGAGCTGGCAGAACGAAATAAAATGCCTACGCGAGAAAGAGATGACGCTACAAGCGAAGCTGGACGCCGCCGCGCGCGAGCTGAGACGGCTGCGCGACCAGCAGGGCACCATCATCCCCAACCCATCCACGCACGACTCCACCGCCTAAGCAACGAATATGCACCCTATAATTTACGGAATACGAAACGTGGCGATTGCAAATTGTAACTTTGTTTTGCTTTACCAACTTAATTTTGCGGCTGGTGAAATTTTACCCAGATACAAAAGCTGCGAGGTTTTGAGTTTGTCATCCGCAAAATAAGTTGGCAATGAAGATCGAACGGCTTTGTTTTACATGCAGTACCAACTTATTTTTGCGGCTAATAAAGTTATAACCAGTAACAAATACTGTGAGGTTTTGCGTTTGTCATCAGCAAAATTAAGTTGGCAGAAGGATAGCATTAGTTTAAAGCAGTTTTTAAATGTCTTGATGGGCTTCATTAAACTCAATGTGTAGTTGATGTGTCTTGCAGGATAGATTCTATACCTACTTGCTCTCTAGGACGAATTATATCTCGAAAATAGATATAATGACTGTCTTAAATGGATCTTAATGTGAATTTAGGTATACATTTACCTAATTTTCTTGTGCAATATCATTTCTGCTGCAATATAGTACTTATACAAACACCATGCTCTTGCTATCCATACATGCGAGTACCGACTGGTATTTAAATATTTTTTGAACCGTTAGGTTTAAAAAATATTTATGATTCTGGTCGGTATTCGTAAAATTCTAGATATACGTATTTAAAACATGGCTATATGTCGTTTGATATATAATATACAGCACGTATTGTAAGGTTTCTATGACTAATTTAGAGAGAATATGATTCTAATCTTTTATATGTTGTTATACCAGAACTGTCTATGCGATCTTATTTCCAAGGTTCGGTCGTACGTATATTTTGTATCGACTTTCGACCTCTGCACGGGAAGCTGGTCGATTTAAATGTCCCTATCGCACTTACAAATAGATAGGGACGCTTTTGTCTAAATGTTGTGATAAAGTAGTTTATTTCGGTCGTTTAATCTAATGTAAACTTTCTGGTTTTGGAGAAAAATGTAGTTTATTTGTATGCACACCGAAAAGAATCTCATTAAAAACGTATAACTTACAAATCAAACAAAATGAATGTGTATTTTACATAAGGAACGCATATACTTCGCACTTATACTTCACTACCATTGATGCTATAATTCTTTTGAATATGTATTTTGTATTCAAAAAGTCCTGCATTAGATGCGAGGTACAACTAAGTTCATAAATAATTGTATCATTTGATTGCTTTGTCTAAAAAAATGTGGTAAAAAATGTTTGCCACGATTATATTCTTGACTGTACCCAAACTGTATGTAACGTGCATAGTGCCCTTAATCTTTTCAACGTGTATATATTTTATACATAGGTATATAGAATACAAAATGTATTCCCTTTACGAATTACTTTACGCGCAAAAAATATATTTACACGTTAGCGAAAATATTCTATAGAGAAATTGAGTATTCATTTATGTCTGTTGTAGCGTATGCCTTCCAACGATTTTCGTTAGTGACGAAATAGATAAATGTAATGCAATTTCGGAGTCATTTGAATGTTTTTAAAAGCTAATTTTATAGGAACTACCACACCGACGCTTAAGATCGTGACTACTTTGAAAAAATAAAAATGAAACGCGCGTCTGAATGAAACTCAACACAACATTGGACATGACTGTTATAGCATACGCGTAGCCTTTTGTTTCCCTTGGCCCATCATAGATGACGTCATTAACAATCAGTGAACGGGATATGATAGTAGGTACTATATTTTTTTTAAACTAGTGACGATGTTACGGTGTGGAGGCTCCTTTATTTTAATATGTTGCGTATATATCTGAGAATTTTTGATTAGATTCACCAAAAGTTTGTCTTAAATAGCAGGTAAATCATGCCTTTATCACTAGAAAGCCTATTTATTCATGATGGTGCGTTAGTAACACTATTATAAAGTATAATAGATACGAATGATTTGTTAGTAAACGTCATAAAACCCAGTTTGTCCGTATTTGCATATTCAGCATAGTGCAATGTTAATTTCTAAACTTATTTCTATTAGATTAGTTCTTTGTACTTTAAGTTAACCAGTTATTGTACATATTTAGGAACTGGACCACTACTGATACAGTATTTTCTTAATTTATGCTTGATAGACATAAGTATCGTTTCGAATGTCTTTGAGTTAATTATGTTTTGTTGATTATCATTAATATTTTATACCAAAGTTAACATTCCCCACTAAATAGTATAGATTATTATTTTGTATAATTATTGCTTTTATAAATGATACAGCAGTATTCTTTATGTTAAATAATTTAACCGACGGAGCACGCTAACAATAATTTTCTGAGTTTACATTAAAGTTAGTTTAATTAAGTATGGTGGCTCTTTCCTGAATGAATGCACACAAATCTGCATTTTTTAATTATTTTAACATCTATATCGCCATATACTTAAGGCCAGAGCACATTGGCAGCATGTGCGTTTCAGCTGCGTACGCACACGTCTCGCAAACGATGCAACATCTCTCATCAGCACCCATGTATTACAACGACCGCGCGCTCGTCTACGCACCCGCAGCCGATGTGCACAAACCTTTAATGTAATCTTTTGATATTTTTGTTTGATTGTTGATTATAAAAGTGATTGACAAATGTTGATTCGTCTTCTGACTACTGTCGTTAATAAACCAAATATCGCGAGTGTGGAGAGTTAGAAGAAATAGTTTAATATTAAGAGATACTATTGAATTATATGAATAGTTAATACTAAATATTAAATTGTTGTTTTATTCCCTACCATTATAAGTTGTGGAAACCAAGAATACTTAAAAACCCTGATAATAATTATGTATATTTTTGAGGAATTGGAAAATTCCTTTTAAAAAATATTGAATACCCTAAAAATATTTGTCTAGTGAGTTAGAACGAGCTTTTTTTATTAATTCCAAATTTGTACTCCAAATACAGTTTCCTACAGATGTAGTCCGAAAAGGGTTCGTATTTGTCATGCTAGTTCAGTCAATGTCATCATGTACTGAGACTGACTGAAATAGCTTGACACGTTGTACGTTTCCGTAACAATACGAAGGCAACTCTTTTCACACATCTATACGAGTAGATTTTGAAGATATTTGTTTAAAATATTTTAGACTTGACGCCATCTAGGTGTGATTATTGGAATCAGCAACATATTTGAAACACCAAGCCGCGACAACAACAAACAGCGTACTTCACAGATTGTCTTGATATTTATATTGACAAATCATAGATGGCGCTAAAATTAAATAGCAAAAGTTAGTTGTATGTCTGCTAGATGGCGCTTATATAACCGAATGTGGCTTCCAGTCGAGAACGTAACAGCAGGGTAGATTGAATAATAAATATTATAACTGATCCATTTTTTCCATTATTACACTATAATGTTAAGTTCTACATGTACACACTGAACACGCCTACCATATACAACCGGTGGACACTCTATTTAATAATGCAAACACGTAAACACATGGAAAAAATGGACCACTTATATTTGCCCCAAAGTCGAGATTTGCCCCGCTGTACCTTATATACAGAGAAGCTACCTTGCAAAATTAATGCAAACACAATGAAACCGCTCTAGTCTTCACTTAACTTTGGACTAGTAATCCCAGTAGGGATTGAAACACATTTGTTCAAATTGATAAGTTTGGATCAACCCTTCTCACATAATAGATTCATGAATGTGAAAGCTTTGTCAGTCATGTATTATGGCACTATCACTCACTCGATGCAAACATTGATTATGTATCACATGTTACACCGATCACCGATTTGATACTGATACTGCTGATACGAAGTAGGTTGGTATGTCAGTATCAACAATGACGTTTTTGGCTGGAAGAATGTCATGTTACGATAATCGCTCGAATCACCAGGGTTAGCACATGATTGCCGCGAGACTATGTCTACCCGTCCTTATGTCATTAATACAGTTAGAAGAGGACGTCTCATCTATCTCGAGGCGACATACTCTCGCGGCAATCATGTGCTTGGCCTACATACCGCCAGAAAATCAGTGGAACCTGGAGATATATCAGCAGATACCTTTAAACGAGTAACTTTAGTAAGGTGCATTGGGGTAATTTCGAATCACAGAAATGCTCGGGTAATTTTGAAAGGGAAATCTTGATATGATAGAAATAGTGGTGATTTTAAAAGTGACTTCTATGGCCAATAATGTACAGTCAACCAATTGGAACCCTAGGCCACTCTACAACTATGTCAAACTGACAAACAGTAAGAGATTTCTTACAATCTGATTTTTAACGTCACTATGACATAGTTCTACAGTGGCCTAGGGTTCCAATTGGTTGACCATACGGTGTCAATAAGACAGGGTTCTAGAGTGGCCTATGGATTTAAATTGGTTGACCGTTAGGGTATGCAAAAACCGGTTAACTTAAAAAACCGGTTAATAACCGAGACTTTTCCTTCAAAACCGGTTAACCGGGTATTAACCGGTTTTGAGGATTTTTAGTAAATGGCCGTACTACGCAATAATTACCATTACCTTTAAGAATTCTGATGTTGATGATATCGTAGCAGGTATTATTTGCACGATGAAGATCATTTTATCCAGTTTTTAGAAATTTGGTAAATGCGGAAATTGCTAAAAAAGGCTTGTGTGGTTTGAATGTGATTCGTCAGTTTTGCGTTTTCTAGGCATGTCGCGAAGGTCTACAGCTCCCAGAGCCCCTAGTAATACAAGCAATTGATGTAAGAAAACCAAGATCTCCATTTTACCTTTCTTTTAAAAAATATAGTTTGAAATATACGGTAGACTCCGGTTACAACGACACTCAAGGGACCGCTGATATTACGTCGTACTAACCGGATGTCGTACAAAACGAATTTCATTTCTTTTAATTAAAAGTAATATTTGGGTGAATCAACTTTTTCTTGCTTTTTGCAAGAATTACCCTTACTTATTATTAGGTCTACTTTTGTGATTTTTAACCTTACCATCGTGAATAAAGATCCTTATTTCACGTATACCAATTAGGGAAAAATTTAAAAACGATTCATTTTTAATTAAAACAATATGTGACCCAGTGGAAGAGACACTTTTTCATACAAAACTGAGGGACAGCTATGTCCACTGGGTCACTGCTCGAAACAAAGTTATAAAATAGGAAATCCTATAATTACATGTTGTATTGCGTAGCTAGTATATTTGTCTTTAATATAATAAGTATACATTAATTAGACTAAATCCCAATTAAATTTTCTGACCACATGTAGTCGAAGTATGCGAAATTTTGCTGGCAAAGAAAAGTCGATTCACCCATTTACATCTCTATTACTAAAACATTTCAATCAATAGGTTTATTTACAGGGTATTATTATCATAGTATTAATACCTTATTTTATTGTGACTTGTTTAGTTAGAAAAGTCCTTTTTAGTATGCGTGCTTGCTCATCATTTGTTCTATTTAGCTTATAAGATTAGACCCGAGGCGAACAAATTGTTAAAATTTTAAAAGCAATACTTCAAAAAGTTACATGGCCACAATGTAATCTTGCTACTTGTTGTAGGAAGACAGGGGGCCGTGCTCGGGTGGAAGTAGCTTTGTTTCCTCAATTTACTAGTAAAACTAAAAACGTTGTCGCTGGTCGTTGCAACCGGACTTGACGGACGGATTCTGTGTAAAATGTATCGTAAGAAGCGGCTGGTCGTTAAAATCGGAGTCGTAATAAACGGATGTACTTTCATACTATCACATACGAAAACCAAATAAATACCTGTGCTTATGTCGTTGTAAGAGGTTGGACGTTAGGTCTATGCGGAGTCGTAATATACTAACCGGACTCTACTGTATTGTATAAAATGTATAATTGAGTAGACTCGGGACTAATTTTTAAAGTAAAATCATTACAGATAATAATGTTGTCAATGAAAAGTAATGAATAAATCTTTATTATTACAAAACATTAAATAATTACGTATTTTTGAACCTTTTAATGCCTAATTTTCCAAATTTTGAGAAATAATAACAGTTTCGGTTATTAACCGGTTAGAGACTATAAAAACCGGTTTTTAACAGAGGCCAAAAAGTCTCCGTTAACCGGTTTTTCGGTTAACCGGTTAACCGGTTTGCACACCCTATTGACCGTACATCCAATATAAATGTGGGCTTTAAAAACTGATGTAAATTCTAACCAGGCCTTAAAGAAAGGCAAAGCTAATCTAATTCAAACTTATTTATTTAAAAATGCTAAAGCGTTCCGCAGGGAGCGTAGGTTGTTTGGATTGTGGGTTGGATTGCTCTCCGTGCCACTAATTAAATGTAGCTCTTTACGTAATTCAATGGATGTTTTCTTCTCAGACTGAATACAGCTTGGAAACAGAAAACACATTCACATTTTTTTCATTGCAGTTACGGCGTAGCATCATCTTTGCTAGCTTCACAATTTAGTTACTTACGTCACTCTCGTGAATAACTCGCATTAAATATTTTAAAATAGTTAGGTACGTATTATTGTCATAATTTAATGGAAAATTATTTTAAAACCGAAATAAATTACAGATTTGAAAGAACGGACCAGCATAGCTAATCTGTAATCGCGGCAGATGCCTGTACTGTAACCTCTCGGCCACCTAGGTCACCAACACAAAGTTGCTTAGGTCGAAATGATCTCCCATATTTTTTCAATCATTAATCATTACATTACATTACATTACATCACTACATAGTATAAAACAAAGTCGCTTTCTCTCTCCCTATGTCCCTATGTATGCTTAAATCTTTAAAACTACGCAACGGATTTTGATGCGGTTTTTTTTAATAGATAGAGTGATTGTAGAGGAAGGTTTACATGTAGGTATAGTACCCGTGCGAAGCCGGGGCGGGTCGCTAGTAACTTTTAAATTATAATATTTATTTTATTTTATTCATTATTCATTATTGGAAGCCTGTTATTTCCCACTGCTGGGCAAAGGCCTCCCCCACATTTTCCATTCTTCCCGATCTTGGGCAATTTCGGCCCAATTATTGAGGCAGCAATCTAAGTCGTCTCGCCATCGTCGGCGGGGTCTGCCAGGGGGTTTTATTAATACATAAAAAAATATTATTATTCTCTTTATTCATTTCAATTCTCAGGCTAGGCTTTTTTATAATATGATTATAAAAGTAAAATACAAAACCACATACAAAACAATACAAAATATATAAACACATAATAAAAAACCTAACCTAGGGTGCCGCCAGCAGCGGGGCAGGGCCCAAGCTGCCGGTGGTTAGGGCTGCAGAGAGAGGAACCGTCGGACTATCCGCGCCGTGTCCAAGATCACCGCCTTCTGCATCTGGCCCTTGATCCAGCCATCTAGCGAGAGTCTCTTAAGATGTTGGTCGAGACTCTTCGCTATGAGACCGTTCGCTGTAACGACTATCGGAACAATGATCGTCGAATCAACATCCCACATGGCGGTTATCTCGTGAGCCAACTTACATTTACAGAGAATCCAGGCATGCAAGGTATGGGTTACAAACACTTAAAACTAACATTAAGCTTATAACTAAAATCAATTAATATTAATAGATGTGGGAGTGGATCCGACTCGAGGTAGCGGGCTGCAGTGGCTAGGACCTTAAGAAAAAAAAGGTTATTAATTATAGGTACATAAAATTATCTTTAAATAAAATTAAAGTAAATAAATCTAAAATTAAACTTAAAATAATAATTAAACTAAACAAATCTAAAATTAAAATTAAACTAAAAAAAATCTAAAACCGACCCCTGCCCTGTGGCATAGTACCGATAACCACAAAATTAAAATTTTGAAAAAACCCCCGACCGCGACATAGTGGACCGATTTTCATGAAACATGGCTAAGAACACTCCCGACTAACTCAGCTTTCAAATAAAAAAAACTAAATCGAAATCGGTTCACCCGTTCGGGAGCTACGGTGCCACAGACAGACACACACACAGACAAACAGACAGACAGGCAGACAGACAGACAGACAGACAGACAGACAGACAGACAGACAGACAGACACGTCAAACTTATAACACCCCGTCGTTTTTGCGTCGGGGGTTAAAAAACGCTACGTAATGAATACGTAAAATAATGTTTCCTTCTCATTAATAAAATCTCTCATAAACCGAACCTGAAACTGTAATATTAATATATATAATAATAAAATGGATAAGCATAATGACCGCGGAAACCCTTTCTCGTCGTTTCCCTTTTTAAAAGCCGCATTCCTTTACGTATTGCGGAGAGTATTCCGATAAATGGGGGTCTTTTATCTTTTCGTCCCAGTTTTGGTTATTTTTAGAATACGACATTATTTATTAGTTACATTATATAAACATGTTTTTACATTTTGTGCAAGTAGAGGTTCACATGAGAATGTTAGAATTAGAATAAACGGCTGCAAGATTACGGACATCTATACTTATTAGTTCTAAAACCATTCTTTTTTTTTATGGGGAGAAAAGCTTCTTATGTTGACAGAAACAATTGTTTTTTTTTAACCCCCGACGCAAAAACGAAGGGGTGTTATAAGTTTGACGTGTCTGTCTGTGTGTTTGTCTGTCTGTCTGTTTGTCTGTCTGACTGTGTGTGTGTCTGTCTGTGGCATCGTAGCTCCCGAACGGAAGAACCGATTTAGATTTAGCTTATTTTGTCCGAAAGCTGAGTTAGTCGGGAGTGTTCTTAGCCATGTTTCATGAAAATCGGTCCACTATGTCGTGGTGGAGGGTTTTTTCAAAATTTTAATTTTGAGGTTACGTTATGAAATGTTGATATTGAGTGACTGTTATGTATGATATTAATATCGTTACCTATTAATCCTATTCATTAATACTATTCATCAAAACCTAATTCTGTGGGCCTAGTGAAAAAGGGTATAACTCAAATTGACTCGGTGAAAAAGGTCACAAGTCCGAGAAGTCCGAGATGGGACTTGTGCCCTTTTTCACCGAGTCAATTTGAGTTATACCCTTTTTCACTAGGCCCACAGAATTATACCACAGACTAACGTCTAGAGATAATAACGTTTGAAAGGGCTTGAAATTGCTCAGATTCAATTAATAATAACTAACCTTGTTTTAGATTCTGTATAACGAGATTTATAAACAAAATTTAGATTGAAGCTTAATAGGTTGCCTATCTTACCATAAAGTAGAAATATTTCAAGCTATGGCTAAAAGTTACTCTCGTTCGGTTTAAGATTATTACCCCACCATGATGTTGATAACATTGAAGTAAAATTTCATTTGTATATAAGATACAATTTCATCATCATCTGTTCATGTGTCATTCATCTGTTTTTTTTTAAATCACTGACCGAATATAGTTCGGATAAAGAGTAAAGCCTACCACTGTTTTTCTTGCTGACATTACGTTACACCCCGTGTGCTACTCTGCGGCGGCGCCACCTTAATGAAATTCAACTAATTATATATGTTAAAATGATGTACGTAAGACGTACAGTATGTACGTGTCATGTTATGACTGTACCTATAGCGGGAAATGAAATAATGGGCTTTTATTGTGGCGTCGCTAGGGAGCATGCTCTGCAGCGGCGCCACTCAGTTCTCATAGATAGAAATTACATCATCTACTTTTTTCTTATGGAAATTGATGTACCAATGCTTTTTATTATGTACGTATTGAAAAAATCTCTATAACTTAGTAAATTTACCGCATAACAAAGCCGGCGGTGCTCTAGTACAAGTTTCCACGTGTGTTCTGATGCCGTTTTGGAACGACCACCAGCCGACCTCTTTATGTTTCGAATTTTTTTTTCAAACTTATCTACATTTTGCTGCTTTTAGTGATCCGTCAACGTGTAACCAGAGTGACACGCAACTAACCGCTCACATTAGAATATATATGAAAATTGTTAGTTACTTTTAGTTACAAAATTACATTTACAGTACCTACTAGGGTTGTTCCGAAAGTTGTTAGCTGCTCAGGCTCTATTGGTATAAGTATATTGATTTAAACTAACACGATTTGCACTCATAAGTTTAGAACTAAACGGGACATAATCGCAAAAACACTTAGATTTATATTTGCCTCTACTGGGATAATATTTCAATAATCATATCCAAAATAAATTATGAAACTAATGCGAATAATTAGTTTATTATATGGATTTTACTAAAAGCTATAAGCTTTCGGAACAGCCCTCCTCGTATAACATACATAATTACTAGTATAAAACTACTTTGCCAGTACACAAACACATATACATAGCTAGTTTTGCGTACTAGGTAAGTACATAGTTTGCTTGTCCATTTCAAAACTATAAAGAGCCATGTATACTAAATAGTTATTTGTTTTACAAGGGGGCAAAGTTGTTGTTTAACCGCACGAAAGCGAAAGATTCCAATATTGAACCGCGAGCGTAGCGAGTGGTTCAAAAAGTGGAATCTTGAGCGTTGCGAGGGTTTCAAGGCACGAAGGTTAAACAAACTTTGCTGCCGAGTGAAACACAAAATTTTTTACCACACCAACACGAACAAAATACTGACTATAAAACATCAAACTAAATCAAATCCATCAATCTATTCAATATTTATGATTCAAAATCATAATTCATAGGTAAATTCTACCAGCCAGCTTAAGACATCAAGTTAAAATTTGTATGAAATTACTTTGCACTCTTGTGGATAAAATGCGATTTTGCTATCTGTTTTCGAATAGCAAAGTACGCCTTTACCAGTTGGTGTGGTGAAAATAGCTTTGTGCGATATAAGTGCGAAGTAGTAATGTGAAACGAGTGGTAAGAGTAAACTAAAACACAATTAAACATTGTTTTAAATCGACACGAGTTGCTAATTCCTTCTTTTCCACACTTGTATCGTTATGTAGGCACCTAAATAAGGTATATTTTGACCAGGGCTCGGATACCGGTTAAATTTTGAAACCGTTATCATGTACCTACTTGCGGACAAACCTTTAAATTTCGATTTCGCTCGAAATACCGCTATTTTTAAACCGGTTTTTAGAAGAACTCTTTCATAAAGGTTTCGTTCGATTAACCAGTTTCGAACAAAATAAACCGGTTTATTCCGCAGCATGATAGGTAATACTGTTCTAACCAAATAAAACACTCGCTACGTGAACTTAGGTATTTAGGTGCGTCTCGCCGCTTGCCGAATATACCGGTTGATTTCGGTTAAAATTAAGTTCTCATAACGTTCGCGTTCTTTAAAAAGTTGATTGATTGATTGATTACGACTACGCACCATGTTGCAAAATTTCATTAGAACTATATATTTTCTCTGAACTGCACTTACAAATAGTGCGATAGGGACGGCCTGCTATTTTATCATCTATCGCGCGACCATGCTTCCCGTGCTGAACTGTCACCGCATACATCAAAATAACAGCGACATTTTGACAATAGTCATAACCATACTATACTATACTACTTACTACTATATTATAAATTAGAAAGTGTGTGTCTGCTTGTTTGTCCGTCTTTCACTGCAAAACAGAGTGACATATTGACGTGTTTTTTTAAGTTGAGATAGTTGAAGGGATGGAGAGTGACATATGCTACTTTTTGTCTCTTTCTAATGCGAGCGAAGCCGCGGGGAAAAGCTAGTAGTCATAATATATTTCTAGTCAAGTCACTGTCCATTACAAAAAGATGGCCTCGAAAAATCCTGAAATAAATTTGACACTACCTTTGCCGATATTAATTTTATTACAAGCTATAAACGCAAAGGTTATACTTTACAGTACTGAGTGAGGATTTACAATTTATAGGTTTTTTTACGAGGGGCAGGTACGAGCGGACCGCCGTAAAACACGTTTGGAAATAAAAGCTGAGTCTTCAATGTACTGATAACTGCTCCTGTAACCTTTGAAAAGTTACCATCACGGGAAGCATGGTCGCGCGATAGACGATAAAATAACAGGCCGTCCCTATCGTACTATTTGTAAGTACGATAGGGACGGCCTGATATTTTATCGTCTATCGCGCGACCATGCTTCCCGTGCATGTTTTTAGTTGAGTGACGCCGTGTCCTGCGTGGGCGACGGTCTGTCTCCCGTCGCGTCTCATGCTTCCATATTAATAAGGTTTGATTTCGTATGCGTCGCATCGCCGTCGCGCGACCATCGCGCGACCGTCGCCCACGCAAGCCACGGAGTGAGATGTGAATAACCTAACCACAAAATTAAAATTTTGAAAACCGACTCGATTTTCATGAAACCTAAGAACACTCCCGACTAACTCAGCTTTCAGACAAAAAAAAACTTAATGTAAATCGGTTCATCCGTTCGGGAGTTACGATGCCACAGACAGGCACACAGACAGACAAATAGACAGACAGACAGATATACAGACAGACAGACACGACAAACTTGTAACATTGTCGTTTTTAACACGCTTTTATTAGGTCGTCGGGCGGTCGGGGTGGTGTAGCGGTCGAACACGTCAGCCGCGTTAGCTGGAGACCCGGGTTCGATTCCCGGCTTCGCCACCAGTGGGCTTGATTGCTTTTTCTTTAGTGTATGGTATCTATTTCAGTTTATAGGCTTTGATGATATTTCATATAATCGTCATCATCCCATGTAGACGATGTCTTGATTAGTATTTTTTTATTAAATGAAAAAATGGAAAAATGTACGCTTCCGGCGGGACGAACCCGCATTTGAAATATTTGGAATCGTTTTAGGCGTTTCCTTTTCGCACGTGTATCGTACGACGTTTTTCAGTACAGATGGCCCTCCGAAGTTTCGACCTGGCATATAATGAAACTTCTCGAACGTTCTCGAACTAGTGCGTAAAAAAAACACCATGGTCATGGTACAGATGGTGGTTTTTTACGCACTAGTTCGAGAAGTGGTTCATTATTATGCCAGGTCGAAACTTCGGAGGCTCATCTGTACTGAAAAACGTCGTACGATACACGTGCGAAAAGGAAATTCGTAACTCGTCGTCGTCGTCGTCGTTCGTTCGTTATCGCCACTCGTTTCGAACTTCCTTTTTTACGCACTTGTATCGTAATGTACTATTCTATCGTTTTGTTTTGATTTTATTTACGACTAAAATTGTAAACTCTAGAGTCCAGAAGATTCCAAGCTTGGCATTTATCAGATTTCACCTGTCCAATTACGTGTGTAACGGAAATAGAAAATGGTTGCCGATGTGACAGACATCAAAGACTGAAAGCCTTTTATTATGTTATGTGATAAATAGATAAGTGTGTGTGTCTGTTTGTTTGTCCGTCTTTCACGGCTAGAGATGTGCAAATTGCGGAAACTTTCCAAAAAAATCTTAAATTTCTTGAAAAATTCACGAAATTTTCACGAAAAATAAAGGGAATTTAAATTTATGAAATAGAAAGTTTCCATCCATACAATTGTCCATACAAAGTATGGAAAGTTTCCGAAGTTTTCCTATGTGAAAATTTCAGGATTTTGGAAACTTTCCGTCGGCACATCAGTATTGACGGCAATACGGAGCCACGAGTCGACGTGATTTTTTAAGTGGAGATACTTAAAGGGATGGAGAGTGACATAGGCTATTTTTTGTCTCTTTCTAACCACCGAATTTCCTAAAATGGGGGGTGGAAATTTGTATGGAGCATTCCGCGATTTCCAAATTTAACGCGAGCGAAGCCGCGGGCAAAAGCTAGTAAGGATATAATTTCATTAACAATAATATTATGGAGACAGCAAGAAAAAGATGCAGATATTTGCCACTCACTTTGCCACTCACTCTTACTTATAGTTGCGTCTCAATACTTGCAGCAATAACTTGCACTACTTGCAGGTCTAAACCCAGCTGTAGAATGAATTGGTAACAGTACATTTTGACATTCGTGTTTGTTTCATTTTGACATTCGTGTTTTTTAGAAAAGGAAAAAGAAATAAGTAAAGCCAGCAACAAAAATCTATACAGCCAAAGTGCCAAAGATATGTATACAGAACTTTATTGCCTGTACATTAAGACGATACAGGGGGGTCAATTTTCCATACAAACGCTCTCGACTATTTCCTCCCTGGTTTTTGAAGATACGGCAATGATTTTTTCAACACAGATTATTATTATTTTTATCTGTGTCGGATTAGATTTTTTTGATATTATTATTTTTAAAGACGCTAGAGCCTATCAAAAATTTCCAAAAACGGCCTTATTGATTATGGCGCAAAAAAAGGTGTAGTATTCAAAATTGATAATAATTAGCCAAAAGAACTAAACGGCCCGATACAGATAATTTCATTGTTATTCAAATTCTCAAGTTTCGTTACGATTGATTAAGTTTTGAAGGAGGAAACAGTCGAGAGCGGAACCTAATATCTTTTAACTGAGTTGTTCTGAATGGACAATTTTTTTTCGATAAATCTAGTTAATAACACTAGTATATTTTAGACGCCTACAACACTTGGAGTTTAAAAAGTAGCCTTAAAAAGAGATTCTTAAACATTAAGTTCGTATCGTCGAATACCAATATGTTATAAAAGCTTCATCTAACGGCTCTTAAATCCTCTCGGGACCCACGTCTTAGCCTAATAGACTTCAGAACGAGTAAGAACAACTAAAAGGCTGACAAATTCCGAGATTTCGAACAGCACTTAACGTTACAGATTTACGACGTCCATACGAAAGGAAAATCTCTAAATAATTACAAAAGCTTAATGGTCCACGAATGACGTTACATCGAATTACTTGAATAAACTTTTACGGTGCGTGAAACAACTTGTAACTGGTAGTTAAGCCACTGTTTAGTCGAAGAGTGATTACTCTTAAATGTCACCCGTAAACCCAAATTTTATTTCTAAATTGGGCGAGTTTTTGGCTCATTTATCGTCCAAAGGTAGTAAGTATAAACCGAATCTTGTTTGAGTATCATCGGTAAACAGAAAAATGTTGCAAATTTCAACTTTCTGACCTTAAAGTATTACCTTATTTCAAAAACATTTCACATGAGACGATGTTTTCGTAGTGTACGGTAATAACGGTCGCGTATCTACTGCATTTTAAACTGCGATAACGATGTTTTCAAATTTCGAACGGGTAGCTCGTTAAATATCCCAACGGTTTTCTAATATCTCGGGACCGTGACCGGCCTTTCAGCAAAACATTCTCTGAATGAACCGGATATCTGTCATAAACTAAGCAAGAAGTGGGATTAGGGGTTGGTCATTTATCATTCAGCGTTTGTTATGATAACGTTTATTGATGATCTAGCACAACCTCTTGAGTATATGTGATTTTCCGTTTCTAAAGGGCCCAAACACACACATTGTGTAAGATCCTGTCCATCCGAAATTTAAACTGAATTCTGAATAAATGACCCTTTCTATCTGCAAATGGGGCATAAGAGACCTTTGGACTTGGAAAGCCACATTATGAATGGTTCTTTTTATTACTCTTTCAGTAATATTAATATATTTGAGTGCGTTGATTAGAGAAGAATAAATAATATAGAAATTGTATTTAGTCGCCAGCGACACTTGCCGTGGACTGGTGTGGAGTAAATAAGACAGACTGAGGATCTTTTACTATGAAACCTGCTCCGAAATTACGAAAAACTTGCTTTCGTACATTTCTGCTATCTGACTTGCCTTTTTCTTTGAAAAAGTTTTTTTGCTCGCGACTTAAGGCTTGATTCTTCAGAAAGTAAAAGTTTATTAGGTACGACTTTATGGCCCCTCAAATCATTGCATAGTATAGTCGTAGAAGATGACAAAAAAACACAATGTATTTACCTAAAAATCTGCTCAACCTGTCAATCTAACCTAATACAAAATGCAGAGAAAAGAAATCTTGCTCACTTGTTCACTTTGCAATTCAATCATATGGAAAGGGGATACCTTAGCACCGTCTGCGATATGTGATTTCATGCATGAGAAAATACGATGTATGCTTGTGTGCATGCACAAGCGAATCTGTGATATTCTATAATAGCACTAGGTAGGTACTGAAACCACTGTCAGATCTGAAAGCGACATGTTCGTGGTTAACAGAGACATTATAGTATACAAGATACTGATTTAAGTACAATAGTAATAAAGCAATTTCATAGACGTCCGACATCGACACAGAATTTGAGAATTTCATAGGTATGCGTTGGGGTAATTTCGAAGAACAGAAATGCTCGGGTAATTTCGAAAGGGGAATCTTGATATGATGGTGGTTTTTATGTGACTTTCGAAATTACCCCAATGCACCCTACGGTATACCAATTTGAAACCTAGGCCACTCTTAGAACCCTGTCTTATTGACACTGTGTTGTTTTTAACTCCCGACGCAAAAACGACAGGGTTTTATAAGTTTGACGTGTCTGTCTGTCTGTTTGTCTGCCTGTCTGTCTGTCTGTCTGTCTGTAAGAGTGTCTGTCAGTGGCATCGTAGCTCCCGAACGGATGAACCGATTTAGATTTAGTTTTTTTGTTTGAAAGCTGAGTTACGCGGGAGTATTCTTAGCCATGTTTAATGAAAATTGGTCCATTAGTCGGGGTTTTTTTTTCAAAATTTTAATTTGTGGTTAGGTTATTGTAATAAAGGTCACTTCGACGTTTACTGGGAAAAACAAACATACTTAAAATAGGTACCTAGTAAGAGTTTTCCGTCAGCGTCGAATAGGGTTGATAACTCGGCCCAATCCTAATCTGTTTAGTTCTAAGGTAACATCCTTACGAGTACATACGTTCACGGCAGATATTAATATTGCATTGTTTTGATAAAAGAAGAAGCGCTTGAGAGAGAGAGATAATATAGTATGCGTTTCATTGTCCAAGCGCAAACAAATGTAATCTTGTCTACGTCCTCTGCGCAGAATATCGAATTAATCCAGTGAAATTAATGTAGGTAAGCCTAAGGTCTCCTATTTTAGGCTAAAGGCGACGTCTGACTTCAGCGTCAATGTTTACTTTTGAGAAGACTATGACAATATTTTTATTTTCTCTACAGGTAAGCATTGTCTCCAAAAATTGGCCATTTTTTTTAAAGTCCACCCCACTTTTTTTTACATGGCTATTTTTTACGCGATTCATATTCAGAACCGCGAGGTCTTTCGATCCTGATAGGAGAAAAAAATTGTCCCAAGATTTCCATACCTTCCATTCCGTTACCGCCATACAAAATGGATGAAAAAATGGTAACGGAATTGGACAAAAACCATGGGACACTTTTTTTCTCCTATTAGGATTGAAGGAGCTCGTAATTCTGAGTGAGTGAGTGACCAACAAAAAAATACAACTTTTCCAAATCCAAAAAAAAGTAGCCTAATTTACTTTGCTTGGTTTGATTACAGTTTTAGCAATAGTACATTACATCAGAGGCCGGGAAAATGAGGAAAAATACGGCCGAGCGAGCGTGCGAGCACAAATGGTGTTTATAAATAGGTTACTCTAGCCTAATTTACTTTGCTTGTCTTTACAGTTTGCCCAAAAAGCGATTACAGCCCATTTTAAGGAACGTAAAGACAATATTTCATTGCATGTTTGAGAAAAACGCTTTTTGTAAAGAATCCTCTGTTCTGCGAGTGATAAAAATCAGCAAACGTTGTTGTCCGACTTGAAACGATTATCACCTTGGTTACGCTCTCTCCACAGAATATCGGAGACATTCGATGAAATTAATGAAGGTAATTTACTTAGCTCATGCCGTTGGCAATTTCTACATATAACCAAAGACATATATAACTCCGTACCTAGACAGATAAAGTCTAAGAAAAAAACGTACCTCAGTACCATACAGAAAAAGGTACGGTGGCCTAGATGGCATTACACATTTGGGGTACACTCTGCTAGATGGCGCTAATATTAATATTTGACATTTTAACACATATCAAGCTAAGAATATGGACCAAATTGTCAAAACTGAGGTTCAAAGTTTTAAGCCTGTGTCAAGAGATGGCAGTCTATGCACTGTGATTACACATTTTACTTCGACAGTAACTCTCTATAATACTCGATCCTCTTTGATATAACCTACCACATACTTACTAGTAATTACACTCTGTATACCATTTTCGCGTCAGCAAGGAAACAAGTAAAGGGCATTTTCGCGAGAACAATCACAAAAAAAAATCTAAGGTAGGTACATTTTATGTTTTTCCTACTCAGAATTACGAGCCCTTATGATCTAGGACAAAAAACAAGAGACAAAAAAATGTTCCCAAATTTTTCTGTTATTTCACATACTTACTTTCCACTTTGTAACCGCTGTACAAAGTATTTGAAAAATGGTAACGAAGTGGGTAAAGGGACGATTTTTTTTACCTAGTAGGATCGAAAGGGTTCGTGAGTCTGAGTGAAAAACGTTTTTACCTATAGAAAAGAAAGGTTTTGAATCTTTTTTCGCGAAAATGCCCTAAAACTATATTTTCAGTACAGATGGTGTTTTTTTTACGCACTAGTGCGAGAAGTGGTTCATTATATGGCAGGTTGAAACTTCGGAGGTCCATCTGTACTGAAAAACGTCGTTCGATACACGTGCGAAAAGGAAATTCGTAACTCGTGTCGATTTAAAACACTCCCTTCGGTCGTGTTTTAATTTATCGCCACTCGTTTCGAACTTCCTCTTTTCGCACTTGTATCGAAATTTACTATTTAAACACACCTTCGCTACGGCAATTATCATAGTTAAGAACGGAATTTAACCATACCTGCATCATGCCGGATCGAGCGTGTTGTTACTTAAAAACCTGCATCAATTCTGCTATGCCCCAGCTCAGAAAATTCATCCTGTGAAATTATTGTAGATAATTTTATTCTACACTAGCTTTTGCCCGCGGCTTCGCTCGCGTTAAATTTGAAAATGGCGGAATGCTCCACCTACAAACTTCCACTCCCCATTTTACGGAAGCGGGAAATTAGAAAGAGACAAAAAGTAGCCTATGTCACTCTCGATCCCTTCAATAATTTCCGCTTAAAAAATCACGACAATACGTCGCTCCGTTTTGCCGTGAAAGACGGACAAACCAACAGACACACATACTTTACCATTTATAATATTAGTATGGATATGGATATAAACATAATTACACTCTATACAGGGTGGGGCCTGTAACAAAAGCAAAAAATCAAACTGTAGGCTACACTCCTTAAACTGACCAACATTAGTTCAGTGACTTTTAAAAATTATGAAGTCTTTAAATTTTTAATTTTTCATACAAAATAAATATTAGCTTCAATGTACGCCATTATTGTTGTCATTGACGTTGTCTGTCACACTTTAGACTTAACAGAATTCGCAATACATTACCTCTTAGAAAAAACTTTCAAGGGTGATAAAATTCAAAATACAAGTTATTTTTAAAAGTCGCTGAACAAATGTTGATCAGTATAAGGAGAATAGCCTACAGTTAAATTTTTTGCTTTTGTTACAGGCCCCACTCTATATATACTTACCTATATACATACTTAGTTTACTTCAGCAAAACTTTTTGGCGACAAGTGCGACGCGGGATCATATAAACGTAAATGCGTTCCCAGAGGTCCCACTAAAGGGACCAAGTAAAGGTCTGCGCTGAGGGCCGGCAGGATAAATTCGCAGTAACGCCCCGGGACCTATAGAGGGTAATGTATGCATTCGCTTTTAGAAAAAAAAACGGAAAAGGCTGCGAGCACTTTCGCATTATTACTGTGTTTGCTTTTGGTTCTAAAGGCACAGGCCTTTCACCCTAGGGTTAACCCACCATTTTATATGGAATTTGATAGATGACAGCCCACTAACCCTGAGTTAAGTGGTTGGTGCAAGTGGGCCTTAATGAAAGAAATTAGGTAAGTACTTATCAGAAAAAATAATGTAGTTAATACTTTTTTTTAATGAAATTAAGGCCGTTATACCGCAATGGAAAGAACAAAAGGAATCCTCTAAAGTGTATTGACTATTGTGTAAATGACACGTAAATAGGTATCCTTCATATTTTAACCTAGAATTTGCCTACAATCCATTTTCAGGGATTTATGTTCGGGTACAAAAATAATGTTTGTTTTTAACCCGGGTAAAAGTTTTGCAATAACAGTTTATCAAAATAAATGCCCGTTACACGTTTTTGTACCCAAAATAAACAGTGTTTTTATTTTTTCGATGAGTTTTAAACAAATCCGTTTCTAAAGTCGTAATCTAAACAACGTTTATTTACAATTATAATCTCATTAATTCTAATTAGACTTAACTGTAAAATATTGTCTTTATTCTTTTTTAGTTACCTATATTTCGTGAGCTTTGTGGCCTTATTTTTTAGCATTGCATATTTGCATAATATACTTTCGTAAGTATTATTTATGTTTTTATTCCACTCATGAATTTACAGGTGTGATAAGCAACACGCATTTAACGTGGTTTACAGAAAGCTCTCAGATTAATTTCCATAGTTCTGCAAAAGAGCAAACCAATAAACCGACGCAAACTCAACACAATTTTCTTAGAAAGCTTGCCCAAGAAACCTCCACTTCACAACGTAACTTTAATTGGAACCGCGTTAATGGCTAGTTTATTGAAATCCGATGTCGCAGAATCAAGTCACGAGCCAGCTCTTAATTATCGAACCGACTGCGGTGCAGTTTTCCTCACTTTATAAAGACTGATTCAGAAACATCAGTTTTTCGTTGTAACTTTGTTAGGGGCAGTATTCATTACTCCATGCGGTTTAGCATAAATTGAATTCTCGCGTGCGATTCTTTACTTCATCGCGAGCGAATGAGCATGTGTTAGACCGCCATGTGTGTGCGTTCATCCAATAACGAGCCATGTGGGCTGCAGGGTCTGCCATCACATGGCCTAAATCGGAAACATAAAACAATATTGACACTACTGCCATCATTCGACCACGAAATCATCTGTCAAAACCTCAAAATTGACCCTTATAACCTTTTGGTAATCATTACAAAAAACTCGACTTTGGAATCATTCTGTAAATTTATCACTTATATAACTTTAATAAACTCAAAAAATTCAACGGTACATAACTCATTATCATTCATTTATTTATCATTACATTATTCTACAAATTTCATTAATACAAACAGATTATCTATGCATACGGGGAAAAAAGAACTGATTTATTGAATTCAGCCGCCCGTATCATTCGCGGGGACTGGACTCGGAAGTCACAGATTATTAAAAAAAAAAACTACCATCATTAGCCATTTTGTGGGCTACATCGTAATAGCATAGCCTGTCACATTTACGCCACAGAATAGTATAGGTAGGTACGAGTAAGTGCCCCACGCCAATAATTTGACGGCTGAGAATGTGCTATTAATATTTTATACCATGCACGAAATAAAACTTCAGATAATTATGAGAAAACATGCAGGACAGCAGTTATTTTTCAATCCAATTTCTACTTAATAAGTCAGGTAGAAATATATAAAGTAACTGAGTTGACCGTGACGTCACTCAATTCAATTTCATATAAATTCCATATTAGCAAGTCGTTCAAATTCGTTTTCACAGTTCTTAAAAAGAAGCTGATTTGACTAGGTGGCAAGTAGCCTATTGATCAAGTAACCAACATGCAATAATTATTAAGTATGTTCGTTATATGTGTTTTCGTATTTTGTATAAAAGAAGTTACATATTAAATAAAACAAGTTCCTCGTGCTTTTACTGTTTACGTCTGGTCTGTAATACATGTATGAGTAATTACAAGCTTTTGACATTATCACAAAATGATAGACGCCGAAGTCAAGTAACTTCGCAATCAATAACAATAGTTCTACGCTGAAGTCAAGTAACTTATCAATAAATATCAATATTTCTACGCTGAAGTCAAGTAACTTCGCAATCAATATCAATATTTAAACTCTGAAGCCATCTAATATGAATTCCAAGTATCTTTCGCAAGATACTCGATTTCAAGATAGAAATAGGGTAGATACTTGACTTTAGCGTAGAATACCCTGTTAAAAAAAGATACTTGAATTTTTCAAAGTTCTGTATTTTGAAAAATATACATTATAAAAATTTCAAAAAAATACTGAAAGATGTATTTTGAAAAAATGAATCGAATGATGTAAAAAACCATTTTTTGGAAAAAATTGAGATACTTGATTTCTGCGTAGGGCAGCCGAAAGAGCAGAGCGTCCTTTTCGCCGCGTCAATTAAAAAAAATGTAAGTATTTTTTATTATATATCTATCTAACTATTGAAAAGCGGGATTGTAAACATAATTAGCTGTAAGAATCTTTTGTTATTAGCATATTTATTTTACTTAAGGAAAATAATTTTATACTGACGCGAATATTACCTACTGACTAATGTGACCTGAAAGTTCCATCAGAACGCGCTGACCCATATCTGTAAACCACGTAGCATGAGATCATACACGTGCGGACATAACCTTTAATATCACTAAGAAAATGGTTTTCTAAATTTCGTTAAACTGACGTGGATGCAAGATTTTTTATAGATATTTAGACTAATTTGATATTTTTCCCCTAAGGTAGGATTTTTAAGGTAGGTACATCCACGATCG
Organism: Leguminivora glycinivorella; assembly: GCF_023078275.1. NCBI lineage: Eukaryota > Metazoa > Arthropoda > Insecta > Lepidoptera > Tortricidae > Leguminivora > Leguminivora glycinivorella. The sequence goes on from NC_062981.1 coordinate 10,937,880, forward strand.
ATTTTTAAAACACGCTTTTGGAAATATTGGGATTAGTTGTCAGAACGGACCCCAGGCTCCCATGAGTTGTAGTTAATGCCGGGATACCGCAAGGAGGATGAAGACAAATTAGCTAAGCTATAGTTATAAATCAATGAAATCGACGGAATTCCCACGCCACGCCCACGCACAGTTTTTTTTATTTCACTCTCAGTTTAGGTTTTTATTTCATTAAAACCTTAAACTTTTGAAGGTACTTAGTAATTTACAAGTCAAGCAGCATAACAATTTCTACGAGTATAAAATATCTAAATATCCCTTCGGCTACAATATCTACATATCGGTGGGTATCTGATGTTCGAGTAAAGAAATACAGCCATGTTATTGTTTTTAGTTATAAAAAATATAAAACAATGAAACAAATTACTAAATTAAACAGAAAGTTTATTCTCATAGCTATTTTGGATTTAAAATAATAACGCAAAATGTTGAGTGATGTCTTAGGTATTGTAAAAATATTTACAAAACATTTTGTTATTTCATTATGGGGATGTTCACGAAAAATTGGGAAATTTTCGTGAGAGATGAGCGTAGACGACAATAAGGTCGCATTTTTTGCTCGAGATTAGATCATATAACATGTTATTATTACACGTACGCTCTGAATATGAAAGAAAAGAAGGGGATAATTAATCGAAAATGTGCTAAAAGTTGACATTTTTGTATAACTATAACAGATTGTGGTGAAACTAATATGTCGTTTAATAGTTATTTATGTTACTGGTGCATAATGACACGCATTAAAATACAAGTTTTTTTAAGAAACTCGCCAAAAGCGTAACTTTGCAGGTAAAGCAACTCTCAATTATAACTGAACTTAATTTGTGCTCATTTCCCGCTCCGCACAAAAAGTGTGACGTTGGAGAATAACTTCTCACTTATCATCATTTTCTTCCATCTTTCATGTTACTTGGGCGCGTAGACAAGTCGCCACGCCCCGTAAAATGTCGTATTATCTACTTAACCCGTCGATAGGGACAATAAATGACTATGATGACTCTTGGTTTCTCTAAGAACAAATTAAATTATTTTCATAGAAAATATTTTAACTTGTATTTTTAAGTAGTAACACTACTATTATGTTATAAACATTAAATAAATGTCATATACAAAGAAAAAGTGACCAAGGCCTCCAGTGCTCCGAGCTGGAATCGAACCAGCGTACTCCGCTTACCGGGCGAATGCCTGAACCACTCGGCCATCGGTGCACGAAGGCAAGGGTCGAAATTTCCAATGCCTTTGTCTAGACGCGAGACGTGGGACACTCTAGGCACAGTATAATAAAGAGTACTATAGGCTCATATAGTTAAATAAATAAAGTGTTACCCTAGTTGATGATTTTTGCATCGCCTTGTTCAAGTATTTTAACCGCTGTAGCCGTGTAGCCCGGTGTGGATTTTTGACAAGGCCTCTTGAAAACGGCGGCATGGTACGTAGTCGAATGGCACAAACGCTCACGAAACGAAACGCTCGCAGATATCTATCTCTATCGCTCTTGCATATTGGCGCGACAGAGCCAGACTACCTTTCGCGGCGTTTCGTTTTCGTTTCGCGTCGCAGAAATGACATTCGGCCACGGCACTTGTATGTATGTAAACACCACAGAACTTAATTTAGATAGAAGAAACAAATTCATATATTTGTATAGGGGCCGAGCGTGTCAAATTTTGTACTGAAGTTGATTCTTGCCTGTAATTTTAAATATGTCTCAGGCTCTTGATTGTTCATAATTTTTGTGTTGTTGCAATTGAATATCACGTAACGAGGCATTTTTTATGTTTTGGTTGACTTCAACTTACAAAAATTGACGCCCGAAAGCTGCAAGCTGCGATTAAAGACGGACAACTCAGTGGATTTCACTGAGTTCATTTGACACGCTAAGTAGATACGTTTGCTTGATCTATGGTATATATGACATCTGTGGTAAACACTTTATTGTACATAACTTGTATCGGTACTTACGGCAAATGTTGCTTATTTTGAATTGAGAACGTTTAAGAATTTTCAATGTCCCTAAATCGAAAACCATTTCGCCTCTCCAGATATACGCCTCTAGATCACAAAAATATATTTTTTAATATTTTTTTTCCATATCTTTAGTAAAAAATTGTTAAAAATAGTTTAAAGGGGAAGTCACGTAGTTGATTCAGACTATTCAGAGCTACCACTATAACCAAAAAAATCTTCCGGGATGTCACTTGAGTTTGACTGCGACACTTATCACCGCTCGTAGTATGGAGATTAGAGGTAAGGAGCGAAAGTATCAGAAGTGCACATATAAAACCATAGATAGATAGCGCTGCAATTGTAGGTACACGTCATTTTTCGACTGTTCTACTTTGACAGATTTCTTTCCTTATACTTCTACATTCCATAGCTCGTAGTTATTCCTTATTTGTTGACAGTGAGTGACACATGACAGTCAGACATCTCGGATTGTTTAAGCTGACTGATAAAACATTTTTTAGGAATTATTTTGTCGTTTTCTTAGGTGTATGAAACAACACATGTGACGTCATTAAGTTGCGTCTTGACGTTTGTAACTTACGCTCTTTCTGCTCGTAGTAATAAAAAGGGATTTTTGCATTAAAAAAAGCAGTTTTTTTGAAAAATAGAAAAATATGTATCTCTTTTATTATTGAGTTTTTTCAAACCGAACAATAAAAAGTAGTACTCAAAAATATGAAATTAAATACTTGTCTACGCGCCTGGCTCTGTCCGTTCATATTACGAGTCGGGGAAACAATATCCTAGTGTGTTATTCTTTAGTTCGCCATTTCCGTGACTTATATGACATGTCTTTTGTCTTCGGAGTGCTAAGTTATGTGAGTAACCTACATTTCTTTCTGGCGAGTATTTTGTTTTGTGATTTTCGTGACACCTGTGCGCGTGTGCGCGCGTACAAGATACCCATCGTTCACTTTCATTTATTGAAAAAGTTGATGAAAAAAAGTATTTCATGACAAAAAATCTTTTAATATTCGTTTTAAAAAAATTCTCCTCGAAAAGCAAGCAAATGGTATTCCATTCGGGTACTTGGTTGCAGATTTCCGGATATGATTTGGTGGGAACAACGATAGTCTTAGGAGGCTTGCAATCGGTCCACACGTGTGAAGTTACCTGCTACTTTACACCATACACATTTAACATTTACATCATTCAGAAAACAACTCATGATATGCACATAACACTTACACTATACACTATACTTTTGTTTACGATTTAACGTTGGCAATAAAACTTAAATATAATTATACTCTGATGTGACCTAGGTTCCGGCAGAAAATCAGTGCTTTGGTCGAAAGAGCGAAGCGTATCACTGAGCCGAGACCCTTTTGTCCTGCTGCAACGCACACAGTTGTATTCTGTACTTTTATTTTTTATTATTGTTTGTTTGTTTTTTTTTCTGTCTTTTATTCATTTTATTGCTGTCTCTTTTTATTATGTTGCGATTAATTTGTGTGTCTCCTTTAATCTGTATATTGTGTGTGTTTGCAGTTTGCCAAATAAATGATTTATCTATCTATCTATTTTGTCATTGTACTCGTATTTGAGTGGTTGAGTGGGGAGGAACGCTGCACGGGTAGCATGATCGCGCGATAGACGATAAAATATCAGGCCGTCCCTATCGCACTATTAGTAAGTGCGATAGGGACGGCCAGACGTTTTATCATTTATCGCGCGACCATAATTGCCTGCCTGGTAGCCTAGCGGTAAGTATGTGTGACTTTCCTTCCGGAGGTCGCGGGTTCGAGCCCCGGCTCGCACCAATGAGTTTTTCGGAATTTATGTGCGAAATGTCATTTGATATTTGCCAGTCGCTTTTCGGTGAAGGAAAACATCGTGAGGAAACCGGACTAATTCCAATAAGGTCTAATAGTTTACCCTTCGGGTTGGAAGGTCAGATGGCAGTCGCTTTCGTAAAAACTAGTGCCTACGCCAAATCTTGGGATTAGTTGTCAAAGCGGACCCCAGGCTCCCATGAGCCGTGGCAAAAATGCCGGGATAACGCAAGGAGGGTGATGACTCGTATTTGAGTAGTTTATTTAGTTACTTGTATAAATTTATTTATTTTGCATTACGGGGGGTCGCTGTGGATCTTTACCAAGACGTTTTAAACATGACTGTGGCGGACTGGCGGTGTTTACGTTGAAATTTTAGCTTTTCTTTTTGATCATGTGTAACAAAGCGTCCTTTACATTCCATTATGTTATGTTGCTTTACATTTGATTTGAATCTTAAAGAGTGAGCTTGAATTATAAAAAGTGAGAAAAATAACATTTAACTTATTCAAAGTTAATAGTCGACATAGGTTACGGCCATTTCCCAAAGGCAGAATTTTATTTGTACTAAGTACTTACTTTATTAGTTAGTTATTCTGAGAACATTCCTTAGCGGGAATTCACATAATGACTAAACATGCGCGGAAAGGCAAGTATACTTAAATAAACAAGCTCCCTTTGCTGACGTAATTAATTTATTAGGGTTCCGCACTAAAAAGGTTTTTTATACCATGTCGGTGGCAAACAGGTTAACGGTCTGCTTGATGGAAAGCGGTCACCGTAACCAATGGCAACTCAAGGGGTGTCATATGCGCGTTGCCGACCAATTAGAAACTAACAAAAGGAACCCTTATGGTGCGAATCTGTCCGTCTGTCTGTCACATTTTGTTATTCTTTTTAAACTTTTGAGAGGCCACGCAATGGCGTCACCGAAACATCGGGTTCTGGCCCCGTAGCCGAATGGCATTTCTGCGACGCGAAACGAAAACGAAACGCCGCGAAAGGTAGTCTGGCTCTGTCGCGCCAATATGCAAGAGCGATAGAGATAGATATCTACGAGCGTTTCGTTTCGTGAGCGTTTATGCCATTTGGCTACTTACCCTGGTCAAATCAATCGATGATTATCAGCGCAACGTTAGCACAACTGTACTGCAACGACCTTTTCCCTAGACCAGGTGTCAACGCTCGGGAGATGCTAATCCTGGACCCTCTAAAAGGAAGCGTCTATTGTCGTCTAGTCAATTCTATGGCTGATTAAGTAAAGGTTGGTCTGAGCTGCTACTCGAAGCAACGTTAGCACCACTGTATTGCGACGACATTTCCGTAGCGCTAATTAGATGCCGAATCTCGGAGACATTTAGCCTACGATTTTTTAAGACCCACTCCACTCTAGCATAATATCTTTTGGCATCTATGTAGTCAACTGTGTGAGTGCTGTTCGACGCAACTTCGTAGTGACATATTTTGTACCACTGACTTAACTCCGCCGCCCAAAAGACGCAGAGTGGGTGGGTCTTTACTGTCACGCAAAAGACACAACAAACTTGCAAGGTACTCAAAGGGTACCTGAGGCAGGTATAATCGTAGCGAGAACTAATTAAAACTTTGTTTCAACCCCGTATTGCTCTTCCTCCATACATACAAAAGCTATATAGGTTTGTACATGTACAGTTATGTTATTATTAGAACACGGAACTTTATAAGAGAACGTGACTGTAATATTTGCTCACGACTTGCTGTAATCCAATTTCGTTTGGATTTCATTTGGAGTTTGCAAAAGAAAAACAAATCATACTGTACACGTTGGTTCCTTGAGAGGAAGGTTTCTTATTTAGTTAAACGAATAGCTTGTGTTTCATGAGTTTACTGAATGAGAATTTTTCATTTCATGCACGAAAATGAAACATTTTAACATTATCATGCATTTCCGACAATATATCATATTTTTTTCTTACTATATTGTTACCTACATTGCACAATGTAGATAACTTAAGAAAATAAGTAAAGCACTTTTTTACTTAAAATATTTACCTTTGTGCAAACGGACAATACTAGTTGATTTCACAGATTAATCTCAGAATTCCAAACCTGTAACGGCTGTAGCTCCTGTCTTCATTTCGCATCTCCCACGCTTCAATCTGATAGCTACGTCAAAACAAAATACAGATCTGACATTCCCTTTCTCCCATTTTGCTATTTTATTTATCTATTAGGGTGGTCAACATTTGTATGGAGGAAAAATAAATATGATTAATCCTTTCTCCACATGGTTCCCTTTATTCTATTATGAATTAGTTAGTCTATGTACCAAATTTTAACCCATTTGCTAATTATTTACTGATGGTCGCTCAAGATAGATTTAAAACTTGATCTCATAGAATAAATAAAAACCGAAATTAAACATTGCAAACTACCCGGTTCATGTTTTATTTAGCTCTAACGAAACAGGAAAAAAATATAAATAAACCATTTAAATACTCCCATGTAAGATTTTTTATTTCGTCAAGTTCATTTCATACATTTTAGTATAGCATTATTGCTTTATTTTGAGCGACCTCTAAGCAATGTCTGATTGTTCTTAAAATTGGTTGATATAATTTTGATAAGTTTTCAAGCAGCAATAACCATATGGTGTTCAAACAATTAAAAGAAGTTTTTTTGGACAACCCTAATTATCTATAGCCACAACGCCACAATCGCTAGTCTTCGTATACGTATAGCTATCTCTTTCTATCGCTCTTATGTAGTGGCGCCACGGAGCAGCGTTTCAATCGCCATGTAGCGTCAATGATTGACGATTTGGCTGGGCCGGCTGTAATCACCTCGGATGTCCGAGATCCGACCCCAATTTGAAATTCTACCGCCAAATAGCAGGTGGATACTTACACATCGATTTGGGATTTTGTATTTGTAGTTTCATGTTTTATTTAAAAGGTTTCGAAGGTTACTTCAGTGTTGTTGGTAATATTTATTTGGCACTTCACTGTGACTTCAGAAAATACATAAGTCCTGCCATTCATCATGAACGCACGTCTTAACTCGTATTGCCTACTATCTGACTGACTTCCATCATGTACGACACGATTTATATTTGTATCTGTATAGCCTCTGCAGGTAAATATGCATTTATTTAGTCAATGTATAAACCGAACTTAAATATAAACTTAATTTCATATCCATGTACTAAATAATCAATTTTAATTTTAATTATAGAATTTTCTTAGCTCGAGGCTAAATATAGCAACAAACATTTAGTTTACGCAGGAGAAACCAAATTTTTGAGCAGTAATATTCCTTTGAAACACATACTGTTATAATGAGTACTTGTCTGATGTGTCTTGATTGTATAAAAAACTCAAACATGCTACTATACGCCGAAGACACTAAAATATTCAAAGTTGTTAAAAATACGGACGATTGCACTATTTTGCAGAATGACCTTAATAATTTTCAGTCTTTTTGTACCTCAAAATAAGTTATTTCTAAATTTAGACAGACTACGTTATTAGTTTCAGGAAGCGTACTTCCATAGACTTTAAGTACAAACTTTGCAATAAAGAGCTAACTCGTGTTAATCAGGGTCGTGACCTCGGTGTAATTATGGACCTACCCACCCTAACTTACCTTCGTACCTCACATAGATAGCATAGTAGCTAAATCTTTTAAGCTGTAATGTTGGGTTTTATACTTCGAATAGGAAAGCCATTTAGTAAACTGTCTACCTATAAAGTTTTATTTAATAGCTATGCCAGTAGCAGGTTAGAATTTGCCAGCGCCGTTTGGGATCCGCTTTATAAAATACACAGCGACAAAATTGAGAAGCTGCAGAGAAAATTTGTGAAAGCGGTTGAGTTTCGCATTAATCACAAATACATTGATTATGCAACTTCCTTAAAAGGTCAAAATTCCACTTTATTTTGTTCTCGTCGAGATCGTATTAATGTTTTGATCCTCTACAAAATTTTTAACAACATTATTGATGCCCCTTCATTATTGCAGACACTTTCTTTTCGAGTACCCCGGCGTTGTGTGCGAGGTTGTAGGAAAAAACCCCTCTTTCATATATCTCGTAGTCGTACTTCTTATTCTAAAAACGGTTTCATTAGGAGAGCATCCAGGCTTTATGATAAAAAATTCCAGGAGTTAGACATTTTTCACGAAACACTAGGTAGCTTCAAACGATTATATTTACAATGTATTCAATAGACATACTATTTGTATTAGATATTTTCATTTGTATTACTTAGTGATGTACCTATACCGATACCACTCAAACACCAGTAAACAATATATTGAATGTTATAACACTTTTCTCTGATAATGTTTAGGTTAAGATAGTTGAATTAAGGAAACTGTTTAATACTTTACACTGTAACAATTGTCACAATATGAGACTGTTTGTTTCTTAAGAAATAAAATAAAATAAAAATTGTCTGGTTTGCTTGAATCTAATCTATCAACGAAACCTATTTTCTAATTAGCTTCCACCTGTCATCAGTAATTTGTCAAATTGCTAGTAATCCAGCGTAGAGTGCTGTTTATTAGGTTGTGTAATGTAGTGTTGCAAATGACTGGTAATTTAAACACCAGTACACAGTGTACTCTTTATTTAGGCTCAGCTTGGGTTAAATGCCTAAATGTTGTACAGTCAACACCAATAGTAAGGTATAGGATCAAATCTCGACTGGGGGCAATTGTAACTGATCTATTTTTTTCAATATTACATTACGATATTGAGTTCTACATGTATCCACTGAACACGCCTACCATATATAACCGGTGAACACTCTATTTAATAATGCAAACATTGTACAACATGGAAAAAATGGACCAGTTACATTTGCCCCCTAGTCGGGATTTGCCCCGCTGTACCTTACATGACATTTTCATTACGGTCATCTTATCTAAATGTGATTAATGAGATGTCCTATCATCCCTTTTCATATTGGCGTTGGTTTTAGGGACACCCGTTATAGACTCACCTCTCGTTTAGTTCAGCGATTACAGAATAGCACTTAGTTACTTCTGAAGCGATATGCTTAAAAGCTTCCGTCTAGATTTTTATAGGTACAAGTTGTAGAATGTATTGCATTAAATGTCACTCTGCACGCCTTTTTTCAAACAAAACTCCACGCTGACCATATATTACCTGTCTGCTGTTACATGTCAGTGTCAATGTCCATTACGAGTAAAACGAAAGCTGTATAAAATACGTATGTTTCTGTAGAAAAGTAATCAATTTGTGAAATACAGCTCGTTGTTTCACGTGAAAAATCGAACAATAGGTAAGCCTGTTTTTGACAAAAATAGAACAATAGAACATTAATGAAACGTTGTTTTCAAAATTATTTTGTTGTAGAAATGACATGAACGCAATATACATAATTATATCATATAATTGTATAATCAATATTAGACGCTGTGCCGAAAAAGAATGAGTCATGGTCATGGAATAGATTTCTTTAGATTTCTTTGTTGGTAAATTTATAACAAAATTTATATTAATACCAATATATATTGTAACTTTCATCTTTCCGCACACATAAATGGGCGCTCATCCACACACCTTGCAACCTAAATGGTCGCGTACCGTGCGGTTTCAGAGGAATTTCCTCCCGCGGACGCTCCGGCTGTGGAATGAGCTCCCGCCGAGGTATTCCCGATGAGCTACAGTATGGGGTTCTTCAAAAAAGGAGTGTACAAATTTCTATCGGGTCGGCAACGCGCATGTGACACCCCTTGAGTTGCAGGCGTCCATAGGTTACGGTAACCGCTTTCCATCAGGCGGACCGTATACCTGTTTTCCACCGACGTGGTATAAAAAAAAATAAAAAAAAAAACATTCTACAGGTGTATTACAGAAACGCAACTTGAAGAAGAAAATGAAGGCACGGAAAGAAAAATCGCGTCGCTACTGGCGTTGCCGGAGCAGTTAAAACATGCATTTGCTGACACTTTCCTGAGGTAAGTGCATCATTATTATTTAATGGGTATGTTTACCTCTGTAACTCTGAAGTCATGTGACACGTTATACGTTATGCGGCTCCTCTGAGTCATTTTAGTTTGCAAAATAGTACATTTCGTTATAAGTGAGTGAAGAATGACATTCTCGCACGTGTGACGAACGACGTTTTTTAATACAGTTGCGAAAAAACACTACTACAACGAAATAAAACAGTAAATAATCCGAACTCCCAATTTTCGCAGTGACATTGACGCATTTTTTGACAATTCAAGCTTTGAAGCTTTTAAACTTGCGTTCATATTTTCGATTTTGCTATCCATCCAACACAATTTATTTATTTCATTGTGTGCCATAAAAAACGTGTGATATATTGTTGGATAGGTGTTAAACAGGGTTTACGATTTAGGACGATTGTTTAATATATACCTATATTTTAATTCAATCGACCATTTATGCCTCGAAGGATTGCAAATAACATAAAATTATTATGACAAATCGCGTAACATATTAAGGTTTTTGAACGTGCTTGCATTAAGTTGGTAACATTGGTAAGACGCCACTACTTTAAATGACAGACGACGCGTTTCGTTACATTTCACTTTCTGTTTACACGACTCATTATGAGCCATTTTTCAAAGTATAAACAATTTTATAAATTATGTTTAGTATGACTAAAAATAAACAATTACATATGAAATATCAATGTTTTAAACATTAATCACTTAATAGTATGTTTATAGTTTTATTCCGTCTTAGTAAAATATACTAATATTAAAACAGCTCGGTAAGTAGTCGTAAAATGGAACACATACTTTTTACGCACTAGTGCGTAAAATACAACTCGCACGCTAAACAGCCAAAAAACGGGCACTTTTTGAGCGACTGTATTAAAAAGAATATTGTTTATTGATAATGGCTTGCATAAGCCCTGGGGTCTTTGGTTATAATTCCAATGCAATAGAGACCTTATATATAACAAAACTGTTTCAAAAATAAACCAGTCAGACGTACTGTTGGTATTATTATGTCTCAAATACGATATGAATGATATCTCCTAGGGACTATCAATCGATGCGTGATGCGTCATTTACTAAGTAAATACTATCTACTTTATTACTGAAAGTCTTGTCCTTAAAAGTTATTTGTTCAAGTCGGTCTCTTCAACAATGAGATATGAGATTGTCATGTTACCTGTCTGCAGAGTAAGCAGTTTAGTTATTTTGTGACATTTTTCTTGATTTGCTGCTTCTGCCTCAAGTTATTGAACTTCATTGCTCATTTTCCAAGACATTGTAACAAAAAAGTAACGTACCTTACTGTGTCTCATGACATGCGAAAGGGCAGCATACGCTTAATGTACTCGTTTGGCTTCGGCTTCGCCAACGCCAATTGTTCCGTGATGAAAAAACATTGTCACGTCTACTGCTTTTTTTTTAAATACTACGTCGGTGGCAAACAGGCATACGGTCCGCCTGATGGAAAGCGGTCACCGTAGCCTATATAGACGCCTGCAACTCTAGGTTTGTCACATGGGTGTTGCGCCAACCTATTAGAAACTTGTACACTTCCCTTTGCTGTGTTAAGTACACATCAAAAAGGAAGTGTACAAGTTCTAAGCAGGGGTTCGGGTTACCGACGACTCAAAGACCGAAGACTGCTTACCGAATATAGGTTTGCACAAAACCACCAAGTTTCATAACTACAAATAATATCTACGCAACATTCGTAATATCAAAATATGATATTAATTATTATATAGTAGCAATTAGTGGCACGACTCCCACATTAAAATAGAGATAAGCAAAAGGAATAGGTTATGAAGTTTTGCTGTTGACGAGGCAAATATGAGCTTTGCCTTTACATTTATTTGCCTTTGCGGTAATCATATGTTGCGGTTTAACGCGAAATATAACAGATTCACTAAATATCACTTGAACTGTATGTTATATTCTAGTATGAATTGACCTTGTGCAAGGGCGGTTCCAGGGTGAAAGAGGGGGAGAGTGTAATTTCTTTTTTCACTAGGGCCCGGGTTGGGCCCAGAATTTGACCATGCATGCGCTAAAAATTTGCATAATTTGACTACTTTACCCTCTGATTACAGTCCTGGATCCACCATTGACTTCCTGGTAGATCCACACTAATATTATAAATGGGAAAGTGTGTGTCTGTTTGTTTGTCCGTCTTTCACGGCAAAACGGAGCTACGAATTGTCGTGATTTTTGAAGTGGAGATAGTTGAAGGGATGGAGAGTGACATAGGCTATTTGTCTCTTTCTAACCTCTCACTTCCTTGCAACAGTTTGTATGGAGTATTCCACAATTTTCAAATGTAACGCGAGCGAAGCCGCGGGCAAAAGCTAGTAGGTATTTCATAATGAAAACGCGTTTGCAATCTAACGAGGGTGCGGTGAGCTGATGACGGGAGGACTTACGGAACTAACTTGTTCCGTCTATTGTCCTTTGAGTCGTCGGCAACCCGAAAACTTGTACACTCCTTTTTCTGTGTACTTGCTGCTAATGGGGTGGCAACGCGCATGTGACACTGTTTGAGTTGCAGGCGTCCATAGGTTACGGTGACCGCTTTACATCAGGCGGACCGTATACTTGTTTGCCACCGACGTAGTATAAAAAAAAACACACTTAAAAAAAGTCTTTGCTGCGGTGGCGTCGTTGATCGGGTCGCCACCTTCCCGAATAAAGGTTGAGGGAGGCGATGGCTGAGATACGCGTCATACTCGTGAACGGGTGCCGTCTGTGAAGACCGGTCTGTTTAAGCTTACTGGGGCTGTTATAACTTAGTAACTTTAATTCTAATTTTTATTAAATTAGGACACTTTGTTCGGTTGTCGTTTGTTTCCTTTCTTTTAGTGAATATTTTAAATATATGATTTTGACTCTTGGAGACCATATACATCTCTAAGGAGAATTAGATTAAGTAGGTATACATTTTATCTTTAGTTGTGACATTTAGAGTCATTTGCACCTCTAAAGTAATTTTAGACTTTTTTTTGTATTTGTACTTTTTATATTTAGTGTAGTTCTTGGTTGTAATTCGACATTTAGAGACCTTCTACATCTCTAATTAATTCTATAGAGTTAACTTTAGTTAGAACTTAGAATTAGTATATAATAGTATCAATTGTAATTTCAATTCAATTTTAAATATTTTCTAAATATGTACATGTGACGTGTAAAAGTGCCCCTGTGGCCTATTTGCTGAATAAATTATTTTAATTTTTTTTCTTTTTGATAGGCGCTATATAAATCGACCTTTTCACAGCGAATAGTTCAAGTTCAGAAACATTTTTGCAAGCCAACATGCCAAATATATATATAAACGTCTCTGAGACAATGACAATAAGGCCGTGTATAGGTATATAAATAGGTATAAACATATAGTCTTCGACTTACGACGTGTTTCTGAAATTCCATACTTACCTACGGATATACTTTTAACATGCCAAACTTCTCTGTTTGTAAATTTACATACCGGCAGCCTTCTATCACGGATTTAGCTTACATTTGAACTCTGTAGCGCCTGTAGCGATGCAAAATCATTTCGCAGAGATTCCGTCCGTCACGTCACGTCCTGTCGGCCTAGCCAAAGTGACAATCCTTGACGCTTTGACGCTACGTGGCGATCGAAATGTAGTCTGGCTCTGTCGCACTACAGAAGAGCAACAGGGACAACTAGCTGCGATGCGATTACGAAGCGTATGCGATTCTGGCATTCGCTAGGAACGAGGGCTAATTCCATGCAAATGATTACCTGTCGCCACCCGTGATGAAGGCTCGTTCACACAGGGCGAGTAAAGGCGTAAGTAGGATTAATTTCTAATTTTCTACCTGAGTTTCTGTTCCCACTGGCGATGGATTTCCCTGCGATTAAATTTCTACTTGAATACCTTTCGCAATCCATGATTGGTATTCTATTTAGTAAGCGGATAAGCGATGAGGATTCAACTGAATAATTTAATTGTGAGTGAGTTTACAGTTTACGCATCATTATTAATGTTATCATTGCGTCATGTTCGTGAAATATTATCCATACTAATATTATAAATGGGAAAATGTGTGTTTCTGTTTGTTTGTCCGTCTTTCACGGCAAAACGGAGCGACGAATTGACTTAATTTTTAAAGTGGAGGTAGTTGAAGGGATGGAGAGTGACATAGGCTACTTTTTGTCTCTTTCTAACGCGAGCGAAGCAGCGGGCAATAGCTAGTAATACATAATTAAGATCTCTTCCAGTCGTTTCGTAAGTAATGGTGCCGTTCCGATTCAGTGAGCAACATTTTTTTTAAATCATAGCGCTTTTATAGATGCCAATATGTCTTGCCTACCTTAAAGGCCTTTCTCTAAATCTGAATCCTTTTACGGCTTATTTTTATCAATGAACACTCGTTGATTATTTCTTGATTAATATAATAAGATTGTCAAAAAGTCTCGAAAAACGCCTTGAATTTCACTAGAGTTAGGAAATTTAACAACTGTTTATACATTATATTTATTACATCTTTGTATTTTCCACCAAAATCAGTTAAGATACAGCGGGGCAACTCTCGACTGGGGGGCAACTGTAGTAATCCATTTTTTGTTTCATTATTACACTATGATGTTGAGTTCTACATGTATCCACTGAACACGCTTACCATACATAACCGGTGGACACTCTATAATAAAGCAAGCATCGTAAAACATGGAAAAAATGGACCAGTTACATTTGCCCCCCAGTCGGGATTTGTCCCGCTTTACCTTATACTTATAAAAATATTTCTAATAGCGTGTTTTGACATAGACAAAGAATCGTTGAAAGGGTATTGTTCATACTGGTTAAATTAAAAACCGGCCAAGAGCGTGTCGGGCCACGCTCAGTGTAGGGTTCCGTAGTTTTCCGTATTTTTCTCAAAAACTACTGAACCTATCAAGTTCAAAACAATTTTCCTAGAAAGTCCTTATAAAGTTCTACTTTTGTGAGTTTTTTCATATTTTTTAAACATATGGTTCAAAAGTTAGAGGGGGGGGGGACGCACTTTTTTTTCCTTTAGGAGCGATTATTTCTGAAAATATTAATATTATCAAAAAAAAATCTTAGTAAACCCTTATTCATTTTTAAATACCTATCCAACAATATATCACACGTTGGGGTTGGAATGAAAAAAAATATCAGCCCCCACTTTACATGTAGGGGGGGGTACCCTAATCAAACATTTTTTTCCATTTTTTATTTTTGCACTTTGTTGGCGTGATTGATATACATATTGGTACCAAATTTCAGCTTTCTAGTGCTAACGGTTACTGAGATTATCCGCGGACGGACGGACGGACGGACGGACGGACGGACGGACGGACAGACAGACATGGCGAAACTATAAGGGTTCCTAGTTGACTACGGAACCCTAAAAATAATGCAAAAGACATTGGAAAACAGAACATAAACTTCAAGTCAGTACTTATTCGCTTGATATGCAACAAGCATTCTATCCCTATGAGGCCAATATTGCAAATGACAGCTCAAATGATCGAAGTATCCATTTTTATTTACATAAATGCGGTATTTCATTGCATTATTTTATTAAAATGTTCATTGTCATTTACAGACTTTACAGTGAATTTGCGAGTACCTATAGTTTTATGTCACGCTCAATGGTGGATGGATGGGAGCAATTTGAACTTTAAAATAAGAATAAGATGAATAATTTATTAATTGCCTCAAAAACTTAAAAGTAACCTTACATGCTGAGTACAGTACATTTGAAATACTAAATGTCACTTAACTAGAACAAGTAATATAAATATTGGCAATAGGTTCCAATCTCAGCATGTGCCAAGCCGAGGGCCTAGCGCTGGTTTTCAGACTGGACCTTCGAGATCGATCGGTCGCACGATAACAAATTAACGTGCTGATAGGCTTAAATTACATAATACATGATATTGATATTATAAATTAAATATTTAAATAAATATAAGAAAATAGAGCAAACGCAAACGCAAATGGAAGTCAACATGCCTGTAGTATAATTTAATTTATTCGTATTTATTTCATTTGGAGATGTCTGATGCTTAATTGTAACATTTCATTAGCCCATGTCTGTCCGGTGTATGAATTGACAAACCAAACCATGTTTTTTTGTCGTTTTAGTCGATAAGGAAAACGTCACGTCACGGAAAATTACATTGTATGGAGAAAGTGAACAGCGTGCAGCACGTTCAGACGGTTACTTATTAGAACCAAAAGTTACATACATTTCCGTGATGTTTACGCTATCAATAGTATTTTGAAACTTCAAAAAGTCATGGTGGATAACTCTGCGTAATTACAAATATCAAACAGTACCCAGCATATACAGGGTATATACCTAACATGGCGAATCTCTTAAAGGTGGTGAGTATATGGAACATAAGAAATGTAATCAGGTAACTTTTAACTTTTACTTAATTGAATTCTGCTTTTTGAATATATAAAAAATATAAACGATAATTCAGAATGGATTCCCAATTTTGTAACGCAAACAATTGAAATATTTTTTTTATCAATATAAAATAATTCGGTCCGCAATGTAACGCAAACACACTCTCGTTAAATGTTCGGTTGTCATTGAATGTCATTGCAACCACGTTTGCAGTAAATTGCTGCTGGGAATTTTTTCAAAAATTTATTATGGGGTGAAAATCAAGAGTAACTCAAAAACACCTCTCAATGATAACATTAAACTAAATGATATTACGTTTACACGCTGTATAATAAGCGTAGCGTCTTACTTGATATCATGTTTTTATTACGCTCAAAAGCAATTATACCGGGTGACATTGTCCGAAAACTTTCATGTAATGTTATCATATATCAAATTTTACAAAACCACATGAACAGTTAGAATTGTGTCCCTAAAATGCTCTAAAATATAATTGCCGTGGCTAAGTATACCTTATTGCCTGTTTTGTATTTGGTGACATTTAAAAATGTTTGTTATTTCAGCAAATTTCAGCTATTAAACCCACATGTTTGTGTGCTAAAACAATTTTTATTTATTTAGATGGTACCTAATAGTACATTACTACGATACAAGCGCGAAAAAAGTGAGAGTGAGGGGTATCGTGCGACGTTTTTCAGTACACATGGCCCTCCGAAATTTCGACCTGACAAATAATGAACCACTTCTCGCACTAGTGCGTAAAAAAAACACCATTTGTACTGAAAAAAATACATGAATACTTTATTTTCAGTTCTCGATTCAGCTTGTTAATTTATTTTATTAGTATACAAATGCAATAAAGAAGAAGTTCGAAACAAATAATTATTATTTAAATTCTACGTAATAGTACATTACGATACAAGTGCGTAAAAAAGGAAGTTCGAAACGAGTGGCGATAAATTAAAACACGACCGAAGGGAGTGTTTTAAATCGACACGAGTTTTTAAATCGACACGAGCTATCTGAAGTTTCGACCTGGCATATAATGAACCACTTCTTGCACTAGTTTCGCACGTGTATCGTACGACGTCGTGTTTTAATTTTTCAGTACAGATGAGCAGTACAGATGAGCCTCGGAAGTTTCGACCTGGCATATAATGAACCACTTCTCGAACTAGTGCGTAAAAAAACACCATCTGTACTGAAAAAGTTTTTTTTAATTTGTAAAGAAAAATTATTGCTATATAAAGTTAAAAATACACGGTGAAACATGCTTCATAGAGATAGGTTACAGAAAACAATGTATTTAAAAGATAACTAGCTAGACAGCTTCACTGCTCGGTAGTTACAGGCAGGAGAACTGTTTGAATGTCATGTAAATAAAATCTTACCTATACGCGTTATAAAACTACAGTTCTTATCTGAATATGTACCAAGAAGTTCGAAACAAATAATAATTATTTAAATCCTACGTAAAAGTTCTTACCTAATGTCCTCCTATAGAAACCATCGTTAAGAGATTTGCCCGTGTTAGATTTACACACTGTATACAATATCAGACCCTGCCAAATAACGTATTAATAGAAACCCTTCGGATTCGCCTAACTGAATATAAACCTCACGTAATATTTACCTGCCATCGGATGTTCGTTATGTTTGTAGGGCGGTTACTTTGACATTTCTTGGAATTTCTGTATATACCTACGAGTATGTACTTACGTTCTCGATGTGTTATGTTTTGCTTGTTCATTTTTATGTACAAGGCATGGAATATGTCGAAATTGTATAACAAAATTAGCTGAACATCAAGTCCAGTATTATCTACTGCAGTTTTTAGTCGGTTTTATAGGGCATTTTCAGTAACTCGACAACAGTTTTGCCTATTTTGCATGACAATACGAGGTAGCATTTCTCTAGTCACTCCAGCTCCTCTACGAAACTAAGCAGTATTTTTGGGTTGCTTAATAATTCTTTAAGTGTGTTCAGCGTATCTACGTACTTGTTCTAGATACGAGTAGGTATACTAGGTACTAGGTAGGTACTTAACTATACTAGCAAATAAACAAGTAGGTATATTTGCCAGTATAGTTAAGTGTGGACGCGCAAGTGACTGTGACTTTGTTTATATAGGCACCCAGCTTTTAAATCTACAAAAATACTATTTTTAGGCCTATTATTTAAAGACCTGTATTTATTAAATCTATTTTTATAACCATTCCAATTTTAACTATTAATAACTTTGCTTAAAGTCAGAAGGAACATAAAATTACTCTCAGACTTTTTATAAATTCCATCATTTGAAATGAAATATCATTTACATTTTTTCATTCCTTTGCTATGACAAATATTAAAATACAAAGTGTTAAATATTCTCTTCTAATCATAAACAAACACAAATTCTCTCATTCTGAGTTCAAGAACCACTTTGTATATTTTTCAGTAAGTACATTATTTATGGAAAATTCGAGTGGCAAAATTTAATTTGAAGTTGTAACCCGTTCATTAATTGCCTTGGCTCGAGATCAATTCGTCCACATTGCTATTTCGTCACCTTCCTATCTTGTCCACGCTTCTTTACGGTCCAGATTGATAAGTTGTGCACACTTTTCTAAGTGGTGAACAGTGTTTACAGCAGGCATTTCTTTAGGAAATATAACTGAAAAATATAGAAAATATCTTATTTAGAGATTCTAGACGATAATTCCCCATGAGTCATGGGTTAAAAATTGTACCCCTCATCCTCATCCGTGGATGTCGTAGAAATTAATATTTTATATTACCTACTCATCAACCCATATGATCCATTGAAATCGTACATTCAGCCTTGCATCAAATGAGGTAGTTCTAATTGGTGTTTCATATTGTTGTATATGCAATAGTGATGCGACATCTAAGTTTTCCACCTCGAAAGCCAATGGGGTCATTATTAAATACACGAAAACCTTAAAAAATTTCAGCATTTGTGATTTTTTTCAACAAAGTACCCACGGTACGGCAAAAGTCACTATACACAATTTAAAGTAGACACAATTTGTAATTAAATGAGACTAATTTGGTCTTGGTACGCCAAATAGTTTCGAAGATTCGGCTTCTCAAAGGTTCGCAATATGAAGTAGGGTTAGTTAGTGAAATAAGGTAGTTAACGATAAATGAACTAGACTGGACCTTCGAATCCACAGCACTCCTTTAGGAGAAAGCTTACCGAGGTAATATGTCTCTGTCAACTGATCAGGAAGGTCAAAATCATCATCTGATGGTGGATCATCAACGAGTAGTTTACCAACATTGGTACACACCAGACCTGGTACATTACCGCAAAATTGTCCACTGCAGTAGGTGCAAACAGCTGAGCTGTTGACACTTACTTTCTCGCAACCAGGACTGCTGGTACAACCTTCTTTGTAAGTACAGAGAATTGTTCATTTTAAGCAGAACCTGAGGAGTTGGTGGTTCCAGCTTCGGTTGAGAAATGAAGCCTTGTGGACTCCGTAAGAATTCATCTTCAGTATGGATTAAAAAAGATTATACACCTCCGAACAGCTCCAACTACTTTTCCCTTTTGTCGAAATTGTGCAAAACTTTGAATGGCTGTATCTTAGTAAATATATTGCTTACCAAGACAAAATTATATTCATAATAACGATAATTTAGTAGACATCAAATTGTTCATAGCCACTTTTGCCGTTCAAAAAGTTTTTGGTGGTAAAATTTAACAAAAGTCAGAAAAAGTCATAAAATTTTACGGATTTTCATGAATTTAATTATGACCCCATGGGCTTTCGAGGTGGAAAACTTGGATTTGACATTACTATTTCATCTCTAATAACATATAATACAAATTAGAACTACCTCATTTGATGCAAGGCGACACCCCTTAATTGATACGATTTCAATGGATCAATAGGTGTCACTGTAAATTAGTTTCCTTTGAACCCCTTAATTACTAACAGTGATACTGAGACTTGACTTATTTTATGTGCTCTGCCTACCCCTGTTGAGAATGCAGGCGTGAGCGTGACTTTAAATAAGTATGTGGTCAAATGGGAATGTGAATGATCTGGAACTGTGATCAAAATTACATCAATGACAAAATAGTGACGAAACAGGATTGTGAGCGAAACGTTTCCAAACCAATGTCTTTCATTTTCCAATCCTGAGAGTACTGTTTCAGAGCTTTGATATAAACGCATTTGTCTTTGGATCCTTTGCCATTTGTAACAGGCAAACAAATTATCTTGCAAATTATCTATGGATCGATTTGTAAAATCGGTTTTGTAACGATTCATTGCTTAAATCGGACTCTCGAGGAGCGTTTCGCTATACAGTATATTCCTCAATATTTTGATAAGAATAAATGTTGAGGGACTTGTGGGTTTATCTAAGAGGTCTTCTCTCTTCCTTCTCTCATCTTCATCGATAAGATTTTTTGTTTTGTGTTTATTGCGCACTTTTAAACTATGAGAGGTGTGCAATAAAGAATTAAAATAAACAAATACGTACGTTCGAATTTCCCTTTCAGTATATCTACGGCTAAAGAGTCACTCAGTTAACAAAAAATGCACATTCCTACTTCACGTTTACACTATGGAATAACGTTTTTAAATTACAAATTCATTGTAAAATCTCGGTTGAATATTCACATTTTTTATACGCTGCCGGCGTGTCCCTTGTGTTTTCCCAAACACCATATCACATTCACTTTAGGAACCCGCCAGGTGGGCGCTCTGTTCGTAGTCGCTTTTTGCAAGAACGGGAATTGATGTTATCTACTACGTTCGTACCGCGTAGTACATGCTAGCACAGTAGCAAATTTGATTAATGCATCTATTCATGGGTGGGTTCATTTAATGTAGATATTGCCAAAAATAATTGGAATGCTAAGTTAATCAATTTGCTGGCCTTTGCATATTTATTGTTAATTTATTGAAAAGCCGTCTACCCAGAAACCATTTACTGAGAATGGACTTTTTGTAATATGAGATTTTCTGTATAAAGTTTGCATTACTAATGGCCAGAACGACCTTTTACCAACTTAATGAATGCGTGGGTTAAACAAATCTATGCCCACAGTTAGGACAAGATTTATTGTATCTACGTGGTCAGATCCCTCAATAGCTCTGTTGATACTGAATGGTAATGAGGTCCGGCTATTTCGCCTAAAAGAAGAAAAATAATGCGTGTTATCCAAGAGCTGGATATAAATAAATTAATAGTTTAAAAAACACTATAAAACACGCTTTTATAAATGCACGTAAAAGCCAAAAATAAATTATGGATCGTTCAAGTTGTCTCTATTTGTGAGCTGAAGTTTAAAAACTATGTGCTTTTAATTATAATATTTGATTGTAAAAGCGTGGGGCGCTGGAACAGGAAAGACTTTTTGTATAACTTGCTGATAAATCAAATTATGCTATGTTACGGGAAGGAGGTTACATAGACTGACGCGCTAACTGGAGTTGCAGCATCACTAGTAGGTTCTACATTAAACAGTCAAATCAATTAAAAGTCAGTGTTCAAAGTAGGTACCAGTTTGTCGAACTCAGACAAAATATGCGCTAGTAGCGAGGAGAGTCGACAGTCACCGACACTTAGAACGCCGCTTTTTTCCGGTAATCAAAGTACAAATGGGGAAAGTGTCTACAGTGACAGGATGCAGAGTTCTTGTTCGTGGACGAGATATCTTTGGTTCTCTTTGGTAACCCTTAGGCGGCATATGTAAACGTTATGTTCTTATGCAACTTCATTCGCCAGGAAGTTCAGATTAGTATTTGTTTACAAGAAAGTCTTTCCTGTTCCAGCGCCCCACGCTTTTACAATCAAATATTATAATTAAAAGCACATAGTTTTTAAACTTCAGCTCACAAATAGAGACAACTTGAACGATCCATAATTTATTTTTGGCTTTTACGTGCATTTATAAAAGCGTGTTTTATAGTGTTTTTTAAACTATTAATTTATTTTATACTTTTTAGTCATTAATAATGAAATACTTTTAACATTTATACATAAATTTATTTCAAGTAGGCGGATTTTACATGCCATTTGTGGCTTAACGTGTACTTATTGCTAATTGCTACTTAATAATAACTAGCGGCTACCTTCTTATTACGGTATTATCATAAAAATGTTTATACCTAGTAAGTTATCCGTAAAAGATAGACAATATAGACATGTGCCATCGCGGACTTTTTGAAGACATTAGAGAGACATACTTTCGCCATACATTGTTTTGAAGCTCTCAGCTAGTGGGATTTTGTTTGACTCGATTAGAAAATATTGTCACATTTCAACTAATTCAAACAAAATTTAAGTATTTCTTTTTTGCCGAGCCCCCCTTTATTTGCTCTTAAGGGTCACAGGAAAACCATTACCCAACTTATTTTAAATACAACGTTGATCTTTATTTTATGCGGAGGCTTCGCCCCCCGAGCCCCCTTTGTTTGCTCTTAAAGGTCACAAGAAAACGCTAACCCAACTTATTCTAAATACTACGTTGATCTTTATTTCATGCGGGGGGCTTGGCCCCCCGAGCCCCCCTTTGTTTGCTCTGAAAGGTCACAAGAAAACCCTAAACCAACTTATTTTAAATACAACGTTGATCTTTCTTTCATGCGGGGGCTTCGCCCCCGAGCCCCCCCTTTGTTTGCTCTTAAAGATCACAAGAAAACGCTAACCCAACTTATTTTAAAGACAACGTTGATGTTTCTTTTATGCGGGGGCTTCGCCCCCGAGCCCCCCTTTGTTTGCTCTTTAAGATCACAAGAAAACGCTAACCCAACTTATCTTAAATACTACGTTGATCTTTCTTTCATGCGGGGGCTTCGCCCCCCGAGCCCCCCTTTGTTTGCTCTTAAAGGTCACAAGAAAACGCTAACCCAACTTATTCTAAATACTACGTTGATCTTTCTTTCATGCGGGGGGCTTCGCCCCCCGAGCCCCCCTTTTCTTTACCCTTAAGGATCACAAGAAAACCTTAACCCAACTTATTCTAAATACTACGTTGTTCTTTCTTTCATGCGGGGGGCTTCGCCCCCGAGCCCCCTTTGCTTGCTCTGAAAGGTCACAAGAAAACGCTAACCCAACTTATTTTAAATACTACGTTAATCTTTCTTTTATGCGGGGGCTTCGCCCCCGAGCCCCCTTTTCGTTACTCTTAAGGGTAATAGGAAAACCCTAATCCAACTTATTTAAAATACAACGTTTATCTTTCTTTTATGCGGGGGGCTTCGCCCCCCCGGACCCCCCTTTGTTTGCTCTTAAAGGTCACAAGAAAACGCTAACCCAACTTATCTTAAATACTACGTTGATCTTTCTTTCATGCGGGGGCTTCGCCCCCGAGCCCCCCTTTGTTTACTCTTAAAGGTCACAAGAAAACGCTAACCCAACTTATTCTAAATACTAGGTTGATCTTTCTTTCATGCGGGGGGCTTGACCCCCCGAGTCCCCCTTTGTTTGCTCTGAAAGGTCACAAGAAAACCCTAAACCAACTTATTTTAAATACAACGTTGATCTTTCTTTCATGCGGGGGCTTCGCCCCCCGAGCCCCCCTTTATTTGCTCTTAAAGGTCACAAGAAAACGCTAACCCAACTTATTTTAAATACAACGTTGATCTTTCTTTTATGCGGGGGGCTTCGCCCCCCGAGCCCCCCTTTGTTTGCTCTTAAAGGTCACAAGAAAACGCTAACCCAACTTATTTTAAAAACTACGTTAATCTTTCTTTTATGCGGGGGCTTCGCCCCCGAGCCCCCTTTTCGTTACTCTTAAGGGTAACAAGAAAACCCTAACCCAACTTATTTTAAATACAACGTTTACCTTTCTTTTATGCGGGGGCTTCGCCCCCGAGCCCCCTTTCTTTACCCTTAAGGATCACAAGAAAACCTTAACCCAACTTATTCTAAATACTACGTTGTTCTTTCTTTCATGCGGGGGCTTCGCCCCCGAGCCCCCTTTGTTTGCTCTGAAAGGTCACAAGAAAACGCTAACCCAACTTATTTTAAATACTACGTTTATCTTTCTTTTATGCCCGGCTTCGCCCCCCGAGCCCCCCTTTGTTTGCTCTTAAAGGTCACAAGAAAACGCTAACCCAACTTATCTTAAATACTACGTTGATCTTTCTTTCATGCGGGGGGCTTGGCCCCCCGAGCCCCCCTTTGTTTGCTCTTAAAGGTCACAAGAAAATGCTAACCCAACTTATCTTAAATACTACGTTGATCTTTCTTTCATGCGGGGGCTTCGCCCCCCGAGCCCCCCTTTGTTTACTCTTAAAGGTCACAAGAAAACGCTAACCCAACTTATTCTAAATACTACGTTGATCTTTCTTTCATGCGGGGGGCTTGACCCCCCGAGTCCCCCTTTGTTTGCTCTGAAAGGTCATAAGAAAACCCTAAACCAACTTATTTTAAACACAACGTTGATCTTTCTTGCATGCGGGGGGCTTCGCCCCCCGAGCCCCCCTTTGTTTGCTCTTAAAGGTCACAAGAAAACGCTAACCCAACTTATTTTAAATACAACGTTGATCTTTTTTTATGCGGGGGCTTCGCCCCCGAGCCCCCTTTGTTTGCTCTTAAAGGTCACAAGAAAACGCTAACCCAACTTATTTTAAAAACTACGTTAATCTTTCTTTTAAGCGGGGGCTTCGCCCCCGAGCCCCTTTTCGTTACTCTTAAGGGTAACAAGAAAACCCTAACCCAACTTATTTTAAATACAACGTTTACCTTTCTTTTATGCGGGGGGCTTCGCCCCCCGAGCCCCCCTTTTCTTTACCCTTAAGGATCACAAGAAAACCTTAACCGAACTTATTCTAAATACTACGTTGTTCTTTCTTTCATGCGGTGGGCTTCGCCCCCCGAGCCCCCCTTTGTTTGCTCTGAAAGGTCACAAGAAAACGCTAACCCAACTTATTTTAAATACTACGTTAATCTTTCTTTTATGCGGGGGCTTCGCCCCCCGAGCCCCCCTTTTCGTTACTCTTAAGGGTAACAAGACAACCCTAACCCAACTTATTTTAAATACAACGATTATCTTTCTTTTATGCGGGGGGCTTTGCCCCCCGAGCCCCCCTTTTCTTTACCCTTAAGGATCACAAGAAAACCTTAACCCAACTTATTCTAAATACTACGTTGTTCTTTCTTTCATGCGGTGGGCTTCGCCCCCCGAGCCCCCCTTTGTTTGCTCTGAAAGGTCACAAGAAAACGCTAACCCAACTTATTTTAAATACTACGTTAATCTTTCTTTTATGCGGGGGGCTTCGCCCCCCGAGCCCCTCTTTTCGTTACTCTTAAGGGTAACAGGAAAACCCCAACCCAACTTAATTTAAATACAACGTTTATCTTTCTTTTATGCGGGGGCTTCGCCCCCCGAGCCCCCCTTTGTTTGCTCTTAAAGGTCACAAGAAAACGCTAACCCAACTTATCTTAAATACTACGTTGATCTTTCTTTCATGCGGGGGACTTCGCCCCCCGAGCCTACCTTTGTTTGCTATTAAAGGTCACAAGAAAACGCTAACCCAACTTATTCTAAATACTACGTTGATCTTTCTTTCATGCGGGGGGCTTGACCCCCCGAGCCCCCTTTGTTTGCTCTAAAAGGTCACAAGAAAACCCTAAACCAACTTATTTTAAATACAACGTTGATCTTTCTTTCATGCGGGGGCTTCGCCCCCCGAGCCCCCCTTTGTTTGCTCTGAAAGGTCACAAGAAAACGCTAACCCAACTTATTTTAAATACTACGTTAATCTTTCTTTTATGCGAGGGGCTTCGCCCCCCGAGCCCCCCTTTTCGTTACGTTACTCTTAAGGGTAACAAGAAAACCCTAACCCAACTTATTTTAAATACAACGTTTATCTTTCTTTTAGCTTTTTTTCGAGCCCCCCTTTGTTTGCTCTTAAAGGTCACAAGAAAACGCTAACCCAACTTATCTGAAATACTACGTTGATCTTTCTTTCATGCGGGGGCTTCGCCCCCCGAGCCCCCCTTTGTTTGCTCTTAAAGGTCACAAGAAAACGCTAACCCAACTTATTCTAAATACTACGTTGATCTTTCTTTCATGCGGGGGCTTCGCCCCCCGAGCCCCCTTTTCTTTACTCTTAAGGATCACAAGAAAACCTTAACCCAACTTATTTTAAATACAACGTTGATCTTTCTTTTATGCGGGGGCTTGGCCCCCGAGCCCCCCTTTGTTTGCTCTGAAAGGTCACAAGAAAACGCTAACCCAACTTATTTTAAATACTACGTTGATCTTTCTTTCATGCTTCCCCCCTCGAGCCCCCCCCCCCCCCCCCGGCCCCCTTTTTCTGTTCATATCGTCCGGAACCATCATCAGGCCTTGAAACCTAATCGTAGTCATAGTTCATTACAAGGCTTTTCTAAGAAGCCCAAAAACAGCTATGATACGATGTTCCATCATGTAGTTCCAGTTCATATCTTCCGGCTCCATCATCAGACTTTGAAACCTAATCGTAGTCAAAGTTCATTACAAGACTTTTCTAAGAACCCCAAAAACAGCTATGATACGATGTTCCATCATGTAGTTCCAGTTCATATCTTCCGGCTCCATCATCAGACCCTGAAACCTAATTGTAGTCAAAGTTCATTACAAGACTTTCCTAAGAAGCCCAAAAACCGCTATGATACGATGTTCCATCATGTAGTTCCAGTTCATATCTTCCGGCTCCATCATCAGACCTTGAAACCTAGTCGTAGTCAAAGTTCATTACAAGACTTTTCTAAGAAACCCAAAAACAGCTATGATACGATGTTCCATCATGTAGTTCCAGTTCATATCTTTCGGCTTCATCATCAGACCTTGAAACCTAATTGTAGTCAAAGTTCATTACAAGACTTTTCTAAGAAACCCAAAAACGGCTATGATACGATGTTCCATCATGTAGTTCCAGTCAGGGCCGGATTAAGGGTAGAGCGAGTGGAGCGGCCGCTCTAGGCGCCGAATGGTAAGGGGGGCGCCAAAATCGTCATTACGTGGGCGCACACATAGCCTAAATTGGTGAGAGGAACCGGGATCGAATTTTATTTAGCTGTTTAAAGTCTAGATTTGTGATTCTGATTATCTGAAAAGTTGCACCACAATGCCAAAATGTATAACATTCATAAGGTGGGAGCTGTTGCTAGGGCGCCGTGAAAGATGAATCTAATAGCTCATGACGAACCACATTGTTGCGAGGCTGAGCGACAAAGACAAAGTTACGTCGCTATCCAAATGACATGACCGACAATCCAAAGCGGAGTCCCTCTTAAAGCCAGTCGGCGCAAAAAGTCTCAGAGAGGCGCAATTTTGTATGAATCAAAGGAGCGTAAGCGTCATAATGAACGAACTTCTAATCACTAGGAAACCGACACAATCATGGTTAACCACCGATGCCCATTATGGCATCCCGACGCTGACTACCGAGTTACTGTGGCCTAATTAACTCTTAGTGTTATAAAAATTAAACTGATGACGAGATAAAAGGCCTAGAAGTCGGGAACGTAAGCACACTGAAGTCTAAATTCCCCAAAATATGCCAAAGGCCGAACAACATGAGAGCATAATTAACCTATTTAATTCCAAGCTCTGCAGTTTTGCAGTTGAAGTTGAACATCTCGAATTTCCAATGTCTGTCCAAGTTGGCCTTTGCCGCGATTTGCTTTTGTCTCCCATGTCTTGCCTTGGCCTTGAGATGAATCTCAATTCCGACTGTTATCAGTTTCGCAGGAAAGCTTTAGCCTCGCGTAGGTACGTGTGCCTATGAAAGACAGGGGCTTATGTAGACCCCCCCATCAATAATAGAAAAAAATTTCGCGCTCGCTTCGCTCGCGATAATATAACTACTTGTTTTTATTTATTAAATGTTTGTGAGGTGTCAGACGGACAAAGCGAATCTATAACGATGGCGTTTTGGGTTTGGACCCCAAAAAAGTTTAAACAAGGGGGCGCCAAAACTGTATCTCGCTCTACCCTGATCGAGTGCGCGGGCCGGCGCTGGTTCCAGTTCATATCTTCCGACTCCATCATCAGATCAGCTCAACAGTACCATATTATTGTATTGTCATCGGAACTACATATAGCTGCCAATTTTCATTACGCTACGACTCCTGGAAGATGGTTAAATTAGCCTCCGCAGATTCCATTACATAGTTAGTTACATACACGACGACCTAATAAAAGCGTGTTAAAAATAAACTTCTCTTATACTTCGGTTGAAATATGTAAAAATATGATAACGCCCGAAATCGCGAAGGGATTAGAGGTGAAACTCACGTATCGATAACTGATGTCGTCACACTGAAAAAATGTCTTGGTTAAATTTACGAATTTTTTATTGGTTGATTGCAATTTCGTAAAATTTAGTGTAATTTTAGTTAATATTACAAAACCTGCAAGATTGAAGCTACGAAACTAACTTATGTTGATGTCGTAAACAAGTACTTTTGTAGATTTTAGATGCAAATATGTTAAATTTACCAAACTGTAACAGTATATTTTACAAAACTTCTTGTTTAGTAAATTTTACAAAATCTCCTTTTAGTTTTTGTAAATACAACACGTTATCCATACCAAACTGTATTAATAAAATTTACAAAACTATACGTTTAGTAAACAATACAACATTTCCTTGTAGATATTAGCAAACACAATTTGTTAAACTTACCAAACTGTGTAAGTATAATATACAACACTATTACTTTAGTAAAAACTTCAGCAAAACAGTTACTTACACTTACCAAACTGTATAAGTAAATTTTGCAAAACATTGAGTTAAGTCAATAATACTAAATCTGTTATTACATTTAACTAAATCCCACAGTTGATTTTAAGAAAGTGCTAAGTTCATTTTTATCTTTGCTTTAGTTAAAAAAACAAATACATTTTTTATTAAATCTGACGAAACTGTAAACACGATTATACGAAAATTTCGTGGAGTAAAGAGTATAATTTACAAACATTCATGATTAATTTTAAGTCCATAACTTTAGCAAATATAACTAAATATTTCAGTACATTTTACGCAACTACAAAGTCAATTTCACAAAAGCTACATTGTAAAAATAACATAATTTACAAAACATAATGCTTACATTTTAAAGCCTTTACTTTAGTAAACAGAACTAAACACTTTTTTCAATTTAACGAAATTTCAAAGTTGATTTCATGCAACTGCGATGTTGATTTTACAAAACAATCACGTTTAATTTTACAATCTTTACTATAGTAATTCTAAATATTTTCTTTATTAAATTTAACGAAGCCGCAAAGTTCATTTTACAAAAGGTACACCGCAATAAGAGCAGAAGCGACGAAACATTCTCGATAAATTTAACAACCTTTACTTTAGTAAATGTAACTAAACCTGTTATTATTTTTACGCAACTGCAAAGTTAATTTTACGTATATATACTTTACGTGTATATACTTTACGACCTTTACCTTAGTGAACAGAACAAAAATTTATTTTACGAAAGCTGTATCACAATAATTACAATAAGTATAATTTACGAAATAGTCACGATCAATTTTACAACTTTTTAATTCAGTAAATGTAACTAAGCCTATTATTAGATTTTACGCAACTGCAAAGTTGATTTTACAAAAGTTGCATAGTGAAAAGCGTATTATTTACAAAAAAAGATAAGTTTAATTTTACAACGTTTACTTTAGTGATCAGAACCAAACCTTTTTTGGGATTTATCGAAATTGCAAAGTTGATTGTACGCAACTGCGAAGTTGATTTTACAAAAGTTACATAGTGAAAAGCGTATAACTTACAAAACAATCAGGTTTAATTTTACAATCTTTACTTTAGTTATTCTAAATATTTTCTTTATTAAATTTTACGAAGCTGCAAAGTGAATTTTACAAAAGTTACATAAGAGTATAATCCACGAAACGTTCTCGATCAATTTTACTACCTTTACTTTAAGTGTAACAAAACCTGTTATTATTTTTACGCAACTGCAAAGCCAATTTTACGAAAGTTACATCGTGAATATAACATACGTGATTGACGGATGTTTTATCCCCGAACATATTTTAAAGTGATAAAATTGGAAGCATGATACGCCGGGGTGACTTAAAACGAACACCTTAAAGTTATCTCCTTTCATATAAATATAATACCGGCCAAGAGCGTGTCGGGCCACGCTCAGCGTAGGGTTCCGTAGTTTTCCGTATTTTTCTCAAAAACTACTGAACCTTCCCAGTTCAAAACAATTTTCCTAGAAAGTCTTTATAAAGTTCTACTTTTGTGTTTTTTTTTTCATATTTTTGAAACATATGGTTCAAAAGTTAGAGGGGGGACACTTTTTTTCCTTTAGGAGCGATTATTTCCGAAAATATTAATATTATCAAAAAATGATTTTAGTAAACCCTTACTCATTTTTAAATACATATCTAACAATATATCACACGTTGGGGTTGGGATGAAAAAAAAATCAATCCCCACTTTACATGTAGGGGGGGTACCCTAACAAAACATTTTTTCCACTTTTTATTTTTCCATTTTGTCGGCGTCATTGATATACATATTAGTACCAAATTTCAGCTTTCTAAGTGTTAACGGTTACTGAGATTATCCGCGGACGGACGGACGGACGGACAGACAGACATGGCGAAACTATAAGGGTTCCTAGTTGACTACGGAACCCTAAAAAAGGAATTACTGAAGTCGGATCACGGGTGCCTTTGTAGGTAGGTACTCACTGATCACATTTTTGACTGACTGATTTTTTTTTATATTAAAAAATCGTCATCATTATCATGAAAATAATCATCATCATCAGGTTCACTTTATGAAAGTGCTAGTTTTCGAGAGAAACTACTCGAGTTACTTAAGAAAACGCCGGTATCACCATACATTGTGCCTTTAAAATTTGAGGAGTTCCCTCAACTCTTCATGGATCCCATCATAAGAACAGCTCCAGATTAATATGGGACCACCTTGGAGGTAGCTCCTTTCAAACAATTCGGAGTAATCAGTTAACATAGATAAAATTAACCCGAATATATAACCTCCTTCTTCTTTAATTTCAGTAAAGAATAATAATAATAATATTAGTAAAGAAATCGGTTAGAAAGTAAGTCAGTTTAAAGACTTTCGTGTTTTTGTTTTACTTACATATTAATATTGTAAAATTACAATTATTTACCAAACTAAACTATTAAAAACAACCCAACCTCCTATGTACCTATATGACTATTTTACAGCTTTGTGCATGAGTGAGAGGGCGAGATATGTAAACAAGCGTGCGCGCACGGGATAATGCGTATGTCCCTCTCGCTCGCCCCTTTCACCTGCACCTGCAGTGTTGCCAGACACCCCACTTTTTCATTTTTTTCAATGCGATTTTGTTATTGGTCCGCTATCCACGTTAAGCTAATTCGAATCCGTTTTTTAGGGTTCCGTAGTCAACTAGAAACCTAAAACCGAAATAAATTACATATATGAAAGAAAAAGTGACCAAGTCGTCTGGTGCCTGAGGCTGGAACCACCAGAGGACTTGGTCACTTTTTCTTTTTTAATTTATATACATAGTAGTGTGACTACTTTAAGACAGCACAAGTTGAAATATTTTCAATAGATTATAATTTAACTTGTGTTCATTAGAACTAGAAACCTTTATAGTTTCGCCATGTCTGTCTGTCCGTCTGTCCGTTCGTCCGTCCATCCGTCCGTCCGCGGATAATATCAGTAACCGTTAGCACTAGAAAGCTGAAATTTGGTACTAATATGTATATCAATCACGCCGTCAAAGTGGTAAAATAAAAAGTGGAAAAAATGTTTTGTTAGGGTACCCCCTACATGTAAAGTGGGGAATGATTATTTTTTTTCATTCCAACCCCAACCTGTGATAATATATTGTTGGATAATTATAAAAATTACTACGGGCTTACTAAAATCGTTTTTTTGATAATATTAATGTTTTCGGAAATAATCGCTCCTAAAGGAGAAAAAAAATGTGTGTAGGCGGGAGGATGGCAACCTGTAATTACAATGTCACAATTTCTTTTCCTTACAACCCATTAATTGCCAAAAGTGGCACTGAAACTTGAGTAGTTTCATGTGCTCTGCCTACCCCTTTATGGGATACAGGCGTGATTGTATGTATCTATGCAACTGTGTGACACTACATATTCGCTAACGTCTTTACAACGAAGGCCGGCAACAAACAGTCTTAAAAATTCATAATCTTATAAAAGATTTCTATGCAAATTGACACTGACGGATCTGTCAGTGTCAGTTTGAACTGTCAGTTAGCATACAATTTTTTTTTAAGATTATGAATTTTTAAGACTGTCTGTTGCCGGCCGAAGTCAGGGTTGAAAAGGCCGGTGAGTTAATGGATCGGAGACTATGGAGTATGGAACTGACGAATCAGGCCCCGTAGCCGAATGGCATTTCTCCGACGCCAAACGAAAACGAAACGCCGCGCCATTTAGTCTGGCTCTGTCGCGCCAATACGCGAGAGCGATAGAGATAGATATCTACTAGCGTTTCGTTTCGTGAGCGTTTCGTGAGTTTTTGTGCCATTCGGCTACGCACCCCGGGGTTACGCCGTGGCTTGCGTGGACGACGGTCGCGCGACGGCGATGCGACGCCACAAAATCAAACCTTCGATATCTATGGAAGTAGGCGATGCGACGGCGACGGTCGCGCGACCCACGCAAGACACGGCGTTTGGAGTCCAAACAATGCCACCCGCGGAACCTCCTTCTGGCTATTTTTGGAAAAATGTCAGTCGGGTTGTAGCTTTATATTATATAGATAGATAGCACACTCACTTGAACTTGACAGCTGTTGCAAATTTAAACTCATAACCTACTGTTTTCAGTAGGTAATGTTAACATAACAGTTCCGTTTATTTCTGTTGGTTGGTAATGTTGCACGGGAAGCATGGTCACGCGATAGACGATAAAATATCAAGCCGTCCCTATCGCACTTACAAATAGTGCGATAGGGACGGCCTGCTATTTTATCACTTATCGCGCGACCATATTTGCCTGCCTGGTCATTGCCTATGATATTTGAACGCATTATATAGCGTTTATGGTATTTGGGTAGATAAAATATTTTTTTTAAGTATATGCGTTACCAATGGATATATATGTTTATAGTCTAAAAATATATATATTATAAGTATTTTATTTCATCCCTTTTGAAGTCGGGTATCTTTTTTTATTAAAAAGTTTTTATTCACTTATTTAAATAATCGATTAATGTTTATTGGAATTTATTATGATTTTTCTACGGGTTTTCAACATTGGGTATTCTATAAATCCGAATCCTTATTTAAAAATCACCGCGTTTCAGAAGTGCAGCTCCCGCTTTTTGCATTACGGCACCTGGCATCACTGTGTAGGCCGTCGCCGTCGCCGACGCCGACAGGACAGCACTTGCTCGTAACAGTCGTGACTGACGCTCGTTCGATCCGGCCGCCATTACCGCCGTTGTTAAATTACATGTTGGCTTATTCCGTTTTAGTGTGGTGTTGTAATTTGATTGAATTTAGTGTCGAAAATGGCAGAAGCCGCTGAAGTGTGCAGCGAAGAAGAAGACAACAGGATTATAGGATTAAATTATCTAAATGAATGGGGTTTATCTCCAACCACTATACAACGTTTCGCGGGTGTGTTTTTTAAAATAATTATTGCATCATTATTCCCTACTTATCTAATTATGTATCTAATTGTGTGATCAATGTATGTATTGTAGGCACTAGTAAGTATGTGATTTCTCTTTTATAATGCTTGGATCCTATTGAGTTTTAATATTACGTAATTTAAAAATGTACGAATTCCAGAACGAACTTTAGTAAGGACTAAACTTGTTTGTTCGCACTTGGTCTTATCTAAGAATTAGACAACTTACGACTAATCATATTTTTAAAAATTATGTTTGTAGAGACACAAACATGCGGCGGTTACAAAACAAAATACTTAATTCTACAAAATCAACAAAAGTAATTCTTAGGTACATGTTACCAAACTGTCACTTTTAGCAAACTAAAATGGCGTCTCTTGTTAACCCCCGACGCAAAAACGACGGGGTGTTATAAGTTTGACGTGTCTGTCTGTCTGTCTGTCTGTCTGTTTGTCTGTGTGTGTGTCTGTCTGTGGCACCGTAGCTCCCGAACGGGTGAACCGATTTCGATTTAGTTTTTTTGTTTGAAAGCTGAGTTAGTCGGGAGTGTTCTTAGCCATGTTTCTTGAAAATCGGTCCACCATGTCGCGGTCGGGGGTTTTTCAAAATTTTAATTTTGTGGTTATTTTTAGATAATGACATTGGTTTCACGTTAATGGAAGAGATTCAGGACGCTGAATTAAAGGAATTAGTGCCAAATTTAAAAGAAAGGATTTTATTCAAGAAAGGGCTCCAAAAAATACGTGGGATTATTCATGTAAGTATTTACCTAGCTGATTATTATGTTCTCGTGCTGAAATTATTTTTTCAGTAGAGATGGTGTTTTTTTTTTTACACACTAGTGCGAGAAGTGCTTCATTTCTTGTTAGGTCGAAACTTCGGAGGGCCATCTGTACTGAAAAACGTCGTACGATACACGTGCGAAAAGGAACTTCCTTTTTTCGCACTCGTATCGTAATGTACTTGTGTGTTGTTGTATCGTGTTCTTCTACATGACTAATGGAAATGGTGGTGGAATGCATAATATGCCCAAATGATTTGAGGATCTTTTTGCAGCATCATGGTTGAAAGGTGCTTGGAGATTCTAAACTCTCTCAAAATGGACTTGTTAGTTCTATGGTATTTACAAATATAATATTTAAACAAACACCCATTTATTGTATCATAGTTGTTGGCGTTCTGTAGAGACGACCGGTCTGGTGTAGTTGCTAGTGGTCTAAACTGATGGTCCTGGTTTCCAATCCCGATAAGGGCATTTATTTACATGTGTGATGAACACGGATATTTGTTCCTGTCATGGATGTTATTTATGTACATATTCATAATTCATCATTCAATTATGTATGTATTTCTACCTATAATTATAAGTATGTTTGTCGTCGCCTGGCATACTCCTGGCACGCTTAGTTTGGGGCTGCATTGATCTGTGTAAAGTGTCTCCATAATATTTATTATTTATTATTTCTGCCTACCATAATGGGATTCAGGCACTTTGTTTTGTATTATCTTGTAAAAAAATTACCATTTGTTTTTCCAGGAAACTGCGTCTGAAGATACAGCTTCAATAAGCGATGAGTTGGTTTCACCGAGCTCGCCGTCAAGCACCATTAGCTCCGGAATAAGTGAATGGGGCACAGAGAAATCTCATGTAAGTTTTTATGCATTTTAATTACGTCGAGAATAGTTTTATTCCTGCATCTAATTATTTTATTTTATTTCTCTATTAGGAACAAATTGATTTGAAAGATATTCTGAAAAATACAAGTTTTGGCGAACTGTGTCTTGCATCTCCAGACAAGCCCCTCGATAATGCAGCAAGGAACCAAATAGTTCGAATCATTGTAGAATATCACATCAAACACTACAAAAGAATGACCAGTCAAGATTTTGACACATTGTCCAATCAAATAGTAAAGCTGTTTCCTTCAGAATACAAGGTTCAAATAAGTATTAATTTTCGCAAAATAGTAGTAGTAGTGACATAGTAGGTAGAAGTCGCGTCGTATTCAGGGTTCGAGGATATACACTACACAGTGTTTTTTTTTTTAAGTAGGACAGTATGGGGAAATCGGAAACCATAGAAGATACAGAGAAACTGTCTATTAAGGAAACACTTAATGACAAAACCCCTTCCTTTTGTAATAATAAAGATTAAAAAAAAAAAGTATTATTTGAACGTGACATTTGAATTTGGAACGTTTTATTTAATATCAAAAGGATTTAATTTAAGAATTAAGGACCTCCATGTTACCACCGCGTTGTTTAGTTGACCAAAACTTTGACTATACCTACTCCAAAATTGTTTTCACAAAAAAATACCTAATGTTTCCTTAGACAGTTTCCCTGTATCTTCTATAGTTTCCGATTTCCCCATACTGTTCCACGTTACAAAAAAACACTCTGTATATCAATAGATATACATCAAGCTGGGTTCGACGATATATCAAAGATTTTGTGTTTTTGTTGATTTTGCCTGTTAATAGAAGAAGATTGCCCGTGTGGTAACGGGTTAAGAATTTTCAACACCCCTTTTCTTCCCGTGGGTGTCTTGGAAATCGACTGTGGGATATGGGTTAAATTGTAGCGTATTTTCGAACCCTGGTCGTATTAGTATGTAGTTATATTAGTGGTAGTTGTAGTAGTAGTAACAACAGGCGGTCTTTTCTCTAAAAAGTGAGTAGTAGTTCTCCGAGAGCACGGGGACAACGCCGTCCCTGAAACGTTGGAGGTCAGTTTAATATGTAGTCAGTTATACGCTATTAAGTCCCCATTAAAAATAATTACACAAATAAATGAGTTTTTACTTTATAATATATATAGGGATGTTAATATATTAGATGATTTGTTTATGTTTCAAATATGTAGTTAATTTGATAAATTTTATAGCCATTTGAAATAATTTTACACTTTTTTTTTCCGTCGTGGCTGAATGCCGATGGATCTGTACCTTTGATGCCTAATCTGTCAAAAAATTACAATATAGCGGAAGAATGTTTAAAATGTCACCGTATTTAAGAATTATTTTGCTTAAATTTAAGTATTTACTTTGCAAGAGTGTTAAAAACTTTGTGTAAATCCCGGGCGGTAAAAGGATTGCAAACTTGAGCCATTAAAGCATATAGGCTCGCTTTAGCAGTCGTCCTTTCCTTTTCGCCCTTAATAAACAATCTAATGAAACAGACAAATTACAGGAGACA
Source organism: Leguminivora glycinivorella (assembly GCF_023078275.1). Classification (NCBI taxonomy): domain Eukaryota; kingdom Metazoa; phylum Arthropoda; class Insecta; order Lepidoptera; family Tortricidae; genus Leguminivora; species Leguminivora glycinivorella. Next base: position 10,974,909 of record NC_062981.1, read on the forward strand.
TATTACATCCCCAGTCGGAGAGTAGGAGAAAAAACATATATTCCTGCACAAGCGAAACTACCTACTCGCTACCGTAATCAGATAAGAGTACTAAGGAAAGCTGGAGTAAAACCACTACCCACCAGCAGTGACAACAGTTCCGATACCAACGATGATAACATTCCAGGTAGGCATACTGATGACATTTGATGTGTGTATTCATAGAGGTTTTATGTCATGGTTCTTTTATTTATTGTATACTATTATTATTTATTGATCATGGGAGCCTGGGGTCCGCTTTGACAACTAATCCCAATATTTGGCGTAGACACGAGTTTTACGAAAGCGACTGCCATTTGACCTTCCAACCCGATGGGTAACTAGACTTCATTGGGATTAGTCCCGTTTATCCTCACGATGTTTTTCTTCACCGAAAAGCGACTGGCAAACATCAAATGACATTTCGCACATAAGTTCCGAAAATCTCATTAGTAGAAGACGGGGATCGAACCCGCGACCTCCGGATTGAAAGTCGCATGCTCTTACCACTAGGCTACCAGAGCTTTTATTATTTATTGTTCATGTGGGTAATTTTTCATAACCAGGTTCCAGTGCTGCTGGTATTTCACCAGAAGTGGCCGAGGAATACAAGTTGTGGTTGAAATTTAACAAAGAACCATGGACAGACATTTTGGATAAGTGGAACCAGACGAGAAAATACAGACTGGCATATATTGCTGAAGAAAGATATACAATCCTCGATATCCTTACAGAATGGCCTAGCCTTAAAATGAGCCTAGGATATAAATTGGTATGTTTTTTTTGTATTATACTGGATTCAGCGGTATTCAAATTAACCATTTCAGTACTTATTACGATTACGTAAAAGTAAACTTTAAAAATATTTGTTGCTGTTTTTAAGTCATTAATTTATAATAAAATATGGTAGTAATATTTTATTTCGGTTAATTGGACAGTACTTAATCATATGTATAAGACAGACTTTAAAATAAAAAAGGGTCAAGTAGCCTATACGTCATCGATATGTATTTGGATTCACATGCGTCATATGGCTTTCAGGTTGAAGCAGATTTTGACGCTATGCATCCACATTGCGAACTTAATTTGTTTAAAAAATGGCCATTATTTATGGCAAAAGCAAGACCCATATTGAAAAATCTTAAATCACCTGATGTCAATTTACTGGATGAAGAACTTGAAGAAGGTAAGTTATTTATGTGGGAGTGATTATCTTTTGTTCGTTTTTATAGCCGACAGCTCATAGTTTACTAGCTCGCGGTGGGACCAGTGCCTTAAGTAATAATAGTTTTATGTATAACGATTTCTAGCATATTTATTATCAGCTATAGCGTTTTATCAGCTATATACCCTCTGCAACAAAGCCCCAAAATAGTTTAGTTTACGTTTCATTATGTACAGTCAGCTGCAGAGAAAAGTAGACACCCTTGCATACAAATTTGTAACTTTATTTTGGGCTTCATTGCAGAGGGTATGGCTGATAAAACATACAAATTTGTATGCAAGGGGGTCTACTTTTCTCTGCAGCGGACTGTACGTACATGTGTATTTAAGTATGTTGTACGTCTGTACTTGGGTGTTTATAGATGCCTACTTTTTTTATAGACACATACGTGTATATCTCACAACTGCTTGTCTTTGCCCATATGTATATAAGTACTTATAATCTTCATAAGTAATTTATAATTATTCTTTGTTTCATTTAGATGCCAGAGACTACATTTTCTTCAAATTAATGTCGTACAAGATGCCGCCTACGGTTAAAGTGCCAATAAAAGAAAATGGAAAAAAACGATTTTACAAACCCAGCATTGTGGAGTCGCAGAATTCATTTATTTTACACGTTACGGTGAGTACTGTATTAAGAGTAAATAAGTTATCCGGGATGGGTTCAGATCGGGTCGCATATAATTTATTGTTATAATATATATATCTTCTACGTTTTATTCCAAAAATTTGTTTTGATTTCTTATGTGTCATTCAAAACTTATTAGAAGTTTACATTTGCAAAATATAGGCTTACAAGTTACCATGTACAGAACGGCGCATGCGCCGCCGATCCGCTTTGAAAACGCTCGCGATCTTCTCTCTGGTTAGAACTGTAATTACCTATCATGCTATGGAATAAACCGGTTTATTCTGTTCTAAACCGATTAATCGAACGAAACCTTTATGAAAGCGCTCCCTTAAAAACGGTTTGAAAATTTAACCGGTATCTGAGCCCTGCCGCCACCATTGTGCTCCGCTAACGCTTCGCTCTCAAAACGCGCTAGTGTGGCCGAGCTTTAAAGTAGTAAAAAACATCAGCACCGAACGTCATCTCTAAGAATCGCCCACAGTATAATGTTTTTGTTGCAGAACCAGAGTGAAATTAAAACCAAACTGGAGCAATACCAGAAAATGCATCTAGCCAGAGGAACCACTTTCCAACCGCTGGTGATTGTTGTCGGACCAACGAGCAGGGACTTGCAACATTTCTACGTAGCAGTTGAATCAGTTCTCTACAAGGTAGACCAACTGCTAAAAGCTGTCGATGTGTGCTTTAAATTATTTAATACTGTAAATTTGCAGTACCCACTAGAATGTTTAAGTGTATGGCAATTCATACAACGTTTTTTCTATGACTTTCAAAACAAAAATGACAAGAAGATCTCCTGTGTCTATTGTTTCATATCGGATCTGATGTAACTGAGTAGGTATCTTTCAAAAACTAAAGAAATTCTTGTGGTTTGGGATAGTAGTCTAGTGACGATGTTTATTTGTTTCAAGTGTTTGTTTGAAACAGCAAACCATCAAGATCTTATTCACCATTTGAAATTTAGTCACGATCTATATGATAACTCGATTTATCGATGTGCACAATCGAATTGTTTCAGAGAATTTCAATGTTTACGTTCCTTTCGTCGTCATATAATTAGTCATAATGTCTCGGACCGGAACATATCTTCAGAATTTAACCCGCCACTTAACTTTAACACTGAGAACGTTATAGATAATACTCCGGATACGTGTAGCGTTAATGTATGCTGTAGTAGTCTGCAACCCACATCTGAAAGTTTAATTAATAAAGAAGAAAGTTTACGGAAGTCTACTGCAGCATTTGCATTATCGTTGTATAGCAATCCTTATTTAAATCGTAAATGCGCTAGGAAAATTATGGACGACGTTTCAGAACTAGTAACTGGTGTCATTGGAACTATATTGTCTGAATTCTCACCTAATGACCAAACATCGAATAAAAACATAGTTGAAGCAATTTCCCATTCTTTTGACGGCTTGGATACTGAAAGCCAAGTCATTAAATATCTTTCTGACCTTAATATTTATGTACCTCCAAAAAAATTTACAATTAATGAAAATGTAACTGTAAATACAGGAAATTCTACGATAATGCTAAGACCTAAGTCGGAAACTGGAGCGATCGTACCTTTAGGAGCAGTTTTAAAAAAATATTCCAACTTCCAAATTTTCTTAAATTCAGCACTTCTAGTATTCCTGACACCCAATCTATATCAAATTTTATTCAAGGTAATATCTGGAAACAAAAAATGGTCGGAAAAATGGATGAAAAGAGCTTATACATTCCATATTTTCTCTATTTTGATGATTTCGAATGCAATAACCCCCTCGGTAGTCATGCTGGAATCCATTCTATTGCTGCTACCTATTACACATTTCCAACGTTGTCAGCAGATCATGCCTCACTATTAGAAAATATATTTGTTGCAATGTTACATAAATCGTCTTGCAAAAGTCATGGAAATGCTGCAATTTATTACGAACTTATAAGGGAGTTGAAGAGTTTAGAACAAGACGGCATAGATTTAGAAACCAGTGAAGGTAATATTAAAGTATATTTTATACTAGGGATGATTATTGGGGATAATTTAGGACTAAACACTGTTCTGGGCTTTGCTAAATCATTTTCTAGTAACTATTATTGTAGAATATGTAAGGCTCATAAAAATATAATGGGAAAACAATGTAAGCAAGATGACGGTTTAATGCGAAACCAACACAATTATAGCACTGATGTCGAAATCAACAATGTTACAATGACAGGTATAAGTGAACAGTGTGTATTTAATGATATTAGCAGTTTTCATGTTGTTGATAATTTATGTGTTGACATTATGCACGATATATTTGAAGGCGTTTGTCATTATGATCTGACTCACATTATTCTGTATTTTACAGAAAGCATAACATTGTTCACTTTAGTCAACTTGAATAATAGGTTACAATTATTTGACTACGGACCTAGTGAGCTAAATGATAGATGTGGAATAATAAAACATGAACATTTAATGAAAAGCAAATTTAATATGTCTGCATCTGAAATGATGTTCTTTGTACATATATTTCCTTTGTTGGTGGGAGACTTAATACCTGAAGATGACAAAGTATGGCAATTTTTTCTTACACTGCTAGAAATTATTGACATTTTACTTTGTAGGGATATCGATAATTGCACACTATTGTATTTAGAAACCTTAATAAGTGAACATCACGAAAGTTATGTCAAACTATTTCACGACAACTTAAAACCGAAGCACCATTTTATGGTACATTATCCGCATGTCATAAAGCAAGTAGGACCTTTAAGACTAACATGGTGTATGCGATTCGAAGCCAAACACAAACAATTGAAAAGAACGGCATCTCTTATAACGTCTAGGAAAAATTTGCCATTGACTTTATTAATAAAAGAACAATTGACTCTTGCTCACAGACTTTACACTGGAAAAGGATGTGAAACAAGAATCGAGTTGGGTACTAGGACATCTGACACACTGAATAGTATTTATGAATATATTAAAGATGATATAATTTCTGACGATGTCAATTTAGCAAATGCTTTTAATTGGGTTTATTATAACGGTATAAAATATGTACCAGGAATGATTCTAATAATTTCTAATAGGACATGCTACAATTTTTTAAAGATAAAATTTATTTGCGTTTCCCTATCAAGTAAAAGCATTTATTTTCTAACAGAACAAATTGATTACATCGGATTCAATTATCACTTGCAAGCACACCATCTACATCAACGAGAAACTGGTTTATATAAACTAATTATGCCACAAGATCTGATTTACGCACCAACTCATTGTCATATTATGTCTAATGGAGACTCTTACTGCAGAATCAAATATATTTAGTGTCAAAATCTTTACGGGCAATTTTTTTATACTGATTGATGTAATATTCTACTGTTCACCAAAATTTGTAGTTTTCAGCAATTCTTTTAAATTAATTTGTTCCTAATAGTGAAATAAAAAAAAAGATTAATAAGGACTAAAACTATTCTAAGAAGCATAAAAACTTACACGATATTTATCTATGCATCAGTCGCTCACTCCAGAGATAATGGCCAGGGAGCGAAACTTTGGTGCCGATAACAGACGAATGACGTCAAGCTAAAAAATATAGTCAATAGTGTTTATATGTTTTCCCGTGTGGTGACGGGTTAAGAATTTCACCACCCCCTTTCTTCCCGTGGGTATCGTAAAAGTCGATTGAGGGATATGGGTTAAATTGTGGCGTAGGTAAGAGGCTGGCAACCTGTCACCGCAATGTCACAATTTCGTTTTCATTCAACCCCTTATTTGCCAAGAGTGGCACTGAAACTTGAGTAGTTTCATGTGCTCGATACGTAGCCTTTATGTTTTTATGTATGTAGACTATGGATACCTGATTATGTCTAGTCTAGTTTGATTAAAAAGATGTAATATTATGTTAAAATTTTAAGCGTCCTGCATACTTCGTATCGTAATCCAACGAAACTGTGTTTTTTTCATTTACTTGAGGAATGCATCATCAGATGCAGTGACTGACGTCAGAATGACTGCCCACATTTATTATTATTCTATATACTATGATTGACTACCCATTTGCTACATACATAAAATATTTTTTTCCAGATTTTTTAAAGCAAAAAATATAATTTTGTAAGCAAAATGTTTTACACATGTACGTACATATAGTTGAAACATAAACTAAACTTTCTTTCAAACGAAGCCCGTTGCAATCGTTGCAGCCAGATAAAAAATTAGCCAAATGCTTATCTTATTACCGGCAGCAATAAATGCCAGTCTATAGGTATTTTCTGGTCTGGTTCCACTTATCCAAAATGTCAATCCATGGTTCTTTGTTAACTTTCAACCACAACTAATATTCCTCGGCCACTTCTGGTGAAATATCATTATCAGATCCTGGTTATGAAAAATTACCCACATGATCAATAAATAATACAGTTTAATACTTAGCTGATTACTAGGGTGTTGCTTATTTTATCGATTTTAAAATGTTCTATGTCTCACCCCTAAAAATGTTCTCTGCCACTAAAAAACGTGTATTTTTTTTTTTTCAATTTTTTCCGTTGGATACCTTCGTCGCTACCACACACTGAAAATTTTGATACCTCATACAAAATAGCCGGGTCCACACCGGCCGCACGCCTTGCGAGGCAGTGCCTTGCGCGCAAAACGTCTGTGCTCATGCGAGCACGTTTGCCTCTCCTTTAAATTAGCTCGCCAAGATGGCGGCCCTCGGTCAGCTGTCAAATATTTCTGCACGAGAGCACATATTTATTGCCGTAAATCGTGAACGATTTACTATTCTTTTTTTTTCCTTATTCAAAAGGTCGCCGTCTTGCCAAACAAATTTGCTCGGGCGAGGCAAACGTGCGCGCATGAGCACGGATGTTTTGCGCGCGAGGCGTGCGGCCAGTGCGAACCCGGCTATATGTTGTATGAAGAATCAAAATTTTCGATATGTGGTAGCGACCCCTAAAATATAACGGAAAATTAAAAAAAAAATACAATGATTTTTTAGTAGCAGAGAAAAATTTGAGGGGGTGAGACGTAAAACATTTTAACTCTTATGAAATAAGCAACACCCTACTGATTACGGTAGCGGTAGGTATTAGTTTCGCTTGTGCATGTGCAGGAACAAAATTATGATTTTTCTCCTACTTTCCGACTGAGGATGTAATATTTCTTCTGTATTTTATCATGTAAATAAATGTTAACACAAAGTTGAAAACAAACAAAGTAATGAAAATAGTTAATTTCAATACCGCTGAATCCAGTATGAGTAGTACAAAGCATACTAATATATATCCTATGCTCATTTTAAGACTAGACCATTACGTAAGGATATCGAGGATTGTATTTTTTTCTTCAGCAATAAATGCCAGTCTGTATTTTCAGGTCTGGTTCCACTTATCAAAGTAAATAGTTGCATAAATTAAAAAAACTACTGCTATGTAGGACCAACGAGCAGGGACTTGCAACATAGTCCCTGCTCGTTGGTCCGACAGCAATCACCAGCGGTTGGAAAGTGGTTCCTCTGGCTAGATGCATTTTCTGGTATTGCTCCAGTTTGGTTTTAATTTCACTCTGGTTCTGCAACAAAAATATTATTCTGTGCGCGATTCTTAGAGATGACGCGCGCGATTTTTGAGAGCGCAGCGTCCTACTTTCCAACTGGGGATGTAATATCCTGTATTTTATCATGTAAACGAAAAACTCATTGGTAGGAGCCGGGGATCGAACCCGCGACCTCCGGATTGAAAGTCACATGCTCTTACCACTAGGCTACCAGAGCTTTTATTGTCGCCAGAAGAGGCCGAGGAATATAAGTTGTGGTTGAAATTTAACAAAGAACCATGGACAGACATTTTAGATAAGTGGAACCAGACAAGAAAATACAGACTGGCATATATTGCTGAAGAAAAAAATATAACTTATATATATGTCACCGTAAAATTGTAAAAACCGTTAGTTTATAATTTCATGTGGTTTATATTTCTTGTGGTTTAATATTTAGTTTTGGAAAAAAGTCGTTAGTTTAATTAAATAATTAAAAAGTGACTAGTATGTATGTACAATCTTAAACAATTAAAATATAAAAATTAAAACTAAAGTACCTTAAAATATTTAAATTAAACTAAATTAAACTATATCAATTAATAAAAAAGACCTCCGTGAGCTGTACCGGGTGCAAAGGTGCCCATCAAACTTGCCGCATTGCCACGTTGGATGGCAATATACAATAGGGTGGAGCGTGCTTGTATGGAGAAAATTAAAAATTAGAAATTCATAACGGAATAGGTATCGAAAGTTGTGGAAAAAATTGTAGATTATATTTCTGGTATCAAATTTAAAATTATGTACTACTTTTAGCCCTCTACCAGCCGTAAAGGCAAAAAAAAAAGGTAAAATTAACAAATAAATTAAATATGTCCGATGTCAATTTTTATTTTTTATTATTAATTTATGATATAAAAAAACCTGTTATTAAGTGAATTTAACCATAATAATGTTTAAATTTATTAAACAATAGTAAATAATGATAATTCAATATTTCATTTTTAACTCAATAATCACGTTATCATGCGAAACACGATAAACGAAGTAACAAGTACAATTTATTTTTTGGGTTGTCTTTTATATGAAAGGACAAGGATATAAATAAATTGGTTTGGGTTTTTGCGTTTTTCTTGATTTTTTCTACTTTTACATGATAACCAAAAGTGACATTTTAGGCGTTAATTGGGCAATTTAAGCATACTTTGAAGCGTTATAACCAAAAAATTTGGTTGGACTGATATGTTGTTCAATGTACTATGAGTTTATTTTGATTGATAGCTTTTCTGTCACATGCTTAGAATATTTTTTTAAGCACGAGTTATATATAAATAGGATTTTTTGGAAAATTCCAAGTTTATAGTAAATTTAGGTCTCAGAAAAAAAATGTTTTAACGTAAAAAAAACTGAAATTAAAATCATTTCTGACACCAAAGGTGGTGTTTAATATATAAATGTAAAAAAATATGTAAAATTAAAAAAAATATTTTTTACTAAATTATACTAAATTAATGGTAGAGGGCCAAAATATAAAAAGTATATTTATCTCATAATCTGCATAAAATTACGCATTAGTGGTATTCAATTGCATATTTCCAAAATTTTTAAATTCGCTCCACCCTAATATACAACCTCTGCACCAGGTACGAGCCCGCACGAGCATGGGAGGTCGTTAGTTTATAATCTAACTAGTAAGATTATGAACTGACGAAATATTGTGATCCGTAACGTTCACAATTTAACGGATCCTTTTTCGTTATTAGATTATACTCTGACGTAGTGAAACCGTCAAATTGTAAACTGTCACATGCGTCAGGAGCTAGCGCTCTGAATTGTCAGTTTATTGTTAGATCGTTCCGTGCCCATAGAGTACTTAACATAAAATAAATAAACACTACAATCACAGATGTCAATTAGTAGTAGTATAGGTACATTACACTTCTTTTGTTTTGATTCATCGACACTCGTTTCCAACTTCCTCTTTTTCGCACTTGTATTATTCGTTTTTCAGAACCTACATATGGCCCTTTAAAATTTGTTGTGATTGTGGTGTCTGTTTATGTTAAGTACTTTATGGGCACAGAACGATCTAACAATAAACACCATTCAGAGCGCTAGCTTCTGACGCATATGACAGTTTACAATTTGACGGTTTCACTACGTCAGATTATAATCGAACGAAAAATAATCCGTTAGATTGTGAACGTTACGATTCACAATAACTCGTCAGTTCCTAATCTTACTAGTTAGATTATAAACTAACGACTTTTTGCTAAAACTGAATATTAAACCGCAAGAAATATACAAATTAAACTGCCACATAACAAGCAAAATAACTGACAATTTTGTTTCTTTGGCAAGTTCGACCGTTTCCTTAAACATCTTTATATCATTTATATCTAATTTTGACGATAAAAGTTTAATTAAGGTTTTTGATTGATATCTGTGATTGCAGTATTTGCAGTGTCTATTGTGTCACTCTGTGGCCAACTGTGAACGATCTACTATAACACGTTCCGACGCCATGACAGTTTACAATTTGACGGGTTCGCTTCGTTAGATTATAATCTAACGTAAAAATAATCCGTCAACTTGTGAACTGTACGTTACGGTTCACAATATTTCGTTAGTTTATAATCTCGCTAGTGAAAACTAACCGTTTTTACAATTTTACGGTGACATATACACTTCAACCACAACTTATATACACTTAGGTGTAAAAGTGTCCCAATGTTACTATCTTAATCAAATGTAAATAATTAAAAGATACTTAAAATATTTCTGAAATAGCTATATAGTGGTACTGTTCATGGTTTAATTATCTTCCCAACAGACTGCCAAGTTATCTACATATGTAGATATTTTGACATAAAAACATTAAAATTTTACCCTTTTTATTTTTCGCCCCATTTGAAAAATATGTCTCACAGTCAATTGCAATACAATGATAAAAAATTTACAATTCAGTTATAATTAAACACTTAAAATCATGTCACGATTTTAAAGTAGGTACATAGTTGCATAAATAAAGTTAGGTAAAAAAGCGAACGGAGCAAAACGAGCGAAGAACTAGCCATTGGTACACTATTTCATTGAATCGGAATTCTGTAATAACATCAAACCATAAATATAATTAAAACTATTGCTATACCGATTTCAAAGAGGATAAAATTCCCTATCTTAAAAAGTATTGCAATTGACTGTGAGATATAACAGTTATTTACATGATAACTACTGGAGAAATTTTACATCCCCAGTCGGAAAGTAGAAGAAAAAAACATATATTCCTGCACATGCACAAGCGAAAGGAACCACTTTCCAACCGCTGGTGATTGCTGTCGCGTGATACTCTGCAGCTGGACCACCTCGCTTTATTGTGCTCAGATCACAGTGGTGGAATGTAGGTACCCCCGATGTAGCTTTTACACCTCGACGGAAATTACATGTACCTCTGTATTTTGCAAGAAATATGTGTTTAAAAGGGGTCCGGCTGCGGAGTAGTACTCCCCAGCCGGACCACGTCTATACCCGCTGATATCACTGACTTCATGATATAATTTAACTATCACATGACTGTACAGTCGACTACAAAGAGATGAATCCACTTTTTCACCTTATTACAATGCAATAAGGTGAAAAAATAGATACATCCCTTTGTAGTCGTCTGTACCTGTTGTGTACCTTTGAATAAGTTGTTTATTTCTATTAAAAGTGGTCATATAAATTATTGTTAAATTATAAATGTCTTGAATTTAGTGATATCAGCGGGTACAGACGTGGTCTGGCTGGGGAGTACTACTCTGCAGCCGGATCCCTTTTAAACACATATTTCCGGCAAACTACAGAGGTACATGTAATTTCCGACGAGGTACAAAAGGTACATCAGGGGTACATTCCACCATTGTGATTTGAGCACAATAAAGCGAGGTGGTCCGGCTGCAGAGTATCACGCATAGCTGTAGGACCAACGAGCAGTGACTTGCAACATTTCTACGTAGCAGTTAAATCAGTTCTCTACAAGATAGACTAACTGGGTGAATCAACTTTTCTTTGCCAGCAAAATTACGCATACTTCGACTACATGTGGTCAGAAAATTTAATTTGTATTTAGTGTAATTAGTTTATACTTATTATATTAAAAACAGATATACAAGCTATGCAATACATCAAGTTTTTATAGGATTTGCTATTTTATTACTTTATTTCGAGCAGTGACCCAGTGGACATAGCTGTCCCTCACTTTTGTATGAAAAGTGTCTCTTCCACTGGGTCACATATAGATTTAATTGTAAATTTTTTTTTTAATTATTCCCTTAATGTAAAATAAAAATAAGGATCTTTATTCACGATGGCCAGGTTAAAACTCACAAAAGTAGAGCTAATAATAAGTATGGGCAATTCTTGCAAAAAGCAAGAAAAAGTTGATTCACCCAACTGCTAAAAGCTGTCTATGTGTGCTTTAAATTATTTAACGCTATAAATGAATAGTTATTTACATGATAATTACTGTAGAAATATTACATCCCCAGTCGGAAAGTAGAAGAAAAAACATATATTCTTGCACATGCACAAGCGAAAGGAACCACTTTCCAACCGCTGGTGATTGCTGTCGCGTGATACTCTGCAGCTGGACCACCTCGCTTTATTGTGCTCAGATCACAGTGGTGGAATGTAGGTACCCCCGATGTAGCTTTTACACCTCGACGGAAATTACATGTAGGTACCTCTGTATTTTGCTAGAAATATGTGTTTAAAAGGGGTCCGGCTGCGGAGTAGTACTCCCCAGCCGGACCACGTCTATACCCGCTGATATCACTGACTTCATGGTATAATTTAACTATCGCATGACTGTACAGTCGACTACAAAGAGATGAATCCACTTTTTCACTTTATTACAATGCAATAAGGTGAAAACATAGATACATCCGTTCCCTTTGTAGTCGACTAAACCTGTTGTTTACCTTTGAATAAGTTGTTTATTTCTATTAAAAGTGGTCTTATAAATTAGTGTTAAATTATAAATGTCTTGAATTTAGTAATATCAGCGGGTACAGACGTGGTCTGGCTGGGGAGTACTACTCTGCAGCCAGATCCCTTTTAAACACATATTTCCGGCAAACTACAGAGGTACATGTAATTTCCGACGAGGTACAAAAGGTACAACAGGGGTACATTCCACCATTGTGATTTGAGCACAATAAAGCGAGGTGGTCCGGCTGCAGAGTATCACGCATAGCTGTAGGACCAACGAGCAGGGACTTGCAACATTTCTAAGTAGCAGTTGAATCAGTTCTCTACAAGGTAGACCAACTGCTGCTAAAAGCTGTCGATGTGTACTTTAAATTATTTAACGCTATAAATGTATAATACTTACTAGAATGTTTAAGTGTATGGCAATTCATACAACGTTTTCTATGACTTGCACAACAAAAATGACAGGAAGATATCTTCTGTGTATAAAGGTTATTGAAAATAAACAAAGTAATGAATCCAGTATGAGTAGTACAAAGCATACTAATATATATCCTATGCTCATTTTAAGGTTAGACCATTCTGTAAGGATATCCTGTCTTGTATTTTTCTTCAAAAATAAATGCCAGTCTGTATTTTCAGGTCTGGTTCCACTTATCCGAAATGTCAATCCATGGTTATTTGTTAAATATCAAACACAACTTATATACACTTAGGAGCAAAAGTGTCCCAATGTTACTATCTCAATCAAATGTAAATAATTAAAAGATACTTAAAATATTTCTGAAATACCTATAGTAGTAGTACTGCTCATGATTTAATTATCTTCCAAACAGACTGACAAGTTATCTATATCTACATTATAATAGAGATTGTAGTAGATATTTTGACACAAAAACATTAAAATGTTACCCTTTTTATTTTTCGCCCCTATTGAAAGATAATTAAATCATGAAAACTACTACTATAAGTATTTCAGCAATATTTTAAGTATATTTTAATTGTTGTAAACTGTATTATTTATTGATCATGTGGGTAATTTTACTTAACCAGGTTCCAGTATACTAATATTTCACCAGAAGAGGTTGAAGAATACACTTAGGTGCAAAAGTGTTCCAATGTTACTAATATCTCTGGTTCCACTTATCCAAAATGTCAATCCATGATTCTTTGTTAAATTTCAACCACAACTAATATTCCTCGGCCCTTTCTGGTGAACTAGATGTCAATCCATGGTTATTTGTTAAATATCAACCACAACTTATATACACTTAGGTGCAAAAGTGTCCCAATGTTACTATCTCAATCAAATGTAAATAATTAAAAGATACTTAAAATATTTCTGAAATACCTATAGTAGTACCTACTGCTTATGATTTAATTATCTTCCAAACAGACTGACAAGTTATCTACATTATAATAGAGATTGTAGTAGATATTTTGACACAAAAACATTAAAATGTTACTCTTTTTATTTTTCGCCCCATTTGAAAAATCTATGTCTCATAGTCAATTGCAATACAATGACAAAAAAAATTACAATTCAGTTATAATTAAACAAATCATGTCACGATTTTAAAGTAGGTACATAGTTGCGTAAATAAAGTTAGTTAAAAAAGCGAACGGAGCAAAACGAGCGAAGAACTAGCCATTGGTACACTATTGCATTGATATCTACGACAATTTCTATTATATGTACTCAGATGATAACTTGTCAGTCTGTTTGAACGATAATTAAATTTAATCATGAACAATACTACTATAAGTATTCCAGCAATATTTTAGGTATATTTCAATTGTTGTAAACTGTATTATTTTTTGATCATGTGGGTAATTTTACTTAATCAGGTTCCAGTATACTGTTGCACCAGAAGAGGTTGAAGAATACACTTAGGTGCAAAAGTGTCCCAATGTAACTATCTCTGGTTCCACTTATCCAAAATGTCAATCCATGGTTCTTTGTTAAATTTCAACCACAACTAATATTCCTCGGCCTCTTCTGGTGAAATATCAGTTTTCGTTTCGCGTCGTAAAAATGCCATTCGGTTACGGCGCCTGGAATGTTATCGGAACTGTTGTTATATGTACATAAATTCGAGGGTTTACTGGTGAAACCCGATAAGTTGAGCAAACAGGTTTTTGAAATTCGAACTATGTGCAATTTTCACAATGATGTTATTTCAAGGACAAATTATTTGTGTCCGTCAGGATCGCGTGAACGATGTCTGAATCGTCACAAAATTTGCACCAAATAACTGTACCCAAACTGTACTAAACTGTACCTATAGCGAAAAAAACTGTACCTCAAGCAATCACGCATTAAATAGATAGCTACATGGACACGCTATTCTGACGTCAGGTTGGCGCGCATAGCCGTGTATCGCCCCAACGTGTGGGAACTATGTTCTGTATCATATATCAATAAACTGTACCTAAACTGTACTTCATAAAACTGCCAAAAATAATATTTAAATCACACGTGATATCGGTCAAATCAACGACAAAAAAATTTACTGCTCATTATGTTATTATGTATGTTTTGCCTATCAATTTGCAACAGGCGCTTGTTTTCTCGTAATACATGCAATAAATGCACATTATAGATTATTATTATTAGTTTATTGATATATGATACAGAACATAGTTCCCACACGTTGGGGCGATACACGGCTATGCGCGCCAACCTGACGTCAGAATGGCGTGTCCATGTAGCTATTTATTTAATGCGTGATTGCTTGAGGTACAGTTTTTTTCGCTATAGGTACAGTTTAGGTACAGTTATTTGGTGCAAATTTTGTGACGATTCAGACATCGTTCACGCGATCCTGACGGACACAATTATTTCGATCTATCGGGTTTCACCAGTAAACCCTGCTCCTGAATTGTAAGCGGTTTACGTTACCTATGACAATCGATTGCTATTTATTTACTAGAGTTTGCATTTAAGGTGGAATGTCCCGGGTTCAGTTTCAATAGATGGCACCACTTTTTAATTTAATACGTGATGCGCAATCTGTTAATAAATATAGAATTATTGAGACGAGAACGGAATAATTATCTAAGTAGACAAAGTTGAACAGGTTAAAAATAGGACGATAATTGTATGAAAATGAAAACTTATTTTTCACATGCTATGTTTTATGTCAATCGATTCCAAATCTATCCAGTATATTTGTATCCTGGGGGTCAACTTACGGTGCTCCCATATTGGTTGTTATGATGTTTATAATGTTTTATAACACTGTGTAACAAGGACAACGTAACGTAATGTCAATGCCATCGCGCTGTCCCTGTCAGTGTCACACAATGTTATATAACATTTATAACAGCCAATGTGGGAGTACCGTAACTGACAGCGATTTAACTTTCTGTTAACAACTGACGCTAATTGATGAAATCAGAATAAGTGTTAATTTTTATGAAAATTGTATGATAAAACATTTCCTTGATTTGTGGCTGTTTTTGGCTTCATAGAAACTTAGATCCTGGATAGGAATGGGATCGACTGGCATCAAACAACCACCACTTTCGCGTGTAGGCACGGGATATCTGTATAAGGGACCATCCACACTCATGAGTTGCGGTGTCTCCGCCACGCCGCCTGAATGTAATTTAAAAAACGTCTCCTCAGTAGGTACATTCTGTATAGGAAGGACGTAAGTTGCGGCGGGCGGGGCGCTGCAACTCCGCCGCGCCGCCTGGAGGAATTACATTCAGGCGTCGTGGCGCAACTCCGCCGCAACTCATTGAGTGTGGATGGTCCCTAAGACAGACAAAAGCCCACTCTGTATAAGTTGTATATGTTGAGTTCCTCGCGGGCGCGGCATCATCGAAAGTCATGGGTAACAACTACCGGTTTGTCATAAATTAGTTAAAACACTTACTCATAAGTTAGAGATATTTTCTCATTTTCGTTATAAGTAATTAAAAATTAAAAGGTAAACAAAAGATGATTATTTTAAAAATTAAATAAATATTTTTTAGACTCAACTTGTTTTTTATTTTATCGTTCACCCTGTTATTACAGATGTGATAAACCCATTTATTATTTATGTTGTTGTGTATATGTAACTGTGCATAATTTTAGACATTTATAACTAGATATTTATGTTACCACGCAGTTTCATATTCAGGTTACAAAACAATAATGTTTTAAACGCAAATTATGCACAGTTACACGATAACACGACTCAAAATTAATTATTTGTTGCTATACATGTGAGACCTAGATGTGTGCCAATTTACTGTATGTCTATTTTATAAATTTTAACTAAATGGCTTTGTTATGTTTTGGTAGGTACCTATATTGTACAATGTGGTGAACTGGATCAAGAAGCTTTTTGATTCAGCTTAGGATTATATTGTAATGATGATAAGTTTTGTTCCTGTTTTTGCAATTGCTTTATAGTAGGTAAAGGTATTATGTTTATTTTTTTATTAACTGCACGACAGCGATAGTTTAGCGTTTTCGCATAATTTATCGTAATTAATTTTGTACGATTATGTAAACTAAGTTTGTAGTTTCTACTATGCTACTTGCAATTTACCAAATATCTCTAATAAATTGTATTGAACGGCTTTTGAGAATTTTAATAGATTACTTGAGCATAATATATATTAGTTTGGTGTAACAAAATCATGCTTCGTAATTTGTACGCAAGTAAACTATTAAAATACACAAAAGCCGTTTAGTAAAACTTATTAAAGATATTTGGTAAATTGCACCTAAGGAGGGTAGTAGAAACTACAAAGTTAGTTTAGTAATTCGTACAAAATTAATTGCAATCAAATATACGAAAGCGCTTTTGTAAGTAACCTATTAAATTCCACAAAAGCCGTTTAGTAAAATTTATTAAAGATATTTAGTACATTGCACCAAAGTAAAGTAGTTAAAATTACAAAATTCCTTTAGTAAATCGTACAAAATCACTTGTGTAAAATATGCAAAAGTTAAGTAGTATATATTACTAGAGTTGTTAAGTAGAATTAACTTAAGTTACTTTCGTAACCTATACATTCCTTAGTTTAGTAATATCTACAAAAGTTCAGTGCGTTATACATACGAAAGAAACTTAGTAATTATTACAAAAGTATATTACTTGATTCTACTAAACAAGTTTAGTGATATCTACAAACGTTCAGCGCATCATACACATGAAAGAAATTTAGTCATTATTGCAAAAGTATATTACTTGATTCCACAAAAGAAGTTTAGTGATATCTACGAAAGTTCAGTACGCTAAACATAATAAACAAATTTAGTAACTATTACAAAAGTCAATTACTTAATTCAACTACAGGCGTTTAGTGATATTTACCAAAGTTCAGTGGTAATACAGACTAAAGAAATCGGTAACTATTATGAAAGCAAATTAATTGATTCCACGCAAGACGTTTAGTTGTATCTATCAAAATTATACGTCATACATTTTTTTAAATTGAGTTATTTTTACGAAAGTTAATTCGTATATGCTACGAAATTAATTTAACGAAAAACATAAAATCTTTTATCAAATTATGAAATCAATTTCGTTAATGACACAATATAAAGTTCGTAAAATTGACTAAATATTTCTGTTAAATGTACTAAATTGGCGTGACTCCACAAATGATTAGTTATACCAAACTACTTTTGTGAAGTCCTTCACGAAATTAGTTTTGTATATTCCATTTACTAAACTAGTTTTGTAAAAAGCCGACCAAAGTATGTTTGGTAAATTTGACAATATTTGTGTGTAGGTCCTAAATCAACACATAAATTTCGTAAAAATTTCGTAAAATCAACGAAACTATTTTTTCAGTGCACTTTAACCACACCTATTCCGTATTTCTTTTTTAGATTCCTGTATAACATGTACAGTAAATAATGCACATCGGCTTTTCGTTTTCGTAGAGCGTTGTCTCTTTCTTGCTTATGTGACGTTAATTGTCTCTTTCCAATTAATAAAGACCGATGTGCATTCCGAACGTGTCTAGTCCGAAGTTTAAGTTACGACAAATATTAGATATGGATTATATATAATGTCAGTCTCAAAGGTGACGTTTTTGTTTGATAAATTGTCATTTTTGATACTGACTTATTCAATCCATATTGTATGTAGACCGAATATTTATAGTCATGTAGGTGTATCTTAAACATTGAATCGAGCCATAATGCACTGAAGGCATCAACATCACACCTCAAATAACAATTTATTATCCTACGTTCGTTTTTAGTTTTCCTTCAACCTCTTATTTGTTAAGAGAGGCACTGAAACATGTTTTACGTGTTTTGCCTACCCTTTCCTTATACCAGCACACCATATACTGTGCTTACATCATGTATCTGAAACTTGGTCATGTTATATCGTCGTTTCGTCGTGGCACCAACGCGGATGCTTGACGCCATGATTGGCATGTTGATTGATATGCAACGGCTGTCGTGTGACGTGTTGCCCCAAGCGTTGATGCCTTGTTATTACTACGTTGACAGATCGCGAAGTCAAGCGAATTCAGTTATGAACTTATGACTGATATACGTACCTGCTTACTTAACTTATCTGTCATGTAATCATGATTTTCTGACTTTTTAGCGTATGTTCGATGGCGTAAACGTCACGGTTTTGTTTCTAGTCAGTAACCGTTTGGGTGCACCTCCTTTACTTTTAATCGCTTTGAATATTTTGTCGTACGAAAGTTGTACGTAGATTTGTCTTGTCTATCAAACTTTGACGAAATGAGCCAGATATTGTTTGTCTTATAAACATCGGACTCTGGCGGTTAAAGGGTTAGTAGTTGCCAACGAGCCGTTAAAATCAATGTCACCAACGCGCTCCGAGATCGCAACATCATTGCCGAATCGTTATGTGGTTGGCTTGATAAGCGTTGGGTGGCGAATTGCAACGTGGGTCTCAAATACTACGTCACATTTTGCAGCGTGGCATCGAATCGGTGACGTAAATCACTAGTTTACGTCACTCATCGCCATTACGTCGCCGTGACATAAAGTGCTTCAGAGAACTGAAATAGGTTGAATTGAAATCGTACTCGTGAGCAATTTTTGAAAATTTACCTGCTACTGTTAATGTACTTAATTATGTCGATGCTTTGAGATTGAAATGTTTTTAAAACCCTGTTATGTATTGTACCACAAAAACTTGCAAATTGTGAAAATGAATGCGCGCCTCACGAATATCAACACCCCGTATAAAATTCGCGGTGCGTGATAAGCCGCACAAAGTAAAGTACAGTAAAATATGCGTAATTGTCGTAATTTTTTCCACCTCTTTGTATACGAAATCTAATAATTTTTTTATAAATAAAATTTTGAATTTAGTTTTATCAATTTCGCTGATTTAGCCGAAAGAGGAATTATAAAAAAAAACTTTCTTGTGCTCATTGATCCGTTCCCGACAGTCTATCATTATTGTTACAGCGAATTTCACGGATGATGTTAAATAAAAAAAAGTATGGTATATGTTGCCTAAACCAGTCGTTTTTTCAGTGTATCTTATGTAGTTTGTGAACTGACCCTTGTAATGTTTAAGGCATCGTTACAAGGGTCACAGTCCATGACAGTTCCGTTATCTTGCTCGGACCCTTGTTCGGATTCGGATAAGAACCGTTGTTGGTTGGTTTGGTCGGTTAGGCAAAAATAACAACAAAATAAATACAACGAAAAATCATTTTAGGGACATTGAAGTACAAATGTGCACACTGAACAAAACACAATTGTTTTTTTATCGTAACACGTATCAATATCATATACTTACAAATATCATGATACGTTCGTGAGTTTCATATATTTATAGAGATACGGATAAGAAATTGATGTGATCTAAGTACAGACAACTGCAATAATGCGTTTCACAACGAAGTCCGGATCACACACGATCTTTTTTTTATATAATAGGGTCTTGCGGCCTTGCAAGAGTAATAATTGCAAGTGGATGTACAGTCAACCATTTGGAACCCTAGGCCGCTGAAGAACTATGTCATAGTGACGTTATAGATCAGATTGTAATAAATCTCTTACTGCTTGTCAGTTTGACATAGTTAGTGGCCTAGGGCACAGTATAATAAAAAGTACTATTGTACAGTATGGCCACTCCCGCTCCCCGCTGAAAGTGCCGCCCACCCCCTCTCGGTTACCTCACAGTTACCGCCTGTCAAAAACGCGAACAGTCGACCTATCATATGTCACTCATACAAGCATAGTACTCGTTCACGTACACGAGCTTAGACTGTGTGCTAGGAACGCGCCTCTTTCATATATTTGATCGCCAGTGTCCGAGGTGTGCCTAGGGTTCCAATTGGTTGACTGTACCTCAACAATCTGACATAAATAGAATAATTTAGTCGATTAACACGACATTTTTGTAGGTACTTTTCGACTCCTTTTGTATATGCCTAAATTGTGTTTGTATTTTTCTACCGAAATAATCCTTTGGTTATTTTCCAACAACCTACTCGGATCAGATTACGTTCACGTTTGGAAATGTTAACACGTTTCCATCAAAATTACGGATAAATGCCAATTTTATGTCATCTCGAATTCAAACATTAAAAAATGTTGATTTAGTTATACCTACAAATACGAATATTTTGTAAGCAAACTTTGAATGTATAATATTCATTAAGAGATCGGACAACTTAAAAGCATTGGCTATAATCATCCAGGAGAGAATAATCTCATACTCGAATGCCGAAGGCCGAATAAAGTGGTGAAGATTTTGTAAGACTAGGTCCGGAAAAGTGCTAGGATTAATAAAAAGACTGCTTCTAAACTGTTTGGTTGAACAGACAAAGCAAAGCAAATAAAATACAATTATTTATTTTAAAATGATGACACTTTGTTCCTACAACTGTACTTATATTAATGTTAACGATGGAGTTAAAAAAAGTAGTGCATGGAGTCCTTCCTTGCGGAAGAAGAAACTAAGTAATGTGGAAATAAAAAAAGGAAAGGGTCTTTCAAAATCCGAGTTAGCAACACTGAGCGTTTAACGTTTAACGCTGTCTATTTGTTTATTTATTACAGTACATCCACATCATATGTATTACATCTTACACAATTGTTTTAATAGCTTAAAGTTCTCAGTCTGATACAAAATGACAATTAAGGAGTACATAGCACTCTCCAAGTATGAATCTGGGAACGAGACCATAAAAAATAGGTATATTAAAATCTAAAGCTAATAAATAATACTACTAGTATGTAAAGCATGTGTCATTGAAAGTCGCATTAGAAGTTTCAGTTCAAAAACGTGCTGTAATAAATTCAATGCATATTCATTATATCTAATTTGTAGTCATTATCTTTACAATTACCAATGCAAATGTTGTTAAATCTTCCTCTTAATTTACATACATAATGAAGAGCTAAACGGGTCTACTCTCAATAGGACACGTTTTATCCTAATTACTTCGTATAGGTAAGTACAGAGCCCCTACCATAAGTATTATAATTCATTACTCCACAGATATAAAAAGGAAGGAGATCGGACAAGCCGTCCGATTTGTATTGAATACTCTTGTCGCAAGTTCTTGAACTCACACACACTAGTAGATGAACGCTCCTATTGGGCTATTGCGCGCATCATTTCCATTTCTGTGTGTATTCGAAAGACCAGCGAGTCGTGTCATCTCATCACGCACGCACACAACGATAACTGTATGCTCAATGAGCTATCAACTGCGACACGTCAACAATGAACACAATTCTCACAAATACTGTTTTTCCTCGTAGGAGATTACTCAGAAATCTCAGACTCGATAGTTCTCTCTGTCCCACCATAAAATAAGGGTTCCTTTTGTACCTTTTTAGTACGGAACCCTAAAAAGACATCCCTACCGTTCCATTACGAGTATGTCACGTTTCAGTAAGATTTTTTCACGCGCATGATGTCGTGGAAACTACAATAACCATAACATTTTTTGATACATCTTTTTATCACCAGGATTCCCAGGATTTATTTATTTATTTAATCTTTATTGCACAAAAGAAAAATCTTACAGTACAAAAAGGCGGACTTAATGCTTTATGGCATTCTCTACCAGTCAACCTCGAGGCTAAGCAGAGATACTGTGAGCGGTGCTACAATTTCAACAGTAAAAGGAAATAAAAGAAAGCATACTAAATAAACTATAAACATAAGTACACATATAATCTACAAATACATATACATACATATAACTATACACACACACACACACACACACACACACACACACACACACACACACACACACACACACACACACACACACACACACACACACACACACACACATATATATATATACATACACGTATACACATACACACACATATATATATATATATATATATCATACGAAACATGTGAAACTAAGAGTTTTTCATTCTGCTAGCAAAGAGAGCTCGTAAGGATTTTTTGAAAGATTGAGGATTGGACCTGCCAGTTCAGATTCTGAGTAGAACGACCCAAAACACACCAAGATCTGTAAGAATCAGATTTTCTACAACGTTTATGTGGCAAATGTAAGTGGTCCATTTTTTCCATGTTTTACAATGTTTGCATTATTAAATAGAGCATCCACCGGTTATGCCGGCGTGTTCAGTGGATACATGTAGAACTCAACATCATAGTGTAATAATGGAAAAAATTGATTAGTTAGAATTGCCCCCCCCCCCCCCCCCCAGCCGATATTTGCCCCGCTGTACCTTAAATGAAAATGCTCACTAACTAGAAACATACATGTTCCTTTATATTTACATTAGTATTATTAAACGTGAAAATTCTCTGGTAGAGGTTTAGGTGAGTACAGTACTGCCTTAATTACTCCCATTCTAGGATTTCACTGAACCGCTTAGGCTTTTCAGCGAATTGCATGACCCGGATTGCATAGGGGTTTGAACCTGAAATACTGTAGTGGATTAAACAGAATAATCCTTCCATGTTTTCACGGAGGATCCCGTTAATAAGTTGTAATAGGCAAAGCAACTTAAAATGCTGAAAGTTATAGGTACTTATTATACTTAATTATACTTTGATAATTATTAAATAAAATATACATATTACATAAAAACCTCTCTTCTTCTCTCTTCGTCTTCTTCCCTTCGACTTAACCCTTTATCTTCAGCGTAGCGAAAAAAAAACATAGATTATGTAATATTTATCGATATCACTGTATAAATTTTAAAAAGTCTGTAGTTTACCGTCCAGCGTACTGATAAAGAGTCAGTAAGGCCCTTTAGCCTGTAGCGATTATTTATTTATTCATTTAAACCTTATTGCACAGTAAAAATTAAACGAAAGGCGAACTTACACGTATACCAGAAGGTAGAGTATGCCAGCTAACCTTTCGGCCAAACAGAGATCAATAGCTGCAGGAAATATCTTTAAATAAAGGGGGTGGGTAGTTCGCTGCCATAGCGATAACATATCGAAAATGGTGCTCTGCAATTTAAATTTGATTTCTAAGTGATTAAGAATAATTTCGGGTCGCGATTGTTTGTGTCTCGAGTTTAAAGACTATACAACGTATTAAACAATAATATTCGTAACCGTTTGTCAAGAAAAGTGAAATAAATAACAATCCGTAATTTGATCATCAGTGACTGACTGTGTAAATTAAGTCGTACCTCCAACATTTTAACATTTCAAAATATAAACAGCAGCTAGAGACTTTATTATTCGTCGTCTACGTCACGCACGGCTGTGGTCCTGTGGTGTGAAGGCCTGACAGTGCATAGTGAACCTAGCGTGGACGGACGTTCGAACCCCAGCTAAGGAGCAAAATAATATTTTTTGTTTTTTGTTTTTATTTTGGTTTTTTTGACTTTTTTAATCAATTTTTTTTTTTTTTTTTTGGACATTATTCTCAATAAAAAAAAAAAAGAAACATGGTGGTCATAGTATGCGAACATTGCAAAGGCAACATAAGCGTAACTCAGAAACGAATTAAATGTACGAACATCGCCTGCAATCATATATATCACTCTGATTGCGTTAATTTCGATGCGACGACCTCAAGAACTATATGGAAATGTTCATCTTGTGTACCCAAGGACAAAAAGGGAGATAACCAGGGCGGGCGATTGAGCAAGTCGGGCACACCAACTCAAATGCCCTCAACGCCGGACAACCTTAGAGAAGATACGCCGGACCCCCTTAAAGACATGCTGGAAGAACTCAAATCATTCCGAGCAGAGGTCAGGGCGGAACTAAATGAGCACACTGAATCATTCAAGAGACTTGAGGCTAGCTTTGCTTCCATGAAGAACAACATTCACGATTTACAAGAGAAGGTGACTGCGTTGGAGGCAAAAACTGAAAGAATCGACATAATTGAAAGGCAGTTAAGCGACCTCGTAAACAAAAACGAACACCTAGAATTTGAACTTAATCTAAGAGATCAAAGAGAACGTAAACACAACTTGGAAATAACAGGGATCCCACAAACGCCCAACGAGGATGTAGTCTCTGTGGTCGACAGGGTAGCGGACATAATTGGAGTACCCATCGCAGCCGACGACATAGAATGGGTTCACCGAGTTAAGTCTTCAGTTGGGTCGACAGAGGACGCTGTGACACCGTCAAGCTCTGCGGCGTTACCGGCAACTAACTTTGCGGGCGTTGTGGCGGCTCCGAAGGGCCCCGCTCGTATTATATTGCGTTTTCGACAGTTGCAAACTAAAATCAACTTTATGACAGCTGAGAAAGAACTTAGGCGCAAAAACAAAGGCACTGGGATCACTACAGCGGCAATGGGCTTTCCTGGTGAGCCACGTAGAGTCTACTTGGCTGATAATTTGACACCTGCAAACCGCCAACTACGACGTCTAGCAAAGGAAAAAGCAAACGAGAACAACTATAAATATGTATGGGTCCAAGATTGTAGAATCTTAGTTCGTAAAACCGAAAAATCTAAAATCATTCACATAGGTTCGGTTAGTGACTTAAACCATCTCTAGGTGTTTGACGTTGTAATATATAAAAATGGTTGTTAAAAATGTTAACTTAAGAATATCGTTATTAAATGCTAGATCATTAAGTACCGGTAAAGACGAGCTTCTCGAAACAATAAGATTGAAAACACCAGGCATTGTTGCTATTACCGAAACCTGGCTAAACGAATCATCTGACTTGAAATACTTTCAAATTCCTGGTTACCGGTTTATACACAAAGCTCGCAATTCAGGCCAGAGAGGAGGAGGTGTTGGTGCATATATTCGTAGTGATTTAACTTGCAAAAAAGTAAAAGTTCCAGAATCGAGTCTTGAGCAGCTGTGGCTTGAAGTAAAAATCAGAAAAATTAAAATGTGCATTGGTATAGTGTATCGTCCACCTAACTCAAATGTAAACTCATTCATTGAGAACTTATGTGACACTTTAGGAGACATTGGCCCAGTATATGATGATCTGTTTATGGTCGGCGATATCAATATAGACTTACTCTGTGAACATAGTAATAACAAGTCTGATTTTAATGATATGTTGATGGAGCACGGCCTGCACCAAGTGGTTAATGAACCAACTCGTATATCTGCCAGTAGCCGCACTCTTATAGATGTAATTTGCTGTAGTGTACAGATTAAAGCTAAACAAGTTGATGTTTACCACAATGACTGTCTAAGTGATCATGGTTTTGTAACAGCTGATTTTCTTATAAAAATCCCGAAGCCTCCTCTCCGAATTATAACATATCGACCTTTTGATCAATTTGACCTAGACACTTACGAAACTGCTTCTTCCATGACACCTTGGGAGTGGGTTTTAAATTGCAAAAACAATGTCGACTCGGCAGTAGACTGTTTTACATTCCTGATTCTACAATTATTCGATCATTTTGTGCCATGTCGTACTAAAACTTTTAAGCAACCACCCGCACCCTGGATAACTGATAGTATAAGGGCTTTACGACGTGACAGAGATAAAGCTTGCTCTTTGGCCAAGCAGACAGGTGATAGCGATCATGTTAAAACTTACAAAACATATCGCAATTTAGTTAATAACATCACGCGTTCCGAAAAGCATAATTATTTTACTCAAAAAGTTAATAATTGCTCTAAGAACAGCCGTAAGATGTGGGGGGAAATAAGGAAATCTTTAGGTACTAATACACAGAGCGCTCTGCCGTCCCATTTATGCGATCCTGCTGAAATAAATAAATCTTTTATTGAATCAGTCCCACAAATATGTAAAAATCCAGCACTGGCTCCTGCGTATTGTAATGCAAGGTACTCAGATTCTGTTTTCGGTTTCAAAGAACTATCACCGGATAGGGTAAATAACATTATTAATACAATAAATTCAAACGCCATGGGTACGGATGGCATATCAATGAAAATGATAAAGCTCACCCTGCCATATTCTCTGCAAGCAATAACGCACATAATAAACATATCTCTTAAAACAGGATATTTCCCACTGTCATGGCGTACAGCCTTAATCAAGCCCATACCCAAAAAAGAACCTGTAGAAACATTAAAAGACCTAAGACCAATTGGATTACTTCCGGCTTTATCTAAGATATTAGAAAAAGCGGTCTGTCAGCAACTGACATCGTACTTAGAAATTAATAATATTATACCACAAGGCCAATCGGGTTTTAGAAAAGGCCATAGTACTACCACAGCTCTCTTACACATTGTTGATGAGATATTAACGGCGTCCGACGAAAATAAAGCATCATTTTTAGTTCTGCTTGACTACAGCCGTGCTTTTGATTGCCTAGATTCAGACATCCTTTTGGCTAAATTAAAATATTTCGGTTGTGACGAAACAGCTTGTTCATGGTTTAGTTATTACTTTCAAGATAGGAAGCAACTCGTAGAGTGTACAAATGATTTGGGGATAACAAACCGATCCGAACCGTTGGCAGTGTCAAAAGGCGTAGTTCAAGGCTCAATGTTAGGTCCAATATTATATTCAATTTATACCGCTGATTTACTACAAACCACTGAATTCGGACTTGCACATATGTATGCGGACGACACACAGATCATCATGTGCGCAAGTCCTAATAACACAGAAATAGATAATGCTGTAAAAAAGCTTAATCATGACCTAGAGTCAATTCGCGTCTGGTCAGAAAATCATGGCCTTAAGCTGAACGCGCAAAAATGTACATACGTTGTACTAGGCACAAAAAATCAAATTAATACAGTACATCGCAATAAACCTTCGGTTACGATTAATGGGGAATTATTAGAGGAATCACTTATTGTACGGAACCTAGGACTTTATTTTGATGGAAACTTAAAATTTGAAGAACATGTTAAAAAGAAAACCTCAAAATGCTACGGAGCGCTAAAAACACTCTACAAAATTCGACCTTATCTAAAAACAGCTGTGAGAGTAAAATTGATGGATTCTTTAGTTCTTTCTAACCTAGATTACTGTGATCTTGTATACGGTCCATGTCTCTATAAAAAAACCGAAATAAAAATACAGCGGGTGCAAAACTGTTGTTTGCGCTATTGTTATAATATTGACAAAAGGTCGCATATAACTCCTTACTTAAATACATATAATATACTCAACATGATCAACCGACGCAAACTTAAACTTGCAACACTAATGTTTAATATTAAGTACAGTGGCCAGCCAAAATATTTATACGACAAATTGTTATGGCGATCAAATGAGAGCAGAACCGGTTCGATAGGCGTTCCACGCATTCACCGATTGATTTTATTTAAGGGCAGTTTTCGTTTTGCAGCATCTAAGTGCTGGAATGATCTACCTCCTCCTATAAAGAAAACCAAATCCCAGTTTTTGTTTAAAAAAATGTGTAAAAGCTGGCTTCTATCACAACAGAAGGCATCGTGTAACTGGTCGCCAGTTAAGTTAGCAGGTGCACGATGAATTTTGTCTGATAAATAAGTAGTTTTGTCAACCTTTACTTAGTGCTAATTTATTCTGTTTTGCTCTTTAAACCTTTTATTCAAATTCAAAATATAAAAAAAAAATAATCTCTGTATCCCTTTCGCCCTGTAATTATTAAGTACTTCCATCGCCTTGGCAGCGATCTATTCGCCGGGTTAGCTAGTAAGCTAGTTATTTAGTTAAGTATTAGATTTAAGCTTATTGGTTGGGGACTGAAAATCAGCGGTCTCGCTGAGTCTCATCCATTTTACTGCACACACATCTGTAATTTTACTTACTAAGTTTTTATAAGTCCTTACATGTCCATTTTGTGCTGTGTTGGTAAATAAATATCTTTTTATTTATTTATTTATTTATTTATTTAAATGTAGCAATGGAACATATATATGGATGCATTATGTACGATTTTAATTGTTTTTGTGGTGACATGAAACCCCCGGTACGCATATTTTACCCACAAATAGTACGTTTTTCGGTTCAAATAACATTGGGGAATCGAGATCAAACAGATTGATGGACATTTCATTACTTTTCTGATCAGCAAAGAGCGATATACTCGTATATGACGTATATGATTGAAAGCACTTACCGTTAATACAATCGTTTTGTACTGGAAAACTGCGAATATTCCGGTGTTAACATACGAGCTACGGCGTGATTCGAACTTGAACTAAAAAACTTCACTTTTGATACTTATTGACTTTTGATACTTGACCATGAGCAGTTTGGTAAAAAATTAAAAACTTTTTTGTTGAGGGGGTGCTTCTACAGAATCGACGAGATCTTTTTCGGAACATTGAGCGAATTTTTATTTTTATTTTTTTGTGTTGTCTTAGCTGTAGTATTATTAGTTATAAGGTGTAATAAATTGTGTAAGTATAGTTGTGTAATTACTTATATTTAAGGTTCTGTACATATATAATTTAAGTTTTGTTATAATGATTTTCAAACACAATGCTTGTATTGTTTATGAATAAATCAAATCTGAAATCTGAATCTGACTGATATTTAGAGCTAATATGTCACTTAGGTATCTTAACGTTTTCTAAAATCGGGCCGACGGATGCTATTAATTTTATTAATTAGTTTTAAATTTTACAGGATATATGTATCTGGGTAATTCCATGTAACAGAGTAATGTAAGTGACCAATGATTTGAATGTTTTTTTATTCATGGTGCTAATTTAAATATCAATATATCTAAGGATTAAAAGTAGGCTTATCTAGAGATAAGTTAAGACTTCAATTTGCATCATAAATAAAAAAACATGCAATGAAGTGGTCACTTACATTACAGTTAAGTGGAACTGCCCCTCTTATCTGTCAGTAATGCCAAAAGTGTCAAAGCTTCATTAAGAAACGAACCTCTACTTTTTTTAAATATCTACTTATGAAGCAAAATGCCTTAGGCTTAATGATCAACTTACCTTTTTAGGACTAATACATACAACTGTAATACATACATTTATGTATTTAGGTCTACGTATTGTATTCATTTTTAGAGTAGGAATGTATATTATGTGTAAAGATATTTTGATAGTACTTTGTATACATGCCGATGCACTTTAGTTGTGTTTGTGTACCACCTATTTACCTCTCTCAGTTATTCTGTTTAGCTGAAAGAGATCCCTTAAAGGGATAAGCTCGCCTTTGTACATAACCGTTATAATTATTCACTGTACATGTAATTTGTTCTTAAAGTGTTTACTACTACTACAACTCAAGTATGTGTAAATTTAATTTCAACCTTTTTGTACTAAAGTAAGACGTAAATATATCTCAGACGTTGTCAATATTAACACAATCCACCCGTAAACACTGTTCAGCCGAGTGGTCTTTTATGGTGTCGCTGGGACATACTCAGCTGAGCACGATGCGATATTACTTTCCAATCACTATTATCCTGGGGTATTTTCTTTTACATTTTCTGCTACCTAAGTAAAGAGATATTAATGTCAGTAGGTATCGATGGAAGTCCTTGGTTTAGTAAAGTTGATTAACCTGAGGAGTTTTGAATGATTCACGGTTATTTTCATTAGACTTATATTGACCGGGATATAGACCGTGATTACCTTTTTGGTTTTTGTCGGGAGCTCGGTCAATATAAGGAGGGATACATAATTGTTAAAATTAATACTAAATGCTCATTATGTATCATTTTAAGATTTTTTTACTGGTAATTGTCTGTAAAATTGATAACAAAAATTGGAATAAAAAAGAAAAAAAATAAAAAGTGTCTTCTTACTTGCATTCATAAGTATAATATAATATTTTATGCATTTATAATCTTATAAATTAATTTATTCAATTATTATTTTTAGGCACCTATTTACATAACTATTAAATCTAAAATTAAACTTAAAATAAAATGAAAAATTAAAATGAAACTAAATAAATCTATAATTAAAATTAAACTAAAATAAATCTAAAAACGGCCCCTGTGGCATAGTACTGAAATCTAATCCAATCTTATTCCTCATTACAAGGAAACATAGATAAGTACTTACAAATAACTGATAAAATTCTTACGCCACCACATGTTAGTTGTTAAAAACAAAAAATAAAATATTCCACAAAATCGTTTGAGGCAGAGTTCGTCAGGTTTCAATTTTATTAAAGTTTCACCGAGTTTTCTGGAGTTCCTGAAACAAACTTTTGAAATGTTGTTTGTTCTGTTTAAATAGTGTCCGAAAACGAAGTTGAATGGAAACAAGTTTAGTAAGTCAAACAAAATATAATGAAAGTTACAATTATACAATACAAACCATAGAAAGGAATTTATTTTTACCGCAGGAAATATTTTAAAAAACTTGGCTTTTTATTCTAACAATGCTTAAGACAAACTCGTTCTGTTCCAGAGTTTTGTGGGACTATATGTTAGATATAAGTTTGTCACTGTATTTTAATAACAATAAATAAATAATAAAATAAAATGACATTTTTCCTCCTATTGGCTTAGACATGGTTAAAATCTTACGGGTTCCTCATATGACACCGTGTAAAACAATTACCATGATTATTATTATCGTATGGCTTTATTAAACATATTGATTTTTCTTTTCATACAAAGATAGCTAATTACCATGATTGGCTCTGCCTTTGCCGTCTACGTTACGCAATGTAGGTACAAAGAGCCAATTTGCATTGATGCAAGCTGGGAAGTTTCGTCTCAAAGAGAATATTATGGCCACCATGTAAACTGAGGTTCCTTTCGGTCTCACGAGGCAGAGTTAACGAGCTCCTGTTACGAGGAATAATTTCGTGGCCAATGGTGAACCAGTGATAGGTTTATTTACATTATATAAGATACTTATTTCTGCAGCCCCTTCCCCTAAAGCTGATATAAATATAGTTTTAGCCTTTTTTCGGGATTGTGGTCGAGGGTATGAATCTTGTATTCTGGCGATTCCGCACGTATAATTATAAAACCCTTCAGGAGCTTAATTCCCATAACTTGTAGGAACCCTAAGCATTACCTTACTAAATAATTGGCCCTGTAGGCAAAGTCTAATGATTTTTGCTTACGTGTCTTCTATTTTATTTTTAACCCCCGACGCAAAAACGACGGGGTGTTATACGTTTGACGTGTCTGTTTGTCTGTCTGTCTGTGTGTGTGTCTGTCTGTGGCATCGTAGCTCCCGAACGGATGAACCGATTTAGATTTAGTTTTATTTGTTTGAAAGCTGAGTTAGTCGGGAGTGTTCTTAGCCATGTTTCATGAAAATCGGTCCACTATTTCGCGGTCCGGGTTTTTTTTTTTAATTTTAATGTTGTGGTTATGTTATACTTTGATGTAGCGTCAAATAAATGTTTTCTATTCTACTCTAAATACTTAGGTATGTTCAGCGACGATGACAGCCAAATCATTCTTGTCGTCCAAATAAACCCGGGGGATGAAATTGATAGATATTCTTAAATAAAACAACACATTTTCGCCAATTTGGCGTAACATCATTTATTCTTTTGCAATTTTGCTTGAAATTATAAAGATACTACGTAATATATAATAATATTATATTATATGTGTATATTTCACGATAATTAACATATAGTTCTCTATTACTTTCGATGGGTCCTACTATATATTTTGGAAACACATTAACACATTTATTAAATACTCAATTATAATCTGAGCTTTATCTAATATCTAATATACATTTAACTTAATTATTGGATATAAATACGATTAAAGGAGGCGTATGCTGATTGCAATAACAAACATATTATGTTTAGGTAAAATCAACCAATTCTAGGCCACCTACAACCATGTCAAAATGACAAGCAGTAAGAGATTTCTTTCAATCGGATTTATAACGTCACTATGATATAGTTCCACAGTGGCCTAGGGTTCCAATTGGCTGACTGAGAATTGAGAATTTGAACCGGATCTGTCAGTATAAAAAAGTGACAATTCTGACTCCATTATAACAATCAGTACACGCTTCAAGGACAATTATTCATAAATACCTACACAATTAACATATTAGACTTATATTGACCGGGATATAGACCGTGATTACCTTTTTGATTTTTGTCGAGCTCCCGATATTTCGACGCAGTTGCATGCATCATGATCACGGAAAGTCTAATGAAAATAACCGTGAATCATTCAAAAAACTCCAATTAACATATATTGTTAAGTATAGGTCAGTTCCTAGTTTCACAATATGTACGGAAACGATGAGATGACATCTGACGATAATATAATCAAATGGCATCTCATTATTATGATATGACCACATTAGATCGCAGTAGAAATGTTTAGTGCTGAATCTTTGCTTATTTTATGATAGATATGTAAGAATCAATATGGCATCCCTCTATTTTTCATTTAAAATTTTTAAATATAGCCTGTCAACCAAATTTTGGCAGTAGCAATGTACATCAAACTAAAGTATGGCATCCCTATGAAACGAACAAAAACCAGCAATGTACGTCGAACAGCCACAGATATTTTTTTTTTCAAGGGGCTCCCTCCTTCCTTACGAATTAGATAATGTATTAAAAAGGGACGGATATGTGCTAGTCATTTCTCTTTTTGGTAGGTTGGAGATTTCCACAGATAAGATACAAATGACACGCGAATTTCCACCGATTTTCAAAACTATTAGTGTTGCTAGCCCGCGATTTTT
This sequence comes from Leguminivora glycinivorella, assembly GCF_023078275.1. Lineage (NCBI taxonomy): Eukaryota > Metazoa > Arthropoda > Insecta > Lepidoptera > Tortricidae > Leguminivora > Leguminivora glycinivorella. Next base: position 11,008,260 of record NC_062981.1, read on the forward strand.
CAAATTTGCCGCTTTTTTCTAGTGACAAGATTTGGTTGACGGTCTATAGTATCTTAACAGATGTATGACCCATCGGAGTAAATTTTTATATCACATTATGTAGACGATAAATTAATTTTGATTTATTTAATAAAATATTTCTTTGGCGTAGTTTAAGTACCTATACATATTTTTTGCATATTTATAAAGCTACGAATAAAAATACTTAGACAATAAAATTGTAGACATGACAAGACATTAGTGTATACTTGTAATATAACTACTGGTGTTTATTTTATTAATATTGGTAATGTTAATTTAAACAGGATTATAAAAATATGAGAAATTTAGCTTAAATTATGACACATATTATTTACACAAAATGATATTAAAATGATTATAATTGATTAATTTACACTGTGATGATAGTGAAATATGTAAAAAAATGGCACGAAGCTTACAAATCGAGACATGTGTACTAAAATTGTACACCAAGCTAGGTAAACTTCATCTTATTCGACTGAAAAGTTTAGAAAGTAATAATGAAGTGCTACAGTATAAGTTTTTGATTGATCTATTCATAATGCAGTATTGAAAAAAAAACTTTTAAACATGCAATTTTTATGTCGGTAACTGTAAGTAATTTAGTTATCCGAATCGCAACTTAAAACATTATTTTAGTCAGGCATTACTATAAAATATATAGATACGTACAAAAACCATATTAAAACCATAAGAAGGTAAAAATTTAACTATCTAACTTTCACCCCGAAAGCGAAAAAATTGGGCAGTGCCTGTTAATTGATGTAAAGATTTTGTTCAAATTGAAAATTTGCTTTTTTGTTTTATCAGGCGCTATCGGAATTACTGAATCCACACAGACGACGTAGCAAAAGCTAGTGAAGTATGAAACTGATAATACCCCGGTATGGTGTAAACTAAAAGCATTTTCACGTATCAAAGTGCCACATGGCACAGGAATATTTTCCAATAACCAATTTTAGTTGCAGATGCGCCCCGTGCTCTATATTCAAATTTCGAACGTGTTCACAGGTGACAGAGCTGAACATGATATAGTATAATACTTATGTCGGGTATGTGCATTACTAGTCGATCTGGCAGTACATTAACATGCTGATGACTTAAATTAAAATTGATTTAAGTAAGACACAAAATCTTTACAATTGAATATTTAGTCCATCCAGTATAAGTTACAACTTAAACATACATTTTACATTAGGTTACTATAGATAGATATAAATTTAAATCTCCATTCGTTCTCAGTTGTTCAATCGAAACTGATGGAACTCAAATTAGTAAGTTAAAGTTTCAATAATAATGAGATCACGTTTTATTTGTTTTCCTTGTGGCGTATTCATATTTCTAATATTATTCTGGCTAAGGAAAGTTCAACACCAAATAATAAAAAGACGTGACATGTTTTGTTAACGAACTCACCCCAAATATGTATATTTGTATAAGTACCTACCATCTCCTCGTGGGTATACATGAGATATTTTTGTAGATCCTGTCGTAAGTAGGTAAGTACGTAACAAAAATGGTTCGTTCACATTATTTGTGTGTTGTATTAAACTCCATTTTATAACCCTGAACAATAATAAATATTTCAGATATATGAATACGCCGAGTATTTGGCCGAGTCGTTAATTTTATTAATAAGCAGGTGCCATAGTTTGATCTGTATAATATAACTTGAGTTCAGAATACGGTACTAGATAGCGAGAAATTCACGGGAGATGTATGACGAAAGTGATTTAAAAACCATTGAGTTTTAAATATCCACATGCGGCGTTATCGTTCGATCGCAGATGCTGCTAACATCATTTGTAAAGAGGCTTTTTCTACAGGAGAAGCTGAAGACCTGATTCTCAAAAATCTCTTTTGAGCTCAGAAACAATAATACTCGTAGTAGACTCAATGGACGCCACAACAAAAAATACCTCGGAAAAGGTGGCTTGACTGTGTGGAAGAGAATGAGGAAATATACCAACTGGAGATGGGTTGTCAGAGAGATCGCGACAACTGGAGGAGGCCAACCAAGACCCACAAAGGATTGTAGCGCCATCGGAAGTAAGTCAGTATATGAGTAGATTCAATAGCCCTGTACAGTTGTACACCCGAGCTGATACGATCGTGAGGTTGTTAGCGGGTTGTTAACATGTAATAGTCACGGTTTGCAATATAACACTTTAAGTTCTCGCGCTTTGTACACATATTTAAAGTCACACACAGGTCGAACGCGATTAATTAACATTATTTTTACCTTTTTTCCCAACGTTTCGGCCAATTTGAAGTGGCCGTGGTTAGAAGACTCCGTCGAGTCTTCCGCGACCACGGCCAGTGCAACCTTCGAGTCTTCCGCGACCACGGCCAGTGCAACCTGGCCGAAACGTTGGGAAAAAAGGTAAAAATAATGTTAATTAATCGCGTTCGACCTGTGTGTGACTTTAAATATGTAATAGTCAATTTTAACATATGTCATTAAAATTTAAAATTTATTTAGCATTATCTCGATTTCTTCGGTTGGGTAAAGGGATAGGTACTGATTAGAAAATAATGCCCAATGAAATGTATGGCAATCCTCGCTATCAAATAACGTATAATGAACTCACGGTAGCAATCCATGGGTGTGGCTAGGTTCGAGTTAATTGGTAAGCGGGTGCCACTGCTTCACCTGTTCCATGGGCGAGGCGAGGGCCGAGTTCCAGTGCTGCAGGGCGCGCCCGCGGGCGAACATGTATGAGCCGAGCATGAACTTGCCCAGCAGGCGGTCTGGAACAAAGGGAAGATTATATATACTTGTAGCTAGTTGAGTACTAGCAAAGAGGATCGAGTACCTATTATAGAGAGTTACTGTCAGAGTAAAATGTGTAATCACAGTGCATAGACTGCCATCTCTCGACACAGGCTTAAAACTTTTGAACCTCAGTTTTGACAATTTGGCCCATATTGATATGTGTTAAAATGTCAAATATTAAGTTCCCCAAAGGTGTAACGCCACCTAGGTCACCGTACCTTTTTCTCTATGGCTTTGAGGTACGTTTTTTTTCTTAGACTTTATCCGACTATACGGAGTTACATATGTCTTTGGTACTAGTCAATGCCAGGGTACGTAGCCAAATGCACAAACGCTTACGATAATATCGTTATCGTAGCAAGCTATTTCTATACTTTCTATCGCTAGGCCGACAATATCTTCATAGACTTGTCTGTTTAACTGTTGTTTGATAATATTGATAAATTGATAATACAGTCACTAACACTAACATCGCACAAAAATAAGGCCGCAAAAATATCTGACGCAATCTTATTTCGAGCGCGTGTCATATGTTTATTATGCAGCCTTATGATTGTGCGATGTTATTGCAGGTGATTGTATAGTGAGCTGCAAAAGTCCATGGTGAATTTATCAATGAATTCATTCATAATTTCTCCATACAGTTTTGCACGTCACTGTACGAACGATACGCAAAAACGAAAGCGAAATTGATATCAGACATCATATACACTAATGAAAAGTAGTCATTCCACCGGTAGCCGTCCCGGGCATCATACAAAAGTTAGCTTACGCGGCTATCGTCTTTACCACTAAACCACTCGGTCAGTCCGGTACTCTTTAGAAAGTCTCTTCCCCGAGTCTTAGCGCGGCTAACGCGGGGGTTAGCCGCGTAAGCTGAAGACCCGGGTTCGATTCCCGGCTCGGCCACCAGTGGGTCTTGTCGTTTTTTCTTTCGTGTACATGATATCTATTACAATTTACGTTATCTTTATTCGTGAATTTGTACCTGAATTTCCAGAGAGAATATGACTAGTTAGTCATACATGGATTAATTAAATACTACATACTCGTACGGGCAGCAAACTAATTATAAGTTAGGGTAAGCTCCACAGGTATATATAGAATATACTCAAATAAATTGCTATTGTTATAGAGTCTAGACGGGCTTAAATGAAAGGGAAACTGAAATTTAAATCTTTTGCGTGAGACTTTAATAGTTAGACCACCGTCATCGTAACCTTAAAAAAATATACAGTCATATGCCGGTGATTTTATCTTAAGCTATTTAACGTTTTAAAGTAATAAATATTACGTATATTATAAAATTTGTATAATTTTTATATAAGAAACTAAGACTAAACTTAAAAGCTAGCTAATGTCAAAAATAGGTCCTTGAGGCATTGTACCAAGGATACCGGCGACATTTCCTCGCTGTATCGCAATGCTGATACGTTGTGCGAGGAAGTCGCCAGCTCTTTGGTCACCAGTTACCTCAACCAGACGCTTCGCGATTTCTGTGAACAACTTGTTCGCGCTGGGACCCCATGGACCTAGAGTATTATAAAATTGATATTTTTTAAATTTATTTGAAAAATAAATACATATTTTAAGCAATTTCTATATTAAATATCGTATCTAAATATTCATACAAAATTTTACTAGAATTTTGGGTAGTTTTACTTAGATAACGATATAAGTAAGGCCAAAGCAGTCTTCATTAATATTAAAATGTTATATTTCGTATGTTAAAGTTCAAGCTGCCGTAAAACGAATTTAATCACGTAGATAACTCGAGACCGTGACCCAATTATTTGTAACCAAGCCAACCTAATTGATGTTCTGACCGTAGGTATTTTTTTAACTTTAAAATCGAGTTGTTTGATGGTCGGAATACATTTTGATTAAAATAAAACATTCGGCGTTCAGATATCTAAACTTAATCTGTTATACTAAGGACGATATATATCGGGACTGACATAGTTTACCCCTAAAATGTACGGACTTTTTAGAGATAAAACTAGATGGCGCTGGTTTGCAGCCTGGAAATGGCAAAAATCATATTTCCACTAAATTTTTTTGCGTGTTTTTATTTATTTTAAGAACAAATGACATATTTCTTTATTTTAATATCATAATATCACTTACACATTTTGAAAAAAAAAAAAAATTAGGCCTCATTAGTGTAGTTAATGATAGTATTTAATAGATGGCGCCAACAAATGGAGGTACGATTCTTAGTATGAAAATTGGCAATCCTTTATAAATCATCCTTGGTTATACTTATGTTAATGTCAATGAATGTAAAAATAAATAAGTGACTTTTACATAGGTACTTACATCTTATTATTCATGGTTAAATTAATAAATTTATAAAAGGTAAACTTAGCAGGAGATGGTTTAAAAACTTTCGTAAGAAGAAAACATACATCTAGGTATGCAGACAAAGTTGGGGGCAGCTTTGAATGTCCAAATTTAAATAATAGTAGTAATAACATAATGAAAGATAAAAGTAGAAATGTGATAAGCAGGGAGCGTACTTTTCGTGCCGATGACATCAATTTGACGTCACGCTCCATATAGGATGATCACAAATTGTTTTATTGTTAATTATTAATCATTAGTCATCCATCATATTAAGTTATGAATTTCTTTGCATGGTAATGAATGCAAGAAGGATGGTGTGCTTTACGTTAGAGAGAAATTCTCTTTTCTACGTATTTCTTGTAATGTGTTGTTAACAATACTATTTAATTAAATTTATTTATAAAAACAAATCAAATAATTTTATTCACGTTTCACATTTCAAGTATGTATTATTTATGCCACATGTAAATGGACTACTATATTTGAAGTAATTTGTATACGATTAAAATGATTGACGAATAATGATTAATAATTTACAATAAAACTATTTGTCATCATCCTATACGGAGCGTGACGTCAGATTAATGTCATCGGCATGAAAAGTACGGTCCCTGGTGATAAGTCTGTACTCTTTATAATAACTACTTTTATTTTGTATCTAAGTATAAGTACTGGAAGTTAAGCTCTTTCAGCTTACTTAAGCAAAGCTCACTTACTTACAAAAGACTCTCATTTAGAAAAGAACTACTTGATCTTTTGTTCTACTTAAAACCGGATAATGAATTATAAATTCCCAAGCAGACCGACGCTAAAAACTTTGCAAAAAATAATATCATCTAAGAAAAGGTAAACTGCCCCCAGCATAATAGATTCTAGTCTCGCTAAGTAAGAATCACGAGCTGTTTGAGACAGTGTACAATTTTCTGCTACGAAGCTTTGGATTAAATTGGATTTCAAGTTGGTATTTGACTTGCTATTCGGATGTGCACTGTGCAACAAGTGATCAAGTTAACAAGTTATCGTGTGGGAGTACTCATGATGGGGCAATGGCAATGGCGGGAAACATGAAAATGAAAAAAAAAAAAAACGGCCAAGAGCGTGTCGGGCCACGCTCAGTGTAGGGTTCCGTAGTTTTTCGTATTTTTCTCAAAACTACTGAACCTATCAAGTTCAAAACAATTTTCCTATAAAGTCTTTATAAAGTTCTACTTTTGTAATTTTTTTCATATTTTTTAAACATATGGTTCAAAAATTAGAGGGGGGGGGACGCACTTTTTTTCCTTTAGGAGCGATTTTTTTTTTTTTTTTTTTAATTATAGGACATTCTTACACAATTGACTATAAGCTCAAGAAGGCTTGTGTTGTGGGTACTCAGACAACGGTATTTCCGAAAATATTAATATTATCAAAAAACGATCTTAGCAAACCCTTATTCATTTTTAAATACCTATCCAACAATATATCACACGTTGGGGTTGGAATGAAAAAAAGAATCAGCCCCCACTTTACATGTAGGGCGGGTACCCTAATAAAACATTTTTTTCCATTTTTTATTTTTGCACTTTGTTGGCGTGATTGATATACATATTGGTACCAAATTTTAGCTTTCTAGTACTTACGGTTACTGAGATTATCCGCGGACGGACGGACGGACGGACAGACAGACATGGCGAAACTATAAGGGTTCCTAGTTGACTACGGAACCCTAAAAACATGTCTATGGTTTAGGTATACAGTGATCACCACCACCACACAGCACCATATTGTGTTAGGTATACAGTGATCTTTACATGCAGTAGCCTAAAAGGTGCCCAAAGTATATTGCGTGTATGAATAAACACTATATAATAAACAGCGACACTATACTTTGGTTAAAACATTCCTAACTTAACAAAATAATATTTGCTACATTTTTAAAGTGAGAGTTTTGACCAATATACATGGAATATTTTGAGTTCTGAGGTCGTGCTTGTATTTATAAAATTGTTGTATAAATAATCTTCTTTGTTTGTTTTTTTTTAAGATGCTTTTCTCTGCTATAAAAGAAAAACGAAGTAATTGTCACGAACTGGTTACTTAACCAAACAATGTTATGATGAATTTTGTTATCGCTAAAATAAATCACCTACGAGTTGTAGAAGTCGACTGTGGGATATGGATTCTGCAATATCATGATTTTCTTTTCTTCACTCCTTAATTGTGTCGTTATTTTTTTTTTTTTTTTTATACTACGTCGGTGGAAAACAAGCATACGGCCCGCCTGATGTAAAGCGGTCACCGTAACCTATGGACGCCTGCAACTCAAACAGTGTCACATGCGCGTTGCCACCCCATTAGAAACTTGTACATTCCCTTTTGCTGTGATAAGTACACAGCTAAAAGGAGTGTATAAGCTCTAAGGAGGGTTCGGGTTACCGACGACTCCAAAGATGGATCTTCGAAACTGGGTAAATCCATTCTGCTATAAGGTTGATTATCTTTCAGATAGTATTATATTTTTTATATATTCAACCTTAAAGCAGAAGTTTGTAGTTAAGCGACACAATTGCTAATAGTGGTACTGAAACTTGAGCAGTTTAATGTGCTCTGCCTGTCCCTTTTGGGAACGCAGGCGTAAGTTTATTTATGTATATGTGACGCTAAAATTAATGCGTTTCTTGTTTAACTAATGGTCGACCTCAAAGTTACAATTAATAACATTTTTGCTGAAGTCTGATTGAAAGGACATTAGGCTGTCTGAGGCTGATTAATCGATTTTAAATTATCGCTGATAATTCTATTTTATTATACAGATTATGTTTTGTTACTTCTCTATTCATACATCATCATCATCCGAGATACAGGATTCTTTTCCTAGTTCGGGCGCACCTAACACTGCACGTACTATAAGTAAACGCATAAATGTAACATTAACAATCAAGGTTTTTTCAATAAATTATTCTTATTCTTATTCTTACATCGTTAAATTAGTAGAAGCATACTGTCTAATTAGTCGCAACGGTTTTGTATACCTAAGCTTATATAACTCAATAAATTAAACCACAAAAGAATTCGATATTTAGTATTGAAAATAAATATATCTAAACAATATTATAGCGTACTATAGCCGTTCTCATATTTCACATACTTTTTAGGGTTCCGTAGTCAACTAGAAACCTTTATAGTTTCGCCATGTCTGTCTGTCCGTCCGTCCGTCCGTCCGTCCGTCCGCGGATTAATTTCAGTAACCGTTAGCACTAGAAAGCTGAAATTTGGTACCAATATGTAATATGTATATCAATCACGCAAACAAAGTGCAAAAATAAAAAATGGAAAAAATTTTTTTATTAGTGTACCCCCCCCCTACATGTAAACTGATATTTTTTTTCATTCCAAGCCCAACGTGTGATATATTGTTGGATAGGTATTTAAAAATAAATAAGGGTTTACTAAGATCGTTTTTTGATAATATTTATATTTTCGGAAATAATCGCTCCTAAAGCTAAAAAAAAGTGCGTCCCCCCCTCTAACTTTTGAACCATATTATGTTTAAAAAATATGAAAAAAATCACAAAAGTAGAACTTTATAAAGACTTTCTAGGAAAATTGTTTTGAACTTGATAGGTTCAGTAGTTTTTGAGAAAAATACGGAAAACTACGGAACCCTACACTGAGCCGACACGCTCTTGGCCGGTTTTTTTTATTTATATGGTTAATTGTATTAAAAAATATATATTTTACAAAAAGTAAGCGGCGATATACAAGATCAAGTTAGATAATCAATCAATAAATACGGTAATTGGCATTTGCCAGTGTCATTTTCTATGGCACAATAGATAGATCCAACAGCAAAAGCCGAATTAGGTGTACAAATAAAAAAGGGATAAGTTCGCCTTTGTACTGTATCCTGTGTCATATTTGTGTTTTGTACAATAAAGAGTTTATACTTATACATACATCATTCAGGTAAGTATCATAAATGCAAGAAATATACAATATTTTTTGCGAAAGTGTCGCTTAAAATCAGTTTGACTAGAGGAAGTTTATTCACAACCGCAACAAATATTATTTTTGTTTACGTTATCAAATTAAGAATACAAAGAAACGAAATTAGAACAACAAAGAAACGAAAGTAATTCAATTAGATTTATTAGGTTTTTTCCTCAGTTCCACCTAATATTTCCTGTTTTGAAGAAAAGTTTTTGCACGAGAGTTGTACTTAGTTACTTTGTTACGAGTTGTATCTATGTACTTATTTTATTTTTGGTAAATAGGTCAGCAATTCTCAAAAAGTTAGTATATTTGAAACGAAAATTGGTAGAAATTAGGTAACTAAAAGGGTAAGTTTCATACAAACTTCCAGAGACATTTTGGGAAATCTGGCAGGCAAGCACGATCGCGTGATAAGCGACATAACGTCAGGCCGTCCTTTTCGCACTATTCGTAAATGCGATAGGGACGCACCGCTGTAGATATTGCTTAGCATCATAGAGTCTTAACCAGCCTTCTAATTTTAATCAATAAATTTCTAAAATGGATTGTAAATCTGAGTCTATCGTCAGTAGGACCTAATCCTTTTTTGCCACCATTCCGGCATGGCATAAAAATGTACCTGTTTGTTCATATGTTTATTACTTATTAAAATACCAACATACTCATATAAAAATATACCTCAGGTAAACTCTGACGAGAATACGAGATTAATCGCTGTATATGTTATTGAGGTACGAACAATTTGATCTTTCTGCAACATGGCGGCTCATAATCAATCAACTGAGATACACATGCAGCCGCGTAGCGTCTGTGATTACCGCCCGGGGCCGATCACCTATTTTGCCGATATGCCGCCCCTGCTCTCTTATGATATTCTTATGATATTTTAGATTCTAGAGATTATTTGGTCATTATAAGTGCGAGTTGTGCTATCGTTGTAAGGGCTCCGTACACCACAAGTAGGGCTTAAGCGCCTCGTTTTTTGAGGGCACTTAAATCATTTTTGAAAATAATCGATATTCTAAACAACTTCTAAAAAAACGAAACGGAAATTAATTTCGGTAGATTTGTTAACTCCTTTCAGCGGCAGAGAGTGAAATTAGATTTTTTTTTCTTTTAAGTCCGACTTACGCTTGACTGTAGATTTATAATAGGCTTTTTTGCGTAATCCATAGATCTCGTGTATTTTTTTGTGCATTTTTTTCCTATTTTCTTAAATTACTTGACTAAAAATTATTTGAGAAAATATTTTTGAAATACATACTTATAAGTAAAGCTCTTTCATTTGATATGTAACACAATATATAGTTTAAAAAACTTTAATTTTCATTTTACCAACCAAGAGTGACCCCTACAATTAAATTTTCTTAATTTAAATTGCTTATCCGTCTTTGGGTCACAGGACATATGTGTGCCAAATTTCAAGTTAATCGGTTCAGTAATTTGGAGAAAATTGGCTGTGACAGACGGACAGACAGACGCACGAGTGATCCTATAGGGATCCATTTTTCCTTTTTGAGGTAATCCAAACCAATAGCTTTTGTCTTTTGTTCCTACTAAAGAAGACGGTTAACCAAATGTTGGTACTAAAAAAAACGGCAAAATTTTAAAAATAATAGAGGGCTCAGCGGCTAGTTAATTTCTTGAAACGCTTGACTTCCCAAACCTTGACGTTGGCGGAATCATCGACGAACCATATCCTGACACTTCAAAAAAATATTGAAAATATAGGGGCGAAGGTTAACTTCCCATAGAAAATTTAAATTTCGCGCCTTTTAAGGGTTTCTAACCAAAAAGGTACAAATAAAAGGCCCTTACTCAGTCTCTCTGTCTGTCTGTCACATTATTTAATATCTCGAGAACTTTGAAATTTGCAATACTTATGAACATCGTTAATCTCTACAAATTGAAAGTATATTTTTTTATGTATTAATATTAATTACAGAAAATTGCCGAAATAAAAGGGGGGGAAACTATAAATTTAAAATTTACTAGGGCAAATGGGGTATTGTTAGAAAGAACTCAAACTATACGTATCAAAACTATTTTTTTCATAATTTTTTGTTGTGAAAAAAAAAATGTTTTTGGAGAAAAATGTGAACTTTTTTTTTACTTTATAAAAAATCCGTCCAGATTTACATTTTCAATTTGAACACTGTTTATTGTACACTGTATTTTTTACAGAATAAAAATGAAAGTTTTTGGTTTCAAAGAGAGGAAAAATGGATAAAATCGGGTCACACAATAAACAATTATCCCATGAAAACCATCCTTCTTACTAGTTCGCACACATTAGTTTACTTAATTTGCCGAAAGATATCGCTGTACGTTGAATGCTCAATTCCTACATCGCGTTTTTCCTGATATAATGAGGTCGCTTCAGGAGCGTCCTTAACTCCTTACAACGCCTTAAAGTATTCTCTACCAGTCAACCATTGGGCAAAACAGAGATAGTTAGTTTGGTGCACAAGATTATAAAGACAGTATGAGACTGTAACGATTAAATACAAGTCGATATCTACTATTATAAAATAAACATACACAAATACAATAAGTAAACCTACATATATATTAGTATAATACATATATATGAATAAAATACACATATATACATAAAAAAATAAATGTATCTACCCAGCGCCGGCCCGCGCACTCGATCAGGGTAGAGCGAGATACAGTTTTGGCGCCCCCTTGTTTAAAATGTTTTGGGGTCCGAAGCCAAAATGCCATCCTTATAGATTCGCTGTGTCCGTCTGACACCTCACAACCATTTGGCTAAGTATTTAACTAAAATATATGACATGTATTCGTAGAAGATAGAAAGAGTGAACGCGAGCGTAGCGAGCGCGAAATTTTTTCCTATTATTTATGGGGGAGGAGAAGGGGGGATCTATATAAGCCCTTGTCTTTCATAGGCAAAACGTATGGTTAAAGCTTTCCTTACAGTTCACTAGAACAAGAACAAATGACTGTGATGAAGCAAAAGAGGTCAAAGACCAAGCTCTGGCAGACCAAGAACAGTCGGATTTGAGCTTCAGTTCAGGGCCAAGGCAAAGCATGGGAGAGAAAAGAAGTAGACTCTAATTGCAGATATTTGGCATATTTTGGGGTATTTAGATTTCACAGGGTGCTCGACTTCTAGGCCTTTTATTTCGTCATCAGTTTTATTTTTATAACACTAAGAGTTAATGAGGCCACACACACGCACACAACTCTTTCGTCAGCGTCTGGATGGGTATCGGTTATTTGCCATTACGTGCCCTACAGTTTCATAGTGCTTAGAAGTTCGTTCATCATCACGCTTACGCTCCTTTGACTCGTACAAAATTGCGCCTCTCTGAGACGTTTTGCGTCTTTGACTTTAAGAGGAACTCCGCTTTGGATTGTGGATAAACGTTTGGATAGCGCCGTAACTTTGAGTTTGTAGTTCGGCGTCGCAACAATGTGGTTCGTCTAGAGCTAGAAACATCTTTCACGGTGCCCTAGCAACAGCTCCCACCTTATGAATGCTGTACATGGTGCTACTTTTCAGATAATCTGAATCACAATCACAAATCTAATAGCTGAATAAAATTAATTTCCGGCTCCCCTCGCCATTCTGGGCTATTTGTGCGCCCACGCAATGACGATTTTGGCGCCCCCTTACCATTCGGCGCCTAGAGCGGCCGCTCCACTCGCTCTACCCTTAATCCGGCCCTGTATCTACCTAGTGCGAGACATCAAGTAGACTTTAATCTGGAATGTTAGCAAATATTAAGTGCTTACGCAACTTGCTTTTAAGAGAGTTTACTCTAAGCTTGCCTGATAGGCAGAGGGAGAACGAGAGGGAGAGGGAGTTTAGTCAAGTTTGTAGAGTTATATGAATAACATTTGATGATTCAACTATTGAAAGTTTGTACGGAACCCTCGGTGGGCGAGTCCGACCGAGTCGCACTGGGCCGGTTTTTTTGTGCTAAAATTTGGTTGACCTGCACATACGAGAAATATTTCAAACTTGGAACAAAACTATTCAACATTCAATTCAGATTCAAAAATACTTAAAACAGACACTTACCCAATTTGACAATAAGTGAATTGAATATCAATCCACAAATCAAATGTAATATTTTATAATTAAACTTAGCACTAAGAAGAAATTGCAGTTTTTAAAATCGAAACTTCGGAAAAAAATGACGAATTTTGTTTGCTCAACTCGAGTAATCATCTGTCGTAAGTACAAAAATGTAAAACTCCATTCATTACAAAGTAAGGCTTAACCACAGAATATATAATAGTACAAGTACAGAAGGCCCACTGCTTTGATGTTCACAAAATGCCGCCTTTTTAAATGCCTACAAAATTCTAACAAAGAAACGAGCCGCACGTGCGCAGCGTCGGACGATAGGGTTGCCTATGGATTAAAAGGAATTAATACTCAGATAAAATGTTTCACTATTATAGTCAAGTTTTGGGTACTCTCTAGATTTAATATATACAGTATTTATATATATATTTTTAAGTCCCAACATCGCAAGCCTTATTGCACTTCTCCGTGGGACAATCAATAGCAGATCTGTGTCAAGATTGTCTTGTTTTATTCATGATGGCTATTTAACTAAACATTATTACCCATTCCACACGCGGACATCGCATATGAACCTTAAAAAAATATTTGCGACGTAAAGTAACAATGGAAAGTACGAACGTGCGTTTCGTGAGAACGCGCGCCACCCCTGATTAGACCGCGAACTCGCGGCCGCCAGCATGTACTTGTAGCGCGGCGATAGAGTCGCGGAGTGAGCCGCCCCTGGCTTAACATTATGAACATAAGGTGTTTTATCGTGTAATATAGTTGCCGCTTAAGCTCTTTCGCCATAGTTTTTCGAACATTCGCCTATAGTTCGTGGAAGCTCGGCGGCTGCTCGGCAGCGCGCGGCCGCTCGCGCCCCCGCCCCGCGTCCCTCGCAGCCGTGGTTCATTCGGCGCCAGCACAAAACAGAGAATTGGCGCGTGTCGATTTGAAAAATTTTGGTCTCATAATTAAAAAAAATATTTATTAATAGGGTTCCGTAACAAAAACGTACAAAGGAACACTTATGGTGCAACTCTGTCTGTATGTATGTTATAATTTTTAATTGCCGATTTTGCCGCCCCCTGTCATGTGCCGCCCGGGGCCATGGCCCCCCCGGCCCCCCCCTCGCTACGCCACTGTACACATGCCATGCGATGCGAGCCAATGAAGGTATGTTTGCAATAACAAGCCTATAGGATTGACATAACACTTCAAATTTCCTAGTTTTGTACACATACTTTCACATAGTTTTATAACAGTCGATTTGACAATTAAACTGGACGATGTTTTAGACCCTTTAGGCTCACTTGCACCAACTACTTAACTCAGGGTTAGTGGGCTGTCAACTGTCAAATTTCATATGAAATGATTGGTTTACCCTCGGGTTAACCCTTTTTTTTTTTCATTGGTGCAAGCGGGCCTAAGACCTGTCAACATTTTTATTAATAAATTGAATTTATTTTTTTCTGACATGAGGGAAAAACTGTTTTAATGACAACGCAAAGCAAAGTCGATCGTTAGAATTCCCCTTTGAAGTCAATATTCCGTTCCTTTCCGGCCTGTAATAGTCATTTTATCGCTAAGTCTCCGGGAGCCTTTAATTAAATGATTCAATCCATTAATGTAACAAATCGAGTATAGGAGACAGCGTCTCATTCTTGATTATGTACAATGATTTTAAGATCGCTAGAGCGCTGTGTTGTACCTACCTACATCATAATTCATTAGGTACCTACTTATTTCAATCACAACTGCAACGTAGGTACCTATCTTACCTTTATCATGAGGTTTTACGTTTTATTATACGTCATTCGATAGCGTGAATGAGAAGGAAATTGTATTAAAAAAAACTAAAAAATATAGTATTTAGGCATCGTTTAAGGGTGTAGTTCACATTCTCCATACAATTAATGTCATTTTCCGTGACGTTCACGCGCGATCGAGTAACTTTTTAAAAACTCGTGGTATCAAATAAAACAACGCACGTCTGCAAAAGTTGCAAAACGAATGAACTTATTATACACACATTATGTCATTTTATAGGCTCCTAAGCACTCCGCAGTTGCGTTAAGGAAACAAAAATGATTAAAACAAAATATTTGGAAAAAATATCATCGGAAAAAGAAATAAACGCTGTTACGCTGTCAATAACTTAAATTATAACAAACTTCGTACAAAAATTGGCGACATAATGCAAAAACTTATCCCATTAAAGCTTTGCAAGTGTCACCCTAAGGATGTATTGTGTGTAAGACTATAAATAATATATTAAGTAGGTAAGGCCAAAGGTGAAATAGCGAACTTCTAGGTAGAAACTCAGGTACATTCAATTCAACCAATTTGAATTCAAAGTCACTGTAGAACCTTTTGAGAGACATGGTTCTAGTGGCCTAGGAATCAAATTGTAGGCTCTTATACGGTAACGGTCACTAACATACCACATCCATGTTGTTTCTGTAGAACTTTTATTTTATTGATTTGTAATTGATTTTCCACCTACTTCAGGTAGTCTTGTAGTACCTAGGCTTTTGTGCTTTATGTTTTTCATATATTGGGTTGGTAAGAAAGTAATGAGCGAATCATAACCAATATTGTAATTTTTATTTAATTTATTATTTTAATCATTTATCAAAAATATAACGGCCTTCATTATCTACTACTTGTCTCCATCGTTCTGGTAAAGAATGAATAGCATCGGCGAAGAAGTTCTTAGGTTTAGATTCAAAAAACTCAGCTATGTACTGTCGTAGATGGGCTTGATCATCGAACTTTTTTTCATTCAAGGCATTGCTTAGCGATCTGAACAATGTGTAATCCTTAGGTGCCAAGTCTGGAGAGTACGGTGGATGAGGTATCACTTTCCAACCTAACTCCAATAGCTTTAGCCGAGTCACTTTTGCAATGTGTGGGCGAGCATTGTCGTGTAAGAAAAAAACTTTAACATGCTGTGGACGATTCTGACAGATTTTTTGGTTTGAATTTTCAAGCTGATTACAGTATACTGATGCGGTAACAGTCATTCCACTTGGTAGGAGTTCCCAGTGAATAATACCATGAATATCCCACCAAACGGACAGCATAACTTTTTTCGGGTGAGGCTCTGTTTTTGGTGCCTCTATTCCTTTTTCGTTTGGAGCTAGCCACTGACGTTTGCGTGTGTGATTTATATATAAGACCCATTTTTCATCTCCAGTGATAAGATGGTCCAACCAGTTGAATGTGCGGCGAAAAGACAGAAGTTGTATGCAGATATCGGCACGGCGGTTTAGTTGATCTCTATCAAGTTCGTGTGGTATCCAAACACTGTATTTGTAGTTTTTTCCCAACTCGTGTAAATGTGTTTCTATGGTGACATAAGAGCAGCCTAACTCGGTAGCAAGAGTACGATTCGTTAGCCTCGGATCTCCTTCAATTAAGGTTTTTAATTTGGCTACACCAATCTTCACCGGTCGACCAGACTTAGGTTGATCTGATAATGAAAAGTCGCCACTACGAAACCGCTGGAACCATCGTTTCGCCGTGGCCTCAGACACAACTTCAGGAGCAACACGCTGACATATATTACGCACTGCTTCGGCGGCTGAATGGCCAGACTGAAATTCATATAGTAAGCAATGCCTTACATGCACTTTTAATTCGTCCATTTTCTTCCTTATATTAGCTCGGCGACAGCTAGTGAATGACTGACGAGAAACTGTGCGATTCGCCCTTTATATACTTTCGACCATAGAAGATTCTAGAACTCTCTTAAAAATTTTATGTGGAATTCAATCGATCGCTCATTACTTTCTTACCAACCCAATAGTTTTTTGTTTATGGAATAAATTGCAAACACTATTCAGTATTATGCTGTGTCTCATATTTTAATTCACTATATATTATTTTATTCAAGTATTCGTCCTCAATCTGTATACATTTTCATACAAAAAACATCACAAAGTGATGTATAAGTATTATTGGCCGGTACTGCACGTAACACGAGTAAAGGAATGTTCTTTAGTGACAAGGTCCTTTCCTAAAAAAACAATAATAACCTAAAAATGTAATATTGTCCTGAAATAATATATTGCCGGTATATATTTCTAAAACTCCCGAAACATGATATTGTTTCTCAATTTAATATCACGAGCGGAAAGAAAATATATCGGCATGATATCGCAATTTTCATAGGTCTTCTGTAGGCCTAGCACATGATTGGGTACCGCGAGAGTATGTCGCCGCGAGATAGATCACACGTTTTCTTCTAACTGTGTTAATGGCATAAGGACGGGTAGTCTATCTCGCGGCGACATACTCTCGCGGCAATCATGTGCTAACTCTGCAGAGCGCGTAAACCAAAGACCTTTACAGGGGACAGCGCAATCACATTTTTTGCCATACTAAATTGAACCTTATCACTGAGACAGAAAGGTGATCGTATCAGACTAGCGAAAACGGTCTACATGAGAGGGCATTGTTTGGGCTGGTATCCCTCTCGCACGTGAGGCCAGGTTAATGAGGTTACTATAGTAGTAGCATTTTCATTTGTATATTAGCCGACTTTATAACTTCTTATATTATTTTAGTGTTATATTCAAAGTAAGGTTTCGATTTATTTTAAAGAATTTGCAAATAATTATAATGTAATTTTTTTGATGCCATTAAATCAAAGATTTGTATAATTAAAAAATACCTTCAGTTGGGTTTTAGCAGATTTATTTGGTAGTAACTTTGAAAATTGACTGGTATCCCCAATTTATAACAGTGTTGACGTTACTGAATAATATTGACATTGTCAGTGAGTGGGAGAGGGACACCAGTCCAAACAATGCCCTCTCATGTGGACACATTTATTGACCTAACTACTCATTCTGGTTTAACTATAATTCTGTGAGAGTTTTGAATGATTCACGGTTATTTTCATTAGACTTATATTGACCGGGATATAGACCGTGATTACCTTTTTGATTTTTGTCGAGCTCACAAAAATCAAAAAGGTAATCACGGTCTATATCCCGGTCAATATAAGTCTATAATTCTGTGGCGTAAACAAGACGCAAATCGTTCACACTTCGCAGCGTACAGTTAACTCTCTATCGTTATTCGACTGGTGCACAGGTGCAGCCCTCATTTTGTCAGCTTTCCCATATTAAATTGAAAGGGCCGCCTCTTTTACCTGTAACCTGTTTTTGAAGTGAAGCTTCTAATGCGACCCAACTGACAGCGCGTAACACTCAATCATTGTTACTTTGCGTGAAATACCGCTCACTCAGCGCGTAACGTTCTGTTAGTGTCGTTACGCTCAACTACTCACTCATTCCATTCATTCACTTATTCACTCAGTCAGTGACAGAACAGAAATTAATTGGAATGCGTGTGTTTTAATTTAGATCGACTGCTAAATGAGTTTGTTTGTTTTTTCAATAATTTGATCAAATAGCAAAAATATATTCAAGACAGTAAAAAGATGGATGTAACTAAACGCTAAAACGTGATGGTCACTTTACTTACATTACGATACAAGTGCGTAAAAAAGGAAGTTCGAAACGAGTGGCGATAAATTAAAACACGAGCGAAGGGAGTGTTTTAAATCGACACGAGTTACGAATTTCCTTTTCGCACGTGTATTGTACGACGTTTATCAGTACAGATGACAGATGAGCCTCCGAAGTTTCGACCTGCCATATAATGAACCACTTCTCGCACTAGTGCGAAAAAAAAACATCTGTACCTACTGAAAATTATTTTTTAGATTCCGTTATTTGTTTTAAGTTGTGTTGGAGTTGTTTATGTTGAAATTTGACTTCTACCGCGCGGAAGGACTCTACGCACTGTTTTTTTATTGATTTCCGTTAACTTTAAGGGAAGGTTCTTTATTTTTTTCTCTATAAAAACTAGTACCTTAACTATCAGAATCAGAATCAGAATCAGAATCAGAAATGTTTTTATTGCAAGATCGTTCGTATCACCGTTATAGAGTTATTAAAAATAAATTTAATGGCTCAACAAGTGTACCGCTACCACGAGTACCACAACCTTAATACTTCCGGATAGTATTAATTTGGTAAGTGCCGTTAGATACTTGATACTTTATTTTTTGTTAGTCTTCTCTCACACTTGTTAAGTAATTTATTGCATATGTACGTAAACGATTTTTTTTTCGAATTTAACTGAAAGTTCAGCCATTCTCAAAGTGTGCTCCGCGGACCCCTAGGGCTCCGCAAAGCCTCTCTGGGGGCTCCGTGTGAATTTTGGGTACCTGATATGCAACTTCAACTCTCTTCCATAAAACCAAATATTCATTGCACCAATTGTTAAAAAATAAAAAGCAGTTTCATGTAATACCTCACATTAGAATCTAGTGATTAGATTTTACTATCATGATTGCTAATTAAAATAAAGATTGGAATAAAAAAAAATATTTAATTTAAGGGTTCCGATGTTCAGATGTTTTACTTTCTAAAAGGGTTCCATGGGAAAATAAGTTTGAGAACCGCTGTTAATTAGTTGGTCCATGTTAATGAACCTAACGACGTGTCAAATTTAACGCTAAGTAGAAAAAATAAGGCGTATAATTATAAACTGAAATAGATACCATACACTAAAGAAAAAGCGATCAAGCCCAATGGTGGCGAAGCCGGGAATCGAACCCGGGTCTCCAGCTAACGCGGCTGACGTGTTCGACCGCTACACCACCCCGACCGCCGAGGTACCCGTCGAAATTTCTCTAGTGTATGTTATCTCTGAAGGCTAGGCGCCTTTGACCAACTCTAAGGGCGAGCAATTAGTGCTTGCACCTCCTATATGAATCCTTTTGCAGGATTACGATATAGCGAGAGAGATGGTGCTGCCATCTATCGATGTAGGGAACAAATCAAATTATTTTATGAAATATTTTTTGATTTGTTTTTGTTTTGTTTTTTTTTTTTTTTTTTTTTTAAGTAGTAACACTACTATATATAAATTATAAACTGAAATAGATACCATACACTAAAGAAAAAGCGATCAAGCCCACTGGTGGCGAAGCCGGGAATCGAACCCGGGTCTCCAGCTAACGCGGCTGACGTGTTCGACCGCTACACCACCCCGACCGCCGAGGTACCCGTCGAAATTTCTCTAGTGTATGTTATCTCTGAAGGCTAGGCGCCTTTGACCAACTCTAAGGGCGAGCAATTAGTGCTTGCACCTCCTATATGAATCCTTTTGCAGGATTACGATATAGCGAGAGAGATGGTGCTGCCATCTATCGATGTAGGGAACAAATCAAATTATTTTATGAAATATTTTTTGATTTTTTTTTTTTTTTAAGTAGTAACACTACTATATATAAATTATAAACTGAAATAGATACCATACACTAAAGAAAAAGCGATCAAGCCCACTGGTGGCGAAGCCGGGAATCGAACCCGGGTCTCCAGCTAACGCGGCTGACGTGTTCGACCGCTACACCACCCCGACCGCCGAGGTACCCGTCGAAATTTCTCTAGTGTATGTTATCTCTGAAGGCTAGGCGCCTTTGACCAACTCTAAGGGCGAGCAATTAGTGCTTGCACCTCCTATATGAATCCTTTTGCAGGATTACGATATAGCGAGAGAGATGGTGCTGCCATCTATCGATGTAGGGAACAAATCAAATTATTTTATGAAATATTTTTTGATTTGTTTTTTTAAGTAGTAACACTACTATATATAAATTATAAACTGAAATAGATATATAGGAGGTGCAAGCACTAATTGCTCGCCCTTAGAGTTGGTCAAAGGCGCCTAGCCTTCAGAGATAACATACACTAGAGAAATTTCGACGGGTACCTCGGCGGTCGGGGTGGTGTAGCGGTCGAACACGTCAGCCGCGTTAGCTGGAGACCCGGGTTCGATTCCCGGCTTCGCCACCAGTGGGCTTGATCGCTTTTTCTTTAGTGTATGGTATCTATTTCAGTTTATAATTTATATATAGTAGTGTTACTACTTAAAAAAAAAAAAACAAATCAAAAAATATTTCATAAAATAATTTGATTTGTTCCCTACATCGATAGATGGCAGCACCATCTCTCTCGCTATATCGTAATCCTGCAAAAGGATTCATATAGGAGGTGCAAGCACTAATTGCTCGCCCTTAGAGTTGGTCAAAGGCGCCTAGCCTTCAGAGATAACATACACTAGAGAAATTTCGACGGGTACCTCGGCGGTCGGGGTGGTGTAGCGGTCGAACACGTCAGCCGCGTTAGCTGGAGACCCGGGTTCGATTCCCGGCTTCGCCACCAGTGGGCTTGATCGCTTTTTCTTTAGTGTATGGTATCTATTTCAGTTTATAATTTATATATAGTGTTACTACTTAAAAAAAAAAAAAAAAACAAATCAAAAAATATTTCATAAAATAATTTGATTTGTTCCCTACATCGATAGATGGCAGCACCATCTCTCTCGCTATATCGTAATCCTGCAAAAGGATTCATATAGGAGGTGCAAGCACTAATTGCTCGCCCTTAGAGTTGGTCAAAGGCGCCTAGCCTTCAGAGATAACATACACTAGAGAAATTTCGACGGGTACCTCGGCGGTCGGGGTGGTGTAGCGGTCGAACACGTCAGCCGCGTTAGCTGGAGACCCGGGTTCGATTCCCGGCTTCGCCACCAGTGGGCTTGATCGCTTTTTCTTTAGTGTATGGTATCTATTTCAGTTTATAATTTATATATAGTAGTGTTACTACTTAAAAAAAAAAAAAAAAAAAAAAAAAAAAAAAAAAAACAAATCAAAAAATATTTCATAAAATAATTTGATTTGTTCCCTACAAGGCGTATATAATAAAAATTGGCATATGGCATTTCTATGTACGGTATTTTTATTCAAATGACAAAACTATGAAAAATGCAATCACCTCATTCTAGTGGTCATTAAAACTGTTATGACGTTCATAAAGTGTCTACTTAATTAGGTTTGCTAATGTTTGCTCAGTGTGACATTTATGGCCAGATGCTGTTAGTATAATGAGGGTTGTAAAGCTGAAGGCATAAGGTGCAATCTCTGTTAGCTTAGCACTAGTAATTGCATGTACGAGTACATACGTTGGCGTAGCAGGTCCGGATTGCAATCCGGTATGGATTCCGAACCCGGTTATCCGGCCGGATCTGGCACATTTTATTTTATTGTATAAATGTGTCGCTTAACTTCAAACTCGGGTAACTCCATTCTGCTATAAAGTTGATTATTTTTCAGATTGTTAGAATGGATTTACTTAAGTTTGAAGTTAAGCGACTTAAATTACCTAAGTGTAAAAAACGAATTGAGGAGTTTTTTTATTGTGATAATACGTAACAAATATGTCGTAGATTTTAAATTTAGTTTTTTAATTGAGTTTGACGCTCTAATGTTACAATTTTTGCTAGGTAAGTTTTAGTCTTCAGTAAGGTGAACAATCACGTATCAAACAAAAAACAAGATATTATTTATTGATGTGAGCTTTGATATCCGAATCTGACCGGATCCACCAATCCGAATCGTAATTGATACCCCTATAACAAGCCAGATCCGGTCAGAACGGATTGATTTGCGAGATGATGACGACCGGTCTGGCCTAGCGCTTAGTGACCCTGCCTGCTACGCCTTGGTCCTGGGTTCGAATCCCGGTAAGGGCATTTGTTCCTGAGTCATGGATGTTTTCTATGTATATTATAAATATCGTTGTCTGAGTACCTGCAACACAAGCCTTCTTGAGCTTACCGTGGAACTTAGTAAATCTCTGTAAGAATGTCCTATAATATTTATTATTTATTTATTACTAGTTTTTGCCCGCGGCTTCGCTCGCGTTAGAAAGAAATAAAAGGTAGCCTATGTCACTCTCCATCCCTTCAACTATCTCCACTTAAAAAATCACGTCAATTCGTCACTCCGTTTCGCCGTGAAAGACGGAAAAACAAACAGACACACACACTTTCCCATTTATTATATATTAGTATGGATTTATTGAGAAGCAATCCGGATTGGAATTGATATCCCTATACAAAACCAGTATCCCAGCATCCCCAGCCCATGCATCCCGCATCCCAGCATCGGTGTTCCCAGAAAAATACGGCCTCGGTCTCTTTAAACGTAGAGTGAATAGGCTATTACTGAATCGGTGAGCTCCATCTTAGACTCTGTCTTCACTTCCCATCAGGTGTGACTAGGGTCAATCGCCGATCAGTCCATAATAATAAAAAAAAAGTTCCGAACCGGCCGGATCCGTCCGGATTTAAAACCATTCAGATTGTAATAGCTATACCAGACCTGATTTGGTCCAGCCGGTTACCGGACTCAAAACTAGTCCGGATTGTAATCCCTAGTACCCTGAATAGGAGCCAGTTTAATAATTGTCTGTGGTTGCTACGGCGTAGGCAACGCTACGCTACGTCTTGCTACGCTACGTCTACGTTCATGAGCCAGAAACTTAATACTGCAAAGTGCAAGCATGAAGAGCCGCAATGTAAATTAAATTTCATTACATACATGGTGTTACATGAGGAACTGGAAAGATTATAAATAAGTAAGGTTTCTGAGGCCAGAATAAGGAATAAAATTATACGAGTTGAAAAAAATTGAAAAATAAAACTTTTTCTATTTTTTTACGTTTTTCGGATGTAGGTATTTTTACTTAAAAAGATAGATATTAAGGTGGATGTACCACTGCTCGACAGGTTAAGGGAAAATATTTATGTGTTTCGTGATATTACGATAATTTACCCATCTATACAAAACATATCCATCTTTTTTGGGAGATGTGACCTTTAACTTTGTTAAATGCAATTAGTTTTATACAGTGATAATATAAAAAAATCTCAAAATTAAATAAAACGTAAGTCAATACGCTTGTCCGAATAACTGACAGGTGCTTTTGCTGGCAGTCCTAATAGATGACATTTAAGTATGATTCAGGAAAAACAGTAAAAAAACAAGTGTTTTGGGTTAAAATTTACTACAAAATTAAATAATTTAATAAAAAAAAACGTATTCTGTTGATAACATTTACTTTTTACGTGTTACATTTATGTAATAAAATAGAATAAGTCGGCTCCGCACTTTGAGCAAAATAAATTATGTAATGAACTAAAATAGGGATTCCCCCAAAATAAAAATTGTATTCCACAGGTTCTGCAATACTTTGCCGGCTCCACTTCTTCGTCGTTTAAATCCACCTCTGTATCTGGAAGCATCACGAAGAACAGATCCAGGAAAATGTTTTGTGAAAAATGACATGTCAAGCCCCAAAGAAATTATACAGATTTCACTACATTTAACGAGAAAACATATCAATAAAACCGTAAAAGATATACAAAAAACTGTCTATGTGCATGTAATTTGTTTTTTTCAGTAAAGTTAATGTGACTTACAGAAAAATATGCTGATAATATGAAACTGTAAACGATTCGTTTTGGCTACTTTAATCGTGATATCCTGAAAAAACGGCTCGACAAACATTGGGACTTGGAAAATAACGTAACAGTCCCAATAAATGCCAGCCGTGTCGAGTTTTAGACTTGCGACGGTTTTCAGTCCTAATAAATGACACGCTTGTTTATCACAGTAACAATGAACGAAATCGACATTTAATTACTTAAATATCTTCCCGCACATTCTAGCACCAACACAGTTATAGAATATGTTCACAACTTACCGTGAAAGTATTTTAAATAAGTCAGCAAATACGAGCAAAGCTTAACCAAATCGCTAACAAAATTGAGAGATTGATTGCTCATGACAATGTCATCACATATATTATTCATTAATTGAAAAAAGTTTCTATATTTTATAATATGGCGTATGAAATGTGAAGGCTACAAACA
The DNA here is from genome assembly GCF_023078275.1 of Leguminivora glycinivorella. Classification (NCBI taxonomy): domain Eukaryota; kingdom Metazoa; phylum Arthropoda; class Insecta; order Lepidoptera; family Tortricidae; genus Leguminivora; species Leguminivora glycinivorella. The sequence continues at coordinate 11,033,219 of NC_062981.1, forward strand.
TTTCTCATCTAATAAATCTAATTGCGATGAATGTAACAGTAATCTTATCTTATTAATCGCTATTTAAACCATGGGTGACGAGTACTAGTACCGCGTCGAGCACTAGTACATCCACCTTATTATTTGTCAATTTAAATGAAATTTTGTGATAACCTACTTTTAGTAATTAGTTACCTATCAATTCTCGACATCGATTAATAATGATAGATAGATTATAGGTACCCCATCACTATGGGGGGACTATATACAAGGTCCTCATGGTTCAGGTGGTAGGACGCTAGATTATCGATCCACGGATCGTGGGTTCAAGTCTCAGACAAGGCAGTAATTTCCCAGTTTTAAAATTAACGTAAAAATATCTTGTTTTCAAAAATGTCTTAAGGTACAGCGGGGCAAATCCCGTTGGAGCGCAATGGCAACTGATCCATTTTTACATATTGAGTTCTACATGTATCCACTTAACACGCGTGCCATATATAACCAGTGGACACTCTAATTTATTTATTTATTTATTTTATTTATTTTATTTATTTTATTTATTTTATTTATTAGTAAAAACATGTTTACATGACATTACAGTAAAACCAATGCGTCACGAAACTTAGATAACAAAAAAGAGAGAAAATAATGAGAACAATAATAAAAATAAAATTAAACAATGGATTTGGGCGATGACGTCACAGCGTGGCTCCGTTGCGTCGGATTAATAATGCAAACATTGTAAAACATGGAAAAAGATGGATCAGTTGCATTCGACCCCCAGTCGTAATTGCCCCGCTGTACCTTACCTAGTTTCCATTAAACCTTGTCAAATAAATCCATTTACGTTAATTTCCAAGTACATCATTATCAAATACCATTAATACAATATAAAATTTATGAATGAATACAATTTAAACAGAATAATTCAATTCAACCTTTAAGTTAATAATTAATTTGGGATTCATGTTAAGTAAAAGTAATCCTTTGCCCTAATTAATGAGAGTTAATATTTAAATTTCCATTTCGTAACTTAGCTTTAGCTACTTCACAAATTACCAATATTGTTTCATTTATAATATTCTGGAAGAGCGCAATTTGTATATTTGTAATTAAGGTTCTCTTGTTTTTATACAACAATATATTAATTTACGGTTTGCGTCTTCCTCAAAACTCACGAAGTTTTAGATTGCTTGTATGAGTGAGATATGACAGATCGACTGCTGTTCGCGTTTTTGATAGGCGGTAACTGTGAGGTAACCGAGAGGGGGTGGGTGGCACTTTCAGCGGGGAGCTGGAGTGGCCATACTGTACGATAATACTCTTTATTATACTGTGCTACTAGATAGCGCAAACATCACGGAAAATGAATGTAATTTTTGGTTCTACACATAAACGCTTTTTCGAATTCTCCACAGTTAGTATAATTAACTAAGTAACTAACTATTTTGGCTCAACGATCCAAAGTGAATCCTGGCCTCAGTGACCCGATAAGTTTGTACATTTGGATCACGTCTCCGATTTTGATAAAAATTGGTAGACTGAGTATCTTTTTTGTTACCAGATTTCTATACATTTTCGGTAACAAAAAAGGAAAGTTTCATACAAACTACCTAGGACATTTTGGGAAACCTAGTGGATCTTGCTCAGCATCATGCCTCCAACCATCAGCCTAACAATTTTTATCGAAATCGGAGACGTGATCCAAATGTACCGGGAATTGCTCGCCTACGAAATGAGAGATCGCCACCTGTCCCGATCCTGCGCAACCTCTTGCCAATCACTGATTTGAACCGCCACCAGCCGGTCGACCCAAGAACGCTCTCTTATTAATATAATTGATATTAAAATCTCTTGTTATCTGCACTTAATTTGATACGAGAGACATACTTTAGTATTGTCTAAATACGAAACTGTGCATACATTGTGTTCATAAAGAATGTAATATGTACGTATGTTTTAGTCCAATTTAATTTGCTTTGTTTGAGATTCAACATGATTAAATTGTGCTAGCTCTCATGCAATATACAAGAACATAAAATACATGTAAAATATTAAGTATAATTAAGTGATATTACTTTGTAGTTACATTCTGTATATTCTATATTAATAAAACAGAGGCTAATATGCGAAATAATGAGGAATGAACTAACATAATATTATATGTAATTACATGAGAGAGTATTAGGTGAATTTATAGTACTCTGATGAATATTTATTTGAATTACTTTATGTAGTAGCTAATTTAAAGATTTTTATTCCAAATGCATTAACCTAAATAACCAAATGCCATTAAGATAATAAAAAACCTTTTATAAAAATAGTTACTCAAATAAATCATCATTACCTGACTCGTAATATTTCTCAGTGAAGACATTCATTTTACGTAGGTAGGCGATTTATATTTAAATCTGTTCGCAAACCGGGCTCATAAATCACGTTGAAAGGTTTCGGACATTTGTCATTCAGATAAAAATTTCGAGAAAGTGAAAATTCTACCTGTAGGAATATGTTTATCTAATTTGTAAATAACGGTCTACAATAAACTTTTTAACAAAAAATAAAACCGCCTTCAAAAATAAGCGCGTTACAAAACACGGAGAAACTAAAAAGCCAAAAATAATAAACCTTTCAATTCAGATTTCTTATCGTATTGCAATAAGCTAAACATCCAAATTATAAACAAATCAATTATTTTTGTAGTCGGTACCAGACCTGTTCGTCGCCTTGCTATTGCCTGTTTGACCCACCCAACCATACACAGGCTGGTACCGACTCCAAAAATAATTGAATTGTTTATAATTTGGATGTTTAGCTTATTGCAATACGATAAGAAATCTGAATTGAAAGGTTTATTATTTTTGGCTTTTTAGTTTCTCCGTGTTTTGTAACGCGCTTATTTTTGAAGGCGGTTTTATTTTTTTTTTGTTAAAAAGTTTATTTATTTGTTGATTTTTAGTGGTTCCTAGTGATATTATATGTATCAGTCCGAATACATGTACAGTAGTGAAAGAATTATCCTTTAACTCCTAACCATTGAGGAGTTGACCTTCCATCATCAGCTCAGTTGATTTTTAGTGGTTCCTAGTGATATTATATGTATCAGTCCGAATACATGTACAGTAGTGAAATAATTATCCTTAAACTCCTAACCATTGAGGAGTTGACCTTCCATCATCAGCTCAGCCACATAAAATTATTACCATCAGACGTAAATACTGGTGTACCTTTGAAAAATATACTAAAAACATTACATGTGCCTATAACATTTGAAGAGTTCCCTCGATTTCTCCAGGATCCCATCATCAGACCCTGACTTGGTGCCAATGGGACCATCTCGGGGTTATACCGGTTCGATCAAAAAAAAAATTTTGAAAATCGGTCCACGATTCTCGGAGATATCGAGTAACATACATACAAAAAAATAATAAAAAAAAAAAACATTCAGTCGAATTGAGAACCTCCTCCTTTTTTGAAGTCGGTTAAAAAAGAGGGCATTTTTATTTTCGATACCATCCCACATATAAGGTCCTAATTTATTAGATGCAGATATTTTTACAGCTGATAGTACTCGGTCTCTGGAGTATATTAAACCGTGAAACATTATAGCTTTTACGATGTTTTTTTGGAGAAAACGGAAAAACAAATTTGCTACGTAAAAACACCCTGTTTATGTGATTATTAAATGAAAACTCATTGAACAGATTCTAGTACCTGTTTTACGTACCACTTAACTGTAACTGGCCACTTCAAAGACATGTGCAGTTTTCCCGCCGAAACTTTACGACATTTACAACAAACAATTGTTGACATGACAGACAGTGTTATTGTGACATGTGATAATGCACATGATGATTTTTTTAGACGAAATTATAATTATTTTTTTTGTTAGGAAAATTAAATCAAAAAAGTTACATGAAAATATTTCTTAATTTATATTTAAAGTTAATTATTCTAATGTAAAGTATCATGTGTTAAAATATCTGCAACTAATAAATTAGGACCTTATATATCCACATTCACCTGACATTTTTACGAATTGTTAGAGGATAAAATCACAGACCACCTTAACAACTAGACAGAGCATTCAAGCCAACTCAAAGTCACCACATATTTGTGGATCTTAGATGTGTTATATCAAGTTAAATTATTAGAAGAAACACCACACATATGATTTCCCTTAGTAATTCACTATGAGAACGCAATCGCTCGATCCGGTTGTCTCAAAACGTTTACAACGCACTAGTATAATTTAGAAATATTTATAAAAAAATAGTTTAAGGGTTGAACCTGGACTGTTTTGTAATTGTAATGATACTCAATTTCCCTGCTCAAATGGTATTTTACAAGTAATTTATTTTTTCATTTCATTACTTAAGTAATTATGTCTGGTGGTGGTGACCACGTCCTTTTTCTCCTCAAAGTAGTTATCACTTTCCTTTCTAACTTCCTACTTTTAAAAAGTCCTGAGTGACGTTAATGTATTTTGTGACCCACTGGTTTACTGGAAATGAACCCGTATAAAATAAGTTACCTTTTATTTTGGAATATTTTAAATTTCTCCGTATTTCGTACTACTAATATTCTGTGGCTTCGTGGTGGCCACCACACATTTCAGGCATTTCTTGGTGTGATGAACACATATTTATACATTTCTGTCATGGTTTTTTTTCTATATATATAGGTAGGTATTTGTATAATACCCTTCAACTACCTCCACTTGAAAAATCATTACAATTCGTCGCTCCGTTTTGCCGTGAAGGACGGACAAACAGACACACACACTTTCCCATTTATAATATTAGTATGGATAATATTGACTAGCCATCAGTAAGTTGCAGGTTATGAACGGAAACTATTTTAGATCACAATCCACTAACATCCTAAGTGAATACCATTTCATTAGGCTTGTGTCGTTCAGTGGCCCATTTGAAACATAGTATGATACCATGTGTTTTAGTTTATTGTGCTAACTATCGTTAATATTTGGTAGGACTTAAACCTGTGACCTTAGCAATCCGTGCACGTCCAAAGGGAATGCGAAGGTTTGAATCTTGTCGGAAGCGGCAAATTTTAGTAATGACAGTTCGGAAGCGTAATATCATAATACTTTATAAGCACTTCATGCATCAAAGTTATGGAACAATATGTTCAATATAATATTTAAAAATTGTGTGATGAAGAAGAATACGCATACCGTTGAAATCGTAATAACGCAAGCACATTTGGACGTAGTTACGCAAGAACGTTCCAATTCACATGAAATTATCATTAAGTTTTAGACCTTATGTGAAAAACAAAAGTCTTTCATTTCAATGACAATTTCAGATGGATTGGAACGTTATTGCGTAACTACGTCCATTTATTCGGACGCAGGCTTAGTGTTAATTTGCTTAATAGACTACGACAAAAATAGTTCAGGCCATAACATTTACAAGGTAACTTGTTTTTTGTATGTATTTATTTTATATGTAATCTGGTGAAATATCGTACTCAAGACGTTTCTTCACGGCCATCACAATACTGAACATAATAAAAATTATGAATTAATATTTTCTTTACCCTAGAGGCCTAGAGGTAAAAAAACAATATTCGTCAAAAAACAAAAGTATCGTAACACTATTATTGTCCGTTTGAGTGCAATTTCATTCCAATTTTGTTGTATTAACGACTAGCAAAGTACTAAAACTGTTTACATTGTGATGACAGATGCAAATGTTTAGTTTGCGAAAGCGGTCTCTCGGCGCAGTTCACGGGTCACGCCACGCGAAAAGGTCAATTAGGACGACTTTTCCCTTTGGATAAACTAATATGATAATCAGATAGACTATATGCGATCTCTTTCAGTTATTAATAAAGATACCGGGTACCTATACCACCTATTAATATTCGATCATATATCATTTTTTTGTCAAATTCTTAAATTCGTCCTATTCAGCTGCTTTCGTCACCTATTTTTAATTCCTCCACTGTCACTAGTCATGGATTTATAGACTGTGAACAGGTGACCGAACGTGCCCAAAAAGCTGATGACGAATACTGAATAAGGTGACGAAGAAAGGTTGGCGACGAAAGAAGAATTGGGACGAACTTTAATACCTACCATACAGAAAATAAGATCATAATCGGCCACCTGTGGACTTGATCGCTTAAATGTACATTGCGTAAAAAAGGAAGTTCGAAACGAGTGGCGATAAATTAAAAAACGACCGAAGGGAATGTTTTAAATCGACACGAGTTACGAATTTCCTTTTCGCACGTGTATCGTACGACGTTTTTCAGTACAGATGAGCCTTCGAAATTTTGAGCTGGCATATAATGAACCACTTCTCGCACTAGTGCGTAAAAAACACCATCTGTACTAAAAAAAATTTTAATAAAATAAAAATATTTACCTTTGGCGTAAACCGAATGTGGTTGCAACGCCTGCACGGTCACACTCGTGGTATGCAGCTCATCAGCCCGCAGTCTGAAGTGGAAGCATTCTGACACCATCGCGCTACCGTTGTCCGCGACGTCGACGGCTGCCGTCCGCCGCGCGCGCACGCCGCGGCATGCGCGCTCCTGCGTGACCCGGACCACCATTTCTCGTTTGCTTGAAGACGGGTCGAGCTAGACAAAAGAAATATTTTTAAATATGAACACAGAATATATAATAGTACAAGTACAGAAGGCCCACTGCTTTGATGTTCACGACATGCCGCCTTTTTAAATGCCTACAAAATTCTTACAAAGAAACGAGCCGCACGTGCGCGGCGTCCGGCGATAGGGTTGCCTATGGATTAAAACGAATTAAATAAAACAATCAACAAAATTCTTTATTTTAAGCCAGGCTAAATACACCAAATGTCTTTAAGATGTTTTTCCAGAAGATGTTTGTTTACAAACATCAGCAATTTCATTCTACCAAAAAGTTGTATAGGGACTATAATTGGTTTTGCATGTGGTGTGACGAAGGAAAGGATAACGGTCTATTACTGCAAATACCGACTATGTGTAAATAGGCGATTTTGAGATAATGCGGTTTGAAAGTTTGAAGGCACGTTTTATATGAAAACATGAAGAAATTTACGTTATGTGTATGGCATTTTAAACCCTATATTTTTTTGTTTACTACTTTGTCGTATATATATTCAGAATGTATTTAGTTGACGATCAAATACGATTTAATGAAACAGTCGAATACCTACTTAGTTGGTTTTTCCTGTAGAAATAAATGTTTGCATATTTCTCTTCTTTATACATAATTATAACCCATTGTTTGTCTTAAATAAAGCTTCGTTTTTCATACGATGTTCTACAAACTAAATGAGTTTTTTCTGAAATATACCGGGTAATAATTATAAGTTAGCCAGTAAGCTAATATAGTCAGTAGTTTTTAAGAATATTGTACGCTCGAAATGGGCACTGTTGATACTGTATTTCCTGTATATCATACCATCTTATGTACACAGTTAACAATGAATAAACTTTACTTTACTTTACTTACTAGCATACCTACGGTACGAGTAGACTTCAGATGTCACAACTGTGTACCACTTCACCAACTGCAGTATTAAGTGGTTGAAACCACTCATGGTACCCTTTAGGTATTAAATCTCTGTCACAAAGGCTGAATAAAGTCTTGAGGACACTTAGGTGGAGTCGAGGCACGTCGAATCGAGCCCTGCATACATTTACAATGAACGATGAATCCGATTCGACGCGTCGCTAATGGACGTAGTTTCATAAGAAATGCAGAAGGCGAATTAATGAGATTCGACTCGGCGAGCTTAGTGGGCACTAGGCTTAAGTTCATGTCGAGATCTGGACGTAGCACAAGGCAAGAAAATCAACGCCACAAATTAAACTCCAGTTCAGTAGAACCACCTCAAACCTCTTAATGTATCATATCATATTTCTATCTCGGTCTAAAGCTCGATAAACAACTAGCTATCTCTGCGTTCAAGAAAATGGACTTACGCAGACTTTTTGACAAAGGTATCGTAACTAAATAGTACCATGAGTGCTTCCAATCACTTAATACCTAGTTAGTCTAGCATTGTCAGCCGTGTTACGGACGTGTTTGTATCCAATTCCACCAGCGATGAAGATGTTGTTTAATAACTTTTTATCACTCTTGCGCAGTAAAAAATAAATGAAACCGAACGGTTTAGTCTATTTCGAAACCAAATCTTTTAGGTGGGATGCGAGTCCTTTTAGGTCTCGGCACGTCGTCTGACCTCGGTACCTCTGGTGGACGGGGCGGGGAGCGCGCTTCCCCGGCCGCCGCTGGGCTAGCGGGCGCGGGCGCGGGCGCGGACGCGGAAGCGGGCGACCCGTTCTGCTCCTCCGGCGCAAGAGATGACTCATTGGGGGCCGCTCCAGTTGCATAACCATCGATAGCAACATCGTTAGATTCGTTCGTCTCGTCTGACAAGATCGAGTAATCGCGGTGCAACTGGTCTATGTGTTTTTTAAATACTTTACCGCCGCTTTTGATATAATACGTCAGTGGACCGACACGATCGCATACCGTACCGGTTTCCCACGCAAAATTATTATTTTTATAAAGTTTAAAATATATTCGATCTCCTACGGCGAATTCTCTCAAAAAACCTTTCTTATGATTAATTTGCTCGATTTGCTTACGTCGTACCGTCTCGCTCACACTCGGCCGCAGTAGGTCAAAGGTGGTACGCACCTCCCTCTTTAACATTAGGCTCGCCGGTGTCCTGCCAGTAATCGTATGAGGGGTTGCTCTGTAAATAGATAAGAAATCTTCCATTGCCGTATCTAGGTCAACCTTATCGCGTATAGCTTTTTTTAATGCTGTTTTCACAATTTTTACGCAGTTCTCTGCGGATCCGTTGCTACTAGGTTTATAAGGTGTCACTGTTGTATGATGAACGCCATTGTTTTGCAAATAACTCTTAAACTCATTGCTATTGAACGGTGGCCCGTTATCCGATACCAGTTCGAGCGGGAACTCGAATTGACTAAAAATATGGCGCAATTTCGAGATCGTAGTTTTGGCGGAGGTGCCCGGCACGCGGAACGCTTCGATCCATTTCGAATGAGCATCTACAATAACAAAATAATAAAGTGTATTATTCGTTAATGAGAAAAAATCGCAATGTACGCGGTACCACGTTTCTTGTGGCCATACCCACGGGTGCAGGGGCGCCGCCGCGGGCGCCGCGCGCTCGCGCGCGCACGTGTCGCACGCGCGGCACACACGCTCGATGTCGACATCGATGCTAGGCCAGTACACATAGTTACGCGCCAAACTTTTACATTTCACCATACCTTGGTGAGTTTCGTGTAATTGATTTAAAATTTGTTCTCGTAAACTAGTCGGAATAATTACACGATGGCCATATAAAATGCAACCTTGCTCGATATTCAAATTTTGCCTAATACTGAAGTAAGGCTTGAGGTCTACGCTGTTACAATACAACCAATTTGTTTTAATCGCGTTGGTCAGTTGTTGTAAAATTTTATCCGTCGCGGTGTTCTTCGCAATTATTTTGTAATTTATCGGGGCCGAGTCTTCTACAAAGTGTAGGTACGTATCGACACGTGATCGAACATTATCATCTGGAACCGGTATTCTAGACAAACTATCCGCTAAGCAGTTATGTTGGGTACCAATGCATTTCACTTCATAATTATATGCGCCTAATATTACCGCCCATCTTTGGAGTCGGCTCGCTGCCATAAGCGGTATTCCTTTTTTTTCGCTAAATATGGACGCTAACGGTTTACAATCTGTGACCAGCGTAAATTTCCTGCCAAAAATATAATCGTGAAATTTAGTGACCCCAAAGATAACCGCTAAACCCTCTCGACAAATCTGCGCGTAATTCTTTTCGGCGGCGCTGAGCGTGCGCGAGGCGTGCAGCACGGCGTGCTCGCGGCCGTCGGGCCCGCGCTGCGCCAGCACGGCGGCCACGCCGCCCGGCGCCGCGTCGCACGTCACCGACGTCGGCCGCCCCTCGTCAAAGTGCGCGAGCACGGGAGCCTTTGCTAATGCCCGTTTAACTTTATTAAATGCCGCGTCGCACTCCGCGCTCCACACAAACTCGTTCTCCGTTCTTAAGAGTTCATATAGCGGGCTTAGTAAGTCGCTTAGGTTTCTCAAAAATTTACCATAATAATTCACTAAGCCTAAAAAAGCTTTTAATTCTTTCACGTTAGTTGGCAACGGCGTATTATTAACTGCATCGACTTTACTTATCTCTGTGTGCAGCCCGTCAGCGTCAATTATATATCCCAGATACGATACCGACGTTTGAAAAAAACTACATTTGTTCGGCGCAACACGTAAACCGCAATCTGATAAAATACTAAAAACTTTCAACAATCGTTTCCAATGATCTTCGAAGTCTACACCCGACACGTTCAAATCATCCAAATAACACGTAACATATCGCATTCTAAATAACTTATCCATTATTCTTTGAAACTTATTCGGTTGTAGTGTTATAAGTCTTGTATTATGCCCTATACATGTCTACATTTATACTCTTTGTATACTCTCTATGTATTACTACTCTATGATGCTAGTATATAAGAGCTGTATCCACCCATATATAGGATTGCAATAAACGTCCTAAAGATAACTAGTCGTTTCGATTACTTCCCACATTGCATGGCGATCCTGCCAGTGCGGCCTTGCGCTGCACTGGCGGCGCGCCGAGGCCGCCAGTATTATATAATAGTGCGCAAATTATTATTTTGACTTATTGAACTTTTTAAGTATAAAACAATAAGTGTGACGGACTGCTGAAACTTTTGATACGTGAATAGTGATGTTGGTGAGTGAAAATGTAAGTACGGGTAGTTAAGGAAAAATTTATCGTGGACTGAAAAACACAACGTGTAAAGTAAATTAAAAAAAAATCAGTGACTGAATATATTACTACCAAGTGAAAATTTTGTAATAATTAAATGGCTGGAACGGAAATTGATTTGGACTGTTAAAAATAAAAATCAATTTAAAGTACGAGTATAAATACGGTTGCAGCAGGGAGTTGATGGTGTCCTTGGCCTTCGATGGTGCCAGGGAGGTCCGAGAATGTGCTAAAGTGATATGACTGATATATGTAGTAGGTAATGGTGAATTGGTGATTGATAGATTGGTTGCATCGTGAGTCGTGAACAATAAAGTGACATGGTGTATTTAGTGACGTGCCGTGTAAAAGACATGGTTAACAGTAAATAGGTATTTTATTTGCTAATTGGACCTTATAATAATAATTGTGTACGTTTGAATTTAAATATTAAAATCGTATAAATATAGGTACATAGTATAAATTGTTTAATTATGGTTAAAATATTGGTCTAATTTTATTTTTCTAAACTACATTTTATAGATTGTTAGAGTAAAAACACCAGGATACCACTATTAATTATACAGTTTATTAAACGGAATCTCAAAATACAAGTTCAATGACAAGCTATCTTCAAGTGACGCTCTGAGTCCGTCTGACGCCATTTTTGACAGCGATGCTAGTGAAGGGGACGTTCGACTAGTGATGTCCTTATACTCGACCATTCTGACCTTGACCTTTCGTCCCGAAGGTCTCTGCTATCCATGCTGCTACTAATGACTGCCGCAGTCAACACAGCCGAAGCAGGCTGCGCCTCCAACTGATGGCGGTAGACTTCATCTGTTCATTTGTTCTTTTCTTTTTCACAGTTGGCTCCGTCACTGTAGGCTGTGAAGCTCCCCGCACGCGCAACAACGCGTACATCAAACTCGTGAGAGGTGAACATGACACACTCCATGCGTGAGCATAGCCGCCTTCTAACACAGCAAGCAGCAAGAAAGCTCTTATTAAAAAGCTCTGTAACATACATGGGAAATACTAAGTTCCTTAATGTAACGAGAACGTGATAATTTTTCCTTGGAACTAAGCCAGTAGGTGATAGAATCAGTACAACACAACTGTCGTTCAAGTAACATGATAAGGTTACGAGAAATTAATGTACGATTAGCATAGTCGATGCTCTCAATTACAGACCCGGCTTACATAGCCGTAAAATAATTTAGTAATAAACAATGACAATGAAGATATTAGAAAATATTGTCATGTAAGCTTTTTTTTTATGAAAATATATTAAGCAGAATACATGGCTTCTCCTTGGCAGGACCTTTAACAACTGCTAATTATTTATCTATCAACATGATAAAATTAATAAAAGGTAATAATCAATGTGTACTAGCCACCAATTTTGCTATAAGACAACAAACATTACCATATCAAAGCTTCATACGCAAGCCACGGTGATACGGCTGCTTTCGAGGCTGGCAGCGCAACGACCGCAGACGTTGGCCCTTCATGACAAGGTTGTCGCGCAGCCTGTAGCATGCACTCTATTGGAAACCGTAATTCCACCAGCAACCTCTGGAAAGTATTAGTGCAAGCAACCCTTTCAAGGTAACCTTGAGATCACTACTCTTTAAGGTCATAAAACATGCTTTTGACAAGCTAACCTCTTAAAGATAGACTATATAACACATGATGGTCCGTCTCCAAAGACCTGCATCACAAATACCAGAAACAGAACTAGCCTATTAAGGATAGTCTATATAACACATGATGGTCCGTCTCCAAAGACCTGCATCACAAATACCAGAACAGGACTAACCTCGCAAGGATAGTCTATATAACACATGATGGCCCGTCTCCAAAGACCTGCATCACAAATACCAGAAACAGAACTAACCTCGCAAGGATAGTCTATATAACACATGATGGCCCGTCTCCAAAGACCTGCATCACAAATACCAGAAACAGAACTAACCTCGCAAGGATAGTCTATATAACACATGATGGCCCGTCTCCAAAGACCTGCACCACAAATACCAGAACAGAACTAACCTCGCAAGGATAGTCTATATAACACATGATGGCCCGTCTCCAAAGACCTGCATCACAAATACCAGAAACAGAACTAACCTCGCAAGGATAGTCTATATAACACATGATGGCCCGTCTCCAAAGACCTGCACCACAAATACCAGAACAGAACTAACCTCGCAAGGATAGTCTATATAACACATGATGGCCCGTCTCCAAGACCTGCATCACAAATACCAGAAACAGAACTAACCTCGCAAGGATAGTCTATATAACACATGATGGCCCGTCTCCAAAGACCTGCACCACAAATACCAGAACAGAACTAACCTCGCAAGGATAGTCTATATAACACATGATGGCCCGTCTCCAAGACCTGCATCACAATTACCAGAAATAGAACTAACCTCACAAGGATAGTCTATATAACACATGATGGTCCGTCTCCAAAGACCTGCATCACAATAATAGGTCTTATGCACATGGTCCGCCTCCTAAGGCCTGCATTGCATAAACAGAACTACTTAAGAAACAATAATCAAAGTGCTAAATGTATAGCAGACATTAAAGTAATCATTATAATTATGACTCACACTTTAAGTGACGGAAATCACTTCATTTTTACTTGTGGATATCACATTAGTTACACTACCATGGATACCACAAGATTCAGGTACAATGTGCTTATATATCAGGAAACCCTGTGAACAGAATATATTATTAACATCATGTAAAGGCAACACAACTCGGTTCTTAATCCGGCGTGTATATATGCAATGGCAACTCGGTTCTTAATTTGAGAGTAATAGCACAAGCACAACTCGGTTCTCAATTTGAGAGTAATAGCACAAGCACAACTCGGTTCTCAATCCGGCGTGCATATATGTAATGACAACTCAGTTCTTAATCTGAGACTAATAAGGCAAACCACAACTCGGTTCTTAATCCGGCGTGCATATATGTAATGACAACTAATGTCTTAATCTGAGATTAATAAGGCAAAACATAACTCGGATCTTAATCCGGTGTGCATATATGTAATGACAACTCAGTTCTTAATCTGAGACTAATAAGGCAAAACACAACTCGGTTCTTAATCCAGCGTGCATATATGTAATGACAACTCAGTTCTTAATCTGAGACTAATAAGGCAAAATACAACTCGGTTCTTAATCCGGCGTGCATATATGTAATGACAACTAATGTCTTAATCTGAGATTAATAAGGCAAAACATAACTCGGTTCTTAATCCGGTGTGCATATATGTAATGACAACTCAGTTCTTAATCTGAGACTAATAAGGCAAAACACAACTCGGTTCTTAATCCAGCGTGCATATATGTAATGACAACTCAGTTCTTAATCTGAGACTAATAAGGCAAAACACAACTCGGTTCTTAATCCGGCGTGCATATATGTAATGACAACTAATGTCTTAATCTGAGATTAATAAGGCAAAACATAACTCGGTTCTTAATCCGGTGTGCATATATGTAATGACAACTCAGTTCTTAATCTGAGACTAATAAGGCAAAACACAACTCGGTTCTTAATCCAGCGTGCATATATGTAATGACAACTCAGTTCTTAATCTGAGACTAATAAGGCAAAACACAACTCGGTTCTTAATCCGGCGTGCATATATGTAATGACAACTAATGTCTTAATCTGAGATTAATAAGGCAAAACATAACTCGGTTCTTAATCCAGCGTGCATATATGTAATGACAACTCAGTTCTTAATCTGAGACTAATAAGGCAAAACACAACTCGGTTCTTAATCCGGCGTGCAACTTGTCTTATTTTTCCCGTGCCCCTAAATAAGGTAATCACGCTTACTATATATACCATTATTAAAATACATTTCAGCCAACCAAAAATAATTTTATGAAACTTGGCTTATTTTTCCCGTGCCCCTAAATAAGGTAACACGTACCATTATTGAAATACCTACAGTCCAGCCAAGCAAGAATAATCATATGGCACTTGGCTTGACTTATCGAGGTTTCACTACATTCAAATAATGTAATATTTTATCTATCATTGTTCACTTACCAAATGGTTCTAGACAAAGATATTTATATATCATCATCAGGCATGGTGCATAAGCTTATTGATTAAACCATCAGGCTTGCCAGACAATGCTTCAAAAGACACACTAGAGAGGTGCTCCAGCTGTAGGTATATGTGCAATTTAAAGCACAACATTATCCATATAGCTGCCACCTGCACAACTACATAATTTTGTTAGTTGTGTTAATACTATGCATATGCAAGAATACTTAGTACAGGTTAATGGGTTTTTATAACAAAATATCATTATTTTTGATTCTTGCAAAAGTCACAAACATGTAAAATATATATATTCTTGTGAAATCAAGAAGCAATAGAAGTGTATAGTTATTTTTATATTTCAAGGAACAGAACATATTAAAAGTAGACAATACTTGTCAACTTCAAACGGTAACCTGTTTGTCATGCTTCGGTTCGGAAACATTCCTTCGCAGTGAAGTGGTTAAAATTATTAGAAGCTCCAATTAAGTTATTTACCTCAGATTATTGCACATCTTTTAAAAACTTAACTGATTGGCATGTTTCAAGCCCAATTCCAAATCAAACTGATTTGTTGTAACAGACAAGTATAGCATGTAGACCGTTAAAGTCCATCGGGTCTATAAATATCAAAATCTCTTACCATTAGCTATGACAAATTTTACCAGTGTCATAAATAGTTCAATAGATATCCAGTTTGGTGTTTCCAGCTTTTAGCAAGATTTAACCTCAGGAACTTCTGGAATCATGCCTTATCAATGCAAGTATTTTCAACTTATGGTCAATAGTCTCCGGATTACCGGCAGGCAACTACTGTAATCAATAAATTAATCTGGAAAGGAATGTAATTTAAAGAACAAATTATATCACTGTCAATGCATTAAATGGACACTGGACTATGTCATGATAATAAATGTTCCAAGTGTCTGTCTAGGTAATATATTTGTCTTTGGTTCAATTTAGAACATGATTACATTGATTACATTTCTTGTCAAAAATGTTTGCAATGCTAAACCAGCATTATTATAAACAAAACAGCATCAACAATACACTATACTTCAGTGCTTAATTTTAACACACATTATGGTTTTACAAAGATGCATAATTAACCTCATCAAAATATTATTATGTTAATATTATTATTATTTTATCAACATTTTTGATGAATTTGTGCCATGTAATATAGCAACATGTTTCCTCATTTAGAAAAATGCAAGATCATACAGAGTTTATATGCATAAGAATGTCACTAAGACAGATTTCAAAATACAGTCCCCGGTAAAGTGACAAAACTTATAGTAACAAAAGAGTTGTCAAAGTTTTCTTATGCTTATTTACTCATCCATTATACTAACCTGTAGTGAATTTAAAATGTATTTACTGTCAGCATACTTACATAAGCCAGATGCAATGGCACAATATTATTGAGTAGGATAAATACCTTATTCCATGTCATTCCGGACAAACTTATTTTTAATATGACAAATAGGGCAAGATAATGATCATCTCTCTTTGTAGATCATAAAACCCATAAAGTCACATGTTATAAGGAATCATTTAGGTGCCATTTAGATTGAAACTTATCTTATATTCTGTTTCACTGTGACACCGTGACAATTGTCAATATATCACAAGTAGGTTCAATATGTATTAAGTATTCTGAAACATATCTGGAAGCACAAAAACACAACACACAAGTGAGCTAATGATTATTCACTACTGCAGCCCCTCTATATATACTGGTAATACTCTTTGCCTGGAGCAATTGTGAATGACAACTTGGATGTGGTTAGCATCTCACCGTCCATGACTTACTGTGGTACTTATTGTGATACATTTTGTGAGTATATAAAAGTATTAGTATCTGCAACATGTACATAATTAAGTTGATCTGAAAGAAAGAAACACAACACAGGCTACTATAGTGGATGTTGATAATTTCAGCCCCAGAGCACTGTGTTTGGATCACTTTTACTTCCGATTTCACACTCATTATGATCAAATATTACTCCAAAGTGTGAATATCTCGTAAACTGCAATGGATACTTTTAACTGTAGTATATGGTGCTAGTGTCTTTACTCGTCGAATCAGATCGACTGGTGTTAATTAAATACTGTTGCACAACAATAAAAGGTTATGAGCGCGGCGCGAGAATGATGACATTGTCAATTTCGGACAAATTACATAGTACGGGCGTATATGGGTAACTTAATATCGCGCTTCTGAAACTGTTAGAGTAAAAACACCAGGATACCACTATTAATTATACAGTTTATTAAACGGAATCTCAAAATACAAGTTCAATGACAAGCTATCTTCAAGTGACGCTCTGAGTCCGTCTGACGCCATTTTTGACAGCGATGCTAGTGAAGGGGACGTTCGACTAGTGATGTCCTTATAAGATAGATGTATTATTTCATATTGATACCTAATTGATTTGTATTACTTTATTTAACTTCATATTATAGTTATTTTCGTGACATAATTTTATCTCTTACAAATATGGCACATGACGGCGGCGCGTGCACTCCTTAAAGGGATCGGCATGCGCCCGTCTGTTATTACATCTCGAATTACATTGCTTTCTGCACCGTTTTAAACCATTTGAATTTCATTGTTAATTAAAATAGTATTAGAACATTATACCGATTTTTAAATGTAGGTATAAACATTCACGCGACAGACTTTTAACCACATAATTATACGAAGATAATAATAATAATAATAATTAATTAATTAGATTTACATTGTATTCAGTTTAGAATTATTTTAATTTGGTTTAAGATATATAATAAAAATAAGATGTTACCTGGAATTGACATTTTTTACGGATGTGACACTTAATAATATGGAAATACATCATTTTGTAGTGTGACAGGCCACAATCACACTACATGATGATAAATAATTACTTACTAGAGAATGTTATGCACAGATTATGAATTATTAATTATTGAATTGTTTTGTGTTGTATGTGTTATGTTATAGTTAATGTTGGATTTTATGGCTAGGAGGTGCGTAAAAGTTGGGTATTGTATGTGTAAGGTTATTTTTTGTAGGGTAAAGGTATGTATAATTCATAATTCAATTTATAGCAAGGATTTTTGGCAAGTAAGGATTTGATTGATTTTGAATGGCGTTTTAGTATAGTTGCTGGGAAAACTTATATATCTAAGCTTTTCACAGGACACCTAGCCTGATCAGTTAGGGGTTGTTGACATTCTTACATATATTAAAGTTTTCTAAGTTTGAGTATTTTGTTGTGACTTTGAATGGGTATTTTAATTGGAAAGAATGGGAATGTATGAATATTGTTATTTTTTAATAAAATAAATAAATACCTATCGCATCTTCGGTGGCCCGAGAGGCACCTTTGATCGAAACGGTATAGCAAAGGTATGCCAGGATACAAGGCAGGCACGGAATCCTTGGTGTCTGACCATGATTCGATCGAGTATCAATCGTGGAGACCCTTGGACACACGGAATGATATTATGTATGGATGTGTTAAAAGAACTGCCTGGGAGTATGAATAAATATAGTATGTGCGCGCTTAAAAATAAATATCCTTGTATCCTGAGCTAATAATAAATAAATAAATAAAAGGTCGGCCGACCAGGTAAATAAATGCGTTGTGTACCCTTGCCCAGAGTTGCACGCTTTAGATGCTTAAGTTATTAAATGATTTAAATTGTAAAAATGATAATGACAGTACTAACAATGACGTTTAATATGAAAAGGGTATACCTAAATGAAATGAGTTAGATATGTATACTACATTATGATAAATAAGGCTTGCAAGCACCACGAATCACGATTAGAGTATTATACTCCGAGGATACAACTAGGTACCTAGACATGGACAATGTTTTTTTATTTTTTTATTAGTGTTATTGGATTTTCTGTGTCTCGTATAACACGTGTGTTTTCTTGTATTATGTAATTTCGTTCGTATTAATTGAAAATTATTTTGTATTTAGAAACTTTGTATTGCAATTTCAAGTCAAGCAGAAATTTATAATTAAGTAATTGTAATTTAATTAACAAAGATGAAGCGGATTATGTACTCCGTTATAAAAATGGCTGTGTATTCCAGCAGACTAGCGTACAAAAAAAAATTTAATTGATTTGGCTTTTTGTCTAAAAATAGTTGTGATCAATTTGAATTGACAATTTAACGTTTTGTAATTTTGATTGTTTAGTGATTTTCGTAACTTCTTTATAAAATTGTAGAAAAATGTACTTTTAAAACATATGTTTCTATTATTAATTTAAAAAAAAATAGATTATTGTGTCTGTTATCCTTACGGTAATCTATTTTTTTTCTCAAGGAATGGAGGTGTAGTGTTATAAGTCTTGTATTATGCCCTATTACATGTCTACATTTATACTCTTTGTATACTCTCTATGTATTACTACTCTATGATGCTAGTATATAAGTGCTGTATCCACCCATATATAGGATTGCAATAAACGTCCTAAAGATAACTAGTCGTTTCGATTACTTCCCACATTGCACGGTGCGCACTTAATTCCGAACGGTAATCTATTATAGCAAAACATCCCGTGTAACGTAACTATAGTACATAACTTTTTTGAATCTTCATCTAACTCAATTTGTAAATATGCTTGACTAAGGTCAATTTTACTAAAATATTTTCCGCCTTGGAGTGACGAAAATATATCATCTATTCGCGGAATAGGATACTTATCATCGACTAAAACCGGGTTAAGGGTTGTTTTAAAGTCTCCGCAGAGCCGAACGTCTCCATTTTTCTTGAGAACTGGCACCACGGGAGTCCCCCAGTCGCTCCACTCCACGGGCGAAATGACGCCGTCGCGCTGCAGCCGCACCAGCTCGGCCTCCACGGCGGGCCGCAGCGCGAGCGGCACGGGCCGGGGCCGCCGCCACACGGCCGTCGCGTCACTATTAATTTCTAATTTCAATTTAGTTTTGTTAAAAGTGCCAATACCGTCCGCAAAAACGTTAGGAAATAACTTCATTAATTTGCTGCAGATATCCTCGTTACTTCATTTTACGTTCACCGAATTTACGTTGTTGTCATCTATGTGTGGAAAGTGTATACCGAAAGCCCTCAACCAATTACGGCCCAGCAACGGCAAACTGGTATTGTTATCGTAAACGATCAATTTCAATCCGTTCACCGTTCGGCCACCGAGTTGGACCGAACACATAATTTGACCTTTAGGTTTCACCTTTTGACCACCATACATTGTTAAATTCGACTCGCAAGGGTATAATTTACAATTTTTAAAATGTGTTTTATATGTACCAAAGGATATAATACTAACAGCGGCACCGGTGTCACCTTCCATCACTAACGGAACATTATTAACGTTTACCTTAACCATCCACTTAACGTCCGGTTCAGCATCGTCGTCGCTCAGCTGATACACCTGCAGGCACCCGTCGTCCGAGTCGGACCCGTCAGATAGCCGTCCGTCGGTCACAATGTTATGCACTCTCTCGGGATCTTTTCTAAAACGACACATTTTGGCGATATGGCCTACGTCACCGCACACATAACACTCACTATTTTTAAACGAACACTGCTGCTCCGGGTGCCGTCCACCACAACGATAACAATGTCCCCCTGACGACGACGACCCTCCTCGGCCGTAGTCGCCGTTGCCTCGACGCTGAGGCCCGTGGCGCGAGCCTCTCGCCCGCGCGCCGCCGCCGCCTCGCTGGCGCGGCGCCCCGCCGCCGACCGCGAACACAGGCTCCGCCTCGCCGCGGGAGCCCGACGCGGCCGCCGGGGACTGAGCCGGCCCCGCCGGCTTGGAGTCTCGAACGGCCGCCTCCAGCGACAACGCCAACTCCGTGGCGCGTTTGAACGTGAGCTCGTCGTCCTCTGTTAGCATTCGCTGCCGTATGCGCTCACTTTGTAGGCCGTAAACAAATTGATCCCGTAAATTTTCCTTTAAGATGCTATTATCCGTAAACTTACAATGTTTACTTAATTTCTTTAACTGCACGAGGTACTCGCTTATCGTTTGACCTTCGACTTGTTTACATGCCCTAAAAATCATTCTCTCGGCGATCACTGACCTTTTAGGTGAGAGATATTCTTCGACTAAGGTTACGATTTTTTCAAAACTAACACTTTCGGGAGTTTCCGGGTAGCACAAGTCTATGATAAGATCCAGCGGCTCGGTGCCCACTACCGCAACAAGGTATTTTGGAAAATCCGCAACTTTCACATCATGTATAGTGAACCACGCCTTCAATCTGCTCACGTAAGTCGACCACACGTCAACATTCATTTTAAATTCTTTAAGGGCACTAAGGTCAGGTTTTTTATCTTCCGACATGATTTTAGCACTAAAACACTTCTTAGATACCAAATTTATTCACTGGACTCGTCGCCAAATGGTATATACTGGGGAAAGGCTTTCTAAGGACGGCGAATGAAACACACGTAATTCGAGACTGGCATTTATTTTATCTGCCGGTAGGCGGCAGAAAACCAAAGTACCTACATTTCATACAATATATAGCAGTGTGCAATCGCACGAAGGCGTATCAGGAGTAAAAGAAAAAACTTTTTCCCAAAAGAGTGTTTAAATTTGTATTTTGGACTACCATAAATACTTTTTTATCTTTTTATTGCAAGTGTGATGAAAAACACTGCGTGTAACTGGGGGCGTAAGAATATTGCAAACATGATTGCTTTAAATCGCCCCAGAAACCTATGTAATTACCGTTACACATTACTTTTTCTTACTTATTACCTCATCTACGCCTACATTTTAGTGACTTTGGCGTAAATACTACAAAACTTTAAATAAACTATTACTTCAGGTTATTGAGCGTACAAAAACTATTTACCTATACTAAATGTAACAGTGTAGATAGTGAAATTTCGAACATAAATTATGGCGGACTTCGGATTACTGAGACAGTGAACTAGTATGTAGTAAGTACCTATGCATATTATGCTATTACCCAAAAACGCATTAACCGATTTGTAAAATTCTTTTTGTGATTTCAAGGGAATGCTATTGCGTTACTTCTTGTTAAATTTTACTGAAATCGGTTAAAGTATTTTGTGAAAAATCTCCTAAAACCGGTTGAAGAGGATTTTTTCAAAATTTTTTTTTTTGAGAATAACTCTTCAAAACCATAAATAAAGTATTATTAATGGTTAGTAATGTTAAAAAACTTTTTATTACAAATGTACCAGTTAAATTAACAATGATAAGTGAAGTTTTGTAACATAAAATTAGAGCAGCTATATTTCCTGCAACTAAAACCGCCTATGTCATTGAGAATATTTAATATATTTTGAAATAAGTTCAAAACTTTTGTATATTTTTCTTTTTTTGCAAATCATAAGTAAAGTGTATTAAAAGCAAAGCTTAATCAAAGGGAAACACTGCTTTATATGTATTAATAAGAGAAATATACAAATTTTTATTTCTACAGGAAAAACCAACTAAGTTTGCTACTATTTTTTTTAAATCGTAGTTTTATCGGCAATCAAATCAAGCCTGGATATTGTTTACAATTAAGTATTAAACAACACAATACGGGCTGTAGAATGCTGTATACAAATAGTAATTTTTTTCATGTTTTCATATGAAATCGTACCTTCAAACATTAAAATCGCATTATCTCAAAATCACTTTTTTGCACATAGTCGGTATTTGCAGTAAGGGGACGATATATAGTATTTATATATTTTTGTTTAAGTTCCAACATCACAAGCCTTACTGAACCTTTCCGGGGTACTTATTAATAGTAGATCTGTGTAAAAATGTCCTATGGTATTTATTTTATTCATAATATCTATTTAACTAAGCATTATTAGCCATTCCACAAGCGGACATCGCATAAGAACCTTTAAAAAAAACTCGCGACGGAAAGTAACAATAGAACGTGCGAACGTGCGTTCCGTGAGAACGCGGCACCCCTGATTAGGCCGCGAACTCGCGGCCGCAAGCATGTACTTGCAGCGCGGCGATAGAATCGCGGAGTGAGCCGCCCCTGATATGAATCACAATCAAAGAGTATGTCAATGTCATCATCCTGGTATGTACAGTAGAACCCGGTTAAAACGATCACGTTTAATACGATTTCCCGCATTTTACGCCATTTTACGCCGGTCCCTACAATTTGAGACTTGTTTTCAGACATTTTTTCACGGTTAATACGACTCTCGTCCCCGCTTAACACATCGTCTAAAACCGCCCACCTTGCAATACTTTACAACTTTATAAATACGGGTAACTAAAATCGGAACTAATTTTATTGTTGTACTAATTACGTGTAGTTAAAGGTCTACCTATTCTTATTGGCAATGTCACAGTAAGAGTTTTGAATGATTCACGGTTATTTTCATTAGACTTATATTGACCGGGATATAGACCGTGATTACCTTTTTGATTTTTGTCGAGCTCCCGATATTTCGACGCAGTTGCATGCATCATGATCACGGTTTTCCGACAAAAATCAAAAAGGTAATCACGGTCTATATCCCGGTCAATATAAGTCTAATGTCACAGTAGTACCTATAATAACTTATAACATAGTTTTGTGGAGCACTGTATATTTATACCATTGTTACCTTTTATTATAATAATTAAATAAATAATAATAAAATAGGTCCAAACAGTACAAATAAAATAAATAAATAAATCACAGTTCAAAAAATACATAATTTAACAGCAGTTTCAAAAATTAAAATTATATTTACGACACTATAGAGGCATTTGTCAAAACTAAATTTTGTAGTTACATTCCAATAACTGCAACCTTTCGAGACAGGGTTAAATCCTTTGGAACCTCAAATTCTTGACAGGTGTCATGTGTGTAAGTGATATGTGATGTAGGTTATAAATAATGTGTTCCAAGGTAAGTTACCTTTTGGCGCTCGGCATTTCGCTTCGTCATTTGGGCGTTATTAATAATAGCGGAAACGCTAACCGCCATAAGGCCTTTACCCGTTGGGATGTCATTATATCGAGGGTAGTGTAACTCAAACTCGTATTAGTTATGTGACATCGAATGACGCAATCTCGTATCGTAAATTAATATGCATGCTAACGCGCGATTGAGTGGTAGGGCGCAACATAATAACTATGCGAAGATGAATCACACAGCCAGCGATGTATACACGGTGAAATGTAAACATTAATGGCTGAAAACTGTCAATTTGTCATTGTCAACATAAAGCAGACACGTCTGGTCTGTCAAATTCCCCGCCATCGCGTAGTACGCATAAATGTAGGGTGTCCAAATGTCAATGCATCCAGTGACTACAAAGAGGATAGTGTTATAGAGAGTTACTCTCTAAGTAAAATGTGTAATCACAGTGCATAGACTGCCATCTCTTGACACAGGCTTAAAACTTTTGAACCTCAGTTTTGACAATTGGCCCATATTCTTAGCTTGATATGTGTTAAAATGTCAAATATTTATATTAGCGCCATCTAGCTTTGCGTACCCCAAAGGTGTAACACCATCTAGGCCACCGTACCTTTTTCTGTATGGTACTGAGGTATTTTTTTTCTTAGACTTTATCTATCTATATGGAGTTTTATATGTCTTTGCTATTACCTAATTTTAAGGATATCTTTAACTGTTATACTCTGTAAAACAAGTCTGTCAGTAAATAAGAACAAAGAAAACTATATGCATCATTTTCTTTAGGGCGCTAGAGAAAAGGATACCTAGTGAAGTAAATTCGATGAAACCTCACGTATTGAATTCCATTTATGTTAATGGGTCGGCAACGCGCACGTGACACCCCTTGAGTTGCGGGCGTCCATAGGTTACGGTGACCGCTTTCCATCAGGCGGGCCGTATACCTGTTTGCCACCGACGTGGTATAAAAAAAATATATATATACCTTTCGACTCCTGATTACCGATTAAATTTCCCGTGTAAATGTCGCCATTTAAAATTAGTACCTACAACCAAAAGTGTGTCGTCATAACACGAACATTATACTACCCTGCTAAGCCGTGTGGCGCTATCTCAAAACCAAATGATTTTGAAAATGGAACTGTCAGTTATAGATACTTAAGTATTAGTTAGCTGGGCCATTTTTTTCAAAGTTGTCCACCCCACTTTTTTTGTAACATGGGTATTTTTACGCGATTAATACTCAGAATCGCGAGATCTTTCGATCCTGATAATAGAAAAAAAATGTCCCAAGATTTCTGTACATTTTTTCGAACCTTCCATTCCGTTATCGCCATTCAAAATGTATGAAAACATGGTAACGGAATGGGAAAAACCTTGGGACACTTTTTTTCTCCTAAATATTAGAATTGAGAGAGCTCGCGATTCTGAGTGGAAACCATATAAAAATTTCCAAATCAAAAAAAAAAGTGGGGGGGGGGATTATCGATGGATGTTTCCGAGGTACGTTGTTTTCTTTAGTACAATAAAATGGGAAAAACCTCTTCTGACGCTTTCCTCAAATAATAATTGTGCACTTGTTAAAATATCTTTAGAAGTTTTAATAATTCCCAGCGAAATAATGCCAAAGATAAATAAATAAAATGTTAGAAAACATGGTTGAATAATATACATTATTTCATGCTTCATATTTTTACGTGATGATGGAAAATATAAAACCCGCGAACCCGCAAAAAACTAATATCTTTGTTTTTTAAGCAGAGTAACGTACTAACATTTAATAACTTATTTTACGTTTTGTGCGCTTTTGAAATAAGAGTACTGGCTATGAGAAAATGAACATACGGACATTTTATTATTCATTCTTTTGCTTTGAAAATAGTTGAAAATACACTCCCTGTTAATTCTGTTTAGTAGAAGTAATCTTCTGTAATGTTATCTTCTGGATTCTTCTGGGGATCAGAGTGAAAATTTTACTCATAGACTTGTTTTTAGGGTTCCGTAGTCAACTAGGAACCCTTATAGTTTCGCCATGTCTGTCTGTCCGTCCGTCCGTCCGTACGTCCGTCCGTCCGTCCGTCCGTCCGTCCGTCCGTCCGTCTGTCCGTCCGTCCGTCCGTCCGCGGATAATCTCAGTAACCGTAAGCACTAGAAATCTGAAATTTGGTACCAATACGTATATCAATCACGCCAACAAAGTGCAAAAATAAAAAATGGAAAAAAATGTTTTATTAGGGTACCCCCCCTACATGTAAAGTGGGGGCTGATATTTTTTTTCATTCCAACCCCAACGTGTGATATATTGTTGGATAGGTATTTAAAAATGAATAAGCGTTTACTAAGATCGTTTTTGATAATATTAATATTTTCGGAAATAATCGCTCCTAAAGGAAAAAAAAGTGCGTCCCCCCCCTCTAACTTTTGAACCATATGTTTAAAAAATATGAAAAAAATCACAAAAGTAGAACTTTATAAATACTTTCTAGGAAAATTGTTTTGAACTTGATAGGTTCAGTAGTTTTTGAGAAAAATACGAAAAACTACGGAACCCTACACTGAGCGTGGCCCGACACGCTCTTGGCCGGTTTTTTTATAATTATAAATGGGCTTACTCTTGACCTCACACTAGCCGAGGCGAAGACGTGGCCTATGACGAAACTCGCCCAAAAGATTTCTAGCCTGTTCACCCTTGATTTTGCAATTTTTTAGAGTTTGACCAATAGTCACAATTTATTATTTTATCAATGTATTATTTGTATAGCGGGATGACCTGGACGTGTATCTCAACGACTGTCCGGATAGATAGATCATAACCGGGATGAGTGGAAATCGAAGGGCAGGGCAGAATCGAATAGTCTTTGCCCAACAGTGGGAATAAATATAAATTAATAGTTGTTGCCGAATTTATTAATCAACAATTTATATTTGGACAACACGTCTACGTTTACATATTTCCCAACGTCAATAAAATAAAAAGGGTGGTATTTAAACGCAAATCAAAAAAATAACTTTTTTTACGCAAAAATAATCCAAATTCATATCAAAAATACTAATTTCACAGAAAAATTTGCAACTCAAAATATTACTAAATACACTACAATATATATTCGTGGCGTACATCTATTTTAACTTTTAGTAAAGCTTTTTCATTAATGCGTCGCTAATGGGTCTCTATTGGTTCCCATAATTTTTTTAGTCCGATTTTTACAATCCATAACGTTGTTAGTCATAATTTTTAATAGTCATATTATCATTAGTCATAAAGTTGAATGTCAGAAATTGGAGGTCAGATTTTTCCAAGTCATCATTATTGTTAGTCATAAACATTGTTTGGCATAATAATCAAATTGCATTTTGTATTATGGACATAATGTTGAAAGCAATAAACATGTTTGTCATAATTGTCGTAAAGTATATTTTCGCAAGTAATAATGATTACTGTCCACATTAACTTTAATCATAACATTCAATGGGATCTATATTATTTTTCATTATAAGGAACACAAGGTAACTAACGAACCTACCCGAGAAATGAAAATTTTCTCGTTGGGCTCACTGATTTTCCCGCCATTTCGTCTTTTACATGTTATGTGTTTAATTTTTTCATGTCGCTTTTAAGAATATTAGGCCCCGCCAGCGATTCGACGGAGCCCCGCTATGCGGGGCTCCTATTTCTGCTCTGAATGACACAAGGTAACTAACGAACCTACCCGAGAAATGAAAATTTTCTCGTTGGGCTCACTGATTTTCCCGCCATTTCGTCTTTTACATGTTATGTGTTTAATTTTTTCATGTTGCTTTTAAGAATATTAGGCCCGACCAGCGATTCGACGGAGCCCCGCATTTCTGCTCTGAATGACACAAGGTAACTAACGAACCTACCCGAGAAATGAAAATTTTCTCGTTGGGCTCACTGATTTTCCCGCCATTTCATCTTTTACATGTTATGTGTTTTATTTTTTCATGTTGCTTTTAAAAGTATTAGGCCCCGCCAGCGATTCGACGGAGCCTCGCTATGCGGGGCTCCTATTTTTGCTCTGAATGACACAAGGTAACTAGCGAACCTAGCTGAGAAATGAGGATTAAAATACATAATGAGCTCACTGATTTTCCCGCCATTTCTTCCTTTGCATGCTGATTTTTGTAGTATTCGGCTTCGTCAACGAGTAGAAGGGGGGCAGGGGTCCTATTTCCGTTCTAATGGACGCGAGGTAAATGCGGACTACCAATAAAGTCATAAGGTATAATGTATCGATTGTCCACATTTTCGTTAGTCATAATTTGGTTTTTCTCAAAAACGCGTAAATTTTCAGGATTGCCATAAAACAAACCTAACCTAACCTATCTATAGGTGACCCTAATGAAACCGTTTCAGAATTATGACTAATGATAATCTGGCTAACAAAGGGATCCGTTTTAAATGTTATATTCATCAACTTTCTTGATTCTAAGATTATAGTATTCTATAATATGGGTTGTTAACGTTAGAACTATTAAACGTTATTCGTAACAAAGATTATGACTTATGAGGTTTATGCCTTAAAACTGTATGCAGAACAATCAGTAGGGTTTCAAAAAATATGCCTAGTAATATTTCTGGATAATTATTGTTATGCCTTTCAATTTTATACTCATCAACTTTATGACTTTTAAGGTTATGGCATCCAATATTATGGGTTGTTAATGTTAGTACCATTAAGCATTATTCGTAACAAAAATTATGACTAGTGATGTTTATGACCACAAAATATATGAATAACAACTTATGACTAACGAAATTCTGACCAAAAAGTTTATGGGAAAGAAAGGGGTCCCGTCGCTAATAATTACTAACGCACATTATACCTAGCAACGCTTTTTTTTTTAAATGTAGCTTCTATTTTTACATAATATACAGCAGTTTATCTAAATGATACAGCATTTTATTCTAATTGCAATCAATTTTTTTATTAATTACAACATAAAGTGATCGGCAAAAAAACATAAAATTTAAAGGTTTAATGCACAAAGAAGCAGAACGGCTTTTTTGAATGCATTAGACAGCTTTTACGGTTCAACGAGTGATAGTCCATCCCTACGCAAGACGACGCGATTGGCGGGTCGAGCAAGTTCTAACCTAACCTAATCCACTTTTATCACAAAAGTTTGATTCCGTGAGGGTCACAGTTCTAACCTAACCTAACCCACTTTTCTCACAAAAGTTTGTTTCCGTGAGGGTCGCAGTTCTAACCTAACCTAACCCAATTTTCTGTTAAAAGTTTGTTTCCGTGACGGTGACAGTTCTGCTCCTTAGAAATAATGCAATGAATTAAGATATTGTAGCTATAATAATTATTAAATTAGCTGAACGTGAATACTTAAAACATAAGAAAAAATTATGTATGCTCTTCGAATTAAATAATTTGCTATGAAGACGGTTAAATTGCTGCGCAATTAGTATTTTTGATAAGATTGTATTTTTGTTCCTAAAGGAATTTAATTGTCTTGCATTAGAGGAAAAAAGTAATGTCGTGCTGATGTGTATTTTGGAATAATTTGCATTACTAGTTTTGTTAATCATTTAGTTTATTTGCAGTGAAGTAATTAATTTGAT
Source organism: Leguminivora glycinivorella (assembly GCF_023078275.1). Taxonomy (NCBI): domain Eukaryota; kingdom Metazoa; phylum Arthropoda; class Insecta; order Lepidoptera; family Tortricidae; genus Leguminivora; species Leguminivora glycinivorella. The sequence continues at coordinate 11,062,582 of NC_062981.1, forward strand.
GTACAGACGTATATTATTGATGATGATAAATTGATAGGCGATTAGTTTTTTGCTGTGCGTTTAATAATATCCCAAATAAAAATAGCTGCCTAGATTACTTAGTATGTAGATATGAAACCTAATAAAACAACAGAGACTTTATAATTAAATAAATGACAAACGAACAATACCCTAGGGCATACTAAACACATTGTGCAAAGAGACAATGTTTAGAGGGCGGTCTGCACATTGGATTTGAATTAGTGCGATGGTTTAGTGTGTATTAGGTATGTACAGTCGGTTTCAGTTCACATAATGTAGATTTGCAGTTACACTTGTACATTTGAATACGCTTTTAATGCTCATAATAATCATGTTATGATGAAGCGCTGGTGGCCTAGCATGCGACTTTCAATCTGAAGGTCGCGGGATCGAAACTCATCTAGTACAAGGATTTTTCGGAACTTATGTCCGAAATGTCATTCGATATAATTATGCCAATCGCTTTTCAGTGAAAGAAAACATTGTAAGAAAAGCGGACTAGTTAAGAATAGTTGTCAGAGTGGATCCATGCTAACGGCTAACTACCTAAAACGCAAGGAGGATGACAAATAGTCGTGTTCAGATACTTTTGTTCGAGTAACATGTAGAAGTGCCCCTGTGGCCTACTTACTGAATAAATGTTTTTAGTTTGAGTAAATTTGTAGATGTAATTGAACGTAACTGTATGTTGTGTAAATCTCGGCATCACAAATGTGGATACTTTATATCGTCATGAACGGTAAAAGTTTATATGTATTGTTAGTACGAGTAAAATATGTATAAAGTTAGAATCTTCCTGTAACAATATTTACCTGAAACCTACACCTTTCTAAATACACGGACTTATTTTTTTTTATCATTGCCGACGACTTCACGTAAAATGTACGAAAAGGGCGTTGTAGTTCAACGCACTCGCAGATATTATTATCTGGTAATCTTAGTTTCATAAAATTTCGTTACTGGTGGATTTTCGCTATCTGTCGCCTACTTGATAAGTATTAGAACAGATACCACGAGTTTTTTTTTAATTTAGTTTTACTCGGGGCGCCGTTCAGCATTAGATCTCTATCAAGTAACGTATTTTAAAACGTGAAAACTCACGATAGATGTATAGTACATATACTTACGTAGTAGGTACTAAAACTTTCTATTTAAGGCTACCAGTAACCAAACAACAAAACTAACTTTGATGTAGTGGTGTGAAGCTAAAACCAAAGTTTGGGCTTCGCTGAATGTAGGTAAACTAAGATTTAGGGGAAATAAATATTCGTTGATGGCACGTTTATATTGAGTACTATTTACAATTATCTGTAATTTCCTTTTTGAAGTGAATGTTTACTAACTATTTACACAAAACTAAAACTCAAGAATTAAGACACACCTACTTTAACGGATTCTAACATAATTTCATTAATATTAATAGGTATATTAATATTAATGAAATTATGTTAGAATCCGTTAAAATTCACAAATGCATCAGGGTAAAACTTGTACAGGCTTATCAATTGTAATGTCTGTCGTATATTAATATATATATAATTATATTAGAATTTACAAAAATCTACATAGGTTAAATACATTGGTCGTCATCACGGGTGACTGATGTCCTATTTTGATAGGAACCAGCTATTTATGTAACTACCGAATACCACAATTTCAAACCACGTACACCCACCTCATAATATAAAGGTTAAAATTTTAATTAATGTCAATACCACGCATCACTTACTACACTCTTGTATACATTCAAAGGTAACAAAAATAAATAAATATGCAGCGAATTCACAGTATCTTAGGTTAGACTTTACCACAACGCCTTGATGGTACAGCCAGCTGAGACCTCAATACCTCTTCCATAGCCACTGAATAATTCTACCATATGGGGCAAGCACTCCAAGATCCATGCAAGAAAGTAATTCGTAGACGTTGTTAAAAATTAACCGTTTCTGTGCAGACGACACGAGAAGTGTGTCATCAAGTTTTTTTTATGTGTGGCGTATGACACGCGGGGCATGTCATTTTAAAATCGACAAAAGTTGTTCGCCACCACAGCGTAAAGTTTTCTAAAATGAACACGCAACGAATCGGTTAAACGAGTACATGTTTCAATAAGAATAGTTTACCTTTAGTCCTCTTGCTTCTATAACTGTAACTGTGAGCCGATGTAGATTCTCGTTGTACAGTAGAGACACCAATATTTCTCCTAAGTCCGACGTCGGTTCTTGTAGTTCCTGTTTCAAAGAAAATACTTCTATCACGAAATATCCTCAATTACGCTTGCTTTCAAACAATTCTGAAAGTAATTATTTGAATCGAAATCCTTTAAACTTGGATAACTTGACGACTCCGTCAAGTGGATTTAGATAAGAAGTGGGAATTTAATAACTCGTAAACAATATCTCTTGGTTACAAAATATCCTTGTACCTATCTATTTATTTTTAACCGACTTCAAAAAAAGGAGGAGGTTCTCAATTCGACTGAATGTTTGTTTTTTTTGACACGTGTATTTTCCTATAGCGCTGTTATTTTTACAATGAAAGAGATGTGTATTTTTAACAAGATACTGTTACTACAATAAGTTTAATTACAATTTTATCCTTTGACATGTGTTTTTGATCTTTTAGAATACGTTTTACTCGATAGAAAAAATACGTATGTAGGTACGTATTTATTCTACGTAGAAAATGTGTGAATTAGAATAGAATAGAATAGAATAGAATAGAATAGAATAGAATAGAATAGAATAGAATAGAATAGAATAGAATAGAATAGAATAGAATAGAATAGAATAGAATAGAATAGAATAGAATAGAATAGAATAGAATAGAATAGAATAGAATAGAATAGAATAGAATAGAATAGAATAGAATAGAATAGAATAGAATAGAATAGAATAGAATAGAATAGAATAGAATAGAATAGAATAGAATAGAATAGAATAGAATAGAATAGAATAGAATAGAATAGAATAGAATAGAATAGAATAGAATAGAATAGAATAGAATAGAATAGAATAGAATAGAATAGAATAGAATAGAATAGAATAGAATAGAAGAACTTTATTAAAAAACGCTTAATTTAAACTTAACTAATAACACTAACATAATAAACATAATTGAATTAAAGCGTAACTGAAAAGGTCTCCACTCAGCTTCTTTTACTTTTGTTCTACTGAGCAACCGTTTGGGTGTGCTGTTTACTTTCTCCATACAATGAATAACATGTTCCGTGGCGTTTTTGCTATCGAGTAACGTATTCTAAACGGTTAAAAACTCATAGAAGATTCTTTTATTTGAATTATTGCATCGAATCAAAGAAAATATGGTGAATACTTTTCAGTCATAAAACTCATAAGAGATACAGATGTAGTGTGAAAATATTTGCCTACGTATTGTTACGGAAATGTACGAACGTGCCATGCTGTTTCAGTCATTCTCAGTACAAGATGCACTGGCATTGACTGAACCAGCATGACAAATACGAACGTTTCCGGAATAATTTTTAAGAAAAATAAACCGCCGCTTGGGGTTCTGGTGAAAGATACCTACTTGCGAATGTTGGATTAATATGCAGAAATTTTTATTTTTTAAAAACCGCTTTTAATGTAAATATTTGATTATTTGAAGGAAATACAAATGAGTATACGATACGTATACCGTTCAGGTTTGAGAAGTGGCCTCAATTCCTCATGAATCCGATATCCAATTATAAGAAATCGAGCTTGACAAAATTTGTCTTGAAAACTCAATATGCTTAGCTGAGGAGTTCCGTTCCGATCATCATCAAAAGTTCCACTTCATCAAATGTCACAATTGTTCATGTAAGTACTTGGTTGGTTTTCTGATAAAAATACCAATTGAAGTGCCTAATACTTATGTATAATAAGGAGTTCCGATCTAACCATCACCAGCAGTTTCATTGCACCAAATGCCACTGTTCTGAACGTTTATGTATGCTGTTCTGATAAAAATACCAAAGTCTCTATAAGTGTGCCGTGTGCCGTTCAGATTCGAGGAGTTCCAATCTGATCATCATCAGCAGTTCCACTGCACCAAATGTCACTGTTCAGAATGTAAATGCATGCTGTCCTCGTAAAAATACCAAAGTCATTATAAGTGTGCTGTTCAAATTTGAGGAGTTCCGTTTTGGTCATCATCAGCAGTTCCACTGCATCAAATGTCACTGTTCCGAACGTAAATGGATGCCGATCTTATAAAAACACAAAATCACCATATGTACACCTTTCAGATTTGAGGAGTTCCCTCGATTTCTCCAGGATCCCATCATCAGAACTGGGTTCTGTTAAAAATGGGATCAATCTGTACGTACATACATTCAATAAAAAAAAATGTTCAAAATCGGTCCAGTAACGACGGACATTAGAAAAAAGAAAACAAAAAAATACAGACGAACTGAGAACCCTTCCTTGAGATTTGGGGCGGCGGTTAAAAATACGAAGTAAACCCATTTCGCACTACATTTATAAATGTCAGACAAATGGGCATCAGTCTAACAACATAAGGTTTATTATTCTGAAAACGTCATACAAATGACGCACAACTATCCCATCTCTGAATATGATACAAGTGTTGACTATTTAGGGTCCCCCCACATCTAGCGTCTCGCGAGCGTAGCATCGGGCCAACTGTATGGCAAAGCCTGACGCCGACCCTTAGTGTACCCACATACAGTACCTTTTCAATATCCATTTTATACAGCTGAGGCTCTTCGTCTGGAGCAATACCCTCGAGTTCTGACAGAGGCAAGATGACGTGTCCAATGAGCTGCTTTCCTTTGCCGACGCGGCCAGAGTCCAAGACCGACAGTTTGAGTGTGAGCCCGTCCAACTTTCCAGGTGGGATCTGAGAATATATTGTTAGCATTTAGTAAAATATACTTACCCCCTTATTCACAAACGTTCACTAAATTTATCAAGCCGATAAAGTCCGTTTGTCCCTTTCATTACACTAATACGTCGGAAAGGGACAAACCAACGGCTTGATAACTTTAGTATACGTTTATGAATAAGGGATATCTAGACTGGGGCGTTTGGTAAGAAAAATTAATATAATTATGAATAAAGGTGGTGATACCAGGACCTACTCAACCACATCTTGTGATTAACTGTGATATATTTTCCATAATTATTTAATTTAAGCAACTAATTAGACCGCGAGGCAGGAACACTGACCAATCGCCTGCCGGACATGTTAATATTGATAATTGATTGAGGGCGAGTGTTAAGAATCTTCGTGGACGTCAGCTTCCACTTTGTTGGTGCATTGCGGAATGGCGGCCATGAAAAGACTAAAAAAAACATATTTAGTCATCATGTGTAAGCAATATTTCCGAGAATTTCTTAGGACTGGTTCAAGATCAGTCCCGGGAAATTCTTCAAAACCTTTCCCAGAACTTATTTGTGTGGTATATTTTGTTTGCGAACGTCGCCTCGCCGCCTTGTGTGTAGTTGTGTACTGTCCTATAATATTAGGTACGGCCTAAATTAATGATTAACTCTAACCCCCTTATTCATAAACGACAAACGAACTTTATCGGCTAGATAACTTTAGAGTACGTCTATGAAGATGGTGGTAAATCTATAAAACGAATTATTTTGAAAATCTAGATCACATCGGAGTTATTTTCGTACAAAATTAATCTGCAACGTTTATTAAAATTGCTCTTATGCCTTAGTGATTATAAATTTCTATATATTTTTTGGCAATTTTTTGAAAACGAGCCATCCCCGTCACAATTATTGCCACTTCTGGACATTTTCTCATATTTTGTTAGACTAAGTAGAAAAAGTCCTATAATATGTTATATATTTGTAAACTACTCGGAAAGCTCTTTAATTTGATACCAAACACGGTATGATTAAGCGATCGGTTGCGATTTCACTATTTTTCACATGAAAATAGTGAAATCGCAACCGATACCTACTTAAATATCCCTATTGCCCCCTCAATGAAAGAGTAACCTTTGCCGTTTTCTTTTGAACCGAACGACAGAAAAACGGAAACTGAACACGTGATCAGATTACCGAATGAGGCTCTTTACCTTTATATGAAAGCACAGGTATGGGAAATTGGAACCGGGAGAATAAATCCAATTTAAGAGAAAGTGGAGGATTTGCGACAAATCGCTTTTTCAAACAAACGTCATCCTCATTGTCCTCTATGGATGAATATTATCGAAAATATTTTATTAGTTATCTGCCAAACTTATTTACGATTTCTTTGGATTTCTAATTAATCCTCATTGTCCTCTATGGATGAATATTATCGAAAATATTTTATTAGTTATCTGCCAAACTTATTTACGATTTCTTTGGATTTCTAATTACCTTAAGAGTTAGGTACAAGTAGATGATATACAAAATTGTGCGAAATCTTCGCTCCTGATTTTTAAAAATACACATCAAATTCTGTAATAGGTAATATGTTCCTGAATAATCCAAAGGGGAAAATAGGAATTGCGTTTGTATATCTAGTGTTCACTGTTCGTCCCTTTCCTCTTACGCTTCGAAAAATAAATTTTCACCACACCAACTGATAAAGCTTTATTTGCTATTCGAAAACAGATAGCAAAATTACATTTTATCCACAAGAGTGCAAAGTAATTTCATACAAATTTAACTTGATGTCTAAAGCTGGGTGTTGGAATTCACGTATAAATGATGATTTTGAATCATAAACGTTAAATAAATTGAAGTTTTTTATTTATTTTGATGTTTTACAGTTCATATTTTCATAGTGTTGGTGCTGTGGTGAAAAATTTCGTGTTTCACTCGGTGGCAAAGTTTGTTTAACCTTCGTGCCTCGATACCCTCGCAACGCTCAAGATTCCTTTTCTCGCTACGCTCGCGGTTCAATATTGGAATCTTTCGCTTGCTCGGGTATCAATATTGGCACGTGCGGTTAAACAACAACTTTGCCCCCTTGTAAAACAAATAACTATTCCTACTTTTATTTAATCCTTGCCGTGTTTGTAAATACCATATCCTTTTGTAGTATTGTTTTATATTTACCAAGGTAGAGGGGCGGGGCAAATCTCGACTGGGGGGCAAATGTAACTGGTCCATTTTTCCATGTTTTACAATGTTTGCATTATTAAATAGTGTCCACCGGTTATACACCGTGTCCAATAAGTCCGAATACTCACATTTTACCTCAGTTCTAAAGATATAGGGATCACAGGCCATCAAATTCTTATTTAAACTAAAGAGTATATTCCTCTTAATAAAATACAAGCACAAAGTACATGAAATTTCCGAAGTGTCTAAGAAAAACAAAGAGGTAAAGTGCCAACAAAATACTTGCACGGCACGCAGGTGACGAGTTATTTTTTATAAGGAGAATCTGTATGTGATAAAACAGACGCCACGTGTCCAAAATAAACTATTATGGGTACCGAGGATAGATAACGTTCCGGGCAACTAGAAAAATGTGCCTAGGTTCCAGAGCTCACCATCGGCCCAGGTGTGGGATGCAGTATGTAAGCGAGGTAAACTACCTTCAGTACTTACAGATAAAAGCGTTAAAATCAACGTTTTTTTCTTTAAAACCAAGGTTTTGGAAAAAAAAATGCCTTAAAGTTAAAAAGGATGCTTGGGAATGAGTATCATGTGTCCCAACAAGACGCACCTCCAGCACATTCGGCAAATGGTATTCTAGCGTAGTTTCAGACTAATTTGGCAGTTTTTTATCCGAAACATGAGTGGCCACCCAGGCCTCCAGGTTTAGGCGTATTAGACTATTTTGTATGGTCATACATGCTTTGAAGACTAAATTTTTATAAAATCATAAACCTACATCATTTCAAAAAGGTTATCGAGAGTATTTGAGATGAAATGTCAAGAAAACGGTGCGTGCCGCGTGTGATCCGTTTGAGAAGTATATGGTAGGCGTGTTCAGTGGATACATGTAGAACTCAACATCATAATGTAATAATGGAAAAATGGACTAAGTTTACAGTTGCCCCCAGTCGAGATTCGTCCCGCTGTAGCTTACTTGATTTCAACGATGTATGTCACTTACTTAATTGGCAGTTTCTGCACTATAAAAACAGATCAGCCCGGCGGTAACTGTGTTAATTACAGCATAGTAAGCCGACCGTGTGTATCCACTTTGCAACGATTATTAAAAGGAACGACCGACAAAGCCGTTTAATTATACGGTACGTTTTAATTACTAGACACCATGTTTTAATTATATTAATTTTGTGTTTACATTGTGTATGCTAGGAGTAAAACGGATTGACAGAATCCGTAACTCTACGCTGCGCTCCAAAACAGGCATTACTGATGTTGGAGTTAAGACCGCCAAGCTGAAATGGGACTGGGCCGGCCATGTCTGTCGCATGCACCCACAGAGGTGGGCAAAAATTGCCACGGTCTGGGTCTGGGTCTGCTAGGCGGAGATGGCGGGATGACCTAGACGCATATCTTAGCGACTGGCCGGAGATTGCTCAAGACCGTGACGGATGGAGATCCATGGGGGAGGCCTTTGCCCAGCAGTGGGACACCATGTAGGCTATTAATAATATAATTGTTGACAGGATACTGCAGATGAAATTATACTGAGAACGCGACTGCCCTTACTGTGATTGTTATTGTTTAGAAATGGTTCTTCCAAAACGTCCCACATATAGCCCGCGATTAAAAATTGAAATCAAACATACCTAGAGGAATGTTTAAAGAAGATATACATAAAGCCACAATACAGAATACCTACATGAGTACTCTAGTTTGGTCAGAAAGTGAATTAAGTATGACTAATTACACGGGTCATAGCAATGACTTAACTCGTGTGGATTTCATAATCACAAAACAAACAGAATTCAAAATAATTCCAGCTATAAAGTAAACTATGAATAGTGTTAGTGAATAGTTTAATGTGTACAGAGTATACAACAAGCTAGCAGGGTGCTGCTTTTCAAACTTCGACCGCTCAATTTCGTGTATTCAGTTGAACAATATCTTTAAGATGTAGTTCTACCAATTCTCAACTTCTTGCCACTACATTCTCATTCGCTTGTACTTATTTTAAAAATAGCATATCGAACGCATAGCATGGTGATTTTTTTTGAATAACTGTCGTGTTAAAGATGAAAGGCCCTCGCTAGGAATACGGGCGACCATTCATCTTGATGCTGTGGTAAATTACTCTTAGGTGTTATTGAACTTTTTTAGACTATTGATAATTTTGTTGATATGTTTTGTGAACGATTCTGTTGATGATTCTTTTGTAATGACGCTTGATATTTCATATAGGTTGATTTTAAAAAAAACACAGGTGATATCATGGTGGATACAACTATTGGTGAATTTTGGGCATTATTTTAAAAGGTGGTCAAAGCATGGTGATGTACAGTCTGGCTAGGGGCGGTTCACTTCGCGATTCTATCGCCCCGCTACAAGTACATGTCGGCGGCCGCGAGTTCGCGGCCCTTTCAGTGGTGACGACCTTCGCGCGGCGCAATAAAATTCAATGTCGGCTGCTCGCATGCGGTCCGTTTGTTAATGTAGGTAAGAATTTAGAATGGCGGCATTTTCTGAACATCAAAGGAGTGAGCCTTCTATACTTGTACTATTAATATATTCTGTGGTCTGGCTAAAAAGAGTAGAGATTAAAAAGTGGCTACATCGTAGGGCCGTCCCCTTCAAATCAGTACCTTATGTGTGAGAAAACGGGATGTCAAAATCTAATGGTAGAGACTTCGTTACATCCAACAAAAAATATTGTCCCGGAGCTGTAAGTTCACATTTTTGACACATTTGTTTTGAAGTATGTTGCGATGTGGCTAAGACGTATAGTATCGTTTGCCAAATCTAGCGATTATTTACGAATTGGTGGAATCGATTAGGCCCTATGTACAAGGAGGCGCTTAAACAAATATACGATTTCTATCAACTTATTGAAATGTCATTTGAATCGAAATGACTCTGCCACAGCACTAGTTTAAATATAAAAATGAATCATAAATGACATAATAAGTAAATGCTGCATTATACATTAATATTTTAAAATACTCACTAACGAAGATCCACAAAAATGTAACATGTGTTAGATTATGTTTAAAGTACCTAAGTGAAATATTGTTTACAGGATTTTATTTAAAATTTCATTAAGTCGCGCGAGTTTACGTTTTGTGGACGCTATGATGTGTCAAAAAGAGGAACTTACAGCTCTGGGACAATAGTAAGTACTATATTTAAATACTCACTTGGTATACGAACGTCTCGTCAAACATTGGGTTGCAAGATTTCTTCTTTTGCTTAGTTTGAAGAACTCTCCTCTCGTCTGGCATCAGTTGGATCCTAAACATAATATTAATATTTTAGGATTGTACTACAATCTTACTAAAGCTAAGTTGACACCGTCAGTGTTATTTTATAAATGATAGAATAGATCAGAATCATAGAAATAAAAAAGTGTTCAATTGATGATGATGATGGAGTCCGATCGATTTCGGCCATGGCGACCACTTCGACCCCTAAATAATGTTCCGACGCTCATGCGCCCGAAGATGGCTAATGTAGCCTATCTTTGCAGGGAAACTCCGTCCACATTGAGGGCACGTAACGTAAGTACGCCGTGAGTATAATTGTAGGATATGGCAGTGGGTGGGCGAGCCTTGAGCTGGTCGCGTCCAGTATCGAGGTCAACTTTACGTGTTTAATTACACATAGAATAAAGAAGAATTGCTTACTAATACTTACTTCACATACGGATCGCAGGCGTTAGCAAGGGCAGGGGTGCGAGACGGCAGATGCTTCACCTTCAAAATGTGCACCTGAAGCCTTTCCGTTGTAGATTCGTACTTCAGTGTGAACCACACGCGCCCCTAGGGAAATTAAAACGAAAGGTCATCACGTGACTAGGAACATCACTCATGCCGCCAAATTATTGACACGGGTACAAAATGACGTCATAATACTGTCACGCGTCGCGTCAAGTTACAACACGCGGCTGGTTGTAAATCGCTCCAATCATTTGGTGTGAAAATAGCACTGGAGTGCGAAAATATTTTTTTTATAGTACCATAACGTGTGTAAGCCTTATACGGGCGATAAATTAAACCAGACATGAGAGATGTTAGAACAAAGTAAATTATCTTCATAGGAAATATTTTAATTTGTATTTTTAGTAGTGTCACTACTATTTAACTGTAAACTGAAATAAATGAAATAAACATACAAAGAAACAATGACAAAGGGCAAAGCTTGACCTTGGTCATTTTTTCTTTGTATTTAAGTTACTCTAATTTTTCAATCCAAAACTATCTTTTGAAGTTTTCTCAGCAGTCATGTATTATAAACATGTTGCGTTGACAGTCACTGGAATTACATTTCGCGATATGAGCTTTTTAAAAGTAACAGTCCACGAGCGTTTAACGCGAGTTTACATTACATTGCGGTCCGAATTATTGTGTAATTATATAAGAAACTAAGACTAAACTACGGATATGGATATACAATTTTAATTACCTAATTACAATTCTTTATATCATATACTAACCACTTTTAAGAGATTCGCCCGTATTAAATTTGCTCTATATGTCGTGCCATTCCCGAAGGCACGTAAGTTGTTTCATATCCTCGTGCTATAAAATAAAAGGTTAGGTTGGACAAGTCTACGCGTCATCGTAAATGATGCCATCTATATATTATTTTTAATATTTCCACTTTTAATCTTATTCAAACTTGCAATAATTAAATATTTTTTTTGACATAGACGAATTGAGTAAACCGAAAATTCGCGGAATGACTCAGGTTATTTTATTGTACAAATGACTCCTACGCACTGGTATTTCATTCAGATCCTGACAGGCCATTTACTAAAGAATAACGAAATGGAATGCTATATTTAGTAGTCAACGTAAAGATTTGTTTGTATAAAAAAGCGCAGAGCTTTGCAGAGGCGCGATGAATTATTTAGTGAACGTTACTCTGCCTTTGCGTCGTTGGAACAAAAGTTGTTAGAGCGCTATATATACATGACTATCGTCGGAAACAATAAAAACCGTTAAGTATAGCATAATATGAATAAATTCATATAATAAACAATATAAACACTCCGCTTTGTCTTTCTGTCTGTTTGTTCGGGATTAACAAAAACTACCGAACGGGGTTTAATGTGGGTTTCACCTATGAGTATAAAAGATTCTTCAGAAATGTTTAGGTTAAGATTTCGTGTAAATAAAGACATTTGTCGAAATATAACGATATCATAAGTTTATGCTAATCTACTCGGAAAAATCACGTTGACTACGAGCTTTTATCGAAAACGCTCTCCAAACCGTTTGTGATATAACGACATGTCATGTGAATATTTGTCTATAATCACATCTCATTATCTCATTCAAGAACGTCACCAATATTATATATGTCTATCTTTTAAGGAAAACGTATAGTGCTGTACCTAGTTTTTTAACTCCCCATGCGGAGCCAGGGAATGGTCGTTAGTCTAATGAAAACTGTCGAGTAAACAATAAAAACCGTAACGTTGACATTGTGTATAAATTAAATATTCATAAGGCACGCAACTTTTATAACACATTGCTGTGGAAACATTATGTTCTTTATGGTTTGCGATAACGGAAATGTGATATGGACAATTAAGGCGGTCCTTTTTTGATAATTTTAATTACACTTCCTCAATTAAGGAGGCGTTTGAATATTGAAATTATTCACCCTTTAATATTTGTAAAATAAATGTTTTTCAGGGAATCGATGTATAACCAATTAAGGAGTCTCATCGTTCAACAAACAAATTTGAAAATGCGACGCTTGCTTGCTTCTCGAAACTCATGATCATATTTCACGTGCCATTATTATTGCCAGAATTTTGTTCCAATTGCAGTCTCTTGATAGAATGTTAATTAAATCTAAATTTCTTCCATTAAATTCGACATGCCGTTAAGCATATTTACAGGAGATACATTGTTTATGCCATTTAATTTTTTTTTCGTTATTCACAGTGTGAGAGAACGTTAAGATTAAATCAAAAGTTAGCTTCAAGTATCTAACGGCACATGTCAAAAAAAATAATATAAATGTGGGAATCAGAAATCAATAAACATTGAGAGAAAATACAACCAGTTTTCATGTTCGTTCAACACGTTTTTTGGATAAAATAGCGCCTACGTGCTCTTTGGTTCAAACAACAAGCTACTTGTCATTTGAATCGGCAATATATTTGAATCAACAAATCGATTTTATAAAAACAACCTGACACATATTGTTTTAAACATACGTTTGGCTGATTCAAATGGATAAACCGCAACAAGTCGAACTTGTTAAATTCACAATGCAAATTTCTCTCAGTGCACAGTTTGTATAAAAGAGTATAACTTCATCAAGGTTTGGTGGGAAACAGGTAAAGACTGGGATACGTGGAAAGGTTTGAAGGGGGCCTTTGCCCAATAGTTGGATTATCTAGGCTCATATAATATAAATATAAATAAATATAACAAAAAAACGCCCGTTCGCGATATATTGGACCGATTTTCATGAAACATGACTGAGAACACTCCCGACTAACAGCTTACAAACAAAAAAAAACTAAATATAAATCGGTTCATCCGTTCGGGAGCTACGATGCCACAGACAGACAGACAAATAGACAGACAGACAGACACGTCAAACGTATAACACCCCGTCGTTTTTGCGTCGGGGGTTAAAAACAATAAGTGAATTACCACGTGGCCCTCCGGCCAGAGCAGATCTTCGTCGAGACAATCCGATTTGTAGAGGGACGGGTCCAGCACTCCAAGGTCAGCCGTGTTTGCTAAAACAAATTAAAACAACGTTCAATTTACATACATACAATCACGCCTGTTCCCCCTAAAGGGGTAGGCAGAGCACATGAAACTGCTAAAGTTACAGTGCCACTCTTGGCAAATAAGGTTGAAAGAAAACGAAACTGTGACATTGCAGACTGTGGCATTGTATTTGTGACGTTCAATTTAGTAGTAGCCTTACCTTACTACCACACAATAAGTAAAACGTACGACTTCCTACAAAACCGAAGTTTTACAGCAATTGCTATGAATTACGTTGTTCTCATGTAGGGTTGGCAAAATTAAACTACTTTTTCTACTCCCGAACTGTTATTCGTCATTTATAGATCTTTAAAACCCTACATAAAAGTCTATTAGCGTCCGCCGGCTTTCCGCGCATGCGCGCAGTATCGAAAAAACTGAAAACACATTGTTTGGCTCTGTAACCATGGCAACGCATTGTTATAACGATACTGCGCGCGTGCGCGGGAAGGTTTTGAGCAGCTGAGCTAACAGTGCAAACCTTTGCGTCAAAATACAGGAATCATTGTGAATTTCACAAAAGTTATTCAAGAAAACTATTAAAAACGAAGTGCATGGTCGTAGATAAAGTATTGTATGCAACGGTGTTTAACTAAGTCAAAAAATACTCGTGGCGTCTTAATAATCATTTTCGGCTTCGCCTCAAATTGTTACCCACGCCACTCGTCTTTTTTGACCTCCTTTAAACGCCTGTTGCATACTTTTCAGGAATCGTTTATATTAACGAATAACCACTAGCACCAACTGCCAATTTCCAACCGTATAATAATAATAATAGAGTTCACACTGTGTAAATAGTTCGTTTCCTCGATTTAATTGTAATAATGGCTGCCAAAATTACAGGCCTCGTTGACATTTCACACATTTAATTTCCGTTTTGTAATGAAATTGCCAAGGCTGTTGAAAAAAAAATGAGGTTTCGATTTTTTTTGTACTTCTTTACAGTCTGACCAATAAAAGAAGAAAGTAAAAAGTGGCATTGTATTGTCATCCCTTTCAAATCAATATTATGTGAGAAAACGGGACGACACTACGATGTTGCCACTTTTTAATTTAGAGGGATATACCGCTGATGTTATGTTTTTATATTACACTTTTCTGTTATACAATTCAATATTTTATAGAAAAAAATATAATATTTTCATTTATTTTGAGTACCAAATGCTAAATTATAAAGAAATTTGGTATTATTATTGATGATTGTACTTTAGTCACTGATGATGATGATGATGTATTCCTGTTATCCCTCACTAGGGACATAGGGCTCTTTATAGAAGAATCTTCCACTTTTCACGATCCTGGGCGACTGCTTCCAAATCCTTCCATAGTCACTATCATTACATTTACCAAAACACGCCTGAACACACACTGTGAAGCACGTCTGAACTTTGTATAGGTATACGGTAGTATACCTATACAAAGTTTAGACGTGCTTCATTTCTTGTTTGACGAGTCAAAACATAAATTTTAGGCAGTTTCGATAATTTGTTTTAGTTGAAATGTGTAAATTAAATAGTCTACTTCTCATTGACCAGTAATTGTTTACGCCGAACAAAGAGGATCGAGTATTATAGAGAGTTACTGTCAAAGTAAAATGTGTAATCACACTTCACAGTCCATAGACTGCCATCTGTCGACACAAGCTTAAAAGTTTTGAACCTCAGTTTTGACAATTTGGCATATATTCTTAATTTCTTAGCTTGATATGTGTTAAAATGTCAAATATTAATATTAGCGTCATCTAGCCGAGCGTTCCCCAAAGGTGTAACGCCATCTAGGTCACCGTACCTTTTTCTCTAGGGCTTTGAGGTACGTTTGTTTCTTAGATTTTATCCGTCTATATGGAGTTACGTACATATGTCTTTGACGCCGAACAAAGTAGATAAGAATTATTTACCAAATACCAATTTATATTTCTATATTTCTCGAACCTTAAGTAGATGGATATACATGAGAGTTTTGAAAAATTCACGGTTATTTTCATTAGACTTATATTGACCGGGATATAGACCAGGAAATACCGGACCGAGATATAGAGCAGCCGACGCGCGCGAAGGAGAGTAGATCGCGCGCTGTCTACACAACTTTGACATCCACCCGCCTTCTTCAGTTTTCCGTGATCATGATGCATGCAACTGCGTCGAAATATTTGGAGCTCGATAAAAATCAAAACAGTTATCACGGTCTATATCCCAGTCAATATAATACATCATCATCATCATATTATTTAAGAGTAAGGCTCTTGTCTGTGGAGTAAACGCTATGATTCCGTAATTCCGTTATTTTGGTCTTCTCTTTAAGTTGGTCTAAAACTCACGCCTCGGTCTTCCCCTGCCTCTCCTCTTTTCTATTTGCCCTTCGATTATTGATTTTATGTACAAAAGTATCGTGCCGTATCAGGTGCCCTGCCCCAACATGTTTCCAACATAAATAATAATAAAATTATATACTAGAGCTCAACGAGGGTGCGGTGTGCTGATGACGGGAGGACTTACGGAACTAACTTGTTCCGTTTATTGTCCTTTGAGTCGTCGGCAACCCGAACCCTCCTTGGAACTTGTACACTCATTTTTGCTGTGTACTTAACACAGCAAAAGGGAATGTACAAGTTTCTAATGGGGTGGCAACGCGCATGTGACACTGTTTGAGTTGCAGGCGTCCATAGGTTACGGTGACCGCTTTACATCAGGCGGGCCGTATACTTGTTTGCCACCGACGTAGTATAAAAAAAATATATATACATAACATGTTAAAAACTTCAAAATGTCTCTATTCACCCCTTGTATTCTGGTGACCCCGATATACGGTTGGAATCAAAACAATAGGTATTCGAAACGTTGTTATGTATGCTTTAAACAAGGCAAACAATGCCCCGTTAAGCCAATTAACCAAGACGTACCGTTATTCTACGTCAAATAAATGAAAGGACTACATGACGACCCGAGACAGGCAGGGATAAAGCTACTTTAATAAAACTGGAGACCCACCTGACAGTACGTAAATTCAAGCCTGTATTCCTACAAGGGGTAGACAGAGTTAATAAGTAAATCAAATGACGTTTCAGTGCCACTCTTACTTATTAGCAATCAACAGGTTGAAAAAACCGAAATTGTGATATTGTAGTATTTGTAGTGAGTAGTGAGTAGTCATTTGAAACAAGAAATACTAGCCCGTCACCCACGCCACAATGGGACCTATATTCTACAGTCGAACTATATGACGTAATGCATCCAATATTCCTACTGCCCGATGCTGGAATTGAACTACTTATTGTCCCGGATCTGTAAGTTCACATTTTTGATACATTTGTTTTGAAGTATGTTGCGATGTGGCTAAGACGTAGGTATCGTTTACCAAATCTAACGATTAATTTCGAATTGGTTGAATCGATTAGGCCCTCTGTACAAGGAGGCGCTTAAACAAATATACGATTTCTATCAACTTACTGAAATGTCATTTGAATCGAAATGACAGACTCTGCCACAACACTAGTTTAAAGTGATAAATTAATATCGTAAAATACTCACTAACGAAGATCCGCAAAAATGTAACATGTGTAAGATTATGTTTAAAGTAAGCGAAATATTGTTTTTAAGTACTTGATTTTTTTAAATATCAACAGGATTTTATTTAAGTTTCATTAGGTTGCGCGAGTTTACGTATTGTGGACGCTGTCATGTGTCAAAAAGAGGTTCTTACAGCTCTGGGACATTAGCGTCTTTTGTAGTCAAGCTTGATGCCTAAAACCGCTCGGCTACCCGGGTCACAGCGGCATAGGCTGAAGTTTTTCTAATGTATTTTATTTTTGAAGAGTTTATAGCGACCTCTCAATTAACCTTTGAATAAAGTATTTATAATACTGAAATGTTGCTTTAATATGTGTACCTACATATCTCAATATTCAACTTCTAGTTCCAATAGTAAAGTTGTATGTGCGCATTTGAATATTTAGATTGAAATAGAAGACGGTAGAACTTGTCATATGCGAAAGAATAGTCGATACAATATAAGAATTTATATAGAAATATTATTGTAGACGCTCGACGAGAGTATTCAAGTTGTTGTTTTAGAACGTAACGTGGGATGGGCAGTGTATAGAAAAGCTGGGGAAGCATTACATCTTGAAAATATCGATCTTGGATAAGCACTAAAGAAATATAACTCTGTGTAGCTTGAGATAGACAATTTATAAGTCAAGATCACAAGAACTAGATTAAATTTAATATTTGGGCATTTTCAAAAATTGGGAAAAATTGTGAAAGTTGTTAACAAAAATTAACTCCGTCAGTTTCGTGACGACAATTAAGCATGATAATAAAAATATTGCTTTTGTGTTAATTACATAAATTATAACTAAGCAAAAATTTACATTTAGAACATGTAAAATGTTGGTTTTTAGATATTTTTATTCTTAATTATCGTCACAAAACTGGCACCGAGTTAATTTGTGTTAAACACTGTCACTAATTTTGGGTCACAATTTCTGAAAGTGCCCATTTGCAATCTTGTCTAAATATGCTTTCCTCTCTTTAGCCTATCTTTTACTTCCCCTTAAATGGTCTTGGTGATTTCGTCGGGTTGTAATAGGTATCCCAACATATTTTCTCTTGTAGGAGCAGTGAGCTGCGAAATTGCAAGGGGAAATTTTATTATGAATGAATTTATTTATAAATTCACCATGCACTTTTTAGCTCACTGTACAATTGTACATTCAATTATTTGGCTTTGTTTGTTGCTTTTTCTATCCCGCTCATTTTCTCCAACATAGAAACAGTTAATTATTCAATAGGGTAACATAATATAATTATGTATGTATACCTATTTACCAATAATAATCCACAAGTAAGAACAATGCCGATGCCAGAATACCTCATACCGTCTACTTATGCAATATCTTCCGGTATTTAATAATAAGCTTATTATTGTGGGCAACATCTTTGAAACGACAGGATACTGACGACAACAGGGTGCTGAGACGGTATTGTTTAAAATTTAATATCCTGCCACGACCTTTGACCCTTTTACGTACATAACCTACCTTTGTTACATTTAGGTAACCATTGAACCTAATACCATTGAACAATTACGGTTATAATAAAGTGAAAATTTCGCTTAAAAAAGTCAACGTAAAGTTTTAAACTGACCATACAGACCTTTGGATCTCAATTAAATAAAAAAAAAACGTATTAAAAGTTAAAAATCACTTAAAAGATATATACCTGCTTTTAAAAAAAGTAATTACCTACATACATATACATATTTCCCTGAATACCGTAGTACCATATTTATGAGACGAATTTTTCGATAAATATTTTTTTTTGTACTTGACTGTATAGTACATTGGCAAATGTACGTTGACAATGTAAACTTTACGTTGACTTTATTAAGCGAACAGGGCGGTTACCATGACGTGCTAAAGCCGTTCAGTTTAGGTTGAGAGAGAGGGACGGAGCTATGTAACTGCTATAGCTGTGTCCCTTTCTCTCAACCTAAACTGAACGTCTTTAGTACGTCATGGTAACCCCCCTGTTGAATTTATTATAACCGTAATTGTTCAATGGTATTAGGTCACGTAGCTAACATTGCTCCGTAGGAAAATCAACTCTCACTGTCTCAAATGTTATAAAGAGACACTATGCGTTTCATTCTCGCAAGACAACAGATCATCCACACCTTAGCTAGGCACGAGAGATCCGAAAATATTAAATCTTTTGAAGCTCCAATATTCTCCAAAACGTCCAAGGAGATTCGTATAATCCTAGGCGACGGTACACAATGCGATTGGACCTCTCCCTACCAATTTAATTCCAAACATGTTTGAAAAACTCTTAATCTTATTTCTATTGGGCGAAAAAGTATCCAGCGTCCCTCTTGAGTGTTGGCAGTAGATAGTCAATGATTGGTAATATGTTTTATCTAAAGCCTACGTCTGTTCCAGAGCTCCAGGATTTATCTTAAGTACTTACTAAGTTTTTGTTACTGCGTATTTGATTGCTGACACGATTTTTCGTTGAATTAGGAATCTGTAAGTCTTTACTACGGGTTTATTGTTTGTTGTTATTGTTGTTTAGAGCAAAGATTAATTAAAAGTATTTTTTACAACATTGCATCAAATAATTCTTGCGATGTAATATCGACTCTGTCAGTGCATTGTTTAGATTTAATAGAAGTCATTCATAAAGTATAATGGGACTATTTTGGAATATTATACTTAATTATATAGTATACAAATTCATACCAAAAAAAGCGTATTCTTTCAGAATTTCAAAACACGTAGGTACCTACTTAAAAGCCAAAGAAAACCTCTGACATTCATTAGAATTAATTACTTCCTTTGAATTAAATTTTACCTTTGAAACGCTTTTAGACACATCTTGACAAAAAGAGTCCCCATTATTCCCATTACCGAAATTTCATTAATAATGCTGTGGATCTAATTATTCATAAATGATTGGATTTATACGGTAAAAATAAAATTCTTCATTATCTTTTTATTTAATATTTTTTGATACAATAAGAAATCAAAACACATTTTAAGGAAATTTCTGAAATTACTATTTATAACATGAAATTCACGTGCCCACCTTTGAAATTCAAACATATTTAAATATGCTATTAATCCATATCCATACTAATATTATAAATGGGAAAGTGTGTGTGTCTGTTTGTTTGTCCGTCATTCACGGCAAAACGGAGCGACGAATTGACGTGAATTTTTAAAGTGGAGATAGTTGAAGGGATGGAGAGTGACATAGCTTACTTTTTATCTCTTTCTAACGCGAACGAAGCCGCGGGAAAAAGCTAGTAAATTATAAAAGTAATAGGATTTTATTATACAACTTACAAAAAAATGTAGGTCAGATCATTTACATAAATAATAATACTGCATGGTCTCAGTATTATTACTAACTACTGGTCGCGCGATAAATGATAAATCCCCCCTATCCGCCCCTATCGCCGTCCCTATCGCACTTACAAATACATAGTGCGATGTGCGACGGCCTGATGTTTTATCATTTATCGCGCGACCATGCTTGCCGGCCAGTTATAGTAATGGGGCCAGTTATTGGCAATTTACATTTTATTATGAAGGGGAGATTATAATATCTTAAAATAATTTTGCTTATCGACAGGATTATTTACCTAAGTAATTCAATAAAACATGTAATTTTCTACTTGATATAAGGCCCAACGTTATTGCAGAGGGAAAGCAAACCAAGGAGGAACGCGTAACGTCTTAGACACATTGAAGAGCAAACACGAATAACTTGAAACTCTCGACTAAGAGGAATCCTGTGTCAATACAATTTGAATTTATTTACTTTGTTGAATTGAGGTATAAATTAAATAAGACTCCTAATAATATTAACGTGGAAAATTCTATCAATATTACCCTATTCTTGATAATAAATTTTGAGTAATTCCAACCGAGTATTAAATATTTGATATGCATATTTGATCTTTCAATTGAAAAGGCAGATAGTGTAGAATTACAAATTATTTTATTAATCTGCATGAAATTGGCGCAAAATATATACTCGTATACCTAGACATTGATGAAATTATTGTGTAGGGAGTCAGGTTTTTATTTTATTTATGATGAATGGTGATTTGTAGGTTGTAGTATCCTTTTAGTTATTGAAATGAAATTAATGTTTTTTTTTTTCGAAACAACACGTTACATCTTGGCAGTTACATCAGTGATAAAAACCTACGCATTTTATCCAGTAGTGGATAAAATAATTTGACCTTGAATATAGTAAAATGTTCATTCTCACAATTATTTTATATTATTTACAAATTGTTTTGTTGTCAAGACGGGCAGACATAACTCCTAAATTGTTACTGACAGTTAACTAACCCAGTGCCAGAAGTGGGCCACGGACTCAAGCTCACCTAATTATTGCAGCCAACCCTCGTCTCCGCAAAAGGGAACACAAATCCTGATATGTCTTCGGTGTATCTGGATTAGTCTAATGGAAACAATACATTTGCTTTTGGGGTAAGTATAAAACACATTTGACTAACATTTTAACAAAGAAAAAGAAACGTCTGCAATATTACTGAATTGAGTGAGACCCTTGCTTTGCTTGGTCAGGCCTCACACAAGACATTAATTTTTCAGTTTTTAATTTACTTAGCCTCTTCTTTTAGTAGGGAATATTTGGCACTAACGCAAAATTAGCATAAGTAGCACAAACCGCCTTGACGCATGACTCATCAATACAAAAGAAAAGTTTTTTTTTTACAAATAATCCGTGAAAAGTTATAAAAAATGATGATGCGGAACCGCTCTCAACTTCGTTTCCCATTTTATAAAGAAAACATTTAATTCCATTTCTCCAGGGATTGTTTTTATTCATTCAAATTGTCGTACTTTCAAAGAGAGTATTTCCTTACAAAAATACAATTATATTTTCGATGTAATATAAGTAAGTTAATACCAGTAACTGAATACCAAGAGTCAAAGTCTTTTGCAATGTAAATATTTGATCAGATCAAACTGGACAAAACTCTACGTAAATATTTCCTTTGGAAATATCCGCCCGACACTTCAGCTTTGAACCTTTTTTTTGACGGTAAAAATATCGACAGTTTTACACAAATTGACAATGACAAGGTCGCTGAAGAATTGCTATAATAGAAGTTTAGTAGTAAAATACAGGAGTAGTATGTTACTTGCATCGAGTCCGAAATAAAAAGGATAGTGAATTGAACCATTTCAGATTCGGACTATCTCACTGCGTTCGAACGCCAAACTGCCCCTAATTATGTACTATTGGCTTTTTATCCGTTGTTTAACAATCCATTTACTATTACTGCCGCCCTAGCGACAATTGTTGTTGCTTTGATCGAAGCGCAGACTGGCTGTGTCACGCCAATACGGAAAAGCGATAGAGATAGATGGCTACGATAACGATATCATAATACGCGTTTGTGCATTTGGCAACGTAACCTGGAACACAACACAACTCACAAGCAAGCCTAATAAAGCAACAAGTACTTATTCCAGATGTCTCCGGGAAAATATAGTCGGAAATAGGTTTGTCCCCTTTTTACGTTTACGACGCAATAGGCAGGATGTTTAAGTACACATTCGAGCATCTTCACTTAGTTCTATCGAGCAGTAGTGAGATATAAAAGCGATTTTGCTTGTAAGATAAAATAGTAGGTACTTATTCGAATATTCAGACTTAGATAACGTTTTGTTGTTTTTGAATCAGTGATTATTATCGGCCTTCCGGACTTTTGGGGGGCGTGTGCGGAGCCGAAGCCAACGCGTAGAGGCCCTTTTGACACTTTAATGAAATCTATGGGGTATATTATAGGTTACTAGCTTTTTCCCGCGGTTTCGCTCGCGTTAGAAAGAAACAGAAGGTAGCCTATGTCACTCTCCATCCCTTCGACTATCTCACCTAAAAATCACGTCGATTCGTCGCTCTGTTAAGCCGTGAAAGAGAGACAAACAAACAGACACACATACTTTCCCATTTAAAATATTAGTATGGATTATTATGTATATTAAAAGTTAATAAAACTCTTAAAAACTGAAATATGTAATATCATACACTAAAGAAAAAACAAAGTCCAGCGTAGGCCAAGACGAACCGAACTAGTTTACTATGCTGACACATACTAACCATGACTAACATTCTGACCATGACAACACAAACAACAAATAAATACAAAACACGTACAGTACAAATAAATACGAACAGTAACAGCTATTATTCTCTATGTTAATGTAACGTATTGCTTTTTATTCATTTTATATCTTAGTTTAAGCTATTTATAAAATACTAGCTTTTACCCGCGGCTTCGCCCGCGTAATAAAAGTATTCTTATTGAAACGTTTACAAAAAATAAGATTTTCATTTGGATCCGTAGGTTTCTTTGTAGGTACATCTGTCCGCGATTATTTCGATTAAGGTAAAGCGGGCAATTCTCGACTGGAGGGCCATTGTAACTGATCTATTTGCTGTACGGTCAGCCAAGAAAGTGGTTTCCCACTTTTCGACTCTATTGATCGAAAAGTGGTAAACCACTTTTTTGGCTGACTGTACCTTACACATATTACTATTGTTTTAAAAGAAATTCTTGCAATGATTGTAGAATTGTTACACAGCGACCACAGCGTAGGTAGTAGGTACAAATATGTATGTATTTTACCTATATAAATATTTATACTGGGGAAACTTCATACAACCCACATAGCCAGTATCTCCACGCTATGGTCGGTAGGGTAAAAAGTACTTCCTTGCATTATCGCTTACAATTTTTTCCATTTTGCTTATACTTATTGCAAACGTAAACATATAAAAGGCAAGCAAACAACGATCTTCCTACAGCACATTGAATGTAATAGTTATTACGGATTCAGGATACTCGCCGATGCCTACTTACTAATCCCTTCCCACTGAGCCACCTGCATTTTACACTGCCTAGATATCGATTGCCGACCGATTATTCCGACCCCAATCCCTATTCTTATCCCCGTCCCTATCTCTATCCTTGTCCCCGTCCCCGTCCCCGTCCCGTCCCTGTCCCCATCCCTCCCCTATCCCTATCCCCATCCCCGTCCCCTATTCCTATCCCTATTTCTATCCCTAACCCTATCCCTATCCCTATCCCTATCCCTATCCCTATCCCTATCCCTATCCCTATCCCTATCCCTATCCCTATCCCTATCCCTATCCCTATCCCTATCCCTATCCCTATCCCTATCCCTATCCCTATCCCTATCCCTATCCCTATCCCTATCCCTATCCCTATCCCTATCCCTATCCCTATCCCTATCCCTATCCCTATCCCTATCCCTATCCCTATCCCTATCCCTATCCCTATCCCTATCCTATCCCTATCCCTATCCCTATCCCTATCCCTATCCCTATCCCTATCCCTATCCCTATCCCTATCCCTATCCCTATCCCTATCCCTATCCCTATCCCTATCCCTATCCCTATCCCTATCCCTATCCCTATCCCTATCCCTATCCCTATCCCTATCCCTATCCCTATCCCTATCCCTATCCCTATCCCTATCCCTATCCCTATCCCTATCCCTATCCCTATCCCTATCCCTATCCTATCCCTATCCCTATCCCTATCCCTATCCCTATCCCTATCCCTATCCCTATCCCTATCCCTATCCCTATCCCTATCCCTATCCCTATCCCTATCCCTATCCCTATCCCTATCCCTATCCCTATCCCTATCCCTATCCCTATCCCTATCCCTATCCCTATCCCTATCCCTATCCCTATCCCTATCCCTATCCCTATCCCTATCCCTATCCCTATCCCTATCCCTATCCCTATCCCTATCCCTATCCCTATCCCTATCCCTATCCCTATCCCTATCCCTATCCCTATCCCTATCCCTATCCCTATCCCTATCCCTATCCCTATCCCTATCCCTATCCCTATCCCTATCCCTATCCCTATCCCTATCCCTATCCCTATCCCTATCCCTATCCCTATCCCTATCCCTATCCCTATCCCTATCCCTATCCCTATCCCTATCCCTATCCCTATCCCTATCCCTATCCCTATCCCTATCCCTATCCCTATCCCTATCAGTATCCCTATCCCTATCCCTAACCCTAACCCTAACCCTAACCCTAACCCTAACCGTCCCCGTCCCCGTCCCCGTCCCCGTCCCCGTCCCCGTCCCTGTCCCTGTCCCTGTCCTTGCCCCTGTCAAATTATCATGCTAGGAGGTGAACTTTGAAAAATCCTTTCTTAGTGCTCCTCTAAGGAACTTCCGTGTCAATTTGAAATCTCTTGAACCAGAAGTAAAGATGAAAACTAAACCTATACTTATGGCTATTTTGGATATTTTAACCCCATTGCACAACAACAGGGGAGAAAATCTTTTTTCCACGTCATTAGATTTTAAAATCGTTGTATTTAATCGGTGTGATCAGCGACCTGATAAACCATAAAAACGATACCCATATGGTGTTTTTGACTTTACCCCCTTTGCACCCCTTTAGGGGTCAAATTTTCAAAAACCTGAAACATGTATTTAGTCATATGTCTTTAGGAATCCTCCTGTGAAGTTTCGAATAAAATAGTCAAACTAATCTTGTTTCCCCATACAAACTTTGAACCCCCATTTCACCCTTTTAAGAGGAGAATTTTGAAAAATTCTTTCTTAGTGCTCCTCTACACCATATAAGGAACCTATGTGCCAAATTTTAAATCTCTAGGACCAGCGGTTTCGGCTGTGTGTTGATATATTATGTCAGTTAGTCAGTCAGTTTCTTCTTTTATATATTTTTTGATATTTAAACCCCATTGCACTACAACAGGGGAGAAGGTATTTCACTTCCGCCTCGTTAGATTTTAAAAACGTTGTATTTATCGTGATCAGCGACCCAATAAACCGTAAAAACGATACCCATATTAGTTTTTTGACTTTATCACCCCCTTTTCACCCTTTTAGGGGTTAAATTTTCAAAAAACCTGAAACACGTCTTTAGTCATATGTTTTTAGGATCCCTCCTGTGAAGTTTCGAATAAAACAGTGAAACTAACATTGTTTCCCCATACAAACTTTGAACCCCCATTTGACCCCCTTAGGAGGCGAATTTTGAAAAATCCTTTCTTAGTGCTCCTCTACACTATATAAGGAACCTACGTGCCAAATTTGACATCTCTAGGACCAGCGGTTTCGGCTGTGCGTTGATATGTCAGTCAGTCAGTCAATATCTTCTTTTATATATTTTTTTGATATTTAAACCCCACTGCACCACAACAGGGGAGAAGGTATTTCACTTCCGCCTCGTTAAATTTTAAAAACGTTGTATTTATCGTGATCAGCGACCCGATAAACCATAAAAACGATACCCATATTGATTTTTTGACTTTATCACCCCCTTTTCACCATTTTAGGGGTTTATTTTCAAAAAACCTGAAACACGTATTCAGTCATATGTCTTAAGGAATCTTCCTGTGAAGTTTAGAATAAAATAGGCAAACTAATCTTGTTTCCCCATACAAACTTTGAACCCCCATTTGACCCCCTTAGGAGGTGAATTTTGAAAATTCCTTTCTTAGTGCTCCTCTACACTATATAAGGAACCTACGTGCCAAATTTGAAATCTCTAGGACCAGCGGTTTCGGCTGTGCGTTGATATGTCAGTCAGTCAGTCAGCTTCTTCTTTTATATATTTATAGATATGCAAAAGTAATATACAAAACCATTAATTCATTTATAGAAATGCTATAAGGTACAGCGGGATAAATGTAACTGGTCCATTTTTTCCGTTTTACAATGTTTGCATTATTAAATAGTGTCCACCGGTTATATATGGTAGGCGTGTTCAGTGGATACAGTAGAACTCAACACCATAGTGTAATAATGGAAAAACCGGCCAAGAGCGTGTCGGGCCACGCTCAGTGTAGGGTTCCGTAGTTTTCCATATTTTTCTCAAAAACTACTGAACCTATCAAGTTCAAAATAATTTTCCTAGAAAGTCTTTATAAAGTTCTACTTTTGTGATTTTTTTCATATTTTTTAAACATATGGTTCAAAAGTTAGAGGGGGGGGACGCACTTTTTTTTTCCTTTAGGAGCGATTATTTCCGAAAATATTAATATTATCAAAAAACGATCTTAGTAAACCCTTATTCATTTTTAAATACCTATCCAACAATATATCACACGTTGGGGTTGGAATGAAAAAAAATAACAGCCCCCACTTTACATGTAGGGGGGGTACCCTAATAAAACATTTTTTTCCATTTTTTATTTTTGCACTTTGTTGGCGTGATTGATATACATATTGGCACCAAATTTTAGCTTTCTAGTGCTAACGGTTACTGAGATTATCCGCGGACGGACGGACGGACGGACGGACAGACAGACATGGCGAAACTATAAGGGTTCCTAGTTGACTACGGAACCCTAAAAATGGATCAGTTACAATAAAATTGCTTCCCAGTCAAGATTAGCCCCGCTGTACCTTATGCATTATTTACATATAAAGTTGTGTTTTCACTTTAGTTTAGTTTTTCCTACTTGTAAATGGATCCAACGTTTGTCCTGACCACATCAATTACGTTTCACACAACACTTGAAATCCACACTTTACATGGTGGTTACTTAAAATGTATCAAACACAAACATCACATAAACCTGAATGAAATAATACTTGCCTACCGAAGCACACACTTGGAAATGCTTCAGACTCAGATTCCATTAGTGTAATGCATTGTGTGCGAATTTCTTCGTTAAACCCTTTATTCATTCGCGATACGTGAAGTTTTAGTTTACTTTGGCTAAACTTTAAATTAAATTTTAGTGGTAAATAAAATGTACTCCAACTCACTTCCAATAAAATTCCACTGTCACAAATATTACTGTGTGGGTAGATTTGTATGTAGGGTAGGCGGTAAAGTCATGCAAGCGAAAATAATAAATCAGTTTATTATCAGCTGAGGTGAGGTTTCATTGTATGATCCCTGGCCCTAGTACCACAGTATAATAAAGAGTACAATCGTCAATCACACAGTATGGCTACTCCCGCTCCCCGCTAAAAGTGCCGCCCACCCCCTCTCGGTTACCTCACAGTTACCGCCTGTTAATAACAGTCGACTTCTCATAATTCACTCATCAGTTTAGACAGTGTTCTAGGAACGCGCCTCTTTCATATATCTGATCGCCAGTGTCTGAGGTGTGCTAGTACTTTAAATGGCGCAGTCGGTAGGATACGAACCTACGCTCCCAAAAGGAATCTGATTTCCAATCAGAAACCAAAATAAAATTAAATCAAGTTAAAAATCATAAAAGTGACCTGTCTTTAACCTTCTTATTTGATAGTGTGAACATTTACCCCCAAGTGGCTTAAGGAGCCCTTTGAGGGTATATTTTGTTAACTTTTATTTAAATACCATAAAGATACTATTAGGCACAGATTATTAAAAAGTTACCAACGTAACAGATCCCTCACTTGCCCGCAAAACGACAAACACCTACGTTTTATAATACTAATAAGTTACTATGTAAAGCTCAGAAGAATATTAGGTACGTGCCACGCGACTACTCAGTCGGGCGCGTCGCGCCCCTCGGCCACTTGTTCATTCGAATGAACGGCTAGCGTGTAGGTACTAGGTAGGTACTTAACGCGCGACCGCGAGCGAGTGACGTAGGCCTGCTATAGGTGTGTACTTATTCCTGGGTTATTCTCTCTTTTATATTAATCTAAGGTTGAGGGACATGTTTTGTCTGAAAACTTTTGTAAATCGATTTACATATCGTCACTACTTTAAAAAGAACTTGTATCTTCGTCTGTCAATGAAAAGAATATTGAAGTAAGTATGTATGGAATGCATATAGACTTACTGCGTTTTAACTTTGAGGAGCAGCGTGAGATACGAGATTTTTTAAAAGTAGTGACGATATGTTTATCCACTTCATTGCAATTTGCCAAAGGTCGCAGGTTGATGACCGCAATAAATATATATTCAAGTCGTGAAGACATTACCATAGACTTATTAAATTTATTTGCAATTTTGCATCTCAATTCGTACCTGTTTAGAAAACTTTGTAATGCTATTAGAATACTAAAATGCTGTTCATCATTTTAGCTAAAAGACGTCTATTGCTGGAGAAAGCTTACCGGTGTGCGTAGCCGAATGTACAAACGCTCATGAAACGCTCAAGATAATATCTCTTTCGTAGCTATCTATCTCTATTGCTCTTGCGTATTTGCGCGACAGAACCAGACTACCTTTCGCGGCGTTTCGTTTTCGTTTCGCGTCGTAGAAATGCCATTCGGCTAGCAGTAGTTTTGTATATATATTTGTATTCTATATATAGAATACTCGTGTATCTAACAAAACAAAACTCAAATACCGTATAATTCAAACTAGGTACGTCTTCTTCCTCAGTTAAGTATATTATATATACAGCTCAGCTTTAGGCAAAAATAATTATTTTATACAATATTTTAAGCAAGAATTTTTTTATGCTAAAAACGCTCCAGCGCCTTTTGAGTGTTTGTTTAATACGATGTCTCAGGAAATTTATTTTAGGGCCCAATTCGCAATTAATTCTTACTTGTGTACCTTGCCAACCTAATTATGGAAGTTGCTCGTCGGTTCTTTGACCAGCTATGTAGGTGTTATTCCGAAGCGCTGGTGGCCTAGCGGTAAGAGCATGCGACTTTCGATCCGGGGGTCGTGGGTTCGAACCCCGGCTCGTACCAATGAGTTTCGGAACTTATGTGCGAAATGTCATTTGATATTTGCCAGTCGCTTTTCGGTGAAGGAAAACATCGTGAGGAAACCGGACTAATTCCGATAAGGCTTATGCCCTTCCGGTTGAAAGATCAGATGGCAGTCGCTTTCGTAAAACTAGTGCCTACGCCAAATCTTGGGATTAGTTGTCAAAGCGGACCCCAGACTCCGACGAGCCGTGGCAAATGCCGGGATAACGCAAGGAAGATAATGATATGTAGGTATTATTCCACTAGGTCACATTTAGCTGAGTAACTTACCTAACAGTGTAACAAAAACGTTTACTATTAATCGGTAGATGGCGTGAAAAACTTGATATGTTGAGATTTTTTTTACTAAAATTCGAATTTAGAACATCAAGTCTTATTGTTCAGTTTTTTTTGGTCCTTACTACTGACTTATCACATAAAGTTTTTCACTGCGTCTACCGTATTATTTATCTAACTTCTCATTACGTGCAAATCATTAAATTAAATTTGTGGGCCACCCATCAAAGATATCGTTGCGGTGTGGCTCAAATTTTAGTACTTGGCCGGTTCTTATTTATAAATATAGTTATCAAGGTGCACTTTTCGTGGCAAATGGTACGGTTGGCAAAAAAACAAATACTTACATTTAAATATTCACTTTGTTCTTAAGTACAAAATAACCTTCTTAGGATTACACCTCTACGGTACAAAGCCTTTTCCGACCAACTATATATTTTTAAAACAATATACGTCAAATGACATTAATTATGTCATAAAAATACATTAGGCAAAGTGTAATTATTATTTTAATCTAAATAATCAAATGCACTCTAGATACGACTCAAGTAGTTCAAGTCAAAAGTAATGCACGAAGCCAAATAAATCTGTTTCATGAACAAATTTTTGTTATTTATTCAATGTAATTTAGATATTTCAAAATCTGTTAAGTACATAATTTTTAAATACTTGTGTAATTGTTTTTTTGCCAACCATACTCTGCCACCAATACAGCACGCTGATAACGATCTTTACTTATTTATAAAGTTTGTCGTAGGTGAGAATGATAGACCGATTTTTAAAATATTTTTTAAAATTTTTCCTTATTAAAACCAGAGTTCAAAGGAAGTTTCTATTAAAATTATTAAATTTATGGGAGATTGGGCGTTCGCTTGGAATGCCAAATTAATATAAGCTGCCTATTGGTACTTTTCGAGGCATACATAAATTTATTAAAATCACTTCAAATAAAGGATTAAATATAGGATTTACATACTTCATACTGAGAATCGTACCTCGATTTTTTAGCGCCACCCATTAAATACTATCATAACTAAACTGATGATAGTGATGATGCCTACAATTTTTTTTTAAATGTGCATTGACGTAATATCATGATTTAAAAATAAAGAAATAAGTAAGTACCTATGTCATTTGTTCTTATAAGAAATAAAAACACGCAAAAATATTTGGGGAAAATATGATTTTGGCCACTTTCAGGCTGCGACACAGCGCCATCTAGGCCTAAAAGGCCATACATTTCAAAGGTACGCTTTTTTGTATGGGCTTTGTCAGTCCAGTACTAAATCGTTCTTGCTTCAAATAATAATCTATTCGTACACCTGGAAAGGAACTTAATCATTTTTGGGTATTTATTTGAGCTTTTATAATCTAATAATGATTTTACGAGTACCAACTCATACAAATCATGTCATATGTAATGTAATAACTTATTTTTTGATTGATGTTAAAGGTCTTGGCAATTTATTTCTTGTGGCATTCGACATCATTTCCTTTCGGTAAAATGGTTTTAGCGAGAATCAGGTCATAAATTAATGTAATGATCCTTACGACGCAAGGTAATGTGAAACATTTATTTGATATTCGAGTAATGGGAAAATGTGCGTAATTTCATGTGTAGGAAAATTCCAAAACAAAAACATCGGTGCCCTCAAACTTAAAGAGCTGCGCTAGGGTATTCTTTTGTCGTAGTCTAAATCTAAATACTTACTGAATGATATTTAAAAATATTTTAAGCGCGTGTTAAGTTTAATAGTATTTTATACAATCGTGATATAATACAGAGCGTTTCAGTCGAGTAGGTACCATGTTTAGGCCACGAAGCTTGCTGCGTGGCCTAATAATACGGTACGAGAGAGAAAAGCTTAATTATATCACTACTGTATACAATATTTTTTCTATGAGTCATCACCTTCATCATCAAAGGACAAACAACATCATCATTCAAGTTAAAATTAATGTTAATAGCGTCGTTCATCGCTGTATCAACCAGGGATGTAACGGACCTCTGCTTCTGCTTCCGTTTCTGCGGAACCTCCGTCTTGTTTTGCACATCCGCTTCGGTTCCGGTTCTGTTATTTTTCAAACGGAAGTTATAGCGGATGTCGAAACTAGCGAGACGATGGGAGAACTGGGACGTGAGCGGCGTAGGTACATCAAAGACCAACACGTTTATACCTGTCATTCGCTCATCTCTCCGCTACTACGTGCTGCGATACTAAATATCAATCGCTTCATTCGATTGCTCGCCAATATTTTGTCCTGTCCACCTATTTCTGTAGCGAGTGAATAACTATTCAGTGGTGCAGGGCTTATATCTACGATTCCCTTAGATGCAGACTGCAGGAAGATAAAGCTGCCAGTTCAAGGTGATTTTAATTTTTGGATTGTAATGATATAAGATTTTTAAAACCTAAGTGGGCCTAAAGGCTGATTA
The DNA here is from genome assembly GCF_023078275.1 of Leguminivora glycinivorella. Classification (NCBI taxonomy): domain Eukaryota; kingdom Metazoa; phylum Arthropoda; class Insecta; order Lepidoptera; family Tortricidae; genus Leguminivora; species Leguminivora glycinivorella. Next base: position 11,095,376 of record NC_062981.1, read on the forward strand.
TTCCAAGCTAGTTCTTCGAATTTCCTGGCAACCAATTATTTATAATAATTAACTGTCTCTGATTGGTCGATAACGCGATAGATAAAAAAAAATGTGTTTCAGATGCAAAAAAAATTGCCAGGTATCGCAAATTAGTATAGAACTTATATGAAGTTCTATTTTTGAAATTATTACAGTTAACTAAAGTGAATTATAATGAAATACACTGAAAAGTCAGCACTTATAGTTTAGTCTATGGTGTCCTAATTGACAGATTAAAGTCGACGATAGAAATTTTTTTTTAAATAAATATGTTTGAGTCTCACGTGAGTTTTATACTTACTGAATGAATTGGACCGTATTTGCGAAGGCATGGGCGGGCAAAGCACCTCGCTGCCCAGACTGCTCACGGAGATGACGTCACGTAGCTCGCCGAGCGACGACGAACGGAGTGTAGGCAGAGAGAAGTTCACTTCTTTCGTCCTGTTCAACACAAGTTTTATTGAAAATGTTGTTGAATAGAAGGTTTTATGTAACTTTGTATCGTGCCATCTGGGATTTAATTGAAAAACAGGGATATAATGACTGGACTAGACTAATGTCAAGACGTGTTTGTTTACTTATTAAGACGCTACAGAAGTGAAAACCTAAAATGGAAAGGAGCCCCCCTTTCAATTTGGGAATTTATTTAAATAATAAATATACTTACTAGTGTTAGTAATTAGACTTATCGAAAAAAATCGTCCGTTAAGAACAACTCAGTTAAAAGATATTGCGAAAAAATCTTTAAAGTCGAGGTTCCGCTCTCGAATGTTTCCTCCCTCAAAAGTTAATCAATCGTAACGAATGTCGAGAATCTGAACAACAATGAAATAATCTGTGTCGGACCATCTAGTTTTTTTTGCGCCAAAATGAGAAAGGCCGTTTTTGGAAATTTTTGATTGGCTCTAGCGTCTTTAAAAAAAAAAATTAAAAAAAAATCAAAACGGTCAGACACAGATAAAAATAATAATATTCTCTGTTGAAAAAATCATTGCTCTATCTTCAAAACCAGGAGGGAAATAATAGTCGAAAGCGTTTGAATGGAGAATTGACCCCTCCTGTGTCGTCTTAATATGAAAGACAGAATTGGGCAGCCAAAGTTCAATTATTTGGTCCTGTTTACAAAAGTTTTATTGAAATTGTTGTTCAATAGAAGTTTTTATGTAGCTTTGTAACGTGCTATCTGGAGTTTAATTAAACGTAGGGATAATGTTATTTGTTGTTGACTATTGCTAGGACGTCCTCGTTTAGTAGTAAACTAGATATAAATATGATAGGTACAATTTTGGCAGCGAAAAAATTCCTTCTTTGGCCATGTTCAATATAAGTTTTATCGAAATTGTTTTATGAGACTTTTTATATAACTGGGATTTCAAAAATATGGATAGGTAATGTTGAGTTGATGTTTATTTTTGCTTAAGAATGACTAATGCCAAGAACGCCTAGTAGTATTTTAACTAGAGGTATATAAATATAAAGGACACAATTATACAATTTAATGTTCCATGTTAGAGGAAGCAGAAATGATTCTTCCCCTCTCGTGAATTGAACCTAGGATCTTTACTCCGTAACCAAGGTAACTTAGCTATTATCTCCAGCTATATACATTAGTTATTAACATCTTACTCGGAATTGGAATACCTATATTACATTCTAATGGAAAACAAAACAATTCCTGTTATTGTTTTGCTCCTACTCTCGTTGCTAAGCGATAACAAAGGAACAAAGCCGATAATGAAATTCTAATCAAATACGTGCTCATGCTCACGTAATGTATGTACTCGTACCTAGTCATCAAGGGTAACGTAAGGGGCCCACACATTACTAATTTGCCGGACAATATATACATACATGATTCCATATATAAGTAGGATAAATAAGCCTAAAAATACCTATGCTAGGTTATATGGCGCCACTAACTTTAATAAACTCATTAGACATATTGACCGGGACATAGACCGTGATTACCTTTTTGATTTTTGTCGAGCTCCCGATATTTCGACGCAGTTGCATGCATCATTGATCACGGAAAAACATATCATATCCCGGTCAATATAACTCTAATGAAAATAACCGTGAGTTATTCAAAAATCAATAAATCAATAAAACTTTTAATAAACTCCTTTGTAAGGATCTGGATCAAATTGACAAAACTGAGGTTCTAGAAGTTTTATCTTGTGTCAAGAATCGGCATTCCTACTTTGACGAAAAATACTTTGACAATACACGACTAAGAGCCAATTGCATCAACCACAGTTAACAGACACGTCAACGTCACGCAGCAGGTTTATGGAAATTCCCATACAAAAAAATTGCGAACACAAAATTCGGTTTGGTTTAACCATCCCTAACCGATATCGCCCGGCAAATTCGTAACTTGTGGTCTTTCTAGTTAGCTCCGAATGCTTTTTATTTACAAAGCGGTCTGAAACCCCAATAAAATCAAGCTTAACCGAGCCTGGTGACCCGACAGTCTTTAGATTCCTTCTCATTCGCCTTTTACTGTAAACTGACCCTCCTGTCCAAGCACACTTAGTCCTTTATTTGTATTAAAGCTTTGTTCGTAGTCTTGAAGACAGAGAAACGACATTGCCTGCAGATATATTTAATGAGCTGACCTACATTAAATAAACCGAAATAAAGCTTTTATTTCTCTTGCTGTGAAAGTGGGACGTTGCTCATTCTAGGGTTTTTAAATGTAGGTATTTAAACTATATTGCACAATAAAAAAGCGACAAAAAATGGCGGACTTAGTAAACGCTATGCTGGGGTTTTTTAACTCATGTTTTTTTAATGATGAGCTATGAACGAATTGATGTGCTGCGATGTATTTTTCCATTCAAATTTTATAGAAATATACAATAATAACTGTATAATTTTGTCATGTTTAGTATACTTAATACACACGTCTATCGCCTCATATTCCTAAATTTGTCCAATTCTGCTGTCGTCAGCCATTCTTCATTCGTCAACTTAGTCTGCAGTCATTATCATCTTTGACCATAATGAGTTGTTGGCCTTTTTATTATTTCGACTCGATCGTTTTTGGTCATTTCGTATTTGGTCACATTCTAAGTTGGTACCGACCTAAGACTATGAAAAAATACGAAAAACACAGTTTTAACAGTGAATATACCGAAAGAAGAATATGACGAGTAAAGAACGAGACGGATTAAGATAGAGATGAACAACAAATTTGACCGTAGATGAGAAAGACCATCGACGATCGTGACGAATAAAGAATGGCTGACGAAAGTAGAATCGGACCAATTTAGGAATGTGACGAAAAACGAACGAGACGACCCAATAGTATACCACGCGTAATACAATCATCATATTATTCCAAATAAAAGGTAGTGTTAAAGTCAGTTGAAAGAAATCCATAATGACTCGAACTATTAGCGCTCTCATTACGTTGCATTCAAAAAATCTTGTCAGAAATGGATGCTTTTCATCCCTTGGTTACCAACCTACTATAAACAACGAGATGCCGAAAGGCCAAAGGTCAGACTGTACCTAGATAGGTATATAGTATCTTAGATCGAACTGGCAAACACGTCCTTTCGTTTGCTTACTCCATTACTGCGGTGAGTACAATCGGTGCTTCTATTCAAAAAGGTCCTAAGAAACTTGTGTTCCCTTGCTCTTTGCGGATGTTGTGAATACCGCCCAATCAAATGTTTGTTCTTCCAAGTAGCGCGCCTTTGAGTAAGCTCCACACTCCAAGATAAATCTCTATACCTATTATCTAGGAACTCTAATCCACTTCAGCGTTGTTTTGCTGTGCGTCACAAAAAGGGTACTTTTAGAATTAACTTCCCTTGAGTTTACATACATAGCAATTTACCAGACCCTTTAGCACAACTTGCCTTGTTGCGCGCGAGTCCATACATCAAGCGCGACTTCAAGGCAAGTTGTGCTAGAGGGGCAGGTGCCGTAACCGAATGGCATTTCCGCGACGCGAAATGAAAACGAAACGCCACGAAAGGTAGTCTGACTCTGTCGCGCCAATACGCACGAGCGATGGAGATAGATATCTACTAGCGTTTCGTTTCGTGAGTGTATCGTGAGCGTTTGTGCCATTCGGCTACGTACCCAGGTATGTGAATAGGTAGCTAATTATACACTAGCATTTGTTTTTATTGTATGTATCTATGATATTCTTTGTTATTATTTTGTAAAATTTGGAATTGACGATCTTTAAGTGAAAGTCTTTGTTCTACAATTGTGTGAAATACTGTTTCTTTTTCTTTAATAAATAAAGATATCTATCTATCTATCTACCTACTAAACAGTTTACTGCTTTCTATTTAAATAAAGTATCCTCATGATTTTCATCCAAATAATAAACATTTGATACGAGTTAATTACAGGTTAAACCGCAGCCATTATTTTGTAAATATTATCACTACAGGTACTTCACAGCCCTGCGTATCATATTTTAAACAAATTTCATAAGGCAAACAATAATTTAATTAATTGAATACATCGCGTGTTAATTAGTTACCTGTGTAAATGCATAAAATATTCTTTGCATTATTTCACGCAATGAACTCAGTTTTATTTCAAAGAACTGTAAAGTAGTCTGCTGCACAATTATTTCTCAGTTAAAACTTTGGTCGTTATAAAGTTACGAAGTATTGCGACTAGAATTCTTCGACCGTAAAATAGCGGTCCGTTTCTTCGTTTACCTGTCAAAGTACTAATTTGCTAGTAAAAGTTATCAGATAGTTGAACGAACACGCTAAGTTACAATCATCATCATCATCATCTCCTCCTAGCCGTTTTCGGCTACGGCGACTGCGTTTTACAGTTGAGAGCGTCGTTGGTGTTACAATAACCTCGTAAGAAACGGTGCTTTTGCGTTTTAGCCTACGATGTATCTGGGGACCATTTCTCGAAGCTACAAGTGGTAGGCAATGTCTAATATGACAAGTTGGAAAGAGACTTCCGCGTGTAGCTTGTAATTTTCAGTTTTGAGAAATGGGCCCCAGGTCATTGATACCTATACCACCGTAAGATTTGTAACTTAAAACTATTTATAGTAGCATGGTAACGGCGTCGGGAAGGGCTGTTTTTGCTACTTCCATAGTATCTACACGTACAATGCACACGTGTACACAGCTGTGTAGGTACGGTACACAGTATAAAGTAAAGCACTCCATTCTAAAGAGTAGGTAACACTTTCGTGATGAAATGAAGATTGTTTTATTTGTTTTGTTAATCTGTATACGTACAGTCACCGGCATAAAAAAGTGATGATTTATGTACCTATTTAAAAATATTTTAAGCGGTTACTCAAATACTCACGTATTAAGTCGATATAACGCTCGACATGTTTCGCTCCATTTCCCCTCCCGTGATTATGAAGGTATATTCTTGGATCGTCTTGTTCGTTTTTCGTCACGTTCCTAAATTTGTCCGATTCTGCTTTCGTCAGCCATTTTTTATTCGCCACGATCGTCGATGGTATTTCTCAACTACAGTCAATTTCGTTGTTCATTTCTATCTTAATCCGTCTCGTTCTTTACTCGCCATAATCTTCTTTCGGCATGTTCGCTGTTAGATCTATGTTTTTCATGTTTTTTCGTAGTCTTAGGTCGGTACCGACTTAGAATATGACCAAATACGAAATGACGAAAAAGAAAAAGGCCAAAAATTAATGGTCCAACACGATAACGACTGCAGACTAAGTTGACGAATGAAGAATAGCTGACGAAAGCATAATCGGACTTTAGGAACGGGACGAAGAACGAACGAGTCGACCCAAGAGTATACCATTACGAACAATATATCATGATGAATATTTAGGTACGTAACTAAATACGTAATACGTATACGTACATGTAACATGGTCCAGCGATATCATGCGGTGGATACACCAAGATCGGCGGTGACGGTGTCGGCGATGGGCTGTTCTTGCGCCTGCGCGCCACTAACACTCCCGCCATTATGAGCAGTAGCACTAAAGCTGCGCTCGCGCCTCCCAACGCAACAAGGGCCGCTTCTGCAAGAAAAACACTTGTAACTTAAACAATTTTTGTGTTCAGTTTAGTATGAATTAAACTTTATATTTGTATCTACAGATACAGATATAAAGTAGATTTTATTTACTTCCTTAAAAATCTTAAATCAATTATTTTTAAGATACATGACCGAACCTACCCCCGCAAATAATACCTATAGATATTTATGTATATGCATTTATTGTGCCCACTGAAATTTACGCATCTAAAGTAATAAATTAAAATAATCAATTAAACTTGCACGAAAACACTTAAGACAGTGACTGCAGTTGCTCGCTTATTCTAAACTAGATGCTAATTTAATAAAACTATGGAAACGGATTAAATCGCGTATAATGAATTTAAAGAAGGCCCGTTTGAAGATCCCTACAGTCGAGCGCCGGCCTGCAATTCTCCCTTTTGTTAGAGGGGTCACAGATAGGATCAGCCACATCTTGAAACGGGCTTCTATTAAAACTTATTTCAAGCCTATGAAGAAGATGTCCCAATTCCTGAGGCCTGTGAAATGTCAAACTCCTCTACAAAGCGCGGGAGTGTACAGGCTAGACTGTGAGTGCGGCCTATCATATGTGGGACAGACGAAACGAAGCATTTCCACACGGGTGAAGGAACACATAGCGGATGTCAAGCACCGTCGGCAAAGGTCTGCAGTCTCTGAACATGTCATGGATAAAGTCAATCATGCTATAAAGTTTGACAAGCCTCTGGTTCTCGCTAAGGAGAAGCGATATATACCCAGAATGTTGCGAGAGGCCATTGAGATCAAGAAATATCCAAACTTTAATAGAGAGGATGGCTTTACTTTACCACCGGCTTGGGATCCAGTAGTACATCTGATAATGGAACAAGCACGACGAAGGCTGTGAGGCATTTGTGTTGTATGGTGTTGGACATTTGCAGTTTGTTTCTTTGTCAATTTTGTGTAGATTAATTGGTTAATTATTTTTTAACAGAGTAATGGTAAAATTTTTTGAATATTGTATAACTAGCTTTATTAATAGTGTGTGAACCTGCCTTAGAAATCTATATTATTTGTGGTCATGGTTCGTTAATATTTCTTGTAAGTGGGTAGGTTATGCACATTTTAATTTTTCCTCAGTCACCCGTTGACCACGAACGCTGTAAAGAGTTCGAAACGTCGGGATGTATTTTAAATTCATTATACGCGATTTAATCCGTTTCCATAGTTTTATTTCATGAGTAACTATCGCGGTAACCGAAGACAATATTAGATGCTAATTTGCTAAACAACAAACTTCGTGAGGAAATATTATCTCCAGAGTGTAATTTGGAAGTTGAAGTATACCTACTAAGCTACTCAAGCAAAGTGAGTTCTTGAAATTAGCACCTACGCGAAGTACTTATGCTTTTAACATTATTATATGTCACGCTCAGGGCGGAATTATGCTAGGGATGTCCACTGGGACGCATCCCTCAACAAACCCACGCATATTATGGCTTTTTAAGAGGAAAAAAATATTAAAAAAAGTCCTGTACTCAAAGTAAATTTTACTTTCAAGGCTTTATTGGTATGTTGGATTTTAACTAGCGACAGCTTTTACTAATGACACTTTTTGAATACAAAGATTCAAACGTCGGATAGGCAGAGCACATCTTTATATTATTAGCTATTGGAAATAAAGGCCTGAGTATACCTACATCACAAAAGATCATTTTATCACGCTAGGTGGCGCAGTTAACCCCCTGCTGTCACTGTCGATTCACAAAATATATATTTTCAATTTTTTCGGGTATGGCAATTCGCAACACATGCAGTTTGCCTGCATTACTCTGTATATCGGTCCTAAACTTTCATCGCGCCCGTTTATCTTGAACCACAAAAAAAAACATTCTAAACCTACTTACCACTGCTCAAATTTCGGCTACGGTCAAATATGAGATTCAACACATTTAATTAACATAAGTAGCTTCAAAACCGAAATATATGCAAAATGCTTAAGAAATGTTAATTTTATACATAAAAGGTTTCCTTCAGAATGTAGCCGCGGCATAATGAATTTAGGCGCAGATTGGTATAAGTACTAGTATGTATTTGGGAAATGCTTAGCAATAGATGAAGTAACTAAAGATGACTTTTAAAGAAAAAATACAATGTGCAAAACTACTCACATACAAAAAGTAATGAACGATTACGATTTTGATTCAAATTATAATTTTATTGACAATCGGTTCATAAGTTTAGTACCTACATGACTGTTTTTACTCGTTGTGCAATTTATTTACCCGAGCACGAACTTTGTAAAAAATTCGAAACGTCGAGAAGTTGGTAATTCATTACGCGATATTATTATAATCCGTTACGCCGTGTCTTGCGTGGGCGACGGTCGCGCGACCGTCGCGCGACCATCGCCGTCGCGTCTCATACTTCCATATCGATAAGATTTGATTTCGTATGCGTCGCATCGCCGTCGCGCGACCATCGCGCGACCGTCGCCCACGCAAGGCACGACGTTAGAATAGTTTTATCCCTTGAGTAAACCATAGAACAACGAAAGATAAAACTCAGTAATTGATTTTAGTAAAGAGGAATACGCTTTTTGTATCCCAAATATAAGATTCCCACTTAGTGACCCGAGGAAGACCCCTAAAACTCAATGAAACCATCACACGTCTCTTAAAAGCACTCTGATCCGTGTAAGCCGCTTAACGACTGTTTTCGGCCTAAAAGCATATCTGCGGAACAAGTTGTTTTTGACACTTTCTATCCCTGTGTACTTTCAAAGATAGTGTTGAGGGAAGTTACTGTGAATATACCCGACTCGAAAAATGACGGTAGAATGTTGATAGTGAATGTGTACCTACTGATACTTTCTTCATGAAACATACTGGTAACATTAACATAAAGCGATTTAAATCTCAATTAAATGCAAGAAAAAATACCAGTCCAGTAATTGCCAGTATTAATAAGTTTACAAATCAAATTGAATTATATGAAACATAGTACTTTAAAAACCGTTTCTAATAGTTTAGTGTGTTGCACTTGTCAGATAACTAGCTTTTGCCCGCGGCTTCGCTCGCGTTAGAAAGAGACAAAAGTAGCCTATGTCACTCTCCATCCCTTCAACTATCTCCACTTAAAAAAACACGTCAATTCGTGGCTTCGTTTTGCCGTGAAAGACGGACAAACAAACAGACACACACACCTTCCCATTTATAATATTAGTATGGATTAGTATGGATAATTATAAAAAAAAATAATTAATCAGAGGCTTGAAAAAAAAACATGGTGCTAGTAAAGTACGCAAAGTTTTCGTCATTTATGTAGAATTAGAGCGAGCAACATAGTATTGATATATTTTTACCCGAATTTATAATATAATCAGCACATGGTCATTAATTCCGATGTTCTATCATTTGAATACCCAGTGTTTCAGAGAACAAAAGATGCCCAAAGAGACCAATCGGTACATCACTATTCCCGTCATGACCGTCGTTACCATCCCCAGCCGCCGTCAAAACTTTCTTATCGCGCAGTTTCCAAGGACTTGACAAAATGCCCTCAATGTCGAGAGCTTTGCTGGCCTAGCCGAAATGACAATCATTGACGCTAGACGCCGATCTAAACTCAGTCTAACTCTGTCGCGCCAATACGGTCTGGCGTAGTGCGACCGGTCTGGCGTAGTTGGTAGTGACCCTGCCTGCTAAGTCGCGGTCCCGGGTTCGAATCCCGGAAAGGGCATTTATTTATGTGATGAACACAGATATTTGTTCCTGAGTCATGGATGTTTTCTATGTATATAAGTATGTAGTTATATCGTCGCCTAGCACCCATAGTACAAGCTTTGCTTAGTTTGGGGCTAGGTTGATCTGTGTTAAGGTGTCCCCCAATATTAAAAAAAAAAAAAAAACGGAAGGGCGATAGAGGTCGTAGCTAACGATATTATCGTATAAGCGTTATAAGCGTTTGTGCATTTGGCTAAGTATCCTGGTCCTTTGGTCGTAACTTTTGTGACGTGAATAACTGCTTTAATGATAGATGTTTCAGACGTTTTTGTAATTGTTAATTGTAATTTATATTTAAGTTTACTTAGCCGTGATCCACACACAAGCGACACACGTCGTAAGACGCGGAACGGACGTCAGCGCCGCGCCGCCCGAGTGTAATTTGAAAAACGTCCCTCAGTAGGTACATTTTGTATAGGAAGTACCCCAAGCGACGCGGCGCGCGCCTCAAGCGACGCGTCGCTTGGGGCGCGTCGCTTGAGGTGCGTCTTACGTCCTTCCTATACAAAATGTACTGAGGAGACGTTTTTTATTTAAATTACACTAGGACGGTGCGGCGCTGGCGTCCGTTCCGCGTCTTAGGACATGCGTCGCCTGTGTGTGGATAGTTCCTTATGCTCATACTTATTGGTGCTCGTGAGATGGCTATATAATGTTATAGTATAAGTTTAGTTTGTATCAAACAAGATAAGGTCCTTTACACGGTTTTAGCAATTGAATTGTCGGTTCAACTAGATTTGTACCTACAGTTTCACCCACATTTAATGTTAGTTTCACGAGATATTAAAGACAAAATACTTATCAGCAAAATTTCAATCGTCTCTAATAGAGTCGTCAAGAACGACCTAAAGCATTTCAGGCGAACATTTATAGGGCCGTTATGACGATAGAAATACGATATGGCGTCATGAACATTTTTATGAACATCATTAACTACGAAGGTTTTATAGGTTTGTGATAATTTAACGAGGGAAAACGCAAATTTTTCCCTACAACCTGTTACAGTTTTATGATAGCTACATATTTGGTTTTGTGAAGTTCATGACCTTGCTGAATACTTATACGAAATTAATAATAAAATTAAAAAGAATTCCTTTAACGGTTACTTGGAATGTAATATAAAAAAATTGATAAGACTTCTCAAATAACATAATATAAAAGATTGGCATTTTCATTAAAAATCTATCACAACTGGAAATATGGACTAAAATTTCATCTTTTGATACTAAAAACTTAAGTAAGGTTAAAGCGTATAAGTGTGTCATAAGGAAATTGTATCTGGCCTTCACATTTTTCAAACAGAAAGTTCAAAATTTAAAAACAAAACATTGCCCTAGGTCACACAAAATTTTGATATCATTAAATTTATCACAACTGGAAATTAATATGGACTAAAATATCGTCTTTTGATACGAAAACTTAAGTAAGGTTAAACCGGATAAGTGTGTTATACGGAAATTTTATCTGGCCTTCACATTTTTAGGTAAATTAACAAAAAGTTCAAAATTAAAAAAAAAAATCATTGGTCTAGGTCACAATAAAAATAATGACTTACGAGAAAATTATCTCTTTCTTCTCCGCGCTTGTTGAAATGCAAAACACAGTTGAAACTTGGTGTCGTTTTTTATCTTTTAATTTAATTATCCCTTAAGGGAAAATACGAAAAGAGAAAGTTGAAGTTTGCAAGGAGAATCGTTAAAAAACAGGTCGAATAAAAAATAAGCGACCCGGATCACTAATTTCCACGTAGAAGTAGTCGCAGTCGTATTTTTATTGTTTATAAAAACAAATGTAATATTTCTTTATTTTAATATCTTGATATCACGTCAATACACATTTTGAACAAAATAAATTTGTAGGCATCATCAGTGTAGTTATGATAGTATTTAATAGGTGGCGCTAAAAAAATGAGGAACGATTCTTAGGATAAAGATCGTCAATCCTTATTATAAATCATCCTTGCTACAACCGTGTAAGTATATTGAGTAGTGCATGTTAAAAGAAAAAATACCAATTAAAGTGTTTTAATTTTTTAATATACCCAAGTAAATGTGGTCTGAAACAAATAAAAAAGTTTCTCAGACATTTCACCAATACATGCAACAGGTGGTGTTTGCTGAGGCTACGATATAAACCCCTTTAAGCGTTTCGATATATTTGCTGTGTTGAAACACAAATATTGAATTTCAGTAGCAATTTGTTGGCTCGGTTCACTTTATAAGCCAATGAATAAAGCTCCTATTTACACTATTTTCAACAATAAAATGCACTTAAACTTTTGGTACCTACGTAATATTAATAGATACCGTAATATGGCTGGCTCCGATGGCGGCGGTAAATAGGGACACCAGTAAAGTGTGATTTTCCTGACACTACTAAATATTTACTTATTTACAAAGTGAACCATAATAAATTCAGCAAAGTTCAATCGGATGATAAAACGCCAAACGCCGCAGAAATATTGCAGTCTGGCTTCGTCATGCCAATCCTCAAGAGCGATAGAGATAGATAGCTACGAAAGAGATATTATCGTGAGCGTTTCGTGAGCGTTTTTTCATTCGGCTATGCACACTGAAGTGCGATATAAGCGTTAACTATACTGATGACGTTTGTTAGGTAGCTAATTCCGCTCCCTTGTTCCTCGTAGATAACTGGTTTTGTATGAGGAAAAATAATTCTTCTTAGCTAACTGGGTTATGAAAAAGGATTTTTTATTTCTTCGTAGATAACCATTATTTTTTGCAGTTTTCTACGAAGATTTTTTTTTCTTCTTTGCTTACCCGGTTTTAAAATGGGATTTTTTCCTCATTATTATGAGGAAAAAAATCCCATTTTAATACAATTATTCCCATTCCCATTCCCATTCTATTGAATACAATTATTTTATGCGGTTTTCTACGCAGATTAGTTTTTCTTCTTAGCTTATCCGGTTATGAAATGAGTATTTTTGTTGTTTGTGGAAACCCGTTATTTTATTTGGGTTTCTAAGGGGAATAGTTTATTGTTCCCAGCAAACGCAAACGGGACTTTTTATTATTTATAGAAAATAAAACTACTACACCCAACGTTTGAAAAAATAGCTCCATTCTTTTAGAATATTTTATCAACATCCATAACATAAGTTCTCTATTATATGGAAAACAAACCCACTTCATAACCATAAAAAATCTTAGTAAAAAACTGCATAAAATAATGGGTTTCTTTGAGAAAAAAAAAACCATTTTAAAACCGGGTAAACTGAAAAGGAAAAAAATCTTGATAGAAAATTCCAAAACATAATGGTTTTCTGCGAGGAAAAAAAATCCCATTTCATAATCGGGTAAGCGAAGAAGAAAAAAAAATCTTCGTAGAAAATTGAAAAAAATAATGGTTTTCTACGAAGAAAAAAAAACATTTTTCCTTATACAAAACCAGTTATCAAACTTGGTTATCTACGAGGAACAAGGGAGTCCACTCACCTCTCAAATTGACAGCATTAGCGATAGAGAAGCCGGTGACGGAACTAGCGGTGGGCGTGGCCTGCGACACCGGGTCGGGCGCGGACGGCAGGCTCTGGTAGCCGCGTGACGTCACTGCCTCGTCGTACTGCGGGTTCGGGTCATAGTACGCGGGTTCGGCGCGTTCTCCCGGGTTTTCTGACTCCCCCGCGTTTTCTGACTCGTAATCTGACGGAAATAGACATAAATTAGAAGGTTATCCTCATACAGGACATGTTTTTGGTTAATTCCTTCGGGGCATAATTCGTCAGTAAATACATTTATTTTATTGATTAACATACTAAGTACGATAAAAATTATACAAATAAAATAAAGTAGGACGTTTCCATACCAAATTGATGCCATTTTAAAGCATTACTTCTATAATGTGACTGATTTATTTTCTGTATTGTATTTACTTGGTCAACGTAACTGAGACCTATACCTAATGTCTGAACTTTCAGTGAGTAGGTAGTTTCTTAACAAAGATAAAGTGTTTATTTTCAAGCAGACATGTAAATCAGATTGCAACTGCAACGTAGATAAACTTACATCCCACACAAACCCACAACTCAAGCATTTTTTTTTTAAGAAAACATTGTAGACAGAAAGGAAACCCACACACACACACACACACACACACACACACACACACACACACATCACACACACACACACACACACACACATACATTCACATTGCCGTGAATATTTAGCAAGGATTTCATTAAATCTGTGTAGTACGCTTTTAATAATGGATGTGGAAAACTATCAGACTTCTTTGAAGATGCGCCTGATGTCAAACAAATATTTCAACCCTTTTTCAATCATTAGCTACCGTGAACTCATCCCTATAAGGGATCTCTTCCAGCTAACCTTAAAATAAGAGATGTGCGAATAATAACCCAGTTCAAAAATGCTTAGAAGATCACAGCGATACAATACTGCCCTCTCATAGTCAAAACCATATATTATTTTGATAGAAAATATGCTACTTTTGAAACAAATTTAGGCCCGAAACAGACCAAAATATACGTACGAATGACATCAATATTATTTTAATATCAACATTATTTTAATATCAGATTAATGTCAGGTGTACATTCGCATTGGCCAGTAATCTTTATAGGTCTGCAGGGTTAGCACATGATTGGCCGTGAGAATATGTCACCGCGACATAGACTATTTACCCGTCCTTATGTCATGCATTAATACAACAAAATTAGAAGTTAGAAGAATACGTGTTATCTATCTCGCGGCGACATACTCTCGCGCAATAATGTGCTAGCCCTGCTGCAATGAATTCATGTCTGGGTAGACAGATACTTACTATACAGTGGGTACAGTCAAGTGTAAAAATATGGGTGCGTACAACTTATCAAAAATATGTCCCATAGCACTTTATGTCGGCGGAATAAGGTCTCGGTACATATTTTTGAGCGGATAAAATCGATACGTATTTTTGCACTTGACTGTACTTAGGTCATAAATTATGGGCATAGGCACGTAAGTTTTATCGTTCTAAGAGGCGGTTCTCGGAAAAAAGAAATGGATAAAGATTGAGTTTTATTCCCTAACCTTGTCTAGACAGTGCAAACTAAAAGAAAAAAGTTTTTTTTAAGTAAACGTTTTGAAATACTTACTTAAAATATGTTTCCAACTAAAGTATGTAATGGTAGGACATGATGAAAACTTTTTATCTAGTGGCGATGTGATAAACTACGAGTATTTTTACGATGAAAAAAAAACCACGTTTATTATAGTATTTTATGCAACTGGCGTTTAAGTGAGGTCAAAAAAGACGAGTGGAAAATGAAAATGAAATATTTATTTTCAAGTAGGCATATTACAATGCGCATATGAACGTCAAACGCCGGCTCTAACCCTACGCCTCAGCCTCGAGAAGATTTCAGTCCCCCCTCAGTTGGGAGGGGGGTATCCACTATGGGACCGGCAAGAAACTCGGCGGGCAACTTCTTTTCAAAACATTACATCTTATAACTAACATGCATTAAATAACAAGATACAATTTAACATGCAAAAGTATTCATCAAAGAATATGAACAGACTAGGTACTCTATGGAAATTAATTTCAATAAATTATATTATTGCTTAATAATACGTCGTTCTTCTTCAGAGAAAACATATCAAATTGTCACAGAAGAAAAAGATAATATGAATCTCAATATCATTAAATATGTAATTTACCTACACAACATAAAATATAAAATATTTGATGTGCTTTCTTATCCGAACTGTGTCCTCTATACATAATACAATTATTTTAATTGCTATTCGTTTTTTGTAGTTTCTGGTTCGGGCCATGCATGTTTGTCTGTCAAATAGTCCTCGACTCTGTAATAAGCTTTTAACATCAATGATTTTTTTAAGTAGTTCTTAAGAGCTGGGAGGGGTAATCTCAAAGCAGTGTCAGGTAACTTATTATAAAAATGAATGCCCAACAAATGACTTCTGTACTTTACGGACACGAAACTTCTTTATGGCAAGCTTATTTTTGTTTCTAGTGTTATAATTATGGATATCAGAATTCTTAGTGAAACAGTCTAAATTCTTAACAACATAAGTTATACTATCATAATGGAAGCTACAGTTAAGATATTAATTTCTTTGAAGAGTTCTCTTACTGATTCACGTGTTCCTAAGTTGTAAATAGAACGAATGGCTCTCTTTTGTAATACAAAGATAGTCTGTATGTCAGCTGCTTTGCCCCAAACCAGAATACCGCATGACATTACACTGTGAAAATAACTATGATACACTAGGCGAGCTGTCTCAACATTAGTCAGTTGCCTGATTCTCCTAACGGCGTATGCGGCTGAACTTAATTTGCTTGCTAGTTTCCTTATATGAGGACTCCATTGTAGATTTTTGTCCAATGTTAAGCCAAGGAACAGTGTTGTATCTACCATCTCTAAGCATTCATCATTCAAAAGTATTTTTGTATCGATTGGTTTAACATTCGGCAGAGAGAATCGAATACATTTGGTTTTCTTAGAATTAAGAAGTAAATTGTTGACAGTAAACCACTGCAGTACATCAGCTAACGTGCTATTAATTACATTGTAATCCGTAGATTTTCGGTCAACATTAAAAAGCAGTGATGTGACGTGAGTAACAATTTGAGGCGAAGCCGAAAATTGTTAATAAAGACGCCACGAGTATTTTTTTACTCAGTTAAACACCGTTGCATACAATACTTTTTCTACGACCATGCACTTACTTTTTAATAGTTTTCTAGAATAACTTTCGTGAAATTCGCACTATTTCCTGTATTTTGACGCGTCGGCCTCCCCTCTGTTCCTAGTCCGTTGCTTCTGGAAAGTTATGTATGAGAATGTTGGCATAATTAATGGAAGATTTTTTTTGATTGGGATATGTACATTACAGGCCGAGGTTATTTTTCATTAACCCTCCCCATCCCTCCCCCCTCTGCGTCACCCCTCTTCCCCCCCTTAAATAGCCGAAAATGCGGTTTTTCGCGATTTCTGACAAAACCGTTGTAGATACAGAAAAAGCGTGTAGGAAAAAAGTAATCCTTGATAAATTTACTACAAATCGTTCATTGACACTTTGGTTCTAGCACTTATAGGTTTCGCGTGATCCATCACGAAAGTTGGTCCTTTACTGCAATTTTCTTTAGTGAATGTTAAGTTTTCTCCCAAATTGCTTACGAAATCTGTTTGATATTACTAAAATATTATAAACTGAAAATGAATTTCAGGGGGAAAAATCACTACCATGGGTGGGACTTGAACTCACGGCTACTGGATTGATACTCCAGGGCTCTACCAACAGCTACCAAAAGCTCATCCCCAGTCATAGATACACTATATAGATCAATGGTACTCCTAGCGACTACTACTGTGAAAATATTACGTCTTAAATAGTTACTGGAATTCCAAGACGTATTGGAAATTCCACCCATGGTAGTGATTTTTCCCCCTTAATTTTATTTTAGTCATGAGTTACAATATTTTAGTTATATCAAACAAATTTCGACGATTTCGTATGCATTTTGGGCGAAAACTTAACATTCACTAAAGAAGATTGCAGCAAAGGACCAACTTTCGTGACGGATCACGCGTAAACTATAAGTGCTAGAACCAAAGTGTTAATGAATGATTTGTAGTAAATTTATTAAGGATTACTTCGTTACTACGCGCTTTTTCTGTATCTTCAACAGTTTTGTCAGAAATCGAGAAAAACCGCATTTTCGGCACTTTAAGGGAGGGTAGAGGGGTGACGCAGAGGAGGGAGGAGTGGGGAGGGTTGATGAAAAATAACTTCGGTCTATAACGTACATATTTCAATTTAAAAAAACCTTCCATTAATTATGCCGTAATTTTAGCTAATTTCCCCCTGCTATCCTGCCTCACCCTGTCGCTCGCACTCCCCCGCGCCGTCGCCAGCCCCCGGCGCCCCGCGAACCCCGCTGTATCCCTTAAAGGCTTCCTAACAATGCTTTAAGAGCTATATCGTATGCGTGGGTGCGCGGGGCGCCGGGCGGGGGCGGGCATCTTTTATGTAGGGTTTTAACGATCTATGTACGACACTGTAAATGACGAATAACAACACGGGAGTAGAAAAAAACATTTTCAGTACAGATGGTGTTTTTTTTACGCACTAGTGCGAGAAGTGGTTCATTATATGCCAGGTCGAAACTTCGGAGGTCCATCTGTACTGAAAAACGTCGTACGATACACGTGCAAAAAGGAAATTCGTAACTCGTGTCGATTTAAAACACTCCCTTCGGTCGTGTTTTAATTTATCGCCACTCGTTTCGAACTTCCTTTTTTTACGCACTTGTATCGTAATGTACTATTTTGTACGATAACACATGTATCGTTCTCAAGAAAAAGGTACCTTTGTCGCTTGTGTATAACCTCGTAACATCCACCATACATTTATGTTTATCCTAGTTGTATTTAAACTTTATACTTTTTATTTGATGAAACAACATAACTTACAAATAAACACTTAAACTAAAAACATACAAATAAAAACTTACAAAAAATTTGATCTAAAGGTAGCATTCGGATCCCAGCAGTCGCGACCCGGCAGCCGCTGCCCAGCAGCCGCGACCGGGTCGCGCCGCACCGCTTTATGCGATAGTTTCCGACGCAAGCGACCGAGCAGCGCGGCCCGGCGCGACTGCTGGGATCCGAATGCTACCTTAAGTCGTCACTAATGGGTTAAGGTACCCAGAAGGCTGGCCGCATAGCCCCGCTGGATATCTATGTTGATCCGCTGAGTGAAATATTGGCCAGATCGTCATAGAGGCGGCAATTTAACCCTTAAATGCATGATTTTTTTCTTTTAACTAGAAATTAATAATGTGATAGACAATGGTTTTCTGACTCTAGGAAAAATAATAAAAAAAATATTTAACATCGATTTTAATACTAAATCAGTGTTAGAAGTAAAATTGGCTAAATCTTACTTATATAAATATATAATTACTAGTAAAATTTATAAGAAAACTTTTACTACTATTAAAAAGGTACACTATTTGAGAAACCCCTATGATAAAATGATTAAACATAAAATAGTTACTAACTCTGAAAAAATCTGCCTGAACCATGTACTAAAAATCACCATCATCCAGTTTTTTCACACTTTTCCGCCATTTTTTCTTAAATAAAAACATTATTTCCAACCATTTAAGAAAAAATGGCGGAAAAGTGTGAAAAAACTGGATGATGATCCTACAGATCTAAGAAAAATAAATAAAAAAGTCCAGCTTATATTTTGGCTAGTTTATTAAAAAATACATGCATTGTAGCCAAATGGCAACAATATGCATTTAAGGGTTAAAATTGAGTTTAAGTAATTTCATTAGTTCGAAAAAATTAAACATTATAAATGATAGTTTGCTTATATGACAGTTAAAATTCCATTGAAACAATATATGAGTGTGTTTAGTAAAACGTCCCACTTTGTTGGTTATCATTAAGGCGAGATTTGCATACTTTCATCTTTATATGAATAAACTGACAAAGCGGCTTTATAGCAATCGACAAAGTGGGACATTTTTCCGTGCACACTCACATAATTATGAACTTCTCAATGTACATTGGGTGGCAAAAGGATTAAGATGCTGAAAAGGTAGGTAGGTAATATAAAGATACCATGAAATTTCATATTTATGGTAAGAGACAACGTGTCGAGACTTTTTGGTTGATAATATCATTCAATTTAAGAGCCTGTAAAATAATTTAGGTATATCTTGAAAATATTTCGGCTACGATATTATTGCTTCATAATTTAATGTTCGAACGTAATTCCAATGAATTATTATTAAGAGCACTCAAACCCCTTGTGCTATAAATTTGAATTAAATTTGTATTGTTCGGTTAGAATGAATTGCCTACGTTTTAAAAGGTTGTTATTGAATTCTATAGCTTTAATTTTAAATATAAGTGTAACGTAATGTAACAATATGGACTGTTATGTCTGAAATAAACGAATACAATACAATTAAAAGTTTTCTCATCATAAAGCTTACAAAGCGAAAAAACTTCTGAGCATAAATATGGCTTTATTTTTTAATCACAAGTGCAATGAAATAACTGCTTACTTTGAAACATTGTTTTAAACTTTCAAGATATTTACACATAAATCTATATTGTATAATCTTAAGTTTTAAATTAAAGCCACATTTAACGCAATAAATGACAAATCTAATGAATAACTTAAATATTCATCACGTCCTATTTTGAAAATTGAGAAAACATTGAATAAAATATAAAAACTTTACTCCTGCGGTGTCATGTCATAATACACTGGCAGCATTTCCTAGCACAAATGATTCTGTGAACGAAGAAGCTGCCAGCTCTGCGGTCACCGCTGAGTTTAAAGTTGCTCCCAAAGTTTCAAGGATATGGCATGGCCAATATGGCCATGACCCGATCTGGCGCCCTGCCGGCCTAGCCAAAATGACAATCGTTGACGCTAGACGCCGATCGAAACGCAGTCTGGCTCTGTCGCGCCAATACGGAAGAGCGGTAGTGATAGCTACGATTACTCGATATTATCGTAAGCGTTTGTGCATTTGAAAAAGAGAGACCGGTCGGACGGCCAATGCTGCGCTTTAAAGATTGCGTGAAGCGTCACATGGTCACATTTGATATTCCATGCAACCAATCGCAGCGACTGGCCGAAGACCGACCCACGTGGCTCCGTGTTGTCCATGACGGTAAATCCAAGAACGACAATGCCTGGTTCTCCTGCTTAAATCATAAACGCATGAGGCGTCACGAGCAGGCCTCTAACCTCCGCCCATCTGGGGGAGCATACACCTGCCGTGTGTGCGAACGAGGGATCCTCTCTCGAATTGGGCTATACAGCCACGAACGTAAGTGTCACAAGGATGCTGCTTGAATAATCTGTTATAGAGGCCTGTTATTTGTGCATTTGACTACGTAGGTACCCTAGCAATGAGTTTACGAGTTTTCTACGACACCATAGGGACAACCCGAAACATCGGAGGTAAATTTAAAACTTGATTCGCGATTAAGTCCCGACCTACTTTTTTTATATACGAGTTTGCTGTTTAATGGTTTTTCTTTGCCAACTCGTTTAAATTTTTATAGCTGATTGCGATCTAATTTTCTAACCTTTTCCTATCCCGACTGTGTTAATTTAATTTCATAGTTTATAACAAGATCACTTTCATATCCATCGATTGAGAATGTGTGTGCGTATCTACAATGATTTTATAGGTGTTTAAGAATCTCGTACAAGCTTGGCCGTCTATCTTCCCGTACAAAAAATAAATAATGCAATATTATTCTAAAATTACTTACTTCTGAAAACTCAGTATATTGCAAGTACAAAGGTATAGAACAATCAAGCAAAAGAGCTTTCAGCTTCCTCGCTCAACGTATAAGCATTGCGATTCAGTGGGGAAATGCTGCCAGCAACTCTCAAGTTACCTACATAGAACTCTCGTACCTCTATTATTATATTCGTCCTGGTCTGTCAACGACTCCTGAGGGTCAACCGGTGGCGCATACCAGGGCCTCCTGGAGTATATTTTCTTCGTGTTGACCGCCCGCACCTCACCACCATTCCAGCCTGACGGGGGCAGGCTTAACATCTCTTATCATCTGATGATACCTGTCGACAAGGAAAATGCAAGTTTAAAATTAGGCGAAGACATGAATACTCTTTAAAAGGTACACGGCTTTTGGCTGATGAAGTAGATTCTAGAGTTTCGGAGATATATATAACCGATCAACGGGGCTGGGTAAAGCAGAATAATGGGACCTTTTGCCCTCTCATCACTGGCTCAAGGTTTTTTTTTGGCTTAAAGTTTCTGGCCAGGGACTTATTGATATTCACCTCCTAACTAGCCCAAAGTTACAAAGTCAAAAGTTGCATGCCTTGCATAAAATATCTCTCTATAACTTTTTATTACTTGATATAAATATAATGTCAATATCTCTCTTTTCCTGGCTACAATTGTGGAAGAACCTGCCAGACTACTCTTAAGACCATAGATCTTCAGGTTGTATTAATTTAATGTTTTTCTTCAGAACCTTTGCTGGATAAGAACCCGTGTTTTCTATTTTTTGTATTTTAAATAATAAAGCAACTTATTTATTTATTTAAGCCATAAAAATATAAAAGTTCCTTAAATGACGTCTTAAATAGGTAAGTACTTGTACGACGTACGTACCTACACGTTACAACCTTAAAGGTATGTATGTATCTATTTGTTATCAACAAATTATCTGTACGTGCATATAACAAATTTATTATAGGATTATGGTATCTTCTTCGAAGGCGAAGTTACGTACGTGCCGACAAACTTGCTAAACATTACGGAATGTAGTTTGCGCACTTTATTCTTTGAACGTACAATAAAGGTTGCAGGGTAGGTACCTATTTGTTGGTCAGAAAATTTAATCTTATCTGGCCTAGCATTAATATTGTCAACAATGTGTTCCACATGTCCTCAATTTCCTGATAGATTAATCGGCTTAATAGGGGTTTAGGGGTTAAGACATGTTCCGCGCCGCTTTTACATTGATTAGGTTTTTAATATTTTCCTTAAAGCTCAATTTGTTAAAGTATTCTTATTCCAAATTATTTACAAAATTCAGGAAAAAGAATAGACGTCCTCTGACATT
Organism: Leguminivora glycinivorella; assembly: GCF_023078275.1. Lineage (NCBI taxonomy): Eukaryota > Metazoa > Arthropoda > Insecta > Lepidoptera > Tortricidae > Leguminivora > Leguminivora glycinivorella. Next base: position 11,117,798 of record NC_062981.1, read on the forward strand.
GTGTCATAAAAATAAAATATGTAGCTATAATATTCAAGGAAAAAACAAAGCGAGATGAAAAAAGCGGCGCAATAGCAAATTTCCGAGATACACAATCGTTACTCCGAGTCCCCTGTTCGTCATAATCAGTCCTTTTGTTGTCGTTTTTTTCTTCTGAAAAGCAAATTGCAAGGATAATATAATAAATAATTATAAGTCTGAATAGTACATTACGATACAAGTGCGTAAAAAAGGAAGTTTGAAACGAGTGGCGATAAATTAAAACACGACCGAAGGGAGTGTTTTAAATCGACACGAGTTAAGAATTTCCTTTTCGCACGTGTATCGTACAACATTTTTCAGTACAGATGAGCCTCTGAAGTTTCGACCTGACATATAATGAACCACTTCTCGCACTAGTGCGTAAAAAAAACACCATCTGTACTGAAAAATAATTATCGGCTGGAGCGATGTAGGTAGTGTAAGTGATGTAAGTGATTTAATTTTTTTTTATTTTTGTATGTCCAGAGATTCTCCTCTATTTTTACCCGCCGCCCCAAATCTCAAAGAAAGGTGGTTCTCAATTCATCTGTATGTTTTTTTTTTAATTTATTTTTAATGTTTGTTCCACGATATCTCCGTCGTTACTGGACCGATTTTGAAAATTGCATTTACGTTCAGAACAGTGACATTTGGTGCAGTGGAACTTCTGATGATGATTAGGACGGAACTCCTCAAAACTGAACGGCACACTTATAGTGACTTTGGTATTTTTATAAGAACAGCATGCATTTGAGTTCAGAACAGTGACATTAATTTGTTATGAGATTTGTTATATTTGTTAAGCATATTGAGTTTTCAAGTCAAATTTTGTCAAGCTTCGATTTCTTATAATCGGATTCATGAGGAATTGAGGAAACTCCTGAAACCTTAACGGTATACGTGTATTCATTTGTGTTTCCATCAAATAATTAAAGATTTACTTTAAAAGCAGTTTTTAAAAATACCTCTTACACATTTCTACATAATCCAACATTCGCAAGTACCTTTCACCAGAACAGTTCACAGTTCTTCTTTGTTCTTAAAAATTATTTTGGTTGCAATTCTTAAGCGATTCTCTTGAAATGAGTATTCTTACCAGATTTAATGATACAATATTTTCTTGTCGATCCAGTGCTTGGAAAATATTTCAAATACGGAATTTGCCATAAAATACTATAAGCGCCTGAATTGATGACCGAAATAAGAATGAATAGGTGAGAAATTCCCGAAAAGTTTGTACATTCGGATCACGTCTCCGATTTTGATACAAATTGGTAGGCTGATAGAGTCCATGATGCTAAGCAAGATCCACTAGGTTTCTCAAAATTTCCCAAACAGTTTGTATGAAACTTTCCTTTTTTATTAACGAAAATGTATAGAAATCTGGTAACAAAAAGGAAGGTTTCATACAAACTACCTGGGACATTTTGGAAAACCTAGTGGATCTTGCTCAGCATCATGGTTCAGCATCAGCCCATGTACAAACTTTTCGAGAAGGTCAACAACAGTTCACAGAGTAGTTAGTTACTCGTATAATATTATTCCGAACAACAGTATTCATCGTAAGGTCACGTAAATTCTTTCGTCGACCAACGATGTTTGAAATTATTCCATCCATCTTAAGTGTAACCCATTTGTCAACTTTTTTCAAGGCCTGCTTCCTAGCCAAACTGACAATCGTTGACGAATGGTCGAACGAAAACTAGCTTTGTCGTGCAAATATGGACGAGCGATAGAGAGAGTTAGCTACGATGCGCTACGGAGCGTAAGCAACTGTGACGTCGATTAGTTACACTGATGCGGTTATTTTGCAAATAAGGTTCTGTAAGAACTTGTATTTTTCCTTGTTACCAGTTTTCCTTTTTCACGTCTCAAGCAATTACCTTTATAAATATGACAGGAAAGGCAGCTGAAAAGTGAAACACTATTATTTTTTAAGGTAGGCCGCGTAATGAAAATTAATGTTCTCTTGTTAATTAAGCTTTTTAGGTATTATGGAACGTCTCTGAGTTCGCTCATTTATTGAGAAAAATATTCATTTGGCTGTCTTTTTTTCAAAGTATGTCGAGATCAGGAAGGGAAATAAATAGGTAAATAATGAATAATGAATATAATACAGTACCTATAATTATAATAGGTACATAGCGTCTCAATAGAGTTGTCCTTATTTCATCAGTTATGTTTTACTACAGGGCATCTGCTTTTTTTATGATATAGGCAACAAACGAGCAGCAGTGATCGCCGCCCATGACCTATGAACATAAGCAACATCAGGGGAGCCACTTTGAACCAAGTTTTGAAAACCCTAAATACGCAGCGTCTTGACAAACCCCCATGTCACAGTGTAGCGCAAGGGGAACACCTCAGAAGGTAGCTCATTCCACAACTTGCTTGTTCTGGGCAAGTACGAGCGAGAGGCCCGTTTGTTGTTGGTTTGTAATAAATATTTATTTCCAATAAAAATCATTTATTTTTGCATTTCATTGGGCTTTGGAAATGTTGGCCCTTCATGGCTATTATTTTTATATCTGTATATCTGTAATCACTGTATTTTTAACCGACTTCAAAAAAGGAGGAGGTTCTCAATTCGACTGAATGTTTTTTTTTTTTTTTTTTTTTTGTATGTATGTTACTCGATATCTCCGAGAATCGTGGACCGACTTTCAAAATTTTTTTTTTGATCGAACGGGTATAACCCCGAGATGGTCCCATTGGCACCAAGTCAGGGTCTGATGATGGGATCTTGGAGAAATCGAGGGAACTCTTCAAATGTTATAGGCACATGTAATGTTTTTAGTGTATTTTTCAAAGGTACACCAGTATTTACGCCTGACGGTAGTAATTTTATGTGGCTGAGCTGATGATGGAAGGTCAACTCCTCAATGGTTAGGAGTTAAAGGATAATTCTTTCACTACTGTACATATATTCGGACTGATACATATAATATCACTAGGAACCACTAAAAATCAACAAATAAATTAACTTTTTAACAAAAAATAAAACCGCCTTCAAAAATAAGCGCGTTACAAAACACGGAGAAACTAAAAAGCAAAAAATAATAAACCTTTGAATTCAGATTTCTTATCGTATTGCAATAATCTAAACATCCAAATTATAAACAAATCAATTATTTTTGGAGTCGGTACCAGCCCGTGTATGGTTGGGTGGGGCAAACAGGCAATAGCAAGGCGACGAACAGGTCTGGTACCGACTACAAAAATAATTGATTTGTTTATAATTTGGATGTTTAGATTATTGCAATACGATAAGAAATCTGAATTCAAAGGTTTATTATTTTTTGCTTTTTAGTTTCTCCGTGTTTTGTAACGCGCTTATTTTTTCTACTAGTGTCTCTCCTGAAAATTAACAAATCTTCTCAACATTAGTTATTTCTTCGGGATTTTCTCTTTCCGGGTTTTCTACTTCATCACAATCAGCCAAAGTCCATTGGAGCCTATGTAATCGTATCTTCAGTAAAAATGTGTATTTATTCCCGCATCCTTTTAACTTGGTCGGGTCTGTTAATACGCATTAGTTTTAGTAGAACCCATTCGGTCAGAAGTTTTATTGTTATGTGCTTCTTTCTCTTGATATCTGAGTACCCTTCGCAACTAGTATGGTAGGTACCGCTTAGTTATCAATGGTTACGTTTTCTATAGCCTAGGCTGTATGTTGAATAAGTTAGTCAATAAGATTATCGTTTATTTTGCATTACCTATAGATTGATTGGTTAAGTACAGTCGTGTAGTTATATATGTTTACACCCTGTTTTTATTGAATTCCGTTAACTTTAAGGGAAAACTCTTCAGTTCTAATACAATCAATTTCTCTAAGAAACTAGCCTCTTAACTCTTACGGTTATCGAGTTACTAAAAAAAATTTACTGAACACGTGTGTGGCATCCCTTACCACTTCCTAATGTTATTTGTTTTGACATGTGCCGTCAAACACTTGACAATGACTTTAATGTTAGGATTAAGGTCCTCTCACACTAATTAATCCATTTATTATGTATGGAAACGTAAAAAAATGATTTTTTTTCGAATTTAACAAATGCGATATACAGGGTGGTTCCTGATGATGAACCTAACTGCGTGTCGAATTTAATGGAAAACAAAAAAAACACGGTGTATATATATTATAAAGGATTCAAATTCGGTTGGATGTTGGTCGAGTTTTGGATAAGATAAAACTCGAAAATGAATCGAATCTACAATTTGCAGTATTTTTCACCAACATTCTGTGTTTTTTCGAGGAAAGCCGTAGAGCAGTACCTATGAGACGTGACCTACTTTATCATCCAAACCAATCCCCTCGACAAATTAAAGCTCGTAAACCCGTTTGGATTATAAGATGGATCGTTCGCCTAAATACACCAAACTCGTTACCTTATGCATGACTAGGGTTTGATGATGTCTATTGAGTCAATTTCAGAATCGTGTATCTAGTCAAACAGAACTTAGGAAAAGAAACCTTTGACAGTGTACAGAAAGGAACAATTTTCAGTACCTTTACCATGGAGTCGTCGTAATAAAACCTTGTCAATAGTCGGAGTTTCCTTGTCCTGGGTCCTAACCAACGTCACAATTGCTTACGCTGTAGAGCTAGTCCCTGTCGCTCTTTTGTAGTGGCGCGACAAAGCCAGAGTTTCATTCAATCGCCACGTAGCGTCACGATTATTATTTTGGCTAAACCGACAGGTGGCGTTGACACGTGAGGTGAGGACTTGAGGAGTGTGCGGGCGTAATGATAAATGGATAAAAAAGTATTTTTAGGCAAATCATGTGAAGAGGAAAACGTGATAGACGTAACAGATCATAAAAACAGTTTAGCCATGGATTTTATCAAATAATCGCCTGTGTGGTGACGGGTTAAGAATTTCACCACCCCCTTTCTTCCCGTGGGTGTCGTAGAAGGCGACTATGGGATATGGGTTAAATTGTGGTGTAGGAGAGAGGCTGGCAACCTGTCACTGCAATGCCACAGTTTCGTTTTCTTTTAACCCCTTATTTGCCAAGAGTGGCCCTGAAGCTTTAGTAGTTTCATGTGCTCTGCCTACCCCTTTATGGGATACAGGCGTGATTGTATGTATGTATGTATGTATGTTTATCAAATACTAACCACCTTATTCATAAACTTTCACTAAAGTTATCAAGCCGATAAGTTCGTTTGTCTCTTTCTATCACACCTTTACGTCGGAAAGGGACAAACGAAAAAAAAAAAAATAATAAATAAATAAAACGTTTATTCAGAACGTAAAGCTTAACCCTATTACATGTCTTCTGCCAAACCACTTTGTGGTTTGTTGGCAGACGAGGCTCCCATACACTTATCAAGCTAAAATACCTCGTAGTTTTTAGATATATGTATAATATTTATATATTTAATTTTAACAACTTGATAACTTTAGTGAATGTTTATGAATACGGGGGTAAGTAAATAAAGCAATGGTTTGGATCATTTTAAACCGTACCATCTTACAGATAATTATATTATGTGTCGGTAATATTTATATGTTTAGTCTTAATT